>NC_138769.1:608850805-610109862 GCF_965119305.1 Pelophylax lessonae
TATATATATATATATATATATATACATACATATATATATATGTATATATATATATATGAACATAGAGGGTGTGCAGATAAATTTGAGAGGGTTTGGCCTTCATGGCTAGATACACCGAGACCAAGCCCTCTCTAATTAATGGTGGACAGGCTCCTTCTTTGACAGGGAATACATGTCATCCGATATTTATTTCTCTTTCAATTATGTATTATTCTTCCCTTTGTGTGACATTCTTCTTTTGGTTTGCACCTTACACCTACAGGTACACTGTAATAGTTTGGATGCTTAACAATGTATAGCTTTTTTGATATTATAACCATTGATTATGCACATTGTATTATGCCATGGTCACTCTAGAAATTGTGTATTGTTGTCTTTGTTTCTCTTTAAATTTTTTATTATTAAACCATTTTTTGATTTAAAGATACAGTGACCTGCAACAGTAAAACTTTGAGGACACAATGGGGTCAATTTACTAAAATAAAACTAAAGTGTGCAAAATCTGGTGCTGCTTTGCATAGAAACCAACCAGCTTCATGTTTTTTTGTCAAAGCTTAACTGAACAAGCTAAAGTTAGAAGCTGATTGCTTACCACGCACAGCTGCACCAGATTTTGCACTCTACAAGTTTAGTAAATCAACACCAATGGCTTTTGTAAATGATTCTAAAATAGACTAGATGATTGTACCATAATAGCTGTAGAATAGTCTAAAGCAGGCCATAGACGATGCAAATTTCGTCCGAAAATCGTAAATGCCAGTGAATTCAAACGATTTTCGTATCGTTAGTGTGGTATGTACAACATGCGATTTTCGTACGACAGCAAAAATTCACATATCCAACATGTTGGGTTTTTCTGAGAAAATTGTCCAAATTTCGTATCATTAGTAGTGTTGAGCGAACACGGACTGTATTATTCGTGTTCGTACCGAATAATTGGATTTTTTGTACCCGAACACGGACACGGACACTTTACTGTATGTTCGGGTAAAAATCTGTGTTTGGTCGTTTTATTTCCGGGTTCTTTGGCGCTCTTTTCATGGCGGGCTTTCAACAGCCAATCAACAATCGTTTAACTGGTGTGCCTTAAGCCATCCCAGCCATGCCTGCAAATGTCTCAGTAGCTGTGATTGGCCGTCTGAAGCATGTGACCAAGTCTTTATAAGTTCCAGGCAGCCGCAGCGGCTTCATTCTGCTGCTTAGATCAGGGACAGAGCACACATACGTGCTGGCTGCTGATTAGGGAAAGACAGGCAGGGAAAACGAATTGGTGTCCGGATAGAATTGAGGGACAGGTCGGAGTTTTTAGGCAGGGCGAGTTGTAGGCATTTTAGGGATAGAGTCTGCTGAATTATAGGGTCAGTGTCTTCTACAAACTACAATCGATATTGCTGTGTGGGGGGTGGGGTCTGCACTCAATCCTGATCTACGATCTCTTCTCAATCCTGTTAGGGAGAGGCTGCTGCTGAATTTTAGGGTCAGAGTGTTCTACAAACTACAATCGATATTGCTGTGTGGGGTCTGCACTTAGTCCCGATCTACGATCTCTTCTCAATCCTGTTAGGGAGAGGCTGCTGCTGAATTTTAGGGAAACTGTGTTCTACAAACTACAATCGATATTGCTGTGTGGTGTGGGATAGGAGATAGGCAGGTGTCAGTGATCCACATCCATTTTTCTGTGTGTGAGCTGCAGTGAACACAATCTTTTTGGGCTGCAGTGAACACAATCTTTTTGGGGTGCAGTGAACAACATCCTTTTAGGGTGCAGTAAACAGAATCTTTGTGGGGTGCAGTGAACAACATCCTTTTAGGGTGCAGTGAACACAATCTTTTTGGGGTGCAGTGAACAAAATCCTTTTTGGGGTGCAGTGAACAACATCATTTTTGGGGTGCAGTGAACAACATCCTTTTTGGGGTGCAGTGAACAACATCCTTTTTGGGGTGCAGTGAACAAAATCCTTTTAGGGTGCAGTGAACACAATCTTTGTGGGGTACAGTGAACACAATCTTTGTGGGGTGCAGTGAACACAATCTTTGTGGGGTACAGTGAACACAATCTCATACTTCTGAAGATTTGAGGGTGCTGCCTGTTCCATACTCCTCCTCCTACTCCTCATCCATCCTTTTAGGGGTACAAACAATAGTAATTGGGGCCTAGTGTGGTGGTGTACGTGTGAGATACATACACTTTCTTTTTGATCATATTTTCTATTCCGCTATTCAATTAAAACCTTTGGGGATCAATTAAATTGCGTGATAGTCTGTGTCGGTACGTGTGAGATCCACCTTTCCAAGTTTTTAGGGTTCATCTCATACTTCTGAAGATTTGAGGGTGCTGCCTGTTCCATACTCCTCCTCCTACTCCTCAACCATCCTTTTAGGGGTACAAACAATAGTAATTGGGGCCTAGTGTGGTGGTGTACGTGTGAGATACATACACTTTTTTTTATCATATTTTCTATTCCGCTATTTAATTAAAACCTTTGGGTATAAACAATTAAATTGCGTGATAGTCTGTGTCGGTACGTGTGAGATCCACCTTTCCAAGTTTTTGAGGTTCATCTCATACTTCTGAAGATTTGAGGGTGCTGCCTGTTCCATACTCCTCCTACTCCTCATCCATCCTTTTAGGGGTACAAACAATAGTAATTGGGGCCTAGTGTGGTGGTGTACGTGCGAGATACATACACTTTTTTTGATCATATTTCCTATTTCGCTATTCAATAAAAACCTTTCGGGGAACAATTAAATTGCGTGATAGTCTGTGTCGGTACGTGTGAGATCCACCTTTCCAAGTTTTTGAGGTTCATCTCATACTTCTGAAGATTTGAGGGTGCTGCCTGTTTCATACTCCTCCTACTCCTCCTACTCCTCATCCATCCTTTTAGGGGTACAAACAATAGTAATTGGGGCCTAGTGTGGTGGTGTACGTGTGAGATACATACACTTTCTTTTTGATCATATTTTCTATTCCGCTATTCAATTAAAACCTTTGGGATCAATTAAATTGCGTGATAGTCTGTGTCGGTACGTGTGAGATCCACCTTTCCAAGTTTTTGGGGTTCATCTCATACTTCTGAAGATTTGAGGGTGCTGCCTGTTCCATACTCCTCCTCCTACTCCTCAACCATCCTTTTAGGGGTACAAACAATAGTAATTGGGGCCTAGTGTGGTGGTGTACGTGTGAGATACATACACTTTCTTTTTGATCATATTTCCTATTCCGCTATTCAATTAAAACCTTTGGGGATCAATTAAATTGCGTGATAGTCTGTGTCGGTACGTGTGAGATCCACCTTTCCAAGTTTTTGGGGTTCATCTCATACTTCTGAAGATTTGAGGGTGCTGCCTGTTCCATACTCCTCCTCCTACTCCTCAACCATCCTTTTAGGGGTACAAACAATAGTAATTGGGGCCTAGTGTGGTGGTGTACGTGTGAGATACATACACTTTCTTTTTGATCATATTTTCTATTCCGCTATTCAATTAAAACCTTTGGGGATCAATTAAATTGCGTGATAGTCTGTGTCGGTACGTGTGAGATCCACCTTTCCAAGTTTTTGGGGTTCATCTCATACTTCTGAAGATTTGAGGGTGCTGCCTGTTCCATACTCCTCCTCCTACTCCTCAACCATCCTTTTAGTGGTACAAACAATAGTAATTGGGGCCTAGTGTGGTGGTGTACGTGTGAGATACATACACTTTCTTTTTGATCATATTTTCTATTCCGCTATTCAATTAAAACCTTTGGGGATCAATTAAATTGCGTGATAGTCTGTGTCGGTACGTGTGAGATCCACCTTTCCAAGTTTTTGGGGTTCATCTCATACTTCTGAAGATTTGAGGGTGCTGCCTGTTCCATACTCCTCCTTCTACTGCTCAACCATCCTTTTAGGGGTACAAACAATAGTAATTGGGGCCTAGTGTGGTGGTGTACGTGTGAGATACATACACTTTCTTTTTGATCATATTTTCTATTCCGCTATTCAATTAAAACCTTTGGGGATCAATTAAATTGCGTGATAGTCTGTGTCGGTACGTGTGAGATCCACCTTTCCAAGTTTTTGGGGTTCATCTCATACTTCTGAAGATTTGAGGGTGCTGCCTGTTCCATACTCCTCCTCCTACTCCTCAACCATCCTTTTAGTGGTACAAACAATAGTAATTGGGGCCTAGTGTGGTGGTGTACGTGTGAGATACATACACTTTCTTTTTGATCATATTTTCTATTCCGCTATTCAATTAAAACCTTTGGGGATCAATTAAATTGCGTGATAGTCTGTGTCGGTACGTGTGAGATCCACCTTTCCAAGTTTTTGGGGTTCATCTCATACTTCTGAAGATTTGAGGGTGCTGCCGGTTCCATACTCCTCCTCCTACTCCTCATCCATCCTTTTAGGGGTACAAACAATAGTAATTGGGGCCTAGTGTGGTGGTGTACGTGTGAGATACATACACTTTTTTTTTGATCATATTTCCTATTCTGCTATTCAATAAAAACCTTTGAGGATCAATTGAATTGCGGGATAGTCTGTGTCGGTACGTGTGAGATCCACCTTTCCAAGTTTTTGAGGTTCATCTCATACTTCTGAAGATTTGAGGGTGCTGTCTGTTCCATACTCCTCCTATTCCTCATCCATCCTTTTAGGGGTAGAAACAATAGTAATTGGGGCCTAGTGTGGTTGTGTACATGTGAGATACATACACTTTTTTGGATCATATTTCCTATTCCGCAATTCAATAAAAACCTTTCTAGGGCAAGATCTTAAATTACAGAAATATGAGGAGACCGTCAAATAAGGGCCGTGGCCTGGGTCGTGGTGCTGCTGGTAGAGCTCCTGTTGCAAGGAGAGGACGTGGTCGATTTGTGCCAGCTACACGCACAAGTGAAACACCTTCCTCAAGTGTGAGTAGGCGACAGAACCTGCATCAGTATTTGGTAGGGCATCATACGCCTCTAGAAGTGATGAGGCCAGAACAAGTGGAGGCGATAGTAGATTGGTTTGCTGCTGACAGTGCCTCCAGTTCCTTCACATTGTCTCCCACCCAGTCTACTGCAGAAAGGTCACAGTTGGCACCTGCAGCCGATGTCCAACCGTCTTTCACCTCACCCCCTTGCAAATCAGGCAAGCAGTCTGAGCCCCAAGCCATACAGCAGTCTCTTCTTCTTTTTGATGACTCTGTCAGCAGGGTTTCCCAGGGCCATCCACCTAGCCCTGCCCCAGAAGTGGAAGAGATTGAGTGCAGCGATGCCCAACCACTTATTTCTCAAGATGAGTACATGCAAGGACCATCGCAGTACGTCTCCGATGATGACGAAACGCAGGTGCCAACTGCTGCGGCGTTCAGCATTGTGGAGACCGACAAGGAGGGCAGGGGTGAAGACTGGGTGGAAGATGATGTGGAGGACGATGAGGTCCTCGACCCCACATGGAATGAACGTCATGCAGGTGACCTGAGTAGTTTGGAGGAAGAGGCGGTGGTCGCACAGAGCCACCAGCACAGCAGAAGAGGGAGCAGGGTGCAGAAGCGGAGCGGCCGTGCCCTAGACACTACGCCCGCTACTGCCCAACACAGCAAGGGAACGAGCGCACCAAAGTCAGCTCAAAGGAGTTCTCTAGCGTGGAAGTTCTTTAGAAAATGTGCTGATGACAGGACACGAGTGGTTTGCACCCTGTGCAATCAGAGCTTGAAGCGAGGCATAAACCTTCTCAACCTGAGCACAACCTGCATGATCAGGCATCTAAGTGCAAAGCACGAGCTGCAGTGGAGTACACACCTTCAAAACCAAGAAACGTCTCTGGCTCATCCTGCTTCCTCTTCTGCTGCAGTCTCGGCCGCTCCAGCCACATCTGTAGTGATACCGGCACCTGCCACCCCGCAAATAGACGATCTGTAAGCAACACCACCACCTGGGTCACCAGCAACCATCTCCACAATGTTCAGTGGAAGCATTCAGCTTTCCATCTCCCAAACACTTGAGAGGAAGAGGAAGTACCCCCCTACCCACCCGCGATCCCTGGCCCTGAATGCCAGCATTTCAAAATTATTGGCCTTTGAAATGCTGTCATTCCGTCTGGTGGAGACGCACAGTTTTAAAAACCTTATGTCGGTGGCTGTCCCACAGTACGTCGTGCCCAGCCGCCAATACTTTTCCAGGCAAGCCATCCCTTCCCTGCACAACCAAGTGGGGGAAAAAATCAGGTGTGCACTGCGCAACGCCATCTGTGCCAATGTCCACCTAACTACCGATACGTGGACCAGTAAGCACGGTCAGGGGCGTTATATCTCCCTAACGGCACACTGGGTAAATGCAGTGGCGGATGGGCCTGAGGCGGATAGCAATTTGGCGCATGTCCTTCCACCACCGAGGATTGCAGGGCGCTTCAGTTTGCCTCCTGTTCCTAACTCCTCCTACTCCGCTTCCTCATCCTCTACCGCCTCCTCATCCGGACAGCGTAACACCTTCACCACCAACTTCAGCACGGCCAGGGGTAAACGACAGCAGGCAGTTTTACAACTTGCCTGTTTAGGGGACAAACCACACACCGCGCAGGAGTTGTGGAGGAGCATGGAACAGCAGACAAATGAGTGGTTGCTGCCAGCGAGCCTCAAGCCCGGCCTGGTGGTGTGCGATAACGGGCGAAATCTCATAGCAGCTCTGGGCCTAGCCGGTTTGACGCACATCCCTTGCCTGGCGCATGTGCTGAATTTGGTGGTGCAGAGGTTCCTTAAAAACTACCCCGATATGTCAGAGCTGCTGCAGAAAGTGCGGGCCGTTTGTGCGCACTTTCGGCGTTCTCACCCTGCTGCTGCTCGCCTGGCAGCGCTGCAGCGTAACTTCGGCCTTCCCGCTCACCGCCTCATATGTGACGTGCCCACAAGGTGGAACTCCACCTTGCACATGCTGGAAAGACTGTGCGAGCAGCAGCAGGCCATAGTGGAGTTGTAGCTGCAGCACGCACGCGTGAGTCGCTCTGCGGAACAGCACCACTTCACCACCAATAACTGGGCCTCCATGCGAGACCTGTGTGCCTTGTTGCGCTGTTTTGAGTACTCCACCAACATGGCCAGTGGCAATGACGCCGTTCTCAGCTTAACTATCCCACTTCTATGCCTCCTTGAAAAAACAATTCGGGCGATGATGGAAGAGGATGTGGCACAGGATGAGGAGGAGGAGGAGGATGAAGAGGTAACATTTCCAAGGCTTTCAGGGCAGTCATTCGCAAGGGGCTCCGAGGGTGGGTTCCTGCACACACAAACGCCAGGGACACAATTGTCCAGCAGGGGCACAGTTCTGGAGGATGAGGAGGATGAGGAGGAGGAGGAGCTGGAGGAGGAGATGGAACCATGTTCACAGCAGGGTGGCACCCAGGCCAGCTCATGGCCATCACTGGTGCGTGGCTGGGGGGATACAGAGGACACGGACGATACACCTCCCACAGAGGACAGCCTTTCGTTGCCTCTGGGCAGCCTGGCACACATGAGCGATTACATGCTGCAGTGTCTCCACAACGACCGCCGAGTTGCCCACATTCTAACTTGTGCTGATTACTGGGTGGCCACGCTGCTGGATCCCCGTTACAAGGACAACGTACCGTCCTTAATTCACTCACTGGAGAGCGATCGCAAGATGCGCGAGTACAAGCGCACGCTGGTAGACGCCATGCTGCTGGCATTCCCATCTGACAGCGGGGCCGCAGTGGAAGCACAAGGCAGAGGAGGAGGAGGAGGAGGTCGCCAACGCAACCAGGGCACCGCCAGCACCTCAGAAGGCAGGGTTAGCATGGCCGAAATGTGGAAAAGCTTTGTCAGCACGCCACAACAAACAGCAGCACCAGCAGCTCAGATGGAACGTCTTAGCAGGAGGCAGCATTTTACCAACATGGTGGAGCAGTATGTGTGCACACGCCTACATGTAGTGAATGACGGGTCTGCACCCTTCAACTTCTGGGTCTCCAAATTGGGCACATGGCCTGAGCTTGCCCTTTAGCCTTGGAGGTGCTGGCGTGCCCTGCAGCCAGTGTATTATCTGAACGGGTATTTAGCACGGCTGGGGGCGTTATAACAGACAAGCGCAGCCGCCTGTCCAGAGACAATGTGGACAGGCTCACGTTCATTAAAATGAACCAGGCATGGATCCCACGGGACTTTTCCGTACCTTATGCAGAATAGCAATGGATACCGACCTTACCCACCCATTGTTCCATTTTTACTCTTTCTCACTCTTTTGGGGTGTACCCTCATTTAAAATTTGTGAAAAGAAGCAGTGTTGGCTACCTCGTCCTCCTCAGGGCCAGATTAACGTAGGGGCTATTGGAGCTGCAGCTCCAGGCCCCTACCTTTTATATAGGCCCCGGGTTGGCCATATTCACTGTTACCGCTCTTCTGTCACTTGTAAACACAGAAGTCTGGCTTCTATGCTCGCTTCCCCAGGCAGCACCCTCAGAACCTCCCCACACAGCGCGAAGGCCGGACAAGGAGGGACAGTTGCCGATGCATGGATGTGTTTATGGGCTTCAGAGACAGCATCCCATGTTGAATTAGGCATGCATGGCTGCACCCTTCCTCCTCTGGGTGCATGCCAAGGCACTGCCCTTAAGGCCCTTCAAAATCCTCAGCACCAAGCCCATGATGCTCTTAATCCGGCCCTGGTCCTCCTCCACCGCCGCTTCCACCTACACCGCCCATAGGTGTGCGCAGCCTATTGCATTAAGGTGTGCACCCCAAAGTTGAAATACACATGCATGTGTTTGCCTACAGGTACATGGCCCCGATACATTACTCTCCCTGCTGGCAAAGAGAAATAGAGCAGAGCAGGTCCAAGGGAGATCTTTCCCATCTCCTCACTGGCAAACAGAACGATAATGCTAATGTGCCCTAGGTGATTAGGGTGTGCCCAGGCACACCCGGCACACCCTGTGCGCATGCCTATGACACCGCCACATCCACCACCACCTCAACCTCCCTCCTACTCCATATGGGCCTCGTCCTTCAGAGATGAAGAAGAACATTGTTTTATTTTTCTGTTTTTTTTTGTTGTTTTAAGTTATTTCCCTATCCACATTTGTTTGCAGAGCACTTGCCATGCTCTTAATTACGTTTTGCTGCCATTTGCAGCACTCTAGCCCTTTCCTTTGGTGTTTTAGAGCCATTTTAGTGCCTTAAAGTTCGGGTCCCCATTGACTTTAATGGGGTTCGGTGTCCGGGAAAAGTTCGGTAAAAGTCCGGGACACGGACCCGGACTTTTTTTTAAAGTTCGGCCGAACCCGTCGAACACGGACATCTAGGTGTCCGCTCAACCCTAATCATTAGTGGTTGAGTCGTGCGATTCCACAGAACAACACACAACTGCGCATGATTCCGAAAAGAACGACCCGGAAGGAAAATAAAAAGAATAACAACACCGACTGTTCGTCAGAAAAAACGTAATACATCAAATATTATAGGTTAAAGCAAACTCTGCTAAGAGGACAATATGTGTGCATGAAAAGTGTAAACACAAAAGTATGTGTATTGCAAATTGGCTTTTAACACCTTTTTAGCAACAAATGGACCCACTGCATTGTGGTACAGCTGCAGATTAAATGGTATAGCAAGTTTGCTTTATGCAGGATGTATATGTTCCAATATTGTTGGTCATTAATAACATATGGTGCTCCATATTGTCATTTTAACAGTACATTATTTTTAGGAGAATGTCCTTGTCTATACTACCATAAAGATCAATAGCTGTATATACAGTTGATATCACATAATGCATGAAATAAAGACACTTGACACCAATTTTTAAATAACCATCAATTTATTGATGAACAATAACCAAAAACTGTAGGTGCACATGTCCAGCACAGAAACATTTCCATATTTAGGATCTCAACAGCTTGTACAGATGTACATCAATATAGTAATTAAATATGTACATACAGCCCAAATTTTACAGTACAAAAGTACATAAACACAGTCACATAGTGCAATTGTCTTTTTAATAAAGTGCAAGTCAGAGCAAGGGCCCTTTCACACAATCCAATGAGATTCGCCTGTCAGGTTGTCAGGCAGACCTCATTGGAATGTTCCATGCATCCCCATAGGGCAGCGAATGTCAGTGGAAACATGTCCACTGACATCCGCTGCTATCCGACCCGATCAAAGCCTGACGGATGGAAATAATAATTTCCATCTGTCAGGCGGATCGGATGGATATGATGAAAATGGACAGGTGGTCCATTATCATCAGATTCCCCAATAGAGAACAGTGGGGTTCTGACAGCTCTGTCTCCGCACACAGAGCAGAGAAAGAGCTGTCAGACACCTGCTCATAAGGGATTGGCGGATCGATCCCCCCTTCAGCAGAACGGAGTACGTGGGTGCATGCGGACAGTGTGAATGGGCCCCTACTTTATAACAACCAGTTATGATTTTTAAAGTGCCATAACGAAACATGGTATAACAAAAAAAATGTTTATTTCAATACTATTTAAACCTTTGCTAATTGGTCTATAACATCAGAAATCCTGCCTTGAAACACTTTCATTTTAGTGCATACTTTCTCTATATCTGAATTTAGTTGGATTAAATCAGCAATCATGCGGTTTGCAGATGCAGTTGTAAAGGATGAACTGGCAGCAGTAGACATTGTAAAGCCTATAAGAAAACAGGATATATCATAAAAATTACAGTAGAAACATGTTCTAATGAGCATACGTTTATGGGACATTTGGTTATGTACCTGAACTGGTGACATTGCTGCTCCAATCACTGCCTTCAACTGGTGTCAGACATAGCACTGTTGTGTCAGTCGTCATCTCAGACTCTGCACTTGTCTGCTGTTCATTTCCCGCCTCTGCATGTGCCTTTCTGTAATGTCCTTTGAAATTCACAAATACATGTCTTAAAATTCAAAAACTATACATATTTTAAAATGCAATCACAATATGCATATTTTTTATGTCTAGAAGATGAAAATACACTATACATATGCATTGAAAATTGTAATGATGCAAGCTGTGTGTAGTATGCAGTATCTGCATGCACATGGCACATGGCATATACAGAACACACACTCACACAGAAAAACACAAGAACATCATACATTCTTTTTAAAAAGTTAATACTTACTTTTTTGAATAATTTTATTTATTTTCCTGAGCTGATGGGATTCTCTGGATTTTAAGTCAGACCAGCGTTTTCTCACTTGATCTTTAGTGCGTTCAACACCATGGTTTTTACGTAGGACACGAATAACTTTCTCCAAAATTTCATCTTTTCTGATATTTTTTTTAGGGTAGACTTGCTTGCGACAATCATAATCCTTCTTTTGAAGAATGTTCACCATGTCCACCATCTCCTCCAAAGTCATGTTGGTGGCTTTCTTCTTCCAGGGGCTTGTCACTATGGTTGTCTGGTGACATTCTTCCACCTCCACGATTTGGTGTTCGTCATCTGTGACAGACCTTTCGCTATGTGAAGCTGCCATGTCTTGTTCCTCTGCCATGAGTTCTCCAACAAGGCCCCGAAAGAAAGAAGAGGCAGGGCCTGTACATGATATATAACGCACATGCGCATTGCAGCAAATTTTCGGAACGTAGGAAAGTATATTCGTGCAGAGAACGCTGAACACACATCCCTGAGGTAAGTTCCAACTGCTGACTCTCCGTTGCATATTTTACTTGTTTAGAATGAAATAATGTGTTTTATGTTAATACATGGTAGTTTGTGACTGATAGAAGGTCCTTTTGCAGTATAGGAGCTGTTATAAAAGGTTAAAAATTAGACCTCACTCCTGTGCAAACTTTTATGAGTGACAATTCATGGCACATGGCTCACCCATTACATGAACAGACTGCATGAAAAGTTCATATCTTGGTAGTTCTAGTGTCTTCACTATTATTTATTGTTCTTATTTTATTATTATTAATGTTCATATTCATTATGTGTTCTATTTTACACATGTATAACAATGATTTGTAATGTAACTTAGTAAAATATATATTTTCTTATGTTTTATTTTAAAAGGAGAATGCCTGTCACATTTACATCTACTGAGTTCCTTCCCCAATTTATTGATAAATACAGAGAATTATCCTGCTTATGGGATGTGAAGTCAAAGGATTATTCAAATAGATATAAGCGTGGCCATCAAAGATATAGATATGGCCATCAAAGAACTAAAGGAGCTATGTAAAGAGGTTTGCAAAGATCCAAATTAACTATATGTTAAGCACAAGATTGCTAACTTGCGCACCGTTTTTAAAAAGGATATTAAAAAATCCAAGCGTCCAAAAAATCTGGAGCAGGGGCTGATGATGTCTATGTGCCATGTTTGTGGTACTTCAAAGACCTGATGTTTCTCACTGACACAGATGATCCAAGAGAGTCCCATTGCACTCTGCCAGCAAGTGCTGCATCAGACTCCAGTTTAACCACTTTACAACCGGAGGATTTTGCTGTCTTCCGTCCAGACCACTTTTTGTGCTTCGGCACTGTGCGACTTTAACTGACAATTGTGCGGTCATGCAATGTGGTACCCAAACGAAATTTACGTCCTTTTTTTCCCACAAACAGAGCTTTCTTTTGGTGGTATTTGATCACCTCTGCGCTTTTTATTTTTTGCGATATTAATAAAAAAGAGCGAAAATTTTGCAAAAAAATGAAATTTTCAACTTTGTCTTTTAAAAAATATCCAATATACTCAATTTATGTCATTTTTTTTGGCCAAAATATATTTAGCTACATGTCTTTGACAAAAAAAAATTCAATGAGCGTATTTTTATTGGTTTGCGCAAAAGTTATAGCGTCTACAAACTATGGTGTAAATACTGAAATTTTACACAGCTTTAATTTCTGACTGCCTATCTCAATTCATGAAGTGCTAAAATGGCAGGGCAGTACAAGACCCCCCCAAATTACCACTTTTTGGAAAGTAGACATCCTAAGGAATGTTCTGAGACGCATGTTGAGCTCATTGAATATTTAATTTTTTTGTCACAGGTGTTTGAAAAATGAATAAAAAAAACATTTTTTTTTTTTAACACAAAGTTGTCACTAAAAGATAAATTTCTCACACATGCCATGGGTATATGTGTAATTACACCCCAAAATATATTCTGCTGCTTCTCCTGAGTACAGGGATACCACATATGTGAGACTTTTTGGGAGCCTAGCTGTGTACGGGACCCCGAAAATCAATCTCCATCTTTAGGTTTTCTAATGGCGTAAATTGCTGATTTTACTCCTCACTACCCATCACAGTTTCGGAGGCCCTGAAATTTCAAGATAGCACAAAACCCCCCAAATGACCCCATTTTGCAAAGTAGACACCCCAAGCTATTTGCTGAGAGGCATGGTGAGTCCATGGAATATTTTATATTTTGCCACAAGTTTTGGGAAAATTACAATTTATTTATTTTTTTTTTTTTAACACAAAGTTGTCACTAAAAGATAAATTTCTCACACATGACATGGGTATATGTGGAATGACACCCCAAAATACATTCTGCCGCTTCTCCTCAGTATGGGGATACCCCATGTGTGAGACTTTTTGGGAGCCTAGCTGTGTACGGGACCCCGAAAATGAATCTCCATCTTTAGGTTTTCTAATGGCGTAAATTGTTGATTTCACTCCTGACAACCCATCACAGTTTCGGAGGCCCTGAAATTTCAACATAGCACAAAACCCCCCCAAATGACCCCATTTTGCAAAGTAGACACCCCAAGCTATTTGCTGAGAGGCATGGTGAGTCCATGGAATATTTTATATTTTGCCACAAGTTCCGGGAAATATATTATTATTATTTTTTTTTTGTTTTTTTACACAAAGTTGTCACTAAATGATATATTGCTCACACATGCCATGGGTATATGTAAAATGACACCCCAAAATACATTCTGCTGCTTCTCCTGAGTACAGGGATACCACATGTGTGAGACTTTTTTGCAGTCTAGCCGAGTACAGGTCCTCGAAAGCCAACCCCCACTTTCAGGCTTTCCAAGGGCGTAAATTGTTGATTTCACTCCTGACTACCTATCACAGTTTCGGAGGCCATGAAATGCCAAGACAGCACAACCCCCCCTCCAAATGACCCCTTTTCGGAAAGTAGACACCCTAAGCTATTTGCAGAGAGGCATGTTGGGTGTTTTGCAGATCTCACTTTTTGTCACAAAGTTTTGGAAATTGAAAAAAGAGGAAAAAAAATGCATTTTCCTGTTTTTTCTTCATTTTCCAAAAAAAATGAGAGATGCAAAATACTCACCATGCCTCTCAGCAAATAGATTAGAGTGTCTACTTTGCAAAATGGGGTCATTTTGGGGGGTTTTGTGCCATCTTGGCGTTTCATGGCCTTCAAAAGTGTGATAGGTAGTAAGGAGTGAGATCAACAATTTACGCCCTTAGAAAGCCTGAAGGTGGGGAGTGGTTTTCCGGGTCCTGTACGCGGCTAGACTGCAAAAAAGTCTCACACATGGGGTATCCTTGTACTCAGGAGAAGCAGCAGAATGTATTTTGGGGTGTCATTTCACATATACCCATGGCATGTGTGAGCATTATATCATTTACTGACAACTTTGTGTAAAAAAAAAAAAAAAATAATAATTTTCCTGAAACTTGTGGCAAAATATAAAATATTCCATGGACTCATCATGCCTCTCATCTAATAGCTTGGAGTGTCTACTTTGCAAAATGGGGTCATTTGGGGGGGTTTTGTGCCATTTTGGCATTTCATGGCCTTCAAAAGTGTGATAGGTAGTAAGGAGTGAGATCAACAATTTACGCCCTTAGAAAGCCTGAAGGTGGGGAGTGGTTTTCCGGGTCCTGTACGCGGCTAGACTGCAAAAAAGTCTCACACATGGGGTATCCTTGTACTCAGGAGAAGCAGCAGAATGTATTTTGGGGTGTCATTTCACATATACCCATGGCTTGTGTGAGCATTATATCATTTACTGACAACTTTGTGTAAAAAAAAAAAAAAAAAAAATAATAATTTTCCTGAAACTTGTGGCAAAATATAACATATTCCATGGACTCATCATGCCTCTCATCTAATAGCTTGGAGTGTCTACTTTGCAAAATGGGGTCATTTGGGGGGGTTTTGTGCCATTTTGGCATTTCATGGCCTTCAAAAGTGTGATAGGTAGTAAGGAGTGAGATCAACAATTTACGCCCTTAGAAAGCCAGAAGGTGCGGATTGGTTTTCCGGGTCCTGTATGCGGCTAGACTGACAAAAAGTCTCACACATGGGGTATCCCTGTACTCCGGAGAAGCAGCAGAATGTATTTTGGGGTGTCATTTCACATATACCCATGGCATGCGTGAGCAATATATTATTTAGTGACAACTTTGTGTAAAAAAACAAAAAAAAAAAAAACAAATTGTCATTTTCCTGAAACTTAGGGCAAAATATAAAATACTCCATGGACTCAATATGCCTCTCAGCAAATAGCTTTGGGTGTCTACTTTCCAAAAAGGGGTAATTTGGGGGGTGTTTGAACAGTCCTGGCATTTTATGCTCAATTTTAGCAACACATCACCCACTCTTCTAACCACTTGAAAACCAAGCCTTTTCTGTGAGTTTTTGTTTACATGAAAAAATATTTTTTTTTCACAAGAAAATTACTTTGAACCCCCAAACATTATATCTTTTTTTAAAGCAGAGGCCCTACAGAACAAAATGGTGGATGTTGCAATTTTTTTTGTTACACGGTATTTGCGCACACATTTTCCAAACGCAATTTTTGCGTAAAAAAAAACACTTTTTTAATTTTTAATGCAGAAATACACTATATAATTCCAAATTGTTTGGTAAAATTTAAAAGATGATCTTATGCCGAGTTCATAGACACCTAACATGACATGCTTTAAAAATTGCGCACGCCCGTGCCGCGGCAACAAACTACGTACGGTTTTAAAAGCCTTTAAAAGTCTTTACAGGTTACCACTTTGGACTTACAGAGGAGGTCTACCACAACAATTACTGCCCTCGACCTGGCGTTCACGGCGATACCTCACATGCATGCTGAAATTGCGGTTTACATATGACACTAGACCAACGCTTGTGCGCGCATTTGCGCGCAAGCACGGGGGACAGGGGGGCTTGATTTTTTTTTTTGTTTTTTTTTTTTTTTTAATTTGCTTTCTTATGTTATTTTGACACCTTTTCTTTCATTTTTTTTTTCTTTAATCATTTTTATTGTTATCACGGTGAATTTAAATTTCCTCTATGATAGCAATCTGTAGTGACAGGTACTCTTTTTAAAAAAAATTGGGGTCTTTTATACTCTAGATCTTTCCTCTGACCTTAACGCATCTGACCATACCAAAATTGGTGTGATAAAATACTTTCCCAATTTCCCAATGGCGCTGTTTATTTCTGGCGAAACAGAAGTCATGAAATGCTCGTAGCCTCCGGCATCTTAGGCCATAGAGATGATTGGAGCCATTCTCATCTCCAATCAGCTCTATGGTTAGATAATTGAACCACCGGCTGCACTCTCGGGTTAACCGGTGGGACAGGAGAGCCCGAGAAAAACCGTGGAAGGCAGCGGAAGGCGGCAGGAGGGGGGGGAGTCCCCTCCCACTGCATGTAAAAGCAGTCTAGCGGCCAATTATCCGCTAGGATTGCTTTTACATGTAAGCCGACCGCTTGCTGTAAAAAACTATATCAAGATGATGCCTAAATCTGCAGGCATCATCCTGGTATAACCACTCAAATTCCAGCAACGTACCAGTACATTGCTGGTCTTTGTTTGGCATATAGGTTTTTTTTTTTTCATGCAGCCTGTGGGCTGAACGAAAAAAAAGAGAACCTATCAGAAATCAGCACAGGAATAATGCGTAGTATTACTCATCATTAACCGCCCAAACAACCACCCACTGAATTTAATGATGGGTATACACGACACTATCCACGTATACCAAAATAGGATTTTAACTGCAGTGCTGAAATCAGAAAATCACCACAGCTGCTATCAGCAAAGGTATCCATATATGCTGAGCGCAAACGCTGTTTGTGTCAGAATATATAAAATCAATGCATGGTAGCCGACGAGTACCTGAAAGAGAAACAGGTCACAAAAGAATGAAAAAACAAACAAAGTACATTAAAAAAAAGTACATTAGGAAGAGTAGGACATATAAAATGACTGACACAACAAAAGTTTTTGGATTCTCATCATTAACCGCCCAAACAACCACCCACTGAATTTAATGATGGGTATACACGGCACTATCCACGTATACCAAAATAGGATTTTAACTGCAGTGCTGAAATCAGAAAATCACCACAGCTGCTATCAGCAAAGGTATCCATGTATGCTGAGCGCAAACACTGTTTGTGTCAGAATATATGAAATCAATGCGTGGTAGCCGACGAGTACCTGCAAGAGAAACAGGTCACAAAAGAATAAAAAACAAACAAAGTACATTAAAAGTACATAGGAAGTGTAGAAGAACATAAAACATGACTGAGACGACAACTATTTTTGGCTTTTATGTATTTTTTTTTTTTCTTCAAACGTCGAGTTCCAGGTTCCAGGTTCGGGTCTCTCAAAATGACGATAGCCATCGAACATCTTTTGAGACCCTGTGTAAATGTGCCCTAAACTGTGCCGTGCTGTACCCTATGCTAATAATCCACTAGTGTGTGGTAGCGACGGAAACAGTCACCGTGGCAAAGACCAGGTCGGTCAGGACAGTCGGGACAATAATTCCGGGTGTCACGCCTAAATCCGCGCTTGCTGCAGACACGGCATCTTTTTTGGGGGTATCGTTTGGTAGCGGTACTCGGGAGGTATTGCGGAAAATGCCTCTCATGCAGCCGGCTCACTGCATCTGGTTGGGGAAGTTGGGCAGGAGCACCAGCTGAATACAGAAGGGCTCTGATTATCTCTTCTTGGAATTGAAAGAAGGATAATGTTCCAGCAGACGCTTTGTATAAGACAAAAGCGTTGTAAACAGCCAATTGAAATAGGTATACAGACACTTTTTTGTACCAGCGTCTAGCCTTACGGGCAATTAAGTACGGTCCCATCATCTGGTCGTTGAAGTCCACCCCTCCCATTTTACGGTTATAGTCGTGGACACAGAGGGGTTTCTCAACAACAACACCGGTGACCGTAGTAATTTGGACTGCCGTGTCTGGATGAATGGAGGACAGCACGTAAACGTTTCGTTTGTCCCTCCACTTCACTGCAAGCAATTCCTCGCACCTCAAGCAGGCTCTCTCCCCCGAGCTCAGTGGGGCATTCACTAGCCGTTGGGGGAAGCCCCGGCGATTAGATCGCACGGTGCCACAAGCGCCAATTTGCAATTGATAGAGGTGTCTAAAAAGTGGCACGCTTGAATAGAAATTGTCCACGTACAAGTGGTACCCCTTTCCGAATAAGGGTGACACCAAGTCCCAAACTATCTTGCCGCTGCTCCCTATGTAGCCTGGGCAGTCGGGGGGCTCCACAGTGCTATCTTTTCCCTCATAGACACGGAAATTAACTGTATAGCCTGTGGCCCTGTCACAAAGCTTATACAACTTGACCCCGTATCTGGCACGCTTGCTGGGGAGGTACTGTTTGATAGCAAGGCGACCAGTAAACTTAATCAGGGACTCGTCAACGCAGACATCTTGTTGGGGGGTAAACAAGGCTGCGAACCGCTGATTGAAGTGGTCTAAGAGGGGCCGAATTTTGTGGAGCCGATCATATTCAGGGTCTCCCCGAGGACGACAGAGTTCATTGTCGTTGAAATGCATGAACCGAAATATTTGTTGGTATCGAGCCCTGGACATAACAGCAGAGAACACGTACATTTGATGAATTGGGTCAGTGGACCAATATAACCGCAATTCATTCTTTCTTGTAATGCCCGTGTTGAAGGAAAGGCCCAGATAGGTTTTAAACTCCTGAATCGTAATAGGATTCCAGGCGAATGGTCTGGCAAGGGGTGAATTTGGGTTGGCGGCGATGAATTGTTGAGCGTACAAATTTGATTGGTCCACAATAGATCTGAAAAGATCTTCAGTGAAAAACAGCTCAAAAAAGTTTATGGGATTAAAACCAGCTGTTTCCACTTGGATTCCGGGTTGGGCGGTGAATGGGGGAAGTACTGGCGCTGTGGAATCTGTGGGCTGCCAATTAGGATATGCCAGCGCTTCAGGGAGGACACTATGGGCTCTACGGGCCTGTCTTCGGATACGCGGTGGCTGCGGGCCACTACTCGTGCTAGCCACCGCACCAGCTTCAACTGCACTCAGGTGACTCGCCACATCACCAGGTGATACTGCAGTGCTGGTTGAAGGTCCAGGGTGTACTAGGCCGCTCGTGCTTGCCAGTTCACGAGAAGTGTGAGCGGCACTAGTACTGGCACTCTGCTGCATACCAGAAACCTCCAGTTCTTGCAAGTCAACAACTCCAGAATGGGGTCGGGTACGCCTGACCCTAGCAGGGACCCCTCTGTCGGAGCTATCTGTCAGGGAGCCGCTGCCGTCATCTGGTTCGTATATTGACCCTGATTCTGCCGGTGAGGCTTCCCCATCGCTCTCACTTGACATGGTCATTATACTGTATATAGCATCATCACTGAACGAACGTTTTGTCATTTTGGTAGCTAAATTTACTCGTACAGTGATGCGACTACTAGGTAATAAAAGCACCTGGTTGTCGAGGACTATTTGGTCGCTACAAAGAAAAACTGCTAGTGCTAACAGAGATCAGGCCTGACTCTGCTAACGCAGCGGTTTTGTGTGATGTGTTTTTTGGAAGTGTCAGTAATCTATTGATTACTACACTTGCCTGGGTAAGGTGGGCTGGGCAGGGGGGCTAAACGCAGGTGCTAGCAGGAATCAGTGCTGATTGTGCAAACACTGCGTTTGGGGAACACTAAATTATGAGGACGCTAGTATAGTTCTGATCAGATCAGATATTGATCTGTTCAAACACTATACTAGTAACGGTGGTGTGTGTGTGTTAGTGTACTTGACTCTAACTGACGCTAAGTAACGGTGGTGTAGTGCGACCCTGACGCTAACTAGCTAGCCTAAGTTGTGTCACCCGTGACGCTAATACAGTGATCGGTAATCACTGTATATAGTGAACACTGTGACAGGGAAGTGAAGAGGTTAAACTGGGGGAGATCAAGGGGTTAAACCTTTATAGAGGATAGATGGCGGGTGGCCTAAACCTATTCGGGCCTAGCGCAAGCGCAAATTAGGGTCACCAGTGACACTAAATACAGTGATCAGTAGTTATCTGATATACTGTATATATTAGTGCACTGTTTTATATGGAGTGAAGGGGTTAACTGGGGAAGATCAAGCGGTTAAAAGTTTATTAGGGAATAGGTGGCGGGTGCCCTAACCCTATATGGGCTTAGCGCAAGCGCAAATTAGGGTCACTAGTGACACTAAATACAGTGATCAGTATTTACCTATATACTGTATTTAGTGCACAGAGTAATAGGTAGTGAAGGGGTTAACTGGGGCTGATCAAGGGGTAAAAACTTTATTAGGGGATAGGTGGCGGGTACCCTAACCCTATTTGGGCCTAACGCAGGCGCAAACTACGCTCACAAGTGACACTTATACAGTGATCAGTAAAATATCTGTATACCACTGTATATAGTGTTCACTGTGAGGGGTTTTGGGGGTGATCAGGGGGTGATCAGAGGTGATGAAGGGGTTAAATGTACCTATGTGAGGTGTGTCAGTGTAGTGTTGGTGGAACTCACGTTTTTACTGTGTCTCTGTCTCTCTCCTGGAACCGAAAGGACTCCAGGAAGGACAGTGACATCACTTCCCCTGTCTGTGTTTACATTACACAGACAGGGGACAGATTGCCATTGGTGGGGACCGATCTACAGACGCTGACCAAAAATCATTGGTCAGTATCTGATGATTGATCGGTTCCCTACCGAATGACATCGGGATCGGGACCCGCGGCGCGCGGGAGCGCGCTCTGGAGCCGTGATCGCGCATCACGTTAATACTACGTGGCTGAGCGGTATCGTGCCGCTCTGCCGCAGTAGTATTACCGCGCGCGGTCCTAAAGTGGTTAATATCTGAACCAGAAGCAGAGGACATGTCACAGACACAGACTCAGACACAGACTCAGACACTGACTCAGACACAGGTATATGAAAATGTACGTTTATTTCACATATTTTTTTGTTGGGGGGGGGGGGGGGGGTTAGAGTGCCCAATGAAACAACTATAGGGTCAGGGGTCATTCTGCCTCATGGGACAGTCATAGTAGAATTTGACAAAAACTAGAATAAAGAACACTCATATATTGTATATGATTTATTTAGCTGTTTTTATTTAGAGCAAGTAATTTCCAAAAAAACAAAGTACATATGATTATATGCTATCCTGCCATGCAACTGCACCACTACCCAAAAAAATAATGCGATTTTGCCGTGCATTTCCAGTTGGTAGCCTAGGCCTTGCAGGAGCTAAATTTACCATGTCGTTGCTGTCATTTCGCCAATCACCTGGCACAATTGTCCCACTGGTAATGTCTTCCATATCAACTGCAGTTGATGGCATATATGACACAGTTGTGCGTCTTAAATAATTGTGTAGCATACAGCAGCACTCCACAATTATGTCAACTTTTTCCACTGTTACATTAAAAGCGGTGTGGAAAATTCTGAATCTGCTGGCCATGATCCCAAATGCATTCTCTACCACCCTTCTCGCCCTAGACAATCTATAATTATATATTTTCAGGAGAGCAGTTAAATTGCGCAAGGGATATGGTTTCAACAGGTGTTCATGTAAGGCAAATGCATCGTCCCCAATGAACACAAAATTTAGGCCCTCAACTGTCTCACTGGAAGATGGAAGATGCAACATTCCTTCTTTTAATCTATGCATAAATGGTCTGCGCTAGGGTTGAGCGGACACCTAGATGTCCGTGTTCGACGGGTTCGGCCGAACTTTAAAAAAAAGTCCGGGTCCGTGTCCCGGACTTTTACCGAACTTTTCCCGGACACCGAACCCCATTGAAGTCAATGGGGACCCGAACTTTAAGGCACTAAAATGGCTCTAAAACACCAAAGGAAAGGGCTAGAGTGCTGCAAATGGCAGCAAAACGTAATTAAGAGCATGGCAAGTGCTCTGCAAACAAATGTGGATAGGGAAATAACTTAAAACAACAAAAAAAAACAGAAAAATAAAACAATGTTCTTCTTCATCTCTGAAGGACGAGGCCCATATGGAGTAGGAGGGAGGTTGAGGTGGTGGTGGATGTGGCGGTGACATAGGCGTGCGCACAGGGTGTGCTGGGTGTGCCTGGGCACACCCTAATCACCTAGGGCACATAGCATTGCCAGTGAGGAGATGGGAAAGATCTCCCTGGGACCTGCTCTGCTCTATTTCTCCTTGCCTACAGGTACATGGCCCCGATACATTACTCTCCCTGCTGGCAAACACATGCATGTGTATTTCAACTTTGGGGTGCACACCTTAATGCAATAGGCTGCGCACACCTATGGGCGGTGTAGGTGGAAGCGGCGGTGGAGGAGGACCAGGGCCGGATTAACAGCATCATGGGCTTGGTGCTGAGGATTTTGAAGGGCCTTAAGGGCCGTGCCTTGCCATGCACCCAGAGGAGGAAGGGTGCAGCCATGCATGCCTAATTCAACATGGGATGCTGTCTCTGAAGCCCATAAACACATCCATGCATCGCCAACTGTCCCTCCTTGTCCGGCCTTCACGCTGTGTGGGGAGGTTCTGAGGGTGCTGCCTGGGGAAGCGAGCATAGAAGCCAGACTTCTGTGTTTACAAGTGACAGAAGAGCGGTAACAGTGAATATGGCCAACCCGGGGCCTATATAAAAGGTAGGGGCCTGGAGCTGCAGCTCCAATAGCCCCTACATTAATCTGGCCCTGAGGAGGAGGACGAGGTAGCCAACACTGCTTCTTTTCAAAAATTTTAAATGAGGGTACACCCCAAAAGAGTGAGAAAGAGCAAAAATGGAACAATGGGTGGGTAAGGTCGGTATCCATTGCTATTCTGCATAAGGTACGGAAAAGTCCCGTGGGATCCATGCCTGGTTCATTTTAATGAACGTGAGCTTGTCCACATTGTCTCTGGACAGGCGGCTGCGCTTGTCTGTTATAACGCCCCCAGCCGTGCTAAATACCCGTTCAGATAATACACTGGCTGCAGGGCACGCCAGCACCTCCAAGGTGTAAAGGGCAAGCTCAGGCCATGTGCCCAATTTGGAGACCCAGAAGTTGAAGGGGGCAGACCCGTCATTCACCACATGTAGGCGTGTGCACACATACTGCTCCACCATGTTGGTAAAATGCTGCCTCCTGCTAAGACGTTCCATCTGAGCTGCTGGTGCTGCTGTTTGTTGTGGCGTGCTGACAAAGCTTTTCCACATTTCGGCCATGCTAACCCTGCCTTCTGAGGTGCTGGCGGTGCCCTGGTTGCTTTGGCGACCTCCTCCTCCTCCTCCTCTGCCTTGTGCTTCCACTGTGGCCCCGCTGTCAGATGGGAATGCCAGCAGCATGGCGTCTACCAGCGTGCGCTTGTACTCGCGCATCTTGCGATCGCGCTCCAGTGAGTGAATTAAGGACGGTACGTTGTCCTTGTAACGGGGATCCAGCAGCGTGGCCACCCAGTAATCAGCACAAGTTAGAATGTGGGCAACTCGGCGGTCGTTGTGGAGACACTGCAGCATGTAATCGCTCATGTGTGCCAGGCTGCCCAGAGGCGACGAAAGGCTGTCCTCTGTGGGAGGTGTATCGTCCGTGTCCTCTGTATCCCCCCAGCCACGCACCAGTGATGGCCATGAGCTGGCCTGGGTGCCACCCTGCTGTGAACATGGTTCCATCTCCTCCTCCAGCTCCTCCTCCTCCTCATCCTCCTCATCCTCCAGAACTGTGCCCCTGCTGGACAATTGCGTCCCTGGCGTTTGCGTGTGCAGGAACCCACCCTCGGAGCCCCTTGCGAATGACTGCCCTGAAAGCCTTGGAAATGTTACCTCTTCATCCTCCTCCTCCTCCTCATCCTGTGCCACATCCTCTTCCATCATCGCCCGAATTGTTTTTTCAAGGAGGCATAGAAGTGGGATAGTTAAGCTGAGAACGGCGTCATTGCCACTGGCCATGTTGGTGGAGTACTCAAAACAGCGCAACAAGGCACACAGGTCTCGCATGGAGGCCCAGTTATTGGTGGTGAAGTGGTGCTGTTCCGCAGAGCGACTCACGCGTGCGTGCTGCAGCTGAAACTCCACTATGGCCTGCTGCTGCTCGCACAGTCTTTCCAGCATGTGCAAGGTGGAGTTCCACCTTGTGGGCACGTCACATATGAGGCGGTGAGCGGGAAGGCCGAAGTTACGCTGCAGCGCTGCCAGGCGAGCAGCAGCAGGGTGAGAACGCCGAAAGTGCGCACAAACGGCCCGCACTTTCTGCAGCAGCTCTGACATATCGGGGTAGTTTTTAAGGAACCTCTGCACCACCAAATTCAGCACATGCGCCAGGCAAGGGATGTGCGTCAAACCGGCTAGGCCCAGAGCTGCTATGAGATTTCGCCCGTTATCGCACACCACCAGGCCGGGCTTGAGGCTCGCTGGCAGCAACCACTCATTTGTCTGCTGTTCCATGCTCCTCCACAACTCCTGCGCGGTGTGTGGTTTGTCCCCCAAACAGGCAAGTTGTAAAACTGCCTGCTGTCGTTTACCCCTGGCCGTGCTGAAGTTGGTGGTGAAGGTGTTACGCTGTCCGGATGAGGAGGCGGTAGAGGATGAGGAAGCGGAGTAGGAGGAGTTAGGAACAGGAGGCAAACTGAAGCGCCCTGCAATCCTCGGTGGTGGAAGGACATGCGCCAAATTGCTATCCGCCTCAGGCCCATCCGCCACTGCATTTACCCAGTGTGCCGTTAGGGAGATATAACGCCCCTGACCGTGCTTACTGGTCCACGTATCCGTAGTTAGGTGGACCTTGGCACAGATGGCGTTGCGCAGTGCACACCTGATATTTTCCCCCACTTGGTTGTGCAGGGAAGGGATGGCTTGCCTGGAAAAGTAGTGGCGGCTGGGCACGACGTACTGTGGGACAGCCACCGACATAAGGTTTTTAAAACTGTGCGTCTCCACCAGACGGAATGACAGCATTTCAAAGGCCAATAATTTTGAAATGCTGGCATTCAGGGCCAGGGATCGCGGGTGGGTAGGGGGGTACTTCCTCTTCCTCTCAAGTGTTTGGGAGATGGAAAGCTGAACGCTTCCACGGGACATTGTGGAGATGGTTGTTGGTGACCCAGGTGGTGGTGTTGCTGACAGATCGTCTGTTTGCGGGGTGGCAGGTGCCGGTATCACTACAGATGTGGCTGGAGCGGCCGAGACTGCAGCAGAAGAGGAAGCAGGATGAGCCAGAGACGTTTCTTGGTTTTGAAGGTGTGTACTCCACTGCAGCTCGTGCTTTGCACTTAGATGCCTGATCATGCAGGTTGTGCTCAGGTTGAGAAGGTTTATGCCTCGCTTCAAGCTCTGATTGCACAGGGTGCAAACCACTCGTGTCCTGTCATCAGCACATTTTCTAAAGAACTTCCACGCTAGAGAACTCCTTTGAGCTGACTTTGGTGCGCTCGTTCCCTTGCTGCGTTGGGCAGTAGCGGGCGTAGTGTCTAGGGCACGGCCGCTCCGCTTCTGCACCCTGCTCCCTCTTCTGCTGTGCTGGTGGCTCTGTGCGACCACCGCCTCTTCCTCCAAACTACTCAGGTCACCTGCATGACGTTCATTCCATGTGGGGTCGAGGACCTCATCGTCCTCCACATCATCTTCCACCCAGTCTTCACCCCTGCCCTCCTTGTCGGTCTCCACAATGCTGAACGCCGCAGCAGTTGGCACCTGCGTTTCGTCATCATCGGAGACGTGCTGCGATGATCCTTGCATGTACTCATCTTGAGAAATAAGTGGTTGGGCATCGCTGCACTCAATCTCTTCCACTTCTGGGGCAGGGCTAGGTGGATGGCCCTGGGAAACCCTGCTGACAGAGTCCTCAAAAAGAATAAGAGACTGCTGTATGGCTTGGGGCTCAGACTGCTGGCCTGATTTGCAAGGGGGTGAGGTGAAAGACGGTTGGACATTGGCTGCAGGTGCCAACTCTGACCTTTCTGCAGTAGACTGGGTGGGAGACAATGTGAAGGAACTGGAGGCACTGTCAGCAGCAAACCAATCTACTATCGCCTCAACTTGTTCTGGCCTCATCACTTCTAGGGGCGTTTGATGCCCTACCAAATACTGATGCAGGTTCTGTCGCCTACTCACACTTGAGGAAGGTGTTTCACTTGTGCGTGTAGCTGGCACAGATCGACCACGTCCTCTCCTTGCAACAGGAGCTCTACCAGCAGCACCACGACCCAGGCCACGGCCCTTATTTGACGGTCTCCTCATATTTCTGTAATTTAAGATCTTGCCCTAGAAAGGTTTTTATTGAATAGCGGAATAGGAAATATGATCCAAAAAAGTGTATGTATCTCGCACGTACAAAACCACACTAGGCCCCAATTACTATTGTTTCTACCCCTAAAAGGATGGATGAGGAGTAGGAGGAGTATGGAACAGACAGCACCCTCAAATCTTCAGAAGTATGAGATGAACCCCAAAAACTTGGAAAGGTGGATCTCACACGTACCGACACAGACTATCACGCAATTTAATTGATCCTCAAAGGTTTTTATTGAATAGCGGAATAGGAAATATGATCAAAAAAAGTGTATGTATCTCGCACGTACACAACCACACTAGGCCCCAATTACTATTGTTTGTACCCCTAAAAGGATGGATGAGGAGTAGGAGGAGGAGTATGGAACAGGCAGCACCCTCAAATCTTCAGAAGTATGAGATGAACCCCAAAAACTTGGAAAGGTGGATCTCACACGTACCGACACAGACTATCCCGCAATTCAATTGATCCTCAAAGGTTTTTATTGAATAGCGGAATAGGAAATATGATCAAAAAAAGTGTATGTATCTCGCACGTACACAACCACACTAGGCCCCAATTACTATTGTTTGTACCCCTAAAAGGATGGATGAGGAGTAGGAGGAGGAGTATGGAACAGGCAGCACCCTCAAATCTTCAGAAGTATGAGATGAACCCCAAAAACTTGGAAAGGTGGATCTCACACGTACCGACACAGACTATCCCGCAATTCAATTGATCCTCAAAGGTTTTTATTGAATAGCGGAATAGGAAATATGATCAAAAAAAGTGTATGTATCTCGCACGTACACAACCACACTAGGCCCCAATTACTATTGTTTGTACCCCTAAAAGGATGGTTGAGCAGTAGGAGCAGGAGTATGGAACAGGCAGCACCCTCAAATCTTCAGAAGTATGAGATGAACCCCAACAACTTGGAAAGGTGGATCTCACACGTACCGACACAGACTATCTCGCAATTGAATTGATCCCCAAAGGTTTTAATTGAATAGCGGAATAGAAAATATGATCAAAAAGAAAGTGTATGTATCTCGCACGTACACCACCACACTAGGCCCCAACTACTATTGTTTGTACCCCTAAAAGGATGGTTGAGCAGTAGGAGGAGGAGTATGGAACAGGCAGCACCCTCAAATCTTCAGAAGTGTGAGATGAACCCCAACAACTTGGAAAGGTGGATCTCTCTCACACGTACCAACACAGACTATCCCCCAATTTAACTGATCCCCAAAGGTTTTTGATTAAATAGCGGAATAGAAAATATGATCCAAAAAAAGTGTATGTATATCACACGTACACAACCACACTAGGCCCCAATTACTATTGTTTGTACCCCTAAAAGGCTAGATGAGGAGTAGGGGGGGTATGGAACAGGCAGCACCCTCAAATCTTCAGAAGTATGAGATGAACCCCAAAAACTTGGAAAGGTGGATCTCTCTCACACGTACCAACACAGACTATCCCCCAATTTAACTGATCCCCAAAGGTTTTTGATTAAATAGCGGAATAGAAAATATGATCCAAAAAAAGTGTATGTATATCACACGTACACAACCACACTAGGCCCCAATTACTATTGTTTGTACCCCTAAAAGGCTAGGAGTAGGGGGAGTATGGAACAGGCAGCACCCTCAAACCTTCAGAAGTATGAGATGAACCCCAACAACTTGGAAAGGTGGATCTCTCTCACACGTACCAACACAGACTATCCCCCAATTTAACTGATCCCCAAAGGTTTTTGATTAAATAGCGGAATAGAAAATATGATCCAAAAAAAGTGTATGTATATCACACGTACACAACCACACTAGGCCCCAATTACTATTGTTTGTACCCCTAAAAGGCTAGATGAGGAGTAGGGGGGGTATGGAACAGGCAGCACCCTCAAATCTTCAGAAGTATGAGATGAACCCCAAAAACTTGGAAAGGTGGATCTCTCTCACGCGTACCAACACAGACTATCCCCCAATTTAACTGATCCCCAAAGGTTTTTGATTAAATAGCGGAATAGAAAATATGATCCAAAAAAAGTGTATGTATATCACACGTACACAACCACACTAGGCCCCAATTACTATTGTTTGTACCCCTAAAAGGCTAGGAGTAGGGGGAGTATGGAACAGGCAGCACCCTCAAACCTTCAGAAGTATGAGATGAACCCCAACAACTTGGAAAGGTGGATCTCTCTCACACGTACCAACACAGACTATCCCCCAATTTAACTGATCCCCAAAGGTTTTTGATTAAATAGCGGAATAGAAAATATGATCCAAAAAAAGTGTATGTATATCACACGTACACAACCACACTAGGCCCCAATTACTATTGTTTGTACCCCTAAAAGGCTAGGAGTAGGGGGAGTATGGAACAGGCAGCACCCTCAAACCTTCAGAAGTATGAGATGAACCCCAACAACTTGGAAAG
Organism: Pelophylax lessonae; assembly: GCF_965119305.1. Classification (NCBI taxonomy): domain Eukaryota; kingdom Metazoa; phylum Chordata; class Amphibia; order Anura; family Ranidae; genus Pelophylax; species Pelophylax lessonae. The sequence continues at coordinate 608,879,670 of NC_138769.1, forward strand.
GTGGATCTCTCTCACACGTACCAACACAGACTATCCCCCAATTTAACTGATCCCCAAAGGTTTTTGATTAAATAGCGGAATAGAAAATATGATCCAAAAAAAGTGTATGTATATCACACGTACACAACCACACTAGGCCCCAATTACTATTGTTTGTACCCCTAAAAGGCTAGGAGTAGGGGGAGTATGGAACAGGCAGCACCCTCAAACCTTCAGAAGTATGAGATGAACCCCAACAACTTGGAAAGGTGGATCTCTCTCACACGTACCAACACAGACTATCCCCCAATTTAACTGATCCCCAAAGGTTTTTGATTAAATAGCGGAATAGAAAATATGATCCAAAAAAAGTGTATGTATATCACACGTACACAACCACACTAGGCCCCAATTACTATTGTTTGTACCCCTAAAAGGCTAGGAGTAGGGGGAGTATGGAACAGGCAGCACCCTCAAACCTTCAGAAGTATGAGATGAACCCCAACAACTTGGAAAGGTGGATCTCTCTCACACGTACCAACACAGACTATCCCCCAATTTAACTGATCCCCAAAGGTTTTTGATTAAATAGCGGAATAGAAAATATGATCCAAAAAAAGTGTATGTATATCACACGTACACAACCACACTAGGCCCCAATTACTATTGTTTGTACCCCTAAAAGGCTAGATGAGGAGTAGGGGGGGGATGGAACAGGCAGCACCCTCAAACCTTCAGAAGTATGAGATGAACCCCAACAACTTGGAAAGGTGGATCTCTCTCACACGTACCAACACAGACTATCCCCCAATTTAACTGATCCCCAAAGGTTTTTGATTAAATAGCGGAATAGAAAATATGATCCAAAAAAAGTGTATGTATATCACACGTACACAACCACACTGGGCCCCAATTACTATTGTTTGTACCCCTAAAAGGCTAGATGAGGAGTAGGGGGAGTATGGAACAGGCAGCACCCTCAAACCTTCAGAAGTATGAGATGAACCCCAACAACTTGGAAAGGTGGATCTCTCTCACACGTACCAACACAGACTATCCCCCAATTTAACTGATCCCCAAAGGTTTTTGATTAAATAGCGGAATAGAAAATATGATCCAAAAAAAGTGTATGTATATCACACGTACACAACCACACTAGGCCCCAATTACTATTGTTTGTACCCCTAAAAGGCTAGATGAGGAGTAGGGGGAGTATGGAACAGGCAGCACCCTCAAACCTTCAGAAGTATGAGATGAACCCCAACAACTTGGAAAGGTGGATCTCTCTCACACGTACCAACACAGACTATCCCCCAATTTAACTGATCCCCAAAGGTTTTTGATTAAATAGCGGAATAGAAAATATGATCCAAAAAAAGTGTATGTATATCACACGTACACAACCACACTAGGCCCCAATTACTATTGTTTGTACCCCTAAAAGGCTAGATGAGGAGTAGGGGGGGTATGGAACAGGCAGCACCCTCAAATCTTCAGAAGTATGAGATGAACCCCAAAAACTTGGAAAGGTGGATCTCTCTCACACGTACCAACACAGACTATCCCCCAATTTAACTGATCCCCAAAGGTTTTTGATTAAATAGCGGAATAGAAAATATGATCCAAAAAAAGTGTATGTATATCACACGTACACAACCACACTAGGCCCCAATTACTATTGTTTGTACCCCTAAAAGGCTAGGAGTAGGGGGAGTATGGAACAGGCAGCACCCTCAAACCTTCAGAAGTATGAGATGAACCCCAACAACTTGGAAAGGTGGATCTCTCTCACACGTACCAACACAGACTATCCCCCAATTTAACTGATCCCCAAAGGTTTTTGATTAAATAGCGGAATAGAAAATATGATCCAAAAAAAGTGTATGTATATCACACGTACACAACCACACTAGGCCCCAATTACTATTGTTTGTACCCCTAAAAGGCTAGATGAGGAGTAGGGGGGGTATGGAACAGGCAGCACCCTCAAATCTTCAGAAGTATGAGATGAACCCCAAAAACTTGGAAAGGTGGATCTCTCTCACGCGTACCAACACAGACTATCCCCCAATTTAACTGATCCCCAAAGGTTTTTGATTAAATAGCGGAATAGAAAATATGATCCAAAAAAAGTGTATGTATATCACACGTACACAACCACACTAGGCCCCAATTACTATTGTTTGTACCCCTAAAAGGCTAGGAGTAGGGGGAGTATGGAACAGGCAGCACCCTCAAACCTTCAGAAGTATGAGATGAACCCCAACAACTTGGAAAGGTGGATCTCTCTCACACGTACCAACACAGACTATCCCCCAATTTAACTGATCCCCAAAGGTTTTTGATTAAATAGCGGAATAGAAAATATGATCCAAAAAAAGTGTATGTATATCACACGTACACAACCACACTAGGCCCCAATTACTATTGTTTGTACCCCTAAAAGGCTAGGAGTAGGGGGAGTATGGAACAGGCAGCACCCTCAAACCTTCAGAAGTATGAGATGAACCCCAACAACTTGGAAAGGTGGATCTCTCTCACACGTACCAACACAGACTATCCCCCAATTTAACTGATCCCCAAAGGTTTTTGATTAAATAGCGGAATAGAAAATATGATCCAAAAAAAGTGTATGTATATCACACGTACACAACCACACTAGGCCCCAATTACTATTGTTTGTACCCCTAAAAGGCTAGGAGTAGGGGGAGTATGGAACAGGCAGCACCCTCAAACCTTCAGAAGTATGAGATGAACCCCAACAACTTGGAAAGGTGGATCTCTCTCACACGTACCAACACAGACTATCCCCCAATTTAACTGATCCCCAAAGGTTTTTGATTAAATAGCGGAATAGAAAATATGATCCAAAAAAAGTGTATGTATATCACACGTACACAACCACACTAGGCCCCAATTACTATTGTTTGTACCCCTAAAAGGCTAGGAGTAGGGGGAGTATGGAACAGGCAGCACCCTCAAACCTTCAGAAGTATGAGATGAACCCCAACAACTTGGAAAGGTGGATCTCTCTCACACGTACCAACACAGACTATCCCCCAATTTAACTGATCCCCAAAGGTTTTTGATTAAATAGCGGAATAGAAAATATGATCCAAAAAAAGTGTATGTATATCACACGTACACAACCACACTAGGCCCCAATTACTATTGTTTGTACCCCTAAAAGGCTAGATGAGGAGTAGGGGGGGGATGGAACAGGCAGCACCCTCAAACCTTCAGAAGTATGAGATGAACCCCAACAACTTGGAAAGGTGGATCTCTCTCACACGTACCAACACAGACTATCCCCCAATTTAACTGATCCCCAAAGGTTTTTGATTAAATAGCGGAATAGAAAATATGATCCAAAAAAAGTGTATGTATATCACACGTACACAACCACACTGGGCCCCAATTACTATTGTTTGTACCCCTAAAAGGCTAGATGAGGAGTAGGGGGAGTATGGAACAGGCAGCACCCTCAAACCTTCAGAAGTATGAGATGAACCCCAACAACTTGGAAAGGTGGATCTCTCTCACACGTACCAACACAGACTATCCCCCAATTTAACTGATCCCCAAAGGTTTTTGATTAAATAGCGGAATAGAAAATATGATCCAAAAAAAGTGTATGTATATCACACGTACACAACCACACTAGGCCCCAATTACTATTGTTTGTACCCCTAAAAGGCTAGATGAGGAGTAGGGGGAGTATGGAACAGGCAGCACCCTCAAACCTTCAGAAGTATGAGATGAACCCCAACAACTTGGAAAGGTGGATCTCTCTCACACGTACCAACACAGACTATCCCCCAATTTAACTGATCCCCAAAGGTTTTTGATTAAATAGCGGAATAGAAAATATGATCCAAAAAAAGTGTATGTATATCACACGTACACAACCACACTAGGCCCCAATTACTATTGTTTGTACCCCTAAAAGGCTAGATGAGGAGTAGGGGGGGTATGGAACAGGCAGCACCCTCAAATCTTCAGAAGTATGAGATGAACCCCAAAAACTTGGAAAGGTGGATCTCTCTCACACGTACCAACACAGACTATCCCCCAATTTAACTGATCCCCAAAGGTTTTTGATTAAATAGCGGAATAGAAAATATGATCCAAAAAAAGTGTATGTATATCACACGTACACAACCACACTAGGCCCCAATTACTATTGTTTGTACCCCTAAAAGGCTAGGAGTAGGGGGAGTATGGAACAGGCAGCACCCTCAAACCTTCAGAAGTATGAGATGAACCCCAACAACTTGGAAAGGTGGATCTCTCTCACACGTACCAACACAGACTATCCCCCAATTTAACTGATCCCCAAAGGTTTTTGATTAAATAGCGGAATAGAAAATATGATCCAAAAAAAGTGTATGTATATCACACGTACACAACCACACTAGGCCCCAATTACTATTGTTTGTACCCCTAAAAGGCTAGATGAGGAGTAGGGGGGGTATGGAACAGGCAGCACCCTCAAATCTTCAGAAGTATGAGATGAACCCCAAAAACTTGGAAAGGTGGATCTCTCTCACACGTACCAACACAGACTATCCCCCAATTTAACTGATCCCCAAAGGTTTTTGATTAAATAGCGGAATAGAAAATATGATCCAAAAAAAGTGTATGTATATCACACGTACACAACCACACTAGGCCCCAATTACTATTGTTTGTACCCCTAAAAGGCTAGGAGTAGGGGGAGTATGGAACAGGCAGCACCCTCAAACCTTCAGAAGTATGAGATGAACCCCAACAACTTGGAAAGGTGGATCTCTCTCACACGTACCAACACAGACTATCCCCCAATTTAACTGATCCCCAAAGGTTTTTGATTAAATAGCGGAATAGAAAATATGATCCAAAAAAAGTGTATGTATATCACACGTACACAACCACACTAGGCCCCAATTACTATTGTTTGTACCCCTAAAAGGCTAGATGAGGAGTAGGGGGGGTATGGAACAGGCAGCACCCTCAAATCTTCAGAAGTATGAGATGAACCCCAAAAACTTGGAAAGGTGGATCTCTCTCACACGTACCAACACAGACTATCCCCCAATTTAACTGATCCCCAAAGGTTTTTGATTAAATAGCGGAATAGAAAATATGATCCAAAAAAAGTGTATGTATATCACACGTACACAACCACACTAGGCCCCAATTACTATTGTTTGTACCCCTAAAAGGCTAGGAGTAGGGGGAGTATGGAACAGGCAGCACCCTCAAACCTTCAGAAGTATGAGATGAACCCCAACAACTTGGAAAGGTGGATCTCTCTCACACGTACCAACACAGACTATCCCCCAATTTAACTGATCCCCAAAGGTTTTTGATTAAATAGCGGAATAGAAAATATGATCCAAAAAAAGTGTATGTATATCACACGTACACAACCACACTAGGCCCCAATTACTATTGTTTGTACCCCTAAAAGGCTAGGAGTAGGGGGAGTATGGAACAGGCAGCACCCTCAAACCTTCAGAAGTATGAGATGAACCCCAACAACTTGGAAAGGTGGATCTCTCTCACACGTACCAACACAGACTATCCCCCAATTTAACTGATCCCCAAAGGTTTTTGATTAAATAGCGGAATAGAAAATATGATCCAAAAAAAGTGTATGTATATCACACGTACACAACCACACTAGGCCCCAATTACTATTGTTTGTACCCCTAAAAGGCTAGATGAGGAGTAGGGGGGGTATGGAACAGGCAGCACCCTCAAATCTTCAGAAGTATGAGATGAACCCCAAAAACTTGGAAAGGTGGATCTCTCTCACACGTACCAACACAGACTATCCCCCAATTTAACTGATCCCCAAAGGTTTTTGATTAAATAGCGGAATAGAAAATATGATCCAAAAAAAGTGTATGTATATCACACGTACACAACCACACTAGGCCCCAATTACTATTGTTTGTACCCCTAAAAGGCTAGGAGTAGGGGGAGTATGGAACAGGCAGCACCCTCAAACCTTCAGAAGTATGAGATGAACCCCAACAACTTGGAAAGGTGGATCTCTCTCACACGTACCAACACAGACTATCCCCCAATTTAACTGATCCCCAAAGGTTTTTGATTAAATAGCGGAATAGAAAATATGATCCAAAAAAAGTGTATGTATATCACACGTACACAACCACACTAGGCCCCAATTACTATTGTTTGTACCCCTAAAAGGCTAGATGAGGAGTAGGGGGGGTATGGAACAGGCAGCACCCTCAAATCTTCAGAAGTATGAGATGAACCCCAAAAACTTGGAAAGGTGGATCTCTCTCACACGTACCAACACAGACTATCCCCCAATTTAACTGATCCCCAAAGGTTTTTGATTAAATAGCGGAATAGAAAATATGATCCAAAAAAAGTGTATGTATATCACACGTACACAACCACACTAGGCCCCAATTACTATTGTTTGTACCCCTAAAAGGCTAGGAGTAGGGGGAGTATGGAACAGGCAGCACCCTCAAACCTTCAGAAGTATGAGATGAACCCCAACAACTTGGAAAGGTGGATCTCTCTCACACGTACCAACACAGACTATCCCCCAATTTAACTGATCCCCAAAGGTTTTTGATTAAATAGCGGAATAGAAAATATGATCCAAAAAAAGTGTATGTATATCACACGTACACAACCACACTAGGCCCCAATTACTATTGTTTGTACCCCTAAAAGGCTAGATGAGGAGTAGGGGGGGTATGGAACAGGCAGCACCCTCAAACCTTCAGAAGTATGAGATGAACCCCAACAACTTGGAAAGGTGGATCTCTCTCACACGTACCAACACAGACTATCCCCCAATTTAACTGATCCCCAAAGGTTTTTGATTAAATAGCGGAATAGAAAATATGATCCAAAAAAAGTGTATGTATATCACACGTACACAACCACACTAGGCCCCAATTACTATTGTTTGTACCCCTAAAAGGCTAGATGAGGAGTAGGGGGGGTATGGAACAGGCAGCACCCTCAAACCTTCAGAAGTATGAGATGAACCCCAACAACTTGGAAAGGTGGATCTCTCTCACACGTACCAACACAGACTATCCCCCAATTTAACTGATCCCCAAAGGTTTTTGATTAAATAGCGGAATAGAAAATATGATCCAAAAAAAGTGTATGTATATCACACGTACACAACCACACTAGGCCCCAATTACTATTGTTTGTACCCCTAAAAGGCTAGATGAGGAGTAGGGGGGGTATGGAACAGGCAGCACCCTCAAACCTTCAGAAGTATGAGATGAACCCCAACAACTTGGAAAGGTGGATCTCTCTCACACGTACCAACACAGACTATCCCCCAATTTAACTGATCCCCAAAGGTTTTTGATTAAATAGCGGAATAGAAAATATGATCCAAAAAAAGTGTATGTATATCACACGTACACAACCACACTAGGCCCCAATTACTATTGTTTGTACCCCTAAAAGGCTAGGAGTAGGGGGAGTATGGAACAGGCAGCACCCTCAAACCTTCAGAAGTATGAGATGAACCCCAACAACTTGGAAAGGTGGATCTCTCTCACACGTACCAACACAGACTATCCCCCAATTTAACTGATCCCCAAAGGTTTTTGATTAAATAGCGGAATAGAAAATATGATCCAAAAAAAGTGTATGTATATCACACGTACACAACCACACTAGGCCCCAATTACTATTGTTTGTACCCCTAAAAGGCTAGATGAGGAGTAGGGGGAGTATGGAACAGGCAGCACCCTCAAATCTTCAGAAGTATGAGATTGTGTTCACTGTACCCCACAAAGATTGAGTTCACTGCACCCCACAATGATTGTGTTCACTGCACCCCACAAAGATTGTGGTCACTGCACCTCACAAAGATTGTGTTCACTGTACCCCCCAAAGATTGTGTTCACTGCACCCCACAAAGATTCTGTTCACTGTACCCCACAAAGATTGTGTTCACTGCACCCTAAAAGGATGTTGTTCACTGCACCCCACAAAGATTGTGTTCACTGCACCCTAAAAGGATGTTGTTCACTGCACCCCAAAAAGATTGTGTTCACTGTACCCCCCCCAAAGATTGTGTTCACTGCACCCCACAAAGATTGTGTTCACTGCACCCCAAAAAGATTGTGTTCACTGTACCCCCCAAAGATTGTGTTCACTGCACCCCAAAAAGATTGTGTTCACTGTACCCCCCAAAGATTGTGTTCACTGCACCCCACAAAGATTCTGTTCACTGTACCCCACAAAGATTGTGTTCACTGCACCCCAAAAAGATTGTGTTCACTGTACCCCCCCAAAGATTGTGTTCACTGCACCCCACAAAGATTCTGTTCACTGCACCCCACAAAGGATTTTGTTCACTGCACCCCAAAAAGATTGTGTTCACTGCACCCCAAAAAGGATTTTGATCACTGCACCCCAAAAAGGATGTTGTTCACTGCACCCCAAAAATGATTTTGTTCACACCACCCCAAAAAGATTGTGTTCACTGCACCCCACAAAGATTGTGTTCACTGCACCCCAAAAAGATTGTGTTCACTGTACCCCCCAAAGATTGTGTTCACTGCACCCCACAAAGATTCTGTTCACTGTACCCCACAAAGATTGTGTTCACTGCACCCCAAAAAGATTGTGTTCACTGCACCCCAAAAAGGATGTTGTTCACTGCACCCCAAAAAGGATGTTGTTCACTCCACCCCAAAAAGATTGTGTTCACTGCACCCCACAAAGATTGTGTTCACTGCACCCCAAAAAGATTGTGTTCACTGCACCCCAAAAATGATTTTGTTCACTGCACCCCAAAAAGGATTTTGTTCACTGCACCCCAAAAAGGATGTTGTTCACTCCACCCCAAAAAGATTGTGTTCACTGCACCCCAAAAAGATTGTGTTCACTGCACCCCACAAAGGATTTTGTTCACTGCACCCCAAAAAGATTGTGTTCACTGCACCCCAAAAAGGATGTTGTTCACTGCACCCCAAAAAGGATTTTGTTCACTGCACCCCAAAAAGATTGTGTTCACTGCACCCCACAAAGGATTTTGTTCACTGCACCCCACAAAGATTGTGTTCACTGCACACCAAAAAGGATTGTGTTCACTGCACCCCAAAAAGATTTTGTTCACTGCACCCCAAAAAGATTGTGTTCACTGCAGCCCAAAAAGATTGTGTTCACTGCAGCCCAAAAAGATTGTGTTCACTGCAGCCCAAAAAGATTGTGTTCACTGCAGCCCAAAAAGATTGTGTTCACTGCAGCTCACACACAGAAAAATGGATGTGGATCACTGACACCTGCCTATCTCCAATCCCACACCACACAGCAATATCGATTGTAGTTTGTAGAACACAGTTTCCCTAAAATTCAGCAGACTCTGTCCCTAACAGGATTGAGAAGAGATCGTAGATCAGGATTGAGTGCAGATTCACCCCACCCCCCACACAGCAATATCGATTGTAGTTTGTAGAAGACACTGACCCTATAATTCAGCAGACTCTATCCCTAAAATGCCTACAACTCGCCCTGCCTAAACACTCCGACCTGTCCCTCAATTCTATCCGGACACAAATGGTTTTTTCCTGCCTATCTTTCCCTAATCAGCAGCCAGCACATTGATGTGTGCTCTGTCCCTTAGCTAAGCAGCAGAATGACGCTGCTGCGGCGGCTGCCTCGAACTTATAAAGACTTGGTCACATGCTTCAGACGGCCAATCACAGCTACTAAGACATTTGCAGGCATGGCTGGGATGGCTTAAGGCACACCAGTTAAACGATTGTTGATTGGCTGTTGAAAGCCCGCCATGAAAAGAGCGCCAAAGCATGCAAAACCCGGAAATAAAACGACCGAACACGGATTTTTACCCGAACATACAGTAAAGTGTCCGTGTCCGTGTTCGGGTAAAAAAAATCCAATTATTCGGTACGAACACGAATAATACAGTCCGTGTTCGCTCAACACTAGTCTGCGCTCAATCACACCTCCATCGGAGTTTCTTTCATTTTTTCCAATATCCAGGTAAATAAATTCAAATTTGGCATTCACAATTGCCATTAGAATTATGCTGAAGAACCCTTTATAGTTGTAAAAATAGGATCCTGAATGTGCTGGTGGTGTAATTCTCACATGTTTCCCATCAATTGCGCCACCACAATTAGGGAAATTCCACATATCCTGGAATTCTTTTGCAAGTTCTTTCCATTCTTGAGAATTTGAAGGAAACTTTTGGCAAGAAAGAAAAACATAAAAAAAATGTAACAATGATAATCATTGTTAATATTTTCATATTAATTATTTTAATTTCATATAGGATACACCAAGCCCAGTATCAGAGCAGCCAGGAACATCAACATAGAGAACTCAAAGAGGAAAGAAGAGAAATCTCAACTACGATACTGCCAGTTTGCTGAAGGATGCATCATCTATCATGAAGCAGAAAGATGATGAATGTGATGCTGTGGATCATCTTGTTGCACACAAGTTACGTAGGATGTCCATGGATCAACGAGACATTTTTTAAGCTTTAATGCAAAAAATGATTGTCATTGGACTAAAGGGAAATCTTACACATAACACTGATCTAATAGGGTATCGGGGATGTACATCTACACCTGTACCATCTGCTACACCTGTAAAATCTGCTACACCTGTAACATCTGCTACACCTGTAACATCTGGCCAATATTGGCACCCAACTAATATGTCTCAATCACAGGGAAACCCAAGCTGGTCAGTGCGTTCTGAACCACATCAAGGTTCTTGGTTTCATGGCTCCCAATACACCAATCTGTAAAATAATTGTATATATGTTGCTCAATATTATTGCTTTTGTTTCGTGTATTTGTTCCTTTTTTAATGGTTATTGTTTAATAATGTTATCTTTTCATAATGGTGTTTTTGAAATGGGTATGTATTGCTTTAGAAACTAGCATCTTTTTCAGACAACCGTGTACAGGAAGTTAAATATTATTTATAAAAATTGATGTTCTCTCAAAATTATACTTATGTTTGCATTAATATTCTTAAAAGTTACAGTTGTACTTTTTATAATTACCTTTAAATACTGTGGCTGGAGCATCTTCACTATGGCCTCACACGTCTCAGGTATGATTCTTCCCAATGATTGGGCAGAGATTCCAGTGGTGAACTTCAGGTCTTCATAAGACCTGCCTGTTGCCAAAAAATGCAGGGTTGCCATGAGCCTCTCCGCTGCACTAATAGATTTTCTCATGCAGGTGTCCTTTTTGGTGTTATGTGGCTGCACAAGAGATAATAGCATCTCAAAGGACTGCTGGGTCATCCGCAAATAATTAATCCTCAGGATTATTTTCCCTGAGGTTTGTCAGCAGGTTGACATGAGAAAATTGCTCTTGTTGCATGAGCCAGTCTTTGGCCCACACTCTATTCCTTCTATTTCTCTTCTTTTTCTTCTCCTCCTCCAAAGCAATCAATGCAATAACCATTGCTGCCATTTTCTGATTCCTATTATACCTCTTGAATGGCATTTTCTTTCTCAGAATAGTCGTGTGCTGTGACGAATGATTGTTCTGTTCGCAAATGACACGGCACGAGTTTTAACTGTAGGGGCAGTGCAAGTGGAGGTGTGGTTAAAAGGTCAAGACAACATCGCATCACTTCCTATACTGGCAGAAGAAACTAGTGTTTGGTCGTACGATTTTCGGATCACATTGATGGTACACTCGATGATGTACACGAGTGCCGCTTAATAAATCGTACGAAATTTGAAACGTGTATGGCCTGCTTAAGTGTGGAAGACTTTTGCAGGTACAAATAGCAAAAATAACATTAACATGAATATAGTTGAGATCCCTGAAATTCAATATCTTGATTTTTTTTCCCTATTATTGAGCCATTTCAAGCATAACCAACTTGTAAGAAATTACTGGGACATATACAAGACATTGTAATTGTTTCTTGTAATAACATGAGCTCATATTGCTTATACTAATTAAACATTGTTTTATTATATTATTAGCCACTAGTAAAAGTGTCACAGCTTTGAAAATATAGGTGGGTTACTGTTTTATTTTCTGTGACAAACGGATGAACTATTATCATCAAGTTGAATTCACAACAATGTCGATATTACTAACTACACCCAGTTTAGTATAAAAAGAGCCTAGCAAATGTCAGTGCATTTAACATTGCTCTGGAGAGTAGACAACGCCTTCGTTTCTCTGTGTATCAACTCTAAGAGGAGATCCATCATGTCTCACCGCTCCATCCTGGCCTCATCTGGACACAAGCACTTCAGTTCTGGTTCTGTTTCATTACCCAAACCCAAACTTTCCAGCTCACACAGCTTCTTATCACACTCATCTAAAAATGTTCACCAGACCCATTGTTTCAGCAGCAAGAGTGACCATTCTGTTGGGTCAAAGGGACCTAAGATTTCAGTGGGAAGTTTCCATTTAGGAAAAAGTGGACATGGACATGGATCTGGATTTGGTATTATTGGACATGGTCATGGATTTAAAGGAATGTCTGGTTCTGGAGGGATCACAACAGTTACTGTAAACCAGGGTCTTCTGGCTCCTCTCAATTTGGAGATTGACCCAAATATCCAAAGAGTTAGAACAGAAGAAAAGAACCAAATTAAAGGCCTGAATAATAAATTTGCCTCCTTCATTGACAAGGTGAGTATTGTCAAATTAATTTATAATGAAATGAAAAGGTATATATACATATGATTAGGTAGCTGACAATATTTATAGGATAAAAAAGAACACAACATCAAAGCACATGTGTTATGTTGTGTTTAACTAAAGTACTAATGTTGTGTCCCTAAATGTACAATTTATTTTGCATGAACATCCAGTGCAGTTTGATGCTATCAAGTATAACTGTCATAAACAGAAGGTCTATGAAAATATGTTGCCCTTACTATAGTAACTATGAATGCAATAGGGCTGGTTTACTAAAGGGTTAGAGAACCGTAATTCAAAAGTTGTTTAAATGTTAACTTCAATTATCCAAACATGTGAAAAGCACCTGCGCATAGTTGTACATTCATAATTAACAGGAATTTGCTTTTCATATTATTGAATAATTGAAGTAAATATTCACACAAATTTTTGAGTGAAGATTTTATCTCCTTTACTGTCCCAGTCTAAGAATATGGAAAATATTATAATGAAATTATTTTGCCAATCCAATCTGGCTTAGGTTCATGTGAAACCATGTATATTACTGTATTACCCTATTTCTATACCCATAAGCAATTATTTTATACTCCAAACACAGGTAAGATTTTTGGAACAGCAGAACAAGATGCTGGAGACCAAATGGTCTTTTCTACAGGAGCAGAAGACAGCCAGGTGTCAGATTGAACCTCTGTTTGAGGCTTTTATTGGCAACCTCCGGAGACAGCTGGAGAATCTAGAATGTGAGAGAGCTCGTCTGGATGCAGAGAGGAACAGCATGGAGGGCACTGTGGAAGAAATAAGGAGAAGGTACCAATACTATTCCACACTAATGCATTAATGTATGGGGTACCCTGCATCTAGCAGTAAAGCTTTACCCACTCCATGTTTTGGGGCCAGGCTCAGACTGGCAATATGGAAATTCTACTATTAGTTCTTACAGTAAATCCTAGCATCTAGTTTTGAAAGCAGAACTAATTACACAATGTTTCTTAAAATGAAAGCTTGAATTAGAAATGTTCTTTATGTTTTTGAATCCTTAATCAAAAATCAGTGTATGCTACATTTAAAAGAGAAGTATGGGATTTGTTTCCCCCCAATAATACCTACCTAGGTGGATACAGCATCAGTTCAACGCTGCATCTGCCGGCCGCTGGCTCTAACATTGAGAACCGAGCAATCTAACACGGCTGATCACTCGGTTCTCAAAGCTCCCTAAGGAGAGAGCTGATGACTGTCAGGAGCAGCCAGCTCAGGCTCTTAGCGGCTCGCCGAGAGGTGGAGCTGGTTGCCGGACCATGCATGTGGTCGGATCCCAACCATATGGACACAATCTTGCCCGAGCCTGGACTGGCTCTGTGACATCTACTGAAAACAGGTCACAGGTGTGCAGAACAAACTGCACTCCTGTGATCCATAGGAGAAGTAAAGCCAAACCAGCTTTGGCTGTACTTCTCTTTTAAGGCATGCCTCTGTTGGTAACTGTCATAGTTGCCAGTGTGCTTATGTCAGCTCTAAACAGAGCTTTCATTAAAAGGGTTGGTGTTATAGCTGTGTAGCACCATGGCAACTGCAGATCTAAATAAAGGCAAAGATTGTACCATCTTCAGCTGCAAAAGAATAGAAGGGTATACATTTGCTCTGATACTGCATTTAGCTCTTTGGGAACAAGTAGATTTGGTTTGGTAGCAAAAAAAAAACAAAAACAAAAATATATATATTTGTTTCCTTTGAAATTTATTGGAAATAAATAGTACATAAAAAAGTGCATTTTCCTATAATTTTTCCCAACACAACCTTTACAGAATTTGAGAACCCTCAGTTATTCACCACAAAATATATTAGTCTTAGTCTGCTCATAAAAATCATATCACAGTGCAACTTTTAGGTAATGTAGCAATAGGGTAAAACTAAAAGGAAACATATTATTTTAATGCACGCAGGGGGGGGGGACTGTTTGCAGAAATCATTTGAACAATATTACAATAAGACTAATCTGGTTGACATGGGCACAAATGATTACAATGGTGACATTTTCATATTTGCCACCATGAAAAATTCAGATGACATTGTATTCCCTTATTCCCTTGTATTAGCAATGAATGCACATCTTCCCAAACATCCAACATTATTGACATCCAACTCCATTGTTGTGAGGATTTTGAAAGGGAAAATTATTTTTTTGTTCAATTTTTATTTACCCTTTTTTTCTTCTGGATCTATTAAGTAAAGACCAGATACACACCCTTATGCAGATGTGCAGCAGCAGATCATTTGTAATAGTGATCTATTGCTGTCTGCAACAGCTCTGCCTGGGCTTACATACTCAATGTAAGTGCAGTGACTTGACTTGTGACAACATTGCATGTCCGATGTAAACACTGTACTAAACAGAAGCATAGTGTTTACAATTGCTTCTGCAGTGCGCTCCTATGGAATAAACTGCACTGGGACGAATAGTCACTCTATTCACACCATTTTAAATTGGCACTGGGGACTCAAGTGGTTTAGAATGTTCATTAACTAAACATGGGTTCAAGGCATAAGGGCTGGCAATACAAATATAACAAAAAATAGATAAAATAACAGTTCATAATTTACAGAGTGTTTACCATGTAAAGGACATATGAGAAAATAAAAATGTGTATTTTTACAGATATGAAGATGAAGTCAACAGAAGAACAGGAGCCGAGAATGAATTTGTTTCTCTAAAGAGGGTAAACATTTAAAAATTAATCACAGATTTTTGTATTATCTGTTAAAGCAACACTAATACCTGTATTTCTAACTTTAGGATGTTGATGCTGCTTTCATGAACAAAGCTGAACTTCAGGCCAAGGCCGACTCCCTGAACGATGAGATCAGCTTCCTTAGGACCCTGTATGATGCGGTAAATAATGCCGTTTTGGGCCATAGACACATTCCCTAATTCATTTTATAATGCTGTACTGTAGTTGATGTACATATTTTCTAAATTTGCAGGAAATCAATCAACTCCAAGCTCAGATTTCAGACACTTCAGTTCTTGTGTCAATGGACAACAGCCGAGACCTAGACATCAATGGTATCATCGCTGATGTCAGAGCTCAATATGAAGAGATTGCTAACAGAAGCAGAGCAGAGGCAGAAGCCATGTACCAATCCAGGGTGAGTGTGTTATCATTAGAGCTACAAGGCCACAGGTATCCTCATGCATTGGAATTCAGAATAAATATAAGCAGCTAAACATGAAGAGTTTGAATAAGTGATTGGGAGGAATTGGTATATGTCCACCACAGCCAATATTTTGTCAAGGTTTATTTTAAAATAATATATTGATTTAATGAGACTAATGCTGTCAGTACAGTGACCCGGTGTAAAAACACAATTAGTGTGCTGCCACCTGGCTAGCTTGAGGTCATCTGTGTAATAGATCATAATTTCAGATTGTGATTACAGCCAACCCTTTTCCTTGAAAACTACATAATATGCTATGCATAGTTCAGCCCAAAATTAAAATGCATTAAAGCGCATCTCTTCCCTCCCAAAAAGTATAATATACTACAATTTACCGCTCCTTAGATGTGGTGCCTACAATAGTTTTCTTTTTTGGCCTTTTCCCTTTTTTTCACTTGGTAATACTGCAAAAAACACACTTCTTTTCCCTCATTCTACTGTATCTATGGAGGGAGTCATAGTTTTCACTATGACTTCAAATATGTCTTCCTCTTTATCTCTATTACGTTAGTGGTTGGGATTAGTAGTTTACAGACAGAAGAAAACATTGTTTACGCGCTCAGTTCAACTCACTGGAACTAACCAAGACACTGCATTTCTGACTAGATCAACACATATTTTCTTTATCTCCTGAAAATATTTTTAGCATTAAAAAGGAAAATTAATGCAGCCATCACATCAAAGTACTGGTAATCTGAAATATATTATTTCTTTCTATATTTTTTTTTGGGGGGGGGGGGGGGGTAGATATTATTTAACATCTGTGGTCATTTTTTTCCTGGCGATTTCTTCTACTTATGATATAATTCAATTTAAATTAGTAGTTTTAAATCTTAATATAATAAAAAATGCAATTTTTCTATGAGACATCAAATAAAGTGGTGCATGGAATAACAAAGAATTAAATCATTTGGTGTCCACAAATATTTAGAATTTTCTTTTATTTATTTTTATTTTTTTATTATGTACAGTTTGAAGACCTGCGGTTGGCAGCTGGAAGAAATGGAAATGATCTGCAGAACAGCCAAAATGAGATTGCGGATCTCAATCGAACAATTCAGAAGCTTAAAGGTGAAATTGAATGTGCCAAATCCCAGGTATGAATCCAGTTGTCAGGGTTACCTGATCCGAGGCCGAGGTGCTGAGAGGGCTCCCCTTGCGGCTCAGTGCGGCACACCCCTGGAGATGGTACAAAGGGTGTGGCGCCCCAAGTGGCACGGGTTACCAGCTGCAGGCAGGTAGGTAGAACCAGAGCAATCCGAGAGCGAACTGGAACAGGCTGGAATCGCAGCAGGGTATGAGTCTTCAAGGCTCTGAAGCAGCCGGGCTACCTTGTGCCAAGGAATAGTCTCTAGTAGCGGAAACCGTGGTACAAGCCGAGGTCATGCACAGGAGACAACCAGAATAGCCGAGGTCTTGAAGCAAGCCGGGGTCATACACAGTAGGTAACGGAAGCAACGTCAGTGGGAGAAGCCAAGGGTCAAACCAGGAGCAGGAGATCAAACGGAATCAGGAACAAGCCAAGTCACAACAGGAAATCCAAACAGGAAACAGAAAGCACAGGAAACACAGGAAGCTGAGAGATAATCCAGCAATGAGTCTGATCCTATGGCCACCTTTTATAGGCCATTTCCCTGACAGGCCAGCAGAGGGCTGTGTCAGTTGAGTCAGGAGCATCCATTTCTATTACTGGCAATGTTGCCAGTTCTCCTATGGCCATTTCCCTGACAGGCCAGCAGAGGGCTGTGTCAGTTGAGTCAGGAGCGTCCATTTCTATTACTGGCAATGTTGCCAGTTCTCCTATGGCCATTTCCCTGACAGTGCCCCCCCCCCCCAAGGGGCAGCCTCCGGATGCCCAGACGGGCCAGTCTCTCTGAGTGTCTGTTGTGGAACTCCCGGATCAGTCTAGGAGCGTGTACATTATTTGCAGGCTCCCAGGAATTTTCCTCTGCAGAATACCCCTTCCACTTGATGAGGTACTGGGTTTGTCTACCCCTTTTTCTGCAGTCCATTATGGCCTCCACTTCATACTCCGCTTCACCCTCCACCAGGACTGGAGGAGGGGGTAATTCATGCCTACCAGAAAAAGGGCTGGGTACAACTGGTTTTAGCAGAGATACATGAAATACTGGGTGAATTTTGTAGGAGTTGGGTAAAACCAGTTCGAAAGCCACAGGGTTGACCTCCCTTTTCATCTCAAAGGGTCCAACGAATCTTGGACCCAGTTTTCGGGATGGGCAGGAAAGTTTCAGATTAGCTGAGGAAAGCCACACTTTGTCCCCTCTTTTAAAGGTAGGTTCGTTTCTTTTCTTTTTATCATAGAACCTCTTGTAATCCGTTTGTGCTTTCTGGACGGCCTCCTGAAGGAATAAGTAGTTTGTCTGAATAGAATTAATCCGGTCTTGAACTGCAGGGACAGATGCTTCTGGAAGGGTATTGGGCAAAAAGGAGGGATGGAACCCATAATTCGCCCAAAATGGGGACTGGTTAGTGGAGGCATGTACCGAATTATTGTATGCAAACTCCGTACATGGGAGAAGGGATATCCAGTCATTTTGGGCAAAGGTACAGAAACAACGAAGATACTGTTCTAGCGTCTGGTTTGTTCTTTCTGTCTGGCCATTGCTTTGGGGATGGTAAGCGGAAGAAAGACATATTTTAATGGACAAGGTCTTGCAAAGATCCTTCCAAAATCTGGAGGTGAACTGTACTCCTCTATCGGAAACAATATTATCCGGAAGCCCATGTAGTCTGATTACTTCCTTGATGAATATTTTTGCTGTTTCTGGGGCTGATGGAGTGCCGGTCATGGGCAGGAAGTGGGCCATTTTGGTCAGACGATCCACTACCACCAAGATGGTAGTAAAACCCCCAGATGAAGGTAAGTCAACAATAAAGTCCAATGAGATCATCTTCCAGGGTTGCTCAGGGATGGGTAGAGGCCTTAACAGACCCCAGGACTTGGTGTTGGACCCCTTGTTGCGCTGACAGACAACGCAGGAGCTAACATAAGACTGGCAATCCTTCCTTAAACTGGGCCACCAGAAGGAGCGTTGGATAAGCTCAAGGGTCTTTCGTACACCAAAATGTCCGGCCAGCTGATGGTCATGGAAAGTCTTTAGAACTTGGAGCCTGACTGGTTGGGGAACGAAAACTTTGTCCTGGTGCCAAAGGAACCCGTCTCGACTCTCCAAGGGGGGTATTTCTGTGTCCGCGTACTGGGTGGATGCCTGTTTAATTGAGGATTTAATTCTGGCTGGATCAGGAAAAAATGTTGTGCTGACAGAATGGTACTTGGTTCCACAGACTCGGGGGCATCAGGGAACATTCGGGAGAGGGCGTCTGCTTTCCCGTTCTTGGAGCCTGGTCGGTAAGTTATGTGGAAATTAAATCTTGAGAAAAATAAAGCCCACCGGGCCTGTCGTGGTCTCAGACGTTTAGCGGCCCTCAGGTATTCTAAATTTTTATGATCAGTGAAGATCAAAATTGGGTGGGCGGCACCTTCCAATAAATATCTCCACTCCTCCAAGGCAGTTTTAATGGCCAACAGTTCTCGGTCACCCACATCGTAATTTCTCTCTGAGGGGCTCATCTTTTGAGAGAAAAAGGCAATAGGGTGAAGTAGGGCCTTAGGTCCTTGGCGCTGAGACAAGATGGCTCCTGTGGCTATTTCTGAGGCGTCTACCTCTAACACAAAGGGTAAAGCCGGATCTGGGTGCTGTAAGACTGGTGCAGAGGTGAACAGTCCTTTGAGTTTGTCAAATGCTGCCTGAGCTTCTGGGGACCATTTGAATCTGGTCTGCTGGCGAGTCAACTGCGTAATCGGTGAAATGATAGCTGAAAAGTCTTTTACAAATCTTCTGTAAAAATTAGCAAATCCTATGAATCGTTGAACACCCTTCTTGTCTGAAGGGGCTGGCCATTCAAGGATAGCTTTCACCTTTTGTGGGTCCATTGCGATTCCCTTGGTAGATATGATAAGACCCAGGAATTGGATGGAAGTCTTTTCAAATTCGCACTTTTCTGCTTTAATGTATAAACCGTGCTTCCTCAGAGTTGCAAGGACTTTTTTCACGTGAGCTCTGTGGAGATCCAGGGTAGCAGAGAAGATGAGGATGTCATCTAGGTAAACGATTATGAAATAGTCCAAAAATTCCCGGAAAATATCGTTTACGAAGTGCTGGAACGTGGCTGGGGCGTTACATAATCCGAATGGCATAACTAAATATTCAAAATGTCCGAACCGGGTCCTGAAAGCCGTTTTCCATTCGTCCCCCTCCCGGATACGAACAAGATTGTAAGCTCCCCGTAGATCAAGTTTAGTAAAGAGCTGGGCAGTTCGGAACCTTTGGAAAAGTTCAGGGATGAGGGGAAGTGGGTATCGGTTTTTAATCGTAATTTTGTTAAGTTCCCTGTAATCCACACATGGCCTTAGTGAACCATCTTTCTTCCCGACAAAAAAAATTCCAGCTCCAGCGGGGGAGGAAGAAGGGCGGATGAATCCCTTTTCAAGGTTCTCATTAATATACAGTCGTAAAGTTTCTAGCTCAACCTCAGATAACGGAAATATACGTCCGAAAGGAATCTCGGCACCAGGAAGCAGTTCAATGGGGCAGTCGTAAGGCCGATGAGGTGGGAGAACATTGGCCGCCTTCTCATCAAAAACATCCAAAAACTCGTGATAGACTGTAGGTATAGCCTGACTGACATCTGGAATTGATTGGATGGTTGAACAACTGGCGGGACTGCTAACCCCAGGAACGAAGCAGTGTTGCAGGCAGTAGGGAGAGGTAAAGGAAATCTCCTTCTTGGCCCAGTTAATCTGTGGATTATGGGCTTGCAACCAGGGAATTCCCAGGATGATGGGGAACATGGGAGAGCAAAGGATGTCAAAACAAATGAATTCCTGGTGGCCAGAGTTTGTTATTGTGAGGATGGGCTTGGTTTCCTGGGAGACAAGTCCAGAACTGGGCAAGGAACCATCGGCCAGATGTACCTCAAGTCACTGACGTTTATTGCAGAGGGGTACACGGAGTCTTCTTGCCAAAGTCAAGTCCATAAAACAGCTGCAAGCCCCAGAATCAACTATGGCTAGGAGCCGGACCTCCTCTTCCGCCACCTGTAGTGAGACAGGAAGAACGAGATGAGATGGAAAAGATCCGGAAACTTGGAAGTAAGGGCTTTGTGGGAGGAACTTACGGGGTCTCACGGGGCAGTTTCGTAGGAAGTGTACAGACCCTCCGCAGTAGAGACAAAGATTGGCGTGTCGGCGGCGTTGTCTTTCATCTGCACTTAGTGAAGAACGCACTTGGCCGATCTGCATTGGTTCATCCTCTGCATGGGTAGCAGGGAAAGGTGCTGGTGTTGGAGTGAAGTGGTAAGGGGCCCTAGGCAACATCCAGGTTGGGCGAGAAGTCTGTGAGCGCTCAAACCGACGCTCCCGGAGGCGCCTATCGAGCTGGATAGTAAGTTGAATCAGTCCCTCTAGAGTAGTGGGAATCTCTACCCTGGCCAACTCATCCTTAAGAGATTCGGATAACCCCAGACGGTATTGGTACCTGAGGGCCGCCTCATTCCAGCACGTATCAGTGGACCACTTGCGGAACTCTACTGTGTAATCTTCGGCGGGGCGTTTTCCCTGCTGGAGGGAATGCAAGGTAGCCTCAGCCGTAGCCACACGCTGAGGATCATCATAAAGTTGGGCCATTAGATCAAAGAAGGTGTCAATAGAATTGAGAGCAGGGTCCTTTTGCTCCAGCAGGCCATGGGCCCAGGCCTGTGGCTCCTCCAACAGTAATGAAATCACAAACCCAACCTTTACAGTCTCTGAAGTGAAAGTCCTAGGCTGGATTATACTGTCAGGGTTACCTGATCCGAGGCCGAGGTGCTGAGAGGGCTCCCCTTGCGGCTCAGTGCGGCACACCCCTGGAGATGGTACAAAGGGTGTGGTGCCCCAAGTGGCACGGGTTACCAGCTGCAGGCAGGTAGGTAGAACCAGAGCAATCCGAGAGCGAACTGGAACAGGCTGGAATCGCAGCAGGGTATGAGTCTTCAAGGCTCTGAAGCAGCCGGGCTACCTTGTGCCAAGGAATAGTCTCTAGTAGCGGAAACCGTGGTACAAGCCGAGGTCATGCACAGGAGACAACCAGAATAGCCGAGGTCTTGAAGCAAGCCGGGGTCATACACAGTAGGTAACGGAAGCAAGGTCAGTGGGAGAAGCCAAGGGTCAAACCAGGAGCAGGAGATCAAACGGAATCAGGAACAAGCCAAGTCACAACAGGAAATCCAAACAGGAAACAGGAAGCACAGGAAACACAGAAAGCTGAGAGATAATCCAGCAATGAGTCTGATCCTATGGCCACTTTTTATAGGCCATTTCCCTGACAGGCCAGCAGAGGGCTGTGTCAGTTGAGTCGGGAGCATCCATTTCTATTACTGGCAATGTTGCCAGTTCTCCTATGGCCATTTCCCTGACAGGCCAGCAGAGGGCTGTGTCAGTTGAGTCAGGAGCGTCCATTTCTATTACTGGCAATGTTGCCAGTTCTCCTATGGCCATTTCCCTGACACCAGTGTTTATTTTATAATTTTTTGACCAACTTTACAATATTATTAGCACCTCTGATTTAGGGTTTTTAACAGCTTCATAGGGATTATTTAGCTGAATGTTTATTGTTATCTTTTTTCCAGATTTAGACTCACCAGAAATGTTTTTTGCTTCCCATTTTAATATTTTATATTACATCACATTGCTTAAAGTATAATTCCTTTGTAATATGTAATTTATTGGTTTTTTTATTGATATAATGGAAACAGAACATTTTCAGCACTTGTTTCATTAAGAACTTTTTTGCTCATGTATATTTTGTCGAGCTTATTGAACTCAAATAAAAATAAGCAACAGATACTTAATTGACCAGATTAAAACAAAGAATGCATGTTATTTAATCATTTCTAGCGTGCTGCACTTGAAGCTGCTATCAGGGAAGCTGAGGAAAGTGGTGAAGCTGCTGTCAGGGATGCCAAGCATAAATTGTCTGAATTGGAGGCTGCCCTACAGAAGGCCAAGCAGGACATGGCTCGCCAACTAAGAGACTACCAGGAACTGATGAATGTTAAACTGGCTCTGGATATTGAAATTGCTACTTATAGGAAAATGCTGGAAGGAGAAGAGCACAGGTAATTATTTCAGATGTCAGGCAAGGAACATGCATACTGGAATATAAAACAAAGAGATTACCTCATCAGTCTGCTGCTGCTCTTTTACTGTCCTTTACCAGGCTTGGGGTATGGAGGTGACCTAGCTATGTTATTTAGCTGCATCAGAGAAAAGTCAGGTCACCAGGACGGCTGTGCTGTGTGGTATTGCCAGAGTGTACTTTTGACTATGGACCTCAAGAGTATTAATAGACTGGGGGTCTGCAAAAGTTGTAAATCCCTTCATAAATATTTTTGCCCATCTGTCACAATTGGGCAGCAATATTCAAATGGACAGGTATTGTATGTAAGGGTCAGAACCGTGAAGTCTGCATTTTCTTTGTATGTAAGAAATACATTTTAGTTCTCTAGTTTCTGCCTGATAGTCTGTTCATATCTTATTTACTAGTTAATATTCATAAGTGTAAGAAAAAAAAAATCTCACAAAATTAAATTCATGCTAAAATTCTGTTAATTTTTCTCTTTCTCAGGATAGGTGCAGAGGGGCATGTAAACATTTGTAAGTAAAACATTTTGTTCCATATATATTTAAAACCTACGTGCAAATTTACATACAGTATTAATTCCACACCTCCCACATTTAGTGTGGAAATATTTAGAATATAGTTTAAATACCAATGAATAAATATTAATTTATATTAATTATTTTTACAACAGATGCTATACTCTAAACTATTATGTGTTAATATTATTTTGGTTAATAATACTGTGCAAAGATCATGATATGCAGTTTCTAATTTCAGCCAACCACAGACCATCTGAAACTAACTTCACCTATCTTTATAGTCTAAAATATAGAGATAAGATGACTAGGGAGGGTGGATTAATGAATAATTAATGAAAGTATACTTGCCCTTGAAGAAAATTTGAGTAGACTTGCTTGCTTCATAATAGTGCATTGTCTTCTAAATGAAATTGCCTTAACATGTATTTACGGTTGGCCTAGAATAGCAAAGGTTACTATATTGACATACCTATCCATTTGTTTCAGCTGTCCTGCACTCCAGCACTGGAGGAAAACATCATTCCTCAGGAAAGTCCCATGAAGCTAGTGGCCACCACCAGCACCAGCATCACCATCATCATAAGGGAGGATTCAGCTCCAGAAGCCATGTCCCCATAAGCAATCATCACTCCAGCCATGGACATCACTGCTAAAGTGAAGACCTATATACAGAGATATGATGAGGCTGCTCAGTTGATGCCTGGCATAAAAGCCTACATAGAAATGTAGAAATCTCCCTTTCATATTATGTCTATTCTTTATATGAATTAGGGGTGCTGGCTTGCTTATTAGTGTAGTATAAATATAATGTTTACTGTATATATTTGTGACATTGTATGCTGTAAAATGCTTCAATAAACATTAATGCATGTTCTTGCATCTGCTATAGTTATAAATACTGACACTAGCTTAAATTACACTTCCCATAGAACATGTACAGTTGTTGATGATTTACAAATCAATTTTTGACCACTGGGAGTATATAAATGGATGAATTGACAAGCTCAGACCATTCCCGCTTTATATTACCCTCAATTATACAGAAAACACATATTATGCATGTCTGCTAAGCATATTTTACCATGGCCAGAAGTTCCTGTCCAGTAAAGTTTACTGTTTAATGCCCCACTCACACGCACATGCTCTTTATTGCATGCCCTGGTAGATGAAAATTAAGCTACCAGCAGGACCAGAATAGGGGCTAACAATCAGCTCTAGAACAACCTTTCTCTACCAGGGTTCTGTGGCACCCTAGAATTCTTGCTAAGATTGCTAGGGGCTCATAAAGCTTTGAGCAATAGGAAATTGATCACCTACCCATACTGACCACCAGTGTAAAAAAGCTAATTTGACATTGACCACAAATGCAAGGAGGCGCTTTTTTCACCAGCAACTAATGTCAGGGAACACCACATGTTTTACTGTTTGTAGTTCTGTTCTTTTTCTGTTACTACTATTCATTTCCTGACTTTGGCCAAATGACCTTCCGAACAATGCAAATGTTAAAAACCAAATAATGAACCCCATTGAAGTCTATGGGACCCGAACTGAAAAAATCAAAAGTGCCCATTTTGAAGGCCTATATGCAAGTAATTGGGAAAACAAAGGGTATGGGGGTCCGGGTACTGCACTTGGGGACATATACTGTATCAATGAACACAAAGTTAGTAAAAAAAAACATAATTTTTAAATGAGCAGTGATTTACTAATGCTTAAAGTGAAACCATAAAAATGTGAAATAAAAAATAAAAATTAATTTAAATATAGTGCCTGGGGGGTCCCCTTAGTCTGTCTGTAAAGTGGCACATCTGTACCGTGTATAGAACCTGCTAAAGAACAAATGACATTTATAAAGCCAAAAAAATGTCATTTTCCCTGGAAGCTTTAGTGCACTCGGAACAAGATTAGAGATTTTTTTGGATAAATTCTGGTGTCTCTTTTGCAGACTATGGATAAAAGTAACAGGTGAGGAAAAATTGGACTTTGGGTGTTGGTGATGTGTTCACACAGTAACCTTATAGAGGTACTCTTGATGAAAGCAGGAATTGGCTTTGCTGTCAAAAATTGAAATGATATGCCCTTTTCAAACAGTTAATGAAAAATTGGGCTTTGGGTGTTGGTGGAGGACAAGGAGGCAGAATAAGCCACTCTGACAGCTGCCGTGGACTGCACATTAGTCACTGCTTGGGTGATGGAGGATGGGGATGATTTAGTAAGCCAGTCAATCACCTTCTCTGCATGCTGTGGCTGGATAGCACGAGCAACCTCACTAAACAGAGGAAATGATGCCCTGCCTAAGGACAGACCACATCCACCTTTGCCTGTGGGCACTGACACTGCTGGCCCACAGTGCCATGGGAATATCTGCCTCTTCTTGTTGGCCTCCCCGACATGGTGGGGGGCTTATTAATAAAATGTAATAAAGATGGGGAAATGTGTATGTGGATGCACTTTTATTAATGGAAAGCGGTGTTTGGTACACTTTAACTTGAGTACTCACTACACAGACACACTCCACTGACACACTACAATATACTGCAGTAAAACTGCACTGACGCACTCCAATACACTGCGGTAAATGTGCACAAATTTGCTGAGATTGTCAGGGACATTCCAGTATTAGGCGGATGTGCATGCGTGTGCAGGAATGAGCATGAAGATTCGCCAGATGCCAACACCTATGCGTATACGCGCACATTAGCCGTTTATACACTGGCGCCAAAATGGCATATATAAGGGCAGCAGCTGCACTAGTGCAGTGCTGTCTGATCTGCAGCTTTACCTGAGTTCTGTTCCAGTGCCTGTATTGTTTCCTGTATTGACCCGGCTTTTCTGACCATGCTTACTTATCTCCAGTCCCAACCCAGTTTGCCTAAACTTCGTTACACCTGCTTATCTGCCTGATTTACTGTTGCCAACCTCTGCCTGTATATAGACTATTCTCTACCTGTTGCTTATGCCATCTGTGACCGATCCAGCTTGTCTGACCCTGCTCTAGTATTTTGCCTATCCTGCTCTGTCCAGTGCCTGGTGACGCTGTCCTGCATCAGCTGTGCATCCGCACCACTGTTCCTGCTACTACCTGCTGCTCTGCAATCCAGTCTTGTCTGGTGACTCATTGGCCACATTTCGGCTGCCAATGGAAGACCAGCGCAGGCACTTTTACCCAACTGTGCTCTCGCATCCCCTGTTGCAGCTCCAGTGGTTCCTGAGCCAGGGCTGTACAAGAGGTCTCCCTCTGCACGTCAGGCTCTGCCACAAGGTACGTGACAGAGATATACTGCAATGAAAGGGATCCTCTGCTCACTGAGGTGGAGGGGCAAGTCAGGATTATCAGGTAGGAAGATGGATTACTGTAGTTAGAGGTAGGAGTTCACAGAAAAGGAAGGCCAGTCCTGTGTTTGTGCACCAAAACAAATATGCCAAGTTGAGTAAAGCTGTGGAGGTGGCAAACACACAGGTGGCAGCCCTGGATGGTCATGGTAATAGGGGATTCTATAATCTGAAGGACTGATAGAATAATTTGTCGCCAGCATCGCCTCAACTGAATGGTTTGCTGTCTCCCTGCTGCAAGGGTTCAGCATGTGGTAAACCGGGTTGATAAATTACTGAGAGAAGTTGGGCACTACCCAGCTGTCTTGGTCCATGTTGGAACCAATGACAAAATACATGGAAGGTGGAGGTTCTTAAAGAATCAATTTAAATAAAGAGGCTGCAAGTTAAAGGGAAGGACCTCCAAGGTGATATTCTGTGAAATATTGCATGTGCCATGCACAACACAGGAAAGAAACAAAAGGGCAATGATCTGGTTCCCACCAAAACACTCCTCCATCCCAAATTATACATACAAACACGAGAAATTGGCCCGCGGGACTTTATGTGAGGTGTGCTTGGAGGCTGGAGAGGAATTAAGTACACAATTAGTAAAAGCAATATTTGTTTTATTGCAAAGTATGCACAGGTTGTAAAAATACAAATACATAACATGTGCTCCGTGGCACATGACGTAGCTCAAAGGCTATAGTTACAATATTGTACAACACTGGCAAAATTGAATCACATATTGGAAAACATCTTGATGTAACCACTCAATTACAGATAAGACATAAATAATGTGCTAAGTTGACATAACAGTAAAAATAGTATATATCATCGTGAACTGACGCGTTTCGGGAGTAACATCTCCCTTCCTCAGAGATCAATAATTCAAAGTATATCTATAAAAGAACACTGTTGTTAAAATATGCCATAGCATTGTGGTTTTAATTGCAAAATTCAATTAAGTAGTGAGAACTTGACGGAGTATGGAATACTCACAACTCAATGGGACTTGAGTGGAGAAAATGGACTCCTGTGTTGCAGCGGTGTGCGTGTCTAGCCCGGGAGCTGAAGGGTCCCAATGTAGTGGCAGCCAATGTAAAGGGTCCATGGTGGGTGAGTAATGAATGTGCAAATGACAAAAGCACCTTTCCATCTGTCATGTGTAAAAATATACATAGTAGTGAAACGGTGGCAAATTGCAACCGATATAGTGCTAAACATAATGTGTATGAGATGGAGAGGGCCGGTAAATATTGCTTTTACTAATTGTGTACTTAATTCCTCTCCAGCCTCCAAGCACACCTCACATAAAGTCCCGCGGGCCAATTTCTCTTGTTTGTATGTATAATTTGGGATGGAGGAGTGTCTTGGTGGGAACCAGATCATTGCCCTTTTGTTGAATTTATATTAGGGTGGAAGACACCCACTGTGCCCATTTAATGATCTGGCTCCCTCTTTGGCTGGACAATCACATCTTGGTGCCCCCCCATTTTCTTATAGGTTTATCTAAACTAATTCCTTTTATATGCCATATGCAACCATTTAATGAGATTTCACTCTGTCACGGTTATTACATCCAATGTCTTTGCTTCATGTTGATTCCCTGTGTGCTGGATGTTGCTAGTTCTAGTCCCGGGAGCTGCGATGTACGAACTGGGAGGCTCTGTCTCCCTTGCTGTCCCCGCTCCTCCCCCTTCATGGGAGGAGCGGGTCCACCTGTACATCGGCGTCATGCTGCACCCCCAGCGTGATGCGTCAGTGTTCTCACTGACGTCACCGCGCTGTGTGCGTGCCTACACATCTACGGGTCGGAGAGGTCCGCCTCCAGCGCTCCTCTCCTCCACGAGATCACAGACGCTGCTAGTCTGATTGATCTCTGCACACCAGCTGCATAACGTTAGGGTCCCACCTGTGCTCCTAGTCTCGGATCCAAATGGTAGGTCAGTTGCCGTCTCCTCACTATCCTTGTCCGCACTACTCTTTTTTTTCCATCCACTCTTCTCAGGGCGGCTTTTCTACACCCTCCACTCACGATCATATCTCTCCCTCACCCTACCTCGGCACTTATCTGACACACTCTCACCCACCTTTTCTTTCCTTTCCATTATGCTTCTCTTTTTTCTTGTTCACTTTTGGCTATCTTGGCAGCACTATTCCTTCTTACACCGGCCCTCTCCATCTCATACACATTATGTTTAGCACTATATCGGTTGCAATTTGCCACCGTTTCACTACTATGTATACTTTTACACATGACAGATGGAAAGGTGCTTTTGTCATTTGCACATTCATTACTCACCCACCATGGACCCCTTACATTGGCTGTCACTACATTGGGACCCTTCAGCTCCCGGGCTAGACACGCACACCGCTGCAACACAGGAGTCCATTTTCTCCACTCAAGTCCCATTGAGTTGTGAGTATTCCATACTCCGTCAAGTTCTCACTACTTGATTGAATTTTGCAATTAAAACCACAATGCTATGGCATATTTTAACAACAGTGTTCTTTTATAGATATACTTCGAATTATTGATCTCTGAGGAAGGGAGATGTTACTCCCGAAACGCGTCAGTTCACGATGATATATACTATTTTTACTGTTATGTCAACTTAGCACATTATTTATGTCTTATCTGTAATTGAGTGGTTACATCAAGATGTTTTCCAATATGTGATTCAATTTTGCCTGTGTTGTACAATATTGTAACTATAGCCTTTGAGCTACGTCATGTGCCACGGAGCACATGTTATGTATTTGTATTTTTACAACCTGTGCATACTTTGCAATAAAACAAATATTGCTTTTACTAATTGTGTACTTAATTCCTCTCCAGCCTCCAAGCACACCTCACATAAAGTCCCGCGGGCCAATTTCTCTTGTTTGTAAACACAGGAAAGAAAGGGGAGATTTGAGAGCTGAATGCATGGCTAAAGACCTGTTGTAAGAAGGAAAGGTTTGAGTTTCTAAAGCACTGAGCAGACTTTTCATTTGAGTTTAACCTATATGCTGAAGATGGTTTGCATCTAAATGGGAGGGGATTTGCTGTGCTGGGGGAGAAGTTTATGGGGAGGCTGGAGGAGTATTTAAACTAGGATTGAGGGAGGAGGGTGAACTAAAATTCAATCAGGTAGTTAGGGGTCAGACGTTAATGGGGAGTGGAATGGGTTAGATTGGGGGAGGGTTATGGCAGGTGATAAGAAGGTTCCCATGATACAATCAACCATTGGAAATTATAGGGCTATTTCTACTACTACAAATGATATACAAAACACAAGAGCAAAATGTAATAATGCATTAAAGTGTTTGTTCTCCAATGCCAGAAGTCTTCCAAGCAAAATAGGTGAGTTAGAAGCGTTGGTGCACGAAGAGAAGTATGATTTAATCTGTATTGCCTAATCTTGGCTTCATTCTTCACATGACTGGGGTATTAAATATTCCTGGCTATGCACTCTTTCGGAGCGACATGGTAAAAAGGAAAGGTGGTAGTGTCTATGTGAGAAGTGATCTCAAAGCAAGTGTGAAGGAGGATCTAACTGATGGAGAATGTGATAAGGCTGAAGCATTATGGGTAGTGTTGAGCGAACATGGACTGTATTATTCGTGTTCGTACCGAATAATTGGATTTTTTGTACCCGAACACGGACACGGACACTTTACTGTATGTTCGGGTAAAAATCCGTGTTCGGTCGTTTTATTTCCGGGTTTTGCATGCTTTGGCGCTCTTTTCATGGCGGGCTTTCAACAGCCAATCAACAATCGTTTAACTGGTGTGCCTTAAGCCATCCCAGCCATGCCTGCAAATGTCTCAGTAGCTGTGATTGGCCGTCTGAAGCATGTGACCAAGTCTTTATAAGTTCCAGGCAGCCGCAGCGTCTTCATTCTGCTGCTTAGATCAGGGACAGAGCACACATCAACGTGCTGGCTGCTGATTAGGGAAAGACAGGCAGGAAAAAACCATTTGTGTCCGGATAGAATTGAGGGACAGGTCGGAGTGTTTAGGCAGGGCGAGTTGTAGGCATTTTAGGGATAGAGTCTGCTGAATTATAGGGTCAGTGTCTTCTACAAAGTACAATCGATATTGCTGTGTGGGGGGTGGGGTGACTCTGCACTCAATCCTGATCTACGATCTCTTCTCAATCCTGTTAGGGAGAGGCTGCTGCTGCTGAATTTTAGGGAAACTGTGTTCTACAAACTACAATCGATATTGCTGTGTGGTGTGGGATAGGAGAAAGGCAGGTGTCAGTGATCCACATCCATTTTTCTGTGTGTGAGCTGCAGTGAATACAATCTTTTTGGGCTGCAGTGAACACAATCTTTTTGGGGTGCAGTGAACAACGTCCTTTTTGGGGTGCAGTGAACAAAATCTTTGTGGGGTGCAGTGAACAAAATCCTTTTTGGGGTGCAGTGAACAACATCCTTTTTGGGGTGCAGTGAACACAATCTTTTTGGGGTGCAGTGAACAAAATCCTTTGTGGGGTGCAGTGAACACAATCTTTGTGGGGTGCAGTGAACACAATCTTTTTGGGGTGCAGTGAACAACATCCTTTTTGGGGTGCAGTGAACACAATCTTTGTGGGGTGCAGTGAACACAATATTTTTGGGGTGCAGTGAACAAAATCCTTTTTGGGGTGCAGTGAACACAATCTTTGTGGGGTGCAGTGAACACAATCTTTTTGGGGTGGAGTGAACAAAATCCTTTTTGGGGTGCAGTGAACAACATCCTTTTTGGGGTGCAGTGAACAAAATCCTTTTTGGGGTGCAGTGAACACAATCTTTTTGGGGTGCAGTGAACAAAATCCTTTTATGGGGTGCAGTGAACACAATCTTTGTGGGGTGCAGTGAACACAATCTTTTTGGTGTGCAGTGAACAAAATCCTTTTTGGGGTGCAGTGAACAACATCCTTTTT
This sequence comes from Pelophylax lessonae, assembly GCF_965119305.1. Lineage (NCBI taxonomy): Eukaryota > Metazoa > Chordata > Amphibia > Anura > Ranidae > Pelophylax > Pelophylax lessonae. Next base: position 608,911,472 of record NC_138769.1, read on the forward strand.
GGGATGCAGTGAACAAAATCCTTTTTGGGGTGCAGTGAACACAATCTTTTTGGGGTGCAGTGAACAAAATCCTTTGTGGGGTGCAGTAAACACAATCTTTGTGGGGTACAGTGAACAGAATCTTTGTGGGGTGCAGTGAACACAATCTTTGGGGGGTACAGTGAACACAATCTTTTTGGGGTGCAGTGAACAAAATCCTTTGTGGGGTGCAGTGAACACAATCTTTGGGGGGTACAGTGAACACAATCTTTTTGGGGTGCAGTGAACAAAATCCTTTGTGGGGTGCAGTGAACACAATCTTTGTGGGGTGCAGTGAACACAATCTTTTTGGGGTGCAGTGAACAAAATCCTTTTTGGGGTGCAGTGAACAACATCCTTTTTGGGGTGCAGTGAACACAATCTTTTTGGGGTGCAGTGAACAAAATCCTTTGTGGGGTGCAGTGAACACAATCTTTGTGGGGTACAGTGAACAGAATCTTTGTGGGGTGCAGTGAACACAATCTTTGGGGGGTACAGTGAACACAATCTTTTTGGGGTGCAGTGAACAAAATCCTTTGTGGGGTGCAGTGAACACAATCTTTGGGGGGTACAGTGAACAAAATCTTTTTGGGGTGCAGTGAACAAAATCCTTTGTGGGGTGCAGTGAACAGAATCTTTGTGGGGTGCAGTGAACACAATCTTTGGGGGGTACAGTGAACACAATCTTTTTGTGGTGCAGTGAACAAAATACTTTGTGGGGTGCAGTGAACACAATCTTTTTGGGGTGCAGTGAACAAAATCCTTTGTGGGGTGCAGTGAACACAATCTTTGTGGGGTGCAGTGAACACAATCTTTCTGGGGTGCAGTGAACAAAATCCTTTTTGGGGTGCAGTGAACAACATCCTTTTTGGGGTGCAGTGAACACAATCTTTTTGGGGTGCAGTGAACAAAATCCTTTGTGGGGTGCAGTGAACACAATCTTTGTGGGGTACAGGGAACAGAATCTTTGTGGGGTGCAGTGAACACAATCTTTGGGGGGTACAGTGAACACAATCTTTTTGGGGTGCAGTGAACAAAATCCTTTTAGGGTGCAGTGAACACAATCTTTGTGGGGTGCAGTGATCAAAATCCTTTTTTGAGGTGCAGTGAACACAATCTTTGTGGGGTGCAGTGAACACAATCTTTGTGGGGTACAGTGAACACAATCTCATACTTCTGAAGATTTGAGGGTGCTGCCTGTTCCATACTCCTCCTCCTACTGCTCAACCATCCTTTTAGGGGTACAAACAATAGTAATTGGGGCCTAGTGTGGTGGTGTACGTGTGAGATACATACACTTTCTTTTTGATCATATTTTCTATTCCGCTATTCAATTAAATCCTTTGGGGATCAATTAAATTGCGTGATAGTCTGTGTCGGTACGTGTGAGATCCACCTTTCCAAGTTTTTGGGGTTCATCTCATACTTCTGAAGACTTGAGGGTGCTGCCTGTTCCATACTCCTCCTCCTACTGCTCAACCATCCTTTTAGGGGTACAAACAATAGTAATTGGGGCCTAGTGTGGTGGTGTACGTGTGAGATACATACACTTTCTTTTTGATCATATTTTCTATTCCGCTATTCAATTAAAACCTTTGGGGATCAATTAAATTGCGTGATAGTCTGTGTCGGTACGTGTGAGATCCACCTTTCCAAGTTTTTGGGGTTCATCTCATACTTCTGAAGATTTGAGGGTGCTGCCTGTTCCATACTCCTCCTCCTACTGCTCAACCATCCTTTTAGGGGTACAAACAATGGTAATTGGGGCCTAGTGTGGTGGTGTACGTGTGAGATACATACACTTTCTTTTTGATCATATTTTCTATTCCGCTATTCAATTAAAACCTTTGGGGATCAATTAAATTGCGTGATAGTCTGTGTTGGTACGTGTGAGATCCACCTTTCCAAGTTTTTGGGGTTCATCTCATACTTCTGAAGATTTGAGGGTGCTGCCTGTTCCATACTCCTCCTCCTACTCCTCAACCATCCTTTTAGGGGTACAAACAATAGTAATTGGGGCCTAGTGTGGTGGTGTACGTGTGAGATACATACACTTTCTTTTTGATCATATTTTCTATTCCGCTATTCAATTAAAACCTTTGGGGATCAATTAAATTGCGTGATAGTCTGTGTCGGTACGTGTGAGATCCACCTTTCCAAGTTTTGGGGTTCATCTCATACTTCTGAAGATTTGAGGGTGCTGCCTGTTCCATACTCCTCCTCCTACTCCTCAACCATCCTTTTAGGGGTACAAACAATAGTAATTGGTGCCTAGTGTGGTGGTGTACGTGTGAGATACATACACTTTCTTTTTGATCATATTTTCTATTCCGCTATTCAATTAAAACCTTTGGGGATCAATTAAATTGCGTGATAGTCTGTGTCGGTACGTGTGAGATCCACCTTTCCAAGTTTTTGGGGTTCATCTCATACTTCTGAAGATTTGAGGGTGCTGCCTGTTCCATACTCCTCCTCCTACTGCTCAACCATCCTTTTAGGGGTACAAACAATAGTAATTGGGGCCTAGTGTGGTGGTGTACGTGTGAGATACATACACTTTCTTTTTGATCATATTTTCTATTCCGCTATTCAATTAAAACCTTTGGGGATCAATTAAATTGCGTGATAGTCTGTGTCGGTACGTGTGAGATCCACCTTTCCAAGTTTTTGGGGTTCATCTCATACTTCTGAAGATTTGAGGGTGCTGCCTGTTCCATACTCCTCCTCCTACTGCTCAACCATCCTTTTAGGGGTACAAACAATAGTAATTGGGGCCTAGTGTGGTGGTGTACGTGTGAGATACATACACTTTCTTTTTGATCATATTTTCTATTCCGCTATTCAATTAAAACCTTTGGGGATCAATTAAATTGTGTGATAGTCTGTGTCGGTACGTGTGAGATCCACCTTTCCAAGTTTTTGGGGTTCATCTCATACTTCTGAAGATTTGAGGGTGCTGCCTGTTCCATACTCCTCCTCCTACTGCTCAACCATCCTTTTAGGGGTACAAACAATAGTAATTGGGGCCTAGTGTGGTGGTGTACGTGTGAGATACATACACTTTCTTTTTGATCATATTTTCTATTCCGCTATTCAATTAAATCCTTTGGGGATCAATTAAATTGCGTGATAGTCTGTGTCGGTACGTGTGAGATCCACCTTTCCAAGTTTTTGGGGTTCATCTCATACTTCTGAAGATTTGAGGGTGCTGCCTGTTCCCTACTCCTCCTCCTACTGCTCAACCATCCTTTTAGGGGTACAAACAATAGTAATTGGGGCCTAGTGTGGTGGTGTACGTGTGAGATACATACACTTTCTTTTTGATCATATTTTCTATTCCGCTATTCAATTAAAACCTCTGGGGATCAATTAAATTGCGTGATAGTCTGTGTCGGTACGTGTGAGATCCACCTTTCCAAGTTTTTGGGGTTCATCTCATACTTCTGAAGATTTGAGGGTGCTGCCTGTTCCATACTCCTCCTCCTACTGCTCAACCATCCTTTTAGGGGTACAAACAATAGTAATTGGGGCCTAGTGTGGTGGTGTACGTGTGAGATACATACACTTTCTTTTTGATCATATTTTCTATTCCGCTATTCAATTAAAACCTTTGGGGATCAATTAAATTGTGTGATAGTCTGTGTCGGTACGTGTGAGATCCACCTTTCCAAGTTTTTGGGGTTCATCTCATACTTCTGAAGATTTGAGGGTGCTGCCTGTTCCATACTCCTCCTCCTACTGCTCAACCATCCTTTTAGGGGTACAAACAATAGTAATTGGGGCCTAGTGTGGTGGTGTACGTGTGAGATACATACACTTTCTTTTTGATCATATTTTCTATTCCGCTATTCAATTAAAACCTTTGGGGATCAATTAAATTGCGTGATAGTCTGTGTCGGTACGTGTGAGATCCACCTTTCCAAGTTTTTGGGGTTCATCTCATACTTCTGAAGATTTGAGGGTGCTGCCTGTTCCATACTCCTCCTTCTACTGCTCAACCATCCTTTTAGGGGTACAAACAATGGTAATTGGGGCCTAGTGTGGTGGTGTACGTGTGAGATACATACACTTTCTTTTTGATCATATTTTCTATTCCGCTATTCAATTAAAACCTTTGGGGATCAATTAAATTGCGTGATAGTCTGTGTTGGTACGTGTGAGATCCACCTTTCCAAGTTTTTGGGGTTCATCTCATACTTCTGAAGATTTGAGGGTGCTGCCTGTTCCATACTCCTCCTCCTACTCCTCAACCATCCTTTTAGGGGTACAAACAATAGTAATTGGGGCCTAGTGTGGTGGTGTACGTGTGAGATACATACACTTTCTTTTTGATCATATTTTCTATTCCGCTATTCAATTAAAACCTTTGGGGATCAATTAAATTGCGTGATAGTCTGTGTCGGTACGTGTGAGATCCACCTTTCCAAGTTTTGGGGTTCATCTCATACTTCTGAAGATTTGAGGGTGCTGCCTGTTCCATACTCCTCCTCCTACTCCTCAACCATCCTTTTAGGGGTACAAACAATAGTAATTGGTGCCTAGTGTGGTGGTGTACGTGTGAGATACATACACTTTCTTTTTGATCATATTTTCTATTCCGCTATTCAATTAAAACCTTTGGGGATCAATTAAATTGCGTGATAGTCTGTGTCGGTACGTGTGAGATCCACCTTTCCAAGTTTTTGGGGTTCATCTCATACTTCTGAAGATTTGAGGGTGCTGCCTGTTCCATACTCCTCCTCCTACTGCTCAACCATCCTTTTAGGGGTACAAACAATAGTAATTGGGGCCTAGTGTGGTGGTGTACGTGTGAGATACATACACTTTCTTTTTGATCATATTTTCTATTCCGCTATTCAATTAAAACCTTTGGGGATCAATTAAATTGCGTGATAGTCTGTGTCGGTACGTGTGAGATCCACCTTTCCAAGTTTTTGGGGTTCATCTCATACTTCTGAAGATTTGAGGGTGCTGCCTGTTCCATACTCCTCCTCCTACTGCTCAACCATCCTTTTAGGGGTACAAACAATAGTAATTGGGGCCTAGTGTGGTGGTGTACGTGTGAGATACATACACTTTCTTTTTGATCATATTTTCTATTCCGCTATTCAATTAAAACCTTTGGGGATCAATTAAATTGTGTGATAGTCTGTGTCGGTACGTGTGAGATCCACCTTTCCAAGTTTTTGGGGTTCATCTCATACTTCTGAAGATTTGAGGGTGCTGCCTGTTCCATACTCCTCCTCCTACTGCTCAACCATCCTTTTAGGGGTACAAACAATAGTAATTGGGGCCTAGTGTGGTGGTGTACGTGTGAGATACATACACTTTCTTTTTGATCATATTTTCTATTCCGCTATTCAATTAAAACCTTTGGGGATCAATTAAATTGCGTGATAGTCTGTGTCGGTACGTGTGAGATCCACCTTTCCAAGTTTTTGGGGTTCATCTCATACTTCTGAAGATTTGAGGGTGCTGCCTGTTCCATACTTCTCCTTCTACTGCTCAACCATCCTTTTAGGGGTACAAACAATAGTAATTGGGGCCTAGTGTGGTGGTGTACGTGTGAGATACATACACTTTCTTTTTGATCATATTTTCTATTCCGCTATTCAATTAAAACCTTTGGGGATGAATTAAATTGCGTGATAGTCTGTGTCGGTACGTGTGAGATCCACCTTTCCAAGTTTTTGGGGTTCATCTCATACTTCTGAAGATTTGAGGGTGCTGCCTGTTCCATACTCCTCCTCCTACTCCTCAACCATCCTTTTAGGGGTACAAACAATAGTAATTGGGGCCTAGTGTGGTGGTGTACGTGTGAGATACATACACTTTCTTTTTGATCATATTTTCTATTCTGCTATTCAATTAAAACCTTTGGGGATCAATTAAATTGCGTGATAGTCTGTGTCGGTACGTGTGAGATCCACCTTTCCAAGTTTTTGGGGTTCATCTCATACTTCTGAAGATTTGAGGGTGCTGCCTGTTCCATACTCCTCCTCCTGCTGCTCAACCATCCTTTTAGGGGTACAAACAATAGTAATTGGGGCCTAGTGTGGTGGTGTACGTGTGAGATACATACACTTTCTTTTTGATCATATTTTCTATTCCGCTATTCAATTAAAACCTCTGGGGATCAATTAAATTGCGTGATAGTCTGTGTCGGTACGTGTGAGATCCACCTTTCCAAGTTTTTGGGGTTCATCTCATACTTCTGAAGATTTGAGGGTGCTGCCTGTTCCCTACTCCTCCTCCTACTGCTCAACCATCCTTTTAGGGGTACAAAAAATAGTAATTGGGGCCTAGTGTGGTGGTGTACGTGTGAGATACATACACTTTCTTTTTGATCATATTTTCTATTCCGCTATTCAATTAAAACCTTTGGGGATCAATTAAATTGCGTGATAGTCTGTGTCGGTACGTGTGAGATCCACCTTTCCAAGTTTTTGGGGTTCATCTCATACTTCTGAAGATTTGAGGGTGCTGCCTGTTCCATACTCCTCCTCCTACTGCTCAACCATCCTTTTAGGGGTACAAACAATAGTAATTGGGGCCTAGTGTGGTGGTGTACGTGTGAGATACATACACTTTCTTTTTGATCATATTTTCTATTCCGCTATTCAATTAAAACCTTAGGGGATCAATTAAATTGTGTGATAGTCTGTGTCGGTACGTGTGAGATCCACCTTTCCAAGTTTTTGGGGTTCATCTCATACTTCTGAAGATTTGAGGGTGCTGCCTGTTCCATACTCCTCCTCCTACTGCTCAACCATCCTTTTAGGGGTACAAACAATAGTAATTGGGGCCTAGTGTGGTGGTGTACGTGTGAGATACATACACTTTCTTTTTGATCATATTTTCTATTCCGCTATTCAATTAAAACCTTTGGGGATCAATTAAATTGCGTGATAGTCTGTGTCGGTACGTGTGAGATCCACCTTTCCAAGTTTTTGGGGTTCATCTCATACTTCTGAAGATTTGAGGGTGCTGCCTGTTCCATACTCCTCCTCCTACTCCTCAACCATCCTTTTAGGGGTACAAACAATAGTAATTGGGGCCTAGTGTGGTGGTGTACGTGTGAGATACATACACTTTCTTTTTGATCATATTTTCTATTCCGCTATTCAATTAAAACCTTTGGGGATCAATTAAATTGCGTGATAGTCTGTGTCGGTACGTGTGAGATCCACCTTTCCAAGTTTTTGGGGTTCATCTCATACTTCTGAAGATTTGAGGGTGCTGCCTGTTCCATACTCCTCCTCCTGCTGCTCAACCATCCTTTTAGGGGTACAAACAATAGTAATTGGGGCCTAGTGTGGTGGTGTACGTGTGAGATACATACACTTTCTTTTTGATCATATTTTCTATTCCGCTATTCAATTAAAACCTTTGGGGATCAATTAAATTGCGTGATAGTCTGTGTCGGTACGTGTGAGATCCACCTTTCCAAGTTTTTGGGGTTCATCTCATACTTCTGAAGATTTGAGGGTGCTGCCTGTTCCATACTCCTCCTCCTACTCCTCAACCATCCTTTTAGGGGTACAAACAATAGTAATTGGGGCCTAGTGTGGTGGTGTACGTGTGAGATACATACACTTTCTTTTTGATCATATTTTCTATTCCGCTATTCAATTAAAAACTTTGGGGATCAATTAAATTGCGTGATAGTCTGTGTCGGTACGTGTGAGATCCACCTTTCCAAGTTTTTGGGGTTCATCTCATACTTCTGAAGATTTGAGGGTGCTGCCTGTTCCATACTCCTCCTCCTACTGCTCAACCATCCTTTTAGGGGTACAAACAATAGTAATTGGGGCCTAGTGTGGTGGTGTACGTGTGACATACATACACTTTCTTTTTGATCATATTTTCTATTCCGCTATTCAATTAAAACCTTTGGGGATCAATTAAATTGCGTGATAGTCTGTGTCGGTACGTGTGAGATCCACCTTTCCAAGTTTTTGGGGTTCATCTCATACTTCTGAAGATTTGAGGGTGCTGCCTGTTCCATACTCCTCCTCCTACTGCTCAACCATCCTTTTAGGGGTACAAACAATAGTAATTGGGGCCTAGTGTGGTGGTGTACGTGTGAGATACATACACTTTCTTTTTGATCATATTTTCTATTCCGCTATTCAATTAAAACCTTTGGGGATCAATTAAATTGCGTGATAGTCTGTGTCGGTACGTGTGAGATCCACCTTTCCAAGTTTTTGGGGTTCATCTCATACTTCTGAAGATTTGAGGGTGCTGCCTGTTCCATACTCCTCCTTCTACTGCTCAATTATCCTTTTAGGGGTACAAACAATAGTAATTGGGGCCTAGTGTGGTGGTGTACGTGTGAGATACATACACTTTCTTTTTGATCATATTTTCTATTCCGCTATTCAATTAAAACCTTTGGGGATCAATTAAATTGCGTGATAGTCTGTGTCGGTACGTGTGAGATCCACCTTTCCAAGTTTTTGGGGTTCATCTCATACTTCTGAAGATTTGAGGGTGCTGCCTGTTCCATACTCCTCCTCCTACTCCTCAACCATCCTTTTAGGGGTACAAACAATAGTAATTGGGGCCTAGTGTGGTGGTGTACGTGTGAGATACATACACTTTCTTTTTGATCATATTTTCTATTCTGCTATTCAATTAAAACCTTTGGGGATCAATTAAATTGCGTGATAGTCTGTGTCGGTACGTGTGAGATCCACCTTTCCAAGTTTTTGGGGTTCATCTCATACTTCTGAAGATTTGAGGGTGCTGCCTGTTCCATACTCCTCCTCCTACTGCTCAACCATCCTTTTAGGGGTACAAACAATAGTAATTGGGGCCTAGTGTGGTGGTGTACGTGTGAGATACATACACTTTCTTTTTGATCATATTTTCTATTCCGCTATTCAATTAAAACCTTTGGGGATCAATTAAATTGCGTGATAGTCTGTGTCGGTACGTGTGAGATCCACCTTTCCAAGTTTTTGGGGTTCATCTCATACTTCTGAAGATTTGAGGGTGCTGCCTGTTCCATACTCCTCCTCCTACTCCTCAACCATCCTTTTAGGGGTACAAACAATAGTAATTGGGGCCTAGTGTGGTGGTGTACGTGTGAGATACATACACTTTCTTTTTGATCATATTTTCTATTCTGCTATTCAATTAAAACCTTTGGGGATCAATTAAATTGCGTGATAGTCTGTGTCGGTACGTGTGAGATCCACCTTTCCAAGTTTTTGGGGTTCATCTCATACTTCTGAAGATTTGAGGGTGCTGCCTGTTCCATACTCCTCCTCCTACTGCTCAACCATCCTTTTAGGGGTACAAACAATAGTAATTGGGGCCTAGTGTGGTGGTGTACGTGCGAGATACATACACTTTTTTTGATCATATTTCCTATTCCGCTATTCAATAAAAACCTTTGAGGATCAATTGAATTGCGGGATAGTCTGTGTCGGTACGTGTGAGATCCACCTTTCCAAGTTTTTGAGGTTCATCTCATACTTCTGAAGATTTGAGGGTGCTGTCTGTTCCATACTCCTCCTACTCCTCATCCATCCTTTTAGGGGTAGAAACAATAGTAATTGGGGCCTAGTGTGGTTTTGTACGTGCGAGATACATACACTTTTATGGATCATATTTCCTATTCCGCTATTCAATAAAAACCTTTCTAGGGCAAGATCTTAAATTACAGAAATACGAGGAGACCGTCAAATAAGGGCCGTGGCCTGGGTCGTGGTGCTGCTGGTAGAGCTCCTGTTGCAAGGAGAGGACGTGGTCGATCTGTGCCAGCTACACGCACAGGTGAAACACCTTCCTCAAGTGTGAGTAGGCGACAGAACCTGCATCAGTATTTGGTAGGGCATCATACGCCCCTAGAAGTGATGAGGCCAGAACAAGTGGAGGCGATAGTAGATTGGTTTGCTGCTGACAGTGCCTCCAGTTCCTTCACATTGTCTCCCACCCAGTCTACTGCAGAAAGGTCACAGTTGGCACCTGCAGCCGATGTCCAACCGTCTTTCACCTCACCCCCTTGCAAATCAGGCAAGCAGTCTGAGCCCCAAGCCATACAGCAGTCTCTTCTTCTTTTTGATGACTCTGTCAGCAGGGTTTCCCAGGGCCATCCACCTAGCCCTGCCCCAGAAGTGGAAGAGATTGAGTGCAGCGATGCCCAACCACTTATTTCTCAAGATGAGTACATGCAAGGATCATCGCAGCACGTCTCCGATGATGACGAAACGCAGGTGCCAACTGCTGCGGCGTTCAGCATTGTGGAGACCGACAAGGAGGGCAGGGGTGAAGACTGGGTGGAAGATGATGTGGAGGACGATGAGGTCCTCGACCCCACATGGAATGAACGTCATGCAGGTGACCTGAGTAGTTTGGAGGAAGAGGCGGTGGTCGCACAGAGCCACCAGCACAGCAGAAGAGGGAGCAGGGTGCAGAAGCGGAGCGGCCGTGCCCTAGACACTACGCCCGCTACTGCCCAACGCAGCAAGGGAACGAGCGCACCAAAGTCAGCTCAAAGGAGTTCTCTAGCGTGGAAGTTCTTTAGAAAATGTGCTGATGACAGGACACGAGTGGTTTGCACCCTGTGCAATCAGAGCTTGAAGCGAGGCATAAACCTTCTCAACCTGAGCACAACCTGCATGATCAGGCATCTAAGTGCAAAGCACGAGCTGCAGTGGAGTACACACCTTCAAAACCAAGAAACGTCTCTGGCTCATCCTGCTTCCTCTTCTGCTGCAGTCTCGGCCGCTCCAGCCACATCTGTAGTGATACCGGCACCTGCCACCCCGCAAACAGACGATCTGTCAGCAACACCACCACCTGGGTCACCAACAACCATCTCCACAATGTCCCGTGGAAGCGTTCAGCTTTCCATCTCCCAAACACTTGAGAGGAAGAGGAAGTACCCCCCTACCCACCCGCGATCCCTGGCCCTGAATGCCAGCATTTCAAAATTATTGGCCTTTGAAATGCTGTCATTCTGTCTGGTGGAGACGCACAGTTTTAAAAACCTTATGTCGGTGGCTGTCCCACAGTACGTCGTGCCCAGCCGCCACTACTTTTCCAGGCAAGCCATCCCTTCCCTGCACAACCAAGTGGGGGAAAAAATCAGGTGTGCACTGCGCAACGCCATCTGTGCCAAGGTCCACCTAACTACGGATACGTGGACCAGTAAGCACGGTCAGGGGCGTTATATCTCCCTAACGGCACACTGGGTAAATGCAGTGGCGGATGGGCCTGAGGCGGATAGCAATTTGGCGCATGTCCTTCCACCACCGAGGATTGCAGGGCGCTTCAGTTTGCCTCCTGTTCCTAACTCCTCCTACTCCGCTTCCTCATCCTCTACCGCCTCCTCATCCGGACAGCGTAACACCTTCACCACCAACTTCAGCACGGCCAGGGGTAAACGAAGGCAGTTTTACAACTTGCCTGTTTGGGGGACAAACCACACACCGCGCAGGAGTTGTGGAGGAGCATGGAACAGCAGACAAATGAGTGGTTGCTGCCAGCGAGCCTCAAGCCCGGCCTGGTGGTGTGCGATAACGGGCGAAATCTCATAGCAGCTCTGGGCCTAGCCGGTTTGACGCACATCCCTTGCCTGGCGCATGTGCTGAATTTGGTGGTGCAGAGGTTCCTTAAAAACTACCCCGATATGTCAGAGCTGCTGCAGAAAGTGCGGGCCGTTTGTGCGCACTTTCGGCGTTCTCACCCTGCTGCTGCTCGCCTGGCAGCGCTGCAGCGTAACTTCGGCCTTCCCGCTCACCGCCTCATATGTGACGTGCCCACAAGGTGGAACTCCACCTTGCACATGCTGGAAAGACTGTGCGAGCAGCAGCAGGCCATAGTGGAGTTTCAGCTGGAGCACGCACGCGTGAGTCGCTCTGCGGAACAGCACCACTTCACCACCAATAACTGGGCCTCCATGCGAGACCTGTGTGCCTTGTTGCGCTGTTTTGAGTACTCCACCAACATGGCCAGTGGCAATGACGCCATTCTCAGCTTAACTATCCCACTTCTATGCCTCCTTGAAAAAACAATTCGGGCGATGATGGAAGAGGATGTGGCACAGGATGAGGAGGAGGAGGAGGATGAAGAGGTAACATTTCCAAGGCTTTCAGGGCAGTCATTCGCAAGGGGCTCCGAGGGTGGGTTCCTGCACACACAAACGCCAGGGACACAATTGTCCAGCAGGGGCACAGTTCTGGAGGATGAGGAGGATGAGGAGGAGGAGGAGCTGGAGGAGGAGATGGAACCATGTTCACAGCAGGGTGGCACCCAGGCCAGCTCATGGCCATCACTGGTGCGTGGCTGGGGGGATACAGAGGACACGGACGATACACCTCCCACAGAGGACAGCCTTTCGTTGCCTCTGGGCAGCCTGGCACACATGAGCGATTACATGCTGCAGTGTCTCCACAACGACCGCCGAGTTGCCCACATTCTAACTTGTGCTGATTACTGGGTGGCCACGCTGCTGGATCCCCGTTACAAGGACAACGTACCGTCCTTAATTCACTCACTGGAGCGCGATCGCAAGATGCGCGAGTACAAGCGCACGCTGGTAGACGCCATGCTGCTGGCATTCCCATCTGACAGCGGGGCCGCAGTGGAAGCACAAGGCAGAGGAGGAGGAGGAGGAGGTCGCCAACGCAACCAGGGCACCGCCAGCACCTCAGAAGGCAGGGTTAGCATGGCCGAAATGTGGAAAAGCTTTGTCAGCACGCCACAACAAACAGCAGCACCAGCAGCTCAGATGGAACGTCTTAGCAGGAGGCAGCATTTTACCAACATGGTGGAGCAGTATGTGTGCACACGCCTACATGTAGTGAATGACGGGTCTGCCCCCTTCAACTTCTGGGTCTCCAAATTGGGCACATGGCCTGAGCTTGCCCTTTACGCCTTGGAGGTGCTGGCGTGCCCTGCAGCCAGTGTATTATCTGAACGGGTATTTAGCACGGCTGGGGGCGTTATAACAGACAAGCGCAGCCGCCTGTCCAGAGACAATGTGGACAAGCTCACGTTCATTAAAATGAACCAGGCATGGATCCCACGGGACTTTTCCGTACCTTATGCAGAATAGCAATGGATACCGACCTTACCCACCCTTTGTTCCATTTTTGCTCTTTCTCACTCTTTTGAGGTGTACCCTCATTTAAAATTTGTGAAAAGAAGCAGTGTTGGCTACCTCGTCCTCCTCCTCCTCCACCGCCGCTTCCACCTACACCGCCCATAGGTGTGCGCAGCCTATTGCATTAAGGTGTGCACACCAAAGTTGAAATACACATGCATGTGTTTGCCTACAGGTACATGGCCCCGATACATTACTCTCCCTGCTGGCAAAGAGAAATAGAGCAGAGCAGGTCCAAGGGAGATCTTTCCCATCTCCTCACTGGCAAACAGAACGATAATGCTAATGTGCCCTAGGTGATTAGGGTGTGCCCAGGCACACCCGGCACACCCTGTGCGCACGCCTATGACACCGCCACATCCACCACCACCTCAACCTCCCTCCTACTCCATATGGGCCTCGTCCTTCAGAGATGAAGAAGAACATTGTTTTATTTTTCTGTTTTTTTTGTTGTTTTAAGTTATTTCCCTATCCACATTTGTTTGCAGAGCACTTGCCATGCTCTTAATTACGTTTTGCTGCCATTTGCAGCACTCTAGCCCTTTCCTTTGGTGTTTTAGAGCCATTTTAGTGCCTTAAAGTTCGGGTCCCCATTGACTTTAATGGGGTTCGGTGTCCGGGAAAAGTTCGGTAAAAGTCCGGGACACGGACCCGGACTTTTTTTTAAAGTTCGGCCGAACCCGTCGAACACGGACATCTAGGTGTCCGCTCAACCCTAATCATTAGTGGTTGAGTCGTGCGATTCCACAGAACAACACACAACTGCGCATGATTCCGAAAAGAACGACCCGGAAGGAAAATAAAAAGAATAACAACACCGACTGTTCGTCAGAAAAAACGTAATACATCAAATATTATAGGTTAAAGCAAACTCTGCTAAGAGGACAATATGTGTGCATGAAAAGTGTAAACACAAAAGTATGTGTATTGCAAATTGACTTTTAACACCTTTTTAGCAACAAATGGACCCACTGCATTGTGGTACAGCTGCAGATTAAATGGTATAGCAAGTTTGCTTTATGCAGGATGTATATGTTCCAATATTGTTGGTCATTAATAACATATGGTGCTCCATATTGTCATTTTAACAGTACATTATTTTTAGGAGAATGTCCTTGTCTATACTACCATAAAGATCAATAGCTGTATATACAGTTGATATCACATAATGCATGAAATAAAGACACTTGACACCAATTTTTAAATAACCATCAATTTATTGATGAACAATAACCAAAAACTGTAGGTGCACATGTCCAGCACAGAAACATTTCCATATTTAGGATCTCAACAGCTTGTACAGATGTACATCAATATAGTAATTAAATATGTACATACAGCCCAAATTTTACAGTACAAAAGTACATAAACACAGTCACATAGTGCAATTGTCTTTTTATTAAAGTGCAAGTCAGAGCAAGGGCCCTTTCACACAATCCAATGAGATTCGCCTGTCAGGTTGTCAGGCAGACCTCATTGGAATGTTCCATGCATCCCCATAGGGCAGCGAATGTCAGTGGAAACATGTCCACTGACATCCGCTGCTATCCGACCCGATCAAAGCCTGACGGATGGAAATAATAATTTCCATCTGTCAGGCGGATCGGATGGATATGATGAAAATGGACAGGTGGTCCATTATCATCAGATTCCCCAATAGAGAACAGTGGGGTTCTGACAGCTCTGTCTCCGCACACAGAGCAGAGAAAGAGCTGTCAGACACCTGCTCATAAGGGATTGGCGGATCGATCCCCCCTTCAGCAGAACGGAGTACGTGGGTGCATGCGGACAGTGTGAATGGGCCCCTACTTTATAACAACCAGTTATGATTTTTAAAGTGCCATAACGAAACATGGTATAACAAAAAAAATGTTTATTTCAATACTATTTAAACCTTTGCTAATTGGTCTATAACATCAGAAATCCTGCCTTGAAACACTTTCATTTTAGTGCATACTTTCTCTATATCTGAATTTAGTTGGATTAAATCAGCAATCATGCGGTTTGCAGATGCAGTTGTAAAGGATGAACTGGCAGCAGTAGACATTGTAAAGCCTATAAGAAAACAGGATATATCATAAAAATTACAGTAGAAACATGTTCTAATGAGCATACGTTTATGGGACATCTGGTTATGTACCTGAACTGGTGACATTGCTGCTCCAATCACTGCCTTCAACTGGTGTCAGACATAGCACTGTTGTGTCAGTCGTCATCTCAGACTCTGCACTTGTCTGCTGTTCATTTCCCGCCTCTGCATGTGCCTTTCTGTAATGTCCTTTGAAATTCACAAATACATGTCTTAAAATTCAAAAACTATACATATTTTAAAATGCAATCACAATATGCATATTTTTTATGTCTAGAAGATGAAAATACACTATACATATGCATTGAAAATTGTAATGATGCAAGCTGTGTGTAGTATGCAGTATCTGCATGCACATGGCACATGGCATATACAGAACACACACTCACACAGAAAAACACAAGAACATCATACATTCTTTTTAAAAAGTTAATACTTACTTTTTTGAATAATTTTATTTATTTTCCTGAGCTGATGGGATTCTCTGGATTTTAAGTCAGACCAGCGTTTTCTCACTTGATCTTTAGTGCGTTCAACACCATGGATTTTACGTAGGACACAAATAACTTTCTCCAAAATTTCATCTTTTCTGATATTTTTTTTAGGGTAGACTTGCTTGCGACAATCATAATCCTTCTTTTGAAGAATGTTCACCATGTCCACCATCTCCTCCAAAGTCATGTTGGTGGCTTTCTTCTTCCAGGGGCTTGTCACTATGGTTGTCTGGTGACATTCTTCCACCTCCACGATTTGGTGTTCGTCATCTGTGACAGACCTTTCGCTATGTGAAGCTGCCATGTCTTGTTCCTCTGCCATGAGTTCTCCAACAAGGCCCCGAAAGAAAGAAGAGGCAGGGCCTGTACATGATATATAACGCACATGCGCATTGCAGCAAATTTTCGGAACGTAGGAAAGTATATTCGTGCAGAGAACGCTGAACACACATTTATGTTAATACATGGTAGTTTGTGACTGATAGAAGGTCCTTTTGCAGTATAGGAGCTGTTATAAAAGGTTAAAAATTAGACCTCACTCCTGTGCAAACTTTTATGAGTCACAATTCATGGCACATGGCTCACCCATTACATGAACAGACTGCATGAAAAGTTCATATCTTGGTAGTTCTAGTGTCTTCAGTATTATTTATTGTTCTTATTTTATTATTATTAATGTTCATATTCATTATGTGTTCTATTTTACACATGTATAACAATGATTTGTAATGTAACTTATATAAAAATATATATTTTCTTATGTTTTATTTTAAAAGGAGAATGCCTGTCACATTTACATCTACTGAGTTCCTTCCCCAATTTATTGATAAATACAGAGAATTATCCTGCTTATGGGATGTGAAGTCAAAGGATTATTCAAATAGATATAAGCGTGGCCATCAAAGATATAGATATGGCCATCAAAGAACTAAAGGAGCTATGTAAAGAGGTTTGCAAAGATCCAAATTAACTATATGTTAAGCACAAGATTGCTAACTTGCGCACCGTTTTTAAAAAGGATATTAAAAAATCCAAGCGTCCAAAAAATCTGGAGCAGGGGCTGATGATGTCTATGTGCCATGTTTGTGGTACTTCAAAGACCTGATGTTTCTCGCTGACACAGATGATCCAAGAGAGTCCCATTGCACTCTGCCAGCAAGTGCTGCATCAGACTCCAGTTTAATATCTGAACCAGAAGCAGAGGACATGTCACAGACACAGACTCAGACACAGACTCAGACACTGACTCAGACACTGACTCAGACACAGGTATATGAAAATGTACGTTTATTTCACATATTTTTTTGTTGGGGGGGGGGGGTTAGAGTGCCCAATGAAACAACTATAGGGTCAGGGGTCATTCTGCCTCATGGGACAGTCATAGTAGAATGTGACAAAAGCTAGAATAAAGAACACTCATATATTGTATATGATTTATTTAGCTGTTTTTATTTAGAGCAAGTAATTTCCAAAAAAACAAAGTACATATGATTATATGCTATCCTGCCATGCAACTGCACCACTACCCAAAAAAATAATCAGTGTAATTAATGCGATTTTGCCGTGCATTTCCAGTTGGTAGCCTAGGCCTTGCAGGAGCTAAATTTACCATGTCGTTGCTGTCATTTCGCCAATCACCTGGCACAATTGTCCCACTGGTAATGTCTTCCATATCAACTGCAGTTGATGGCATATATGACACAGTTGTGCGTCTTAAATAATTGTGTAGCATACAGCAGCAGTCCACAATTATGTCAACTTTTTCCACTGTTACATTAATGGCGGTGTGGAAAATTCTGAATCTGCTGGCCATGATCCCAAATGCATTCTCTACCACCCTGCTCGCCCTAGACAATCTATAATTATATATTTTCTGGAGAGCAGTTAAATTGCGCAAGGGATATGGTTTCAACAGGTGTTCATGTAAGGCAAATGCATCGTCCCCAATGAACACAAAATTTAGGCCCTCAACTGTCTCACTGGAAGATGGAAGATGCAACATTCCTTCTTTTAATCTATGCACAAATGGTCTGCGCTCAATCACACCTCCATCGGAGTTTCTTTCATTTTTTCCAATATCCAGGTAAATAAATTCAAATTTGACATTCACAATTGCCATTAGAATTATGCTGAAGAACCCTTTATAGTTGTAAAAATAGGATCCTGAATGTGCTGGTGGTGTAATTCTCACATGTTTCCCATCAATTGTGCCACCACAATTAGGGAAATTCCACATATCCTGGAATTCTTTTGCAAGTTCTTTCCATTCTTGAGAATTTGAAGGAAACTTTTGGCAAGAAAGAAAAACATAAAAAAATGTAACAATGATAATCATTGTTAATATTTTCATATTAATTATTTTAATTTCATATAGGATACACCAAGCCCAGTATCAGAGCAGCCAGGAACATCAACACAGAGAACTCAAAGAGGAAAGAAGAGAAATCTCAACTACGATACTGCCAGTTTGCTGAAGGATGCATCATCTATCATGAAGCAGAAAGATGATGAATGTGATGCTGTGGGTCATCTTGTTGCACACAAGTTACGTAGGATGTCCATGGATCAACGAGACATTTTTTAAGCATTAATGCAAAAAATGATTGTCATTGGACTAAAGGGAAATCTTACACATAACACTGATCTAATAGGGTATCGGGGATGTACATCTACACCTGTACCATCTGCTACACCTGTAAAATCTGCTACACCTGTAACATCTGCTACACCTGTAACATCTGGCCAATATTGGCACCCAACTAATATGTCTTAATCACAGGGAAACCCAAGCTGGTCAGTGCGTTCTGAACCACATCAAGGTTCTTGGTTTCATGGCTCCCAATACACCAATCTGTAAAATAATTGTATATATGTTGCTCAATATTATTGCTTTTGTTTCGTGTATTTGTTCCTTTTTTAATGGTTATTGTTTAATAATGTTATCTTTTCATAATGGTGTTTTTGAAATGGGTATGTATTGCTTTAGAAACTAGCATCTTTTTCAGACAACCGTGTACAGGAAGTTAAATATTATTTATAAAAATTGATGCTCTCTCAAAATTATACTTATGTTTGCATTAATATTCTTAAAAGTTACAGTTGTACTTTTTATAATTACCTTTAAATACTGTGGCTGGAGCATCTTCACTATGGCCTCACACGTCTCAGGTATGATTCTTCCCAATGATTGGGCAGAGATTCCAGTGGTGAACTTCAGGTCTTCATAAGACCTGCCTGTTGCCAAAAAATGCAGGGTTGCCATGAGCCTCTCCTCTGCACTAATAGATTTTCTCATGCAGGTGTCCTTTTTGGTGATATGTGGCTGCACAAGAGATAATAGCATCTCAAAGGACTGCTGGGTCATCCGTAAATAATTAATCCTCAGGATTATTTTCCCTGAGGTTTGTCAGCAGGTTGACATGAGAAAATTGCTCTTGTTGCATGAGCCAGTCTTTGGCCCACACTCTGCTCTTCCTTCTATTTCTCTTCTTTTTCTTCTCCTCCTCCAAAGCAATCAATGCAATAACCATTGCTGCCATTTTCTGATTCCTATTATACCTCTTGAATGGCATTTTCTTTCTCAGAATAGTCGTGTGCTGTGACGAATGATTGTTCTGTTCGCTAATGACACGGCACGAGTTTTAACTGTAGGGGCAGTGCAAGTGGAGGTGTGGTTAAAAGGTCAAGACAACATCGCATCACTTCCTATACTGGCAGAAGAAACTAGTGTTTGGTCGTACGATTTTCGGATCACATTGATGGTACACTCGATGATGTACACGAGTGCCGCTTAATAAATCGTACGAAATTTGAAACGTGTATGGCCTGCTTAAGTGTGGAAGACTTTTGCAGGTACAAATAGCAAAAATAACATTAACATGAATATAGTTGAGATCCCTGAAATTCAATATCTTGATTTTTTTTCCCTATTATTGAGCCATTTCAAGCATAACCAACTTGTAAGAAATTACTGGGACATATACAAGACATTGTAATTGTTTCTTGTAATAACATGAGCTCATATTGCTTATACTAATTAAACATTGTTTTATTATATTATTAGCCACTAGTAAAAGTGTCACAGCTTTGAAAATATAGGTGGGTTACTGTTTTATTTTCTGTGACAAACGGATGAACTATTATCATCAAGTTGAATTCACAACAATGTCGATATTACTAACTACACCCAGTTTAGTATAAAAAGAGCCTAGCAAATGTCAGTGCATTTAACATTGCTCTGGAGAGTAGACAACGCCTTCGTTTCTCTGTGTATCAACTCTAAGAGGAGATCCATCATGTCTCACCGCTCCATCCTGGCCTCATCTGGACACAAGCACTTCAGTTCTGGTTCTGTTTCATTACCCAAACCCAAACTTTCCAGCTCACACAGCTTCTTATCACACTCATCTAAAAATGTTCACCAGACCCATTGTTTCAGCAGCAAGAGTGACCATTCTGTTGGGTCAAAGGGACCTAAGATTTCAGTGGGAAGTTTCCATTTAGGAAAAAGTGGACATGGACATGGATCTGGATTTGGTATTATTGGACATGGTCATGGATTTAAAGGAATGTCTGGTTCTGGAGGGATCACAGCAGTTACTGTAAACCAGGGTCTTCTGGCTCCTCTCAATTTGGAGATTGACCCAAATATCCAAAGAGTTAGAACAGAAGAAAAGAACCAAATTAAAGGCCTGAATAATAAATTTGCCTCCTTCATTGACAAGGTGAGTATTGTCAAATTAATTTATAATGAAATGAAAAGGTATATATACATATGATTAGGTGGCTGACAATATTTATAGGATAAAAAAGAACACAACATCAAAGCACATGTGTTATGTTGTGTTTAACTAAAGTTGCTTACTAATTACTAATGTTGTGTCCCTAAATGTACAATTTATTTTGCATGAACATCCAGTGCAGTTTGATGCTATCAAGTATGACTGTCCTCATGTCATAAACAGAAGGTCTATGAAAATATGTTGCCCTTACTATAGTAACTATGAATACAATAGGGCTGGTTTACTAAAGGGTTAGAGAACCATAATTCAAAAGTTGTTTAAATGTTAACTTCAATTATCCAAACATGTGAAAAGCACCTGCGCATAGTTGTACATTCATAATTAACAGGAATTTGCTTTTCATATTATTGAATAATTGAAGTAAATATTCACACAAATTTTTGAGTGAAGATTTTATCTCCTTTACTGTCCCAGTCTAAGAATATGGAAAATATTATAATGAAATTATTTTGCCAATCCAATCTGGCTTAGGTTCATGTGAAACCATGTATATTACTGTATTACCCTATTTCTATACCCATAAGCAATTATTTTATACTCCAAACACAGGTAAGATTTTTGGAACAGCAGAACAAGATGCTGGAGACCAAATGGTCTTTTCTACAGGAGCAGAAGACAGCCAGGTGTCAGATTGAACCTCTGTTTGAGGCTTTTATTGGCAACCTTCGGAGACAGCTGGAGAATCTAGAATGTGAGAGAGCTCGTCTGGATGCAGAGAGGAACAGCATGGAGGGCACTGTGGAAGAAATAAGGAGAAGGTACCAATACTATTCCACACTAATGCATTAATGTATGGGGTACCCTGCATCTAGCAGTAAAGCTTTACCCACTCCATGTTTTGGGGCCAGGCTCAGACTGGCAATATGGAAATTCTACTATTAGTTCTTACAGTAAATCCTAGCATCTAGTTTTGAAAGCAGAACTAATTACACAATGTTTCTTAAAATGAAAGCTTGAATTAGAAATGTTCTTTATGTTTTTGAATCCTTAATCAAAAATCAGTGTATGCTACATTTAAAAGAGAAGTATGGGATTTGTTTCCCCCCAATAATACCTACCTAGGTGGATACAGCATCAGTTCAACGCTGCATCTGCCGGCCGCTGGCTCTAACATTGAGAACCGAGCAATCTAACACGGCTGATCACTCGGTTCTCAAAGCTCCCTAAGGAGAGAGCTGATGACTGTCAGGAGCAGCCAGCTCAGGCTCTTAGCGGCTCGCCGAGAGGTGGAGCTGGTTGCCGGACCATGCATGTGGTCGGATCCCAACCATATGGACGCAATCTTGCCCGAGCCTGGACTGGCTCTGTGACATCTACTGAAAACAGGTCACAGGTGTGCAGAACAAACTGCACTCCTGTCATCCATAGGAGAAGTAAAGCCAAACCAGCTTTGGCTGTACTTCTCTTTTAAGGCATGCCTCTGTTGGTAACTGTCATAGTTGCCAGTGTGCTTATGTCAGCTCTAAACAGAGCTTTCATTAAAAGGGTTGGTGTTATAGCTGTGTAGCACCATGGCAACTGCAGATCTAAATAAAGGCAAAGATTGTACCATCTTCAGCTGCAAAAGAATAGAAGGGTATACATTTGCTCTGATACTGCATTTAGCTCTTTGGGAACAAGTAGATTTGGTTTGGTAGCAAAAAAAAAAACAAAAACAAAAATATATATATTTGTTTCCTTTGAAATTTATTGGAAATAAATAGTACATAAAAAAGTGCATTTTCCTATAATTTTTCCCAACACAACCTTTACAGAATTTGAGAACCCTCAGTTATTCACCACAAAATATATTAGTCTTAGTCTGCTCATAAAAATCATATCACAGTGCAACTTTTAGGTAATGTAGCAATAGGGTAAAACTAAAAGGAAACATATTATTTTAATGCATGCAGGGGGGGGGGGGGGGACTGTTTGCAGAAATCATTTGAACAATATTACAATAAGACTAATCTGGTTGACATGGGCACAAATGATTACAATGGTGACATTTTCATATTTGCCACCATGAAAAATTCAGATGACATTGTATTCCCTTATTCCCTTGTATTAGCAATGAATGCACATCTTCCCAAACATCCAACATTATTGACATCCAACTCCATTGTTGTGAGGATTTTGAAAGGGAAAATTATTTTTTTGTTCAATTTTTATTTACCCTTTTTTTCTTCTGGATCTATTAAGTAAAGACCAGATCCACACCCTTATGCAGATGTGCAGCAGCAGATCATTTGTAATAGTGATCTATTGCTGTCTGCAACAGCTCTGCCTGGGCTTACATACTCAATGTAAGTGCAGTGACTTGACTTGTGACAACATTGCATGTCCGATGTAAACACTGTACTAAACAGAAGCATAGTGTTTACAATTGCTTCTGCAGTGCGCTCCTATGGAATAAACTGCACTGGGACGAATAGTCACTCTATTCACACCATTTTAAATTGGCACTGGGGACTCAAGTGGTTTAGAATGTTCATAAAACTAAACATGGGTTCAAGGCATAAGGGTTAGCAATACAAATATAACAAAAAATAGATAAAATAACAGTTCATAATTTACAGAGTGTTTACCATGTAAAGGACATATGAGAAAATAAAAATGTGTATTTTTACAGATATGAAGATGAAGTCAGCAGAAGAACAGGAGCCGAGAATGAATTTGTTTCTCTAAAGAGGGTAAACATTTAAAAATTAATCACAGATTTTTGTATTATCTGTTAAAGCAACACTAATACCTGTATTTCTAACTTTAGGATGTTGATGCTGCTTTCATGAACAAAGCTGAACTTCAGGCCAAGGCCGACTCCCTGAACGATGAGATCAGCTTCCTTAGGACCCTGTATGATGCGGTAAATAATGCCGTTTTGGGCCATAGACACATTCCCTAATTCATTTTATAATGCTGTACTGTAGTTGATGTACATATTTTCTAAATTTGCAGGAAATCAATCAACTCCAAGCTCAGATTTCAGACACTTCAGTTCTTGTGTCAATGGACAACAGCCGAGACCTAGACATCAATGGTATCATCGCTGATGTCAGAGCTCAATATGAAGAGATTGCTAACAGAAGCAGAGCAGAGGCAGAAGCCATGTACCAATCCAGGGTGAGTGTGTTATCATTAGAGCTACAAGGCCACAGGTATCCTCATGCATTGGAATTCAGAATAAATATAAGCAGCTAAACATGAAGAGTTTGAATAAGTGATTGGGAGGAATTGGTATATGTCCACCACAGCCAACATTTTGTCAAGGTTTATTTTAAAATAATATATTGATTTAATGAGACTAATGCTGTCAGTACAGTGACCCGGTGTAAAAACACAATTAGTGTGCTGCCACCTGGCTAGCTTGAGGTCATCTGTGTAATAGATCATAATTTCAGATTGTGATTACAGCCAACCCTTTTCCTTGAAAACTACATAATATGCTATGCATAGTTCAGCCCAAAATTAAAATGCATTAAAGCGCATCTCTTCCCTCCCAAAAAGTATAATATACTACAATTTACCGCTCCTTAGATGTGGTGCCTACAATAGTTTTCATTTTTGGCCTTTTCCCTTTTTTTCACTTGGTAATACTGCAAAAAACACACTTCTTTTCCCTCATTCTACTGTATCTATGGAGGGAGTCATAGTTTTCACTATGACTTCAAATATGTCTTCCTCTTTATCTCTATTACGTTAGTGGTTGGGATTAGTAGTTTACAGACAGAAGAAAACATTGTTTACGCGTTCAGTTCAACTCACTGGAACTAACCAAGACACTGCATTTCTGACTAGATCAACACATATTTTCTTTATTTCCTGAAAATATTTTTAGCATTAAAAAGGAAAATTAATGCAGCCATCACATCAAAGTACTGGTAATCTGAAATATATTATTTCTTTCTATATTTTTTTTTTTGGGGGGGGGGGGGGTAGATATTATTTAACATCTGTGGTCATTTTTTTTCCTGGCGATTTCTTCTACTTATGATATAATTCAATTTAAATTAGTAGTTTTAAATCTTAATATAATAAAAAATGCAATTTTTCTATGAGACATGAGACATCAAATAAAGTGGTGCATGGAATAACAAAGAATTAAATCATTTGGTGTCCACAAATATTTAGAATTTTCTTTTATTTATTTTTATTTTTTTATTATGTACAGTTTGAAGACCTGCGGTTGGCAGCTGGAAGAAATGGAAATGATCTGCAGAACAGCCAAAATGAGATTGCGGATCTCAATCGAACAATTCAGAAGCTTAAAGGTGAAATTGAATGTGCCAAATCCCAGGTATGAATCCAGTGTTTATTTTATAATTTTTTGACCAACTTTACAATATTATTAGCACCTCTGATTTAGGGTTTTTAACAGCTTCATAGGGATTATTTAGCTGAATGTTTATTGTTATCTTTTTTCCAGATTTAGACTCACCAGAAATGTTTTTTGCTTCCCATTTTAATATTTTATATTACATCACATTGCTTAAAGTATAATTCCTTTGTAATATGTAATTTATTGGTTTTTTTATTGATATAATGGAAACAGAACATTTTCAGCACTTGTTTCATTAAGAACTTTTTTGCTCATGTATATTTTGTCGAGCTTATTGAACTCAAATAAAAATAAGCAGCAGATACTTAATTGACCAGATTAAAACAAAGAATGCATGTTATTTAATCATTTCTAGCGTGCTGCACTTGAAGCTGCTATCAGGGAAGCTGAGGAAAGTGGTGAAGCTGCTGTCAGGGATGCCAAGCATAAATTGTCTGAATTGGAGGCTGCCCTACAGAAGGCCAAGCAGGACATGGCTCGCCAACTAAGAGACTACCAGGAACTGATGAATGTTAAACTGGCTCTGGATATTGAAATTGCTACTTATAGGAAAATGCTGGAAGGAGAAGAGCACAGGTAATTATTTCAGATGTCAGGCAAGGAACATGCATACTGGAATATAAAACAAAGAGATTACCTCATCAGTCTGCTGCTGCTCTTTTACTGTCCTTTACCAGGCTTGGGGTATGGAGGTGACCTAGCTGTGTTATTTAGCTGCATCAGAGAAAAGTCAGGTCACCAGGACGGCTGTGCTGTGTGGTATTGCCAGAGTGTACTTTTGACTATGGACCTCAAGAGTATTAATAGACTGGGGGTCTGCAAAAGTTGTAAATCCCTTCATAAATATTTTTGCCCATCTGTCACAATTGGGCAGCAATATTCAAATGGACAGGTATTGTATGTAAGGGTCAGAACCGTGAAGTCTGCATTTTCTTTGTATGTAAGAAATACATTTTAGTTCTCTAGTTTCTGCCTGATAGTCTGTTCATATCTTATTTACTAGTTAATATTCATAAGTGTAAGAAAAAAAAAATCTCACAAAATTAAATTCATGCTAAAATTCTGTTAATTTTTCTCTTTCTCAGGATAGGTGCAGAGGGGCATGTAAACATTTGTAAGTAAAACATTTTGTTCCATATATATTTAAAACCTACGTGCAAATTTACATACAGTATTAATTCCACACCTCCCACATTTAGTGTGGAAATATTTAGAATATAGTTTAAATACCAATGAATAAATATTAATTTATATTAATTATTTTTACAACAGATGCTATACTCTAAACTATTATGTGTTAATATTATTTTGGTTAATAATACTGTGCAAAGATCATGATATGCAGTTTCTAATTTCAGCCAACCACAGACCATCTGAAACTAACTTCACCTATCTTTATAGTCTAAAATATAGAGATAAGATGACTAGGGAGGGTGGATTAATGAATAATTAATGAAAATATACTTGCCCTTGAAGAAAATTTGAGTAGACTTGCTTGCTTCATAATAGTGCATTGTCTTCTAAATGAAATTGCCTTAACATGTATTTATGGTTGGCCTAGAATAGCAAAGGTTACTATATTGACATACCTATCCATTTGTTTCAGCTGTCCTGCACTCCAGCACTGGAGGAAAACATCATTCCTCAGGAAAGTCCCATGAAGCTAGTGGCCACCACCAGCACCAGCATCACCATCATCATAAGGGAGGATTCAGCTCCAGAAGCCATGTCCCCATAAGCAATCATCACTCCAGCCATGGACATCACTGCTAAAGTGAAGACCTATATACAGAGATATGATGAGGCTGCTCAGTTGATGCCTGGCATAAAAGCCTACATAGAAATGTAGAAATCTCCCTTTCATATTATGTCTATTCTTTATATGAATTAGGGGTGCTGGCTTGCTTATTAGTGTAGTATAAATATAATGTTTACTGTATATATTTGTGACATTGTATGCTGTAAAATGCTTCAATAAACATTAATGCATGTTCTTGCATCTGCTATAGTTATAAATACTGACACTAGCTTAAATTACACTTCCCATAGAACATGTACAGTTGTTGATGATTTACAAATCAATTTTTGACCACTGGGAGTATATAAATGGATGAATTGACAAGCTCAGACCATTCCCGCTTTATATTACCCTCAATTATACAGAAAACACATATTATGCATGTCTGCTAAGCATATTTTACCATAGCCAGAAGTTCCTGTCCAGTAAAGTTTACTGTTTAATGCCCCACTCACACGCACATGCTCTTTATTGCATGCCCTGGTAGATGAAAATTAAGCTACCAGCAGGACCAGAATAGGGGCTAACAATCAGCTCTAGAACAACCTTTCTCTACCAGGGTTCTGTGGCACCCTAGAATTCTTGCTAAGATTGCTAGGGGCTCATAAAGCTTTGAGCAATAGGAAATTGATCACCTACCCATACTGACCACCAGTGTAAAAAAGCTAATTTGACATTGACCACAAATGCAAGGAGGCGCTTTTTTCACCAGCAACTAATGTCAGGGAACACCACATGTTTTACTGTTTGTAGTTCTGTTCTTTTTCTGTTACTACTATTCATTTCCTGACTTTGGCCAAATGACCTTCCGAACAATGCAAATGTTAAAAACCAAATAATGAACCCCATTGAAGTCTATGGGACCCGAACTGAAAAAATCAAAAGTGCCCATTTTGAAGGCCTATATGCAAGTAATTGGGAAAACAAAGGGTATAGGGGTCCGGGTACTGCACTTGGGGACATATACTGTATCAATGAACACAAAGTTAGTAAAAAAAAACATAATTTTTAAATGAGCAGTGATTTACTAATGCTTAAAGTGAAACCATAAAAATGTGAAATAAAAAATAAAAATAAAAAATTAATTTAAATATAGTGCCTGGGGGGTCCCCTTAGTCTGTCTGTAAAGTGGCACATCTGTACCGTGTATAGAACCTGCTAAAGAACAAATGACATTTATAAAGCCAAAAAAATGTCATTTTCCCTGGAAGCTTTAGTGCACTCGGAACAAGATTAGAGATTTTTTTGGATAAATTCTGGTGTCTCTTTTGCAGACTATGGATAAAAGTAACAGGTGAGGAAAAATTGGACTTTGGGTGTTGGTGATGTGTTCACACAGTAACCTTATAGAGGTACTCTTGATGAAAGCAGGAATTGGCTTTGCTGTCAAAAATTGAAATGATATGCCCTTTTCAAACAGTTAATGAAAAATTGGGCTTTGGGTGTTGGTGGAGGACAAGGAGGCAGAATAAGCCACTCTGACAGCTGCCGTGGACTGCACATTAGTCACTGCTTGGGTGATGGAGGATGGGGATGATTTAGTAAGCCAGTCAATCACCTTCTCTGCATGCTGTGGCTGGATAGCACGAGCAACCTCACTAAACAGAGGAAATGATGCCCTGCCTAAGGACAGACCACATCCACCTTTGCCTGTGGGCACTGACACTGCTGGCCCACAGTGCCATGGGAATATCTGCCTCTTCTTGTTGGCCTCCCCGACATGGTGGGGGGCTTATTAATAAAATGTAATAAAGATGGGGAAATGTGTATGTGGATGCACTTTTATTAATGGAAAGCGGTGTTTGGTACACTTTAACTTGAGTACTCACTACACAGACACACTCCACTGACACACTACAATATACTGCAGTAAAACTGCACTGACGCACTCCAATACACTGCGGTAAATGTGCACAAATTTGCTGAGATTGTCAGGGACATTCCAGTATTAGGCGGATGTGCATGCGTGTGCAGGAATGAGCATGAAGATTCGCCAGATGCCAACACCTATGCGTATACGCGCACATTAGCCGTTTATACACTGGCGCCAAAATGGCATATATAAGGGCAGCAGCTGCACTAGTGCAGTGCTGTCTGATCTGCAGCTTTACCTGAGTTCTGTTCCAGTGCCTGTATTGTTTCCTGCATTGACCCGGCTTTTCTGACCATGCTTACTTATCTCCAGTCCCAACCCAGTTTGCCTAAACTTCGTTACACCTGCTTATCTGCCTGATTTACTGTTGCCAACCTCTGCCTGTATATAGACTATTCTCTACCTGTTGCTTATGCCATCTGTGACCGATCCAGCTTGTCTGACCCTGCTCTAGTATTTTGCCTATCCTGCTCTGTCCAGTGCCTGGTGACGCTGTCCTGCATCAGCTGTGCATCCGCACCACTGTTCCTGCTACTACCTGCTGCTCTGCAATCCAGTCTTGTCTGGTGACTCATTGGCCACATTTCGGCTGCCAATGGAAGACCAGCGCAGGCACTTTTACCCAACTGTGCTCTCGCATCCCCTGTTGCAGCTCCAGTGGTTCCTGAGCCAGGGCTGTACAAGAGGTCTCCCTCTGCACGTCAGGCTCTGCCACAAGGTACGTGACAGAGATATACTGCAATGAAAGGGATCCTCTGCTCACTGAGGTGGAGGGGCAAGTCAGGATTATCAGGTAGGAAGATGGATTACTGTAGTTAGAGGTAGGAGTTCACAGAAAAGGAAGGCCAGTCCTGTGTTTGTGCACCAAAACAAATATGCCAAGTTGAGTAAAGCTGTGGAGGTGGCAAACACACAGGTGGCAGCCCTGGATGGTCATGGTAATAGGGGATTCTATAATCTGAAGGACTGATAGAATAATTTGTCGCCAGCATCGCCTCAACTGAATGGTTTGCTGTCTCCCTGCTGCAAGGGTTCAGCATGTGGTAAACCGGGTTGATAAATTACTGAGAGAAGTTGGGCACTACCCAGCTGTCTTGGTCCATGTTGGAACCAATGACAAAATACATGGAAGGTGGAGGTTCTTAAAGAATCAATTTAAATAAAGAGGCTGCAAGTTAAAGGGAAGGACCTCCAAGGTGATATTCTGTGAAATATTGCATGTGCCATGCACAACACAGGAAAGAAACAAAAGGGCAATGATCTGGTTCCCACCAAAACACTCCTCCATCCCAAATTATACATACAAACACGAGCAATTGGCCCGCGGGACTTTATGTGAGGTGTGCTTGGATGCTGGAGAGGAATTAAGTACACAATTAGTAAAAGCAATATTTGTTTTATTGCAAAGTATGCACAGGTTGTAAAAATACAAATACATAACATGTGCTCCGTGGCACATGACGTAGCTCAAAGGCTATAATTACAATATTGTACAACACAGGCAAAATTGAATCACATATTGGAAAACATCTTGATGTAACCACTCAATTACAGATAAGACATAAATAATGTGCTAAGTTGACATAACAGTAAAAATAGTATATATCATCGTGAACTGACGCGTTTCGGGAGTAACATCTCCCTTCCTCAGAGATCAATAATTCGAAGTATATCTATAAAAGAACACTGTTGTTAAAATATGCCATAGCATTGTGGTTTTAATTGCAAAATTCAATCAAGTAGTGAGAGCTTGACAGAGTATGGAGTACTCACAACTCAATGGGACTTGAGTGGAGAAAATGGACTCCTGTGTTGCAGCGGTGTGCGTGTCTAGCCCGGGAGCTGAAGGGTCCCAATGTAGTGACAGCCAATGTAAGGGGTCCATGGTGGGTGAGTAATGAATGTGCAAATGACAAAAGCACCTTTCCATCTGTCATGTGTAAAAGTATACATAGTAGTGAAACGGTGGCAAATTGCAACCGATATAGTGCTAAACATAATGTGTATGAGATGGAGAGGGCCGGTGTAAGAAGGAATAGTGCTGCCAAGATAGCCCAAAGTGAACAAGAAAAAAGAGAAGCATAATGGAAAGGAAAGAAAAGGTGGGTGAGAGTGTGTCAGATAAGTGCCGAGGTAGGGTGAGGGAGAGATAAGATCGTGAGTGGAGGGTGTAGAAAAGCCGCCCTGAGAAGAGTGGATGGAAAAAATAGAGTAGTGCGGACAAGGATAGTGAGGAGACGGCAACTGACCTACCATTTGGATCCGAGACTAGGAGCACAGGTGGGACCCTAACGTCATGCAGCGGGTGTGCAGAGATCAATCAGACTAGCAGCGTCTGTGATCTCGTGGAGGAGAGGAGCGCTGGAGGCGGACCTCTCCGACCCGTAGATGTGTAGGCACGCACACAGCGCGGTGACGTCAGTGAGAACACTGACGCATCACGCTGGGGGTGCGGCATGACGCCGATGTACAGATGGACCCGCTCCTCCCATGAAGGGGGAGGAGCGGGGACAGCAAGGGAGACAGAGCCTCCCAGTTCGTACATCGCAGCTCCCGGGACTAGAACTAGCAACATCCAGCACACAGGGAATAAAAATGAAGCAACGACATTGGATGTAATAACCGTGACAGAGTGAAATCTCATTAAATGGTTGCATATGGCATATAAAAGGAATTCGTTTAGATAAACCTATAAGAAAATGGGGGGGGCACCAAGATGTGATTGTTCAGCCAAAGAGGGAGCCAGATCATTAAATGGGCACAGTGGGTGTCTTCCACCCTAATATAAATTCAACAAAAGGGCAATGATCTGGTTCCCACCAAAACACTCCTCCATCCCAAATTATACATACAAACAAGAGAAATTGGCCCGCGGGACTTTATGTGAGGTGTGCTTGGAGGCTGGAGAGGAATTAAGTACACAATTAGTAAAAGCAATATTTGTTTTATTGCAAAGTATGCACAGGTTGTAAAAATACAAATACATAACATGTGCTCCGTGGCACATGACATAGCTCAAAGGCTATAGTTACAATATTGTACAACACAGGCAAAATTGAATCACATATTGGAAAACATCTTGATGTAACCACTCAATTACAGATAAGACATAAATAATGTGCTAAGTTGACATAACAGTAAAAATAGTATATATCATCGTGAACTGACGCGTTTCGGGAGTAACATCTCTCTTCCTTTAGAGATCAATAATTCAAAGTATATCTATAAAAGAACACTGTTGTTAAAATATGCCATAGCATTGTGGTTTTAATTGCAAAATTCAATTAAGTAGTGAGAACTTGACGGAGTATGGAATACTCACAACTCAATGGGACTTGAGTGGAGAAAATGGACTCCTGTGTTGCAGCGGTGTGCGTGTCTAGCCCGGGAGCTGAAGGGTCCCAATGTAGTGACAGCCAATGTAAAGGGTCCATGGTGGGTGAGTAATGAATGTGCAAATGACAAAAGCACCTTTCCATCTGTCATGTGTAAAAATATACATAGTAGTGAAACGGTGGCAAATTGCAACCGATATAGTGCTAAACATAATGTGTATGAGATGGAGAGGGCCGGTAAATATTGCTTTTACTAATTGTGTACTTAATTCCTCTCCAGCCTCCAAGCACACCTCACATAAAGTCCCGCGGGCCAATTTCTCTTGTTTGTATGTATAATTTGGGATGGAGGAGTGTCTTGGTGGGAACCAGATCATTGCCCTTTTGTTGAATTTATATTAGGGTGGAAGACACCCACTGTGCCCATTTAATGATCTGGCTCCCTCTTTGGCTGGACAATCACATCTTGGTGCCCCCCCATTTTCTTATAGGTTTATCTAAACTAATTCCTTTTATATGCCATATGCAACCATTTAATGAGATTTCACTCTGTCACGGTTATTGCATCCAATGTCTTTGCTTCATGTTGATTCCCTGTGTGCTGGATGTTGCTAGTTCTAGTCCCGGGAGCTGCGATGTACGAACTGGGAGGCTCTGTCTCCCTTGCTGTCCCCGCTCCTCCCCCTTCATGGGAGGAGCGGGTCCACCTGTACATCGGCGTCATGCCGCACCCCCAGCGTGATGCGTCAGTGTTCTCACTGACGTCACCGCGCTGTGTGCGTGCCTACACATCTACGGGTCGGAGAGGTCCGCCTCCAGCGCTCCTCTCCTCCACGAGATCACAGACGCTGCTAGTCTGATTGATCTCTGCACACCCGCTGCATAACGTTAGGGTCCCACCTGTGCTCCTAGTCTCGGATCCAAATGGTAGGTCAGTTGCCGTCTCCTCACTATCCTTGTCCGCACTACTCTTTTTTTTCCATCCACTCTTCTCAGGGCGGCTTTTCTACACCCTCCACTCACGATCTTATCTCTCCCTCACCCTACCTCGGCACTTATCTGACACACTCTCACCCACCTTTTCTTTCCTTTCCATTATGCTTCTCTTTTTTCTTGTTCACTTTTGGCTATCTTGGCAGCACTATTCCTTCTTACACCGGCCCTCTCCATCTCATACACATTATGTTTAGCACTATATCGGTTGCAATTTGCCACCGTTTCACTACTATGTATACTTTTACACATGACAGATGGAAAGGTGCTTTTGTCATTTGCACATTCATTACTCACCCACCATGGACCCCTTACATTGGCTGTCACTACATTGGGACCCTTCAGCTCCCGGGCTAGACACGCACACCGCTGCAACACAGGAGTCCATTTTCTCCACTCAAGTCCCATTGAGTTGTGAGTATTCCATACTCCGTCAAGTTCTCACTACTTGATTGAATTTTGCAATTAAAACCACAATGCTATGGCATATTTTAACAACAGTGTTCTTTTATAGATATACTTTGAATTATTGATCTCTGAGGAAGGGAGATGTTACTCCCGAAACGCGTCAGTTCACGATGATATATACTATTTTTACTGTTATGTCAACTTAGCACATTATTTATGTCTTATCTGTAATTGAGTGGTTACATCAAGATGTTTTCCAATATGTGATTCAATTTTGCCTGTGTTGTACAATATTGTAACTATAGCCTTTGAGCTACGTCATGTGCCACGGAGCACATGTTATGTATTTGTATTTTTACAACCTGTGCATACTTTGCAATAAAACAAATATTGCTTTTACTAATTGTGTACTTAATTCCTCTCCAGCCTCCAAGCACACCTCACATAAAGTCCCGCGGGCCAATTTCTCTTGTTTGTAAACACAGGAAAGAAAGGGGAGATTTGAGAGCTGAATGCATGGCTAAAGACCTGTTGTAAGAAGGAAAGGTTTGAGTTTCTAAAGCACTGAGCAGACTTTTCATTTGAGTTTAACCTATATGCTGAAGATGGTTTGCATCTAAATGGGAGGGGATTTGCTGTGCTGGGGGAGAAGTTTATGGGGAGGCTGGAGGAGTATTTAAACTAGGATTGAGGGAGGAGGGTGAACTAAAATTCAATCAGGTAGTTAGGGGTCAGACGTTAATGGAGAGTGGAATGGGTTAGATTGGGGGAGGGTTATGGCAGGTGATAAGAAGGTTCCCATGATACAATCAACCATTGGAAATTATAGGGCTATTTCTACTACTACAAATGATATACAAAACACAAGAGCAAAATGTAATAATGCATTAAAGTGTTTGTTCTCCAATGCCAGAAGTCTTCCAAGCAAAATAGGTGAGTTAAAAGCGTTGGTGCACGAAGAGAAGTATGATTTAATCTGTATTGCCAAATCTTGGCTTCATTCTTCACATGACTGGGGTATTAAATATTCCTGGCTATGCACTCTTTCGGAGCGACATGGTAAAAAGGAAAGGTGGTAGTGTCTGTCTCTATGTGAGAAGTGATCTCAAAGCAAGTGTGAAGGAGGATCTAACTGATGGAGAATGTGATAAGGCTGAAGCATTATGGGTAGTGTTGAGCGAACACGGACTGTATTATTCGTGTTCGTACCGAATAATTGGATTTTTTGTACCCGAACACGGACACGGACACGGACACTTTACTGTATGTTCGGGTAAAAATCCGTGTTCGGTCGTTTTATTTCCGGGTTTTGCATGCTTTGGCGCTCTTTTCATGGCGGACTTTCAACAGCCAATCAACAATCGTTTAACTGGTGTGCCTTAAGCCATCCCAGCCATGCCTGCAAATGTCTCAGTAGCTGTGATTGGCCGTCTGAAGCATGTGACCAAGTCTTTATAAGTTCCAGGAAGCCGCAGCGTCTTCATTCTGCTGCTTAGATCAGGGACAGAGCACACATCAACGTGCTGGCTGCTGATTAGGGAAAGACAGGCAGGAAAAAACCATTTGTGTCCGGATAGAATTGAGGGACAGGTCGGAGTGTTTAGGCAGGGCGAGTTGTAGGCATTTTAGGGATAGAGTCTGCTGAATTATAAGGTCAGTGTCTTCTACAAAGTACAATCGATATTGCTGTGTGGGGGGTGGGGTGACTCTGCACTCAATCCTGATCTCTTCTCAATCCTGTTAGGGAGAGGCTGCTGCTGCTGAATTTTAGGGAAACTGTGTTCTACAAACTACAATCGATATTGCTGTGTGGTGTGGGATAGGAGATAGGCAGGTGTCAGTGATCCACATCCATTTTTCTGTGTGTGAGCTGCAGTGAACACAATCTTTTTGGGCTGCAGTGAACACAATCTTTTTGGGGTGCAGTGAACAACGTCCTTTTTGGGGTGCAGTGAACAAAATCTTTGTGGGGTGCAGTGAACAAAATCCTTTTTGGGGTGCAGTGAACAACATCCTTTTTGGGGTGCAGTGAACACAATCTTTTTGGGGTGCAGTGAACAAAATCCTTTGTGGGGTGCAGTGAACACAATCTTTGTGGGGTGCAGTGAACACAATCTTTTTGGGGTGCAGTGAACAACATCCTTTTTGGGGTGCAGTGAACACAATCTTTGTGGGGTGCAGTGAACACAATCTTTTTGGGGTGCAGTGAACAAAATCCTTTTTGGGGTGCAGTGAACACAATCTTTGTGGGGTGCAGTGAACACAATCTTTTTGGGGTGGAGTGAACAAAATCCTTTTTGGGGTGCAGTGAACAACATCCTTTTTGGGGTGCAGTGAACAAAATCCTTTTTGGGGTGCAGTGAACACAATCTTTTTGGGGTGCAGTGAAAAAAATCCTTTGTGGGGTGCAGTGAACACAATCTTTGTGGGGTGCAGTGAACACAATCTTTTTGGGGTGCAGTGAACAAAATCCTTTTTGGGGTGCAGTGAACAACATCCTTTTTGGGGTGCAGTGAACAAAATCCTTTTTGGGGTGCAGTGAACACAATCTTTTTGGGGTGCAGTGAACAAAATCCTTTGTGGGGTGCAGTGAACACAATCTGTGTGGGGTACAGTGAACAGAATCTTTGTGGGGTGCAGTGAACAACATCTTTGGGGGGTACAGTGAACACAATCTTTTTGGGGTGCAGTGAACAAAATCCTTTGTGGGGTGCAGTGAACACAATCTTTGGGGGGTACAGTAAACACAATCTTTTTGGGGTGCAGTGAACAAAATCCTTTGTGGGGTGCAGTGAACACAATCTTTGTGGGGTGCACTGAACACAATCTTTTTGGGGTGCAGTGAACAAAATCCTTTTTGGGGTGCAGTGAACAACATCCTTTTTGGGGTGCAGTGAACACAATCTTTTTGGGGTGCAGTGAACAAAATCCTTTGTGGGGTGCAGTGAACACAATCTTTGTGGGGTACAGTGAACAGAATCTTTGTGGGGTGCAGTGAACACAATCTTTGGGGGGTACAGTGAACACAATCTTTTTGGGGTGCAGTGAACAAAATCCTTTGTGGGGTGCAGTGAACACAATCTTTGTGGGGTGCAGTGAACACAATCTTTTAGGGGTGCAGTGAACAAAATCCTTTTTGGGGTGCAGTGAACAACATCCTTTTTGGGGTGCAGTGAACACAATCTTTTTGGGGTGCAGTGAACAAAATCCTTTGTGGGGTGCAGTGAACACAATCTTTGTGGGGTACAGGGAACAGAATCTTTGTGGGGTGCAGTGAACACAATCTTTGGGGGGTACAGTGAACACAATCTTTTTGGGGTGCAGTGAACAAAATCCTTTTAGGGTGCAGTGAACACAATCTTTGTGGGGTGCAGTGAACAAAATCCTTTTTGAGGTGCAGTGAACACAATCTTTGTGGGGTGCAGTGAACACAATCTTTGTGGGGTACAGTGAACACAATCTCATACTTCTGAAGATTTGAGGGTGCTGCCTGTTCCATACTCCTCCTCCTACTGCTCAACCATCCTTTTAGGGGTACAAACAATAGTAATTGGGGCCTAGTGTGGTGGTGTACGTGTGAGATACATACTCTTTCTTTTTGATCATATTTTCTATTCCGCTATTCAATTAAAACCTTTGGGGATCAATTAAATTGCGTGATAGTCTGTGTCGGTACGTGTGAGATCCACCTTTCCAAGTTTTTGGGGTTCATCTCATACTTCTGAAGATTTGAGGGTCTGCCTGTTCCATACTCCTCCTCCTACTGCTCAACCATCCTTTTAGGGGTACAAACAATAGTAATTGGGGTCTAGTGTGGTGGTGTACGTGTGAGATACATACACTTTCTTTTTGATCATATTTTCTATTCCGCTATTCAATTAAATCCTTTGGGGATCAATTAAATTGCGTGATAGTCTGTGTCGGTACGTGTGAGATCCACCTTTCCAAGTTTTTGGGGTTCATCTCATACTTCTGAAGATTTGAGGGTGCTGCCTGTTCCATACTCCTCCTCCTACTGCTCAACCATCCTTTTAGGGGTACAAACAATAGTAATTGGGGCCTAGTGTGGTGGTGTACGTGTGAGATACATACACTTTCTTTTTGATCATATTTTCTTTTCCGCTATTCAATTAAAACCTTTGGGGATCAATTAAATTGCGTGATAGTCTGTGTCGGTACGTGTGAGATCCACCTTTTCAAGTTTTTGGGGTTCATCTCATACTTCTGAAGATTTGAGGGTGCTGCCTGTTCCATACTCCTCCTCCTACTCCTCAACCATCCTTTTAGGGGTACAAACAATAGTAATTGGGGCCTAGTGTGGTGGTGTACGTGTAAGATACATACACTTTCTTTTTGATCATATTTTCTATTCCGCTATTCAATTAAAACCTTTGGGGATCAATTAAATTGCGTGATAGTCTGTGTCGGTACGTGTGAGATCCACCTTTCCAAGTTTTTGGGGTTCATCTCATACTTCTGAAGATTTGAGGGTGCTGCCTGTTCCATACTCCTTCTCCTACTGCTCAACCATCCTTTTAGGGGTACAAACAATAGTAATTGGGGCCTAGTGTGGTGGTGTACGTGTGAGATACATACACTTTCTTTTTGATCATATTTTCTATTCCGCTATTCAATTAAAACCTTTGGGGATCAATTAAATTGCGTGATAGTCTGTGTCGGTACGTGTGAGATCCACCTTTCCAAGTTTTTGGGGTTCATCTCATACTTCTGAAGATTTGAGGGTGCTGCCTGTTCCATACTCCTCCTACTCCTCAACCATCCTTTTAGGGGTACAAACAATAGTAATTGGGGCCTAGTGTGGTGGTGTACGTGTGAGATACATACACTTTCTTTTTGATCATATTTTCTATTCCGCTATTCAATTAAAACCTTTGGGGATCAATTAAATTGCGTGATAGTCTGTGTCGGTACGTGTGAGATCCACCTTTCCAAGTTTTTGGGGTTCATCTCATACTTCTGAAGATTTGAGGGTGCTGCCTGTTCCATACTCCTCCTCCTACTCCTCAACCATCCTTTTAGGGGTACAAACAATAGTAATTGGGGCCTAGTGTGGTGGTGTACGTGTGAGATACATACACTTTCTTTTTGATCATATTTTCTATTCCGCTATTCAATTAAAACCTTTGGGGATCAATTAAATTGCGTGATAGTCTGTGTCGGTACGTGTGAGATCCACCTTTCCAAGTTTTTGGGGTTCATCTCATACTTCTGAAGATTTGAGGGTGCTGCCTGTTCCATACTCCTCCTCCTACTGCTCAACCATCCTTTTAGGGGTACAAACAATAGTAATTGGGGCCTAGTGTGGTGGTGTACGTGTGAGATACATACACTTTCTTTTTGATCATATTTTCTATTCCGCTATTCAATTAAAACCTTTGGGGATCAATTAAATTGCGTGATAGTCTGTGTCGGTACGTGTGAGATCCACCTTTCCAAGTTTTTGGGGTTCATCTCATACTTCTGAAGATTTGAGGGTGCTGCCTGTTCCATACTCCTCCTACTCCTCAACCATCCTTTTAGGGGTACAAACAATAGTAATTGGGGCCTAGTGTGGTGGTGTACGTGTGAGATACATACACTTTCTTTTTGATCATATTTTCTATTCCGCTATTCAATTAAAACCTTTGGGGATCAATTAAATTGCGTGATAGTCTGTGTCGGTACGTGTGAGATCCACCTTTCCAAGTTTTTGGGGTTCATCTCATACTTCTGAAGATTTGAGGGTGCTGCCTGTTCCATACTCCTCCTCCTACTCCTCAACCATCCTTTTAGGGGTACAAACAATAGTAATTGGGGCCTAGTGTGGTGGTGTACGTGTGAGATACATACACTTTCTTTTTGATCATATTTTCTATTCCGCTATTCAATTAAAACCTTTGGGGATCAATTAAATTGCGTGATAGTCTGTGTCGGTACGTGTGAGATCCACCTTTCCAAGTTTTTGGGGTTCATCTCATACTTCTGAAGATTTGAGGGTGCTGCCTGTTCCATACTCCTTCTCCTACTGCTCAACCATCCTTTTAGGGGTACAAACAATAGTAATTGGGGCCTAGTGTGGTGGTGTACGTGTGAGATACATACACTTTCTTTTTGATCATATTTTCTATTCCGCTATTCAATTAAAACCTTTGGGGATCAATTAAATTGTGTGATAGTCTGTGTCGGTACGTGTGAGATCCACCTTTCCAAGTTTTTGGGGTTCATCTCATACTTCTGAAGATTTGAGGGTGCTGCCTGTTCCATACTCCTCCTCCTACTGCTCAACCATCCTTTTAGGGGTACAAACAATAGTAATTGGGGCCTAGTGTGGTG
This sequence comes from Pelophylax lessonae, assembly GCF_965119305.1. NCBI lineage: Eukaryota > Metazoa > Chordata > Amphibia > Anura > Ranidae > Pelophylax > Pelophylax lessonae. Next base: position 608,951,053 of record NC_138769.1, read on the forward strand.
GTGTACGTGTGAGATACATACACTTTCTTTTTGATCATATTTTCTATTCCGCTATTCAATTAAAACCTTTGGGGATCAATTAAATTGCATGATAGTCTCTGTCGGTACGTGTGAGATCCACCTTTCCAAGTTTTTGGGGTTCATCTCATACTTCTGAAGATTTGAGGGTGCTGCCTGTTCCATACTCCTCCTCCTACTGCTCAACCATCCTTTTAGGGGTACAAACAATAGTAATTGGGGCCTAGTGTGGTGGTGTACGTGTGAGATACATACACTTTCTTTTTGATCATATTTTCTATTCCGCTATTCAATTAAAACCTTTGGGGATCAATTAAATTGCGTGATAGTCTGTGTCGGTACGTGTGAGAGCCACCTTTCCAAGTTTTTGGGGTTCATCTCATACTTTTGAAGATTTGAGGGTGCTGCCTGTTCCATACTCCTCCTCCTACTCCTCAACCATCCTTTTAGGGGTACAAACAATAGTAATTAGGGCCTAGTGTGGTGGTGTACGTGTAAGATACATAAACTTTCTTTTTGATCATATTTTCTATTCCGCTATTCAATTAAAACCTTTGGGGATCAATTAAATTGCGTGATAGTCTGTGTCGGTACGTGTGAGATCCACCTTTCCAAGTTTTTGGGGTTCATCTCATACTTCTGAAGATTTGAGGGTGCTGCCTGTTCCATACTCCTCCTCCTACTGCTCAACCATCCTTTTAGGGGTACAAACAATAGTAATTGGGGCCTAGTGTGGTGGTGTACGTGTGAGATACATACACTTTCTTTTTGATCATATTTTCTATTCCGCTATTCAATTAAAACCTTTGGGGATCAATTAAATTGTGTGATAGTCTGTGTCGGTACGTGTGAGATCCACCTTTCCAAGTTTTTGGGGTTCATCTCATACTTCTGAAGATTTGAGGGTGCTGCCTGTTCCATACTCCTCCTCCTACTGCTCAACCATCCTTTTAGGGGTACAAACAATAGTAATTGGGGCCTAGTGTGGTGGTGTACGTGTGAGATACATACACTTTCTTTTTGATCATATTTTCTATTCCGCTATTCAATTAAAACCTTTGGGGATCAATTAAATTGCGTGATAGTCTCTGTCGGTACGTGTGAGATCCACCTTTCCAAGTTTTTGGGGTTCATCTCATACTTCTGAAGATTTGAGGGTGCTGCCTGTTCCATACTCCTCCTCCTACTGCTCAACCATCCTTTTAGGGGTACAAACAATAGTAATTGGGGCCTAGTGTGGTGGTGTACGTGTGAGATACATACACTTTCTTTTTGATCATATTTTCTATTCCGCTATTCAATTAAAACCTTTGGGGATCAATTAAATTGCGTGATAGTCTGTGTCGGTACGTGTGAGATCCACCTTTCCAAGTTTTTGGGGTTCATCTCATACTTCTGAAGATTTGAGGGTGCTGCCTGTTCCATACTCCTCCTCCTACTGCTCAACCATCCTTTTAGGGGTACAAACAATAGTAATTGGGGCCTAGTGTGGTGGTGTACGTGTGAGATACATACACTTTCTTTTTGATCATATTTTCTATTCCGCTATTCAATTAAAACCTTTGGGGATCAATTAAATTGCGTGATAGTCTGTGTCGGTACGTGTGAGATCCACCTTTCCAAGTTTTTGGGGTTCATCTCATACTTCTGAAGATTTGAGGGTGCTGCCTGTTCCATACTCCTCCTACTCCTCAACCATCCTTTTAGGGGTACAAACAATAGTAATTGGGGCCTAGTGTGGTGGTGTACGTGTGAGATACATACACTTTCTTTTTGATCATATTTTCTATTCCGCTATTCAATTAAAAACTTTGGGGATCAATTAAATTGCGTGATAGTCTGTGTCGGTACGTGTGAGATCCACCTTTCCAAGTTTTTGGGGTTCATCTCATACTTCTGAAGATTTGAGGGTGCTGCCTGTTCCATACTCCTCCTCCTACTCCTCAACCATCCTTTTAGGGGTACAAACAATAGTAATTGGGGCCTAGTGTGGTGGTGTACGTGTGAGATACATACACTTTCTTTTTGATCATATTTTCTATTCCGCTATTCAATTAAAACCTTTGGGGATCAATTAAATTGCGTGATAGTCTGTGTCGGTACGTGTGAGATCCACCTTTCCAAGTTTTTGGGGTTCATCTCATACTTCTGAAGATTTGAGGGTGCTGCCTGTTCCATACTCCTCCTCCTACTGCTCAACCATCCTTTTAGGGGTACAAACAATAGTAATTGGGGCCTAGTGTGGTGGTGTACGTGTGAGATACATACACTTTCTTTTTGATCATACTTTCTATTCCGCTATTCAATTAAAACCTTTGGGGATCAATTAAATTGCGTGATAGTCTGTGTCGGTACGTGTGAGATCCACCTTTCCAAGTTTTTGGGGTTCATCTCATACTTCTGAAGATTTGAGGGTGCTGCCTGTTCCATACTCCTCCTCCTACTGCTCAACCATCCTTTTAGGGGTACAAACAATAGTAATTGGGGCCTAGTGTGGTGGTGCACGTGTAAGATACATACACTTTTTTTGATCATATTTCCTATTCCGCTATTCAATAAAAACCTTTGAGGATCAATTGAATTGCGGGATAGTCTGTGTCGGTACGTGTGAGATCCACCTTTCCAAGTTTTTGAGGTTCATCTCATACTTCTGAAGATTTGAGGGTGCTGTCTGTTCCATACTCCTCCTACTCCTCATGCATCCTTTTAGGGGTAGAAACAATAGTAATTGGGGCCTAGTGTGGTTTTGTACGTGCGAGATACATACACTTTTTTGGATCATATTTCCTATTCCGCTATTCAATAAAAACCTTTCTAGGGCAAGATCTTAAATTACAGAAATATGAGGAGACCGTCAAATAAGGGCCTTGGCCTGGGTCGTGGTGCTGCTGGTAGAGCTCCTGTTGCAAGGAGAGGACGTGGTCGATCTGTGCCAGCTACACGCACAAGTGAAACACCTTCCTCAAGTGTGAGTAGGCGACAGAACCTGCATCAGTATTTGGTAGGGCATCATACGCCCCTAGAAGTGATGAGGCCAGAACAAGTGGAGGCGATAGTAGATTGGTTTGCTGCTGACAGTGCCTCCAGTTCCTTCACATTGTCTCCCACCCAGTCTACTGCAGAAAGGTCACAGTTGGCACCTGCAGCCGATGTCCAACCGTCTTTCACCTCACCCCCTTGCAAATCAGGCAAGCAGTCTGAGCCCCAAGCCATACAGCAGTCTCTTCTTCTTTTTGATGACTCTGTCAGCAGGGTTTACCAGGGCCATCCACCTAGCCCTGCCCCAGAAGTGGAAGAGATTGAGTGCAGCGATGCCCAACCACTTATTTCTCAAGATGAGTACATGCAAGGATCATCGCAGCACGTCTCCGATGATGACGAAACGCAGGTGCCAACTGCTGCGGCGTTCAGCATTGTGGAGACCGACAAGGAGGGCAGGGGTGAAGACTGGGTGGAAGATGATGTGGAGGACGATGAGGTCCTCGACCCCACATGGAATGAACGTCATGCAGGTGACCTGAGTAGTTTGGAGGAAGAGGCGGTGGTCGCACAGAGCCACCAGCACAGCAGAAGAGGGAGCAGGGTGCAGAAGCGGAGCGGCCGTGCCCTAGACACTACGCCCGCTACTGCCCAACGCAGCAAGGGAACGAGCGCACCAAAGTCAGCTCAAAGGAGTTCTCTAGCGTGGAAGTTCTTTAGAAAATGTGCTGATGACAGGACACGAGTGGTTTGCACCCTGTTCAATCAGAGCTTGAAGCGAGGCATAAACCTTCTCAACCTGAGCACAACCTGCATGATCAGGCATCTAAGTGCAAAGCACGAGCTGCAGTGGAGTACACACCTTCAAAACCAAGAAACGTCTCTGGCTCATCCTGCTTCCTCTTCTGCTGCAGTCTCGGCCGCTCCAGCCACATCTGTAGTGATACCGGCACCTGCCACCCCGCAAACAGACGATCTGTCAGCAACACCACCACCTGGGTCACCAACAACCATCTCCACAATGTCCCGTGGAAGCGTTCAGCTTTCCATCTCCCAAACACTTGAGAGGAAGAGGAAGTACCCCCCTACCCACCCGCGATCCCTGGCCCTGAATGCCAGCATTTCAAAATTATTGGCCTTTGAAATGCTGTCATTCTGTCTGGTGGAGACGCACAGTTTTAAAAACCTTATGTCGGTGGCTGTCCCACAGTACGTCGTGCCCAGCCACCACTACTTTTCCAGGCAAGCCATCCCTTCCCTGCACAACCAAGTGGGGGAAAAAATCAGGTGTGCACTGATCAACGCCATCTGTGCCAAGGTCCACCTAACTATCGATACGTGGACCAGTAAGCACGGTCAGGGGCGTTATATCTCCCTAACGGCACACTGGGTAAATGCAGTGGCGGATGGGCCTGAGGCGGATAGCAATTTGGCGCATGTCCTTCCACCACCGAGGATTGCAGGGCGCTTCAGTTTGCCTCCTGTTCCTAACTCCTCCTACTCCGCTTCCTCATCCTCTACCGCCTCCTCATCCGGACAGCGTAACACCTTCACCACCAACTTCAGCACGGCCAGGGGTAAACGACAGCAGGCAGTTTTACAACTTGCCTGTTTGGGGGACAAACCACACACCGCGCAGGAGTTGTGGAGGAGCATGGAACAGCAGACAAATGAGTGGTTGCTGCCAGCGAGCCTCAAGCCCGGCCTGGTGGTGTGCGATAACGGGAGAAATCTCATAGCAGCTCTGGGCCTAGCCGGTTTGACGCACATCCCTTGCCTGGCGCATGTGCTGAATTTGGTGGTGCAGAGGTTCCTTAAAAACTACCCCGATATGTCAGAGCTGCTGCAGAAAGTGCGGGCCGTTTGTGCGCACTTTCGGCGTTCTCACCCTGCTGCTGCTCGCCTGGCAGCGTTGCAGCGTAACTTCGGCCTTCCCGCTCACCGCCTCATATGTGACGTGCCCACAAGGTGGAACTCCACCTTGCACATGCTGGAAAGACTGTGCGAGCAGCAGCAGGCCATAGTGGAGTTTCAGCTGCAGCACGCACGCGTGAGTCGCTCTGCGGAACAGCACCACTTCACCACCAATAACTGGGCCTCCATGCGAGACCTGTGTGCCTTGTTGCACTGTTTTGAGTACTCCACCAACATGGCCAGTGGCAATGACACCGTTCTCAGCTTAACTATCCCACTTCTATGCCTCCTTGAAAAAACAATTCGGGCGATGATGGAAGAGGATGTGGCACAGGATGAGGAGGAAGAGGAGGATGAAGAGGTAACATTTCCAAGGCTTTCAGGGCAGTCATTCGCAAGGGGCTCCGAGGGTGGGTTCCTGCACACACAAACGCCAAGGACACAATTGTCCAGCAGGGGCACAGTTCTGGAGGATGAGGAGGATAAGGAGGAGGAGGAGCTGGAGGAGGAGATGGAACCATGTTCACAGCAGGGTGGCACCCAGGCCAGCTCATGGCCATCACTGGTGCGTGGCTGGGGGGATACAGAGGACACGGACGATACACCTCCCACAGAGGACAGCCTTTCATTGCCTCTGGGCAGCCTGGCACACATGAGCGATTACATGCTGCAGTGTCTCCACAACGACCGCCGAGTTGCCCACATTCTAACTTGTGCTGATTACTGCGTGGCCACGCTGCTGGATCCCCGTTACAAGGACAACGTACCGTCCTTAATTCACTCACTGGAGCGCGATCGCAAGATGCGCGAGTACAAGCGCACGCTGGTAGACGCCATGCTGCTGGCATTCCCATCTGACAGCGGGGCCGCAGTGGAAGCACAAGGCAGAGGAGGAGGAGGAGGAGGAGGAGGTCGCCAACGCAACCAGGGCACCGCCAGCACCTCAGAAGGCAGGGTTAGCATGGCCGAAATGTGGAAAAGCTTTGTCAGCACGCCACAACAAACAGCAGCACCAGCAGCTCAGATGGAACGTCTTAGCAGGAGGCAGCATTTTACCAACATGGTGGAGCAGTATGTGTGCACACGCCTACATGTAGTGAATGAGGGGTCTGCCCCCTTCAACTTCTGGGTCTCCAAATTGGGCACATGGCCTGAGCTTTCCCTTTACGCCTTGGAGGTGCTGGCGTGCCCTGCAGCCAGTGTATTATCTGAACGGGTATTTAGCACGGCTTGGGGCGTTATAACAGACAAGCACAGCCGCCTGTCCAGAGACAATGTGGACAAGCTCACGTTCATTAAAATGAACCAGGCATGGATCCCACGGGACTTTTCCGTACCTTGTTCAGAATAGCAATGGATACCGACCTTACCCACCCATTGTTCCATTTTTGCTCTTTCTCACTCTTTTGGGGTGTACCCTCATTTAAAATTTGTGAAAAGAAGCAGTGTTGGCTACCTCGTCCTCCTCCTCAGGGCCAGATTAACGTAGGGGCTATTGGAGCTGCAGCTCCAGGCCCCTACCTTTTATATAGGCCCTGGGTTGGCCATATTCACTGTTACCGCTCTTCTGTCACTTGTAAACACAGAAGTCTGGCTTCTATGCTCGCTTCCCCAGGCAGCACCCTCAGAACCTCCCCACACAGCGCGAAGGCCGGACAAGGAGGGACAGTTGCCGATGCATGGATGTATTTATGGGCTTCAGAGACAGCATCCCATGTTGAATTAGGCATGCATGGCTGCACCCTTCCTCCTCTGGGTGCATGGCAAGGCACGGCCCTTAAGGCCCTTCAAAATCCTCAGCACCAAGCCCATGATGCTCTTAATCCGGCCCTGGTCCTCCTCCACCGCCGCTTCCACCTACACCGCCCATAGGTGTGCGCAGCCTATTGCATTAAGGTGTGCTCCCCAAAGTTGAAATACACATGCATGTGTTTGCCAGCAGGGAGAGTAATGTATCGGGGCCATGTACCTGTAGGCAAAGAGAAATAGAGCAGAGCAGGTCCGAGGGAGATCTTTCCCATCTCCTCACTGGCAATGCTATGTGCCCTAGGTGATTAGGGTGTGCCCAGGCACACCCGGCACACCCTGTGCGCATGCCTATGTCACCGCCACATCCACCACCACCTCAACCTCCCTCCTACTCCATATGGGCCTCGTCCTTCAGAGATGAAGAAGAACATTGTTTTATTTTTCTGTTTATTTTTGTTGTTTTAAGTTATTTCCCTATCCACATTTGTTTGTAGAGCTCTTGCCATGCTCTTAATTACGTTTTGCTGCCATTTGCAGCACTCTAGCCCTTTCCTTTGGTGTTTTAGAGCCATTTTAGTGCCTTAAAGTTCGGGTCCCCATTGACTTCAATGGGGTTCGGTGTCCGGGAAAAGTTCGGTAAAAGTCCGGGACACGGACCCGGACTTTTTTTTAAAGTTCGGCCGAACCCGTCGAACACGGACATCTAGGTGTCCGCTCAACCCTAATTATGGGTAAAACTTCATATAGACATGCGTAGTTCAAAGTTGTTCATTGGAGTTTGTTAGAAGCCACCCAGTGTTACTGAAGAGGTGGAGATTCAGCTCCTTGCACAGATGGAAAGGGCTGCAAGGGCTGGAATGGTGATAATAATGGGGGATTTTAAATACTCTGATATTAACTGGCGTAACGGCACTACTGGAACAGTTAAAGGGCAATTTTTTTTAAACCTATTACAAAACAATTTTCTGGTCCAGTTCATTGAGGCCCCCACTAGAAATATGCTCTGCTGGACCTGGTAATCTCAATGCGAACTTACTGCAAAGTATATTCCCATGGGCAATAAGTTTAAAAGGCTAAAAATTAAACCTACGTGGCTCACAGTCAAAGTTAAAAACGCTATAAACAATAGGAAAAGAGCTTTTAAAAAGTATAAAAATGAAAGAACGCTATCATTGTTTAAATGTTACAAAGATCATAACAGAATATGTAAAAAGGAAATCAAAGATGAAAAAATTCAAATTGAACGACAGATTGCAAAAGATAGTAGGGCAAACCCCCAAAAATTCTTCAAATATATTCATAGTAAAAAGGTTAGGTCTGAACATGTAGGCCCTTTACAAAATAATCTGCAGTGGGTGACTGGGGACAAAGAAAAGGCATATTTCTTAAATACCTTCTTCAGCCTTGTGTATACAAAGGAGTATGGGGAGCTCATGTCCATAATGGGGATGGTAGTGACACAGCCCCAAATGAACCACTATGGCTCAAAATTGATATGATCCAGAAATTTTAAGACAGAATAAAGTTGAAGAAAGCACCTGGACTGGATGGCATACACCCACGGATCCTAAAATAATTGAGCTCTGTCATTTCAAAGCCATTGTTTCTAATTTTTAGGGACTCGTTAATAACTGGAATAGTACCACTGGATTGGTGTAAGGCCAATGTGGTGCCTATATTCAAAAAAGATCAAAATCTTTACCAAGTAACTATAGCCCTGTTAGTTTAACTTCTATAGTTGGGAAGATACTGGAGAGTTTACTAAAACACCACATAAATAAGCTCTTGCTGGAAAAAAATGTTTTAAGTAACAGACCCCATGAATTCATGAAAGACAGAAGTTGTCAGACAAATCTGATTTCTTTTTATGAGGAGGTAAGTAAAACCTTGGACAGAGGGGCGGCTGTGGAGGTGGTATATTTAGATTTTTGCCAAAGCATTTGACACGTTTCCCCATACACGGCTAATGTGTAAGATAAAGTCTACAGGCCTGGAAAAATCAGTTTTTAAATCGATAGAAGACTGGCTAAAAGACCAAATTCATAGAGTAGTGGTTAGCGATTAGGGATGATCGAACGGTTCGGGTCGACCATCGGTTTGACCCGAACATTGGGTGTTCAAAATTCAGCTGAATTCTGAACTTTTTGTGGTAAGAGTTCGGAATTCGGTCACCAGAACCGCCCAAAATGCAATGGGACAGGAACTGGGCTTTAAAAGCCTGTGATTGGCCCAGAAACGTTAGTAAAAGTCAATGAGGGGGCAGGAGTCTGCTAGGAACGTGATTGGAGTGACTACGGGGTCCAGAGGCCAATCAGGAGTGAATACCCCCCCAGTATATAACATAGCCCCGCCTAACCTCCAGCACTGTAATACAGAGGCTTTTGAAGAGTGTGGAAGCATTTGTGTTTCTCCTGCTGCTTGTAAAGCTCCAGTGTCATTTTGCAATTATCTTCTGCTGTATGGAGCTGTTCTTTTAGTGTGAGGAAAGGGATATGCAGTGTAGTTAGGGTACTATATACCACTGTAGTTAGATTCAATAATCTAGTTTTTGTAGGGATACTTTTAAGTGTCAGGGTTCCGTCTAGTGAGCACGTTGCACTGCTGATATATCTACAGCAGGTATACGTGCTTGCTAGTCAGCTATTGTGCAAAATACCACACCCCCTTACAAGAAGCACATGGTGAACCCACTCTGCCATGTCAGGGTGACCGTAGTTTAGGGTGACCTGACTCTGCCATGCCAGGGGGACCCCTCTCTGCCATGTCAGGGTGACCGTAGTTTAGGGTGACCTGACTCTGCCATGCCAGGGTGACCCCACTCTGCCATGTTAGGGTGACCGTAGTTTAGAGTGACCTGATTCTGCCATGCCATGGTTACCCCATTCTGCCATGTCAGGGTGACCTGACTCTGATAAAGCCTCAGTGATAACTATACATAAATTAAAATTCATCACAAAAAAAACTGATTATCTTTCTTAGAATTTCAGTAGTGCAGGGATGGTGTTACCCTCCTTTCATAAAGTGCAAATAAATAAAGTGCATAAATTGCATAAATAATCCAAAACATCCAACTAAGCAAGAACAGAGTCCTTCAAAAGTCTTTGTTTATGTAGTGCATTTATTTGCACTTTATAAAAGGAAGGTAACACCATCCCTGCGCTACTGAAATTCTAAGAAAAAAAAACATTTTTTTTTTTCTGGTTTTGGACATGCTACAGAGCTGAAACTTCACAGGTACACTGTTTAGAGCCCCCAGACACTAAATCCAAAGAAATCTTTTTTTTTCAATAATTTTTTCAATAATTGGCTCTCTATCAAAAAGGACAATTTTTAAGAACTTTTTTTTGCCTGATTCATAGTCCCTGGGGCATGACCCAGAACCCTAGGCACTTTTTAGGGGCATTTATTAGGTTTTAGGGCTTCAAAATGGTGTTTATTGATTCCAGAAGTTCGGGTCCCATTGATTTCAATGGGGTTCTGGAATCCGAACTGAACTTTCGGGAAATTCGGGTGTTCTGGTCGAACCAAACTTTTCAAAAGTTCAATCATCCTTATTAGCGATTAGTAATGGGCCGAACCCCCCCCCCTCTGTTTGGTTCACACCAGAACACTGCAAAACGGGGAACAGTTTGTTTGAACATTCAAACTCCATTGAAGTCTATGGGACTCAAACCTGAAAAATCAAAAGTCCTAATTTTAAAGGCTTAAATACAAGTTATTGCCCAAAAAAGTATACGTATGGGGGTCCGGGTACTGCCCGGGGGACATGTATCAATGCAATTTTTTTTTTTAAACAATAATTTTTACAGGAGCAGTGGTTTTAATGATGCCTAAAGTGAAACAATAAAAGTGAAAAATTCCTTTAAATATCATGCTTGGTGGGTCCCCTTAATGTGCCTGTAAAGTGGTGCATTTGTGCCATGTATGTAGCCTGCTGCAACGAGCTGCAATTAGTGGTGCACAGAAATTTCGGCAAATGGGCCTATTCTATTTCAGCCGTAAATGGGTCATATATACCAAAAATTAATGGCCGCTGCGATCAGTGTCCTCCGACTTCTGCTTGCAGTGCCAACCAGAGGCGGAAGTCTTGGCACTCCAACCTGCTCTTTGCGGTGTCTATGGTAAAGTGTGGAAATTGCTGGAGAAGAGCAGAGTGTGTGCCTTGCACTGTATGGGAATGCTCATGTGTGGTAAGAGCACCGGGTGTTCCAGGAATGGGGGAGAGCCCGGTTCCCTGCTCCTCGGTTCAGGTGATGATGAAGGCGGCGGAGGGGATACCGGTGTTCTAGACCCGGAGAAGGCAGACCTGGAGCTGGACGATGAGTGTTGGGCTGATGTAATGAGCCATGTACAGGGATGGGAGCTGTTCCAGGGAGAGGACAGACCACTCACACTGCTCACAACATCTCCAATGTCACTTCTAATGACAGTCAGGGGATTTACTCTTCACATTCTTCATAACAATCAGAAAAAAGTCATATTTATTGATAGTCATACCAGAAGTTTAAATCTGTATTTTTGCTAGAAGATTATTGTTAACCCTCAAACATTATATTAATATTAAACTAATAATAATAAAATTATAGAAAAAAATATTTTAAAATCATTTGGGGGAAAAAAGTCATTTTCGGTTTCGGTTTTTGGCCAAGGGCATCCTGAATTTTCGGTTTCTGTTTGGGCCCAAAATTTTAATTTCGGTTTATCCCTAGCTGCAATATTGTAATGCATAACTGTAGTGGTGAGCAACTGCTCCTAATATGAACCAGAAGAAGATTCAAGTTTTGGAATGGACTGGCTAGAGCCCAGACCTGAATCCGATTTAAAATCTATGGAGTGATCTGAAGAGGGCTGTGCACAGCAGATGCCCTCTGACAGATTTGCAGCGTTTTTGCAAAAAAGAGTGGGCAAATATTGCTAAGTAGTGATGAGCCGAACACCCTCGGTTCGGTTCGCACCAGAACACCGCGAACAGAGGAAAAGTTTGTTCGAACAAACACACCCCATTGAAGTCTATGGGACTCGAACCTCGAAAATCAAACGACCTCTTTTTGAGGGCCTAAATTCAAGTTATTGCCCCAAAAAATTATATGGGGGTCCGGGTCCTGACCTAAAGAACATGTATCAATTAAAAAAAAGTTTTAAAAACAATTGTTTTTAAAGGAACACTGATTTACTGTTTTTACTGAGGCGTAAAGTGAAACTATAAAAATGAAAAATTCCTTCAAATATCGTGTCTGGGGGGTTACCTGAATGTGCCTGTAAAGTAGTGCATCTCTACAATGTATGTAGCCTGCTACAGCTATATTGACATTTCTAAAGCAAAAAATGTCATATACAAATATACATACAAATTTCAAATCACATGTACTTGTCATACAGGTGCAGAAAATTTGGTACTTGGTTGTTGATGGTGCCTGAACACCGTAACCCCTCGCAGTTACTCTTGCTGGGTACAGGAATGGGACCTGCTGGTAAGAATGCCATGCAAATTTTAAATCGCATGTGCTATACAAGTGCCAAATATTGGGCCTTAGCCGTATGTGGTGCATGAAGACCGTAACCAAGGCCTCGCAGTTACTCTTGCTTGGTGCAGGAATGGGACCTGCTGGTAAGAATTCCATGCAAATTTGAAATTGCATGTGCTATACAAGTGCCAAATATTGGGCCTTTGCCCTATGTGGTGCCTGTACACCGTAAACAAGGTCTCGCAGTTACTTTAGCTTGGTGCACGAATGGGACCTGCTGGCAAGAATGCCATGCAAATTTGAAATCGCATGTGCTATACAAGTGCCAAAAATTGGGCCTTTGTGGAAGGTGGTGCCTGAACACCGTAACCAAGGCCTCGCAGTTACTCTTGCTTGGTGCAGGAATGGGACCTGCTTGTAAGAATGCCATGCACATTTTAAATCGCATGTGCTATGCAAGTGACAAAAATTGGGCCTTTGCCGTATGTAGTGCCTGAACACCGTAACCAAGGCCTCGCAGTTACTCTTGCTTGGTGCAGGAATGGTACCTGCTGGTAAGAATGCCATGCAAATGTTAAATTGCATGTGCTATACATGTGCCAAAATTGGGCCTTTGTGGAAGGTGGTGCCTGAACACCGTAACCAAGGTGTGACAGGTCAAGACTCTGTCATGGTGAAAGTGGTCATTTAAAGGACACAGAGTGTGCATTTTGGCTCTGTGCAAGACTACAGAGCATAGATGTGCAGTGGAGACAACTGCTTTTGCAGCTTTCTCCAGGTTTTGGTATACCTGGATGGGGCTCTGTAGTTTGGAGATTTCATAGTGTCTTGGGAGGGACGGAATCTCCAACTCTGTGTCCATGTTTTGTTGATAACCATATAAGGTGGTTTTTGAGGAGTAATTGTATCAGTCTATGTTTGTGCCTGTATGTAATAATGCATGTGCTGACTTAACCAAGAGAAGCATATGAACAAGGTATTTCTGTATAGACCACAGAGGAAAGGAGGTTAATTAGTCAGCAAAATAACATATCAGGCTCTATGTAAAGTAAACATAGATGTTTTATTAATAAATTTATAGGGTATATTAACAACCGTGCAATAAAATCATTGGATAGATACGATCAGTGCAAATACGAGAAACAAGACAGACAAGACATATACATAAACAAAAAGTGACAAAAAACCGGCCGGCATGAGCTTATTATACTTCAATTAGTATTAATATACAATCAATCGCTTAATCAATAGGATTTCTTGAAGGGACTCCTTAAAGTACAATCGTACGCCAATCTGGATTGGTAGCTGTGTGTGGGTAGTCAATGTTATCTGATTTGCTCCAGGGAAGCCACTAATCGTGGCAAATATAAATAAGGCGGTTATGGAAGGCGTGCTGCTGTGGAAGAGTTAACGGTGTGGGATATGGCAATAATTTGTAATTTCCTTATATGGTGATATATCATTCCATATGGTTATGTGGCTTGGTTGGGGATTTTTTGCAGTGATCATGTATTATTGCCTTGATCACTGATGGTTGTAATACCGTTTTTTCACCCCTAGGTGGTCGGATGTTTGCTCCACAGATATTCAATGAAAGTTAGTTTATATCCAAACACATATTTCCTTTAATCTATTAAGAGCAGCAATATATCTACCTCTCCGGGGACTAAACAATGGTATGACAATATTGTCCAACTCATTGACGGTTAATCACCGTGTCTTCACCCCTATTTGATAGATTTGCTCTTGTATGGAGGATATTCAGTAGTGTTGGGGACTAAGCAGAGCTATCTCAATGTTTACCGTTGACCGCGCTTGTGTATTGGTTCAGTACGGTTCGCATGGAGGGTGTTCGCTCTGACGGCGTGAAGCCGTTTCTTCACCCCTATATAACAAGTGCTTGGTTTACCTTTGCTGATAGTCTGTGGAGCAGTGCATCCGCCTCCGTTGTTTGTCGCCACCGTTTTCCATGTGCCGTCCTTGATTTCCGCTCTCCTGGTCGCTCAGGGCGTCCGATATGTGGTTGGAGTGGTGAAGGGTGTGCCGCCGGGCAATGACGTCGACGCGTTTCGCCTTTCTTGCGTAGCTTCGTCTGGACGTAATTTGAGCCAGTCAGCTGATCCCTTTTATCACGGTCTTTTCAGCTGTTCTGACTCCGGGTTGATTTATGGTGAGGGAGTTTCTTTGCGTTAGGTTCTCACACCTGTTGTGGTGGGGGCATGGTTAGGTGATGTAATTAAGATTGGATTGCCGATTTGCATTGTACATGTATTCTCTCCGGCACAACATCGTTATTATTCTTGGGGTACAGAGATCTGGAATTTTCATTAATTAGGATATGACAGGCATATTCATTTAAGAATTACATTTATTGTAGTGTCACTCTGCGAGAAAAAACTTTTTTTATATTTTATATATGTTGTTTGATCGAAAGACAAAAGTTTGTTACTACAGATATTGCAATTTTAGTTCCTTCTTTGTTCCAGTAAATTTAGGATAAAAGAAATCATAGTTATTGTTCACTAATATTAGTCTGATAATTATCGATCGGAGATGGGCTATTTTAATTGGCAGTGCTTAATTTTGCAGGGTTAGTTAAATTGAAAATTAAACCATTAGATGCCGCTATGTATTATATATACGTTAATTGTATATAGGTATGCAGCTATAGCCCCTTACGAATGTTCACTGGTAGAGGTTTCTAAAATTGCATTACTGCATTTTGCACAAATAGTTAGCTGAACAGGGTGATGACAAACACATGACATTTAAGCTCATTTGGACTGATTGTATTTATCATTATACTATTGTACATGCTCTGGGTGTTAATTTTTATCAGTTATCGGTGTACTATAATAGTCTTTCTGTTATCATGTGTGGTGGTTGAGGGTTAAGTGTATATGTGGATGGTGTTTGTTTACTGAAACATGTAGGTCGGGATGTGGGGAAGATTGTATCCCATTGTTCAATTTCGGGAGTCTTGATATCCAGTGGGTTCTTGTTGACAGATGGGAAAAAGGGGGTATATATTGTTTTCCATTCATTTACATTCAATGTTAAAGAAAAACTTGAAGGTTCATTTCGGTGTTTAATCCATTGGGTGTCAAGCTATCCAGGTTATAAATCCACCATTTTTCTTTCTGTAACAGAATGCGGTCGAAATCGCCGCGTCTTGCCGATATTTTCAGTTCATATATTCCTTTTATTTTAGTGTTTTTCATACTGCCATTATGGTGTTGGGCGAAGTGTCTCGATAGGGGTTTATCTGGGTTCTTGTCCTTTATTTCACGCATGTGTTCCCCTATTCTGATCTTCAGTTGACGTTTTGTTTTCCCTTGTAGTTCTTATTACATGGACATGTTATCATGTAGATGACCTTGGTTGAAGAACAGTTAATGAGGTTGTGTATTCTGAATTCTTTTCCGTTTTTATTTTGGAATGTGTCCGTTCTGTCCACGTACGGGCACATTTGGCATCTTCCACATGAAAACATGCCCTTGCTTCTGGGTGTGTCCATAAGCCAGGTGCTGTCGTGGTCCCTTGTGTATTCTGATTGGGTAAGTATGTCTCTAAGGTTTTTGGCACGTCTGGCCACCATGATGGGACTGGGCCCAACTATTTCTTTTAAAGATGGAGTATTATGGAGTATGCCCCAGTGTTTTTGGAGAACGTGTCGTACGGATTCCCATTGGGCTCCATATTGGGTAATTATCTGTGTTACCCCTATCGCATCGGCCTTTGGTTTTGGTTTGCGTTGGAGAAGGTCTTCTCTTGTTCTCGTACTGGCTTTTTGTTTAGCCTTCCGTAATTGTCTGTGGGAATAGCCTCTTTCCCTAAATCTGTCATACAGTTCTTTGCTCTCTTGATGGTAATCTCTTTTTTCTGAGCAGTTCCGTTTGATCCGCATGAATTGTCCTGTAGGTATACCGTCTTTTAGCCATTTTGGATGATAGCTGTCAGCCATTAAAAGGGTGTTTGCTGCTGTTGCTTTACGGAATGTTTTCGTCGTAAGTCTGTTGTCACTCATTTTTATCATTATGTCCAGGAAGGATATTTCCTTTTTATCAAACGTGTGGGTTAGGCGTATATTTCTTTCATTTGAATTCAGCTCTTTCATGAATTTTTCAAGTGTTGGCATGTCCCCTTTCCATATCATCAGCACGTCATCTATATACCTAAGCCATGTATGCACATGGTTTCTATATGTTTCACTGGGATAAACTTCCTCCTCTTCCCAGAGGCTGAGGTGGAGGCATGCATATGCTGGTGCCCATGCTGCTCCCATAGACGTACCCTGGGTCTGTTGATAGTACTGGGAGAGGAATTGAAAATAGTTGTTATTTAGGATAAATGCCAGTAGGTCTACTATGTACTCATTTTGATGACTTAGATTAGGGTAGTGTCTGTCAAGGAATATTTCAACGGCTTTTAATCCCCAGTTATGGGGTATTGAGGTGTAGAGTGATTCTACGTCGATTCCCACGAGCCATGTCTCGTTTTCTGTATGCAAATTGTTTATTTTCTCCAGTACATCCCTTGTGTCTTGTACGTAGGATTTCAATTGAGTTACCATATCTTTCAGGAGGGCATCAATGTATTTTCCTGTTTTCTCAAGGGGGCCATTGATGGCCGACACTATGGGTCGTCCTGGGGGGTCAGTTAGTGACTTGTGTACCTTCGGGATTATGTAAAATGTTGGTGTATTATAATCTTTTACCGTTATATGTTCTGCTTCTTGTTTTGTCATTAGGCCTTCTTCTTTGGCCAGTTTAATTTTCCAGTTTAATTCCTTGATTAGTTTTGGAAATGGATTGTTGTCCAGTTTTTTATAAGTTTTGTCGTCGTTGAGAAGTCTGTTTACTTCCTTTTCATATTGTGTTGCATTCATCAGGACAACATTGCCCCCCTTGTCACTTCTTTTTATGACAATATTCTTGGCTTCATTCAGCTCTCTGATTGCTTTACGTTCCTCTTTGGTGATATTGTCAATACCTTTGTTTGTCCAATCAATTTGGTGGAGGTCAGTTTGTACCTGGTTTAGGAATACGTTCATCCATTTGTTCTTATTTATCTGTGGCATGTTGAGTGATTTTATTCTTATGCCTGATTTTCTGAAGTTCTCCGGGCTATCAGGGGATGATGGTTCTTCATTTTCCTGTAATAGGGAATTCAGGATTTCTAGTATTTTTTTATCATTTTCATCTTGAACCGTATCTGGTTCCGTGCTTTCGGTCTGATTTGCATATAGTGATCTTAGATATATCTTTCTTATAAACAGTACAATGTCTTTGTATACTGTAAATTCATCCATTGTGTTTTTAGGTGAAAATGAGAGTCCTCTTTTGAGCAATTTTGTGTGATGTTCTTGTAGTTGAAATTCCGATAGATTAATGACTTTTAAGTCATTTGTTCGTTCTTCTTGTTCATTTGTGGCTATTTGCCCCTCTGGCTTCTGGTGTGTGGTTTTCTTATCTCCCTTTCTTGCCTTCCTTGTTTCCTGTTTTGTTTGGAGGAGTTGGGGTGTTGTGAGTCTCGTCTTGTTTCGTTGTCCGTCTCCTCCCCTGGTACTAAAAAAGTCACCGATTTTGTGTAGTTTTCATCGTCTGTCTCGCTGGAATTACCCTTTGATCTTGATCTGGAACGTGAACCTCTTTGTCTGGATCTGTATCGATTACGTCTCTATGAAACTAACTTTCATTGAATATCTGTGGAGCAAACATCCGACCACCTAGGGGTGAAAAAACGGTATTACAACCATCAGTGATCAAGGCAATAATACATGATCACTGCAAAAAATCCCCAACCAAGCCACATAACCATATGGAAAGATATATCACCATATAAGGAAATTACAAATTATTGCCATATCCCACACCGTTAACTCTTCCACAGCAGCACGCCTTCCATAACCGCCTTATTTATATTTGCCACGATTAGTGGCTTCCCTGGAGCAAATCAGATAACATTGACTACCCACACACAGCTACCAATCCAGATTGGCGTACGATTGTACTTTAAGGAGTCCCTTCAAGAAATCCTATTGATTAAGCGATTGATTGTATATTAATACTAATTGAAGTATAATAAGCTCATGCCGGCCGGTTTTTTGTCACTTTTTGTTTATGTATATGTCTTGTCTGTCTTGTTTCTCGTATTTGCACTGATCGTATCTATCCAATGATTTTATTGCACGGTTGTTAATATACCCTATAAATTTATTAATAAAACATCTATGTTTACTTTACATAGAGCCTGATATGTTATTTTGCTGACTAATTAACCTCCTTTCCTCTGTGGTCTATACAGAAATACCTTGTTCATTTGTTGATAACCAGCAGGGTGTGTGCTCAGGTGCACACAGCCCTTATAATGAAGGTCTAGGAAGACCTCAGGGCTCCCAGTTGGAGACTGCTTCAGCCAACAGACAGGAGGTCTGTTTGTGGGGAGTCAGAAGGACTCCAATACTCTCCGGGAGTCAGTGGCTGCAGGTGGCAGCCAGAGCACGTGAGTGTGTGTGTGTCTGAGGAGACAGGAGACGGCCTGAGGACCAAGGCCACAGTGAAGCTGTCCGCTTCAGAGAGTCCATGGTCTGGAGACCAGCATAAAGTACAGAGGTACTGCTAAGAAAAACTGTATGAGAGTGAGAGAGTCAGGTGGGCTGGTATTTTCAGTTTTGTATTGACTGGAGAAGAACACCTGCGTGGGAAAACCTATGTTACAGACTGTTTATGTTTGCCTTTTAATAAAAATGAGCTGCCATGCCCTTAAACTACAGTCCTGACTACAGTGAATCGCTGGAGAAATGCATCTGCCACTGTGCTAATGGTCCCCCATGTTACAATTGGTGGAGGATGCGGGCAGCTGATGGTGGAATCCAGGTCTGCGCTCCAATGGTGAGTTCATGTCAGGAACTGTTGGCTGTGTGTGGAAGTGCAGCCAGGCAATAAGCATTGCATGCAGATAGTGTATCTGTGAAAGGAGAAATATTTTTTTTTCTGCTGTGAACTGTGTTTCAAGTTGCTGTGTGCCTGACTGCAAGGATGGGGCGGTCAAAGTAGAAAAAGGAGGCAAGATTTGCTGAGATAAGAGACAGAGCTCTGTGGCTGGAGGGTTTGTTACCGACAGAGCAAGCCCCAGACTGGTGCAAGATGCATATGGCCACACTGGAGCAAGGCAAAAAGGAAAGCAAGCCTTCACACACAGTGCAAAGGTGAGGGACATTGTTCCTGGCAACCTGAATCCAAAGGTGCCACGGCATGAGGCAAAAAGGCCTCTACGCTGCATGCGTTGCAGTGAATGGGGACATGCTATTGCCCAGTGCCCCTTGTCACAGGATTGGTCATGGAATAACCAAGCTAGATGGGAGGTTGAGAATTCCTGGAATTCACCTGCCAAAGAATGTTACCAGAGGCGTCCCAGTGAGAGGGATCAAGTAATCTGTGTGTCTTACTTCATACAGCCTATGTTAATTGATGATCACATTGAGGATTTTTTGGATGAATTTGAGAACATGGCTTCATTTAAAGCGTGGCCCAAAAGCCGCTGGGCTGACGTGGTGCAGCCATTTCTCACAGAGGAGAACCAAGATGTGTACCGTGGGATGATTTATAACCGAGATGACTACGACAACTACAGAGAAGCTGGAAAAATTCTGCAGGGAGAATGCTGTATCCCATGGGAGTGGAAAAAAGTCAGCGTGTTCCAGAGGAGTACAAAGTTGCAGTTACCCCTAGCAACCGGGAGCCCATCTTTCTTGCAGAAGGTGCCGGAGTGTCAAGAGGGGGTACAGTGGCACCCTGTGACCACATGGGGGTATCAGCCTGTGCCACAGCTGACAGACAGTGCACTCAAGTGAAAGCTTTAACATCAGCTACAGGATATGGTAAGACTGTTGCAGTTTGTGGGACTGATCCCAGTGAAGTGGGAGTGTGTCCAGCCGGGAGATCCGCACTATATGTGAAAATGGATTTGCTGCAGTGTCATACCCAGAGTAGTGGAGAGACACAGGTTGAAGCTCAACCTGCAGCAAGGTTAAGGACTCAAAAAGACTTGAGGACTCTATGTGCCTGGTATAATCCAGCAGAGTGCTGGGAGAGATGTACTAGGGGTGACCAAAACAGTCTTTCTGCCAGGTTTCCTAGTGACAGGTGCTGCAGAGATGCCCAGGGAAATCTCCCATGAGCCTGCAGTGGTGAGGCACGTGGTTTCCCAGGACAACTGTGGAGCCTCCCTAGTGGGAAAAAATATCTCTTTGGAGAGGAAGGGTGGGATGCTGAGTGGCACACAGGTTACTGTCGGTAATGACCAAAAACTGCTGGCTAAAGATTATAACACTATTGATATGTCTTTGAATGCTGATAAAGGTATTACCATTGATAAGTGTACTTATGTTGGTGATGTGTTCACTAGCCATGGTGGGAGTAGGATATCTCCTGTAACACTAGACAGAGCCACAGGGTTGAACAAGAAATCTCAGGCAGTCTCCCCGTGTTGGAGCCAGAGGTTGTCCAGGTCAGCACTGATATTGCTCTGGAGAAACAGACTGGGTCTTCGCCATGCTGTAAGAGTGTGTGGGAGCAGTCCACTCACCCTATGTGTAAGCCAGTTAGTAAGGGGTTAAGTCAGCTGGCCAAAGTAGAAAGTACATAGCTGAGTGCGTTATCTCCCCCAGAGCAAGCTGGCCAAAATGGTGTATTACAGCCAGCCTTGATTAATGATGCATTATTGCAAAGTAACAGCATGTTGGAAAAATGTGATGTGTATTAAACTGACAAAGATACTGTTTGTGCTGCAGAATCCCAGGTGCCTCATAGAGCAGCAGGTGATGCAGTGCTGCAGAGCACCTATGATGGAAGTACAATGGATTGGAATAGTTGGGACAAACAATTGATAGCCATGCTAGACAAGACTCTGGCATGTGAAAAGGGTGTGGACACAACTGCTATGCCAGAAGGAGGGATCGCAGAGCAACCGGTGGCTGAGGGAGCATTGGTGCCTGCGACGGTTGTTCCCTTCCAGTCAGAAGGACCGATTAAGGGCACATGCATGGCAAATGTGGTATCCACAACCCAACCTCTTAATATCAAGTGTCAAGGTGACCATGGGTCTGGTATCTACTTGCAGAGGCTCATTGTTGAGTTGGAGGGGATGAGTGTGAGACATACATTTGACAGTGTTCCAGGGGAGCATCAGGCTGTTATGATGACTACCTCCTGTGAGATAGAGGCCCCTTTAAATGTCTCTGCCCCTCAAGCTGCACTGGATGAGCCCCTCCACATCTATGGTGAGGGAAAAGTCCCTAAAAAGTTGTTGTATATCGATGCAGAGTGTATTGAAATGACAAGTGTGTTATTGGAACTACTTGAACTGATAAAAACACATTCCTTATATACCTGGGTGCCTCCATTCCAGTCGGGTATGTTGGTATTGCAGAGTACCAATAGGTGGAGTCAGGTAGTACAAGCTGTGCTGGGTAACCTAAATCACCAGTGGAACAAGTTGGTACGGTGCTTTTTAATAATGTGGCAAGTGATCTCTCAGTTCCCTATGAGGGTGCTTACAGATAATGTTTGGTATGGAAGGCTCTCTGGAGAGCTGATGGAGACTAAGGATGATCGAACTTTTGAAAAGTTTGGTTCGGCCAGAACATCCGAACTTCCCGAAAGTTCGGCCCGGATTTCAGAACCCCATTGAAATCAATGGGACCCGAACTTCGGTAATCAAAAAACACAATTTTTAAGCCCTAAAACCCAATAAATGCCCCTAAAAAGTGCCTAGGGTTCTGGGTCATGCCCCATTAACTATTAATCACACAAAAAAAGTTCTTAAAAATTGTCATTTTTGATAAAAAAGCCAATTATTGAAAAAAAAAAAAAAGAGAGATTTTTTGATTTTTGGATTTAGTATCTGGGGGGTCTAAAATGTGTGCATGTGAAGTTTCAGCTCTGTAGCATGTCCAGAACCATGAAAAAAAAAAAAGATAATTTTTCAGTAGAACAGGGATGTGGGACCCTCCTTTAACACCTATATGATCTTTTTTTCTGGTTCTGGACATGCTACAGAGCTGAAACTTCACAGGTACACATTTTAGACCTATATATGTCTAGGTGTGTATATAAATATATGGATGTGTGTATATACACCACTATACACAAGTTCAGATGTTTTGCCTGCCTCAAAAGAACCCCAAAAAATGCCAAAAAAAAAACGCTAGCTTCAAAAAAAAAATGCCCAGGTGTGTTTTTGCTGGCATTTTTTGGGGGGTTTTTGGAGGCAGGCAAAACATCAGAACTTGTGCACAGTACCACTGCACTGTACCACTGTATACACAAGTTCAGATGTTTTTCCTGACTGCAAAGAACCCAAAAAAATGCCTTCTATTAAACCGGCAAGGTGTTACAGCAGCGAAGCCAACCCCCTGAGCTGAAAGTTTTCTAATACAAACAATCTTTTTTTATGGTTCTGGACATGCTACAGAGCTGAAACTTCACATGTACACTTTTAAGACCCCTCAGATCTGAAATCCAAAGTAAAAATCAAAAAATCTCTCTTTTTTTTTTTTAATTTTTTCAATAATTGGCTTTTTTTATCAAAAATGACAATTTTTAAGAACTTTTTTTGTGTTATTTTGTGTCTGGGGGGTCTAAAAGGTGTACCTGTGAAGTTTCAGCTCTGTAGCATGTCCAGAACCAGAAAAAAAAGGATTGTATGTATTAGAAAACTTTCAGCTCAGGGGGTTAGCTTCTCTCCTCGGTTTTCACACCTTGCCGCTTTCAAAGCAGGCATTTTTTTGGGTTCTTTGCAGTCAGGAAAAACATCTGAACTTGTGTATAGTGGTACTGTGCACAAGTTCAGATGTTTTGCCTATCTCCAAAACCCCCCAAAAAATGCCAGCAAAAACACACCTGGGCATTTTTTTTTGACGCTAGCGTTTTTTTTTGGCATTTTTTGGGGTTCTTTTGAGGCAGGCAAAACATCTGAACTTGTGTATAGTGGTGTATATACACACATCCATATATTTATATACACACCTAGACATATATAGGTGTGATAGTAGCAGAAATATAATACTGTAAATGATTTCATTAGCGCAAGCATATATTTCTGCTACTATCACACCTATATATGTCTAGGTGTGTATATAAATATATGGATGTGTGTATATACACCACTATACACAAGTTCTGATGTTTTGCCTGCCTCCAAAACCCCCCAAAAAATGCCAGCAAAAACACACCTGGGCATTTTTTTTTTGACGCTAGCGTTTTTTTGGCATTTTTTTGGGTTCTTTTGAGGCAGGCAAAACATCTGAACTTGTGTATAGTGGTATATATACACACATAATTATATGTATATAGACACCTAGCCATATATAGGTGTGATAGTAGCAGAAATATATTACTATAAATGATTTCATTAGCGCAAGCATTTATTTCTGCTACTATCACACCTATATATGTCTAGGGGTATATATACAGACATATATGTGTATATATACCCCCTATACACATGTTCAGATGTCATGTCTGACATCAAACATGTCCTCAAAAAAGCACTGGCAGTGGCAGCCCCTGCAGCATAAAAAATGCTTGGCTGGTGAGAAGCCATATGCCTGTCCCGAAGCAATTCAGAGAAATGATCATTTCTCTATAGCGGTCACCCTGCTATGGAAGGGTTTTGTCACCCTGCCATAGCAGTCACTGCCAGTTAACCCTACACTACACTACGGTCCCCTGACACTTAACACTTTCCCTACAGAAACTAAATTTTTGAAGCTAACTTAAGTGTAAAGGAGCACTCTAACTACACTAGATATCCCTTTCCTCACACTAATAAATAGCTAAATGACACTTTTCAAGTAAAATTAACAGAATTGCTTCCACTCTCTTCCATGTCCAGTATAACAATGCTAGGAATATGGCGGGGGCGATCTTATATACTGGGGGGCATATTCACTAATGATTGGTCTAGGGACCCCCTAGTCACTCCAATCACATTCCTAGCATTCTCCTGCCCCCTCAATTGGCTTTTGCTAATGGTTCTGGTCCAATCACGGGCTTTTAAAGCCCATTTCCTGAAGCATTGCATTTTGGTCGGTTCTGGTTGCCGAATTCTGAACTTTTTGGGCAAAAAGTTCTAAATTCGGCCGAACCTCGAACACCCAATGCTCGGGCCGAACCGATGGTGGACCCGAACCGTTCGATCATCCCTAATGGAGACGTCGGAGGTCTCTCCGCCTGATGCAGTGACAGAGAATGCTTCTGCTAGTGCGGTCCGAGGTGTGGCTGAGCAGGTATTAGTAAATGGCGCAGATACTGCCTCACCCGCTAGACCTCATAAGAAAGAAGGGCCTGATATGAAGGGCCTGCAAAGAGGTACAAATTGAAGTACCCAGAGATGCTCTAAAATACAGCACAGAGAGTATAACATATTGTGACATGGTAAAGTCTGACCTGGTAAAGTGTGATCAATTGATTGGTACTGGTGGCTATAACCTTGAAAGGTGCAAACCAGTGTGGAATATGGCATTAACGAATAGTGTGTTACCGAGTTTATTGGGGAATGACCGGTTAAAAATGTCAGAGGTCCCTGGGCATAACAGTCGGATAGAAAGCATTTCTGCTGCTGCGGTCTGGGGTTGTCCTGGTCATTTTTCGGTATCCGTGCAGGGCTTATGTATTGTACCACTGGACAAACCCCCTGAGATGAAAGGGCTGAGCGTGGACCAGCAAATAGCGGAAATCCTGTCTATTGTTCGGGTAGAAATGAAAACTGGGTAACCAGAAGTGTAGGACCCAGATGCGATTCAGGATAGGGCGTGCCTGGAAATGCACCCGGAAAAAAGATTGGGCCCACACAGCTGATAGCTGGCGCAGAGGTGTCCCGATCAGGAGTTCGGGCTGGTGTGTTCCGGCCCCTACTGGGTCGAAACAAAGGGGGGGGGATATGTGACAGGTCAAGACTCTGTCATGGTGAAAGTGGTCATTTAAAGGACACAGAGTGTGCACTTTGGCTCTGTGCAAGACTACAGAGGATAGATGTGCAGTGGAGAAAACTGTTTTTGCAGCTTTCTCCAGGTTTTGGTATACCTGGATGGGGCTCTGTAGTTTGGAGATTTCATAGTGTCTTGGGAGGGACGGAATCTCCAACTCTGTATCCATGTTTTGTTGATGACCAGCAGGGTGTGTGCTCAGGTGCACACAGCCCTTATAATGAAGGTCTAGGAAGACCTCAGGGCTCCCAGTTCGAGACTGCTTCAGCCAACAGACAAGAGGTCTGTTTGTGGGGAGTCAGGAGGACTCCAATACTCTCCGGGAGTCAGTGGCTGAAGGTGGCAGCCAGAGCACGTGAGTGTGTGTGTGTCTGAGGAGACAGGAGACGGCCTGAGGACCAAGACCACAGTGAAGCTGTCCGCTTCAGAGAGTCCATGGTCTGGAGACCAGCAAAAAGTGCAGAGGTACTGCTAAGAAAAACTGTATGAGAGTGAGAGAGTCAGGTGGGCTGCTATTTTCAGTTTTGTATTGACTGGAGAAGAACCCCTGCATGGGAAAACCTATGTTACAGACTGTTTATGTTTGCCTTTTAATAAAAATGGGCTGCCATGCCCTTAAACTACAGTCCTGACTACAGTGAATCACTGGAGAAATGCATCTGCCACTGAGCTAATGGTCGCCGATGTTACAAAGGCCTCGCAGTTACTCTTGCTTGGTGCAGGAATGAGACCTGCTGGTAAGAATGTCATGCAAATTTGAAATCGCATGTGCTATACAAGTGCCAAAAATTGGGCCTTTGTGGAAGGTGGTGCCTGAACACCGTAACCCCTCACAGTTAGCAGGGCACAGGTACAGGGCCTGCTATTAAAAGTGACATATGACATTTAAATTGTATGCACCTGTCATACAAGTGCAGAAAAATTAGGCCTTGCGGGGGATGGCAGACCCCTAGAAAATGAAATCTGTTACATCAGCATCAGGGGCCTGATAGCGCTTGTTGATCCAGGACTGGTTCATTTTGATGAAAGTCAGCTGATCAACAGAGTCTGTGGACAGATGCACTCTTTTGTCCATCACAAAACCTCCAGCGGCACTAAACGTCCGTTCGGAAAGCACGCTGGAAGCAGGACAGGCCAGTAGCTCCATTGCATATTAAGCAAGTTCTGGCCAGTGGTCCATCCTCAAGACCCAGTAAGCCAGTAGATGCACAGCTGGAAAGGTCTCCAAGTCTGCGCTTGCGCCTAGATAATCATGCACCATATGATGGAGACACAGGCGATGGTTGCTTAAACCTAACAGCCCTGGGTGCTGCTAAAGACAAAACTATAGGCCGGGTAACTATAGGCCGGTCAGCCTAACATCAGTAGTCTGCAAGATTTTGGAGGGGATGTTAAGAGACTACATACAAGACTTTAGTAATGAGAACAATATTATTAGTAGTAATCAGCATGGATTCATGAAAAATCGTTCTTGCCAGAACAATCTATTAACCTTCTATGATGAGGTGAGTTGCCATCTAGACAAACGAAAGCCTGTGGATGTGGTGGTGTATCTGGACTTTGCAAAGGCATTTGACACAGTTCCCCACAAACGCTTACTGTACAAAATAAGGTGCATAGGTATGGACCATAGGGTGTGTACCTGGATAGAAAACTGTCTCCAGGGGAGAGTGCAGAGGGTGGTGATAAATGGGGAGTACTCAGATTGGGCGGGTGTGAAAAGTGGGGTCTCCCAAGGTTCTGTCCTGGGACCAATCCTGTTTAATTTATTCATAAACTACCTAGAGGAGGGGATATCTAGCACAATCTCAGCGGATGATCTAAACTAAGCATGCCAATATCTTCGATGCAGGATGTGGAAACCTTACAAGCAGACCTGAACAAAATAATGGGGTTGGAAACTACATGGCAGATGAGGTTTAATGTTGAAAAATGTAAAGTAATGCACTTGGGCATCAGAAACACAAAAGCAAGCTACTCACTAGGGGGGGGACCTCTGGGTGAATCTAAGATGAAAAAGGACGTGGGGGTCCCAGTGGACAACAGGCTTGGCAGTGGCATGCAATGTCAAGCCGCTGCAAGCAAAGCCAACAAAATACTGGCATGTATAAAAAAGGGGATTCACTCCAGAAATAAAGAGATTATTCTCCCACTCTACAAGACTCTGGTTCGGCCACATCTAGAGTATTCCGTCCAGTTCTAGGCACCGGTCCTCAGAAAGGATGTGCTGGAGCTGGAGAGAGTGCAGAGAAGGGCAACAAAAATAATTAGGGGAACGGAGGACATCAGCTATGTATGAGGAAAGACTACAAGCATTGAACTTATTCTCTCTGGAGAAGAGACGCTTGAGGGGGATATGATTTCAATGTATAAATACTGTGCTGGTGATGATCCTAGCCTCCTCCTCGGCAGAACAGGAGATGCGCCGGGGGGACAGAGTGAGGAGAAGCTGCCGCAGCCGCCGCTGGGACTGAAGAGAAGCCGCCGCCAGGTAAGTGCATTGGTCTCGGGGGAAAGCCCACACTGCATTGAAGGGGGCACACACGCTGGTCTCTGCATTGATGAGGGCATGCTGTGGCACTCTGCAATGATTGGGGGCACGCTGTGGCGCTCTGCATTGATTGGGAGGCACGCTGTGGCATTCTGCATTGATTGGGGGGCATGCTGTGGCACTCTACATTTATTGGGGGGCATGCTGTGGCACTCTGCATTGATTGGGGGGCATGCTGTGGCACTTTGCATTGATGGGGGCATGCTGTGGCACTCTGCATTGATTGGGGGGCACGTTGTGGCACTCTGCATTGATTGGGGGGCACACTGTGGCACTTTGCATTGATTGGGGGGCACGCTGTGGCACTCTGCATTGATTGGGGGCATGCTGTGGCACTCTGCATTGATGGGGGCATGCTGTGGCACTCTGCATTGATTGGAGGGCATACTGTGGCACTCTGCATTCATTGGGGGCACGATGTGGCATTCTGCATTGATGGGGCATACATTGGCATTCTGCATTGATGGGGGCACGCTGTGGCACTCTGCATTGATGGGGGCACGCTGTGGCATTCTGCATTGATTGGGGGCATGCTGTGGCACTCTGCATTGATTGGGGGCACGCTGTGGCTCTCTGAATTGATTGGGGGCACGCTGTGGCACTCTGCATTGATTGGGGGCACGCTGGTCACTCATTTTTCTGTTTGCGCCCCCCCCCCAAAAAAAAAATTTGAGCACCAGCCGCCACTGATCTCTTTATAGTGGAATCGTGTACCACAACTCCAGTGTCTGCCAGATCTTTCTGGAGGGATCGTGCAGTCAAACGTGGGTTTTGAGATGTTTTTCTCACAATCCTGCGAGCTGTTCTGTCTGATATTTTTCTTGGTCTTCCAGATCTTGCTTTAACTTCCACTGTTCCTGATGACTGCCATTTCTTAATTACATTTCGAAAAGAGGATATTGACATCTGAAAACGCTTTGCTATCTTCTTATAGCCTTCTCCAGCTTTGTGAGCGTCAACTATTTTCAGTTTTCTAGACAACTGCTTAGAAGATCCCATGGTGCTGATTGTTGGGGCAAGGTCAGATGAGTCTGGGCATTTAAAACCTTTGAGATTGACATCACCTGGTCTTCCCAGACAATGATTGAGAACAATCCATGACACTGGCAGGTCTCAGCCTTGCAAAGGGGGCAGTGCATGCTATAAATTCTGCAGGGTGCCCAAACTTTTGCAGACACCATTTTTTTGTTTTCTGTAATTTTGAAAGTGTCAATGATGGAAATAAAATCTAACTTTTATTGACATATTATACGAATGTCTAATCTGTAATTTGATGCCTTTTGGAGATTTTTCCATCTTTCCTTGGCTTCTTTATGCACATTAATACGAATTTTTACCTGGGGTGCCCAAACTTTCGATCCCCACTGTATATGTAACTGTATAAAGGCATCGGTCAGCTGGCCGCCTTCTCCACCGCTCCTCCTTTGGCTGAACGTTGCCTCAGAAACACGTCCAGAGAATGTTGACCTGTCTGGAAAGGCGGTACACAATTTTTTTTTCAAGGCCTCCTCAAGATGTTTCATCCTCTGCTCCCTCTGCAAAGGCAGGATGAGCTCTGCAACTTTACCCTTGTAACGTGGATTAAGAAGGGTTGCCAACCAGTAATTATCCCTCTCCTTGATAACACGAATCCTCGGATCCTTTCGCAGGCTTTGCAGAATCAGGGAGCCCATGCAACGTAGTTGGAGGAGGTATGAGCTTCTGAGTCCTCTGGTCTGAGTCACTAATGATGACATTGTCAGCAGGAGCAACCTCTCCCCAACCACTTACAACTCCTCCTGGGGAATCAAAACCATTCCTTGAAGACTGCTGTATCCTATCCTCTTCCTCTACGTCCATGCTGGTGAAATCCTCATCCTCCTCCTCCTCTTCCTCCTGTGTGTTTTGTGGCCCTGCAGGAATGATAACTGCATAAAGGGGCCTTGTGAGGAAAGAAAGTTCTCCTCTTCCTGCCGCTGTACTGCCTCAAGTGCCCTGTCCATGATTCCACATTGTGTGTGCTCCAGCAGGTAGACTAGCGGAATAGTGTCACTGATGCATGCATTGTCCCGGCTCACCATCCGAGTGGCCTCCTCAAATGGTGATAGGACGATGCATGCATCCTTAATCAAAAGCCACTGGCGTTGCGAAAAAAAGCCATGCTCCCCTGACCCTGTCCTTGTGCCATACTCACACAGGTACTCATTGATGGCCCTCTGCTGCATGTGCAGCCGCTGCAGCATTGCCAACGTTAAGTTCCACGTGGTGGGCATGTCACAAATGAGGTGGTTGTCGGGCAGGTTGAATTCCCGTTGAATGTCAGATAATCAAGCACTGACATTGAACGAATGGCAGAAATGGCCACAGACTTTCCTGGCCTGCCTCAGGAGATCTTGGAAGCCCGGGTATCTGCTCAAGAAATGCTGCACCACCAGATTCAGAACATGTGCCAAGCATGGAACATGTGTCGAGTGTCCTTGTCGGAGGGCAGAGAGAAGGTTGGTGCCATTGTTGCATACAACCATTCCTTGCTCAAGCTGTCGTGGCGTCAACCATCTCTGAGCCTGCCCCTGTAGCGCTGACAGAATCTCTGCACCGGTGTGACTCCTATCCCCTAGACAGACCAACTGAAGCACAACATGGCATCTTTTAGCCTGACTGCTTGCGTAGTCCCTTGAACGCTTTGGGAGCACTGCTGCTGCAGAGGAGAATTGCGCAGAAGAGGACATGGAGGAAGAGGAGGAGGAGTTGGTGGTGGAGTAGCCAGATGTGGCATAACCAGCACCATCTTTTTGGAGGCGTGGTGGCAAAACAAGCTGCAAGACCGAACCCTGTCCTGCATCCTTCCCGGCTGCCAGCAGAGTTACCCAGTGGCTGATAGCTGTAGTGATCTCTATTCCCACAGGTATGTGACCCCTATAGAAAAAAACACAACTGAGCAAAGGTTACTTTGGCTGATATCTGTAGTGATCTCTATTCCTACAGTTCTATAAAGATTTTAGAATGTTGCAGAAACTGACCGATGAACAATACTGGTACTGGTATCTGATGTAAAGAAATCAATCTATCCCTACCTCACACAGGAACATTGGCCCTCCCTACACTGCTACTCATTCACTGGTGCTATACTGTCTGATATGATGTAAAGAAATCAATCTATCCCTACCTCACACAGGAATCTCGCCCTCCCTACACTGCTAGAAATGTCTCTCTGCACTGTCTGACTCCAAAAAAACTATTCTCTCCCTGCCTGAATCGCGTGCCTGTCCCTCTCTGATCGCTGCACAATGGCACTACACGCTGCGGCTGCACAAACAGCCTTTATGTAGTGTGGGACGTGTACTTGGCCCCTGAGCCATGATTGGCTAAAGGCAAGCCTGCCTTTAGTTCAATCATGGCAGAGATCATTTGATTGGCCAAAGCATGAGGTCAGGGTGCATGCTTTGGCCAATCACATATTGCACTGCATGCATTATGGGAAACTCGGATTTCCTGTGAAGAAGCACTTTGTTCGTCATCGACTCGAACTCGAAGCTCATCCCTATTGCTAAGTCAAGTGCCATGCTGATAGACTCATACCCAAAAAAAGAAAGTGCTATAATAAAATCAAAATGTGCTTCAACGAAGTATTAGTTTAAAAGTGCACACTTATGAAACCATATTATTTTATTTTTTTTTATTTTTACTTCCCTCCACCTAAAAGATTTCAGTCTGTTGTTCAACTGATATAAAAGTATAAAAAGGTGTCTGAAGATGAAACCACATACACCTGCCCGGTGTGAACTAATATTATGTCACTTTTACAGTTGGATTTAAGCACTGCTGAATGTGATTTATGCTTTTAAATTGCGACTAAAAAAATAGCATTTTGCATTTTTTACATTTATTTATATTGTTCAACTGAGTTGTACAGTAATGTGACCTTTAAAGGTGGAAAAAGTTCTGAAATGATTTATCTTTGGCTCTTTTTTTTACATCATAGAAATCTGACATTTTAACAGGGATGTGTAGACTTTTTTATATCCACTGTATTTATATCTGTAGCACTGCCCGCTGGGAGCTGCTGAGAACTGATTCCCCTGGGTTACCCTTAGCAACAACCTGTAAATTCTTAGCACTTTAAGTCCTTGGCTCAGTCAGTAAACAGTCCAGGGGATTTGGTTTTTTGTATTTTATTTGAACTTGGATGGGAGAAGGGATGAGTGGGATACTCCAACTTGATAACTATGCACAATCTTGAGGACTTCTATCTGTATTGAGTGCGGCAAGGCCGCTGCTTCACCCTGCCACTAAGGTGAAATGTTGAAAGGCGAACTATGCGGTAGATTGCTCTTCAGGGTCTAACTTGGCACCCCCCTTTCTTGCTAACTATGTGTGCTGATCTTCTGTCCACTGACCTCACTGGAGTGGTCCGCTTCCTGGGCAGACCCCTGGCAAGCCTCCTGGTACTCACGGACACTGTTTTTCCCAGGTAGCTTTGCCTTCAGCTCCGCTGTCAGTTTCCTCAGGACTTCTCTGGCTCAGGTCCACACCTGGCTCACTAGGCTGACTGCCTGTGACCACCTTCCTCTCTGAGTAGAGACAGCCATCACCCTCCTTCTGGGACCCGGCTTCCCGCCCAAAGACACCCTGCCTCATGTGCTCTCGGCTTTTATAGTCAATCCCAGGATGCACTGCGGTAGTTCCCTCCCCACCAAAAGCCTATGTATCATTGGCCAGGTTTCCTCCACTGTCCAACAGGCCTCCCTACTGGATGCAGTGGGGACACTCCCTGAGACCAGATGAATACACACTGAGCACTAACTAAAGATCAGGCTCCCCTGATAAGCAGATGGAGCAAAAAAAATGCTTTTACCTAGCACCTGTCTAGGAGGGTGCTACATATATATATATATATATATATATATATATATCTCACCAAGGGGTTGTGCAGGTAAATTTAAGAGGGTTTAGCCCTCTCGATTTAGTGGTGAACAGGTTCATTCCTTGACAAAGACTACATGCCACCTGATATTTTTTTATCTTTCAGTTATGTATTATTCTTTCCTTTGTGTGATTTTCTTCTTACACCTACAGGTACTGTAATTGTTTGGATGCTTAACAATTTATAGCTTTTTTGATATTTTAACCATTGTATTATGTTGGGGATGCAATGGGGTAAATATATATTAAAATAAAACTAGAGTGTGCAAAATCTTGCATAAAAACCAATCAGCTTCCAGGTTTTCTGGTCAAAGCTTAATTAAACAAGCTGAAGTTAGAAGCTGTTTGGTTACTATGTAGAGCTACACCAGATTCTGCACTCTCCCGTTTTAGTAATTCAACTCCAATGGCTTTTGTAAATTAATCCAAAATAGACTATACGATTGTACTATAAAAATCTGTAAAATATGTGTGGAAGACTTTTGTAGGGGGAAATGATAAATAATTCTAAAATAGACTAGACCATAATTATATCATAAAAGCTGTAAAATAGTCTAAGCGTGAAAGACTTTTGCAGGGAGAAATAGCATAAATAACCTTAAAATTAATATAGTTAAAATCCCTGAAATTCAATATCTTGTTTTTTTTTTTTTTTTTTTTTTTAAATAATGAGCCATTCCAAGCAGATCCAACTTGTAAGGCATTACTGGGGCATATACAAGACATGGTAATTATTTCTTGTAAAAGCATCAGCTAATATTGCTTATACTAATTAAACATTGTTTTATTATATTATTAGCCACTAGTAAAAGTATCACAGCTTTGAAAATATAGGTGGGTTACTGTTTTATTTTCTGTGACAAACGGATGAACTATTATCATCAAGCTCAAATCATCGAACGTCACAACAATGTCAATATTACTAACTACACCCAGTTTAGTATAAATAGAGCCTAGCAAGTGTCAGTGCATTGAACATTGCTCTAGAGAGTGGACAACACCTTAGATTCTCTGTCTAAACTCTAAGAGGAGATCCATCATGTCTCACCGCTCCATCCTGGCCTCATCTGGACACAAGCACTTCAGTTCTGGTTCTGTTTCATTACCCAAACTTTCCAGCTCACACAGCTTCTTATCACACTCGTCTAAAAATGTTCACCAGCCCCAGCATTGTTTCAGCAGCAAGAGTGACCATTATGTTGGGTCAAAGGGACCTAAGATTTCAGTGGGGAGTTTCCATTTAGGAAAAAGTGGACATGGATCTGGATCTGGATTTGGTATTGTTGGACATGGTCATGGATTTAAAGGAATGTCTGGTTCTGGAGGGATCACAGCAGTTACTGTAAACCAGGGTCTTCTGGCTCCTCTCAATCTGGAGATTGATTCAAACATCCAAAGAGTTAGAACAGAAGAAAAGAATCAAATTAAAGGCCTGAATAATAAATTTGCCTCCTTCATTGATAAGGTGAGAATTGTCAAATTAGTTTACAATGAAAGAAAAAGGGTTATGTACATATGATTAAGTGGCCGACAATATTTATAAGGTAAAAAAAGAACACATCAAAGTACATGTGTTATGTTGTGTTTAATTGAAGTACTAAAGTTGTGTCCCTAATTGTACAATTTATTTTGCATAAACATCCAGTGCAGTTTAATGTTATTATGTATGACTGCCCTCACATTGATCTGCAGGTTTCTGAAAATTACTTAACAATACTTGCCAGCATATACTTTTTTTTAAAATCAGATCATTTTTATTGAAGATTTTTGAGACAAACAAGAAACATTCAAAACACAATAGAAAGCATAAACAAGCAATAACATAATCGGTACTGAGAACTCTCAGCATTACTGAGCAGAGCCATTACATAATATGAATGAGGCCAAACAGCTTATCCCCCTAAGTCCCAGCATATACTTTACTTAAAATGTCATACACAGGATGTCTGTCTATGAAAATGTGCTGCCCTTAGTATAGTGAATATAAATTTGCAATAGGGCTGGTTTATCAAAGGGTTAGAGAATCATAATTTATAAGTTGTGTGAATATTCACCAAATTATTATCCAAACAAGTGAAAAGCACCTGCACATGATTGTATAATCATATTTAACAGGAATTTGCTATTCACATTGAAGTAATGATTGAAGTAAATATTCAAACACACTTTTAAATGAAGATTTTTAATTCCATTAGTAAATCAGCCTCATTGACTTTAAATTAAAGTATGAAAACATAGGTTATTCAGCCTCCTAAATGATCCAATTTCCACATGAGTGATATGCAGTTCATTCTAGTGAACTGTGTTAATAATGGAAAAATAGATGTGTATACTCTGTACTAAATTACACTGTCCCAGTCTAAAAATATGGAAAAGTTTATAATTAAATGATTTTGTCAATGCAATCTGGCTTAGGTTCATGTGAAAGCATGTATAGTACTTGACTGAGGCTCTGTC
The DNA here is from genome assembly GCF_965119305.1 of Pelophylax lessonae. Classification (NCBI taxonomy): domain Eukaryota; kingdom Metazoa; phylum Chordata; class Amphibia; order Anura; family Ranidae; genus Pelophylax; species Pelophylax lessonae. Next base: position 608,986,079 of record NC_138769.1, read on the forward strand.
CACCGCCGAGTTTTAACAGCAATACCAGGCTCCTCCAGCACCACATCCCCTCGCCTCCTGCCCCGAGTGACTTACAGCAGAACCAGACATGACCCGCCACAAAAAGGACCCGCCGCTACCTAGAAAGCTTGCCAGGTTCTTCACTTCTCACAGCCGCAGGCTCAAAACAAAATGGTGGCGGTGGCCCACACCCACAGCATGGGAGCCATCATTCAGGCAGCTCCATAGGGGGAAAAGGTTCATCCTCCTCCCCAGCGGCAGTGGAAACGCCTCTGGACCCTCCACTCCTTCAACAATGAGCCCAGCAAAGTCCAAGGCTCGCAGAGAGTCTCCAGGGAGAAACAATCCGGCCAGTACCATGGAGGTAGGCTCTATCCAGGCCTCAGGCCTGGCAAACCATACTGACCCCTTTGCTGCATTCCCCACAACAGGCCTACCAGTCTCTGACACAGTACTAAAGGACATGCTCCTGTCCCTGTGATCATCCCTCCACTCAGATACGCTTTCCTGTATTAACCAATTCAAATCTGAAATCCGAAATCTGGGAGAGAGAGTGGATAGGTTTAAACATCTATGTCTGAATAATCTGTCTCCTTTAATACCATGGTAGATGCTCATATGGCTCACTCTGAAGATTTCATGAGGTTGAAGAACAAAGTGGTGGATCTGGAGGATAGGTCCAGGAGGAATAATATCAAAATAGGAGGGGTCCCATCTGACCAGCTGATGCAATATGCTCATACCCTTTTTTCCACTCTGGTCCCCCCTCTAACTCATACAGATCTCCTTATCAATAGAATACACAGATTACCGCGATCCTCCTTCCTCTCAGGAGAGATATCCTGCTGAGGATTCACTTTTTCCACACGAAAGAAAAAATCCTATCTGCCACTTGCCAGCTCAAGGGCCTCCTGGAACCCTATTCCTCTGTCTACCTGCTCCCGGATCTTTCGCAACATACCCTCCAATGCCGCAAAAATCTCTTGACAGTGACAAAAGCCCTGCAAAACCACAAGATCCCATGCAAGTGAAAATACCAGATGAACCTAATAGTCATGCACAATGGCACCACCATCCGCCTCAACCCCCTGGAAGAAAGCATGCTTGCCCTGAAACAATGGGGCATAGTACCAGACCCTCCGGTGGCAGAATAGCATAGTGAGCATCCTGGCACGGTGTAACCAGATTGGCAAGTAGTCTTCTGCAAAAGTGAATGCATCTGGAGGTTCCTGAACCACTTCATCTGCCTAACGACAACATCCCTGGCCTCAAATAGGCCTTTTTTTTTCTTCACCTTTGTTCCCCCCATTCCGCTTCATCGCAGCCAATTCTTCACTGCGCACGGCCCTTAGTATGGGCCACCTTCTTAGACTTTTATTTTTTTTGCTGTTTATACCTCCCCAAGCTTTTTGTATTGCAGCACTTTACTGGATATACAATGCAAGCCCGTTTTTTTTATTACACATTGTCATTCCATGACGCCCCTCATTGCCTCTGGAGACTAAACCCCCTCAAATGCCCAGACCATCACCAACCATCCAATGTGATTTACCAATGCCGTTAAAATGTCTATCTATTAACGTTAAGGGCCTCAACCACCCAGCCAAGAGGTTTTCTCTCTGGAAAAAAGCATCTGCAGCACATGCAGATATTTTCTGTGCTCAATAAATACATTTTCACAGAGAAGCAACCCCCAAATTCATACATGAGGACTACCCACTAGGGTTGAGCGAACACCTAGATGTCCGTGTTCGACGGGTTCGGCCGAACTTTAAAAAAAAGTCCGGGTCCGTGTCCCGGACTTTTACCGAACTTTTCCCGGACACCGAACCCCATTGAAGTCAATGGGGACCCGAACTTTAAGGCACTAAAATGGCTCTAAAACACCAAAGGAAAGGGCTAGAGTGCTGCAAATGGCAGCAAAACGTAATTAAGAGCATGGCAAGTGCTCTGCAAACAAATGTGGATAGGGAAATAACTTAAAACAACAAAAAAAAACAGAAAAATAAAACAATGTTCTTCTTCATCTCTGAAGGACGAGGCCCATATGGAGTAGGAGGGAGGTTGAGGTGGTGGTGGATGTGGCGGTGACTAGACATATGCCGGTTTTCGGTAATTCGATATATCGCGGTATTGCATAGCCACGGTATTGTTATTGTGGCATTTTTAAAATACCGAGTTTCTCTGTCAAGTCTGCCTGACTTGTGAATTGATACATTTCAGTGAGCTGGATGACTCATTCACTCACTCAGCTAACACCTTTCAGCATTAAGTCTCCTAACTATAAACAAAAATGATTACATTTGTATCTTTTCCTTCCCTCTGCCAGGGAGAAAGGAAGTTTAACCTCTTAAAGACTGGATCTTTTTCTGACACTTGCTGCTTGCAAGTTAAAATCAGTTTTTTTTTTGCTAGAAAAGTACTTAGAACCCCCAAACATTTTATATATTTTTTTAGCAGAGACCCTACAGAATAAAATGGCGATTGTTGTAATATTTTATGTCACACTGTATTTGCGCAGCAGTCTTTCAAACGCAATGATTAGACTTTAATGAATAAAAAAAAAAAAAAAAAACGTAACAGTAAAGTTATCCCAATTTTTTTTTTTTTTGTTACACAGAGAATCGTGAGAGAATCGTGATCTTTATTCCAAGCTAAAAAATCGTGATTCTCATTTTGGCCAGAATCGTGCAGCTCTAATAAATATATATATACACACACACACGCCTAGCAGCCCACATTACATTATTATATAGCCATCAAGCAGTGTCTGGCCTACCTGGTGATGACTGGTCCTGGCGCTCTGATCCGATGGCCTGGTCTTTAAAGGGGCAAATCCTTGCGATCCAGAAGTGGTTAAACCTGCAGGAGGACCGGTGTTTTTATCTATTAATGACTTTACTATTGCTTTAGGCCTGGTTCACATGTATGCGGGTTGGTGGTTCACATGTATGCGGGTTGGCGGTTCACATGTATGCGGGTTGGCGGCCCACATTTGCACAGGCATAGCAGCCCATTGATTTGAACGGGCTGCTATGCCCTCATTTTCCGCAGAAAAAAGGTGCATGCAGCATTTTTTTTAAATTCAGTGGCCTTGAAATCCATCCTGCTTTTGCACCATGCGACTAACCTGCAGTTCCTGCTCTGGCAAGCTTTCTGCATTTTTTGTATACGTGGGCACGGCATTTAAAAATAAACAGTTTGCGTGTGCAGCAACGGCAGGTAAGTCGCATGGTGCAAAAGAAGGATGGATTTCATGGCCACTGCATTTTTTTAAATTCTGCATGCACCTTTTTTCAGCTGAAAACGCAGGCATAGCAGCTCAAGCCCATTCACATCAATGGGCTGCTATGCCTGTGCAAATGTGGGCCCCCAACCCGCATACATGTGAACCAGGCCTAAAGCAATAGTAAAGTCATTAATAGATAAAAACACCGGTCCTCCTGCAGGTTTAACCAATTAATGACTTTACTATTGCTTTAGGCCTGGTTCACATGTATGCGGGTTGGGGGCCCACATTTGCACAGGCATAGCAGCCCATTGATGTGAATGGGCTTGAGCTGCTATGCCTGCGTTTTCAGCTGAAAAAAGGTGCATGCAGAATTTAAAAAAATGCAGTGGCCATGAAATCCATCCTTCTTTTGCACCATGCGACTTACCTGCCGTTGCTGCACACGCAAACTGTTTATTTTTAAATGCCGTGCCCACGTATACAAAAAATGCAGAAAGCTTGCCAGAGCAGGAACTGCAGGTTAGTCGCATGGTGCAAAAGCAGGATGGATTTCAAGGCCACTGAATTTTAAAAAAATGCTGCATGCACCTTTTTTCTGCGGAAAATGAGGGCATAGCAGCCCATTCAAATCAATGGGCTGCTATGCCTGTGCAAATGTGAACCACCAACCCGCATACATGTGAACCAGGCCTAAAGCAATAGTAAAGTAATTTATAAACAACACCTCCTTCAGGTTTAACCACTTCTTGACCACAAGGATTTGCCCTCTTAATGACCAGGCCATCGGATCGGAGCCGAGCGCCAGAACCAGTTATCACCAGTTAGGCCAGACACTGCTTGATGACCTATTTTAGGCCTGGTTCACAGAGTCTGTACTGACTGACTATATAATAATGTGCATAAGTGAACCAAAGCCCCTAAATTCAGCAATGAAATTGAAGTGAGGTGGAAATTTAATAATTTAAATTTAATAATAGAATACCGTGATAATACCGTATACCGTGGCAAAACCTTAATCAATTAATCGCAGCATGAAAATCTGATACCGTCACAAGCCTAGCGGTGACATAGGCGTGCGCACAGGGTGTGCTGGGTGTGCCTGGGCACACCCTAATCACCTAGGGCACATAGCATTGCCAGTGAGGAGATGGGAAAGATCTCCCTGGGACCTGCTCTGCTCTATTTCTCCTTGCCTACAGGTACATGGCCCCGATACATTACTCTCCCTGCTGGCAAACACATGCATGTGTATTTCAACTTTGGGGTGCACACCTTAATGCAATAGGCTGCGCACACCTATGGGCGGTGTAGGTGGAAGCGGCGGTGGAGGAGGACCAGGGCCGGATTAACAGCATCATGGGCTTGGTGCTGAGGATTTTGAAGGGCCTTAAGGGCCGTGCCTTGCCATGCACCCAGAGGAGGAAGGGTGCAGCCATGCATGCCTAATTCAACATGGGATGCTGTCTCTGAAGCCCATAAACACATCCATGCATCGCCAACTGTCCCTCCTTGTCCGGCCTTCACGCTGTGTGGGGAGGTTCTGAGGGTGCTGCCTGGGGAAGCGAGCATAGAAGCCAGACTTCTGTGTTTACAAGTGACAGAAGAGCGGTAACAGTGAATATGGCCAACCCGGGGCCTATATAAAAGGTAGGGGCCTGGAGCTGCAGCTCCAATAGCCCCTACATTAATCTGGCCCTGAGGAGGAGGACGAGGTAGCCAACACTGCTTCTTTTCAAAAATTTTAAATGAGGGTACACCCCAAAAGAGTGAGAAAGAGCAAAAATGGAACAATGGGTGGGTAAGGTCGGTATCCATTGCTATTCTGCATAAGGTACGGAAAAGTCCCGTGGGATCCATGCCTGGTTCATTTTAATGAACGTGAGCTTGTCCACATTGTCTCTGGACAGGCGGCTGCGCTTGTCTGTTATAACGCCCCCAGCCGTGCTAAATACCCGTTCAGATAATACACTGGCTGCAGGGCACGCCAGCACCTCCAAGGCGTAAAGGGCAAGCTCAAGCCATGTGCCCAATTTGGAGACCCAGAAGTTGAAGGGGGCAGACCCGTCATTCACTACATGTAGGAGTGTGCACACATACTGCTCCACCATGTTGGTAAAATGCTGCCTCCTGCTAAGACGTTCCATCTGAGCTGCTGGTGCTGCTGTTTGTTGTGGCATGCTGACAAAGCTTTTCCACATTTCGGCCATGCTAACCCTGCCTTCTGAGGTGCTGGCGGTGCCCTGGTTGCGTTGGCGACCTCCTCCTCCTCCTCCTCTGCCTTGTGCTTCCACTGTGGCCCCGCTGTCAGATGGGAATGCCAGCAGCATGGCGTCTACCAGCGTGCGCTTGTACTCGCGCATCTTGCGATCGCGCTCCAGTGAGTGAATTAAGGACGGTACGTTGTCCTTGTAACGGGGATCCAGCAGCTTGGCCACCCAGTAATCAGCACAAATTAGAATGTGGGCAACTCGGCGGTCGTTGTGGAGACACTGCAGCATGTAATCGCTCATGTGTGCCAGGCTGCCCAGAGGCAACGAAAGGCTGTCCTCTGTGGGAGGTGTATCGTCCGTGTCCTCTGTATCCCCCCAGCCACGCACCAGTGATGGCCATGAGCTGGCCTGGGTGCCACCCTGCTGTGAACATGGTTCCATCTCCTCCTCCAGCTCCTCCTCCTCCTCATCCTCCTCATCCTCCAGAACTGTGCCCCTGCTGGACAATTGCGTCCCTGGCGTTTGCGTGTGCAGGAACCCACCCTCGGAGCCCCTTGCGAATGACTGCCCTGAAAGCCTTGGAAATGTTACCTCTTCATCCTCCTCCTCCTCCTCATCCTGTGCCACATCCTCTTCCATCATCGCCCGAATTGTTTTTTCAAGGAGGCATAGAAGTGGGATAGTTAAGCTGAGAACGGCGTCATTGCCACTGGCCATGTTGGTGGAGTACTCAAAACAGCGCAACAAGGCACACAGGTCTCGCATGGAGGCCCAGTTAAATTAAATAGCGGAATAGAAAATATGATCCAAAAAAAGTGTATGTATATCACACGTACACAACCACACTGGGCCCCAATTACTATTGTTTGTACCCCTAAAAGGCTAGATGAGGAGTAGGGGGAGTATGGAACAGGCAGCACCCTCAAACCTTCAGAAGTATAAGATGAACCCCAACAACTTGGAAAGGTGGATCTCTCTCACACGTACCGACACAGACTATCCCGCAATTCAATTGATCCTCAAAGGTTTTTATTGAATAGCGGAATAGGAAATATGATCAAAAAAAGTGTATGTATCTCGCACGTACACAACCACACTAGGCCCCAATTACTATTGTTTGTACCCCTAAAAGGCTAGATGAGGAGTAGGGGGGGTATGGAACAGGCAGCACCCTCAAACCTTCAGAAGTATGAGATGAACCCCAACAACTTGGAAAGGTGGATCTCTCTCACACGTACCGACACAGACTATCCCCCAATTTAACTGATCCCCAAAGGTTTTTGATTAAATAGCGGAATAGAAAATATGATCCAAAAAAAGTGTATGTATATCACACGTACACAACCACACTAGGCCCCAATTACTATTGTTTGTACCCCTAAAAGGCTAGGAGTAGGGGGAGTATGGAACAGGCAGCACCCTCAAACCTTCAGAAGTATGAGATGAACCCCAACAACTTGGAAAGGTGGATCTCTCTCACACGTACCAACACAGACTATCCCCCAATTTAACTGATCCCCAAAGGTTTTTGATTAAATAGCGGAATAGAAAATATGATCCCAAAAAAGTGTATGTATATCACACGTACACAACCACACTAGGCCCCAATTACTATTGTTTGTACCCCTAAAAGGCTAGGAGTAGGGGGAGTATGGAACAGGCAGCACCCTCAAACCTTCAGAAGTATGAGATGAACCCCAACAACTTGGAAAGGTGGATCTCTCTCACACGTACCAACACAGACTATCCCCCAATTTAACTGATCCCCAAAGGTTTTTGATTAAATAGCGGAATAGAAAATATGATCCCAAAAAAGTGTATGTATATCACACGTACACAACCACACTAGGCCCCAATTACTATTGTTTGTACCCCTAAAAGGCTAGGAGTAGGGGGAGTATGGAACAGGCAGCACCCTCAAACCTTCAGAAGTATGAGATGAACCCCAACAACTTGGAAAGGTGGATCTCTCTCACACGTACCAACACAGACTATCCCCCAATTTAACTGATCCCCAAAGGTTTTTGATTAAATAGCGGAATAGAAAATATGATCCCAAAAAAGTGTATGTATATCACACGTACACAACCACACTAGGCCCCAATTACTATTGTTTGTACCCCTAAAAGGCTAGGAGTAGGGGGAGTATGGAACAGGCAGCACCCTCAAACCTTCAGAAGTATGAGATGAACCCCAACAACTTGGAAAGGTGGATCTCTCTCACACGTACCAACACAGACTATCCCCCAATTTAACTGATCCCCAAAGGTTTTTGATTAAATAGCGGAATAGAAAATATGATCCCAAAAAAGTGTATGTATATCACACGTACACAACCACACTAGGCCCCAATTACTATTGTTTGTACCCCTAAAAGGCTAGGAGTAGGGGGAGTATGGAACAGGCAGCACCCTCAAACCTTCAGAAGTATGAGATGAACCCCAACAACTTGGAAAGGTGGATCTCTCTCACACGTACCAACACAGACTATCCCCCAATTTAACTGATCCCCAAAGGTTTTTGATTAAATAGCGGAATAGAAAATATGATCCCAAAAAAGTGTATGTATATCACACGTACACAACCACACTAGGCCCCAATTACTATTGTTTGTACCCCTAAAAGGCTAGGAGTAGGGGGGAGTATGGAACAGGCAGCACCCTCAAACCTTCAGAAGTATGAGATGAACCCCAACAACTTGGAAAGGTGGATCTCTCTCACACGTACCAACACAGACTATCCCCCAATTTAACTGATCCCCAAAGGTTTTTGATTAAATAGCGGAATAGAAAATATGATCCCAAAAAAGTGTATGTATATCACACGTACACAACCACACTAGGCCCCAATTACTATTGTTTGTACCCCTAAAAGGCTAGGAGTAGGGGGAGTATGGAACAGGCAGCACCCTCAAACCTTCAGAAGTATGAGATGAACCCCAACAACTTGGAAAGGTGGATCTCTCTCACACGTACCAACACAGACTATCCCCCAATTTAACTGATCCCCAAAGGTTTTTGATTAAATAGCGGAATAGAAAATATGATCCCAAAAAAGTGTATGTATATCACACGTACACAACCACACTAGGCCCCAATTACTATTGTTTGTACCCCTAAAAGGCTAGGAGTAGGGGGAGTATGAAACAGGCAGCACCCTCAAACCTTCAGAAGTATGAGATGAACCCCAACAACTTGGAAAGGTGGATCTCTCTCACACGTACCAACACAGACTATCCCCCAATTTAACTGATCCCCAAAGGTTTTTGATTAAATAGCGGAATAGAAAATATGATCCCAAAAAAGTGTATGTATATCACACGTACACAACCACACTAGGCCCCAATTACTATTGTTTGTACCCCTAAAAGGCTAGATGAGGAGTAGGGGGAGTATGGAACAGGCAGCACCCTCAAACCTTCAGAAGTATGAGATTGTGTTCACTGTACCCCACAAAGATTGAGTTCACTGCACCCCACAATGATTGTGTTCACTGCACCCCACAAAGATTGTGTTCACTGCACCTCACAAAGATTGTGTTCACTGTACCCCCCAAAGATTGTGTTCACTGCACCCCACAAAGATTCTGTTCACTGTACCCCACAAAGATTGTGTTCACTGCACCCCAAAAAGATTGTGTTCACTGCACCCCAAAAAGGATGTTGTTCACTGCACCCCAAAAAGGATGTTGTTCACTCCACCCCAAAAAGATTGTGTTCACTGCACCCCACAAAGATTGTGTTCACTGCACCCCAAAAAGATTGTGTTCACTGCACCCCAAAAATGATTTTGTTCACTGCACCCCAAAAAGGATTTTGTTCACTGCACCCCAAAAAGGATGTTGTTCACTCCACCCCAAAAAGATTGTGTTCACTGCACCCCAAAAAGATTGTGTTCACTGCACCCCACAAAGGATTTTGTTCACTGCACCCCAAAAAGATTGTGTTCACTGCACCCCAAAAAGGATGTTGTTCACTGCACCCCAAAAAGGATTTTGTTCACTGCACCCCAAAAAGATTGTGTTCACTGCACCCCACAAAGGATTTTGTTCACTGCACCCCACAAAGATTGTGTTCACTGCACACCAAAAAGGATTGTGTTCACTGCACCCCAAAAAGATTTTGTTCACTGCACCCCAAAAAGATTGTGTTCACTGCAGCCCAAAAAGATTGTGTTCACTGCAGCCCAAAAAGATTGTGTTCACTGCAGCCCAAAAAGATTGTGTTCACTGCAGCCCAAAAAGATTGTGTTCACTGCAGCCCAAAAAGATTGTGTTCACTGCAGCTCACACACAGAAAAATGGATGTGGATCACTGACACCTGCCTATCTCCAATCCCACACCACACAGCAATATCGATTGTAGTTTGTAGAACACAGTTTCCCTAAAATTCAGCAGACTCTGTCCCTAACAGGATTGAGAAGAGATCGTAGATCAGGATTGAGTGCAGACCCCACCCCCCACACAGCAATATCGATTGTAGTTTGTAGAAGACACTGACCCTATAATTCAGCAGACTCTATCCCTAAAATGCCTACAACTCGCCCTGCCTAAACACTCCGACCTGTCCCTCAATTCTATCCGGACACAAATGGTTTTTTCCTGCCTATCTTTCCCTAATCAGCAGCCAGCACGTTGATGTGTGCTCTGTCCCTGAATCTAAGCAGCATAATGACGCCGCTGCGGCTGCCTCGAACTTATAAAGACTTGGTCACATGCTTCAGACGGCCAATCACAGCTACTGAGACATTTGCAGGCATGGCTGGGATGGCTTAAGGCACACCAGTTAAACGATTGTTGATTGGCTGTTGAAAGCCCGCCATGAAAAGAGCGCCAAAGCATGCAAAACCCGGAAATAAAACGACCGAACACGGATTTTTACCCGAACATACAGTAAAGTGTCCGTGTCCGTGTTCGGGTACAAAAAATCCAATTATTCGGTACGAACACGAATAATACAGTCCGTGTTCGCTCAACACTACTACCCACACATCTTTCTGGCTAGTGCATCTGAGAAGAAGCGAGGAGTCCCCCTGGCCGTAAACAAATCTGTGGCAATCCATCTCAAGCACTCCATACTAAAATAGGGTAGATATATAATTGTCACAGGGGACTTCAGCTCTATGCCACTCACCATTGTTACTATCTACGCCCCTAACATGCACCAACTGCGTTTTCTACGCAGAATCTTCAGACTCATCTCCCCTATCAAGTATGGCCAACTGCTGCTATGCAGAGACTTCAATATAACCATGGACCTTCACCTAGACTCCAGCTCAACCTCAAGTGTAAGACACCAATCTCCTGAGACTTATTCCACAAAGAGGGGGTTCATGATGTCTGACGATGCCAGGATGCCTGCGAAAGGGACTACACGTTCTTTTCTTCTAGGCACCACTCATACTCTCGTATTTTTTGTGGCTGACCAATGGCTTCTTCTGAGGGTTTCCTCCTCCTCCATTTATGACACAACATGGTCTGACTATGCCGCCATTTACATTGTGGTTGACGAGCAGGACCCCTTTCTAGAATTCCTATGTGGCGATGTAATATTAAACTGTTACAGCACTGCCAGGCGTCTAAAATTGTATCTCAGCATCTCCGGGACTTCTTTTCCCACAACTCCCACTCTGTTTAAGATCCATTCACCTTATGGAATGCCGACAAAGCTTTTATACGGGGAATCTGCATCCAACAGGGAGCAAGGGCTAAAAAACAGCACACCCTTAAGCTAAATACCCTCCTCACAGAGATCCACACTCTCGAAACACAAAACGAAAAATTCCTTACTCCCTCCATCTCATCGTCTCTAGCCACCTTCTGGGTGAAGCTAAGGGACCTATTTGTGGAACAATTTGATAGACATCTCCGCTCATTCAAACTCGCATATTATGCCAATGCTAACAAAACTGGAACCACCTAGCTAACAGACTGAAAACCGCCCAAGCCAAAACCAGAATTCCCCACATCATACACCCCACTTCCAACTGTAAGATTACGAACCCTCAAGCCTGATGAGTTTGTTAATTATTATAGTGTGCTTTATAACCTCAGAGAGGATTCTAATACTCCCCAGCCCTCCCCATCAGACATCCAAAGCTTACTGTCCAAACTACAGCTCCTTTACCTGACAAAGGAGCAACTTTCTGAATCCAACGCTCCCTTCTAAGACTTAGAACTATCCAAATCTATACAATCACTACCCACGGGGAAGTCCCCTGGCCCTGATGGCCTGCCAAATGCGTATTATAAGCTGTTTGCCCAAACCCTCACCCCACACCTTAACTCTGTGTTTACTAAAGCTGCACAATCATCCAATTTTACCCCGGAGATCACCCTGCCCAAACCGGGCAAATATCCCACCACTCCTGCAAACTTTCAAAAAGGAAGGATTGGGAAACAAGGATTTTAGGGCACATTGTATCATTAAAATGAATTTTTATTTTTGAAAGATCAGATAAAATCAGAAAACACAAAAAAAAAAAAACACATACTAGATAAAAAGGACCTGTAAAGAGGTCCAGAAAACAGTGTACAATCGATTAGCAGTTGTTGAGGTAACAATTTCCATACAGAATATATAATTGATGTTACAGTTTAAGCAATCAAAATACTTGACATCAGGAGATTCCTGTTGACGGATGCCCAAAGACATGAGGTGCCGTCCAACCGGGTCAACTGATGTCGTATTCAAACATTCATATTAGTGCATTTGATATTGCTCAACATGTTTCGCCTTTTTCAAAGCTTCATCTGGAGCTGTTACTGGAATATTCTGTATATTATTGTAGGGTGAGACACATGCCTCAACATCATATGTAGATAACGAGGGGGATTGTTGTGCATTTACAGGAGACTCATGTGGTTAGTAGGTAATCACCTAGCAGGGAAACCTGTCATCAATAGCCCTGATAGTAAATCATTACTGTAGTTTAAATCCAGAATATATGACTCATCATGGTAGATACCAGACTTGAGCTCCTGAATGCATCCACAACTTCCTCCCCGGATGGGGAACCGCCACCAAGTTCCCCAATAAAACAAAACAAAAAAAAAAAAGCATGTATTTTACTGTATGTTACGCCATTTCTATATCAATAAGCAATTATTTTATACTCCAAACACAGGTAAGATTTTTGGAACAACAGAACAAGATGCTGGAGACCAAATGGTCTTTTCTACAAGAGCAGAAGACAGCCAGATGTCAGATTGAACCTCTGTTTGAGGCTTTTATTGGCAACCTCAGACGACAGCTGGAGAATCTAGAATGTGAGAGAGCTCGTCTGGATGCAGAGAGGAACAGCATGGAGGGCACTGTGGAAGAAATAAGGAGAAGGTACCAATACTATTCCACACTAATGCATTAATGTATGGAGTATCCTGCATCTCACAGTAAAGCTTTGCCCTCTCCATGTTTCAGGCTCAGACTGGCAATATGAAAGTTTGAGTAATAATCCATTAATCCTAGCATCTAGTTCTTCTTTTTTTTTTTTTCAAATAAATTTTATTGAAGTTTTCCAAGTAACATATTAGCAAAAAGTACAGTAAACAGGTTATCAAACGGGCGATATATACTGCTAATAAACCTGAAATCCAGAATAAACTAGTATAGTCAAATAGCAATAGGGACTGGGGGAGGATAAGCGATGGATAGGGGGGGGGGTAAGGGTGAGGAGGGGGATGAGGGAATCTGGAAGCAAGGACTGCAGGAGGGGGGGAGAGGGAGGGGTTAGGTTAAAGACAGGGCAAGTAGTAAGGAGGGGGGGAGAAGAAGGTGGGAAACATGTGAGGAAATATATGGGAAGCACAGTCATGTCTGAAGAATATCAATTATATAAAATATTACGTTCCTGAGGTCACAAAGTATATATATATAGAGACATGAATGGCATTCCCAATAACACTCCACATCAAAAAGGTGTAAAGCTCGGGTGCACGGAAGGGCACACCCGGACTTTAGGGCACGGCAGGGTTGGGGCACTCAGGCTAAAGGTTCATATCAGCAACTGGCAGATGTTTTAATGGACATCTCAGACCAGAAGAGGAGAAACGTACGAGGGAGATCGCAAATCAAAGGAAGGGCATTGCAGAATGGCAGGTGTAGAGGTTAGGTAGGCATACAAGAGTCAGGTGAAAACTTGGAGAATGATGCTTGAAACAAAGAGTCAATCCAGGATGAGCAGGAGTATGTCGGGTGCATAATAGAGAGGTAAGTGTCCCATTTCATGGAGAATTTGTGAGTAAGGCCGGTGAAGATACGAGCATCCATGGTGTCTCTACTGAGAAGCTTTGAGAGTTCTGAGGTAACCTCTTGCAGAGAACAGCATCTAGTTCTTAAAGCAGAACTAGCTCACAATTAAACTGTTGCTCAAAGTAAAGCTCAAGTTTGAAATGTTCTTTATGTTTTTAAATCCTTAATCAAAAATCCTTAAATCAAACACATACAGTGTATGCTACATTTAGGGCATGCCTCTGGTGATAACTGTTGCCAGTGTGCTTATGTCAGGTCTCAACAGAACTTTCACTCAAATGGCTGGTATTATAGCTGTGTAGCACGATGGCAACTGCAGATCTAAATAAAGGCAAATATTGCAATTTCTTCAGCTACAAAATAATACATTGGTATACATTTGCTTTGGTACTGTGTTTAGATTTCTAGGAACAGGCAGGGCTTTTATATATATATATATATATATATATATATATATATATATATATATATATATATATATATATATATATATATAATTTATATTCTTGGTTTTTATTGGAAATAAATAGCACAAAATGAGAAAAATGCATTTTAAAATCATATCACTAATTTAGGTAATATAGCAATATAGTAAAACTCAAAGTGAACATATGCATTTTAGGAGAGCCTAATTCCTTTTTTGATGCTTCAATTAACTCAGGGGGGGGGGGGGGATGGTTTGCAGAAATAATTTGCGCACTATTACAATAAGATTAAATCTTGTTGACATTGGCACAAATTATTACAATGTGACTTATTTATATTTGCCACCATTAAAAAATCTAAAAAACAAATGAATCCTGTTACTTTAAAGCATGTATATACAGCACAGTGCTTATGCTGTCTAATTTGGCCCCCTGTATCACCTGAAATACCTGGCTGATCCTGCCTGGTACTGCCCTCCTCCTTGTAAACTGACCACAGTTTATCATGGCTGCTTACCACTGACACCATGGTCAGTTTACGTGACTCCATCATCCCCAATCATTCCCAGTCCTGCTCTGTCCTCTCCTGTCCTCCTCCCCCTTCCCTCCCTGCCTGTCTGCTCCGACTGCTGCTATCATTTATGTGTGTCATTTCTACAATCCCCACTATTACATTGACTGATGTACCCAGTGTATGTGGTTTTACAAAAAAAAGAATGAATAGTCACTCTACTCCAACCATTTTAAATTGGCACTGGGGTCTCAGGTGGTTTAAAATGTTAATAAAACTTAACACAGGTTCAAGGCATAACGTTTAGCAATACAAATATCACAAGAATTGAATAAAAAAACAGTTAAACATTTACAGATTGTTTAGCATGTAAAGGACATTCGAGAAAATAAAAAAGTATCTTTTTACAGATATGAAGATGAAGTCAACAGAAGAACAGGAGCTGAGAATGAATTTGTTTCTCTAAAGAGGGTAAACATTTTAAAATGAGTCTCAGCTTTCTGTATTGTCTGTTAAAGCAACACTTATACCTGTATTTCTAACTTTAGGATGTTGATGCTGCTTTCATGAACAAAGCTGAACTTCAGGCCAAGGCCGACTCCCTGAACGATGAGATCAGCTTCCTTAGGACCCTGTATGATGCGGTAAATAATGCTCCTTGTGGGCCATAAACACATTCCCTAATTCATTTTATAATGCTGTACTGTAGTTGATGTACATATTTTCTAAATTTGCAGGAAATCAATCAACTCCAAGCTCAGATTTCAGACACTTCAGTTCTTGTGTCAATGGACAACAGCCGAGACCTAGACATCAATGGTATAATCGCTGATGTCAGAGCTCAATATGAAGAGATTGCTAACAGAAGCAGAGCAGAGGCTGAAGCCATGTACCAATCCAGGGTGAGTGTGTTATCATTAGAGCTACAAGGCCACAGGCATCATCATGCATTGTAATTCAGAATATATGTAAGCAGCTAGACATTAGAGTTTGAAAAAGTCATTGGGAGGAATTGTTATATGTCCACCACAGCCAATATTCTGCCAAGGTTAATTTTAAATATGTCCACCACAGCCGATATTTTGCCAAGGTTTATTTTAAAACAATTTAATTTTAGATTTTGATTTCAGCCAATTCTTTTCCTTGAAAACGATATAATATGCTATTTAAAGTTCAGCCCAAAGTTAAAATGCATTAAATAGCATATCTTCTCTCCCAAAGAAATGTAATATATGACATTTTACAGCTCCTGCATTTGTTTTCTTTTTTGGCCTTCTTCCTTTTGTTTACTTGGTAATACTAAAAAAAACACACTTCATTTCCCTCACTCTACTGTATCTCTCCATGACTTCAAATATGTCTACCTCTCTGTCTCTATTACGTTAGTGGTTGGGATTAGTAGTTTACAGACGGAAGAATACATTGATTGTGCGCTTAGTTCAACTCACTGGAAGTATCCAAGACACTGCATTTCTGGCAAGATCAACACATATTTTCTTTACTTGCTGAAAATGTTAGCATGAAAAAGGAAAATAATGCTGCCACCACATCAAAGTACTGGTAAACTGATATATATATATATATATATATATATATATATATATATATATATATATATATTTTTTTTTTTTTGGGGGGGGGGGTTGGATATCATTTAAACATCTGTGTTAATGTTTTTTTTTGCCGGTATCTACCACCTATGATAATTCAATTTTAAACAGTAATTTTATATCTTGATATAATAACAAATTCAGTTTGCTATGAGACAAAGCCTTCAAATAAAATGATGCTTAGAATAACAAATTAAATTAAAATATTTGGTGTCCACAAGTATTCAGAACTTTCATTTTTTTATTATCTACAGTTTGAAGACCTGCGATTGGCAGCTGGAAGGAATGGAAACAATCTGCAGAACAGCCAAAATGAGATTGCGGATCTCAATCGAACAATTCAGAAGCTTAAAGGTGAAATTGAATGTGCCAAATCCCAGGTATAAATCCAGAGTTTTTTTATCATTTAATGACCAACTTTACAATATTGTTAGCACATCTGATTAGGGTTTTTAACAACTGCATAGCGCATGTTTAGATGAATGTTTAATGTTATCTTTTTCCAGATTTAGACTGACCAGAAATGTCTTTTGTTTCCTATTTATATATAAAGTACAATTCCTTTGTAATATGTAATTTATTGTTTTCTTATTGATTTAATGGAAACAGAACTTTTTCAGCACTTGTTTCATTAGGATCCTTTATGCTCATGTATATTTTGTCAAGCTTATTGAACCCAAATAAAAGAAAGCAGAAGATAATCAATTGACCGGAATTGACGCATGTTATTTATTTATTTCTAGCGTGCTGCACTTGAAGCTGCCATCAGGGAAGCTGAGGAAAGTGGTGAAGCTGCTGTCAGAGATGCCAAACATAAGTTGTCTGAATTGGAGGCTGCCCTACAGAAGGCCAAGCAGGACATGGCTCGCCAACTAAGAGACTACCAGGAACTGATGAATGTTAAACTGGCTCTGGATATTGAGATTGCTACTTATAGGAAAATGCTGGAAGGAGAAGAGCACAGGTATATATTTCAGATGTTAGACAAGGAACATGCTTACTGTGATATCATACAAAGAGGGGTATGGAGGTGGCCTAGCTGTGTTATTTAGCTGCATCAGAGAAAAGTCAGGTCACCAGGATGGCTGTGCTGTGTGGCAGAGCCAGAGTGTACGTTTCAGCATGGGCCTCAAGAGTATTATTAGACCGGGGGTTTAAATTGTAAATTCCGTCAACATAAATATTTTTGCTCATCTGTCACAACTGGGCAGTAATATTCAAATGGACAGGTAGTGTATGTAAGGGTCAGAACCGAGGAGTCTGCATTTTCTTTATATGTAAGAAATACATTTTAGTTCTCTAGTTTCTGATAGTCTGTTTATATCTTATTTACTAGGTAATGTTCATAGATGTAAGAAAAGAATCTTACAAAATGAAGTTCATGCTAAAATTCTGTTCATTTTTTTCTTTTTCAGGATAGGTGCAGAGGGACATGTAAATATTTGTAAGTAAAACAATTTGTTCCATATATAATAAAAAGCTACATGCAAATTCACATACAATTAATGTGGATTCTACACCTCCCGCATTTAGTGTGGAAATATTTAGAATAGTTTATTTACTAATGACTATACATTAACCACTTTAAGACCGGAAGGATTTGCCCCCTTCCTGACCAGGCCCTATATTGCGATTCGGCACTGCGTTATTTAATGGACAATTGCGCGGTCGCATGACACTGTACCCAAACAAATTTTACGTCCTTTTTTTCCCACAAATAGAGCTTTCCTTTGGTGATATTTTATCACCTCTGCAATTTTTATTATTTGCGCTATAAACAAAAAAGTGCGACAATTTTGAAAAAAAAAAACAACATTTTTCACATTCTGCTATATGACATTCCTAAAAAAAAAAATGTAAAAATCAACATTTTTAAACATTTTAGGTCAATTTGTTTTCTGCTACATATTTTTGGTAAAAAAAAATCGCAGTAAGCGTATTTTGATCAGTTTGCGCAAAAGTTATCGCGTCTACTAACTATGGGAAAGATTTATGTCATTTTTATTGTTTTTTTGTTTTTTTTTTATTAGTAATGGTGGCAATCTGCAATTGTTTGCAGGACTGTGACATTGTGGCGGACAGATCGGACTCCTAACTGACATTTTTGACACTTTTGGGGGTACCAGTGACATTACTACAGTAATCAGTGCTAAAAATATGCACTTTTACTGTAATAATGCCATTGGCAGGGAAGGGGTTAACCCTGTGGGTGATCAAGGGGTTAAATGTGATCCTAGGGGAGGGATTCTAACTGTGGGGGGGGGGTGTGGCTTCTGAAATGACCATAGAGACATGTGATCCTATATAGCAGGATCACAAGGGCTCTATGATCATCCCAGGGTGAAGGAAAACACAGCCGACCGTCCTTCTCTCTCAGCGGGGTCAGGTGGCAATTGGAGCTGCCTGCCCCATGCATCGGCTTCCCCACTGATGATCGGGAGCAGGAGCGTGCCGCCAGCAGCACGCACTCGCCCCCTAGCTGCCATCAGGCAACCGACGTATACCTGCCGCAGTATATATGCGGTAAGCGGTCGGCAAGTGGTTAATTACTATTAATTATTTTTACCACAGATACTATACTCTGAACTAATATGTAACAATATTTTTTTGGGTTAATAATACTGTGCACAGATCATGATATGCAGTTTCAGTTTCAGCCAATCACAGACCATCTGAAACTAACTACACCTATCTTTATATTCTAAAATATAGAGATAGGAGGACTGGGGGGATGGATTAATGAATCTTTTATAAAAGTATACTTGCCCTTGAAGAAAATTTGAGTAGATTTGCTTGCTTCATAATAGTGCATTGTCCTCTGAAGTGACATTGCCTGAACATGTATTTACATATTGCCTGGAATAGCAAAGCTTACTATATTGACATATCTTATCGATTTGTTTCAGCTGTCCTGCACTCCAGCACTGGAGGAAAACATCATTCCTCAGGAAAGTCCCATGAAGCTAGTGGCCACCACCACCATCATAAGAGAGGATTCAGCTCCAGAAGCCATGTCCCCATAAGCAAGCACCACTCCAGCCATGCACATCACTGCTAAAGTGAAGACCAATATAGAGAAATGATGAGGCTGCTCAGTCGATGCCTGGCATAAAAGCCTACATAGAAATGTAGAAATCTCTTTTGGAAAAAAAAAAAAAAAATAAATCTCCTTTTCATATTATGTCTATACTGTATATGAATTAGGGGTGCTGGCTTGCTTATTAGTGTAGTAAATATAATGTTTGATGTATATATTTGTGACATTGTATGCTGTAAAAGGCTTCAATAAACAGTAATGCATGTTCTAGTTCTAGTTTATGCATGTCCTAGTAATGCACCTGATGTGCTTATAAATACTGACACCAGCTCAAATTACATTTCCCACAAAACATTTACAGTAGTTGATGATTTGCAAAACTAATTTTGACCACTGGGAGTATAAAAAGGGATAAATAGACAAGCTCAGCTCATTCCCCATTTAGAATACCCTCATTTATACAGAAAACACACATTATGCATGTTGGCTAAGCATGCTTCCTGTCCCAGTAAAGTGTACTGTTTAATGTGCCACACACACACACACACGCACTTTATTGCATGCCCTGGTAGATGCAAAAAAACCTACCAGGGAGGACCAGAAAGGGGCTAACGATCAGATCTAAAAAATACTTTCTCTACCAGGGTTCCAGGGAACCCTAGGATTCCTGCTAAGATTTCTAGGGGTTCATAAATCTATGAGCAATAGGAAATTGATCTCCCACTTAGGCCTCTTACACACGATACTCCTGTTTGAGCATCTCCTTTTTCAGCCGTAAATTTGGCTTATTGAAACCCGTGCATTTTTGCACATTTTCGCACATTTTCGCACATATGCGTTCGCGCAAATTTGCGTATTTTTGCGCAAATGTATTCTCACGTTTTTTAAAAATATGCAAATTAGCATTTTTCAGATCAACAGTATGTTCGTGTGCGTTCATTTGTGCGCAATTGCACGTATTTGCACGTATTTGCGCGTATTTGCACGTATTAGGCGTAAACTACTGTCCAAAAATGCAGATTTTTTCATTTTGTTCTTACTGAAGAATACACGGCGCTCATTTACGCGCCTGTGTGCATAATCACATTACAATGAATGAGCTGTATTTTAGCTCAGAAAAAAAAAAGCTGTACTGAGCATTTTTAAGCTGTAGTGTGCAAGAAGCCTAATACTGACCACCATTGTAAAAAGAATAATTTACATTAACCACCAATGCTAGGACTTTTTGCACCAACTACTAATGTTAGGGAACACCACATTTTTTGTTATTAGTAGTTCTTTTTCTGTTACTATTATTCATTTCATGTTCAGATTATTACTAAAAATGATGTTGATGTATAGAGCAAAGAGTATATAAAATTGATCTTCCCTGGCTGTCAAATATGATGGATAGGTTACATTGTTTAATCCTTTTTGCTACAAAGAGGTAGCCGTCATGGAGATGTATAGAGCAGCCACCCTATTCCACCAAATTGTGGAGCTGTTATCTCCTGGCCCATTTCCTGCAGCTCAGCTGTTTGGGCCTTTTTTATCAGCTGTACAGCCGATTACACTGTTGCAATTTGCAAACTTTACCTTAAGCACATCAAGGGTGGAAAAAACACCAGCCTTTTGGGTACCACATGCTTGACAAGGCATTTAACTTCCCACCACTCCGCCCATTGCCAAGAGCAAATGAAAACCACTCAAAAAGAATGCAATTTTGCTCTTCGTTACTCCTCACCTTTCCAGTCTACCTCGGCTATACCTCATGACCTCTCAGCAGCCTCCACTGACAGAGATGATGGTATAGTGCAGGTTGTCCAGGGTCCTTGCAGCACGTCTGCCAGTAGTACTGTAGATACTCTAATGCTCAGTGACCCAGAAGTGTCTTCTTCCAATGCCTCAGCAAACTTGTGGTGCATGGGCTCTCTCATTCTTCAAAGCTTGCGAAAGGACACGAGAATATGTGTCATAAAGGAGAAGGATCACTATTGATTGGCAACCCTTCTTGACCACCGTAACAAGGGGAAAGTCTTGGAACTCACCCCGTCCCCGCAGAGGGAGCAGAAGATGAAATCTCTTGAGGACACCTTAAAAAGGAGTTTATGTAATGCATTTCCCGACTCTGGTAGGTTACAGTTTGGTGGAAAACATAGTTTTTAGGCTTCTTTTGGTCAAGAGAGGAGTGGTGGAGAAGGGGGCCACCTCAGTGATGCATTTCAACATTTATTTAGTCCTTGGCACCCAGGGCTGTCAGCTTACACATGCCATCGGCAGCGTCTTCACCATATGGTGGGAGATTATCTAGGGGAGAAAACAGACATGAGAGCTTTCCAGTTGACGATCCATTGGGTTACTGGGTCATGAGAATAGACAACTGGCTAGAACTTGCCCAGTATGCAATTGAGCTGCTGGGCTGTCCTGCATCCAGCGTGCATTCGGAGTGGGCATTTAGTGCTGCCGGAGATTTTGTGACAGGTAAGAGAGCGCGTCTGTCCACAGACTCCGCGGACAGGCTGCCATTTATCAAAATAAATCAGTCCTGGATTAGCAGCAGCTATCAAGCCCCTGATGTCGATGTCACTGAAAAAGTGCTTTCTGGATCTTGAATCTCTGGAAGACTGTCTAGGCTGCCTTTGTGGGTGTTGATTTCATGTAGAAGACATTTTTTGGTGTAGGTTTCATGGGCACAATTAACACCCAAAGACCAATTTTTCTGCACCTGTTTGACAGGTGCATATCATTGCATTTCTTGACAGCAGGGCCAAATCTTGATTTCATCAAGAGTAACTCTATAGGGTTACTGTGTGAAGGCACCATCAACACCCAAAGACCAATTTTTCCACACCTGTGTTATAGGTGCATATCATTTAAGTTTTTGACAGCAAGATCAATTCTTGCTTTTATCAAGATTACCTCTACAGGGTTATGGTGTGAAGACACCACCAACATCCCAAGCCCAATTTTTTCACACCTGTTACTTCTATCCAATGGCAGCGAAAGAGAGACCAGAATTTATCCAAAAAATCTCTAATCTTATTCCGAATGCACTAAATTGTGGCCTCATCATACAGACTGGCTCCCCAAGCCGTTGTTTATAAAATAAAGAAAGCTTAAATGGAAAATGTCATTTTTTTTGGATTTATAAATGTCTTTTTGCTGCAAAAGGTTCTATTTATGATACAGATGTGTCACTTTACAGGCAGACTAAGGGGACCCACAAGGCACTATATTTAAAGGAATTTTTTATTTTATTTGTTATTTCTCAATTTTATGGTTTCACTTTAAGCATCAGTAAATCACTGCTCATTTAAAATGAATGTATTTTTGCTAACTTTTTTTTTCACTGATATATGTCCCCCTGGGTAGTACCCAGACCCCCATAACCATTGTATGCCCAATTACTTGCATATATGTCTTCAAAATGGGCACTTTTGGTTTTTCCAGTTCGGGTCCCATAGACTTCAATGGGGTTCGTTATACAGTTCCGAACGTTTGCAATGTTAAAAAGTTCTTCCGTAAACCAAACAGGGGGTTGTTCGGCCGATCTCTAGTGGTGAGCAACTGCTTCTGATATGACAGGAGGGAAATGGGCAAGGGTAGAAGGTCACAATGACCCCAGACAAAGATATTTTAAAAAAATGGTCACCTTATAAGACTGTATAAATGTGAAGTTCAGATGTAAGCCCTAACTTCATGATATTGAGTTTTGTTAAAGGACTGTGTATCATAAATATTTGTATTTTCTCTTTGGTAAATACTGTTTTAAATTTTACCATCTTTTACATGGTGATAATGATGGGCAACAATGGACAATGCCTACACAATGAGATAATAGCAATTGGGAGACCGAGTGTAACTTGTCACCCTATAACAAGAAAAACCAGAACAAACACCATCACATTAAAAAAAATTAAGTGACCTTTGAAAATACATTTTTCAATTAATTATTAAAACTATTAGGTTTAGATCTATTTTAATATTGTGTGTTCTCATATAATAGTATATCGAAAGGTGGTATGGTGACCATCAAAATGGACTATCACAATGTAAGTCACAATTACATCCGGAAATAAGATAAAATCTCCTTAGTGAAGACAAATATATAAAAAAGTTTGATACCAGCTCTAACTCTTCCCAACTTTATCCCGCATGAAATTGGAAAGAATTTCTATTTTTTATATACTCAAATTAACTAAAGATAAACTGCGGAGGGAGATTCAACACGATTTGGTGTCACGCACTTGAGACCTACATTTTCAAGCAGTTCCTTATGAACCTTTGAATATCTTCAAACTAGCTTTTAGTTACCTCAATCAAGGTACTTTTACTACCTTCAACTCAAGCATGCAGTTAGAGCACAACAGAAAGTGGCCAAACTGCAGCTCTCCCCAGCTCCACTTTTTTTATTTATTTATTTTTTTTTAAAGAAACTTTATTAAAGTCAATGAACATTACAAAGAGAAGAGGTATAACATTGCACAATACATTTTAACATTTTTTGGGGTCAAAAGCTGAGCAATGAAAGGAGCTCATATCTGACCCAGAAGAACAATAAGAGTAACAATGCCAGATCCAGAAAAAAATAAAATACACTAGAACCCTAGTTGGATGGATCTTGATTAACTAAATGGGAATGGTGACAAAGGGGGGGGGGGTTGTGATAAAGGGAAACCGGGGCGGATTAGAGGTAAGGAGGTAGGGGGGGGGGGACAAGAAGAGGGGAGGAGTGCCTGTGGGATATACCACTTAAAGTATGACGTGCTTCCTACAGTATTGATTTTACTACCCAGTATCAGCATATACAAATGTATCCACAGTCAGTGCAGAAACGGCATTTGTGGGTAATGAGGTAAGGAAGTCCTGCCATTTGCTGGAAAAACGATCAGCAGAGGATGAAGAGTCGGAGTCCATATTTAGCCGGTCTTTAGTCATAAGGCTTAAAAGCTCACGGTGAACTTGTGATATAGTAGGGCCCTCATTTGTAATCCAATTGGCAAGGATGACTCTGCGAGCTATCAGTAAACAGGTGAGGATCCAAATCCGAGGGTGAGGTAGGGGGCGGCTAGTCCATATTTGAAGACGTTTATCCCAGTATCCAAAGACAAGTAACAAAGGGTCTTTTGGGAGCTGAAGAAGCGTGATTCGTTGGATTAACGCCAACACTCGGTCCCAGAATGTAGATATAAAAGAGCATGACCAAAATCTGTGGTGTAGTGATGGACGGGTAGTTTTGCATAGGGGGCATAAACGCGTGGAGGGAGATTGTTCGATAGTCGTGAAAGGAACATAGGCTCTGTGCAGTATTTTCAACTGCGTTTCCCTCCACGTTTCATTAGGTGTCAGTCGAATAGTGCATTTGTATCCTTGAAATATCTTAGTGACCAAATCCTCCAAAGGAAAGTCCTTGGCCCAATTGGCCGCCGATGATCCAGCGAGGTTAGAGGACGTAAGTTTTTGGAAGGGCTTGTATATGTCAGAAATGCTATAAGTTCCGGATATCAACAGAGGATCCAGCAAGGGATCACTGAACCTTTTGGTATTTGAGGCACCCGATGAACGAAGGAAACTAAGACATTGCAGGATAGGAAAAATGTGTGAAGCCGGGAGATAATAATCGTCCAGGATAACCCGTAATGGTCGGGGCTTACCCGTAGCGTGATCACAGAGATCAGAGAACTTCGACAGGCCTTTACGTTGCCACTGAGCAAAATAGTCCGAATGCAGCCCGGGGATAAAGGCAGGGTTGCCCTGTATGGGCAAGTGCTTGGACATGGAGGGGGGGAGCTTCAGAAGTTTCCTGGATTCCCTCCAAGCGATCACTGTGTCCCGCAGGAGAACATTGTGTTGCAGTTGAGAAGGCATAGACTTCCATTTGACATGTAGGAGGGCAGCCAGCGAGAAAGGAGCAGACATTTGCGATTCGAGTTCAAAGTTAGAGTAGAGAGAAGACCTCGAGAGCCAGTCCAGGGAAATTCTGAGGAGGCATGACAGATTATATAATCTAATATTAGGAAGACTAGCACCCCCCTCGCTCCTGGGAAGGCAGAGTTTGCTGTAGGAGATGCGGGGTCTTTTGCCTCGCCATATAAATCTAGAAATACTGGTGGTCAGCGACTTGATATCTTTGTGTTTCAATAACAGAGGGAGCGTTTGTAGTGGGTATAATAGCCGCGCAAAGCTGACCATTTTCACCAGATGGCATCTTCCCAGGAGCGAGAGAGGCAGATCCATCCAACTATCTAGTTCACGAGAGATCTTTTGGAAAAGAGGGGGATAGTTCAGAGTATAGACAGAGGATGGGACTTTGCCTATTTTGATACCCAAGTATGTTATGTGAGAGGGCGCCACAGTGAAGGGGGAAGAAGAGACCCATGTGGGTTTGGATGCGATGCCTAGGGGGAGGATTTCGCTTTTAGCGTAGTTTATCCATAGGCCCGAACATAACTTAAATCTATCAAAAATAGATATGATGGTGTGCATGTCCGAGGAGGGATTTCTGGTAAATATTAACACATCGTCAGCAAAAAGTGATATTCGTAATTCATGTTTACCAATCAGGATACCATGGAGAGGTGCCTTGTCCAAAAGATACCTAGACAATGGTTCCAGGGCCAGATTGAAGAGCAGGGGAGACAGGGGGCAACCCTGTCTCGTGCCCTTAAATAAGTGGAACTCGTCAGTGAGGGACCCCGCTACCCACAACCTGGCCGCAGGAGAGACATACATGGCCCCGACAACGTGAGTGAACGGCCCCGAAAAGCCAAAAGAAGACAGAACCCTAGATAACCAGTCAAAACTCACGTTATCAAAGGCCTTCTCCACGTCCAGGGTGACGATAGCCAGATCCCCCCCCCCCCCCCCGAGGAAGCTGTGGCCTGGTCCAAAGCCAAGAGAACCTTGCGTATATTAGAGGCAGCCGACCTCCCCTTGGTAAACCCCGATTGGGCTGGGTGTATCAAAGATGGCATGATGAGGGCCAGTCGGGATGCCAGTATTTTCGACAGGATTTTAACATCCAAGTTAAGCAAGGAAATAGGTCGGTAGGACCCTGGTTCCAGAGGATCCTTCCCTTTTTTTGCTAATAATTTTATTATGGCTTGGTTGCCAGTGGGAGGGTAAGAACCCCCAGTCCATAAGGCAGAGTACACCTCTAAAAGTGTGGGGCCGACTATTTCTATGGCGTTTTTATAGAATTCCCCGGTGAGGCCGTCTGGGCCTGGGGCTTTGTTGGGGGCAAGGCTTTTTATCGTGTCATGGATCTCCTGAAGGGTCACTGGAACGTTTAGTGTCTCTAATTGTGAGGGGGAAATTTTAGGAAGGGTGACATTATCTAGGAAGAAGCTGGCTTGTCGGTCATCAAAAGGGTCTGGGGAATACAGAGAGGCATAAAAGTCTCCCATTGTTTTCTTTACCTCTGGGGGAGTGGATACAGTAATGCCCGATGAGCTGCGGAGGGAAGCAATATGCGTGGGTTTGTAGGGAGATCCGCATAGTCTCGCCAGGAGCTTACCGGCTTTATTCCCAAATTTATGCATCAGGGCCGTGAAGCGAGCGCGTTTTATGTTTTCCAGGTTGTCTGCCCACGAGTCGAAGGCCTGCTTGGCTAAGGTCCATTCCTGCCGATTTTCGGGAGAGTCTGTGATCAGCAGCATTCGTTGAGCTACGCAAAGCCTCTCGCTAGCCCGTCGATAGCTTACAGAGGCGTTTTTCCTATAGGCCGAGGCATAGGATATAATTTTACCTCGGAGGAAAGCTTTGCCCGCCTCCCAGAACAGGTTGTGCTGCGAGACGTGCGAAGCATTCAGCTCTGCAAATTCCTCCCACGCCTTAGCCAAGTATGCCTGGAATCCTGTGTCGTTGTGGAGACAGTCTGGAAATCGCCAAAGCCTGGTGTCAGCCTGTTTATCAGGTGGATCTACTGTCAGGGAGATGGGGGCATGGTCAGATATAACAATATCATGAATGGCTGGATCTTCAATTCTGTGAAGAACATTGATCGACGAGAAGAAGTAGTCTATCCTGGTAAACACTTTGTGCGGATGAGAATAGAATGTGAAGTCTCTGTCGGTAGGGTGATGAAGGCGCCAAACGTCCGTAAGCTGAAGGGAATCTATTAAGTGCGCCAGGGGACCCGGGGTCCGAGGAGCAGAACACTTGCGTCTATGTTTCGTCAAAGACTTGTCTAAGAGTGGGTCCATGAGGGTATTAAAATCCCCACCTATGAGATGTGGAGCTTGGGGATACTTGAGAAGATGGGCGGAGAGGTCTCTATAGAAGGACTGGTCTGGGATGTTGGGAGCGTACACGTTTGTTAGCAGTAGTTCCCTGTCATTAATTTTTAAGCGAGCGGAGACATAGCGACCTTTAGAGTCAGCGGTGACGGATAGGACGTCACAGGAGAGCCGTTTGTGAATCAATATTAAGACACCAGCTTTGCGGCCTAAGGCGGCCGAGCCCACCACCGTGCCGACCCACAACTTCCGCATCCGGAGGAAGTCGTCGGAGGAGAGGTGGGACTCCTGTAGCAAGGCAATGTCGGTCTTGAGCCGTTTGAGATGTCTCAAAACCTTCATCCGTTTGATCGGGGACCTTAGACCCCTGACATTCCGCGACAGAATCCTCATGGAGGGTCAGGGGGGAGGGGGTGTGTAGCTGACAGTGGGTTAACAATGTAGGCAAGTGCATCAGGCAGGGTAGCAGAAAGGAAGCTGAGAGCTGTAGGGGGGTAATGGTAACAAGGCGACATGAGACACCTGACAGGGATCATCCCCTTCCTCGGGGTCGTAGGCAAAGGTGAAAGGAGAGGTACAAAGGAGCGGAGTAGGGGTAGAGGGGGAAGGATAGTCAAAGGGATAAACAAAAAAGCATAAAGCATGGACCTCACTTTTTTCCGAATGCTGCGACCGTATCCGCCGGCGAAGTCCTAGGTGCGGACCCATGCAGGTCCGGCACCGCCTCATCCCCGACCCCTCCAAGAGAGAGGGGGGGAGGGGGGGTGGATGTTTGGGCTCCCCAAAAACATGCCCGTATGCGGAGAACTTAACGTCAGAAGCAGACACAGTGCAGCATCCAGGAAGCCCAGACGTGAAGCCGAAGGTGACATGGCAAAACATTTCAACCCATGAAAACTATAATAAGTAAAAAAACATCAAAACATCATGTGTATGCACAAAAACAATAAAAGCAATAAAGTTGAGGGTGGGAACATCACATGACCCCCAAGCTAGACTTGGGGGGACATAAGACAGGAAAGTTAAACAGTTCAGGTGATGATACTTTACGTGGTCCCAGTTAACGTCCTCAGAGGAGATGAGAACCATATGCAGGGGTCCAGGACTCCTCAACGGTTCGGGAGGAAATGGCTGCCGCCGACAACGTCCGAGTACTTTTGCCTCTTAGGGGATTCCTTGCGAGGACTCCGCGGGACCAGGGGGCGCTGGGTTGGAGGGGTTTTGGATGAAAAGTTGTCCGACCCATCCGCCTGGAGAGAGCGAGCGAAAGCTTCCGCCTCCGAGGGATCCTGAAAAGATAATTGTTCGCCAGAGGGTGCGCATAACCGAATAGTCAGCAAAAATCAGGACTTTAACACCGTCGATCTGAAGAGACTTGGATTGTCTGAATTTTTGGAGGATCGCGGATTTGTCGGCGTAATTTAAGTACTTAGCTATGATCGGACGCGGCGTGGTTCTGTCTGAGGAGTGAATCCCCATGCGGTGGGCCCTTTCGACCACGCAAATGCCTTGCAGACCCAACGCCTCCGGGATCCATTTGGAGCACAGGTCCGGGATGGATGAGGGTGGCACGGATTCCGGTCAGGGCCGGCGCTACCTATAGGCAAGGTAGGCGGCCGCCTAGAGCGCCCACCAGTAGGGGGCGCTATGTGGAGAGCGGCAGGCATTGAAAGCAGAAGTGCGCTCTGCTCCCCAGCCATAGGAAGAGTTTGCTCCGCCCCTTCTCCAAGTGCAGTACTGGATCTCCTCTGGCTACCAGGCTCTTGTGTGGGTGTGAATTGCGGCCAGCTTTTGAGATCCTACCCGCCTTATCTGACTTCTCCTGCCTGCCCGCCCGCATGTCTGAGCCGTCCGCCCGCCCGCATGCATGCCTGAGCCGTTTGCCCGCCCGCATGTGTGAGTCGTCCGCCCGCCCGCCCGGCCACCTGCATGTGTGAGTCGTCCGCCCGGCCGCCTGCATGTGTGAGTCGTCCGCCCGCCCGCATGTGTGAGCCGTCTGGCCGCCCGCATGACACCCGCCCGCCCGCATGCCTGAGCCGCCTGCCTGCCTCACCAGACACCCTGCTCCCCCCCTTACACGTCACACCTGACACCCTGCTACCCCCCTCACACCTGACACCCTGCTACCCCCCCTCACACCTGACACCCTGCTACCCCCCTCACACCTGACACCCTGCAACCCCCCCTCACACCTGACACCCTGCTATCCCCCTCACACCTGACACCCTGCAACTCCCCCCCCCTCACACCTGACACCCTGCAACCCCCCCTCACACCTGACACCCTGCAACTCCTCCCCTCACACCTGACACCCTGCAACCCCCCTCACACCTGACACCCTGCTACCCCCCTCACACCTGACACCCTGCTACCCCCCTCTCACACCAGACACCCTGCTACCCCCCTCTCACACCTGACACCCTGCTACCCCCCTCTCACACCTGACACCCTGCTACCCCCCTCTCACACCTGACACCCTGCTACCCCCCTCACACCTGACACCCTGCAACCCCCCCTCACACCTGACACCCTGCTATCCCCCTCACACCTGACACCCTGCAACTTCTCCCCCTCGACACCCTGCAACCCCCCCTCACACCTGACACCCTGCAACTCCCCCCCTCACACCTGACACCCTGCAACTCCCCCCCCTCACACCTGACACCCTGCTACCCCCCTCACACCTGACACCCTGCTACCCCCCTCTCACACCTGACACCCTGCTACCCCCCTCACACCTGACACCCTGCTACCCCCCTCATACCTGACACCCTGCAACCCCCCCTCACACCTGACACCCTGCTACCCCCCTCACACCTGACACCCTGCAACCCCCCCTCACACCTGACACCCTGCTACCCTCCCCCCTCATCTGACACCCTGCTACCCCCCTCACACCTGACACCCTGCAACTCCCCCCCCCCCTCACACCTGACACCCTGCAACCCCCCCCTCACACCTGACACCCTGCTACCCCCTCACACCTGACACCCTGCTACCCCCCTCACACCTGACACCCTGCAACCCCCCCTCACACCTGACACCCTGCAACCCCCCTCACACCTGACACCCTGCAACCCCCCCTCACACCTGACACCCTTCTACCCCCCCTCACACCTGACACCCTGCTACCCCCCCTCACACCTGACACCCTGCTACCCCCTCCCTCACACCTGACACCCTGCAACCCCCCCCTCACACCTGACACCCTGCTAATCCCTCACACCTGACACCCTGCAACCCCCCCTCACACCTGACACCCTGCAACCCCCCCTCCCACCTGACACCCTGCTACCCCCACTCACACCTGACACCCTGCTACCCCCCCTCACACCTGACACCCTGCTACCCCCCCTCACACCTGACACCCTGCTACCCCCCCCCCTCACACCTGACACCCTGCTACCCCCCCTCACACCTGACACCCTGCTACCCCCCCTCACACCTGAGACCCTGCAACCCCCCCTCACACCTGACACCCTGCTACCCCCCTCACACCTGACACCCTGCAACCCCCCCTCACACCTGACACCCTGCAACCCCCCCTCACACCTGACACCCTGCTACCCCCCTCACTCCTGACACCCTGCTACCCCCCTTACACCTGACACCCTGCTACCCCCCTCACACCTGACACCCTGCTACCCTCCCCCCTCATCTGACACCCTGCTACCCCCCCTCACACCTGACACCCTGCAACCCCCCCTCACACCTGACACCCTGCTACCCCCCTCACACCTGACACCCTGCTACCCTCCCCCCTCATCTGACACCTGCCTACATGTCTGAGCCGCCCGGCAACTGTCTGAACCACCTGCCGCCAGTCCGCCGGCCTGCCCACCCACTGCAACTCAGAGGGAGATGTTGACGACCAGGAGCTGAGGTAAGCTTAACTGACTGTACCTAACTGACAGAGTACTAAGAAAATGGGACTGGAGAGCAGGCTGGAAGTGAGGAGGGGGGTAATATTGCCATGTCCACCGATGCAGGTGGGGGCTGGGGGGGGAGTAAGGGCAGTGAAAGTTAACCCCCCACCTTGCATTGTCCTCATGGCATTGACATTTTTTTCCCACCTCCCCCTTCTGCATTTGTGGTAATGCCAGTATTAATAACCCCCTCCCCTTACATTGGTGGTCATGGGGGGTTACAATTCAATGTCACTTATCACCAATGTGGGGGAGGGGGTTAATAATGCTGACATCTGTGCTGGGAATTATTAGTGCGTTCACTGACCTCAATGTTGGGGATTTTGAATTCATCCACTGATACCTGTGCTGGGGGTTAATATTGCGTCCACTGATACCTGTGCTGGGGGTTAATATTGTGTCCACTGACATCAATGCTGGGAG
This sequence comes from Pelophylax lessonae, assembly GCF_965119305.1. Lineage (NCBI taxonomy): Eukaryota > Metazoa > Chordata > Amphibia > Anura > Ranidae > Pelophylax > Pelophylax lessonae. Next base: position 609,017,918 of record NC_138769.1, read on the forward strand.
TTATAATATGGTCTAATGACAGTTTATGCATTCAGGAAGGGGGAGCAAATTGGAATCTCTGCCACTGAGATCCATATCTCCCCTGTCCAGGCTGGCAGATGGTGGATCCAGCATCCCAGGTAATGGCAACTGAGTGAAGGGTATCGGTAACAGCTAAAGATCTGCCGCAGAGGATCCCCAGTGATGCATGTACAGGTACCAGCCTCCCCTACTCCCCAAACACACACCTCCAAGCCCCAACCCCACACCGACTGCAGGGGGCGCTTAACAGCTGGGAGTGTCTACATGAGACCCCCCCAGTGGGGAGGGCTGGAACTGACACACATGGGTAGTAGACCCCTGCCTGCACTGCAGCCTCTTTTCTTGGACTGATCCCTGTCTATATACTACCCTATCCTGTCTGTATACCTGTGAACCATGGCTGGCATGAGGAAGTGAGCCGGTGCCGCTACTATTTGTGTTCAGGCCCAGTCCATAGGCACAGGTGCAGGCCCGAGGATCATGGCTGAAGAAATAGGTGGAGAGACGAGGTAAAAATATCCACCCCGCCACCTCCACCATATACATAGGCAGGGGCAAAGGGAGCGCAGTCAGGAGCAGAAGGGGGGGGGCGGCAAAATGAGGTTTCGCCTAGGGTGTCAAAAATCCTTGCACCGGCCTTGATTCCGGTATCCCAATAAAGCGGAGGTTACTCCTGCGAGCTCTATTCTCCAAGTCCTCCACCTTTTGCAGCAGAAACTGGTTGGTCTTGTCCTGGGTTATCTCAAAATTATGGGAGCTGTATATCTCCTCTTCTATACTGGCCACCCGTGATTCCACTTCATTGAGCCTTTGTGAGTGAGCAGTGAGCTGCTTCTTGATGTCCTGCATGCCTGCTGCAACAGCGGACTGAACTGCAGCAGAGATAGTGGGGGAGAGAAGGGCCACCACAGTCTGGGCAATCCGATCTGACTGTGGGTCCCCCAGGGATGGCAGTTCTGGGGATGGAGGAGCCGTTGTGTCCATTCGTGAGGCCTCCGCCGCGGGGAGGGCCGAGACCGGGGCCTCGATTTGCGGCTGGCCAGGCGGAACGCTTTTTTCCAAGAATTTTTCCATTCGCGGCAAAAGGGACGTTCCCGGAGGTTGCCCGGTGGTGGGGGAGCCGGATGCGGACTCGTATAGGCAGGTTAAGCAGGTTTAATACGCTGATTTCGTGTCCGACCGCGGGAGCCGAGGGAGAGCGCTCCTACCTCATTCGGCGCCGGAACCGGAAGTCCACTTTTTTTATTTTATGCAAAACTATGGACCTACTAAAGGGCTTTTTTCCAGGTGCTATGGAATGTTGCTGCCTTCCTATCCTGTACATTTTAATGTGAAGATTCTTTGGGGAAAAAATATGTTGGTACTTTTGAGGAAGACAGGGGGGGAAATGTTATGCAGGCAGTACAAAGTTTTTTACTTTCTGTAGCACGAAAATTATCTCAGGTGTATATTCTCCTCCAAGTCCAATATACTCCTTCAAAGTTACATAAAATAGGCTTACTGACTCAACCACTATGTAATAGATGTAAAATGAATAATGGAGACCTGATTCATTTGCTGTGGCAATGTCCTAAAATGCACATACATTGGATGGGGTATTTCAAACCACTGTTAGGGAAGACCCCAAATAATGCTTACTAGGTATCCTTAGTGATCTCTCAGCCTAAGATCTGTGCAGGGAAGCTATAGCTAATGATTTGTTCCAGGATTTGTTCCAGATTAATTCCGCTGCTTTGGAAGTCTGCAGAACCTCCCACTCATGTAGACTGGATAAAACAGATGCTCAGGCTGGAAAGGTATATATATATATATATATATACTGTATATATATATATATATATATATACTGTATGTATATATATATATATATATATATATATATATATATATCAACAAGGGGGTATGCAGGTAGGTTTTAGAGGGATTGGTCTTCATGGCTAAATACACTGGGACTGAGCCCTCTCGAATTAGTGATGAACAGGCTCATTCTTTGACAGGCAATATGTGCCATCTGATATTAATTTCTCTTTCAATTATGTATTCTTCTTCCCTTTGTGTGATGTGATTTTTTTGATGTGCACCTTACACCTTACACCTACAGGTACACTGTAATTGTTTGGATGCTTAACAATTTATAGCTTTTTTGATATTATAACCATTGGTTATGCACATTGTATTATGCTATGGTCACCTTAGAAATTGTGCATAGTTGTCTTTGCTTCTCTTGCAATTTTTTATTAATAAATAGGGTTGAGCGAACCTGTAAAGTCTGGGTTCGTACCGGTCTTTAGGGTTTTCAGTACTGTACCCAAACCCGAACACTGCACTGTATGTTCATTATCGAGTTCGGTGTCCGGCAATTTGGCGCATAAAAAAAGATGCAGGGCAGCCAATCCACAAGCGTTTAACTGGTGTGCCCTTAGAAGCCATCACAGCCATGCCTACTAATGGCATGGCTGTGATTGGCCAGTGCAGCATGTGACCCAGCCTCATTATAAGCTGGAGTCACATAGTGCCGCACGTCACTCTCCTGTATCTAGTGTAAGGAAAGCATGCAGCTGCTGTTTGAGGAAGAGAATAGGAGTAGGACACAATCTTTAATCCGAACTTCAACTCAGCGATCATTCTACATAGATTTTGTTGTGTACTAGGGCACTGCTGCTGCTTTGAGGGAGAGAATATAGGAGGAGGACAGAATCTTTATTCTTTAATCAGAACTGCAACTCAGCGATCATTCTACATAGATTTTGTTGTGTACTAGGGCACTGCTGCTGCTTTGAGGAAGAGAATATAGGAGGACAGAATCTTTATTCTTTAATCAGAACTTCAACTCAGCGATCTACATAGATTTTGTTGTGTGGGTGCAGTGCACAATCTTTTTACCCTGCCCTAATCCCAGTGACAAAAAAAATACTTTTATCCGTCTGTTAGTTAGGTGGGAGTGGCGGCAGCATATTCAGTGTGCATTTAAAGCTATATATAGCTATAATTTTCTGGGTTTTTAAAAACACCCTTTTTGGGCTAAAATCCACAATTTTATAGCCCTTTCTTACTGCATCTGTACGTGTAGAAATAGAATTCAAGCTGCTGTCCTACTGTGTTAGTCAAAAAACACCCTTTGTGGGCAAAATACACAGTTTTACAGCCCTTTACTTGCTGCATGTGTGATAAAAACAAGCTTGAAATACTGCAATAATTTTCAGGGTTTGAAAAAACACCCATTTTTGGCATCACCCTCCATCTTGAGGCTCTGTCACATTATTCAGTGCACATTTAAAGCCATATATAGCTATAATTTTCTGGGTTTTTAAAAACACCCGTTTTGGGCTAAAATCCACAATTTTATAGCCCTTGCTTGCTGCATCTGTACGTGTAGAATTCAAGCTGCTGTCCTACTGTGTTAGTCAAAAAACACCCTTTTTGGGCAAAATACACAACATACTGTTGTTCTATTCTGCTATTCAAAAAACACCCATTTAGGGCAAAAAATAATAATTTTGCAGCATTTGCTGCATATGTTACTGTGAGATACACCCTTTAGATACTGTTGTTCCATTTTGCTACTCAAAAAACACCCATTTAGGGCAAGATCCTAAATTTGAGAAATATGAGGACAACGTCAAATAAGGGACATGGCCCCGGTCGTGGTGCTGCTGGTGGAGCTCCTGTTGCAAGGAGAGGACGTGGTCGATCTGTGCCAGCTACACGCACATTTGAAACACCTTCCTCAGGTGCAAGTAGGCCACAATCCCTACAGCAGTATTTGGTCTGGCCTAATACGGCTCTACGAATGTTGAGGCCAAAACAAGTACAGACAATAGTAGATTGGGTTGCTGACAGTGCCTCCAGTGCCGTTACATTGTCTCCCACCCAGTCTCCTGCAGAAAGATCAGAGTTGGCACCTGAAGCCAATGTCCATCAGTCTTTCACCTCACCCCATTGCAAATCAGCCAAGCAGTCTGAGGCCCAAGTCATGCAGCAGTCTCTTCTGCTTTTTGATGACTCTGTGAGCATGGTTTCCCAGAGCCATCCACCTAGCCCTGCCCCCAGAAGTGGAAGAGATTGAGTGCACCGATGCCCAATCACTTATGTTTGAAGATGAGTACATGAGGAGCATCGCAGCACGTCTCGGTGGAAGATGTGGAGGACGATGAGATCCTCGACCCCACATGGAATCAATGTCATGCAGGTGACCTTTGTAGTTCGGAGGAAGAGGCGGTGGTCGCACAGAGCCACCAGCACAGCAGAAGAGGGAGCAGGGTGCAAAAGCAGAGCGGCTGTCCCCTAGACTGTATGTATATATATATATATATATATATATATCAACAAGGGGGTATGCAGGTAGGTTTTAGAGGGATTGGTCTTCATGGCTAAATACACTGGGACTGAGCCCTCTCGAATTAGTGATGAACAGGCTCATTCTTTGACAGGCAATATGTGCCATCTGATATTAATTTCTCTTTCAATTATGTATTCTTCTTCCCTTTGTGTGATGTGATTTTTTTGATGTGCACCTTACACCTTACACCTACAGGTACACTGTAATTGTTTGGATGCTTAACAATTTATAGCTTTTTTGATATTATAACCATTGGTTATGCACATTGTATTATGCTATGGTCACCTTAGAAATTGTGCATAGTTGTCTTTGCTTCTCTTGCAATTTTTTATTAATAAATAGGGTTGAGCGAACCTGTAAAGTCTGGGTTCGTACCAGTCTTTAGGGTTTTCAGTACTGTACCCAAACCCGAACACTGCACTGTATGTTCATTATCGAGTTCGGTGTCCGGCAATTTGGCGCATAAAAAAAGATGCAGGGCAGCCAATCCACAAGCGTTTAACTGGTGTGCCCTTAGAAGCCATCACAGCCATGCCTACTAATGGCATGGCTGTGATTGGCCAGTGCAGCATGTGACCCAGCCTCATTATAAGCTGGAGTCACATAGTGCCGCACGTCACTCTCCTGTATCTAGTGTAAGGAAAGCATGCAGCTGCTGTTTGAGGAAGAGAATAGGAGTAGGACACAATCTTTAATCCGAACTTCAACTCAGCGATCATTCTACATAGATTTTGTTGTGTACTAGGGCACTGCTGCTGCTTTGAGGGAGAGAATATAGGAGGAGGACAGAATCTTTATTCTTTAATCAGAACTGCAACTCAGCGATCATTCTACATAGATTTTGTTGTGTACTAGGGCACTGCTGCTGCTTTGAGGAAGAGAATATAGGAGGACAGAATCTTTATTCTTTAATCAGAACTTCAACTCAGCGATCTACATAGATTTTGTTGTGTGGGTGCAGTGCACAATCTTTTTACCCTGCCCTAATCCCAGTGACAAAAAAAATACTTTTATCCGTCTGTTAGTTAGGTGGGAGTGGCGGCAGCATATTCAGTGTGCATTTAAAGCTATATATAGCTATAATTTTCTGGGTTTTTAAAAACACCCTTTTTGGGCTAAAATCCACAATTTTATAGCCCTTTCTTACTGCATCTGTACGTGTAGAAATAGAATTCAAGCTGCTGTCCTACTGTGTTAGTCAAAAAACACCCTTTGTGGGCAAAATACACAGTTTTACAGCCCTTTACTTGCTGCATGTGTGATAAAAACAAGCTTGAAATACTGCAATAATTTTCAGGGTTTGAAAAAACACCCATTTTTGGCATCACCCTCCATCTTGAGGCTCTGTCACATTATTCAGTGCACATTTAAAGCCATATATAGCTATAATTTTCTGGGTTTTTAAAAACACCCGTTTTGGGCTAAAATCCACAATTTTATAGCCCTTGCTTGCTGCATCTGTACGTGTAGAATTCAAGCTGCTGTCCTACTGTGTTAGTCAAAAAACACCCTTTTTGGGCAAAATACACAACATACTGTTGTTCTATTCTGCTATTCAAAAAACACCCATTTAGGGCAAAAAATAATAATTTTGCAGCATTTGCTGCATATGTTACTGTGAGATACACCCTTTAGATACTGTTGTTCCATTTTGCTACTCAAAAAACACCCATTTAGGGCAAGATCCTAAATTTGAGAAATATGAGGACAACGTCAAATAAGGGACATGGCCCCGGTCGTGGTGCTGCTGGTGGAGCTCCTGTTGCAAGGAGAGGACGTGGTCGATCTGTGCCAGCTACACGCACATTTGAAACACCTTCCTCAGGTGCAAGTAGGCCACAATCCCTACAGCAGTATTTGGTCTGGCCTAATACGGCTCTACGAATGTTGAGGCCAAAACAAGTACAGACAATAGTAGATTGGGTTGCTGACAGTGCCTCCAGTGCCGTTACATTGTCTCCCACCCAGTCTCCTGCAGAAAGATCAGAGTTGGCACCTGAAGCCAATGTCCATCAGTCTTTCACCTCACCCCATTGCAAATCAGCCAAGCAGTCTGAGGCCCAAGTCATGCAGCAGTCTCTTCTGCTTTTTGATGACTCTGTGAGCATGGTTTCCCAGAGCCATCCACCTAGCCCTGCCCCCAGAAGTGGAAGAGATTGAGTGCACCGATGCCCAATCACTTATGTTTGAAGATGAGTACATGAGGAGCATCGCAGCACGTCTCGGTGGAAGATGTGGAGGACGATGAGATCCTCGACCCCACATGGAATCAATGTCATGCAGGTGACCTGTGTAGTTCGGAGGAAGAGGCGGTGGTCGCACAGAGCCACCAGCACAGCAGAAGAGGGAGCAGGGTGCAAAAGCAGAGCGGCTGTCCCCTAGACTGTATGTATATATATATATATATATATATATATATATATATATATATATATATATCAACAAGGGGGTATGCAGGTAGGTTTTAGAGGGATTGGTCTTCATGGCTAAATACACTGGGACTGAGCCCTCTCGAATTAGTGATGAACAGGCTCATTCTTTGACAGGCAATATGTGCCATCTGATATTAATTTCTCTTTCAATTATGTATTCTTCTTCCCTTTGTGTGATGTGATTTTTTTGATGTGCACCTTACACCTTACACCTACAGGTACACTGTAATTGTTTGGATGCTTAACAATTTATAGCTTTTTTGATATTATAACCATTGGTTATGCACATTGTATTATGCTATGGTCACCTTAGAAATTGTGCATAGTTGTCTTTGCTTCTCTTGCAATTTTTTATTAATAAATAGGGTTGAGCGAACCTGTAAAGTCTGGGTTCGTACCGGTCTTTAGGGTTTTTAGTACTGTACCCAAACCCGAACACTGCACTGTATGTTCATTATCGAGTTCGGTGTCCGGCAATTTGGCGCATAAAAAAAGATGCAGGGCAGCCAATCCACAAGCGTTTAACTGGTGTGCCCTTAGAAGCCATCACAGCCATGCCTACTAATGGCATGGCTGTGATTGGCCAGTGCAGCATGTGACCCAGCCTCATTATAAGCTGGAGTCACATAGTGCCGCACGTCACTCTCCTGTATCTAGTGTAAGGAAAGCATGCAGCTGCTGTTTGAGGAAGAGAATAGGAGTAGGACACAATCTTTAATCCGAACTTCAACTCAGCGATCATTCTACATAGATTTTGTTGTGTACTAGGGCACTGCTGCTGCTTTGAGGGAGAGAATATAGGAGGAGGACAGAATCTTTATTCTTTAATCAGAACTGCAACTCAGCGATCATTCTACATAGATTTTGTTGTGTACTAGGGCACTGCTGCTGCTTTGAGGAAGAGAATATAGGAGGACAGAATCTTTATTCTTTAATCAGAACTTCAACTCAGCGATCTACATAGATTTTGTTGTGTGGGTGCAGTGCACAATCTTTTTACCCTGCCCTAATCCCAGTGACAAAAAAAATACTTTTATCCGTCTGTTAGTTAGGTGGGAGTGGCGGCAGCATATTCAGTGTGCATTTAAAGCTATATATAGCTATAATTTTCTGGGTTTTTAAAAACACCCTTTTTGGGCTAAAATCCACAATTTTATAGCCCTTGCTTACTGCATCTGTACGTGTAGAAATAGAATTCAAGCTGCTGTCCTACTGTGTTAGTCAAAAAACACCCTTTGTGGGCAAAATACACAGTTTTACAGCCCTTTACTTGCTGCATGTGTGATAAAAACAAGCTTGAAATACTGCAATAATTTTCAGGGTTTGAAAAAACACCCATTTTTGGCATCACCCTCCATCTTGAGGCTCTGTCACATTATTCAGTGCACATTTAAAGCCATATATAGCTATAATTTTCTGGGTTTTTAAAAACACCCTTTTTGGGCTAAAATCCACAATTTTATAGCCCTTGCTTGCTGCATCTGTACGTGTAGAATTCAAGCTGCTGTCCTACTGTGTTAGTCAAAAAACACCCTTTTTGGGCAAACTACACAACATACTGTTGTTCTATTCTGCTATTCAAAAAACACCCATTTAGGGCAAAAAATAATAATTTTGCAGCATTTGCTGCATATGTTACAGTGAGATACACCCTTTAGATACTGTTGTTCCATTTTGCTACTCAAAAAACACCCATTTAGGGCAAGATCCTAAATTTGAGAAATATGAGGACAACGTCAAATAAGGGACATGGCCCCGGTCGTGGTGCTGCTGGTGGAGCTCCTGTTGCAAGGAGAGGACGTGGTCGATCTGTGCCAGCTACACGCACATTTGAAACACCTTCCTCAGGTGCAAGTAGGCCACAATCCCTACAGCAGTATTTGGTCTGGCCTAATGCGGCTCTACGAATGTTGAGGCCAAAACAAGTACAGACAATAGTAGATTGGGTTGCTGACAGTGCCTCCAGTGCCGTTACATTGTCTCCCACCCAGTCTCCTGCAGAAAGATCAGAGTTGGCACCTGAAGCCAATGTCCATCAGTCTTTCACCTCACCCCATTGCAAATCAGCCAAGCAGTCTGAGGCCCAAGTCATGCAGCAGTCTCTTCTGCTTTTTGATGACTCTGTGAGCATGGTTTCCCAGAGCCATCCACCTAGCCCTGCCCCCAGAAGTGGAAGAGATTGAGTGCACCGATGCCCAATCACTTATGTTTGAAGATGAGTACATGAGGAGCATCGCAGCACGTCTCGGTGGAAGATGTGGAGGACGATGAGATCCTCGACCCCACATGGAATCAATGTCATGCAGGTGACCTGTGTAGTTCGGAGGAAGAGGCGGTGGTCGCACAGAGCCACCAGCACAGCAGAAGAGGGAGCAGGGTGCAAAAGCAGAGCGGCTGTCCCCTAGACTGTATGTATATATATATATATATATATATATCAACAAGGGGGTATGCAGGTAGGTTTTAGAGGGATTGGTCTTCATGGCTAAATACACTGGGACTGAGCCCTCTCGAATTAGTGATGAACAGGCTCATTCTTTGACAGGCAATATGTGCCATATGATATTAATTTCTCTTTCAATTATGTATTCTTCTTCCCTTTGTGTGATGTGATTTTTTTGATGTGCACCTTACACCTTACACCTACAGGTACACTGTAATTGTTTGGATGCTTAACAATTTATAGCTTTTTTGATATTATAACCATTGGTTATGCACATTGTATTATGCTATGGTCACCTTAGAAATTGTGCATAGTTGTCTTTGCTTCTCTTGCAATTTTTTATTAATAAATAGGGTTGAGCGAACCTGTAAAGTCTGGGTTCGTACCGGTCTTTAGGGTTTTCAGTACTGTACCCAAACCCGAACACTGCACTGTATGTTCATTATCGAGTTCGGTGTCCGGCAATTTGGCGCATAAAAAAAGATGCAGGGCAGCCAATCCACAAGCGTTTAACTGGTGTGCCCTTAGAAGCCATCACAGCCATGCCTACTAATGGCATGGCTGTGATTGGCCAGTGCAGCATGTGACCCAGCCTCATTATAAGCTGGAGTCACATAGTGCCGCACGTCACTCTCCTGTATCTAGTGTAAGGAAAGCGTGCAGCTGCTGTTTGAGGAAGAGAATAGGAGTAGGACACAATCTTTAATCCGAACTTCAACTCAGCGATCATTCTACATAGATTTTGTTGTGTACTAGGGCACTGCTGCTGCTTTGAGGGAGAGAATATAGGAGGAGGACAGAATCTTTATTCTTTAATCAGAACTGCAACTCAGCGATCATTCTACATAGATTTTGTTGTGTACTAGGGCACTGCTGCTGCTTTGAGGAAGAGAATATAGGAGGACAGAATCTTTATTCTTTAATCAGAACTTCAACTCAGCGATCTACATAGATTTTGTTGTGTGGGTGCAGTGCACAATCTTTTTACCCTGCCCTAATCCCAGTGACAAAAAAAATACTTTTATCCGTCTGTTAGTTAGGTGGGAGTGGCGGCAGCATATTCAGTGTGCATTTAAAGCTATATATAGCTATAATTTTCTGGGTTTTTAAAAACACCCTTTTTGGGCTAAAATCCACAATTTTATAGCCCTTGCTTACTGCATCTGTACGTGTAGAAATAGAATTCAAGCTGCTGTCCTACTGTGTTAGTCAAAAAACACCCTTTGTGGGCAAAATACACAGTTTTACAGCCCTTTACTTGCTGCATGTGTGATAAAAACAAGCTTGAAATACTGCAATAATTTTCAGGGTTTGAAAAAACACCCATTTTTGGCATCACCCTCCATCTTGAGGCTCTGTCACATTATTCAGTGCACATTTAAAGCCATATATAGCTATAATTTTCTGGGTTTTTAAAAACACCCTTTTTGGGCTAAAATCCACAATTTTATAGCCCTTGCTTGCTGCATCTGTACGTGTAGAATTCAAGCTGCTGTCCTACTGTGTTAGTCAAAAAACACCCTTTTTGGGCAAAATACACAACATACTGTTGTTCTATTCTGCTATTCAAAAAACACCCATTTAGGGCAAAAAATAATAATTTAGCAGCATTTGCTGCATATGTTACAGTGAGATACACCCTTTAGATACTGTTGTTCCATTTTGCTACTCAAAAAACACCCATTTAGGGCAAGATCCTAAATTTGAGAAATATGAGGACAACGTCAAATAAGGGACATGGCCCCGGTCGTGGTGCTGCTGGTGGAGCTCCTGTTGCAAGGAGAGGACGTGGTCGATCTGTGCCAGCTACACGCACATTTGAAACACCTTCCTCAGGTGCAAGTAGGCCACAATCCCTACAGCAGTATTTGGTCTGGCCTAATGCGGCTCTACGAATGTTGAGGCCAAAACAAGTACAGACAATAGTAGATTGGGTTGCTGACAGTGCCTCCAGTGCCGTTACATTGTCTCCCACCCAGTCTCCTGCAGAAAGATCAGAGTTGGCACCTGAAGCCAATGTCCATCAGTCTTTCACCTCACCCCATTGCAAATCAGCCAAGCAGTCTGAGGCCCAAGTCATGCAGCAGTCTCTTCTGCTTTTTGATGACTCTGTGAGCATGGTTTCCCAGAGCCATCCACCTAGCCCTGCCCCCAGAAGTGGAAGAGATTGAGTGCACCGATGCCCAATCACTTATGTTTGAAGATGAGTACATGAGGAGCATCGCAGCACGTCTCGGTGGAAGATGTGGAGGATGATGAGATCCTCGACCCCACATGGAATCAATGTCATGCAGGTGACCTGTGTAGTTCGGAGGAAGAGGCGGTGGTCGCACAGAGCCACCAGCACAGCAGAAGAGGGAGCAGGGTGCAAAAGCAGAGCGGCTGTCCCCTAGACTGTATGTATATATATATATATATATATATATATATATATATATATATATATATATATATCAACAAGGGGGTATGCAGGTAGGTTTTAGAGGGATTGGTCTTCATGGCTAAATACACTGGGACTGAGCCCTCTCGAATTAGTGATGAACAGGCTCATTCTTTGACAGGCAATATGTGCCATATGATATTAATTTCTCTTTCAATTATGTATTCTTCTTCCCTTTGTGTGATGTGATTTTTTTGATGTGCACCTTACACCTTACACCTACAGGTACACTGTAATTGTTTGGATGCTTAACAATTTATAGCTTTTTTGATATTATAACCATTGGTTATGCACATTGTATTATGCTATGGTCACCTTAGAAATTGTGCATAGTTGTCTTTGCTTCTCTTGCAATTTTTTATTAATAAATAGGGTTGAGCGAACCTGTAAAGTCTGGGTTCGTACCGGTCTTTAGGGTTTTCAGTACTGTACCCAAACCCGAACACTGCACTGTATGTTCATTATCGAGTTCGGTGTCCGGCAATTTGGCGCATAAAAAAAGATGCAGGGCAGCCAATCCACAAGCGTTTAACTGGTGTGCCCTTAGAAGCCATCACAGCCATGCCTACTAATGGCATGGCTGTGATTGGCCAGTGCAGCATGTGACCCAGCCTCATTATAAGCTGGAGTCACATAGTGCCGCACGTCACTCTCCTGTATCTAGTGTAAGGAAAGCGTGCAGCTGCTGTTTGAGGAAGAGAATAGGAGTAGGACACAATCTTTAATCCGAACTTCAACTCAGCGATCATTCTACATAGATTTTGTTGTGTACTAGGGCACTGCTGCTGCTTTGAGGGAGAGAATATAGGAGGAGGACAGAATCTTTATTCTTTAATCAGAACTGCAACTCAGCGATCATTCTACATAGATTTTGTTGTGTACTAGGGCACTGCTGCTGCTTTGAGGAAGAGAATATAGGAGGACAGAATCTTTATTCTTTAATCAGAACTTCAACTCAGCGATCTACATAGATTTTGTTGTGTGGGTGCAGTGCACAATCTTTTTACCCTGCCCTAATCCCAGTGACAAAAAAAATACTTTTATCCGTCTGTTAGTTAGGTGGGAGTGGCGGCAGCATATTCAGTGTGCATTTAAAGCTATATATAGCTATAATTTTCTGGGTTTTTAAAAACACCCTTTTTGGGCTAAAATCCACAATTTTATAGCCCTTGCTTACTGCATCTGTACGTGTAGAAATAGAATTCAAGCTGCTGTCCTACTGTGTTAGTCAAAAAACACCCTTTGTGGGCAAAATACACAGTTTTACAGCCCTTTACTTGCTGCATGTGTGATAAAAACAAGCTTGAAACACTGCAATAATTTTCAGGGTTTGAAAAAACACCCATTTTTGGCATCACCCTCCATCTTGAGGCTCTGTCACATTATTCAGTGCACATTTAAAGCCATATATAGCTATAATTTTCTGGGTTTTTAAAAACACCCTTTTTGGGCTAAAATCCACAATTTTATAGCCCTTGCTTGCTGCATCTGTACGTGTAGAATTCAAGCTGCTGTCCTACTGTGTTAGTCAAAAAACACCCTTTTTGGGCAAAATACACAACATACTGTTGTTCTATTCTGCTATTCAAAAAACACCCATTTAGGGCAAAAAATAATAATTTTGCAGCATTTGCTGCATATGTTACTGTGAGATACACCCTTTAGATACTGTTGTTCCATTTTGCTACTCAAAAAACACCCATTTAGGGCAAGATCCTAAATTTGAGAAATATGAGGACAACGTCAAATAAGGGACATGGCCCCGGTCGTGGTGCTGCTGGTGGAGCTCCTGTTGCAAGGAGAGGACGTGGTCGATCTGTGCCAGCTACACGCACATTTGAAACACCTTCCTCAGGTGCAAGTAGGCCACAATCCCTACAGCAGTATTTGGTCTGGCCTAATGCGGCTCTACGAATGTTGAGGCCAAAACAAGTACAGACAATAGTAGATTGGGTTGCTGACAGTGCCTCCAGTGCCGTTACATTGTCTCCCACCCAGTCTCCTGCAGAAAGATCAGAGTTGGCACCTGAAGCCAATGTCCATCAGTCTTTCACCTCACCCCATTGCAAATCAGCCAAGCAGTCTGAGGCCCAAGTCATGCAGCAGTCTCTTCTGCTTTTTGATGACTCTGTGAGCATGGTTTCCCAGAGCCATCCACCTAGCCCTGCCCCCAGAAGTGGAAGAGATTGAGTGCACCGATGCCCAATCACTTATGTTTGAAGATGAGTACATGAGGAGCATCGCAGCACGTCTCGGTGGAAGATGTGGAGGACGATGAGATCCTCGACCCCACATGGAATCAATGTCATGCAGGTGACCTGTGTAGTTCGGAGGAAGAGGCGGTGGTCGCACAGAGCCACCAGCACAGCAGAAGAGGGAGCAGGGTGCAAAAGCAGAGCGGCTGTCCCCTAGACTGTATGTATATATATATATATATATATATATATATATATATATATATATATATATATCAACAAGGGGGTATGCAGGTAGGTTTTAGAGGGATTGGTCTTCATGGCTAAATACACTGGGACTGAGCCCTCTCGAATTAGTGATGAACAGGCTCATTCTTTGACAGGCAATATGTGCCATATGATATTAATTTCTCTTTCAATTATGTATTCTTCTTCCCTTTGTGTGATGTGATTTTTTTGATGTGCACCTTACACCTTACACCTACAGGTACACTGTAATTGTTTGGATGCTTAACAATTTATAGCTTTTTTGATATTATAACCATTGGTTATGCACATTGTATTATGCTATGGTCACCTTAGAAATTGTGCATAGTTGTCTTTGCTTCTCTTGCAATTTTTTATTAATAAATAGGGTTGAGCGAACCTGTAAAGTCTGGGTTCGTACCGGTCTTTAGGGTTTTCAGTACTGTACCCAAACCCGAACACTGCACTGTATGTTCATTATCGAGTTCGGTGTCCGGCAATTTGGCGCATAAAAAAAGATGCAGGGCAGCCAATCCACAAGCGTTTAACTGGTGTGCCCTTAGAAGCCATCACAGCCATGCCTACTAATGGCATGGCTGTGATTGGCCAGTGCAGCATGTGACCCAGCCTCATTATAAGCTGGAGTCACATAGTGCCGCACGTCACTCTCCTGTATCTAGTGTAAGGAAAGCGTGCAGCTGCTGTTTGAGGAAGAGAATAGGAGTAGGACACAATCTTTAATCCGAACTTCAACTCAGCGATCATTCTACATAGATTTTGTTGTGTACTAGGGCACTGCTGCTGCTTTGAGGGAGAGAATATAGGAGGAGGACAGAATCTTTATTCTTTAATCAGAACTGCAACTCAGCGATCATTCTACATAGATTTTGTTGTGTACTAGGGCACTGCTGCTGCTTTGAGGAAGAGAATATAGGAGGACAGAATCTTTATTCTTTAATCAGAACTTCAACTCAGCGATCTACATAGATTTTGTTGTGTGGGTGCAGTGCACAATCTTTTTACCCTGCCCTAATCCCAGTGACAAAAAAAATACTTTTATCCGTCTGTTAGTTAGGTGGGAGTGGCGGCAGCATATTCAGTGTGCATTTAAAGCTATATATAGCTATAATTTTCTGGGTTTTTAAAAACACCCTTTTTGGGCTAAAATCCACAATTTTATAGCCCTTGCTTACTGCATCTGTACGTGTAGAAATAGAATTCAAGCTGCTGTCCTACTGTGTTAGTCAAAAAACACCCTTTGTGGGCAAAATACACAGTTTTACAGCCCTTTACTTGCTGCATGTGTGATAAAAACAAGCTTGAAACACTGCAATAATTTTCAGGGTTTGAAAAAACACCCATTTTTGGCATCACCCTCCATCTTGAGGCTCTGTCACATTATTCAGTGCACATTTAAAGCCATATATAGCTATAATTTTCTGGGTTTTTAAAAACACCCTTTTTGGGCTAAAATCCACAATTTTATAGCCCTTGCTTGCTGCATCTGTACGTGTAGAATTCAAGCTGCTGTCCTACTGTGTTAGTCAAAAAACACCCTTTTTGGGCAAAATACACAACATACTGTTGTTCTATTCTGCTATTCAAAAAACACCCATTTAGGGCAAAAAATAATAATTTTGCAGCATTTGCTGCATATGTTACTGTGAGATACACCCTTTAGATACTGTTGTTCCATTTTGCTACTCAAAAAACACCCATTTAGGGCAAGATCCTAAATTTGAGAAATATGAGGACAACGTCAAATAAGGGACATGGCCCCGGTCGTGGTGCTGCTGGTGGAGCTCCTGTTGCAAGGAGAGGACGTGGTCGATCTGTGCCAGCTACACGCACATTTGAAACACCTTCCTCAGGTGCAAGTAGGCCACAATCCCTACAGCAGTATTTGGTCTGGCCTAATGCGGCTCTACGAATGTTGAGGCCAAAACAAGTACAGACAATAGTAGATTGGGTTGCTGACAGTGCCTCCAGTGCCGTTACATTGTCTCCCACCCAGTCTCCTGCAGAAAGATCAGAGTTGGCACCTGAAGCCAATGTCCATCAGTCTTTCACCTCACCCCATTGCAAATCAGCCAAGCAGTCTGAGGCCCAAGTCATGCAGCAGTCTCTTCTGCTTTTTGATGACTCTGTGAGCATGGTTTCCCAGAGCCATCCACCTAGCCCTGCCCCCAGAAGTGGAAGAGATTGAGTGCACCGATGCCCAATCACTTATGTTTGAAGATGAGTACATGAGGAGCATCGCAGCACGTCTCGGTGGAAGATGTGGAGGACGATGAGATCCTCGACCCCACATGGAATCAATGTCATGCAGGTGACCTGTGTAGTTCGGAGGAAGAGGCGGTGGTCGCACAGAGCCACCAGCACAGCAGAAGAGGGAGCAGGGTGCAAAAGCAGAGCGGCTGTCCCCTAGACTGTATGTATATATATATATATATATATATATATATCAACAAGGGGGTATGCAGGTAGGTTTTAGAGGGATTGGTCTTCATGGCTAAATACACTGGGACTGAGCCCTCTCGAATTAGTGATGAACAGGCTCATTCTTTGACAGGCAATATGTGCCATATGATATTAATTTCTCTTTCAATTATGTATTCTTCTTCCCTTTGTGTGATGTGATTTTTTTGATGTGCACCTTACACCTTACACCTACAGGTACACTGTAATTGTTTGGATGCTTAACAATTTATAGCTTTTTTGATATTATAACCATTGGTTATGCACATTGTATTATGCTATGGTCACCTTAGAAATTGTGCATAGTTGTCTTTGCTTCTCTTGCAATTTTTTATTAATAAATAGGGTTGAGCGAACCTGTAAAGTCTGGGTTCGTACCGGTCTTTAGGGTTTTCAGTACTGTACCCAAACCCGAACACTGCACTGTATGTTCATTATCGAGTTCGGTGTCCGGCAATTTGGCGCATAAAAAAAGATGCAGGGCAGCCAATCCACAAGCGTTTAACTGGTGTGCCCTTAGAAGCCATCACAGCCATGCCTACTAATGGCATGGCTGTGATTGGCCAGTGCAGCATGTGACCCAGCCTCATTATAAGCTGGAGTCACATAGTGCCGCACGTCACTCTCCTGTATCTAGTGTAAGGAAAGCGTGCAGCTGCTGTTTGAGGAAGAGAATAGGAGTAGGACACAATCTTTAATCCGAACTTCAACTCAGCGATCATTCTACATAGATTTTGTTGTGTACTAGGGCACTGCTGCTGCTTTGAGGGAGAGAATATAGGAGGAGGACAGAATCTTTATTCTTTAATCAGAACTGCAACTCAGCGATCATTCTACATAGATTTTGTTGTGTACTAGGGCACTGCTGCTGCTTTGAGGAAGAGAATATAGGAGGACAGAATCTTTATTCTTTAATCAGAACTTCAACTCAGCGATCTACATAGATTTTGTTGTGTGGGTGCAGTGCACAATCTTTTTACCCTGCCCTAATCCCAGTGACAAAAAAAATACTTTTATCCGTCTGTTAGTTAGGTGGGAGTGGCGGCAGCATATTCAGTGTGCATTTAAAGCTATATATAGCTATAATTTTCTGGGTTTTTAAAAACACCCTTTTTGGGCTAAAATCCACAATTTTATAGCCCTTGCTTACTGCATCTGTACGTGTAGAAATAGAATTCAAGCTGCTGTCCTACTGTGTTAGTCAAAAAACACCCTTTGTGGGCAAAATACACAGTTTTACAGCCCTTTACTTGCTGCATGTGTGATAAAAACAAGCTTGAAACACTGCAATAATTTTCAGGGTTTGAAAAAACACCCATTTTTGGCATCACCCTCCATCTTGAGGCTCTGTCACATTATTCAGTGCACATTTAAAGCCATATATAGCTATAATTTTCTGGGTTTTTAAAAACACCCTTTTTGGGCTAAAATCCACAATTTTATAGCCCTTGCTTGCTGCATCTGTACGTGTAGAATTCAAGCTGCTGTCCTACTGTGTTAGTCAAAAAACACCCTTTTTGGGCAAAATACACAACATACTGTTGTTCTATTCTGCTATTCAAAAAACACCCATTTAGGGCAAAAAATAATAATTTTGCAGCATTTGCTGCATATGTTACTGTGAGATACACCCTTTAGATACTGTTGTTCCATTTTGCTACTCAAAAAACACCCATTTAGGGCAAGATCCTAAATTTGAGAAATATGAGGACAACGTCACATAAGGGACATGGCCCCGGTCGTGGTGCTGCTGGTGGAGCTCCTGTTGCAAGGAGAGGACGTGGTCGATCTGTGCCAGCTACACGCACATTTGAAACACCTTCCTCAGGTGCAAGTAGGCCACAATCCCTACAGCAGTATTTGGTCTGGCCTAATGCGGCTCTACGAATGTTGAGGCCAAAACAAGTACAGACAATAGTAGATTGGGTTGCTGACAGTGCCTCCAGTGCCGTTACATTGTCTCCCACCCAGTCTCCTGCAGAAAGATCAGAGTTGGCACCTGAAGCCAATGTCCATCAGTCTTTCACCTCACCCCATTGCAAATCAGCCAAGCAGTCTGAGGCCCAAGTCATGCAGCAGTCTCTTCTGCTTTTTGATGACTCTGTGAGCATGGTTTCCCAGAGCCATCCACCTAGCCCTGCCCCCAGAAGTGGAAGAGATTGAGTGCACCGATGCCCAATCACTTATGTTTGAAGATGAGTACATGAGGAGCATCGCAGCACGTCTCGGTGGAAGATGTGGAGGACGATGAGATCCTCGACCCCACATGGAATCAATGTCATGCAGGTGACCTGTGTAGTTCGGAGGAAGAGGCGGTGGTCGCACAGAGCCACCAGCACAGCAGAAGAGGGAGCAGGGTGCAAAAGCAGAGCGGCTGTCCCCTAGACTGTATGTATATATATATATATATATATATATATATCAACAAGGGGGTATGCAGGTAGGTTTTAGAGGGATTGGTCTTCATGGCTAAATACACTGGGACTGAGCCCTCTCGAATTAGTGATGAACAGGCTCATTCTTTGACAGGCAATATGTGCCATATGATATTAATTTCTCTTTCAATTATGTATTCTTCTTCCCTTTGTGTGATGTGATTTTTTTGATGTGCACCTTACACCTTACACCTACAGGTACACTGTAATTGTTTGGATGCTTAACAATTTATAGCTTTTTTGATATTATAACCATTGGTTATGCACATTGTATTATGCTATGGTCACCTTAGAAATTGTGCATAGTTGTCTTTGCTTCTCTTGCAATTTTTTATTAATACATAGGGTTGAGCGAACCTGTAAAGTCTGGGTTCGTACCGGTCTTTAGGGTTTTCAGTACTGTACCCAAACCCGAACACTGCACTGTATGTTCATTATCGAGTTCGGTGTCCGGCAATTTGGCGCATAAAAAAAGATGCAGGGCAGCCAATCCACAAGCGTTTAACTGGTGTGCCCTTAGAAGCCATCACAGCCATGCCTACTAATGGCATGGCTGTGATTGGCCAGTGCAGCATGTGACCCAGCCTCATTATAAGCTGGAGTCACATAGTGCCGCACGTCACTCTCCTGTATCTAGTGTAAGGAAAGCGTGCAGCTGCTGTTTGAGGAAGAGAATAGGAGTAGGACACAATCTTTAATCCGAACTTCAACTCAGCGATCATTCTACATAGATTTTGTTGTGTACTAGGGCACTGCTGCTGCTTTGAGGGAGAGAATATAGGAGGAGGACAGAATCTTTATTCTTTAATCAGAACTGCAACTCAGCGATCATTCTACATAGATTTTGTTGTGTACTAGGGCACTGCTGCTGCTTTGAGGAAGAGAATATAGGAGGACAGAATCTTTATTCTTTAATCAGAACTTCAACTCAGCGATCTACATAGATTTTGTTGTGTGGGTGCAGTGCACAATCTTTTTACCCTGCCCTAATCCCAGTGACAAAAAAAATACTTTTATCCGTCTGTTAGTTAGGTGGGAGTGGCGGCAGCATATTCAGTGTGCATTTAAAGCTATATATAGCTATAATTTTCTGGGTTTTTAAAAACACCCTTTTTGGGCTAAAATCCACAATTTTATAGCCCTTGCTTACTGCATCTGTACGTGTAGAAATAGAATTCAAGCTGCTGTCCTACTGTGTTAGTCAAAAAACACCCTTTGTGGGCAAAATACACAGTTTTACAGCCCTTTACTTGCTGCATGTGTGATAAAAACAAGCTTGAAACACTGCAATAATTTTCAGGGTTTGAAAAAACACCCATTTTTGGCATCACCCTCCATCTTGAGGCTCTGTCACATTATTCAGTGCACATTTAAAGCCATATATAGCTATAATTTTCTGGGTTTTTAAAAACACCCGTTTTGGGCTAAAATCCACAATTTTATAGCCCTTGCTTGCTGCATCTGTACGTGTAGAATTCAAGCTGCTGTCCTACTGTGTTAGTCAAAAAACACCCTTTTTGGGCAAAATACACAACATACTGTTGTTCTATTCTGCTATTCAAAAAACACCCATTTAGGGCAAAAAATAATAATTTTGCAGCATTTGCTGCATATGTTACTGTGAGATACACCCTTTAGATACTGTTGTTCCATTTTGCTACTCAAAAAACACCCATTTAGGGCAAGATCCTAAATTTGAGAAATATGAGGACAACGTCAAATAAGGGACATGGCCCCGGTCGTGGTGCTGCTGGTGGAGCTCCTGTTGCAAGGAGAGGACGTGGTCGATCTGTGCCAGCTACACGCACATTTGAAACACCTTCCTCAGGTGCAAGTAGGCCACAATCCCTACAGCAGTATTTGGTCTGGCCTAATGCGGCTCTACGAATGTTGAGGCCAAAACAAGTACAGACAATAGTAGATTGGGTTGCTGACAGTGCCTCCAGTGCCGTTACATTGTCTCCCACCCAGTCTCCTGCAGAAAGATCAGAGTTGGCACCTGAAGCCAATGTCCATCAGTCTTTCACCTCACCCCATTGCAAATCAGCCAAGCAGTCTGAGGCCCAAGTCATGCAGCAGTCTCTTCTGCTTTTTGATGACTCTGTGAGCATGGTTTCCCAGAGCCATCCACCTAGCCCTGCCCCCAGAAGTGGAAGAGATTGAGTGCACCGATGCCCAATCACTTATGTTTGAAGATGAGTACATGAGGAGCATCGCAGCACGTCTCGGTGGAAGATGTGGAGGACGATGAGATCCTCGACCCCACATGGAATCAATGTCATGCAGGTGACCTGTGTAGTTCGGAGGAAGAGGCGGTGGTCGCACAGAGCCACCAGCACAGCAGAAGAGGGAGCAGGGTGCAAAAGCAGAGCGGCTGTCCCCTAGACAGTACGCCTGCTACTGCCAAATGCAGCAAGGGACACCAAAAGCCAGCTCCAAGGAGTTCCCCAGCGTGGCAGTTCTTCAAACAATGTGCTGATGACAAGACATGAGTGGTTTGCATGCTGTGCAATCAGAGCCTGAAGCGAGGCATAAACATTCTCAACCTGAGCACAACCTGCATGACCAGGCATCTAAGTGCAAAGCATGAGCTGCAGTGGAGTAGACACCTCAAAAACCAAGAAAGGTCTCTGGCTCCTCCTGCTTCCTCTTCTGCTGCAGTCTCGGCCTCTTCATCCACCTCTGTAGTGACAGTGGCACCTGCCACCCTGCAAACAGAGGGTCAGCCAGCAACCACCACCTGGGTCACCAACCATCTCCACAATGTCCAATGGAAGCGTTCAGCTCTCTATCTCCCAAACACTGGAGCGGAAGAGGACGTACCCCCCTACCCACCCACGATCCCTGGCCCTGAATGCCAGCACTTCAAAATTCCTGGCCTTTGAAATGCTGTCATTCCGTCTGGTGGAGATGCAGAGTTTTAAACGCCTTATGGAGGTGGCTGTCCCACAGTACGTTGTGCCCAGCCGCCACTACTTTTCCTAGGTGTGCACTACGCAACGCCACCTGTGGCAAGGTCCACCTAACTACGGATACATGGACCAGTAAGCACGGTCAGGGACGTTATATCTCCCTAACAGCACACTGGGCAAACGCAGTGGTGGCTGGGCCTGAGGCGGATAGCAGTTTGGCGCATGTCCTTCCACCACCGAGGATTGCAGGACGCTTCAGTTTGCCTCCTGTTCCTAACTCCTCCTACTCCTATTCCTCATCCTCTACCGCTTCCTCATCCAGTCAGCGTAACACCATCACCAACAACTTCAGCACTGCCTGGGGTAAACGACAGCAGGCCGTTTTAAAACTTGCCTGTTTGGGGGTAAAACCCCACACCGCGCAGGAGTTGTGGAGGGGCATTGAACAACAGACCGATGAGTGGTTGGTGCCAGTGAGCCTCAAGCCTGGCCTGGTGGTGTGCGATAATGGGCGAAATCTCATAGCAGCTCTGGGCATAGCCAGTTTGATGCACATCCCTTGCTTGGCGCATGTGCTGAATTTGGTGGTGCAGAGGTTCCTTAAAAATTACCCCGATATGTCAGAGCTGCTGCAGAAAGTGTGGGCCGTCTGTGCGCACTTTCGGCGTTCTCACCCTGCTGCTGCTCGCCTGTCAGCGCTGCAGCGTAACTTCGGCCTTCCCGCTCACCGCCTCATATGTGACGTGCCCACAAGTTGGAACTCCACCTTGCACATGCTTGCCAGACTGTGCGAGCAGCAGCAGGTGTGGAGCAGCAGTGGAGTTCCAGCTGCAGCACGCATGCGTGAGTCGCTCTGCGGAACAGCACCACTTCACTACCAATAACTGGGCCCCAATGCGAGACCTGTGTGCCTTGTTGCGCTGTTTTGAGTACTCCACCAATATGGCCAGTGCCGATGACGCCGTTCTCAGCATTACTATCCCATTTCTATGCCTCCTTGAAAAAACATAGGGTGATGATGGAAGAGGATGTGGCACAGGAGGAGGAGGAGGAAGAGGGATCATATCCAAGGCTTTCAGGGCAGTCATTAACAAGTGGCTCCGAACGCCAGGTACACAATTGTCCAGCAAGGGCACAGTTCTGGAGGATGCCGAGGAGGAGGATGAGGAGGAGGAGATGGAGGAGGAGGAACCATGTTCACAGCAAGGTGGCACCCAGAGCAGCTCATGGCCATCACTGGTGCGTGGCTGGGGGGATACAGAGGACACAGACAATACACCTCCCACAGAGGACAGCTTTTCGTTGCCTCTGGGCAGCCTGGCACACATGAGCGATTACATGCTGCAGTGTCTCCGCAATGACCGCCGAGTTTCCCACATTATAACTTGTGCTGATTACTGGGTGCTGCTGGATCCCCGTGACAAGGACAACATACCATCCTTAATTCCCTCACTGGAGCGTGATTGTAAGATGCGTGAGTACAAGTGCACGCTGGTAGACACACTGCTGGTGGCATTCCCACCTGACAACGGGGGCACAGTGAAAGCACAAGGCGAAGGCAGAGGAGGAGGAAAAGGTAGCCAACGCAGCCGGGGCACTGCCAGCACCTCAGAAGGCAGGGTTAGCATGGCTGAAATGTGGAAAAGCTTTGTCAACATTCCGCAACAACCAGCAGCACCAGCTGATATGGAACGTCTTAGCAGGAGGCAGCATTTCACCAACATGATGGAGCAGTATGTGTGCACAAGCCTAGACGTACTGAATGACGGGTCTGCCCCCTTCAACTTCTGGGTCTCCAAATTGGTCATATGGCCTGAGCTTGCCCTTTATGCCTTGGAGGTCCTGGCTTGCCCTTTAGCCAGTGTATTATCTGAACGTGTATTTAGCACAGCTGGGGGCGTTATCACAGACAAGCGCAGCCGCCTGTCCAGAGCTAATGTGGACAAGCTCACATTCATTAAAATGGACCAGGCATGGATCCCACAGGACTTGTCCGTACCTTGTGCAGAATAGACATGCATTATGGCCTTACCCAGCCATTGTTGTATTTTTGATCTTTCTCACTCTTTTGGGGTGTACCCTAATTTAAAAAATTAAAAACCAAAACCAGTTTTGACTACCTCGTCCTCCTCCACCGACGCCGCTTCCACCTACACCGCCACATCCACCGCCACATCCACCACCACCTCAAACTCCTACTACTCCATATGGACCTCTTCCTCCTACATCAAGATTATTATTTTTTATTGTTATGTATTTTATGTTATTTTAAGTTATTTCCCTATCCACATTTGTTTGCAGAGCACTTACCATGCTCTTAACAACATTTTTCTGCCATTTGCAGCCCTCTAGCCCTTTCCATTACTTTTTTAGAGCCATTTAGTGCTCAAAAGTTCGGGTCCCTATTAACTTCAATGGGTACGGGGTCAAGTTCGGGTGAAGTTCGAGTCCCTAACTCAAACTTTTTTGTGAAGTTCGGCCGAACCCGTCAAACCCGAACATCCAGGTGTCCGCTCAACTCTATTAATAAACAATTTCCTGATTTAAAGATACTATGTAGAGCTACACCAGATTTTGTACTCTCCAGTTTTGATAAATCATCTCCAATGGCTTTTGTAAATTATTCTAAAATAAACTAGACCATAATTATACCATAAAAGCTGTAAAATAGTCTAAGTGTGAAAGAATTTTGCAGGGAGAAATAGCATAAATAACCGTAGTATGAATATAATTCAAATCCCTGAAATTCAATATCTTTATTTTTTTTAAATAATGAGCCATTCCAAGAAGAACCAACTTGTAAGGCATTACTGGGACATATACAGTACAAGACATGGTAATTGTTTTTTGTAATAGCATCAGCTCATGTTGCTTATAATAACTAAGCATTATTACAGTATTAGCCACTAATAAAAGTGTTACAGCTTTGAAAATATAGGTGGGTTACTGTTTTATTTTTGTGACAAACTGATGAACTATTATCATCAAGCTGAAATCATAGGAAGTCATAACAATGCCAATATTAATAACTACACCCAGTTTAGTATAAAAAGAGCCTAGCAAGTGTCAGTGATTGAACACTGCTCTGGAGAGTAGACAACACTTTCGATTCTCTGTGTATCAACTCCAAGAGAGGATCCATCATGTCTCACCGCTCCATCCTGGCCTCATCTGGACACAAGCACTTCAGTTCTGGTTCTGTTTCATTACCCAAACTTTCCAGTTCACACAGCTTCTTATCACACTCATCTAAAAATGTTCAACAGACCCAGCATTGTTTCAGCAGCAAGAGTGACCATTCTGTTGGGTCAAAGGGACCTAAGATTTCAGTGGGAAGTTTCCATTTAGGAAAAAGTGGACATAGACATGGATCTGGATTTGGTATTGTTGGACATGGTCATGGAATGTCTGGTTCTGGAGGGATCACAGCAGTTACTGTAAACCAGGGTCTTCTGGCTCCTCTCAATCTGGAGATTGACACAAACATCCAAAGAGTTAGAACAGAAGAAAAGAACCAAATTAAAGGCCTGAATAATAAATTCGCCTCCTTCATTGACAAGGTGAGAATTGTCAAGTTCATTTTAAATGAAAGGAAAATGCATATGTACATATTATTAAGTGGCCGACAATATTTATAAGGTTAAAAAAAAAAAACACACCATCAAAGCACATGTGTTATTTTGTGTTTAATTAAAGTACTAAAGTTGTGTCCCTAAATGTACATTTTATTTTGCATGAACATCAAGTTCAGTTTGATGTTATCGTGTATTACTGTCCTCACAATTATTTGCAGGTTTCTGAAAATTACTTAACATTATTTCCCAGTATATACTTTACCTAAAATGTCAAACACAGGATGTCTATGAAAATATGGTGCTCCTAGTATAGTGAATATGAATGCAATAGGGCTGGTTTACTAAAGGGTTAGAGAATCATAATTCCTAAGTTGTTTGAATATTTACCTCAATTATCCAAACATGTGAAAAGTACCTGCACATGATTGTATATTCATAATTAACACGAATTTGAAGTAAATATTCACACAAATTTTTGAGTAAAGATTTTTAATTCCTTTAGTAAATCAGCCATTGACTTTAAGCTTAAGTATGAAAGCATAAGTTCTTCAGCTTCCTAAAGGAACCGATTTCCACATGAGTAATTTGCAGTTCATTCTAGTGAACAAGCGTATTCATGGAAAAATACATGTGCATACTCTATACTAAATTGCACTGTCCCAGTGAAAAAACATGGAAAAGATTATAAGTAAATGCTTTTGCCAATCCAATCTGGCTTTACTCCCAACACAGGTAAGATTTTTGGAACAGCAGAACAAGATGCTGGAGACCAAGTGGTCTTTTCTACAAGAGCAGAAGACAGCCAGGTGTCAGATTGAACCTCTGTTTGAGGCTTTTATTGGCAACCTGAGAAGACAGCTGGAGAATCTAGAATGTGAGAGAGCTCGTCTGGATGCAGAGAGGAACAGCATGGAGGGCACTGTGGAAGAAATAAGGAGAAGGTACCAATACTATTCCACACTAATGCATTAATGTATGGAGTACCATGCATCTAACAGTAAAGCTTTACCCTCTCCATGTTCTGGGGCCAGGCACAGACTGGCAATATGGAAGTTTGAGTATTATTTATTTATTTTTTTCAGGTACTTATATAGCACTGTCAATATACACTGCGCTTTACATATACATTGCACATTCACATTAGTCCCTACCCTCAAGGAGCTTACAATCTAAGGTCCCTAACTCACATACATACACAGTATGGACAATTTTTTATACAGGATCCAATTAACATACCAGCATGTCTTTGGAGTGTGGGAGGAAACCGGAGTACCCGGAGGAAACCCACGCAGGCACAGGGAGAACATGCAAACTCCAGGCAGGTAGTGTCGTGGTTGGGATTCGAACCAGCGACCCTCTTGCTGCTAGGTGAAAGTGCTAACCACTACACCACTGTGCCGCCCATTAGCACTTAAATCCTAGCAACTAGTTCTTAAAGCAGAACTAAGCTCACAGTTAAACTGTTTCTCAAAATAAAGCTCAAGTTAGAAATGTTATTTACAATATTAAATCCTTAATAAAAAAATCCTTAAATCAAACACATGCAGTGTATGCTACATTTAAGGCACGCCTCTTGTGATAACTGTCACAGTTGCCAGTTTGCTTATGTTAGCTGTTAACAGAACTTTCACTCAAATGGCTGGTATTATAGCTGCATAGCACCATGGCAACTGCAGATCTAAATAAAGGCATAGATTGCACCTTCTTCAGCTACAAAAGAATAGAAGGGTATACATTTGCTGTGATACTGTATTCAGATTTTTAGGAACAGGTAAGGCTTTATTTTGGTAGCAAATTTTAATATATATGTATAATGTATTTATTTCCTTGGTTTTTATTGGAAATAAATAGAACAAATATGAAAAAACAATGCATTTTTCTATCATTTTTCCCAACACAACATGTACAAAATTTGAGAACTCCCACATATTTACCACAAAATATATTAATTAAAGTCCGCTGATTAAAATCATATCACAACTTGTACAACTTTTAGTTAATATAGCAATATGGTAAAACTCAAAGTGAACATATGCATTTTAGGAGAGCTTAATTCCTTTTTTGATGCTTCAATGCACGCAGGGGGAAAAAATGGTTTGCAGATTTAATTTGCTCAATATTACAATCAAATTAAATCTTGACGTGACGTGGGCACAAATGATTACAATGGTGACTTATTCATATTTGCCACCATTAAAAATTCAGATGACATTGTATTAATATGCATTAGCAATTGATGCAAACATCGTCCCAATCATGCAACATTTTTAGCATCCAACCTCATTTTTGTGAGAATTTGGTAAGGGAAAATTATTTTTTGGTTCGAATTATATAAAATGTTTTCTCCATGGGGGGGGGGGGGGGGGGGGTTGTCTGGATCTATTAAGTAGCAACCAGATCCACACTTCCAATGTAAATACTAAACAGGAGCATAGTGTTTACATTCCTTCTGCAGTGCACTCCTATGGAATATGCTGTAGAAGCTTTGGAAGCCCAGGAGCTGATTGTTTCAGGGTTGAATGCCAACTGTCATTTACAGCCTTTAGTTTCAGCCCAAATCCCCGCTGGGATGCACAGGAGCTACTGATTCCCAGTGACATTTTAAAACAGCACTGGGACGAATAGTCACTCTACTCACACCACTTTAAATTGGCACTGGGGTCTCAAGTGGTTTAGAATGTTCATAAAACAAAACACAGGTTCAAGGCATAAAGATTAGCAATACAAATTTTGGTTAAAAACAGGTAATAGTTTATAGATTGTTTATCATGAAAAGGACATATGAGAAAAAAAAGTGTCTTGTTACAGATATGAAGATGAAGTCAACAGAAGAACAGGAGCCGAGAATGAATTTGTTTCTCTCAAGAGGGTAAAAATTTTAAAATTAGTCACAGATTTTTGTATTATCTGTTAAAGCAACACTAATACCTGTATTTCTAACTTTAGGATGTTGATGCTGCTTTCATGAACAAAGCTGAACTTCGGGCCAAGGCCGACTCCCTGAACGATGAGATCAGCTTCCTTAGGACCCTGTATGATGCGGTAAATAATGCCGTTTTGGGCCATAAACACATTCTTTAATTCATTTTATAATGCTGTACAGTAGTTGATGTATATATTTTCTAAATTTTCAGGAAATCAATCAACTCCAAGCTCAGATTTCAGACACTTCAGTTCTTGTGTCCATGGACAACAGCCGAGACCTAGACATCAATGGTATCATCGCTGATGTCAGAGCTCAATATGAAGAGGTTGCTAACAGAAGCAGAGCAGAGGCAGAAGCCATGTACCAATCCAGGGTGAGTGTGTTATCATTAGAGCTACAAGGCCACAGGCATCATCATGCATGAATAGTTTAAATAAGTGATTGGGAGGAATTGTTATATGTCCACCACAGCCAATATTCTGCCAAGGTTTATTTTAAAACAATATATTGATTTAAAGGGTAACTCCATTTTTGTGGGGGAAAAATAGCAAATAAAAAAAAATAATATAGCATATACAACTGAGACAGAAGTCATATTGTTATTAAATGTTGTTAAAAAATTACTGTTCCATTGCAATCTGCAGCCGCTGTAATTTTCTGAAAATGCAATGCAAGATGACTAACTGGAGGTGTTCTGTACACAGAATATCTATAGCACACCCCCCCAGAAACAAAATTTCTGCTAGTGTGATTGGCTCACTGATTTTCCCAGAAGTCTGCGCTAAGATGCAATTCAGATTTCATTCCCTGCAACGAAAAAAAAATCGTTTTTTGGTGAGATACCCCTAATAGGAAAATGTCTAAAGGGATGCAGGCACCACAGATTTCCTCATTAGTGTTCTGCAGCTGCTGCAGCGGATTGATAATTACAAAACCCCTCCCATTAGACTCACTCACAGGGACACAGAGGAACAAACAGGGTTTTCTTCAGAATAACAAAGGGTAGGAATCGGCAAACCAAGTTTGTTAAAATCCTTGCAATGTACATATATCACCTAGAGGGGAATGTTTTTTCTCAACAAAAGTGGAGTTACGCTTTAATTAGAATAATGCTGTCAGTACAGTGTCCCAGTGTAAAAACACCATTAGTGTACTGCCTCCCGGCTAGCTTGAGGCTATCTGTAGAATGGATCATAATTTTAGATTTTGATTTCAGCCAACCCTTTTTCTTGAAAACTACATAATATGCTATGTATGTATAGTACAGCCTAAATTAAAATGCATTAAATAGCATCTCTTCCCTCCCAAAAAATATAATATATTGCATTTTACAGCTTCTTAGATGTGGTGCCTGCATTAGTTTTTTTGGGCTTTTTCCCATTTTTTCACTTGGTAATACTGCAAAAAACACATTTATTTTCCCTCACTCGACTGTATCTATTGAGGGAGCCAAAGTTTTTACTATCATTTCAAATATGTCTTCCTCTTCATCTCTATTACGTTAGTAAGTGAGATTAGTTGTATACAGAAGGAAGAAAACATTGTTTGTGTGCTCAGTTCAACTCACTGGAAGTAACCAAGACACTTCATTTCTGGCAAGATCAACACATATTTTCTTTACTTGCTAAAAATGTTAGCATGAAAAAGGAAAATGAATGCAGCCACCACATCAAAGTACTGGTAATTTAAAATAACGGAAAATTTACTATCAAATACTTACCGTATATTTCCTTTCCTGATGGACTCCATGGCAGCATACGTTTGGTTAGCCCCGCCCCTCACTCTACCCCATAGAACCCCACTTCCATAAATTTTCAGGCTGAGTCAGAGGTAGCGTTCCGTAACTAGCTGCCATGAAATCCATCAGGAAAGAAAAATAACCGTAAGTATTTGATAGTAAAGTTTTCATTTTCCTGACAGCCTTCCATAGCAGCATACGTTTAGGAACCAACTAGCCCAAAAAACAAGGGTGAGATGTCGGCAAAGTATGGTTTCAATCATAACCAACAAACCCCATGGATAGATATTGACAGCATAAGGAAGTTAGCTACACCTGACAAGGAGCCAGAACAGCTTTAATGGAAGACCTGTCATCCTCCTACAACTATTCCTGGCACCCTTTCACAGGGAGCCCACAAAGCCTACACACTCCTGGATGAGTGTGTGGTGACTGCTTCCGTAGGAACTAAACCTTAAGATTTATAAGCCTAATGACTAGCTGGAATGACCCATCCAGCAAGAATTCTGGATGACATCTCCGTCCCACTGATTCTGCTAGAGAGGATGAAAAATATGTTCTAAAACTCTGAGCAAAGCTGTAGCTTGATAGCATGCTTGAAAAATCCCAAAATCCATGGTAAGGAACCAGTTTTTCTTAGTGGTCCTGCATATGGGAGGAACAAACACTTTGTTCTCATAGAATGTCTAAGCCACCTCAGATTGCCAACCAATCTGGATATAAACACTACCCGTACTGGGCAAAAAGCGATAAGGATCCCTCTCGGCACAAGGCCAAGATCCCGGAAAATCTCCTGATTGAGGAAAAGAACCCATGGAAAGGTTGCCTCAATCAAAACTGAACTGAAAGAGATTCCATCTGGAGCAGCAAGCTGTCAAGGGGCCTTAAGAGCCGTGATTTTGGCCAAGCTTCCTGCTGTGGATGTAGCCCTAGAGAGATTAACATCATGGCTCAATCCTTACTCCAACTGGACTGGAGCGGATACCATCTGGAGCTGTAAGTCACCAAAGGAGCCCGCCTAGCCTAAAGCTGTGATCTTGGCAAACATTTTGGCTGAAGAGGTAGCCCTTAGAGTGCATGTCTTCATAGCTCAGTTTTTATCCAGGTTGAACTGCAAAAAGATCTCATCTGGAGCCGGCAAGGAGAGTCCTGGTTCTCCTTTGAGGCTCAGATGCAGCCCTCTATCAAAGTATTGGAGGAGTAAGGGATAGTCTACCCAGGAGACATTGGATATGACAGAGATATGCAGAGATCTGCCCTCTAAGAGCTTTAGGATCAGTTGAAGTCTGGAATGCACTTGACCAGAGAACTGAAGCAAAGGAAACAAATCAGTCCAAACGGAACAAGCTCTATTCAAATCCTTTTGTAGAATTTATAGATATTAGCTTAGAGAAACAACAGCCAAGCCTGATTAGTCTCTTCCTGCCAGGATCAGAAAGTGGAAGAGATGAACAAAGGTGGAATATTGCTCTTTACGACAGAAGATCTCATGCAAGAGAAAGGACTTCAATTCTATACCCCGGTATCAAAGGCAGGAACCAAGGCCTGTTTGGCCAATAGGGAATTATTTCAAACATTGCCATGGTCTTAGCAACAGAAACCCCCAAAAAACTGTATATGGATCAAACTGGAAAACATATTGCTTGTGGGATCTTTCCTGATCCAACACAGCATCAGCGCCCAGGTTCCTATTGAAAAGCTTTCTAGCTTGTAACAGTAAGGAGATGCTACCAGATCTAACTCTGAAATCTTGTATAGAGAAAAAATCCATTTGTGCCAATGTATGGGTGGCACAAATATGAAAAAGGTCAGTAAGCAACCTCTCCCCAAGAAGTGGAGCTCTTTGCTGACTACTTGGTTGAGGACTCTTTCTCTCTTCAATTCTTTCTGGACTCCAGGCCGAAACTGCAGGGGCAAACCTTTTTGGAGTTAGACACTGACTCTTGAACTGCAGTCCTTTTTCATTCAGCAGACATGTACTGTGAGAGAAGGAGGCCAGACTAAACACAGCTCTTAGCTGTCAAATGAAGCTAACCCTTAAAATGGACTCTTTAGACTCTCACAATGCGGACGAGATTGTTCCACTTGTAGAACTATTCCCAGCAATTTGCTATCAAATGAAGCTAGCCCATAAAGGGGACTGCTAGACTCTCGCAATGCAGACAAGATTGTCCCACTTGTAGAATTATTCCTTGCTGTTTGCTATCAAATGAAGCTAGCCTGTCAACTTCTCGCGTACCTGACTGATGAGCTCCAAGGTCCAAGATACTATAGAGAAGACAACCAGTTGGTAGGAGGATCTGAACAGCAGACAGGCTGAAGGCTGGAACATCTGAGTCCACACTCACGCACACCAAGAAGTCAGATCTGGCAGACGGGACATAATTCAGAGGTGTGTAGATTCAAGCGGAAGTAAGGAGGCTGGTAGAGCTCAGGCGGGAGATGCTGGAGTGGGGGCCACAAGCAAATTAGTCAGTTCACAGGCCGGGTCAACAACTGGCGGGCAGCGTGGAATCCAAAGGAGCAGGCAGGTTCAAGGTCAGAGGTGAGCTGAGGTCAGGTGCAGGCAAAAAGCAAGGGAAGTCCAAAATCAAACTGGGTCGTACAGGAGATCAATCACAGAAGCAGGTAAACAGGAGCAGGGGTCGCAGGAAGCTGCATATCAGACAGCAAAGACACAGTGCTGCTGAGGTGTTTAACCATTTCAGCCCCGGAAGGTTTTACCCCCTTCTTGACCAGGCCCTATTTTGCGATTAAGCACAGCGTTACTTTAACGGACAATTGCACGGCCGTGTGACGCTGTACCCAAAAGAAATTGTCCTTTTTTCCCACAAATAAAGTTTTTTTTTGGTTGTATTTGCTCACCTGTGCGAATTTTATTTTTTGCACTATAAACAAAAAAAGAGCAACAATTGTGAAAAAAAAAACAATATTTTTCACATTCCCCCTAAAAAAAATTTAAAAATCTATTTTTTTTAACATTTTAGGCCAATTTGTTTTCTACTACATATTTTTGGTAAAAAAATTGCGATACGTGTATTTTGATTGGTTTGTGCAAAAGTTATCGTGTCTACTAACTATGGTAAAGATTTATGTAATTTTTATTGTTTTTTTTTTTTTTTACTAGTAATGGCAGCGATTTGCCATTTTTAGCGGGACTGCGACATTGTGGCGGACAGATCGGACCCCTAACTGACATTTTGTACACTTTTGGGGGGCCCAGTGACATTACTACAGTAATTAGTGCTAAAAATATGCACTGTTACTGTAATAATGCCATTGGCAGGGAAGGGGTTAACCCTGGGGGTGATCAAAGGGGTTCATGTATGCCTATATGCTTACTAACTGTGTGTGTGTGTGTGTGTGTGTGGGGGGGGGGTTCTGTGACAGGCACAGACAGATCGCAGTTTCAGCTTAGCTGAAACTGCTGATCTGTCCCTGCCTGTCTCACAGAAGATCCGCCTGCTTTGTTTACATAACATAAATGTCTCCTCCCGCGGCCTGCCTCCCGCTGTGTCTAACATGACTGGATGCAGGGGAGCCGCTCTGCCACAGTAATATTACTGTGGGCGGTCGGCAAGCGGTTAAATAAGGCAGCCTGTTGCCTATCACTGAAATTAGTCTGCACTAAGTTAACCCTTAGGTGGCAGACCCATGACATAGCCTTTTAAGGGAATTGTTTAGACTTTTGCAATGCGGATAAAAATGTTCTACTTGTAGAATCATCTCCAGCTATTTGCCATCAAGATAAAGCTAGCCCTTGAAGGGGGCAGAATAAACCCTTGCAATTCAGACCAGATTGTCCTACTTGTCAGAATCATTATTTTTAATAGAATATTCTTCATCCCAACTTCCATTGCTTTGCAATAGAGGCCAGGCCGCAAATGCAGACAGATATACCCCTTAAGGACAAGTCCAACACAAGGCTATCACCAGAATACCCTACACCCCCCCCCCCCCCCCAAGGACACACCCAATCATCCTGATTGAGTATAGCCTTGAATGACACAGCATCCTCCAATGACAACTCCATGTATATGGCTAAGCTGATGAAGGCCACATCAACCAAACAGGTGACTTATTATGTGGAAAAACTTCTTCCCCATAAGTGCCTTAATCTGACATCCTGCAGTGCAGGTAGAAATGTCCCAGTTGGGGTTTGAGCTTGAGCAACCTAGTAGTGCACGGTGCTGACCACTAAGACATTCTGCTGCTGTGTCCTTCAGTTCAATTTGCACCCCTCTTCAAGAATGATCTTCTAGCTTAAACGTCATAGGACAAAAGGCAATGCACTCCTTTGGAAGTGCTAAATACTTGCATTGCAGATACCTTGCTCAAAGATCTTCCTCAGCTGCATATTCCTTTTAAGAATTGTTTTAATTGGCCAATTGACTGGTCCTGAAAGGAAAAGCTTGACATTGTCAGAGTAGAGAATCCTTGCACAGGGAGAGTTGTAACAGACTCCTTTAGTGTCTTGACTACCCGTGCCAACCTGATGGTCGCTGTCATCTTGCTCCCTGGATGCCTGAACAAAGAAGGAAATTTATACAGGATTTTACCAGCCAAGGCATGAGCAGTAAAGGCCCAGTTTATGGTGTGCAAAATAAATGTAGATCTGGAGACGCTTAAAAGCAAGTGTCCATTATTCAGCTTTCCATACACTATCTTTAGGAGACCCGCAGAAGGGCTGACAATCCAGTATCAGTAAGGAAGACACTGCCCCCCTCCAGCTATGACCTGCATAGAGCAGATAATACATAGCAGTATAAGGCTGCAGAGGACTTGTTGCAGAAATAAACAAATATCAGTAAGCTTAAGAGAGAACTCCACATTGTTAATAAAATAAATATTATAACATGTACAATTGCTACTCAAGCCATGCAGTAATTTATTAAATAACCTTCTCAATACAAACTGCAGCTGCTGAGGTTTCCTCAGCTGTCCAGAGAGAAAAAGTAACTGCTGTGGCAGTATTCCTTTTGCAGTGGTTAACCCTAAGGGGTTAACCACTGCTAAAGGAATGCTACCACAGCAGACTTCTCTGCATAGGTGATATTATTAGACAGAGCCTCCAACACAGAAAGAAAAACCTTGCTTAAACAAACAGATATCTGCTCAGGACAGAAAGCAACTGCACCAAACTTTGATAAAAAATGCTACAATGCACATCAGAGCATAGACACCTCCAAAAGTTTTCATGTTGATTATTATTTATTTATTTTTCTTTTCTAACACAAGTGGGGTTACTCCCTAACAGCCCGCATGGCGCCTGGTCCGTTCTGCTGACCTCAAGCCAAACATACTCACGTATCCTGGACTTCGTCCACAAATCAATTGATACATCCGCAGGGCGACTCGGATCCCAGGAACAGCAGAGCACACCGTCATGCTGGACATACTTTAGAGGTCACCAGCTTTTAGCAGAGCATCCGACCTAGGGCAACTGCTCGCCATTGGCAGAGATTCCATTATTACAGGTGTCAATCTTCTGCGCATGTGTTCCATTCACCACCCTGCTGTTAGCTCGGCATTTGGTAACTACTGGAGCCATCCTGGAACTTCTGGACACTACAGGATGCTCCCAATATCCGCATGGCTATCCCACATGAGACTCCAGTCCTCACGTCTTTCAAAAGGTAGGAAACTTCATACAAAATGGTCCTTATGAGTTAGGAGGACAAAAAAGGAATGCTGTTTCTGGCTCAGCCTGAAAATTTATAGGAGTGGGGTCCTATGGGGTAGGAAGCGAAGGCGGGGCTATCCAAATGCACGCTGCTATGGAAGTCTGTCAGGAAATATTCTTTTTTTTGGGGGGGATATATATCATTTAAACATCTGTAATCATTTTTTTTTTTTTATTCATTTTATATCTTGATATAATAACAAATTCAGTTTCAATTTAAAAAAGTGCAGCACTATTAGTAATGAATAAATAAATCAATGTAATGAAAGTCCATGCAAACAGTTCCATTAAACACTGAGAAAGATAAGGAAATCCCTCAATCTGTGAAAAGTGATGAAAGACTTGCAAAGATGCCACCAGTCTGTGATTTCACACCACGCTTTCCCTAATATAATGACCCCCTAATAAGGTAGGTTGCATTCACTTTGTTTAACAATTGGAAGCAGAACCCAAATTTCTGGGAAGAAGCTCTCTCAATCAGATAAAGGCCCCAGACACAATATGGCAACATTTGCGTCCCTTGTGAATGAAAGGTACGCCAAGGAGCATTCAGATGACCAGGATTTCATGCAAATAAAACAACCCACTTAGCGTAATCTCGTTTTAAATTTAATATAGTACAAAGAAAAAGAGTAACACTCACATATAGAAAGCCTTGGGAGAAGCATGTAATAGATACATCCGTCTTTCCAATAATTAAAATGGCCGTCATCGACCGCGCATGCACAGTAGCGTGTTTGCGTAGCTAGACTCTACGCACTTTGTCATACATGATGTCATCAGGGGTACGCACACACGCAAATAGCACGCATATATATATATATATATATATATATATATATACACACAGAGACTCAGGAGGATCCCTGTGATTGGACAAGCAATTTAACAAAAGGGGAGGAATCAACGGAGTGTCTTAATAATAAATGTCAAGCACCCTAGAAGGTCTGTTGCCAGCACCATCTAGTGACTGAATAGCAAAATACATTCCAAATAAACTCCATAGGAGTCCAAAATTGTTGTCTTTGGAAAAATTAAACAACTAAGCTATAGATGTAAATTAACCAACTCAATTGTAAAGATGTCCATTTACATAAACAACTTAAGGTATCCTCCCAAGTATATTACAAACATAAAAATGAATAGTTAAATACATGGTTAAAATAACAAAACATGCATTATACATGTCCAATGTAATATCAAGGTCCGCTGCCGGCGCCATCTAGGGACTGTATGGCAAAATACCTTTCAAAAAACTCCATAGGAGTCCAAAATTGTTGTCATTGGATAAGTTTATCAAATAAGTTATAGATGTAAATCAACCAACTTTATTCTAAAGATGTTCATTTACATAAACAACTTAAGGTGTCCCGCCAAGTTTATTACAGCTAAAGATCAATAATTAAATACATGGTTAAATAACAACAGACACATTATACATGCCCAATGTGATATCAAGACCTCCAAAGAAATCCTATGTCTAAAGTATAAACGCATTGGAGGTCAATTGATGTTGATTTAATCCCAGAGAGGAATAGAATTTCAGATGATAAATTCAGCTTGCTATGAAACACAAGCCTTCAAATAAAATGGTACATGGAATAACAAATGAAAATGAAATGTTTGGTGTCCACAAATATTCAGAATTTTCTTTTTTTTTTTTAATTATCTACAGTTTGAGGACCTGCGAATGGCAGCTGGAAGAAATGGAAATGATCTGCAGAACAGCAAAAATGAGATTGCGGATCTCAATCAAACAATTCAGAAGCTTAAAGGTGAAATTGAATGTGCCAAATCCCAGGTATAAATCCAGTGTTTTTTTATAATTTTATGACCAACTTTACAATATTGTTAGAACCCCTGATTTAGGGTTTTTTAACAGCTTCATAGTGCTTGTTTAGTTGAATGTTACCTTTTTTCCAGATTTAGACTGACCAGAAATGTTTTTTGCTTCCCATTTTTCTTTTTTTTTTTTTTTTTTAGACTTGCTTAAAGTATAATTTCTTTGTATTATGTCATTTATTGTTTTAATATTGATATTAATAGAACATTTTCAGCCCTTATTTCATTGGTATCCTTTTTGTCCATGTATATTTTGTCAAGCTTATTGAACTTAAATAAAACTAAGGAGAAGATACTTCTTTTACCAGATTTAAAAAAAAAAAAAATTGCATGTTATTTCATCATTTCTAGCGTGCTGCACTTGAAGCTGCCATCAGGGAAGCTGAGGAAAGTGGTGAAGCTGCTGTCAGGGATGCCAAGCATAAATTGTCTGAATTGGAGGCTGCCCTACAGAAGGCCAAGCAGGATATGGCTCGCCAACTAAGAGACTACCAGGAACTGATGAATGTTAAACTGGCACTGGATATTGAGATTGCTACTTATAGGAAAATGCTGGAAGGAGAAGAGCACAGGTATATATTTCAGATGTCAGGCAAGGAACATACTAACTGGAAGATAAAACAAAGAGATTACCTCATCAGTCTGCTCCTGCTCTTTTACTGTCCATTGCCAGGATTGAGGTATGGAGGTGGCCTAGCTGTGTTATTTGGCTGCATCAGAGAAAAGTCAGATCACCAGGATGGCTGTGCTGGGTGGCAGAGCCAGAGTGTCCATTTCAATATGGGCCTCAAGAGTATTTTTACACTGGAGGTCTGCAAAAGTTGTATATTCCTACAGACATAAATATTTTTGCTTATCTGTCACAATTGGGCAGTGATATTCAAATGGACACGTACTGTATGTAAGGGTCAGAACCGAGGAGTCTGCATTTTCTTTATATGTAAGCAATTTTAGTTCTCTAGTTTCTGCCTGATAATCTGTTCAAATGTTATTTACAAGTTAATGATCATAGGTGTAAGAAAAAAATCTTACAAAATGACATTCATGCTAAAATTCTGTTAATGTTTCTCTTTTTCAGGATTGGTGCAGAGGGACATGTAAACATTTGTAAGTAAAACAATTTGTTTCATATATAATAAAAACCTACAGTGCAAATTCACATACAATATTGATATGGATTATACACCTCCCACATTTAGTGTGGAAATATTTAGAATATAGTTTATTTATCAAAGAATAATTATTAACTTCTATTAATTATTTTTACCACAAATACTATACTCTAAACTATTGTGTGGTAATAATAATGTACAAAGATCATGATATACAGTTTCTAATTTTAACCAACCAAAGATCAACTTAAAGTAGCTACACTGATCTCTGTATATTCTAAAATATAGCGATAGGAGGACTAGGGAGGGTGGGTTAATGAATATTTAATTAAAGTATACTTGCCCTTGAAGAAAATTTGAGTAGACTTGCTGGCTTCATAATAGCGCATTATCTTCTGAGTGAGATTGCCTGAACATGTATTTACATATTGCCTGGAATAGCAAAGATAACCATAATGACATAACCTATCCTCTTGTTTCAGCTGTCCTACACTCTAGCACTGGAGGACAACACCATTCTTCAGGAAAGTCCCATGAATCTAGTGGCCAGCACCAGCACCACCATCATCATAAGGGAGGATTCAGCTCCAGAAGCCATGTTCCCATAAGCAAGCATCACTCCAGCCATGGACATCACTGCTGAAGACCTATATACAAGAGATATGATGAAGCTTCTCAGTCAATGCATGGCATAAAAGCCTACATAGAAATGTAGAATTCTCCTTTTCATATTATGTCTAAACTGTATATTAGTTAGGGGTGCTGGCTTGCTTATTAGTCTAAATAGAATGTTTGCCATATATATTTGTGACATTGTATGCTGTAAAATGCTCCAATAAACAGTAATGCATGTTTTGGCATCTGCTGTAGTTATAAATACTGACACCAGCTCAAATTACATTTCCCACTGAAAATTTACAGTAGTTGATGATTTGCAAATATAATTGTGACCACTGTGAGTATAACAATGGATGAAGAGACAATCTCAGACCATTTTCCGTTTATATTACACTCATTTATACAGTAAACACATATTATGCATGTCTGCTAAGCATATTTCCTGTCCCAGTAAAGTCTACTGTTTAATGCCCCACTCACACACACACATGCACTTTATTGCATGCCCTGGTAGAAGGTATCAGCCAGACCAGAATGTGTTAATGATTAGATCTAGAACAATCTTTCTCTACCAGGGTTCCGTGGCACCCTAGGATTCCTGCTAAGATTGCTTGGGGTTCATAAAGCTTTGAGCAATAGGGAATTGATCTCCCACTTACACTGACCACCATTGTAAAAATAATAATTTTACATTGATCACCAATGCTGCTGACTTTTAATAAACAGCCACTTACCTGTCCTACGATCCAGCAATGTATCAGCCGCCCGGGTTTTTATCTTGTATCTGCTGTATCCGACTACAGCATTTTAACCAGATTGCGACTAGAG
The DNA here is from genome assembly GCF_965119305.1 of Pelophylax lessonae. Classification (NCBI taxonomy): domain Eukaryota; kingdom Metazoa; phylum Chordata; class Amphibia; order Anura; family Ranidae; genus Pelophylax; species Pelophylax lessonae. The sequence continues at coordinate 609,058,181 of NC_138769.1, forward strand.
TATCAGTTTAGTGTGAATCTAGTGATAGTGCAGCATGAGTGTAGTGTGACCATTCATGCCTACTTTAGTGTCAGTTTATTTTGTCAGGGCAGGTTTCCTTCAGTGCATTAGTGCACATTTAAGGTAGCATATTTCAGTGCATTCGTGCACGTTTAACGCAGTATATTTCAGTGCATTACTGCAAAAATAATGCAGTATATTTAGGTGTGTTAGTGCACATTTAAGGCGGTATATATCAGTGTATTACTGCACGTTTAACGCAGTATATTTCAATGCGTTACTGCACATTTACGCAGTATAGTTCAGCAAGTTAGTGGACCCTTAACGCAGTATATTTTAGTGTGTTTTTGGCTTACTAAACCATCCTAATCCTCCTCATTCTCCGTCACCCAAGCAGAGACTAGTGCACTGTCCACTGCAGCTGCCAGAGTGGCCTATTCTGCCTCTTTGTCCACAGCTATTCCTCCCATAGCCCCAGCAACAGGCATGAAAGTCAGCTGAGTTAATTGAACACAGCGTCAGCCACTTGCTGCTTGACAATGCACAGCCATTACTTGATTTAAATCTTGGTTCTGAGGTTGATGAAGGTAGGAACATGACCCTACAGAGAGGCAGAGAGGGGAGAAGACTGGTAAACAACAAATTTTTAATCACGTTCCCTCAGCCGCTGCGTATTGCCAAGTTGTTTCCAGTGATAACGAGGATGGAGGGGACAATGAGGAGAATGAGGTCACTGGCGCAACTTGAGTGCCGGATAGAGCAGAGGAGGAAAGTCAGGGTGAGGTACAACCCCATGGAGGCAGCCATCATGGAACAGTAAGCTGCCCTATACCTCCAGATTGTGGAGCTGTTATCTCCCAGCCCTTTTCCCACAGCTCAGCTGTTTGGGCCTTTTTTAGCATATGTGCAGCCAATCGCACTGTTGCAAATTGCAAACTTTGCCTCCAGCACATAAAGCATGGCAAAAATACCAGCCATTTGGGTACCACATGCTTGACAAGGCATTTAACCTTCCACCACTCACCCCTTGGCAAGAGCACCTGAAGGCCACACAAAAGGGATGCAATTCTGCTCCTCCTCACTCCTCAACTTTCTGGTCTACCCCCACTATATCTCATGACCTCTTAGCAGCCTCCACTTACAGGGATGATGGTATAGTGCAGGGTGTCCCAAGTCCTTGCAGTACATCTGCCAGTAGCACACCACCAGCTGTAGAATATAGCAGGCAAATTGCTCTTCCCCGTCTGCTGCAGCGAAAAAAAAAAATACAGTCAATGCCACCCACATGCCCAGCGTCTAAATTCAAGCTTGTTAAACCTCCTGCCTCTCCATCTGGTGGATTCTGCCCCATTCCGTGAATTTGCTGTACCACAATGGCAGGTTCCCAGTCGCTATTTCTTTTCACATAAGACCATTCCAGATCTCTAACATCACGTGGAAGGCAATGTTTTGGCATCATTGGGAAAGACAGTCAGCCACAAGGTCCACCTTAATGCTGACAAGTGGTCCAGCAAGCATTGTCAGGGACAATATATTTAATTCACAGCACACTGGGTAACTTTGCTTGAAACTCGAAAGGATGCAGGACGTGGCTTAGTGCTTCAGCTTGTTGTGGCACCACGTCTCCATACAGCTAGTGGTGATGATGTGAGATTAGTCAGCTCCACCCCCTCCTCCTCCTCCATGCCCTCCTTTGCTGAATTGTCCTTTGAACCACGCTATTCAATGAGGCAGGCTAAAAGGTGCCATGCAGTGCTTCAGCTGTTCTGTCTAGGAGACAGAAGCCACACCAGAGCTTAGATTCTTGCATCTCTGTAGGGGCAGGCCCAGAGGTAGTTAACAAATAAAAAAACAAAAAAGGCACAGGGGCACACTGAACACCCAGCTCATAACACTATGGCAGCAAAGGTGTCAGTGCATTGCCTGGCCAATTTAATTCATAGTACAAACAAGTGTTTACTGCCCCCAACTGTAACTGGTCACTGCAACAAGGAGAATTAGGAAGGCAACACATATAAAAAACAAAAAAAACTAAAGACATTTCCAAGCTCAACTTACCAACCAACCTGCGACCAACCAAATCGACCTTTCCAGCAGTATGCATTAAAAATCGGGGTTTAGTTGCACACATTTGCACATTAATGCATAAGCCGCAGAGCCCCTGCAAGGCACCCCATTTTCTGTAGACCTAAACTCTAATTTCTGTGAATCTCCAACAATGGAAGCATATGTATTTAGATGGACAGCTGTAGGGCAGATAAACCTGGAGGGAGCCCACCCTTCCTTAAAGGCACAGGGGCACACTGAACACCAAGCCCATAGCACTATGGCAGCAAAAGTGTCAGTCGTTGCCTGGCCAATATAATTCATAGTACAAAAAAGTGGTTACTGCCCCCATTTGTAACTGGTCACTGCACCAAGGAGCATTAAAATGGCAACTTTAAAAAAAAAAAACTTCTGAAAAAAAAAAAACAAAGAAATTTCCAAGCTCAACTTACCGACCAGCCTGCGACCAACTGAGTTCACACCACGCTAACTGGAGTTAGCAATGGTGGTGTGCGATAATGGCACAAACCTCCTGTCTGCCTTAGACAGGGAAAGTTGATAAATGTGCCATGCCTGGCACGTGTCCTCAATTTGGTGGTGCAGCATTTCCTAAATAGGTACCAAGGGTTGGAAAAGCTGCTGAATCTGGTAAGAAGAGGCTGTAGTCATTTCAGGTGGTCATACACAGTCAGTGCTTGGTTGGCCGAAATTCAGTGGGAATTTCACCTGCCCATAAACTACCTAATTTGTGACACGCCCACCAGGTGGAACTCAACTTTGGCAATGCTGCAACAGATGCACATGCATCGAGTACCTGTGTCACTTTGGCACAACGACAGGCTCAGGCCGCCTCGTCTTTTTTTCCCCACGCCAATGTCTGCTGATAAAGGGTGCATGAACTGTACTGTCACCATTTGAGGAGACAGCAAGGATGGTGAGCTGTGACAATGCATGCATCAGTGACACAATCCCTTTGAATTTGTGTGGCATTATGAACAGGGCACTCAAGGCAGAGCAGCGGGAGAAAGAGGAGGACTTCCTTTCCTCTTAAGGCCTGCTTTATGCAGACACCATTCTTGCCATGCCACAGTACACACAAGAGGAGAGGGAGTAGGAGGAGAAAGAGGAGGAGGAGGAGGATTCTATCAGTTTTGGAGGCATTGAAGCAGGGAAAGAGATACGTCAACAATTAACAGATGGCTCTCCACCCCCTGAAACCCTTGGGAGTAGAACATGGCTGGGAGGAGGCAGTTCCAGATACTGTAATCCTCAGTGACCCTAAGTAGTCTGCTTCTTATGCCTCAGAAAACTTGCAGAGCATTGGCTTCCTCATTCTTTAAAGCCCGAGAATATGTAGCATCAAGGAGAAGGATGAATATTGGTTGGCAACCCTCCTTGACCACTGTAACAAGGGGCAAGTTCTGGAACTCATATCATCCCCATAGAGGAAGCAGAAGATAAAAACTCTTGAGGACACCTTAAAGAGGAGTTTATGTAATGCCTTTCCCAACTCTGGTTACAGTGTGGGGGAAAACAGTTTTGAGGCCTCTGTTGGTCAAGAGAGGAGTGGTGGAGAAGGGGGCTGTCTCAGTGATGCATTTCAAAATATTTTTAGTCCTCGGCGCCCAGGGCTGTTAATGTCCACATCCCATCGGTAGCATCTGCATCATATGGTGGGAGATTATCTAGGGGTGAAAACAGACACGAAGAGCTTTCTAGATGACAATCCATTGGGTTACTGGGTCATGAGAATAGACCACTGGCTAGAACTTGCCCAGTATGCAATTGAGCTGTTGGGCTGCCCTGCATCCAGCGTGCTTTCGGAATGGGCATTCAGTGCTACCGGAGATTTTGTGACAGGTAAGAGAGCATGTCTGTCCACAAACTCCGCAGACAGGCTGACATTTATCAAAATAAATCATCCTGGATTAGCAGCAGCTATCAAGTCCCTGTTGTCAATGTCGCATATTAAGTGCTTTCTGGATCTTGAATCTCTGAAAGATTGTTTAGGCTGCCTAGCTTTGTGGGTGTTGATTTCATCTGCAAGGATTTTTTTGATGTAGGTTTCATGGGCACAATCACACCCAAGGACCAGTTTTTCTGCATCATTGCAATTTTTGACAGCAAGGCCAATTGTTGATTTCATCAAGAGTACTTCTATAGCGTAACGGTGTGAAGGCACCACTGACACCCAAAGACCATTTTTTTTGCACATGTTTGACAGGTGCATATCATTTAAATTTTTGACAGCAAGCCCAATTCTTGCTTTCATTAGGAGTTTCTCTATAGGGTTATGGTGTGAAGCCACCACCAACACCCAAAGCCCAATTGCACCTGTCACTTCATCCAACGTCTGTGAAAGAGACACCAGAATTTATCTAAATAATCTCTAGTCTTGTTCCTAGTGCACTAAATTGTGGTCTCATCATACAGACTGGCTCCCCCAAGCTGTTGTTTAAAAAATAAAGAAAGCTTAATTGGAAAATGTAATTTGTCGTTAATGCTGCAGCAGGTTCTTTACATGGTACCATGCTCTTAACAACATTTTTCTGCCATTTGCAGCCCTCTAGCCCTTTCCATTACTTTTTTAGAGCCATTTTAGTGCTCAAAAGTTCGGGTCCCTATTAACTTCAATGGGTACGGGGTCAAGTTCGGGTGAAGTTCGAGTCCCTAACTCAAACTTTTTTGTGAAGTTCGGCCGAACCCGTCAAACCCGAACATCCAGGTGTCCGCTCAACTCTATTAATAAACAATTTCCTGATTTAAAGATACTATGTAGAGCTACACCAGATTTTGTACTCTCCAGTTTTGATAAATCATCTCCAATGGCTTTTGTAAATTATTCTAAAATAAACTAGACCATAATTATACCATAAAAGCTGTAAAATAGTCTAAGTGTGAAAGAATTTTGCAGGGAGAAATAGCATAAATAACCGTAGTATGAATATAATTCAAATCCCTGAAATTCAATATCTTTATTTTTTTTAAATAATGAGCCATTCCAAGAAGAACCAACTTGTAAGGCATTACTGGGACATATACAGTACAAGACATGGTAATTGTTTTTTGTAATAGCATCAGCTCATGTTGCTTATACTAACTAAGCATTATTACAGTATTAGCCACTAATAAAAGTGTTACAGCTTTGAAAATATAGGTGGGTTACTGTTTTATTTTTGTGACAAACTGATGAACTATTATCATCAAGCTGAAATCATAGGAAGTCATAACAATGCCAATATTAATAACTACACCCAGTTTAGTATAAAAAGAGCCTAGCAAGTGTCAGTGATTGAACACTGCTCTGGAGAGTAGACAACACTTTCGATTCTCTGTGTATCAACTCCAAGAGAGGATCCATCATGTCTCACCGCTCCATCCTGGCCTCATCTGGGCACAAGCACTTCAGTTCTGGTTCTGTTTCATTACCCAAACTTTCCATTTCACACAGCTTCTTATCACACTCATCTAAAAATGTTCAACAGACCCAGCATTGTTTCAGCAGCAAGAGTGACCATTCTGTTGGGTCAAAGGGACCTAAGATTTCAGTGGGAAGTTTCCATTTAGGAAAAAGTGGACATAGACATGGATCTGGATTTGGTATTGTTGGACATGGTCATGGAATGTCTGGTTCTGGAGGGATCACAGCAGTTACTGTAAACCAGGGTCTTCTGGCTCCTCTCAATCTGGAGATTGACACAAACATCCAAAGAGTTAGAACAGAAGAAAAGAACCAAATTAAAGGCCTGAATAATAAATTCGCCTCCTTCATTGACAAGGTGAGAATTGTCAAGTTCATTTTAAATGAAAGGAAAATGCATATGTACATATTATTAAGTGGCCGACAATATTTATAAGGTTAAAAAAAAAAAAAAAAAAAACACACCATCAAAGCACATGTGTTATTTTGTGTTTAATTAAAGTACTAAAGTTGTGTCCCTAAATGTACATTTTATTTTGCATGAACATCAAGTTCAGTTTGATGTTATCGTGTATTACTGTCCTCACAATTATTTGCAGGTTTCTGAAAATTACTTAACATTATTTCCCAGTATATACTTTACCTAAAATGTCAAACACAGGATGTCTATGAAAATATGGTGCTCCTAGTATAGTGAATATGAATGCAATAGGGCTGGTTTACTAAAGGGTTAGAGAATCATAATTCCTAAGTTGTTTGAATATTTACCTCAATTATCCAAACATGTGAAAAGTACCTGCACATGATTGTATATTCATAATTAACACGAATTTGAAGTAAATATTCACACAAATTTTTGAGTAAAGATTTTTAATTCCTTTAGTAAATCAGCCATTGACTTTAAGCTTAAGTATGAAAGCATAAGTTCTTCAGCTTCCTAAAGGAACCGATTTCCACATGAGTAATTTGCAGTTCATTCTAGTGAACAAGGGTATTCATGGAAAAATACATGTGCATACTCTATACTAAATTGCACTGTCCCAGTGAAAAAACATGGAAAAGATTATAAGTAAATGCTTTTGCCAATCCAATCTGGCTTTACTCCCAACACAGGTAAGATTTTTGGAACAGCAGAACAAGATGCTGGAGACCAAGTGGTCTTTTCTACAAGAGCAGAAGACAGCCAGGTGTCAGATTGAACCTCTGTTTGAGGCTTTTATTGGCAACCTGAGAAGACAGCTGGAGAATCTAGAATGTGAGAGAGCTCGTCTGGATGCAGAGAGGAACAGCATGGAGGGCACTGTGGAAGAAATAAGGAGAAGGTACCAATACTATTCCACACTAATGCATTAATGTATGGAGTACCATGCATCTAACAGTAAAGCTTTACCCTCTCCATGTTCTGGGGCCAGGCACAGACTGGCAATATGGAAGTTTGAGTATTATTTATTTATTTTTATTTATTTATTTCAGGTACTTATATAGCACTGTCAATATACACTGCGCTTTACATATACATTGCACATTCACATTAGTCCCTACCCTCAAGGAGCTTACAATCTAAGGTCCCTAACTCACATACATACACAGTATGGACAATTTTTTATACAGGATCCAATTAACATACCAGCATGTCTTTGGAGTGTGGGAGGAAACCGGAGTACCCGGAGGAAACCCATGCAGGCACAGGGAGAACATGCAAACTCCAGGCAGGTAGTGTCATGGTTGGGATTCAAACCAGCGACCCTCTTGCTGCTAGGTGAAAGTGCTAACCACTACACCACTGTGCCGCCCATTAGCACTTAAATCCTAGCAACTAGTTCTTAAAGCAGAACTAAGCTCACAGTTAAACTGTTTCTCAAAATAAAGCTCAAGTTAGAAATGTTATTTACAATATTAAATCCTTAATAAAAAAATCCTTAAATCAAACACATGCAGCGTATGCTACATTTAAGGCACGCCTCTTGTGATAACTGTCACAGTTGCCAGTTTGCTTATGTTAGCTGTTAACAGAACTTTCACTCAAATGGCTGGTATTATAGCTGCATAGCACCATGGCAACTGCAGATCTAAATAAAGGTATAGATTGCACCTTCTTCAGCTACAAAAGAATAGAAGGGTATACATTTGCTGTGATACTGTATTCAGATTTTTAGGAACAGGTAAGGCTTTATTTTGGTAGCAAATTTTAATATATATGTATAATGTATTTATTTCCTTGGTTTTTATTGGAAATAAATAGAACAAATATGAAAAAACAATGCATTTTTCTATCATTTTTCCCAACACAACATGTACAAAATTTGAGAACTCCCACATATTTACCACAAAATATATTAATTAAAGTCCGCTGATTAAAATCATATCACAACTTGTACAACTTTTAGTTAATATAGCAATATGGTAAAACTCAAAGTGAACATATGCATTTTAGGAGAGCTTAATTCCTTTTTTGATGCTTCAATGCACGCAGGGGGAAAAAATGGTTTGCAGATTTAATTTGCTCAATATTACAATCAAATTAAATCTTGACGTGACGTGGGCACAAATGATTACAATGGTGACTTATTCATATTTGCCACCATTAAAAATTCAGATGACATTGTATTAATATGCATTAGCAATTGATGCAAACATCGTCCCAATCATGCAACATTTTTAGCATCCAACCTCATTTTTGTGAGAATTTGGTAAGGGAAAATTATTTTTTTGGTTCGAATTATATAAAATGTTTTCTCCATGGGGGGGGGGGGGGGTTGTCTGGATCTATTAAGTAGCAACCAGATCCACACTTCCAATGTAAATACTAAACAGGAGCATAGTGTTTACATTCCTTCTGCAGTGCACTCCTATGGAATATGCTGTAGAAGCTTCGGAAGCCCAGGAGCTGATTGTTTCAGGATTGAATGCCAACTGTCATTTACAGCCTTCAGTTTCAGCCCAAATCCCCGCTGGGATGCACAGGAGCTACTGATTCCCAGTGACATTTTAAAACAGCACTGGGACGAATAGTCACTCTACTCACACCACTTTAAATTGGCACTGGGGTCTCAAGTGGTTTAGAATGTTAATAAAACAAAACACAGGTTCAAGGCATAAAGATTAGCAATACAAATTTTGGTTAAAAACAGGTAATAGTTTATAGATTGTTTATCATGAAAAGGACATATGAGAAAAAAAAGTGTCTTGTTACAGATATGAAGATGAAGTCAACAGAAGAACAGGAGCCGAGAATGAATTTGTTTCTCTCAAGAGGGTAAAATTTTTAAAATTAGTCACAGATTTTTGTATTATCTGTTAAAGCAACACTAATACCTGTATTTCTAACTTTAGGATGTTGATGCTGCTTTCATGAACAAAGCTGAACTTCGGGCCAAGGCCGACTCCCTGAACGATGAGATCAGCTTCCTTAGGACCCTGTATGATGCGGTAAATAATGCCGTTTTGGGCCATAAACACATTCCTTAATTCATTTTATAATGCTGTACAGTAGTTGATGTATATATTTTCTACATTTGCAGGAAATCAATCAACTCCAAGCTCAGATTTCAGACACTTCAGTTCTTGTGTCCATGGACAACAGCCGAGACCTAGACATCAATGGTATCATCGCTGATGTCAGAGCTCAATATGAAGAGGTTGCTAACAGAAGCAGAGCAGAGGCAGAAGCCATGTACCAATCCAGGGTGAGTGTGTTATCATTAGAGCTACAAGGCCACAGGCATCATCATGCATGAATAGTTTAAATAAGTGATTGGGAGGAATTGTTATATGTCCACCACAGCCAATATTCTGCCAAGGTTTATTTTAAAACAATATATTGATTTAAAGGGTAACTCCATTTTTGTGGGGGAAAAATAGCAAATAAAAAAAAATAATATAGCGTATACAACTGAGACAGAAGTCATATTGTTATTAAATGTTGTTAAAAAATTACTGTTCCATTGCAATCTGCAGCCGCTGTAATTTTCTGAAAATGCAATGCAAGATGACTAACTGGAGGTGTTCTGTACACAGAATATCTATAGCACACCCCCCAGAAACAAAATTTCTGCTAGTGTGATTGGCTCACTGATTTTCCCAGAAGTCTGCGCTAAGATGCAATTCAGATTTCATTCCCTGCAACGAAAAAAAAATTGTTTTTTGGTGAGATACCCCTAATAGGAAAATGTCTAAAGGGATGCAGGCACCACAGATTTCCTCATTAGTGTTCTGCAGCTGCTGCAGCGGATTGATAATTACAAAACCCCTCCCATTAGACTCACTCACAGGGGCACAGAGGAACAAACAGGGATTTCTTCAGAATAACAAGGGGTAGGAATCGGCAAAAATCCTTGCAATGTACATATATCACCTAGAGGGGAATGTTTTTCTAAACAAAAGTGGAGTTACGCTTTAATTAGAATAATGCTGTCAGTACAGTGTCCCAGTGTAAAAACACCATTAGTGTACTGCCTCCCGGCTAGCTTGAGGCTATCTGTAGAATGGATCATAATTTTAGATTTTGATTTCAGCCAACCCTTTTTCTTGAAAACTACATAATATGCTATGTATGTATAGTACAGCCTAAATTAAAATGCATTAAATAGCATCTCTTCCCTCCCAAAAAATATAATATATTGCATTTTACAGCTTCTTAGATGTGGTGCCTGCATTAGTTTTTTTGGGCTTTTTCCCATTTTTTCACTTGGTAATACTGCAAAAAACACATTTATTTTCCCTCACTCGACTGTATCTATTGAGGGAGCCAAAGTTTTTACTATCATTTCAAATATGTCTTCCTCTTCATCTCTATTACGTTAGTAAGTGAGATTAGTTGTATACAGATGGAAGAAAACATTGTTTGTGTGCTCAGTTCAACTCACTGGAAGTAACCAAGACACTTCATTTCTGGCAAGATCAACACATATTTTCTTTACTTGCTAAAAATGTTAGCATGAAAAAGGAAAATGAATGCAGCCACCACATCAAAGTACTGGTAATTTAAAATAACGGAAAATTTACTATCAAATACTTACCGTATATTTCCTTTCATTTGGTTAGCCCCGCCCCTCACTCTACCCCATAGAACCCCACTTCCATAAATTTTCAGGCTGAGTCAGAGGCAGCGTTCCGTAACTAGCTGCCATGAAGTCCATCAGGAAAGAAAAATAACCGTAAGTATTTGATAGTAAAGTTTCCATTTTCCTGACAGCCTTCCATGGCAGCATACGTTTAGGAACCAACTAGCCCAAAAAACAAGGGTGAGATGTCGGCAAAGTAGGGTTTCAATCATAACCAACAAACCCCATGGATAGATATTGACAGCATAAGGAAGTTAGCTACACCTGACAAGGAGCCAGAACAGCTTTAATGGAAGACCTGTCATCCTCCTACAACTATTCCTGGCACCCTTTCACAGGGAGCCCACAAAGCCTACACACTCCTGGATGAGTGTGTGGTGACTGCTTCAGTAGGAACCAAACCTTAAGATTTATAAGCCTAATGACTAGCTGGAATGACCCATCCAGCAAGAATTCTGGATGACATCTCCGTCCCACTGATTCTGCTAGAGAGGATGAAAAATATGTTCTAAAACTCTGAGCAAAGCTGTAGCTTGATAGCATGCTTGAAAAATCCCAAAATCCATGGTAAGGAACCAGTTTTTCTTAGTGGTCCTGCATATGGGAGGAACAAACACTTTGTTCTCATAGAATGTCTAAGCCACCTCAGATTGCCAACCAGTCTGGATATAAACACTACCCGTACTGGGCAAAAAGCGATAAGGATCCCTCTCGGCACAAGGCCAAGATCCCGGAAAATCTCCTAATTGAGGAAAAGAACCCATGGAAAAGTTGCCTCAATCAAAACTGAACTGAAAGAGATTCCATCTGGAGCAGCCAGCTGTCAAGGGGCCTTAAGAGCCGTGATTTTGGCCAAGCTTCCTGCTGTGGATGTAGCCCTAGAGAGATTAACATCATGGCTCAATCCTTACTCCAACTGGACTGGAGCGGATACCATCTGGAGCTGTAAGTCACCAAAGGAGCCCGCCTAGCCTAAAGCTGTGATCTTGGCAAACATTTTGGCTGAAGAGGTAGCCCTTAGAGTGCATGTCTTCATAGCTCAGTTTTTATCCAGGTTGAACTGCAAAAATATCTTATCTGGAGCTGGCAAGGAGAGTCCTGGTTCTCCTTTGAGGCTCAGATGCAGCCCTCTATCAAAGTATTGGAGGAGTAAGGGATAGTCTACCCAGGAGACATTGGATATGACAGAGATATGCAGAGATCTGCCCTCTAAGAGCTTTAGGATCAGTTGAAGTCTGGAATGCACTTGACCAGAGAACTGAAGCAAAGGAAACAAATCAGTCCAAACGGAACAAGCTCTATTCAAATCCTTTTGTAGTATTTATAGATATTAGCTTAGAGAAACAACAGCCAAGCCTGATTAGTCTCTTCCTGCCAGGATCAGAAAGTGGAAGAGATGAACAAAGGTGGAATATTGCTCTTTACGACAGAAGATCTCATGCAAGAGAAAGGACTTCAATTCTATACCCCGGTATCAAAGGCAGGAACCAAGGCCTGTTTGGCCAATAGGGAATTATTTCAAACATTGCCATGGTCTTAGCAAGAGAAACCCCTAAAAAACTGTATATGGATCAAACTGGAAAGCATATGGCTTGTGGGAGCTTTCCTGATCCAACACAGCATCAGCGCCCAGGTTCCTATTGAAAAGCTTTCTAGCTTGTAACAGTAAGGAGATGCTACCAGATCTAACTCTGAAATCTTGTATAGAGAAAAAATCCATTTGTGCCAATGTATGGGTGGCACAAATATGAAAAAGGTCAGTAAGCAACCTCTCCCCAAGAAGTGGAGCTCTTTGCTGACTACTTGGTTGAGGACTCTTTCTCTCTTCAATCCTTTCTGGACTCCAGGCCGAAACTGCAGGGGCAAACCTTTTTGGAGTTAGACACTGACTCTTGAACTGCAGTCCTGTCAACTTCTCGCGTACCTGACTGATGAGCTCCAAGGTCCAAGATACTATAGAGAAGACAACCAGTTGGTAGGAGGATCTGAACAGCAGACAGGCTGAAGGCTGGAACATCTGAGTCCACACTCACGCACACCAAGAAGTCAGATCTGGCAGACGGGACATAATTCAGAGGTGTGTGGATTCAAGCGGAAGTAAGGAGGCTGGTAGAGCTCAGGCGGGAGATGCTGGAGTGGGGGCCACAAGCAAATTAGTCAGTTCACAGGCCGGGTCAACAACTGGCGGGCAGCGTGGAATCCAAAGGAGCAGGCAGGTTCAAGGTCAGAGGTGAGCTGAGGTCAGGTGCAGGCAAAAAGCAAGGGAAGTCCAAAATCAAACTGGGTCGTATAGGAGATCAATCACAGAAGCAGGTAAACAGGAGCAGGGGTCGCAGGAAGCTGCGTATCAGACAGCAAAGACACAGTGCTGCTGAGGTGTTTAACCATTTCAGCCCCGGAAGGTTTTACCCCCTTCTTGACCAGGCCCTATTTTGCGATTAAGCACAGCGTTACTTTAACGGACAATTGCACGGCCGTGTGACGCTGTCCTTTTTTCCCACAAATAAAGGTTTTTTTTGGTTGTATTTGCTCACCTGTGCGAATTTTATTTTTTGCACTATAAACAAAAAAAGAGCAACAATTGTGAAAAAAAACAATATTTTTCACATTCCCCCTAAAAAAAATTTAAAAATCAATTTTTTTTTAACATTTTAGGCCAATTTGTTTTCTACTACATATTTTTGGTAAAAAAAAATTGCAATACGTGTATTTTGATAGGTTTGTGCAAAAGTTATCGTGTCTACTAACTATGGGAAAGATTTATGTAATTTTTATTGTTTTTTTTTTTTTTTTACTAGTAATGGCAGCGATTTGCCATTTTTAGCGGGACTGCGACATTGTGGTGGACAGATCGGACCCCTAACTGACATTTTGTACACTTTTGGGGGGCCCAGTGACATTACTACAGTAATTAGTGCTAAAAATATGCACTGTTACTGTAATAATGCCATTGGCAGGGAAGGGGTTAACCCTGGGGGTGGTCAAAGGGGTTCATGTATGCCTATATGCTTACTAACTGTGTGTGTGGGGGGGGGGTTCTGTGACAGGCACAGACAGATCGCAGTTTCAGCTTAGCTGAAACTGCTGATCTGTCCCTGCCTGTCTCACAGAAGATCCGCCTGCTTTGTTTACATAACATAAATGTCTCCTCCCGCGGCCTGCCTCCCGCTGTGTCTAACATGACTGGATGCAGGGGAGCCGCTCTGCCACAGTAATATTACTGTGGGCGGTCGGCAAGCGGTTAAATAAGGCAGCCTGTTGCCTATCACTGAAATTAGTCTGCACTAAGTTAACCCTTAGGTGGCAGACCCATGACATAGCCTTTTAAGGGTATTGTTTAGACTTTTGCAATGCAGATAAAAATGTTTTACTTGTACAATCATCTCTAGCTATTTGCCATCAAGATAAAGCTAGCCCTTGAAGGGGGCAGAATAAACCCTTGCAATTCAGACCAGATTGTCCTACTTGTCAGAATCATTATTTTAAATAGAATATTCTTCATCCCAACTTCCATTGCTTTGCAATAGAGGCAAGGGTAAGGCAGGCTCCCAGGCCGCAAATGCAGACAGATATACCCCTTAGGGACAAGTCCAACACAAGGCTATCACCAGAATACCCTACACCCCCCCCCCCCCAAGGACACACCCAATCATCCTGATTGAGTATACCCCTGAATGACACAGCATCCTCCAATGACAACTCCATGTATATGGCTAAGCTGATGAAGGCCACATCAACCAAACAGGTGACTTATTATGTGGAAAAACTTCTTCCCCATAAGTGCCTTAATCTGACATCCTGCAGTGCAGGTAGAAATGTCCCGGTTGGGGTTTGAACATGAGCAACCTAGTAGTGCACGGTGCTGACCACTAAGACATTCTGCTGCTCTGTCCTTCAGTTCAATTTGCACCCCTCTTCAAGAATGATCTTCTAGCTTACACGTCATAGGACAAAAGGCAATGCACTCCTTTGGAAGTGCTAAATACTTGCATTGCAGATACCTTGCTCAAAGATCTTCCTCAGCTGCATATTCCTTTTAAGAATTGTTTTAATTGGCCAATTGACTGGTCCTGAAAGGAAAAGCTTGACAGAGTGTCAGAGTAGAGAATCCTTGCACAGGGAGAGTTGTAACAGACTCCTTTAGTGTCTTGACTACCCGTGCCAACCTGATGGTCGCTGTCATCTTGCTCCCTGGATGCCTGAACAAAGCAGGAAATTTATACAGGATTTTACCAGCCAAGGCATGAGCAGTAAAGGCCCAGTTTATGGTGTGCAAAATAAATGTAGATCTGGAGACGCTTAATAGCAAGTGTCCATTATTCAGCTTTCCATACACTATCTTTAGGAGACCCGCAGAAGGGCTGACAATCCAGTATCAGTAAGGAAGACACTGCCCCCCTCCAGCTATAACATGCATAGAGCAGACAATACATAGCAGTATAAGGCTGCAGAGGACTTGTTGCAGAAATAAACAAATATCAGTAAGCTTAAGAGAGAACTCCACATTGTTAATAAAATAAATATTATAACATGTACAATTGCTACTCAAGCCATGCAGTAATTTATTAAATAACCTTCTCAATACAAACTGCAGCTGCTGAGGTTTCCTCAGCTGTCCAGAGAGAAAAAGTAACTGCTGTGGCAGTATTCCTTTAGCAGTGGTTAACCCTAAGGGGTTAACCACTGCTAAAGGAATGCTACCACAGCAGACTTCTCTGCATAGGTGATATTATTAGACAGAGCCTCCAACACAGAAAGAAAAACCTTGCTTAAACAAACAGATATCTGCTCAGGACAGAAAGCAACTGCACCAAACTTTGATAAAAAATGCTACAATGCACATCAGAGCATAGACACCTCCAAAAGTTTTCATGTTGATTATTATTTATTTATTTTTCTTTTCTAACACAAGTGGGGTTACTCCCTAACAGCCCGCATGGCGCCTGGTCCGTTCTGCTGACCTCAAGCCAAACATACTCACGTATCCTGGACTTCGTCCACAAATCAATTGATACATCCGCAGGGCGACTCGGATCCCAGGAACAGCAGAGCACACCGTCATGCTGGACACACTTTAGAGGTCACCAGCTTTTAGCAGAGCATCCGACCTAGGGCAACTGCTCGCCATTGGCAGAGATTCCATTATTACAGGTGTCAATCTTCTGCGCATGTGTTCCATTCACCACCCTGCTGTTAGCTCGGCATTTGGTAACTACTAGAGCCATCCTGGAACTTCTGGACACTACAGGATGCTCCCAATATCCGCATGGCTATTCCACATGAGACTCCAGTCCTCACGTCTTCCAAAAGGTAGGAAACTTCATACAAAATGTTCCTTATGAGTGAGGAGGACAAAAAAGGAATGCTGTTTCTGGCTCAGCCTGAAAATTTATAGGAGTGGGGTCCTATGGGGTAGGAAGCGAAGGCGGGGCTATCCAAATGCACGCTGCTATGGAAGTCTGTCAGGAAATATTCTTTTTTTGGGGGGATATATATCATTTAAACATCTGTAATCATTTATTTATTTTTTTTATTCATTTTATATCTTGATATAATAACAAATTCAGTTTCAATTTAAAAAAGTGCAGCACTATTAGTAATGAATACATAAATCAATGTAATGAAAGTCCATGCAAACAGTCCCATTAAACACTGAGAAAGATAAGGAAATCCCTCAGTCTGTGAAAAGTGATGAAAGACTTACAAAGATGCCACCAGCCTGTGGTTTAACACCACGCTTTCCCTAATATAATGACCCCCTAATAAGGTAGGTTGCATTCACTTTGTTTAACAATTGGAAGCAGAACCCAAATTTCTGGGAATCAATCAGATAAAGGCCCCAGACACAATATGGCAACATTTGCGTCCCTTGTGAATGAAAGGTACGCCAAGGAGCATTCAGATGACCAGGATTTCATGCAAATAAAACAACCCACTTAGCGTAATCTCGTTTTAAATTTAATATAGTACAAAGAAAAAGAGTAACACTCACATATAGAAAGCCTTGGGAGAAGCATGTAATAGATACATCCGTTTTTCCAATAATTAAAATGGCCGTCATCGACCGCGCATGCACAGTAGCGTGTTTACGTAGCTAGACTCTACGCACTTCGTCATACATGATGTCATCAGGGGTACGCACACACGCAAATACCACGCATATATATATATATACACAGAGACTCAGGAGGATCCCTGTGATTGGACAAGCAATTTAACAAAAGGGGAGGAATCAACTGAGTGTCTTAATAATAAATGTCAAGCACCCTAGAAGGTCTGTTGCCAGCACCATCTAGTGACTGAATAGCAAAATACATTCCAAATAAACTCCATAGGAGTCCAAAATTGTTGTCTTTGGAAAAATTAAACAACTAAGCTATAGATGTAAATTAACCAACTCAATTGTAAAGATGTCCATTTACATAAACAACTTAAGGTATCCTCCCAAGTATATTACAAACATAAAAATGAATAGTTAAATACATGGTTAAAATAACAAAACATGCATTATACATGTCCAATGTAATATCAAGGTCCGCTGCCGGCGCCATCTAGGGACTGTATGGCAAAATACCTTTCAAAAAACTCCATAGGAGTCCAAAATTGTTGTCATTGGATAAGTTTATCAAATAAGTTATAGATGTAAATCAACCAACTTTATTCTAAAGATGTTCATTTACATAAACAACTTAAGGTGTCCCGCCAAGTTTATTACAGCTAAAGATCAATAATTAAATACATGGTTAAATAACAACAGACACATTATACATGCCCAATGTGATATCAAGACCTCCAAAGAAATCCTATGTCTAAAGTATAAACGCATTGGAGGTCAATTGATGTTGATTTAATCCCAGAGAGGAATAGAATTTCAGATGATAAATTCAGCTTGCTATGAAACACAAGCCTTCAAATAAAACGGTACATGGAATAACAAATGAAAATAAAATGTTTGGTGTCCACAAATATTCCTAATTCTCTTTTTTTTTAAATTATCTACAGTTTGAGGACCTGCGAATGGCAGCTGGAAGAAATGGAAATGATCTGCAGAACAGCAAAAATGAGATTGCGGATCTCAATCAAACAATTCAGAAGCTTAAAGGTGAAATTGAATGTGCCAAATCCCAGGTATAAATCCAGTGTTTTTTTTATAATTTTATGACCAACTTTACAATATTGTTAGAACCCTTGATTTAGGGTTTTTTAACAGATTCATAGTGCTTGTTTAGTTGTTACCTTTTTCCAGATTTAGACTGACCAGAAATGTTTTTTGCTTCCCATTTTTCTTTCTTTTTTTTTTAGACTTGCTTAAAGTATAATTTCTTTGTATTATGTAATTTATTGTTTTAATATTGATATTAATAGAACATTTTCAGCACTTATTTCATTAGTATCCTTTTTGCCCATGTATATTTTGTCAAGCTTATTGAACTTAAATAAAACTAAGGAGGAGATACTTCATTTACCAGATTTAAAAAAAAAAAGATTGCATGTTATTTCATCATTTCTAGCGTGCTGCACTTGAAGCTGCCACCAGGGAAGCTGAGGAAAGTGGTGAAGCTGCTGTCAGGGATGCCAAGCATAAATTGTCTGAATTGGAGGCTGCGCTACAGAAGGCCAAGCAGGATATGGCTCGCCAACTAAGAGACTACCAGGAACTGATGAATGTTAAACTGGCACTGGATATTGAGATTGCTACTTATAGGAAAATGCTGGAAGGAGAAGAGCACAGGTATATATTTCAGATGTCAGGCAAGGAACATACTAACTGGAAGATAAAACAAAGAGATTACCTCATCAGTCTGCTCCTGCTCTTTTACTGTCCATTGCCAGGATTGAGGTAGGGAGGTGGCCTAGCTGTGTTATTTGGCTGCATCAGAGAAAAGTCAGATCACCAGGATGGCTGTGCTGTGTGGCAGAGCCAGAGTGTATATTTCAATATGGGCCTCAAGAGTATTATTAGACTGGGGGTCTGCAAAAGTTGTATATTCCTACAGACATAAATATTTTTGCTCATCTGTCACAATTGGGCAGTGATATTCAAATGGACAGGTACTGTATGTAAGGGTCAGAACCGAGGAGTCTGCATTTTCTTTATATGTAAGAAATTTTAGTTCTCTAGTTTCTGCCTGATAATCTGTTCAAATGCTATTTACAAGTTAATGATCATAGGTGTAAGAAAAAAAATCTTACAAAATGACATTCGTGCTAAAATTCTGTTAATGTTTCTCTTTTTCAGGATAGGGGCAGAGGGACATGTAAACATTTGTAAGTAAAACAATTTGTTCCATATATAATAAAAACCTACAGTGCAAATTCACATACAGTATTGATATGGATTATACACCTCCCACATTTAGTGTGGAAATATTTAGAATATAGTTTATTTATCAAAGAATAATTATTAACTTCTATTAATTATTTTTACCACAAATACTATACTCTAAACTATTATGTGGTAATAATAATGTACAAAGATCATGATATACAGTTTCTAATTTTAACCAACCAAAGATCAACTTAAAGTAGCTACACTGATCTCTGTATATTCTAAAATATAGCGATAGGAGGACTAGGGAGGGTGGGTTAATGAATATTTAATTAAAGTCTACTTGCCCTTGAAGAAAATTTGAGTAGACTTGCTGGCTTTATAATAGCACATTATCTTCTGAGTGAGATTGCCTGAACATGTATTTACATATTGCCTGGAATAGCAAAGATAACCTTAATGACATAACATATCCTCTTGTTTCAGCTGTCCTACACTCTAGCACTGGAGGACAACACCATTCTTCAGGAAAGTCCCATGAATCTAGTGGCCAGCACCAGCACCACCATCATCATAAGGGAGGATTCAGCTCCAGAAGCCATGTTCCCATAAGCAAGCATCACTCCAGCCATGGACATCACTGCTGAAGACCTATATACAAGAGATATGATGAAGCTTCTCAGTCAATGCATGGCATAAAAGCCTACATAGAAATGTAGAATTCTCCTTTTCATATTATGTCTAAACTGTATATTAGTTAGGGGTGCTGGCTTGCTTATTAGTCTAAATAGAATGTTTGCCATATATATTTGTGACATTGTATGCTGTAAAATGCTCCAATAAACAGTAATGCATGTTTTGGCATCTGCTGTAGTTATAAATACTGACACCAGCTCAAATTACATTTCCCACTGAAAATTTACAGTAGTTGATGATTTGCAAATATAATTGTGACCACTGTGAGTATAACAATGGATGAAGAGACAATCTCAGACCATTTTCCGTTTATATTACCCTCATTTATACAGTAAACACATATTATGCATGTCTGCTAAGCATATTTCCTGTCCCAGTAAAGTCTACTGTTTAATGCCCCACTCACACACACACATGCACTTTATTGCATGCCCTGGTAGAAGGTATCAGCCAGACCAGAATGTGTTAATGATTAGATCTAGAACAATCTTTCTCTACCAGGGTTCAGTGGCACCCTAGGATTCCTGCTAAGATTGCTTGGGGTTCATAAAGCTTTGAGCAATAGGGAATTGATCTCCCACTTACACTGACCACCATTGTAAAAATAATAATTTTACATTGATCACCAATGCTGCTGACTTTTAATAAACAGCCACTTACCTGTCCTACGATCCAGCAATGTATCAGCCGCCCGGGTTTTTATCTTGTAGCTGCTGTATCCGACTACAGCATTTTAACCAGATTGCGACTAGAGTATCAGTTTAGTTTGAATCTAGTGATAGTGCAGCATGAGTGTAGTGTGACCATTCATGCCTACTTTAGTGTCAGTTTATTTTGTCAGGGCAGGTTTCCTTTAGTGCATTAGTGAACGTTTAAGGTAGCATATTTCAGTGCATTCGTGCACGTTTAACGCAGAATATTTCAGTGCATTACTGCAAAAATAATGCAGTATATTTAGGTGTGTTAGTGCACATTTAAGGCAGTATATATCAGTGTATTACTGCACGTTTAACGCAGTATATTTCAATGCGTTACTGCACATTTACGCAGTATAGTTCAGCAAGTTAGTGGACCCTTAACGCAGTATATTTTAGTGTGTTTTTGGCTTACTAAACCATCCTAATCCTCCTCATTCTCCGTCACCCAAGCAGAGACTAGTGCACTGTCCACTGCAGCTGCCAGAGTGGCCTATTCTGCCTCTTTGTCCACAGCTATTCCTCCCATAGCCCCAGCAACAGGCATGAAAGTCAGCTGAGTTAATTGAACACAGCGTCAGCCACTTGCTGCTTGACAATGCACAGCCATTACTTGATTTAGATCTTGGTTCTGAGGTTGATGAAGGTAGGAACATGACCCTACAGAGAGGCAGAGAGGGGAGAAGACTGGTAAACAACAAATTTTTAATCACGTTCCCTCAGCCGCTGCGTATTGCCAAGTTGTTTCCAGTGATAACGAGGATGGAGGGGATGATGAGGAGAATGAGGTCACTGGCGCAACTTGAGTGCCGGATAGAGCAGAGGAGGAAAGTCAGGGTGAGGTACAACCCCATGGAGGCAGCCATCATGGAACAGTAAGCTGCCCTATACCTCCAGATTGTGGAGCTGTTATCTCCCAGCCCTTTTCCCACAGCTCAGCTGTTTGGGCCTTTTTTAGCATATGTGCAGCCAATCGCACTGTTGCAAATTGCAAACTTTGCCTCCAGCACATAAAGCATGGCAAAAATACCAGCCATTTGGGTACCACATGCTTGACAAGGCATTTAACCTTCCACCACTCACCCCTTGGCAAGAGCACCTGAAGGCCACACAAAAGGGATGCAATTCTGCTCCTCCTCACTCCTCAACTTTCTGGACTGGACTATAGTGCAGGGTGTCCCAAGTCCTTGCAGTACATCTGCCAGTAGCACACCACCAGCTGTAGAATATAGCAGGCAAATTGCTCTTCCCCGTCTGCTGCAGCGAAAAAAAAAATACAGTTAATGCCACCCACATGCCCAGAGTCTAAATTCAAGCTTGTTAAACCTCCTGCCTCTCCATCTGGTGGATTCTGCCCCATTCCGTGAATTTGCTGTACCACAATGGCAGGTTCACATTCGCTATTTCTTTTCACATAAGACCATTCCAGATCTCTAACATCACGTGGAAGGCAATGTTTTGGCATCATTGGGAAAGACAGTCAGCCACAAGGTCCACCTTAATGCTGACAAGTGGTCCAGCAAGCATTGTCAGGGACAATATATTTAATTCACAGCACACTGGGTAACTTTGCTTGAAACTCGAAAGGATGCAGGACGTGGCTTAGTGCTTCAGCTTGTTGTGGCACCACGTCTCCATACAGCTAGTGGTGATGATGTGAGATTAGTCAGCTCCACCCCCTCCTCCTCCTCCATTCCCTCCTTTGCTGAATTGTCCTTTGAACTACGCTATTCAATGAGGCAGGCTAAAAGGTGCCATGCAGTGCTTCAGCTGTTCTGTCTAGGAGACAGAAGCCACACCAGAGCTGAGATTCTTGCATCTCTGTAGGAGCAGGCCCAGAGGTAGTTAACAAATAAAAAAACAAAAAAGGCACAGGGGCACACTGAACACCCAGCTCATAACACTATGGCAGCAAAGGTGTCAGTGCATTGCCTGGCCAATTTAATTCATAGTACAAACAAGTGGTTACTGCCCCCAACTGTAACTGGTCACTGCAACAAGGATAATTAGGAAGGCAACACATATAAAAAACAAAAAAAACTAAAGACATTTCCAAGCTCAACTTACCAACCAACCTGCGACCAACCAAATCGACCTTTCCAGCAGTATGCATTAAAAATCGGGGTTTAGTTGCACACATTTGCACATTAATGCATAAGCCGCAGAGCCCCTGCAAGGCACCCCATTTTCTGTAGACCTAAACTCTAATTTCTGTGAATCTCCAACAATGGAAGCATATGTATTTAGATGGACAGCTGTAGGGCAGATAAACCTGGAGGGAGCCCACCCTTCCTTAAAGGCACAGGGGCACACTGAACACCAAGCCCATAGCACTATGGCAGCAAAAGTGTCAGTCGTTGCCTGGCCAATATAATTCATAGTACAAAAAAGTGTTTACTGCCCCCATTTGTAACTGGTCACTGCACCAAGGAGCATTAAAATGGCAACTTTAAAAAAAAAAAAAACTTCTGAAAAAAAAAAAAACAAAGAAATTTCCAAGCTCAACTTACCGACCAGCCTGCGACCAACTGAGTTCACACCACGCTAACTGGAGTTAGGAATGGTGGTGTGCGATAATGGCACAAACCTCCTGTCTGCCTTAGACAGGGAAAGTTGATAAATGTGCCATGCCTGGCACGTGTCCTCAATTTGGTGGTGCAGCATTTCCTAAATAGGTACCAAGGGTTGGAAAAGCTGCTGAATCTGGTAAGAAGAGGCTGTAGTCATTTCAGGTGGTCATACACAGTCAGTGCTTGGTTGGCCGAAATTCAGTGGGAATTTCACCTGCCCATAAACTACCTAATTTGTGACACGCCCACCAGGTGGAACTCAACTTTGGCAATGCTGCAACAGATGCACATGCATCGAGTACCTGTGTCACTTTGGCACAACGACAGGCTCAGGCCGCCTCGTCTTTTTTTCCCCACGCCAATGTCTGCTGATAAAGGGTGCATGAACTGTACTGTCACCATTTGAGGAGACAACAAGGATGGTGAGCTGTGACAATGCATGCATCAGTGACACAATCCCTTTGAATTTGCGTGGCATTATGAACAGGGCACTCAAGGCAGAGCAGCGGGAGAAAGAGGAGGACTTCCTTTCCTCTTAAGGCCCGCTTTATGCAGACACCATTCTTGCCATGCCACAGTACACACAAGAGGAGAGGGAGTAGGAGGAGAAAGAGGAGGAGGAGGATTCTATCAGTTTTGGAGGCATTGAAGCAGGGAAAGAGATACGTCAACTATTAACAGATGGCTCTCCACCCCCTGAAACCCTTGGGAGTAGTACATGGCTGGGAGGAGGCAGTTCCAGATACTGTAATCCTCAGTGACCCTAAGTAGTCTGCTTCTTATGCCTCAGAAAACTTGCAGAGCATTGGCTTCCTCATTCTTTAAAGCCCGAGAATATGTAGCATCAAGGAGAAGGATGAATATTGGTTGGCAACCCTCCTTGACCACTGTAACAAGGGGCAAGTTCTGTAACTCATATCATCCCCATAGAGGAAGCAGAAGATAAAAACTCTTGAGGACACCTTAAAGAGGAGTTTATGTAATGCCTTTCCCAACTCTGGTTACAGTGTGGGGGAAAACAGTTTTGAGGCCTCTGTTGGTCAAGAGAGGAGTGGTGGAGAAGGGGGCTGTCTCAGTGATGCATTTCAAAATATTTTTAGTCCTCGGCGCCCAGGGCTGTTAACGTCCACATCCCATCGGTAGCATCTGCATCATATGGTGGGAGATTATCTAGGGGTGAAAACAGACACGAAGAGCTTTCTAGATGACAATCCATTGGGTTACTGGGTCATGAGAATAGACCACTGGCTAGAACTTGCCCAGTATGCAATTGAGCTGTTGGGCTGCCCTGCATCCAGCGTGCTTTCGGAATGGGCATTCAGTGCTACCGGAGATTTTGTGACAGGTAAGAGAGCACGTCTGTCCACAAACTCCGCAGACAGGCTGACATTTATCAAAATAAATCATCCTGGATTAGCAGCAGCTATCAAGTCCCTGTTGTCAATGTTGCATATTAAGTGCTTTCTGGATCTTGAATCTCTGAAAGATTGTTTAGGCTGCCTAGCTTTGTGGGTGTTGATTTCATCTGCAAGAATTTTTTTGTTGTAGGTTTCATGGGCACAATCACACCCAAGGACCAGTTTTTCTGCATCATTGCAATTTTTGACAGCAAGGCCAATTGTTGATTTCATCAAGAGTACTTCTATAGTGTAACAGTGTGAAGGCACCACTGACACCCAAAGACCATTTTTTTTTTGAACATGTTTGACAGGTGCATATCATTTAAATTTTTGACAGCAAGCCCAATTCTTGCTTTCATTAGGAGTTTCTCTATAGGGTTATGGTGTGAAGCCACCACCAACACCCAAAGCCCAATTGCACCTGTCACTTCATCCAACGTCTGTGAAAGAGACACCAGAATTTATCTAAATAATCTCTAGTCTTGTTCCTAGTGCACTAAATTGTGGTCTCATCATACAGACTGGCTCCCCCAAGCTGTTGTTTAAAAAATAAAGAAAGCTTAATTGCAAAATGTAATTTGTCGTTAATGCTGCAGCAGGTTCTTTACATGGTACTGATGTGTCACTTTACAGGCAGACTAAGCAGACTATATTTAAAGGAAGTTTTCATTTTTATTGCATCACTTTAAGCATTAATAAAATGATTGCTTCTTTAAAAATTATTGTTTAAAAAAAAAAAGTCATTGATACATGTCCCCCAGGGCAGTACTAGAACCTCCATAACCATTGTATGCCTTATTACTTACATATAAGCCTTCAAAATGGGCACTTTCGATTTTTCCAATTCAAATCCTATAGACTTCAATGGGGTTCGTTATTCGGGTTCTGAACATTTGTGATGTTCGAAAGTTCTGCTGCGAACCAAACAGGGGGTCGTTCGGCCCATCTCTAGTGGTGAGCAACTGCTCTTGATATAAACTGAAATACTGCAGGGAAGTATATATTCACCTCCCCAATTTCTAAATACATAGAGATTATTTCAGGAAAATAACTTTCACATGGTAAATGAGGTGCAGCTGTGGTCAGTTCAGTCATACAATCTTGTACAAGTAAAAATTATTTTCATTAATTTTCCTTACAATCCCTTACACACAATTCGATATTCAAAGTGAATATAACTTTACGTTTTTCACTAACCTAGGTGGATAGTTATATTTACAATAAACATCCATACCAATCCTGAAAGTTCAAAAGCGGTACATAAATCAAAACCCGATTACATATTTTATATAAATAGGCAGGGGTTGAAGGTCACATCGACACCAGACAAAAATATATTAGATAATGGTCACCTTTAAGACTGTATAAGGGAAGCTGTACACAATAAATAACTTAAAAGAAAAAAAATGGAAGATAAATGAATGGCGGTACTGTCAGCTAAAACATTTAGTGTCCACTCTACCAAAACCGCTAAGATCGGAGGACGAACTGCTCCCTTTTGAGCAAATATGTTCTTCTGAAAACTACAAGAACAGTATTTCAAATATTTACAAAATATTGGTGGACTTGACGGGTCCAACGGTACCGCCATACATTGAAAAATGGGAAAAGGAAAGAGGAGATCGGAATAAAGATTACAATTTAGAAAAAAGTCTTAGACTAATACACAGTTCTTCAGAAGATGTGAACACTGCGGAGATGAATTACAAATGCATCGCAAGATGGTACAATACCCCAGATAAAACTCACAATTATCAAAAAGAGAAATTAAAACATTGTTGGAGGGGTTGTACAGACGTTGGCACAATGGCCCACCTATGGTGGGATTGCCCAAAAATTTAAAAATATTGGAAGGAAGTTCTAGCCCAAATTAAAGAAATTACAAAAATAGAGATAAAAGAAGATCCTTGGCTCTGTCTTTTCCACAGTACAAAAAGTTTGATAAAACAATATAAAGTGCCACTAATCCCCCACTTGTATAACGCGGCAAAGGTCTGATCCCATTATTCTGGCAGAAAAACGAAGCACCAACATTAGGTGATTGGGTAAAAAGAGTAGAAAAGATAAGAATATTGGAGTATCTAAAAGAGTGGGAGGAAGACGAGACTATGGAGTGGGAAGAAATCTGGGAGAATTGGTTAGATTTTAAGAAAACAAAGGGATACACCAAGTGGAATAAAGAATAGGCATTAAGAAAATAGATCCTATGAAGTAGTTGGGGGAGATTTAAAAGGTAAAATGGGACAGGTGGGAGGGGGGGGGTAAATAAAAAGTGGATGATATACTGTTTTATATTTGATAAAAAATTTGTATATTTTTTGTATTTTAAAATAATAAATGCATTTAAAAAAAAATAAAAAATAAGACTGTATAAATGTGCAGTTCAGTTGTAAACCTTAACTTCATTCATTTTGTAAAGGATTTCGTATCATAAATATCTGCATTTTCTCTTTGGTAAATACTGTTTTCAAATTTGTTGTCTTTTACATGATGACAGTGCTCGACAATGCCTGAGACCATAGTCTCCACTGAAAGCGCATGTGGCAGGGTGAAACACAGAAAAGCAATTGGGAGACCGAGTGTTGTCAGCCTATAACAGGAAGTATCATAACAAAGACCATTGTGGCAGGATCACCGGATAATATTTTAATGAGAGCTAAACATTAAAAAAAAATTTAAATGACCTTTGAAAATACATGTTTCAATTATTGATATAAATTATTAAGTTTCGATTTTTTTTTTTAATATCGTGTGTTCTCATATAATAGTATATCGAATGGTGGTATGCTGACCATCATGAATAGACTATCACAACCTAATTTACAATTACATCCAGGAAATAAGATAAAATCTCCTCAGTAAAGACAAATATAAAAAAGTTTTATACCAGCTCTAACTCTTCCCAACTTTAGATTTTCTATTTTTATTTACTCAAATTAACTAAAGATAAGCTGCAGAGGGAGATTCAGCACGATTTGTCACGCTTTTGAGACATACATTTACAAACAGTCCCTTACGAACCTTTTAAGATCTTTAAACTAGCTTTTAGTTACCTCAAACTTCTACTACCTTCAACTCAAGCATGCAGTTAAAGCACAACAGAAGGTGGCCAAACTGCAGCTCTCCCCAGCCCCACTTTTTTATGTTATTCAAATGTATGGGCCCAACAAAAGGGCTTATTTCCTAGTGCTATGGAATGCTGCTGCCTTCCAATCTTGCACATTATCCCTTTAATGTGGAGATTCTTTGGAAAAATGATGTTGTTACTTTAGAGGAGACAGGTGGGAAGACGGTATGCAGGCAGTACAAAGCTCTTCACTTATTGTAACACAAAAATTATCTTAGGTGTACATTCTCCTCCAAGTCCATTATACACCTTTGAAGTTAAATAAAATAGACGTACTGACTGAACCACTATGTAATAGATGTAAAATGAAAAATGGAGACCTGATTCAGTTGCTGTGGAGATGTCCTAAAATGCATATACATTGGATTGGGTATTTCAAACCATTGTTAGGTAGGACCTCAAAAAATGCTTAATCTGTATCATTAGTGACCTCCCAGGCCAAGGTCTGTGCAGGAAAGTCAAAGCTAGGGATTTGTTCCAGGCTGGCAGATTAATAATGCTGCTTTGGAATTTAGCGGAACTTCCCAATCACGTAGACTGGATAAAACAAATGGGAGAGATGGCTCAGGATGGAAAGGTAAATATATATATATATATATGTGTGTGTGTGTGTGTGTGTATGTATTATTCTTTCCTTTGTGTGATATGCTTCTTTCAGTGTGCACATCATTCCTACAGGTACACTGTAAAGTTTGGATGCCTAACAATTTATAGCTTTTTTGAAATTATTGTTATTGCTTATGCACACTGTATTATGCTGTTGTCACTCTAGAAATTGTGCATTGCTTTTTTTGTTTCTCTTGCAATTTTTCATTAAAGGGTAACTCCACTTGTGTGGGGAAAAAACATTAGCAAATAAAGAAAAAACAATATAGTGTATACAATCGCGACACTAATCATACTGTAATTGAATGTTATTAAAAATTACCTTTCCTTTTTTTTTTTTAATAAATTTTATTGAGAATTTTCACAATAAAGTACAAAATAGAAATAAACTTGGCTACCAAATGGCATATTACAACAATATAAACAGAAAAAAACTGACAAGCAATGAAACCACCATCAGTATAGCCCGAAAATAGCATGAGCAAAGTGAGGGGGGGGGGGAATGGAGATGAAAAGGAGATACATCAATGCTGACCTAGATTAAAACCATAGTTGGGCAGCAGGATGAAAGGGGTAGGTCACTTTATGTGGTAGAAGATAAAGGTGGGTCCGACCTCTGAAGTTTGGACAGATATCCGGTATGATAGACAGGGCGGCCATGCAGTTCCAATTGTTCCTGAGGCGACATCACCGAATGGATGAAAACATTCCAGCGGGACATAAAACGAGCAAAAGCTTTTTGATTTCCTGAGTCCACGTTAAGTCTCTCATTGTATAAAAGTAACAGCAAGGCTTGTTTAAGTTAAGGAATTTTAGGGCATAGGGGGGAAATCCAATTTTTCAGAATACATCTCCTGACCGTTAATAGGCACAACAGAATCCAGTCCTTATGAGGAGGTTTGGCTTCCGGAGGTCTGGACAGAATCTGGGAGTCCCAATATCCGAAGAGAAATAGGAAGGGATCCTTAGGAATAGATAGCTGAGTAATACCATGGATAAAGGTGAGAACCTGATCCCAGTAGGAGGAGATAGAAGCACATTGCCAGAAGCGGTGAGCCAGGGCCAGCTTGCATATGGGACAAACTGCTCCTTGTGAGTTGTCGGGGTCCGTGGTAAACAGAAAGTATGCACGATGAAATATGCGCATTTGTGTCATTGGTGGTTAAGCGGAGAGTAGTGTTGAGGCCCACCCTTTGTCTTGTCAGTAGGTCCGGGTGGGGGAAAAACTTGCCCCAATTTGCGACCGAGGATTCAGCCGGGGGGGGGGTAGATTTCAGTAGTAATGGTTTGTACATGTTCGAAAAGGAGTTCATACCGTCAGCAAGAAATGTATCCAGCATAGAGGAAGCGAACCTCCTCATCTTATCTCCGCAGGATTTACGGATAAAGTGCACACATTGCCGCAACTGAAAAAATGAGACGGTGGCAGAGAGTAGGTGTTGGCAATAGATGAGAAGGACAGAGGGGTGCCCGTATTCGTATCGCACATGTCAGCAAATTTTGTAAGGCCACGTTGCGTCCATATAGTGAAGTGGCTTGAGTCGAGGCCCATTTGGAAAATAGGGTTGCCCCGTATAGGTAGATGGGAAGAGATGGATGTGGGGAGATGTAATAGTTTCCTGATTTCCCTTCAGGCAATTGCGGTGTCATGAAACAAGATGTTGTGCTGTAGTGCCTGCGGGACAGATTTCCAGTGGCTGTGAAGCGGTGCCGGTAGTGAAAAAGGAGCCACCATGGAGGCCTCCAGAGGGTATGAAGAATAGCGTTGGGATTGGGAGAGCCAGTCAATGCAAATACCTAACAGACATGTTAGGTTGTACAATCTTTTATTAGGAAGACCTATGCCTCCCTCTCTCCTGGGGAGATGCAGCTTTTGAAGGGAGATTCTTGAACGCTTACCCCTCCAGAGAAATTTGCAAATAGAGGCATTCAGTAATTTAACACCAGCGTGTTTCAACAATAAAGGGAGAGTTTGCATTGGATGCAACAATTTGGCGAAGCTAACCATTTTTACAAGATGGCACCTCCCAAGGAGAGAGAGAGGCAGATTCACCCAGCTGCCCAGTTCCTGTACTATCTTAGAGATCAAGGGGGGGATAGTTTAGGGAGTAGAGAGAGGAGAGGGATTTGCCTATTTTTATACCAAGGTATTTGATGTGAGATTTAGCCACTTGAAAGATGGAGGAGGATAGCCATGCACGAGAGGAGGTAGCCGAGAGTGGAAGTATTTTGTTTTTTTGAAAATTAATGCACAATCCGAAACACTTTTTAAAGTCCTCAAACGTGGATTTTATAAGGGGCATGTCAGATGAGGGGTTGAAAGTGAAAATAAGGACGTCGTCGGCAAATAGCGCCGTGCGAAGGTCATGAGTACCAACCTTGACACCATGTAGGGGAGCATGTTCGGCTAAGTGGCGCAACAGGGGTTCCAACGCTAGGTTAAACAATAAGGGAGACAACGGACACCCCTGTCTGGTCCCTTTGTGAAGGCGGAACTCCCCCGTGAGGAGACCTGCCACCACCAGTCTGGCCGAGGGAAACTTATACTTGCCGGTAATGAAATGGGAGAAGGCTCCAGAGAAGCCCATTTCGGCCAGAACCATGGACAACCAGGGAAAGCCAACACGTCCAGGGTGATGATGGCAAGGTCCCCCCCAGGGCGGAGGCGCGCCTGTTCTAGCACGAGAAGAACTTTGCGAATATTGAGCATGGCTGTTCTACCTTTTAAAAACCTGATTGGGCAGGGTGGATGAGGGAGGGCATGAGTCGCGCTAGCCGGACGGCTACCAGTTTAGATAGTATCTTCACATCCAAATTGAGGAGGGAAATCGGGCGGTAGGCCCCAGGGTATAGGGGGTCTTTCTCTTTTTTTGCTAAAAGCTTGATCAGGGCCTTATTTCCAGTCGGGAGGTAGTCACCGCCCTCCCAGATATGGGTATAGACCTGAAGGAGAGTGGGAAGGAGAACCCATCAGCATCAGGGCCGGGGCCTTGTTAGAGGCTAGGTGAGTGATAGTGGAACGTAGTTCCTCCGCTGTAATGGGGGCGTTTAACTCTACAAGTTGGGGGTGGTAAGTCTGGGTAGCGTGTTATTTTTCAGAAAGGTGTGGGCCGTGGGTAAGTCCATGGGGTCTTTAGCATAAAGGGTGGAATAGTACTCCAGCATCACTTCACTAATCCATTGTGGGGAGTGTTCTGTCTGTCCCTGGGAGTTTCGTAAGGCAATAATGTGGGTGGGGCGGTATGGGGGTTTGCATAGGCGAGATAAGAGTTTACCGGCTTTATTACCAAATTTGTGTAGATGGGCTGCAAATTAGTTGTATTTGATCAATTCTAAGGTAGTGGCCCATGAATCATAGGCTTGTTTGGCTTCCTGCCATTCCTGTTTAGCGGATGGAGTGGCCTGAGCAAGGAGCGATCTCTGAGCCTCAGTCAAACGCTTACTAGCTGTTCGAAAGCGACACTGATATTGCCTCTTTAAGGAGCTGGCATATTAAATAATTTTGCCTCCGAGGAAAGCCTTACCTGCCTCCCAGAACAAGTGGGGGTCGTCAGTAGAGGGGGAATTGGCCACAGTATATTCCTGCAAGGCCTGCCAGGCTCCACTAGGAATGTATGAAAATCTTTATTATTGGCAAGGAAGGCCAGGAATCTCCAAATGTTCGGGCAGTAGGAGAGTCGGGAAGGTCCATGGAGACTGACAGTGGTGCGTGGTCTGAAATAACGATATCATGTATAGTGGGGGAGGTCAGAAAGGGGGCAAGGTCGTCAGAGCAAAATAAGTAGTCAATTCTCGTGAATACATTATGGGGAGGGGAGAAGAAGGTAAATTCTCTGTCCACCGGGTGGTGGAGCCTCCAAATGTCCAAATGTGAGATGTAAGGAATCAATGGCGGATGCCAATGGAGATCGGATAGTGTACAAGGGAGGGGAGGTGGTTAGGCGTGAAGAGGAGCGGTCATCTACTGGGTGCATAACGCTGTTGAAATCTCCACCTAGGAGATGGGGAAGCTGAGGGACCAGTAGGATATGGGACATGAGAGTATCATAAAAGGATTTAGTGGGGGAATTAGGGGCATAGATATTGGTCAATATTAGCTCTTTGGAGCCCAGACGGATATGCACAGAACAGATCCTGCCTTGAGCATCAGTGGAGGTGGATATTACTTGATAAGAGAGATTTTTCCGGAAAAGTATTAAAACCCCTGCTTTGCGGCCTACGGCAGACGAGCCTAGGACCTCTCCTACCCAAAGCTTCCGGAGACAGTGGAAGTCCGAGGAGGAGAGGTGCGTCTCTTGTAAAAGGGCTATGTCAGTTCTCAGCCAGCGGAGATGACGCAGGACTTTCATGCGTTTGAGAGGGGATCTAAGTCCCTTCACATTCCATGAGACTATTTGCATAGATAGGTGTGGCGGGACGGGGCGTAATGATAAGGTGTGGGACAGTTAAGATATCGGAGGAGCTCGTCATGCAGATAAGGGTCGCCAGAGGATGAGCAAGAGAGAGAGAGGTAAAATGTACCTCAAAAGAGCACTGTCTTGCAGCATTGTAGGGAGTGGTAGGGAGAGGAGGTGAGGGGGGTGATGGGGTAAAGGGAAGCACAGAAAATCAACAAAACAAGTGCAGAAAAAACTTCTCTTTTTTCCGCATGGGGTCCCAGTCATATAAGGCCCTCCACTCACAACGGCCTACGCAGGTGTGCACAGGGGTGCCCCAGGTGTATCGGTGGACACTTGACCAACGCCAGGTGGGAGGAATCGTGCGCCCAGGCAGGATGCAGTGAGCGGCGGAACCCGTGACTCCCGGGAGAAAAGGAAACAGTGCATGTGTAAGGAAGCAATATAACAACCTAAACGCACACCAGGAAAATATATGTAATAGCACAAGCTAGTACTGGGGCAGAGAAAAAATAAAAGTAAAAACGTCCCAGTTAGGTCTGATAGGCAAAGCCTACGGTAGCGGGGCTCCCAACAAATAAAAGCATGAGAGTCAACTTTAGGAGCAAGTCAGGTGCCCTAAGAAATTTTTTTTTTTTGTGTGAGAACATGAAATTATACCATAACCTGGAGGTGAGGCAGGACGGATGAGAAAGTTCAGCGGAGTCTGTTGCGATGAGATGGACCAATGAGGCTTTGGCGCTTTGGTGAATCCTTCCGGGGACTCCGTTGGTTCAGGGATCTTGAGAAAGCTGGCTGTCTTGAAGTTGAAGTTTAATGGGGAGCATCAGGATGAATGGAGCGGAGGTACGCTTCTGCCTCAGAGGGGTCCTGAAATGACAGCTATTCACCTGTGGTGGATTTCAGGCGGAGGATGGCAGGATAGGCCAACGTGAATTTGATCTGCAACTGGAATAGCTGCGAGCAGATCTGCTGAAAAGCTTTCCGTTTCTTAGATACATCAATGGAATAGTCAGCAAACAATAGGACCTTAACCCCTGGAGAGATTTGGTCTGCCTGTATTTCTGCAGGATCAGATTCTTGTCAGCATAATTTAAAAAATTTGCAATGATGGGTCTAAGGGTTGTGTGGTCGCTAGAATGAGCCCCTATGCAATGAGCCCTTTCAACCACACTTACACCAGGAATGCCAAGGGCCTCTGGGACTCGGTGGGAACAAAAGTCAATGAGCTCCATAGCAGGAAGGGACTCTGGGGCCCCCACGAACCGAAGGTTACTGCGCCGAGCGCGGTTTTCCAAGTCCTCCAGCTTTTGTGAAAGAAAGGCATTGATTTTGTCCTGCTGTTGTTCTTGTGCCTGTAAATGATATAGTTCATCTTCCAGGCTCGATATGGGCTGCTCTGCCTCATTGAGCCTAGTGGCGTATTCATCCAAATCCCTCCTGATCAGCAGCATTCCTGCCTGAACAGCCTTCTCAACTGTGCTCTGTATAGTGGGGGAGAGCAGGGTGGCTACCGCCTGAGCGATCCGCTCGGTGAAGCCTGGATCCAGCGGTGGAGGGGGGGGAGGAGGGGGGAGCATTCACCTCCATTGCCGGCTCGGAGGCCTCCGCCGCGGGCTGCGGAGAAGGCCCAGGTGGAGCGGGGGATGGCTCCGGGGGCAGAAAACGATCCATGATGCTGGCGGGGGATCAAGCAGTCCGCAGGAGTGCCGTTGGTATGGTATGTGCGGGCGTATAGCGGGTTATCTCGGCCGGGTGCGGGAGCTAGAGTAGAGAGCGACTACTCCATGCGGCGCTGGAACCGGAAGATACCTTTCCTTTTTAATCTGCAGCTGTTGTAATTTTCTGAAAATGCAATGCAATATGGCTACCTGGAGTGATCTGTGCACAGAATGTGTACTGACCACACCCCAGAAACATAATTTACTGCTCGTGTGATTGGCTCACCGTCTTTCCCAGAAGTCTGCCTAAGATACAAGTCAGATTTCTGGCATCCCCTGCAACAAAAATGTCATTTTTGGTGAGATACTCCCAATAGGAACATCTATAGGAACGTCTAAAGGAATGCAGACCCAGCAGCTTCCCTCAGTTGTGCTCTGCAGCTGCCACAGCTGATAGATGACTATGAAACCACTCCTATTTGACCCACTCAGCACAGAGGCACAGAGGAACAAACAATGATTTCTTCAGATTAACAAATGGTAGGAATCTGCAACAAAATTTGTTAAAATCCCTGCAATATACAGAGATCACCCAGAGGGGAATGTTTTTTTCTCAACAAAAGTGGAGTTACACTTTAATTAACCATTTCCTGATTTAAGGATAAGCTGACCTGCAATAGTAAAAATTTGGGGACACAATGGGGTCGATTTACTAAAATAAAACTTGAGTGTGTAAAATTTTGTGCAGCTCTGCATAGAAACGAATCCGCGTCCAGGTTTTCTGGTCATAGCTTAACCACTTTACCACTAGAGCATTTTGCTGTCTTACGTCTGGGCCACTTTTTGCGATTCGGCGCTGTGCAAATTTAACTGACAATTGCGCGGTCATGCGATGCCGTACCCAAACTAAATTTTTCCCCACAAACAGAGCTTTCTTTTGGTGGCATTTGATCACCTGTGCGATTTTTACTTTTTTCGCTATAAACAAAAAGAGAGCGTTTATTTTGAAAAAATAACAATATTTTTAACATTTTTTATATGAAATTCCCCCCAAAAAAGATGTAAAAACCAATTTTTTTTTAATTTTTTGGCCAATTTGTTTTCTGCTACCCATGTTTGGTAAAAAAAATCGCAATAAGCGTATTTTGATTGGTTTGCGCAAAAGTTATTGCGTTTACTAACAAAGGGAAAGATTTATGTCATTTTTGGTGATTTTTTTTTAACGAGTAATGGCGGCGATCTGCGATTTTTTTTGCGGGACTGCGACATTGCGGCGGACAGATCGGACCCTTGACTGACATTTTTGACACTTTTGGGGGTACCAGTGACATTACTGCAGTAATCAGTGCTATAAATATGCACTGTTACTGTAAAAATGACACTGGCAGGGAAGGGGTTCATTTTATTGGAGAGGGAGGGGTTAATGTATGCCTGGTGCTTACTGACGTGTGGGGGGGGAGGTGACTGTGTGAGACAGGGACAGATCGGATGTCCAGCTATGCTGAACACTCCGATCTGTCACTCCCTGTCACTGAGGAGATCCGCCCGCTCTGTTTACACAGGCGGGCGGATCTCCAAACTGGATTCCCCGACGATTGGGGCAGAGCAGCGGCGATCACCGCTGCTCCTCCCCTGGCCCGACTACCGCTGTGAATGAAAACAGCAGGAGTGCGCCTCCGGTGGCGCGCGAGCGCCGCCTACAGGGGGAGGAGTCTGGCGACGTAGGTCTACGTCGTCAGACCTACAAGAGCCACTTTGCCGCAGTAGTACTACGGTACTCAGCGGTAAAGTGGTTAACCACTTCTGGACCAGAAGGATTTGCCCCCTTAATGACCAGGCCTTTTTTTGCGATTCGGGACTGTGTTACTTTAACCTCCCAGGCGGTATGATTATGTCAGGAATTATGTACCAAAAGCGGTACAATTTTTTGCATGGAAATTTGGTGTTATGTATTGAAGGCCTACAATTCTTAGTAAATACTTACTTAAAACTTACCAAAATAAGACTCTAGTAGACATCCCAGATGTGATACATTTGAAACACAAACACATGAATTATAATCTAATCAATAATATAATTTTATTCAATAATGCAATGAAAAATAGTGAAATTTGTCAAACAAAGAAATTCAATACACATCCTGAGTGTGAAACAGTTTGAAGCATGGAACTAGACAAAGTCCGACGTTGCAATCAGGACAATAGTACCTTGTTTCCTTTCTGACTTTTTTTCCATTTCCATCCTTCTTGGAACAGCAAACGACGCACATCATAAAGTCAGAATGAACAAGAGGTATGGTAGTGTTTGCTTTATAAAGGATATAGGCGTTCCAAAGGCATTGTTCAAGGAGATGCCTGAAAATCTTTTTGTAATACTTTTTCTGTTGCTTCCGCATCGCCAGGTAAAATGTCATTGCCTGATCGGCTCGGCCGACACCTCCCATTGTGTGATTATAGTCAATCACGACTTACGGCTTCAGCACATCTGTTCGGTGTTTTGTGCGGACAATGGCAGTGGAGGTGCTGTGCACAGTGCTCATGAGACACACGTCCTTTTTGTCTCGCCACCGCATTGCCATAATTTTACCCTTTTGAAAGGCAACCATCTCTCCTTTTTTTAGTTTTTTCCTGCTAAACATTGATGGCATGTCACGCTGGTTTTGCCTAACAGTACCATACCCATCAGTTGTTGTTTAGGAGCAAAACCTCATAAAGTTCCGGAGAGGTGTAAAAATTGTCCGTTGTCACGCAATATCCCTGGTTCAGCAATGGGTCCAGCAGTGAAAGGACAGAGGATGTGGCCATCCCATAGCCGCTGTACCTGGGATTGAACTTGGTACCTTTCCCGGTGTAAATGATAGCATTCCAGATATATCCGGTGGATGATTCACAGAGCATATAAAATTTTATGCCAAACCGCGCTCTTTTGGATGCAATAAATTGTATCCAGCTCAGGCGTCCCTTGTAGGCCATCAGACTTTCGTCCACACTGACATCCCTTTCTGGCACATAGGTCCGCTGGAAGTTGGTGACAATCATTTGGCACACCTCCCAGATTTTTTTGAGTTTGGGCGCAGGATGCGTGGCCTCATCAAACTCTTCGTTGTTGGCGAAGTGTAAATTTTTCATGATCAGTGAAAAACGATATTCGGACATCACTGTGCCAAAAAATGGAGTGGCCAGCATCTTATTGGTGGTCCAATACCATTTCTGGAGCGGTTTCCCCACCACCCCCTGAAGGATGATGAGTCTCAGAAACTTCCAGATGTCCTCTTTACTGACCGGTTCCCATTTTCTGGATCTGGAAAATCTGGCACGCAGCGTAGCGGATTGCTGCTCATGGTAGCAGTTGGTTTCTGTGACGATTTTTAGAATTACCTCCTCAGTAAGAAATCATTTCAGGTACGCCAGAGGGTTGTCACTCTCCACATCAACCTTCATCCCAGGAGATCCAGTGAATCAAAATCTCGGGGGAGCTGCCTGGTCCGCATCGCTGTTTTCACTTTCTGGATCAGTGTTGGTGTCAGATTCAGATGACAAATCTCCCCACGACTCACTGTCGCTCTGTTCTGCGAGCAGCTCCGTGTCGCTGCCGCTGTCGCTCAGCTGATCCAAAAGCGCATATGTAGGACAGCGCTTTTTTGATGCCATTTTCAAATGATTTTATTTCTCACAAATGACAATGGCAAGGGGCACTGAAAGGGCACTGTGTCTTTTACTAAGGTGATACAGTG
The DNA here is from genome assembly GCF_965119305.1 of Pelophylax lessonae. NCBI lineage: Eukaryota > Metazoa > Chordata > Amphibia > Anura > Ranidae > Pelophylax > Pelophylax lessonae. The sequence goes on from NC_138769.1 coordinate 609,095,865, forward strand.
TAATCCTCTCAGATTACACTGTATCACCTCCTTTTTATGTGTTTGTGTTTGGTGCAACTTTGAATTTCCCTCCCAATTCCGCTCCCATGCAGCATTGCTGCAGTAGGGAACGGAACCAGAAAGTCATCATACCGACGGACGAGCGTCGGGGATCCCGGCGGCGATCACAGCAATGGGAGATCATCGCTGGATCGTTAGGAGAAGGTAAGGAACCCGCTGCACGCTCTGCACATCTACCCCAAGCGTGACTCGGGGATACCGATAGTAGCATGAAAAATCCACCCGAGTCATGCTCGGGGATACCGCTAAGGGAGTTAAGGAACAATTGTGCGGTCGTGCCTAAATAAAATTGATGTCCTTTTTTTCCCACAAATAGGGCTTTCTTTTGGTGGTTTTTGATCACCTCTGGGATTTTTATTTTTTGCGATATAAACAAAAAAAGAGCGACAATTCTGAAAAAAAAAAAAAAAACAATATTTTTCACATTCTGCTATATAACATTCCCAAAAAATAAATAAAAAAATCAAAGTTTTTTAACATTTTAGGCCAATTTGTTTTCTGCTACATATCGCAATAAGCGTATTTTGATTGGTTTGCGCAAAAGATACCGCGTCTACTAACTGCGAGAAAGATTAATGTCATTTTTATTGTTTTTTTTTTTTACTAGTAATAGCGGCGATCTATGATTTTTAGGGGGATTGTGACATTGCGGCGGACAGATCAGACTGCTAACTGACATTTTTTACACTTTTAGGGGGACCAGTGACATTACTACAATAATCAGTGCTAAAAATATGCACTGTTACTGTAATAATGACATTGGCAGGTAAGGGGGATTGTTTCTAACTGTATGGGGGTTGGGCTTTTGAAATGATCACAGAGACCTGTGATCCTATATAGAAGGATCACAGGCACTCTGTGATCAATCCAGAGAGAAGAACAGTCGGCTGTGTTTACAACAGCTGACCGTCCTTCTCTCTCAGCGATTGCGGGTCCACGGTGTCAATCAGAACTGCTGGCCCCGTGCATCGGAGTCCCCTAGCTGCAGGCACACGACCGACGTAGAGCAGGACAGCCAGCAAATCTGTGGCGGGCGGTCCTTAAGTGGGTAATTGAACAAGCTGAAGTTAGAAGCTGTTTGGTTTTTTTGATATTATAACTATTGATTGTGCACATTGTATTATGCTGTTGTCAATTTAGAAATTGTGCATTGTTGCCCTTTCAATTTTTATTTTAAACCATTTCCTGATTTAAAGATAGGCTGACCTGCAACAGTAAAAATTTGCAGACACAATGTGGTCAATTTACTAAAATAAAACTAGAGTGTGCAAAATCGTGTGCAGCTCTGCATAGAAACCAATCAGCTTCCAGGTTTTCTGGTCAAAACTTAATTGGACAAGCTGAAGTTAGAAGCTGTTTGGTTACTATTTAGAGCTGCACCAGATTTTGCACTCTCCAATTTTAGTAAATCAACTCCAATGGCTTTTGTAAATGATTCTAAAATAGACTAGATGAGTATACCATAAAAGCTGTAAAATACTGCAAGTCCTTTGCAGGGAGAAATAGCATAAATAACCTTAACCACTTGCCGACTGGCGCAAGACTATTTACTGCGGCGGTCAGCCCCTCACCGTCCGCCGGTCACTCGCGATCGTCGGTGGAGAGGGAGAAAGACAGGCGGCTAATGTAAACAAGCCACCTGTCATTCTCCCCGGTGTATGAATGGTGATCATACGGTTCTACTATGTAGAACCGTTGATCACTGTTCATACATCTCAAGCCACAGCCAATCACAGTTAGAATCACGCCCCTGAGGGACACACATAGCCCCTCCCTCTCAAAAAAATTAACCCCTTCACTGTCAGTGTAATTTTACAGTAACAGTGCATATGTATAGAAATGTTGTTATTTTTGCAAAATTGACGCTATTTTTGTGTTTATAGTGCATGATTAAAAAATCGCACAGGTGATCAAATACCACCAAAAGAAAGCTCTGTTTGTGGGAAAAAAAAGGACGTCAAATTCGTTTGGATACAGCGTCGCACGACCGCGCAATTGTCTGTTAAAGTCATGCAGTGCCGAATCGCAAAATAGGCCCTGGTCAGGAAGGGGGTAAAATCTTCCCGGGGCTTAAGTGGTTAATATGAATATAGTTGTATTTCCTAAAATGTAATATCTTGATTTTTTTAAAAAATATTTGCAAAACTGAAGGGAAAATGCCCCAAGAACAAGCAGGAAAAGACAGTTGCCTTAGAGGCCTGGCAGAGCATCCCCAGGGATGAAACCCAGCGTCTGGTGATGTCTATGCGTTCCAGACTTCAGGCTGTAATTGACTGCAAAGGATTTGCAACCAAGTGTTAAAAAGTGAAAGTTTGATTTATGATTGTTAATCTGTCTCATTACTTTTGGTCCCTTAAAAAGTGGGAGGCACATAAACAAACTGCTGTAATTCCTACACTGTTCACCTGATTTGGATGTAAATACCCTCAAATTAAAGCTGAAAGTCTGCAGTTAAAGCACATCGTGTTTCTTTCTTTTCAAATCCATTGTGGTGGTGTATAGAGCCAAAAAGATTAGAATTGTGTTGATGTCCCAATATTTATGGACCTGACTGTATTGGTCTGTACATGAATTGTTGTTTTTAATAACCATTTACAGTCATCAGATCTTGCATGTAACCAGCTCTTGTTATCCAGTTTGATGTTTATGTGACACAATTTTACCAAATGTGATGTATCTGTTTCATCATGTACATTATACAAATACAAGCATTATGCATTAACACTACTTGCTGTGGAGGCTATTGAATAAATACCTGTTTTTCTACTACTCCTTTTTGTTGCTTATGAATCTGTGTGACCACAGGTTTCATCTTACCCATTATTAGTTGCGCTCCTCATATAAAGTCCCAACTTCTTCTTCCATATAGTCAGGGATGGAGGCACATGGTTTATCCATGTACCTCACTTAAAGTTCCAAAAAAAAAACCCCTCTTCTACATATGATTAAGTGGCCGACAATATTTTTAAGGTAAAAAAGGAACACAATATCAAAGCACATGTGTTATGTTGTGTTTAGTTAAAGTACTAAAGTTGTGTCCCTAAATATACTATTTATTTTGCATGAACATCCAGTGCAGATTGATGTTATTGTGTATGACTGTCGTCATAATGATCTGCAGGTTTCTGAAAATGACTTAACATTATTTCCCAGTATATACTTTACTTAAAATGTCATACACAGGAGGTCTCTGAAATATGCTGCCCTTAGTAGAGTGACTATGAATACAATAGGGCTGGTTTACTAAAGGGTTAGAGAATTATAATTCATAAGTTGTGTGAATATTCACCTCAATTATTCAAACATGTGAAAAGTACCTGCACGTGGTTGTATATTCATTATTAACAGGTATTTGCTATTCACACAGTATTGAATAATTGAAGTAAATATTCACACACATTTTGAGTGCCGATTTTAAATTCCTTAAGTAAATCAGCCTCATTGACTTTAAATTAAAGTACGAAAGCATAAGGTTTTCAGCCTCCTAAATTAACCAATTTCCACATGAGTGATATGCAGTTCATTCTAGTGATCCGTGTTATTTATGGAAAAATACATTTGTATATTAAATTACACTGTCCAAGTCAAAGAACAGAAAAGATTCTAAAAAAATGCTTATGCCAATCCAATATGACTTTTTGTATTTTACTGTATGTTTTCCCATTTCTATACGAATAAGAAATGATTTTGTTGGAGACCAAATGGTCTTTTCTACAAGAGCAAAAGTCAGCCAGGTGTCAGGTTGAACCTCTATTTGAGGCTTTTATTGGCAACCTGAGAAGACAGCTGGAGAATCTAGGATGTGAGAGAGCTCGTCTGGATGCAGAGAGGAACAGCATGGAGGGCACTGTAGAAGAACTAAGGAAAAGGTGCCAATACTATTCCACACTAATGCATTAATGTATGGAGTACCGTACATCTAACAGTAAAAATTTACCCTCTTCATGTTTTGTGGCAAGTTTTAGACTATCAATATGAAAGTTTGAGTATTAGTCCCTAAATCCTAGCATCTAGTTCCTAAAGCAGAACTAAGCTCACAATTAAACTGTTTCTCAAAATAAAGCTCAAGTTAGAAATTTTTTTAATGTTATTAAATTCTTAATAAAAAATCCTTAAATCAAACAGATAGAGTGTATGCTACATTTAAGGCATGCCTCTTGTGGTGACTGTCACAGCTGCCAGTGTGCTTATGTCAGCTCTCAACAGAACTTTCACTCAAATGCCTGGTAATATACCTGCTTAGCACCATGGCAACTGCAGGTCTAAATAAAGGCAAAGACTTCACTTTCTTCAGCTGCAAAATAATATAAGGGTATATATTTGCTTTGATACCGTATTTTGATTTTTAGGAAAAGGTAGGGCTTTACTTTGGTAGCAAATTTAAATATATATATTTTTTTTTCCTTGATTTTTATTGAAAATAAATAGCACAAAAATTAGAAATAAATGCATTTTCCTATAATTTTTCCCAACACAACATTTACAGACTTTGAGGACTCCCAGATATTTACCACAAAATATATTAAACAAAGTCTGCTGACTTAAATCATATCACAGTGCAATTTTTAGGTAATCTAGCAATATGGTAAAACTCAAAGTGAGCATATGCATTTTAGGAGAGCTTAATTTCTTTTTTGATGCTCCAATGCACGCGGGGGGGGGGGGGGGGGGAATGGTTTGCAGAAACATTTTGCGCAATATTACATTAAGAATTAATCTTGTTGATGCAGGCAGAAATGATTACAACGTGACTTATTCAGATTTGCCACCATTAAAAATTCAGATGACATTGTGTTCACTTACATTAGCAATTGATGCAAACGTCGTCCCAATCATTCAACATTATTGACATCCAACATCATTGTTTTGAGGATTTTGAAAGGAACAATAATTTTTTTGTTCAATTTTTATTTACACTTTTTTTTCTTTATGGGGGGGGGGTGTCTGGATCTATTAAAGTGTTTGTAACCCTAAAAAATGGATCCGGTTCCTTTAAAGCATGTTATACAGCACAGTGCTTGTGCTGTGTGATTTGGGCCCCTGTATCACCTGAAATACCTGGTTGATCTCCCTTGTAAACTGTTTACACGGTTTATCGTGGCTGCTGAGCTCTGACACTGTGGTCAGTTTTCATGTCTATGTCATTCCCGACTCTCCTCTGTCCTCCTCTGTCCTCCTCTCCCTCCCCTCTCTGTCTGTCAGCTCTGACAGCTGCTATCATTGCTGAGTGTCATTTCTACAATCCCCTCTATTACAATAAATTATGTGCCCAGTGTATGTGTGTCAGGAACGCTCCCTGTGCACACTGGTGTGCTGTCATGAATCTGCCACCTAAGGGTTAACCTGGTGCAGACTAATTTCATTAATTGGCAACAGGCTGCCTTATTTAGGCACCTTAAGCAGCATAGTGTCTTTGCTGTCTGATCTGCAGCTTCTCCTGTGTTCTTGAACCTGAAACCTGTTGTATCCAGTTTGATTCCTGTTTGACCTTCTGGCTTGTCCCTCACCTTGCTTGTCTGCTGCCCGCCCTGACCTCGGCTTGTTTGTGACCACTCTTCTGCCTTATCCTTGTCTGTTTATCTGCCATCAGATCTGGATCTGTTCACCTTCTGGCAGGGTAACCCTGAGGACTGCGACCTGGTGCTATACACGCAGCAAAATCCATCCGCACGTCAAGCTCACCTCCAGAGTCCTGACAGTGGGGTTTTGTAAAAATAAGCCATTCTATACTGATACTGTATTTCCGAGTGCCGCTCGGCACTCAACTGACTAGCTACCACTCTCCTCCTCTCCTCCCCTCCTCCAAGCTGACATCAGCAGGGTTTTTTTGTCCCTTCCCATTGTAGCTGCCAGACTGGGAGAGGCAGCTGGTCACGGGATACAGAAATACAGTATAGTATAAGTAGAGACCAGATCCACACTTACATACTTAACAGAAGCATAGTGTTTACATTCGCTTCTGCAGTGCACTCCTATGGAATAAACTGTAGAAGCTTCAGAAGCCCAGGAACTGATCATTTCAGCTCCAGAGCTTAGGATTTAATGCTGACTGTCATTGACAGCCTTCAGTTTCAGCCCAAACACCCGCATAAGATCTACTGATTCCCAGGGACATTTTAAAACAGCACTGGGATGAATAGTTGCTCTACTCACATCATTTTAAATTGGCACTGGGGGCTCAAGTGGTTTAGAATGTTAATAAAACTAAACACATGTTCAAGGCATAGGGACTATCAATATAAACCTAATAAAGTAAAACCTTGGATTGTGAGCATAATGCATTTCAGAAACATGCTTTTTATCCAAAGCACTCTTATATCAAAGCGAATTTCCCCATAAAAAATAATGGAAACTCAGATAATTCATTCTACAACCATTTATTCATAAGTAGGGTTGAGCGGACACCTAGATGTCCGTGTTCGACGGGTTCGGCCGAACTTTAAAAAAAAGTCCGGGTCCGTGTCCCGGACTTTTACCGAACTTTTCCCGGACACCGAACCCCATTGAAGTCAATGGGGACCCGAACTTTAAGCCACTAAAATGGCTCTAAAACACCAATGGAAAGGGCTAGAGTGCTGCAAATGGCAGCAAAACGTAGTTAAGAGCATGGCAAGTGCTCTGCAAACAAATGTGGATAGGGAAATAACTTAAAACAACAAAAAAAAACCAGAAAAATAAAACAATGTTCTTCATCTCTGAAGGACGAGGCCCATATGGAGTAGGAGGGAGGTTGAGGTGGTGGTGGATGTGGCGGTGTCATAGGCGTGCGCACAGGGTGTGCCTGGTGTACCTGGGCACACCCTAATCACCTAGGGCACATAGCATTATCGCTCTGTTTGCCAGTGAGGAGATGGGAAAGATCTCCCTCGCACCTGCTCTGCTCTATTTCTCTTTGCCAGCAGGGAGAGTAATGTATCGGGGCCATGTACATGTAGGCAAACACATGCATGTGTATTTCAACTTTGGGGTGCACACCCTAATGCAATAGGCTGCGCACACCTATGGGCGGTGTAGGTGGAAGCGGCGGTGGAGGAGGACCAGGGCCGGATTAAGAGCATCATGGTCTTGGTGCTGAGGATTTTGAAGGGCCTTAAGGGCCGTGCCTTGGCATGCACCCAGAGGAGGAAGGGTGCAGCCATGCATGCCTAATTCAACATGGGATGCTGTCTCTGAAGCCCATAAACACATCCATGCATCGGCAACTGTCCCTCCTTGTCCGGCCTTCGCGCTGTGTGGGGAGGTTCTGAGGGTGCTGCCTGGGGAAGCGAGCATAGAAGCCAGACTTCTGTGTTTACAAGTGACAGAAGAGCGGTCACAGTGAATATGGCCAACCCGGGGCCTATATAAAAGGTAGGGGCCTGCATGGAGCTGCAGCTCCAATAGCCCCTACGTTAATCTGGCCCTGAGGAGGAGGACGAGGTAGCCAACACTGCTTCTTTTCACAAATTTTAAATGAGGGTACACCCGAAAAGAGTGAGAAAGAGCAAAAATGGAACAATGGCTGGGTAAGGTCGGTATCCATTGCTATTCTGCACAAGGTACGGAAAAGTCCCGTGGGATCCATGCCTGGTTCATTTTAATGAACGTGAGCTTGTCCACATTGTCTCTGGACAGGCGGCTGCGCTTGTCTGTTATAACACCCCCAGCCGTGCTAAATACCCATTCAGATAATACACTGGCTGCGGGGCACGCCAGCACCTCCAAGACGTAAAGGGCAAGCTCAGGCCATGTGCCCAATTTGGAGACCCAGAAGTTGAAGGGGGCAGACCCCTCATTCACTACATGTAGGCGTGTGCACACATACTGCTCCACCATGTTGGTAAAATGCTGCCTCCTGCTAAGACGTTCCATCTGAGCTGCTGGTGCTGCTGTTTGTTGTGGCGTGCTGACAAAGCTTTTCCACATTTCGGCCATGCTAACCCTGCCTTCTGAGGTGCTGGCGGTGCCCTGGTTGAGTTGGCGACCTCCTCCTCCTCTGCCTTGTGCTTCCACTGTGGCCCCGCTGTCAGATGGGAATGCCAGCAGCATCGTGTCTACCAGCGTGCGCTTGTACTCGCGCATCTTGCGATCGCGCTCCAGTGAGTGAATTAAGGACGGTACGTTGTCCTTGTAACGGGGATCCAGCAGCGTGGCCACCCAGTAATCAGCACAAGTTAGAATGTGGGCAACTCGGCGGTCGTTGTGGAGACACTGCAGCATGTAATCGCTCATGTGTGCCAGGCTGCCCAGAGGCGACGAAAGGCTGTCCTCTGTGGGAGGTGTATCGTCCGTGTCCTCTGTGTCCCCCCAGCCACGCACCAGTGATGGCCATGAGCTGGCCTGGGTGCCACCCTGCTGTGAACATGGTTCCATCTCCTCCTCCAGCTCCTCCTCCTCCTCATCCTCCTCATCCTCCAGAACTGTGCCCCTGCTGGACAATTGTGTCCCTGGCGTTTGTGTGTGCAGGAACCCACCCTCGGAGCCCCTTGCGAATGACTGCCCTGAAAGCCTTTGAAATGTTACCTCTTCATCCTCCTCCTCCTCATCCTGTGCCACATCCTCTTCCATCATCACCCGAATTGTTTTTTCAAGGAGGCATAGAAGTGGGATAGTTAAGCTGAGAACGGCGTCATTGCCACTGGCCATGTTGGTGGAGTACTCAAAACAGCGCAACAAGGCACACAGGTCTCGCATGGAGGCCCAGTTATTGGTGGTGAAGTGGTGCTGTTCCGCAGAGCGACTCACGCGTGCGTGCTGCAGCTGAAACTCCACTATGGCCTGCTGCTGCTCGCACAGTCTTTGCAGCATGTGCAAGGTGGAGTTCCACCTTGTGGGCACGTCACATATGAGGCGGTGAGCGGGAAGGCCGAAGTTACGCTGCAGCCCTGCCAGGCGAGCAGCAGCAGGGTGAGAACGCCGAAAGTGCGCACAGACGGCCCGCACTTTCTGCAGCAGCTCTGACATATCGGGGTAGTTTTTAAGGAACCTCTGCACCACCAAATTCAGCACATGGGCCAGGCAAGGGATGTGCGTCAAACCGGCTAGGCCCAGAGCTGCTATGAGATTTCGCCCGTTATCGCACACCACCAGGCCGGGCTTGAGGCTCGCTGACAGCAACCACTCATTTGTCTGCTGTTCCATGCTCCTCCACAACTCCTGCGCGGTGTGTGGTTTGTCCCCCAAACAGGCAAGTTGTAAAACTGCCTGCTGTCGTTTACCCCTGGCCGTGCTGAAGTTGGTGGTGAAGGTATTACGCTGTCCGGATGAGGAGGCGGTAGAGGATGAGGTAGCGGAGTAGGATGAGTTAGGAACAGGAGGCAAACTGAAGCGCCCTGCAATCCTCGGTGGTGGAAGGACATGTGCCAAATTGCTATCCGCCTCAGGCCCATCCGCCACTGCATTTACCCAGTGTGCCGTTAGGGAGATATAACGCCCCTGACCGTGCTTACTGGTCCACGTATCGGTAGTTAGGTGGACCTTGGCACAGATGGCGTTGCGCAGTGCACACCTGATTTTTTCCCCCACTTGGTTGTGCAGGGAAGGGATGGCTTGCCTGGAAAAGTAGTGGCGGCTGGGCACGACGTACTGTGGGACAGCCACCGACATAAGCTTTTTAAAACTGGGCGTCTCCACCAGACGGAATGACAGCATTTCAAAGGCCAATAATTGTGAAATGCTGGCATTCAGGGCCAGGGATCGCGGGTGGGTAGGGGGGTACTTCCTCTTCCTCTCAAGTGTTTGGGAGATGGAAAGCTGAACGCTTCCACGGGACATTGTGGAGATGGTTGTTGGTGACCCAGGTGGTGGTGTTGCTGACAGATCGTCTGTTTGCGGGGTGGCAGGTGCCGGTATGACTACAGAGGTGGCTGGAGCGGCCGAGACGTTTCTTGGTTTTGAAGGTGTGTACTCCACTGCAGCTCGTGCTTTGCACTTAGATGCCTGATCATGCAGGTTGTGCTCAGGTTGAGAAGGTTTATGCCTCGCTTCAGGCTCTGATTGCACAGGGTGCAAACCACTCGTGTCCTGTCATCAGCACATTTTCTAAAGAACTTCCACGCTAGAGAACTCTTTTGAGCTGACTTTGGTGCGCTCGTTCCCTTGCTGCGTTGGGCAGTAGCAGGCGTAGTGTCTAGGGCACGGCCGCTCCACTTCTGCACCCTGCTCCCTCTTCTGCTGTGCTGGTGGCTCTGTGCGACCACCGCCTCTTCCTCCAAACTACTCAGGTCACCTGCATGACCTTCATTCCATGTGGGGTCGAGGACCTCATCGTCCTCCACATCATCTTCCACCCAGTCTTCACCCCTGCCCTCCCTGTCGGTCTCCACAATGCTGAACGCCGCAGCAGTTGGCACCTGCGTTTCGTCATCATCGGAGACGTGCTGTGATGGTCCTTCCATGTACTCATCTTGAGAAATAAGTGGTTGGGCATCGCTGCACTCAATCTCTTCCACTTCTGGGGCAGGGCTAGGTGGATGGCCCTGGGAAACCCTGCTGACAGAGTCCTCAAAAAGAATAAGAGACTGCTCTATGGCTTGGGGCTCAGACTGCTTGCCTGATTTGCAAGGGGGTGAGGTGAAAGACGGTTGGACATTGGCTGCAGGTGCCAACTCTGACCTTTCTGCAGGAGACTGGGTGGGAGACAATGTGAAGGAACTGGAGGCACTGTCAGCAGCAAACCAATCTACTATCGCCTCTCTGTTTTCTGGCCTCATCACTTCTAGAGGCGTATGATGCCCTACCAAATACTGATGCAGGTTCTGTCGCCTACTCACACTTGAGGAAGGTGTTTCACTTGTGCGTGTAGCTGGCACAGATCGACCACGTCCTCTCCTTGCAACAGGAGCTCTAGCAGCAGCACCACCACGACCCAGGCCACGGCCCCTATTTGACGCTCTCCTCATATTTCTGAAATTTAAGATCTTGCCCTAGAAAGGTCTTTATTGAATAGCGGAACAAAAGAACAACAGTATCGCACGGGTGTATCTCACAGTCAAATATGCAAACTATGCCGCAATTTAATGTTTTTTACACCAAAAGGGTGTGTATTGAATAGCGGAATAGGATAAAAAACTGTGTATCTCACACGTACAAACACAGACTAGGCCCGATTAAATTTTTTCCTACCCTAAAGGGAGGATGAGGAATAGGAGTATGGAACAGGCAGCACCCTCAAATCTTCAGAAGTATGAGATGAACCCCAAAAACTTGGAAAGGTGGATCTCACACGTACCGACACAGACTATTCCGCAATTTAATTGAGCCACAAAGGTTTTTATTGAATAACGGAATAGGAAATATGATCAAAAAAAGTGTATGTTTTTCACACGTACAGAAGCACACTAGGCCCCAATTACTATTGTTTGTACACCTAAAAGGATGGATGAGGAGGAGGAGGAGGAGGAGTATAGAACAGGCAGCACCCTCAAAGCTTCAGAAGTATGAGATGAACCCCAAAAACTTGGAAAGGTGGATCTCACACGTACCGACACAGACTATTCCGCAATTTAATTGAGCCCCAAAGGTTTTTATTGAATAGCGGAATAGGAAATATGATCAAAAAAAAGTGTATGTTTTTCACACGTACAGAAGCACACTAGGCCCCAATTACTATTGTTTGTACACCTAAAAGGATGGATGAGGAAGAGGAGGAGGAGGAGTATAGAACAGGCAGCACCCTCAAAGCTTCAGAAGTATGAGATGAACCCCAAAAACTTGGAAAGGTGGATCTCACACGTACCGACACAGACTATTCCGCAATTTAATTGAGCCCCAAAGGTTTTTATTGAATAGCGGAATAGGAATTATGATCAAAAAAAAGTGTATGTTTTTCACACGTACAGAAGCACACTAGGCCCCAATTACTATTGTTTGTACACCTAAAAGGATGGATGAGGAAGAGGAGGAGGAGGAGTATAGAACAGGCAGCACCCTCAAAGCTTCAGAAGTATGAGATGAACCCCAAAAACTTGGAAAGGTGGATCTCACACATACCGACACAGACTATTCCGCAATTTAATTGAGCCACAAAGGTTTTTATTGAATAACGGAATAGGAAATATGATCAAAAAAAGTGTATGTTTTTCACACGTACAGAAGCACACTAGGCCCCAATTACTATTGTTTGTACACCTAAAAGGATGGATGAGGAGGAGGAGGAGGAGGAGTATAGAACAGGCAGCACCCTCAAAGCTTCAGAAGTATGAGATGAACCCCAAAAACTTGGAAAGGTGGATCTCACACGTACCGACACAGACTATTCCGCAATTTAATTGAGCCCCAAAGGTTTTTATTGAATAGCGGAATAGGAAATATGATCAAAAAAAAGTGTATGTTTTTCACACGTACAGAAGCACACTAGGCCCCAATTACTATTGTTTGTACACCGAAAAGGATGGATGAGGAAGAGGAGGAGGAGGAGTATAGAACAGGCAGCACCCTCAAAGCTTCAGAAGTATGAGATGAACCCCAAAAACTTGGAAAGGTGGATCTCACACGTACCGACACAGACTATTCCGCAATTTAATTGAGCCCCAAAGGTTTTTATTGAATAGCGGAATAGGAATTATGATCAAAAAAAAGTGTATGTTTTTCACACGTACAGAAGCACACTAGGCCCCAATTACTATTGTTTGTACACCTAAAAGGATGGATGAGGAAGAGGTGGAGTATAGAACAGGCAGCACCCTCAAAGCTTCAGAAGTATGAGATGAACCCCAAAAACTTGGAAAGGTGGATCTCACACATACCGACACAGACTATTCCGCAATTTAATTGAGCCCCAAAGGTTTTTATTGAATAGCGGAATAGGAATTATGATCAAAAAAAAGTGTATGTTTTTCACACGTACAGAAGCACACTAGGCCCCAATTACTATTGTTTGTACACCTAAAAGGATGGATGAGGAAGAGGAGGAGGAGGAGTATAGAACAGGCAGCACCCTCAAAGCTTCAGAAGTATGAGATGAACCCCAAAAACTTGGAAAGGTGGATCTCACACGTACCGACACAGACTATTCCGCAATTTAATTGAGCCCCAAAGGTTTTTATTGAATAACGGAATAGGAAATATGATCAAAAAAAGTGTATGTTTTTCACACGTACAGAAGCACACTAGGCCCCAATTACTATTGTTTGTACACCTAAAAGGATGGATGAGGAGGAGGAGGAGGGGTATAGAACAGGCAGCACCCTCAAAGCTTCAGAAGTATGAGATTGTGTTCACTGTACCCCACAAAGATTGTGTTCACTGTACCCCACAAAGATTGTGTTCACTGTACCCCACAAAGGTTTTGTTCACTGCACCCCACAAAGATTGTGTTCACTGTACCCCACAAAGGTTTTGTTCACTGTACCCCACAAAGATTGTGTTCACTGCACTCCAAAAGGATTGTCTTCACTGCACCCCACAAAGATTGTGTTCACTGTACCCCACAAAGGTTTTGTTCACTGCACCCCACAAAGATTGTGTTCACTGTACCCCACAAAGGTTTTGTTCACTGCACCCCACAAAGGTTTTGTTCACTGCACCCCACAAAGATTGTGTTCACTGTACCCCACAAAGATTGTGTTCACTGCACTCCAAAAGGATTGTCTTCACTGCACCCCACAAAGATTGTGTTCACTGTACCCCACAAAGGTTTTGTTCACTGCACCCCACAAAGATTGTGTTCACTGTACCCCCCAAAGATTTTGTTCACTGCACCCCACAAGGATTGTCTTCACTGCACCCCACAAGGATTGTCTTCACTGCACCCCACAAAGATTGTGTTCACTGTACCCCACAAAGATTGTGTTCACTGCACTCCAAAAGGATTGTCTTCACTGCACCCCACAAAGATTGTGTTCACTGCACCCCACAAAGATTGTGTTCACTGAACCCCACAAAGATTGTGTTCACTGTACCCCCCAAAGATTTTGTTCACTGCACCCCACAAGGATTGTCTTCACTGCACCCCACAAGGATTGTCTTCACTGCACCCCACAAAGATTGTGTTCACTGTACCCCACAAAGATTTTGTTCACTGCACCCCACAAAGATTGTGTTCACTGTACCCCACAAAGATTTTGTTCACTGCAGTCCAAAAGGATTGTCTTCACTGCACCCCACAAAGATTGTGTTCACTGTACCCCACAAAGGTTTTGTTCACTGCACCCCACAAAGATTGTGTTCATTGTACCCCACAAAGGTTTTGTTCACTGCACCCCACAAAGATTGTGTTCACTGTACCCCACAAAGATTGTGTTCACTGTACCCCACAAAGGTTTTGTTCACTGCACCCCACAAAGATTGTGTTCATTGTACCCCACAAAGGTTGTGTTCACTGCACCCCACAAAGGTTTTGTTCACTGCACCCCACAAAGATTGTGTTCACTGCACCCCACAAAGATTGTGTTCACTGTACCCCACAAAGGTTTTGTTCACTGCACCCCACAAAGATTGTGTTCACTGTACCCCACAAAGATTGTGTTCACTGCACTCCAAAAGGATTGTCTTCACTGCACCCCACAAAGATTGTGTTCACTGTACCCCACAAAGGTTTTGTTCACTGCACCCCACAAAGATTGTGTTCACTGTACCCCACAAAGATTTTGTTCACTGCACCCCACAAAGATTGTGTTCACTGTACCCCCCAAAGATTTTGTTCACTGCACCCCACAAGGATTGTCTTCACTGCACCCCACAAGGATTGTCTTCACTGCACCCCACAAAGATTGTGTTCACTGTACCCCACAAAGATTTTGTTCACTGCACCCCACAAAGATTGTGTTCACTGTACCCCACAAAGATTTTGTTCACTGCACTCCAAAAGGATTGTCTTCACTGCACCCCACAAAGATTGTGTTCACTGTACCCCACAAAGGTTTTGTTCACTGCACCCCACAAAGATTGTGTTCACTGTACCCCACAAAGGTTTTGTTCACTGCACCCCACAAAGATTGTGCTCACTGTACCCCACAAAGATTGTGTTCACTGTACCCCACAAAGGTTTTGTTTACTGCACCCCACAAAGATTGTGTTCACTGTACCCCACAAAGGTTGTGTTCACTGCACCCCACAAAGATTATGTTCACTGCACCCCACAAAGATTGTGTTCACTGTACCCCACAAAGGTTTTGTTCACTGCACCCCACAAAGATTGTGTTTACTGTACCCCACAAAGATTGTGTTCACTGCACTCCAAAAGGATTGTCTTCACTGCACCCCACAAAGATTGTGTTCACTGTACCCCACAAAGGTTTTGTTCACTGCACCCCACAAAGATTGTGTTCACTGTACCCCACAAAGGTTTTGTTCACTGCACCCCACAAAGATTGTGTTCACTGTACCCCCCAAAGATTTTGTTCACTGCACCCCACAAGGATTGTCTTCACTGCACCCCACAAGGATTGTCTTCACTGCACCCCACAAAGATTGTGTTCACTGCACCCCACAAAGGTTTTGTTCACTGCACCCCACAAAGATTGTGTTCACTGTACCCCCCCAAAGATTTTGTTCACTGCACCCCACAAGGATTGTCTTCTCTGCACCCCACAAAGATTGTGTTCACTGTACCCCCCAAAGATTTTGTTCACTGCACCCCACAAGGATTGTCTTCACTGCACCCCACAAGGATTGTCTTCACTGCACCCCACAAAGAATGTGTTCACTGTACCCCCACAAAGGTTTTGTTCACTGCACCCCACAAAGATTTTGTTCACTGCACTCCAAAAGGATTGTGTTCACTGCACCCCAAAAAGATTGTGTTCACTGCAGCCCACACACAGAAAAATGGATGTGGATCACTGACACCTGCCTATCTCCTATCCCACACCACACAGCAATATCGATTGTAGTTTGTAGAACACACTTTCCCTAAAATTCAGCAGACTCTGTCCCTAACAGGATTGAGAAGAGATCGTAGATCAGGAGAACTAAGTGCAGACCCCATCCCACACAGCAATATCGATTGTAGTTTGTAGAACACACTGACCCTATAATTCAGCAGACTCTATCCCTAAAATGCCTACAACTCGCCCTGCCTAAACACTCCGACCTGTCCCTCAATTCTATCCGGACACAAATGGTTTTTTCCTGCCTATCTTTCCCTAATCAGCAGCCAGCACGTTGATGTGTGCTCTGTCCCTGATCTAAGCAGCATAATGACGCCGCTGCGGCTGCCTCGAACTTATAAAGACTTGGTCACATGCTTCAGACGGCCAATCACAGCTACTGAGACATTTGCAGGCATGGCTGGGATGGCTTAAGGCACACCAGTTAAACGATTGTTGATTGGCTGTTGAAAGCCCGCCATGAAAAGAGCGCCAAAGCATGCAAAACCCGGAAATAAAACGACCGAACATGGATTTTTACCCGAATATACAGTAAAGTGTCCGTGTTCGTGTTCGGGTAACAAAAATCCAATTATTCGGTACGAACACGAATAATACAGTCCGTGTTCGCTCAACACTATTCATAAGTCCTTCAGTTTATAGTCCATATGAAAAGATTCTAGCAATGTGATAGGTTGTGTAACCATAAAATGTCCATTCACAAATGGCAGCCTTCACAAGGCAATTAGAAGCAAAATCCAGCAGGAGCTACAGTATATAAAAGAGAAGAGAGGCGCCTTTAAGTGTGGTAATATAATTACATTTAATGAAGGTTTAACCTTTAGCAACTCACATGGTTGATGATTAAAAGAGGCACATCTTAAAAGAGGCGAATGATTAGGAGGAGGAGGAGGAGGAGACGGAGGCGCTGTGAGGAGGCAGAGGCGGTGTGAGGAGCCAAGAAACCGGAAGCCGGAAGATGTGTGTGTGCTGTGAGTGAGGAGAAGGAGCTTTGGGGGAAGCTGGGTGCGGGAGACCTCCGGGGGAAGCCTGTGACCACCAGTGTAAAGTACAGAACGGCAGCGGCAGCAGCAGGGACATGAGTAGGTGACCGATCAGCTGTTCGGCAGCTGGTGGGGGGGGGGGACCAGAGGGGAATAGCTAGGGACTGTAGGCAACTGACTGTGACCTTCAACTGACTGTGCTCTGGGACTGACTGTGCTCTGGGACTGATCGTGCTCTGCGACTGACCATGCTCTGCGACTGACTGTGCTCTGCGGGCTCTGCGATTGAATGTGCTCTGCGACTTACCATGCTCTGCGACTGACCGTGCTCTGCATGCTCTGCGACTGACTGTGACTGACTGCTCTGCGACTGACTGTGCTCTGCGACTTACCATGCTCTGAGACTGACCGTTATCTGCGTGCTCTGCTACTGACTGCGACTGATTGTGCTCTGCGACTGACTGTGCTCTGCGACTGACCATGCTCTGCGACTGTGAGTGTCTGTGAGTACCGGTGAGTTTCTGGGAGTACCAGTGAGTGTCTGGGAGTACCTGTGAGTGTCTGGGAGTACCTGAGAGTGTCTGGGAGTACCTGTGTGTACCTGAGTGTCTGGGAGTGTCAGTGAGTGTAGCGGAGTACCAGAGGGTGAGAAAGTAGAGATAGGAAGCTAGGAAACAGCCACACAGGATAGACTTAAATTACTGAATCCCCATTAGATTAGATTAGTAGGTACAATGCCCGGCGGGTGTGGAGATGCAATTCGGTGTACATCTTGTGGTATGTATACGTTCCTTGATCATGCGATCAAGGGCGAATACAAATGCACAAAATGTAAGCACGTTGCTTCCCTGGAAGCTCAGGTCCTGAATCTAGGGAGGCACCTGGCAGCACTGAGACGAATGTCCATACCGAAGGAGAGCTGGGATCATACCCGATAGGTGCAGGCTGGGGCCTGCACAGAGGTGGGCGGAGAAACGGAGGTGCAGGCATCAGAGCAGAGTAGATGGGTGACAGTTAGGAAGTGTAGAAGGGAAAAAGGCAAGGAGGCCGGTCCTGGGCTGGAGCACCCCAAAAAATATGCCCCGTTGCGTGATGTTGGGGAAACCAGTCAGGGACAAGCATTGCTGGAGCAGAGCGACGCCCCTAGCTGCCAGGGGAAGAACTCCTCCAGTGAGGCCGGGAGAAAGGGAAAGAAAAGACAGGTGCTGGTGGTAGGGGACTCAATCATTAGAAGGACAGACAGTGCAATCTGCCACAAAGACCATGAGCGCCGAACAGTCTGTTGTTTACCGGCCGCTCGGGTTCGGCACATCACGGATCGGGTGGACAGATTACTGGGTGGGGCTGGGAAAGACTCAGCTGTCATGGTACACGTGGGTACCAATGACATAGGCAGAGGAAGATGGATAGTCCTAAAGGATTTCAGGGACTTAGGCGCTAAGTTGAGGAATAGGACCTCCAAGGTAATATTTTCAGAAATACTACCTGTACCTCGAGCCACACCAGAGAGGCAGCGGGAGATTAGGGTTAACAAGTGGCTGAGTAGCTGGTGTAGTAAGGAGGGTTTCATGTTCCTGGAGAACGGGGCCGACTTCTCAGTCGGCCACCGGCTCTTTGGTAGGAACGGATTGCACCTAAATGGGGAGGGTGCAGCCGTACTGGGTGAGAGGATGGCCATAAAGTTAAAGGGGCTTTTAAACTAGGTGATGGGGGAAGGGTACAGATGTAGAATTAGCCAGCGGGGAGCAAGATTCAGAGGGCACAAAGGGGGACATTAGCGGTAGGGTGTTCAGAGCCCCTAAACCCAAGGTGGGTATGGGGAAAAATCACAAGAGCAGCCTGAAAACGACATCAAACGAGGATATATGCAACGGGTCAAAATTACGAGGTTTGTTTTACCAAAGCCAGAAGCCTGGCCAACAAGATGGGAGAGCTGGAGCTACTGATGTTTGAGGAGGACTTAGGTTTTGTGGAGATAACAGGGACTTGGTTCGTCTGCTCTGCACTTACCACACCCTACTTGCATACCGGTCCTCCTCCGGAGGAGTGCGCCCACACTCCTCTCTTCCTTCCTTCCCCATCTCCTGTTTCCCTTATACTCTCCACTCTTAACTTACTTTCTCTACCTTACTATCCCCTCTTTTTCTGCCAATGTTCCATTCACATGTTGTCTCACGACGCTCATGGCGCATGCCACCACCATCTCTCTTTCCGTAATCCCCCCTCCCTCCTACCTCCTGTCACCAACCGTACCCACTCTTAGCGAGGACCGGTCCATACCCGTGTGTGGACGGTGCGCCTTCGGTTCTGGACACAGTGTGTTCCCCTCAGGGGTGTCCGTTCCGGGGGTGCTCCCTCCAAGATTACCACCCTCTTGCCTCCTGACCACCTCCCTCCATGTATCTCCAGTTAGAGGGGACGGATCCCTTTCCCTTCCTCATTACTGCCCTACCCAGTGGATTCCCAATACCCCGTATGATTGAACTTAACCTCAATACACACTGGCTTGGGCACAGGTGGCTGGGGTTTATACACGAGCCGCATCGGCCCTCCTAATCTGCATTGTTATACTGAATCCCTTGCCGTATATTCTACCTGGCAGGGTCAATGCTGACCTGTTTATATCTTAGTACTTATCACAGATGGCATCTTACTGCTCCTAGATATAGTCTACGGTGCTTTTTGATGTGTGCTATTATTTGTATTTGATACTGCTGACTGTGCTATAATGTCATCACTTGTTAATGTTCATTTTTACTCTTCTCAATAAAAACGTTTATTAAAAAAAAATAAACAGGGACTTGGTTCGACAGCTCTCATGATTGGATGGCGACCATTCAGGGGTATTCCCTTTGTCGCAGGGATAGAGAAGGTAAAAAAGGGGGAGGAGTATGTCTGTATATTAAGAACAGTGTACAGGTAAATATGAGGGATGATATTAATAATGGAGCTATGGACGAGACAGAATCCCTATGGGCAGAACTTAAAAGGGAAGGCACTATAGGGAAGGTAATATTGGGCGTATGCTATAGGCCCCCCAACCAGAGGGAGGAGGGGGAAGCGGACCTCCTTTTGCAGATAGGATTGGCAGCAAGGATGGGAAATGTCATTATAATGGGGGACTTTAATTATCCAGATATAGACTGGGTAAAAGGAACTGCGCATTCAGCCAAGGCTTGGCAGTTCCTAAATGTTTTGCAGGACAATTTTATGGGTCAGATGGTGAACGCACCGACAAGAAACAATGCGTTACTTGACCTACTGATTACCAACAATACAGACCTGCTCACGGATATAGAAATACAGGGCAACTTAGGAAACAGTGACCATAGGTCAATTAGTTTCAGTATTTATCATAGTAATAGGAAACACAAGAGAAATATAAGGACACTGAATTTCAAAAGAGCCAATTTCCCAAAACTGCGCTCTCTGCTAGAAAATATCAAATGAGATAGAACCCTGGGAACAAAGAAGATGGATCAGAAATGGGAGT
This sequence comes from Pelophylax lessonae, assembly GCF_965119305.1. Taxonomy (NCBI): domain Eukaryota; kingdom Metazoa; phylum Chordata; class Amphibia; order Anura; family Ranidae; genus Pelophylax; species Pelophylax lessonae. The sequence continues at coordinate 609,116,210 of NC_138769.1, forward strand.
GGCCTGTGCATTCCAAAGGGAAATCAATTTAAAAGAGCAAAACTAAACCCTGGGTGGCTAAACTCCAACATAAAAATGCATATTAATACTAAAGAAAAGGCCTTCAAAAAATACAAGACTGAGGGGTCATTGGCAGCATTCAAGCATTACAAAGAGTGTAATAAGAAATGTAAAGACGAAATCAAGACGGCTAAAATAGAACAGGAGAGACATATAGCGGAAGAGAGTAAAAAGAACCCCAAGAAATACTTTAAGTATATAAACAGAAATAAGAAAGCGAGGCCAGAACACATTGGCCTCATAAAAGACAACAAGGGAAATATGGCCACAGAGGACAGAGAAAAGGCGGAAGTGTTAAATAATTTCTTCTCTTCAGTGTTCACAAAAGAATCGGGGGGCTACACTAACCCAGCTTGTAAGGCTAAACTAAATAATACACCTCAGGAAGTACCACCATGGCTAACAGGAGATAGAGTTAGAACTAAACTAGAGAAACTTAACATAAATAAATCACCGGGACCGGATGGCTTGCACCCGAGGGTTCTTAAAGAGCTCAGCCAGGTGATTGCCAGACCATTATTCCTGATCTTTAAGGATAGTCTACAGGTGGGTATGGTGCCAGCTGATTGGAAAAAAGCCAACATGGTACCAATATTTAAAAAAGGGCCGAGATATATCCCGGGTAACTATAGGCCGGTCAGCCTAACATCAGTAGTCTGCAAGATTTTGGAGGGGATGTTAAGGGACCATATACAAGACTTTAGAAAAGAAAACAGTATTATTAGTAGTAATCAGCATGGATTCATGAAAAATCGTTCTTGCCAAACCAATCTATTAACATTCTATGATGAAGTGAGCTGCCACCTAGAAAAAGGTAAGCCTGTGGATGTGGTGTATCTGGACTTTGCAAAGGCCGTTAACACCGTTCCCCACAAACGCTTACTGTACAAAATAAGGAATGTAGGTATGGGCCATAGGGTGAGTACCTGGATAGAGAACTGGCTCCAGGGGAGGGTCCAGAGGGTGGTGATTAGTGGGGAGTGCTCAGATTGGGCAGGTGTGGAAAGTGGGGTCCCCCAAGGTTCTGTCCTGGGACCAATCTTGTTTAATTTATTCATAAATGATCTAGAGGAGGAGATATCTAGCACAATCTCGGTATTTGCGGATGATACTAAACTAAGCATGCCAATATCTGCAGGATGTGGAAATATCACAAGCGGACCTGAACAAAATAATGGGGTGGGCCTCTACATGGCAGATGAGGTTTAATGTTGAAAAATGTAAAGTAATGCACTTGGCCATCAGAAACACGAAAGCAAGCTACTCACTAGGGGGGAAACCTCTGGGTGAATCTAAGATGGAAAAGGACCTGGGGGTCCTAGTGGACAACAGGCTTGGCAGTGGCATGCAATGCCAAGCCACTGCAAGCAAAGCCAACAGAATACTGGCATGTACAAAAAAGGGATTCACTCCAGAAATAAAGAGATTATTCTCCCACTCTACAAGACTCTGGTCCGGCCACATCTGGAGTATGCTGTCCAGTTCTGGGCACCGGTCCTCAGGAAGGATGTGCTGGAACTGGAGAGAGTCTGGAGAAGGGCAACAAAAATAATTAGGGGAATGGAGGGCATCGGCTATGAGGAAAGAAGACAAGCATTGAACTTATTCTCTCTGAAGAGACGATTGAGGGGGGATATGATAACAATGTACAAATACTGTACTGGTGAGGACCCTAGCATAAGGAACAAACTTTTTAGAGAAAGGGAATGCAATAAGACAGGTGGCCACTCACTAAAACTACAGGAAAAACGGTTTAACCTTAAAATACGTAAGGGGATCTTCACTGTCAGAGCAGTAAGGATGTGGAATTCACTTCCACAAGCAGTCGTATCAGCAGGGGGCATCGATAGTTTCAAAAAACTATTAGATGGGCACCTTAAAGACCACAACATACAGGGATATACAATGTACGGTTAACAGCAAACACACACACACATCATAGGTTGAACTGGATGGACTGATGTCTTTTTTCAACCTCACAAACTATGTAACTATGTAACTATCTAAGAATGCAGGCATCTGGAGTAAAGCTGTCCACATAGACCATCCTCCTCACCACCAGCAGTCTGCAATCATGACCGGGAAGACTACCCTGCAGTAGAGCAATGTGAAAGCGAGGCTTGAAGCGCTCTTGGAGCGCAGTGTGGAAGGGATGAGGTTGATGGCGGGGCAGAGGATGGTGGACAGCTTTACCCCAGATGCCTGCATACCTAGATGTGCCCGTATTAATCATGTGAGTTGCTAAATGTTGTACCTTCATTAGCCATATTGCTAAACTTGGAGGCACCTCTCTTCTCATTTATACTCAGTTGTGACATGACGCTACTTGTATATCAAGACATCGCTTGTTTATCAAGTAAAAGTTTTTAAAAATAATTTACTTGTCTTGCAAACACTCTCAAACCAAGATACTCTCAATCCAAGGTTTTACTGTATTACAAAAATTGGATAAAATACAGTTAAACATTTACAGAGTGTTTAGTAGAGGACATATGAGAAAATAAAAATGTGTCTTTTTACAGATATGAAGATGAAGTCAACAGAAGAACAGGAGCCGAGAATTAATTTTTTCTCTCAAGAGGGTAAACATTTTAAAATTAGTCACAGCTTTCTGTATTGTCTGTTAAAGCAACAACATTAACTGTATTTCTAACTTTAGGATGTTGATGCTGCTTTCATTAACAACGCTGAAATTCAGCCCAAGGCCGACTCCCTGAACTATGAGATCAGCTTCCTTAGGACCCTGTATGATGTGTAAAATAATGCTCCTTTTGGGCCATAAATACATTCCCTAATTCATTTTATAATGCTGTAATGTAGTTGCTATACATATTTTCTAAATTTGCAGGAAATCAATCAACTCCAAGCTCAGATTTCAGACACTTCAGTTCTTGTGTCCATGGACAACAGCCGAGACCTAGACATCAATGGTATCATCGCTGATGTCAGAGCTCAATATGAAGATTGCTAACAGAAGCAGAGCAGAGGCAGAAGCCATGTACCAATCCAGGGTGAGTGTGTTATCATTAGAGCTACAAGGCCACAGGTATCATCATGCATTGTAATTCAGAATAGATGTAAGCAGCTAGGCATGAATAGTTTGAATAAGTGATTGTGAGGAATCGGTATTTGTCCACCATAGCCAATATTCTGCCAAGGTTTATTTTAACACAATATATTGATTTAATGAAAGTAATGCTGTCAGTACAGTGACCCGGTGTATAAACACTATTAGTGTGCTGCCACTAGGCTAGCTCGAAGCCATGTGTATAATAGATCATAATATAAGATTTTGATTTCAGCCAACCCTTTTCCTTGAAAACTACATAATATGCTATATACAGTTCTGCCTAAAGTTAAAATGCATTAAATAGCATCTCTTCCCTCTCCAAAAAAATTAATATTTGACATTTTACAGATGTGGTGCCTTCATTAGTTTTCTTTTTTGGCATTTTTCCCTTTTTTTCACTTGGTAATACTGCAAAAAATACACTTTGTTTCCCTCACTCTACTGTATCTATGTAGAGAGCCATGGTTTTTACCATGAATTCAAATATGTTTTCTTCTCCATCTCTATTACGTTAGTGGTTGGGATTAGTAGTGTACAGAAGAAAAAAAACTTTGTTTGTGCACTCAGTTCATCTCACTGGAAGTAACCAAGAAACTGCATGTCTGGCAAGATCAACACATATCTTCTTTACTTGCTGCAAATTTTAGCATGAAAAAGGATAATTATTGCAGCCACCACATCAAAGTACTGGCAATCTAAAATGTATTCTATTTTTTGTTGGGGGGGGGGGGGGGGGGTTGGATATTATTTATACATCTGTGGTAATTTTTGTTTCTGGCAATATTCTCTACCTATTATAATTAAATTTAAAATAGTAATTGTTATCTTGATGTAATAACAAATTCAGTTTGCTATGAGACATGAGCTTTCACATAAAATGGTGCATGGAATAACAAATAAATTTAAATATTTGGTGTCCACAAGTATTCAGAATTTTCTTTGTTTTTATTATCTACAGTTTGAAGACCTGCGGTTGGCAGCTGGAAGAAATGGAAATAATCTGCAGAACAGCAAAAATGAGATTGCAGATCTCAATCGCATTATTCAGAAGCTTAAAGGTGAAATTGAATGAAATAGCACTTGTTTAGATGAATGTTTAATGTTATTTTTTCCAGATTTAGACTCACCAGAAATGTCTTTTGCTTCCCATTATAAATTTCTATATTGGATCACCTTGCTTAACCACTTCTGGACCGGAAGGTTTTATCCCCTTAATGACTAGGCCATTTTTTGCAACTTGGCACTGCGTGACTTTAACTGGTAATTGCGCAGACATGCAATGCTGTACCCAAACTAAATTTATGTCCTTTTTTCCCACAAACAGAGCTTTTTTATGGTGGTATATGATCACCTCTGCAGTTTTTATTTTTTGCGATATGAATAAAAAAATGACCAAAAATATTGAGAAAAAAATGACATTTTCTACTTTCTGTTATCCAATCAATTCAATTTTTGTCATACATTTAGGCCAAAATGTATTTAGCTACATGTCTTTGATAAAAAAAAATTTAAAAGCGTATATTTATTGGTCTGCGCAAAAGTTATAGCGTCTACAAACTATGGCGTATATACTGGAATTTAAGCAGCTTTTACTTTCTGACTGCCTATCTCATTTCTTGAAGTGCGAAAATGTCAGGGCAGTAAACCCCCCCCCCCCCAAATTCCCCCATTTTTTACACAAAGTTGTCATTGAAATAATATATTGCTCACGCATGCCATGGCAGTTTCGGAGGTCATGAAATGCCAAGACAGCACAAAACTCCCCCAAATTACCCCTTTTCGAAAAGTAGACACCCTAAGCTATTTGCTGAGAGGCATGTTGAGTATTTTGCAGATCTCACTTTTTGTCACAAAGTTTTGAAAATTGAAAAAAGAAAAAAAAATGTTTCCTTTTCTTTAGTTACTTTCCAAAACAAATGAGAGCTGCAAAATGCCATACCTCTTAGAAAATACCTTGGGGTATCTACTTTCTGAAAAGGGGTCATTGGGGGGGGGGGGCGTTGTGCTATCTTGGCGTTTCATGGCCTTCGTAACTGTGATAGGTAGTGAGGAGTCAAATCAACAATTTATGCTCTTAGAAAGCCTGAAGGATGTGATTGGTTTTCGGGGTTCTGTACGTGGCTAGACTGCCAAAAAGTCTCACACATGTGGTATCTCGGTACTCAGGAGAAGCAGCAGAATGTATTTTGGGGTGTCATTTCACATATATCCATGGCATGTTTGAGCAATATATCATTTAAGTGACAACTTTATGTAAAGAAAAAAAACATTTTGTCATTTTTTCAAAACTTGTGGCAACATGTCTCTCAGCAAATAGCTTGGAGGGTCTACTTTCCAAAATGGGGTAATTTGGGGGTGGTTTTGTGCTATCTTGACATTTCAGGGCCCCTGAAACTGTGATAGGCAGTGAGGAAGTAAAATACGCAATTTATGCCCTTAGAAAACCCGAAGGCAGTGATTGGTTTTCGGGTCCTGTACAAAGCTAGGCTCCCAAAAAGTCTCACACATGTGGTATTCCTGTACTCAGGAGAAGCAGCAAAATTTATTTTAGGGTGTCATTCCACATTTACACATGGCATGTGTGAGCAATATATCATTTAGTGACAACTTTGTGTAAAAAAAAATAATTTCCCCGAAACTTGTGGCAAAATGTAAAATATTCCATGGACTCAACATGCCTCTCAGCAAATAGCTTGGGGTGTCTACTTTAAACAGGGGTCATTTTGGGGGTGTTTGAACTGTCCAGGCATTTTATGCCCAATATTAAAAGCTTATGCCACACATCACCCACTCTTCTAACCACTTGAAGACCAAGCCTTTTCTGACAATTTTTGTTTATATGAAAAAATTATTATATTTGTTACAACAAAATTAATTTAAGCCCCCAAACATTATATATCTTTTTAAAACAGAGACACTACAGAACAAAATGGTGTGTGTTGCATTTTTTTTGGCACACAGTATTTGTACAGAGATTTTCCAAAAGTTTTTTTTAATTTAATGGACAAAACTATATGTTGCCCAATTGTTTGGTAAAATATAAAAGATGATCTTTAGAGTTGAGCGGACACCTGGATGTCCGTGTTCGGCGGGTACGGCCGAACTTTAAAAAAAAGTCCGGGTCCGTGTCCCGAACTTTTGCCGAACTTTTCCCGGACACCAAACCCCATTGAAGTCAATGGGGACCCGAACTTTCAGGCACTAAAATGGCTCTAAAACACCAATGGAAAGGGCTAGAGTGCTGCAAATGGCAGCAAAACGTAGTTAAGACCATGGCGAGTGCTCTGCAAACAAATGTGGATAGGGAAATAACTTAAAACAACAAAAAAAACACAGAAAAATAAAACAATGTTCTTCATCTCTGAAGGACGAGGCCCATATGGAGTAGGAGGGAGGTTGAGGTGGTGGTGGATGTGGCGGTGTCATAGGCGTGCACACAGGGTGTGCCGGGTGTACCTGGGCACACCCTAATCACCTAGGGCACATAGCATTATCGCTCTGTTTGCCAGTGAGGAGATGGGAAAGATCTCCCTCGGACCTGCTCTGCTCTATTTCTCTTTGCCACCAGGGAGAGTAATGTATCGGGGCCATGTACATGTAGGCAAACACATGCATGTGTATTTAAACTTTGGGGTGCACACCCTAATGCAATAGGCTGCACACACCTATGGGCGGTGTAGGTGGAAGCGGCGGTGGAGGAGGACCAGGGCCGGATTAAGAGCATCATGGGCTTGGTGCTGAGGATTTTAAAGGGCCTTAAGGGCCTTGCCTTGGCATGCACCCAGAGGAGTAAGGGTGCAGCCATGCATGCCTAATTCAACATGGGATGCTGTCTCTGAAGCCCATAAACACATCCATGCATCGGCAACTGTCCCTCCTTGTCCGGCCTTCGTGCTGTGTGGGGAGGTTCTGAGGGAGCTGCCTGGGGAAGCGAGCATAGAAGCCAGACTTCTGTGTTTACAAGTGACAGAAGAGCGGTAACAGTGAATATGGCCAACCCGGGGCCTATATAAAGGTAGGGGCCTGGAGCTGCAGCTCCAACAGCCCCTACGTTAATCTGGCCCTGAGGAGGACGAGGAAGCCAACACTGCTTCTTTTCAGAAATTTTAAATGAGGGTACACCCCAAAAGAGTGAGAAAGAGCAAAAATAGAACAATGGCTGGGTAAGGTCGGTATCCATCGCTATTCTGCACAAGGTACGGAAAAGTGCCGTGGGATCCATGCCTGGTTTATTTTAATGAACGTGAGCTTGTCCACATTGTCTCTGGACAGGCGGCTGCGCTTGTCTGTGATAACGCCCCCAGCCGTGCTAAATACCCGTTCAGATAATACACTGGCTGCAGGGCACGCCAGCACCTCCAAGGTGTAAAGGGCAAGCTCAGGCCATGTGCCCAACTTGGAGACCCAGAAGTTGAAGGGGGCAGACCCGTCATTCAGTACGTCTAGGCGTGTGCACACATACTGCTCCACCCTGTTGGTGAAATGCTGCCTCCTGCTAAGACGTTCCATATGAGCTGCTGGTGCTGCTGTTTGTTGTGGCATGCTGACAAAGCTTTTCCACATTTCGGCCATGCTAACCCTGCCTTCTGAGGTGCTGGCGGTGCCCTGGTTGCGTTGGCGACCTCTTCCTCCTCCTCCTCTGCCTTGTGCTTCCACTGTGGCCCCGATGTCAGGTGGGAATGCCAGCAGCGATCGCGCTCCAGTGAGTGAATTAAGGACGGTACGTTGTCCTTGTAACGGAGATCCAGCAGCGTGGCCACCCAGTAATCAGCACGTTAGAATGTGGGAAACTCGGCGGTCGTTGTGGAGACACTGCAGCATGTAATCGCTCATGTGTTCCAGGCTGCCAAGAGGCAACGAAAGGCTGTCCTCTGTGGGAGGTGTATCGTCTGTGTCCTCTGTATCCCCCCAGCCACGCACCAGTGATGGCCATGAGCTGGCCTGGGTGCCACCCTGCTGTGAACATGGTTCCATCTCCTCCTCCAGCTCCTCCTCCTTATCCTCCTCATCCTCCAGAACTGTGCCCCTGCTGAACAATTGTGTCCCTGGCGTTTGTGTGTGCAGGAACCCACCCTCGGAGCCCCTTGTGAATGACTGCCCTGAAAGCCTTGGAAATGTTACCTCTTCATCCTCCTCCTCCTCCTCCTCCTCCTCATCCTGTGCCACATCCTCTTCCATCATCGCCCGAATTGTTTTTTCAAGGAGGCATAGAAGTGGGATAGTTAAGCTGACAACGGCGTCATCGGCACTGGCCATGTTGGTGGAGTACTCAAATCAGCGCAACAAGGCACACAGGTCTCGCATGGAGGCCCAGTTATTGGTGGTGAAGTGGTGCTGTTCCGCAGAGCGACTCACGCGTGCGTGCTGCAGCTGAAACTCCACTATGGCCTGCTGCTGCTCGCACAGTCTTTCCAGCATGTGCAAGGTGGCGTTCCACCTTGTGGGCACGTCACATATGAGGCGGTGAGCGGGAAGGCCAAAGTTACGCTGCAGCGCTGACAGGCGAGCAGCAGCAGGGTGAGAACGCCGAAAGTGCGCACAGACGGCCCGCACTTTCTGCAGCAGCTCTGACATATCGGGGTAGTTTTTAAGGAACCTCTGCACCACCAAATTCAGCACATGCGCCAGGCAAGGGATGTGCGTCAAACCGGCTAGGCCCAGAGCTGCTATGAGATTTCGCCCGTTATCGCACACCACCAGGCCGGGCTTGAGGCTCGCTGGCAGCAACCACTCATTTGTCTGCTGTTCCATGCTCCTCCACAACTCCTGCGTGGTGTGTGGTTTTTCCCCCAAACAGGCAAGTTTTAAAACTGCCTGCTGTCGTTTACCCCTGGCCGTGCTGAAGTTGGTGGTGAAGGTGTTACGCTGTCCGGATGAGGAGGCGGTAGAGGATGAGGAAGCGGAGTAGGAGGAGTTAGGAACAGGAGGCAAACTGAAGCGCCCTGCAATCCTCGGTGGTGGAAGGACATGCGCCAAATTGCTATCCGCCTCGGGCCCATCCGCCACTGCATTTACCCAGTGTGCCGTTAGGGAGATATAACGCCCCTGACCATGCTTACTGGGCCACGTATCGGTAGTTAGGTGGACCTTGGCACAGATGGCATTGCGCAGTGCACACCTGATTTTTTCCCCCACTTGGTTGTGCAAGGAAGGGATGGCTTGCCTGGAAAAGTAGTGGCGGCTGGGCACGACGTACTGTGGGACAGCCACCGACATAAGGTTTTTAAAACTGGGCGTCTCCACCAGACGGAATGACAGCATTTCAAAGGCCAAGAATTTTGAAATGCTGGCATTCAGGGCCAGGGATCGCGGGTGGGTAGGCGGGTACTTCCTCTTCCTCTCAATTGTTTGTTAGATGGAAAGCTGAACGCTTCCACGGGACATTGTGGAGATGGTTGGTGACCCAGGTGGTGGTGTTGCTGACAGATCGTCTGTTTGCGGGGTGGCAGGTGCCGGTATCACTACAGATGTGGCTGGAGCGGCCGAGACTGCAGCAGAAGAGGAAGCAGGATAAGCCAGAGACGTTTCTTGGTTTTGAAGGTGTCTACTCCACTGCAGCTCGTGCTTTGCACTTAGATGCCTGATCATGCAGGTTGTGCTCAGGTTGAGAAGGTTTATGCCTCGCTTCAGGCTCTGATTGCACAGGGTGCAAACCACTCGTGTCCTATCATCAGCACATTTTCTAAAGAACTTCCATGCTAGAGAACTCCTTTGAGCTGGCTTTGGTGCGCTCGTTCCCTTGCTGCGTTGGGCAGTAGCAGGCATAGTGTCTAGGGCACGGCCGCTCCGCTTCTGCACCCTGCTCCCTCTTCTGCTGTGCTGGTGGCTCTGTGCGACCACCGCCTCTTCCTCCAAACTACTCAGGTCACCTGCATGACGTTCATTCCATGTGGGGTCAAGGACCTCATCGTCCTCCACATCATCTTCCACCCAGTCTTCACCCCTGCCCTCCTTGTCGGTCTCCACAATTCTGAACGCCGCAGCAGTTGGCACCTGCGTTTCGTCATCATCGGAGACGTGCTGCGATGGTCCTTGCATGTACTCATCTTGAGAAATAAGTGGTTGGGCATCGCTGCACTCAATCTCTTCCACTTCTGGGGCAGGGCTAGGTGGATGGCCCTGGGAAACCCTGCTGACAGAGTCCTCAAAAAGAAGAAGAGACTGCTGTATGGCTTGGGGCTCAGACTGCTTGCCTGATTTCCAAGGGGGTGAGGTGAAAGACGGTTGGACATTGGCTGCAGGTGCCAACTCTGACCTTTCTGCAGTAGACTGGGTGGGAGACAATGTTAAGGAACTGGAGGCACTGTCAGCAACCCAATCTACTATCGCCTGTTCTTCTTCAGGCCTCATCACGTCTAGAGGCGCATTATGCCCTACCAAATACTGCTGCAGGTTCTGTCGCCTACTCACACTTGAGGAAGGTGTTTCACTTGTGCGTGTAGCTGGCACAGATCGACCACGTCCTCTCCTTGCAACAGGAGCTCTACCAGCAGCACCACGACCCAGGCCACGGCCCTGTAACGCTCCGGCGTTTGTTTAGTGAACTGGATATGCAGCTTCAGAATTTCCACTCAGTAGTCGTGCAGAGATGTGTTGAATCACCATATCCAACTCTCCAGACTCATCATTGTGGCCCAGCCTGCCTCAGCATGCAAATATACAGGCACTCAGTTAAGATGTTCCTGGAGTGATCGGTTGTATACGATAGTATAGAGGTGATGTGCTGAAAGGACAGGTGTGAGTAGTGATAGCAATGATAGGCACTCAATAGTAATGTTCAGGAGTGTTAGCAGATGGTGATAGATAGTATGCAGATAGGTTAGCAATCATGTACAAGTAACAGGTGGTAGGGGACAGCAGATGAAGTGTACAGGAATTGCTAACTCAGTGCAAGGATATAGATGGTAGTAGACTCAAGAGCTAGCAATCTATGTAACAGTGCAGATGATAGAAATAGTAATGCATAGATAGCAACAGTCTTTAGTATACAAGAGTAGATAGTGCAAGTTGATAGGAAGGAATCCCCTGCGGGGTACTTATCACTAGTTGGTTTTAGAGAGATGAGGGGTCCGGTAATGAGGAGAAGGATCGGTAGCGAGATACAGGATCCGTAGCGAGATACAGGAAATAGCTGGAGGCTTCAGAAGCATCAGACAAGGCTGTGTAACAAGCGGTTTGTACGAACACCTTGTGAGTGAAAACCGGCGATTGAAATAGCCGCTCAGAGCGGCGCCTAGTGATGACGTCACGAGATTTAAAGGGACAGGTAGCTATATGCGGAAGAATTGGGCTGGAAGGGTACCGAAGGTACCAGAATCTTACAGGCCCCTATTTGACGGTCTCCTCGTATTTCTGTAATTTATGATCTTGCCCTAGAAAGGTGTTTATTGAATAGCGGAACAAAACAACAACAGTATCGCACGGGTGTATCTGACAGTCAAATATGCAAACTATGCCGCAATTTAATGTTTTTTACCCCAAAAGGGTGTATATTGAATAGCGGAATAGGAAAAATTTTATAATATGGTGTATCTCACACGTACAAACACAGACTAGGCCCCGATTACAATTTTTTGTACCCTAAAGGGAGTATGAGGAAGAGGAGTAGGAGGAGTTGGGAACAGGAGGCAAACTGAAGCGCCCTGCAATCCTTGGCGGTGGAAGGAGATGCGCCAAACAAATTTAAAAGGTGTATCTCACACGTACCGATACAGACTATGCCGTAATTTAATTTTCTTACACTCCAAAAGGGTGTATATTGAATAGCAGAATAGGAAAAATGTTATAATACGGTGTATCTCACACGTACAAACACAGACAAGGCCCTGATTACAATTTTTTGTACCCTAAAGGCAGGATGAGGAAGAGGAGTAGGAGGAGTTCGGAACAGGAGGCAAACTGAAGCGCCTTGCAATCCTCGGCGGTAGAAGGCAGGATGAGGAGTAGGAGGAGTTTGGAACAGGCAGCACCCTCAAATCTTCAGAAGTATGAGATGAACCCCGAAAACTTGGAAAGGTGTATCTCACACCTACCAACACAGACTATCCCACGATTTAATTGATACCCAAAGGTTTTTATTGAATAGCGGAATAGAAAATATGATCAAAAAAAGTGTATGTATCTCACACGTACAGAACCACACTAGGCCCCAATTACTATTGTTTGTACCCCTAAAGGCAGGATGAGGAGTAGGAGGAGTTTGGAACAGACAGCACCCTCAAATCTTCAGAAGTATGAGATGAACCCCAAAAACTTGGAAAGGTGTATCTCACACCTACCAACACAGACTATCCCGCAATTTAATTGATACCCAAAGGTTTTTATTGAATAGCGGAATAGAAAATATGATCAAAAAAGTGTATGTATCTCACACGTACACAACCAGACTAGGCCCCAATTACTATTGTTTGTTCCCCTAAAGGCAGGATGAGGAGTAGGAGGAGTTTGGAACAGGCAGCACCCTCAAATCTTCAGAAGTATGAGATGAACCCCGAAAACTTGGAAAGGTGTATCTCACACCTACCAACACAGACTATCCCGCAATTTAATTGATACCCAAAGGTTTTTATTGAATAGCAGAATAGAAAATATGATCAAAAAAAGTGTATGTATCTCACACGTACAGAACCACACTAGGCCCCAATCACTATTGTTTGTACCCCTAAAGGCAGGATGAGGAGTAGGAGGAGTTTGGAACAGGCAGCACCCTCAAATCTTCAGAAGTATGAGATGAACCCCAAATACTTGGAAAGGTGTATCTCACACGTACCAACACAGACTATCCTGCAATTTAATTGATACCCAAAGGTTTTTATTGAATAGCGGAATAGAAAATATGATCAAAAAAAGTCTATGTATCTCACACGTACACAACCAGACTAGGCCTCAATTACTATTGTTTGTACCCCTAAAAGGCAGGATGAGGAGTAGGAGGAGTTTGGAACAGGCAACACCCTCAAATCTTCAGAAGTATGAGATGAACCCCAAAAACTTGGAAAGGTGTATCTCACACCTACCAACACAGACTATCTGTAATGTTCTGGTACCTTTGGGTACCCTAATTACTCTTTCATAAGTGTATGTGCCCCACCATTCTCTTTTGGTAAGGTGCGCATACACCTTTAAGACTGATGCTGTCATCACTGAGCGCCGGACTGGATGGCTATTTAGATCGCCGGCTCTCACTCACATGTGTTCGTTCAAACTGCTTTGTGCCTTCATGCTAACCTGTCTTGAAGCTCTCATGCTTGCAAGCATACCTCGCTGTCGGAACCATGCTGCGCTGATCCCTGTATCCCGCTACCGGATCATCCGCTCTTGCCGAACCTCTCCTCTGCTACATTGCTATTAGTGATAAGTACCCCACAGGGGAAACCTCTATAACCTTTATACTAAAGCTTACACTATCTAGCTCTGCATACTAAGGACTATTACTACGTCTGCATTATCTAAGATTGCTAGCTCTTGAGCCTACTACCACCTGTTCTTGCACTGGGTTGATCTCTCTTGTATGTCCACCTGCTACTCTGTCATCTACTACCATACATGATTGTTAAACCTATCTGCATCCCATCTGCTACTATCTTACTTCAAGAACATTTCCTTTCAAGTGTCTGTCATCTACCATCTCTACCCAACCTGTCTCTTCAGCCTATCATCACTGTGTTACTATATACATAAGTCACTCTAGGAAACATCTTATTGAGTGTGTGTATTTACTTGCTGAATTGAGATCATCCACACATGATGAGTCATTGAGAGTTGGGAATGGTGTCTCAGCGTTTCTCTACATGACTACTGAAGTGGAATATTTCTGCAGCTGAAAATCCACATCATACGTAAAACGCAGGAGCGTTACAGATTGAACGAACCACAAATGGATTCAGCAGAAATAACCACTCAGATGACACAATTAAAACAGCAAGTACCTGCGCTAATACATGCACTTGCTGAATTAAAAGAAGACAATCAGGCTCTGTCGCAGCAGGTAATTAGACTGACACAACTTACCACTGCTCAGTCCCCTGAACCCAAAATAAATCCTCCTTTGGTATTTACAGGCGATCGCAAAAAATTTCGCGAATTTAAAAACGCATGTGAGTTACTTTTCTTGCTAAAACCCCGTACCTACCTTACTGATCACAAGGTTTGTACTATTATTTCTTACCTAACAGGCGATCCTCGGGCCTGGGCAGACTCTCTTTTTGAGAAAAGCGATCAGCTTCTCAACTCCTATGCCTTGTTCCTAGCAGAACTCACTAGCCTATATGATGATCCCAATAGGCAGAGTACTGCCGATCTTCAATTAAGATCCTTGAAACAAGGTGGGAGACCTGTAGAAGACTTTGTCGCAGAATTCAAGAGATGGACCCTTGATTCAGAATGGAATGATGCATCTCTGAAATCCCAATTTAGGCTTGGCCTATCAGAGGCCGTTAAAGACGAGCTCGCCCGAGCGGATCTGCCAAAAACCCTGGATGCATTGATACAACTCAGTATCACCATAGATAGAAGACTACGAGAAAGAAAGGCTGAGAAAATGGGAATGCCATTATCCAGTTCTTCTCGGATTTCGGCCGTTGACCCCGTTCCTATGGAGGTAGGAACCATACGCCCACCTCTATCAACTATGGAAAGAGCCAGAAGACGATCTGGTAATCTCTGCTTGTACTGTGCATCCCCGGATCACAAGATAAACGTCTGTCCCCTAGTCTACAAAAAGAAGGGTGAGTGTTCACATGTCCTCCTAGGGGGATTGACAACTTCAATCACTAACCCTTACCTTTCTGTTTGCTTAACATTACAGTGGGACCAGAACAGGATTACTACTAAGGCCATGATTGACACAGGATCTTGTGGAAATTATATTGACATACGTTTTGCTGCTTTAAATAAAGTTCCTATTATTTCTAAACTTAAACCTGTCTCAGTGAGTCTTATTAACGGTGTTCCTTTATCCTCTGGTCCGATCACTGATCAGACACAGGCACTCCTAGTCACTACTAACGGGTCTCATATGGAGACCACTACCTTCGATCTAATACCTTCACCCCACTTTCCCATTGTTTTGGGACTTCCCTGGTTGCACACACATCAACCAACCATAGATTGGAAGGAACGGACCCTGACCTTCCTCTCTTGCTATTGCGAGGGTACGTGTAACCTCCCGTCTTTCGGGAAGATCCTGTCTGTGGTGACAGATGAGATTGCACCACTATGTTATCAGGATCTCTCTGAGGTTTTTCTTGAGAAAAATGCTCAAGCACTACCTCCCCATCGAGACTATGATTGTAGCATTGATCTACTCCCAAATAGCAAATTGCCGTTCGGTCATGTTTATCCTCTTTCACAGGATGAACTTTCCCATCTCAAAGACTATTTGGATGAGAATTTGGAAAAAGGTTTTATTAGACCTTCCACTTCTTCCACAGCAGCAGGACTCTTTTTTGTCCGCAATAAGGACTCAAGTCTCAGGCCTATCATCGACTATAGGCAATTGAATGCTATTACAATAAAAGATCGCTATCCTCTACCGCTTATCCCTGAGCTCATTGAGCAGGTGCGTGGAGCTACCTATTTTTCAAAATTGGACCTGAAAGGAGCATACAATCTCATTCGAATTTGTGATGGACACGAGTGGAAGACTGCATTCAGAACCAGATACGGATTGTTCGAATATCTTGTAATGCCATTCGAGCTATGCAACGCCCCTGCAGTTTTTCAACGATTTATAAACGATATTTTCAGAGACTTACTAGATGTCTGTGTTGTGGTATATCTGGACGATATACTTATATATTCACGATCCCTGTCTGAACACATAAGACATGTAAGACTAGTATTATCGAGATTGCTTGCACACAACCTTTATGTGAAACTGAAAAAATGCTTGTTTCATAAAGAAGAGGTACTGTTTCTAGGCTACATCATATCCAAAACAGGAATCGAGATGGACATGAGCAAGATATCCTGCATTCAGGATTGGCCTACACCAACCACACGCAAGGCGCTACAGCGATTCCTTGGATTTTCAAATTTCTACAGGAAGTTCATTAGAAACTTCTCTGCCATTGTGAGACCCCTCACACAGCTCACTAGCATTAAAAAACCATTCAAATGGTCAGATGAAGCAAATAAAGCTTTTCACCTGTTAAAGACAAGGTTTACTTCTGCTCCCATACTACGCCATCCAGACCCATCCCTCCAATACATTCTGGAAGTAGATGCGTCAAACATGGCAGTAGGAGCAATACTCTCCCAACGACCAACTTACACTTCACCACTTCATCCAGTCGCCTTTTTTTCTAAATCCCTAAGCAGTCCAGAGATAAATTACCCCGTGGGTGAAAAGGAACTGCTTGCTATAAAATTGGCTCTGGAGAATTGGCGACATCTACTCGAAGGCACCCAATTACCAATACTTATATACACGGACCATAAAAATCTCCAATATCTTCAGACTAACAAAACTCTCTTGCACCGACAGGTACGATGGTCACTATTCTTTCTAAGGTTTAACTTCCTAGTGACCTACACACCTGCAGATAAAAACAAAAAGGCGGATGCACTATCACGACTAACTGAAGAAAACTACTTCGAAATCCCTTCCATTCCTATAATACCTCACAAACGCATTATTGGAGTTGTCCGTTCTTTGAAGGAAGAGGTCTTGCATGGTATAAGTTTGGATTCACCCCCACCACAACTAAATACCGATGCAGAAGGCTTCCTCTACTACAACGACAAACTTTACATACCACCTACCATACGCACCAAGATCTTGGAATTATCGCATGATGTGCCTATGGCAGGACATATGGGTATGACAAAGACTCTTAATCTGATTACCAGGCAGTTCTGGTGGCCTGACATGAAAACATCTATACAAAAATTCGTCTCTTCATGCAATGTCTGTGCCAGGTCCAAAATTGACACTACGAAACCATCCGGTCTACTATGCAGTCTACCAATACCCCAAACTCCATGGGAAGTTGTGTCCTTGGACTTTATAGTGGAATTGCCTCCTTCCAAAGGATTTAATACCATCTTAGTGTCAGTGGACCATCTGACAAAAATGGCACATTTCATTGCTATTCGCAGACTACCTTCGTCCAAACAAACGGCAGAACTCCTGATGAAACATGTCTTTAAGTTACATGGTATCCCAAAAACTCTTCTGTCTGACCGTGGATCACAATTTATTTCCAAGTTCTGGCAAGAACTATGTCACATACTACGGATCGAGCGGAAGCTCACTTCTCCTTACCATCCGCAGACCAACGGACAGACTGAAAGAGTCAACCAATGCATCGAGCAATATTTACGTTATTACACTTCTTACCAACAGGATGATTGGGTGGATCTTCTCCCTCTGGCAGAATTTGCCTACAACAACGCAACCCACAGTACGACCAAGCAGAGTCCGTTCTACTTGAACTATGGGTTTCATCCCTCTATTCTTCCACCACGCATCCTTCCTTCAAATAACCCAGTAGCTTCAGACTATCTTACCCAAATAAAGGACTCTCTGGGTTTGCTTAATACTACCATTGCACACGCTCATAGTCAACAAAAGAAGTACTATGATCTTCGCAGAAGACCTTCTCCTCAGTACGCTATCGGGGACCTCGTTTGGCTCTCAACAAAAAATTTAAGACTGAAAATCCCTAGCAAAAAGCTTGGACCTCTGTTCTTGGGACCTTTCCCAATCAAGAAACTTATTGGAAAAGCTGCAGTACAGCTTACATTGCCAATAGACCTCAAAATACATCCCATTTTCCATGTGTCGCTACTGAAGCCCCATGTTCCTGACCAAGGAATAAGGCCTACTATCCCACCTCCTCCTCCTGTACAAGTTAAAGGTGGAGAAGAATACGAGATAAAAGAGATTCTGGATTCTCGTATCCACAGAGGAAGACTTCAGTACTTGGTTCGATGGAAGAACTATGGGCCCCAAGACGACACCTGGCTAAACACCTCTGACATACATGCCTCTAGATTAATCCGCAATTTTCATGCGAAGTACCCAGACAAACCAGCTCCAGAGGCCTTCAGGAGCCGGCCTTAAGGGGGGGGGTACTGTAATGTTCTGGTACCTTTGGGTACCCTAATTACTCTTTCATAAGTGTATGCGCCCCACCATTCTCTTTTGGTAAGGTGCGCATACACCTTTAAGACTGATGCTGTCATCACTGAGCGCCGGACTGGATGGCTATTTAGATCGCCGGCTCTCACTCACATGTGTTCGTTCAAACTGCTTTGTGCCTTGATGCTAACCTGTCTTGAAGCTCTCATGCTTGCAAGCATACCTCGCTGTCGGAACCACGCTGCGCTGATCCCTGTATCCTGCTACCGGATCATCCGCTCTTGCCGAACCTCTCCTCTGCTACATTGCTATTAGTGATAAGTACCCCAGCTTACACTATCTAGCTCTGCATACTAAGGACTATTACTACATCTGCATTATCTAAGATTGCTAGCTCTTGAGCCTACTACCACCTGTTCTTGCACTGGGTTGATCTCTCTTGTATGTCCACCTGCTACTCTGTCATCTACTACCATACATGATTGCTAAACCTATCTGCATCCCATCTGCTACTATCTTACTTCAAGAACATTTCCTTTCAAGTGTCTGTCATCTACCATCTCTACCCAACCTGTCTCTTCAGCCTATCATCACTGTGTTACTATATACATAAGTCACTCTAGGAAACATCTTATTGAGTGTGTGTATTTACTTGCTGAATTGAGATCATCCACACATGATGAGTCATTGAGAGTTGGGAATGGTGTCTCAGCGTTTCTCTACATGACTACTGAAGTGGAATATTTCTGCAGCTGAAAATCCACATCATACGTAAAACGCAGGAGCGTTACACTATCTCGCAATTTAATTGATACCCAAAGGTTTTTATTGAATAGCGGAATAGAAAATATGACCAAAAAAGTGTATGTATCTCACACGTACACAACCAGACTAGTCCCCAATTACTATTGTTTGTACCCCTAAAAGGCAGGATGAGGAGTAGGAGGAGTTTGGAACAGGCAGCACCCTCAAATCTTCAGAAGTATGAGATGAACCCCAAAAACTTGGAAAGGTGTATCTCACACCTACCAACACAGACTATCCCGCAATTTAATTGATATCCAAAGGTTTTTTTTAAATAGCGGAATAGAAAATATGATCAAAAAAAGTGTATGTATCTCACACGTACACAACCACACTAGGCCCCAATTACTATTGTTTGTACCCCTAAAAGGCAGGATGAGGAGTAGGAGTAGTTTGCAACAGGCAGCACTCTCAAATCTTCAGAAGTATGAGATGAACCCCAAAAACTTGGAAAGGTGTATCTCACACCTACCAACACAGACTATCCCACAATTTAATTAATACCCAAAGGTTTTTATGTAATAGCGGAATAGAAAATATGATAAAAAAAAGTGTATGTATCTCACACGTACACAACCACACTAGGCCCCAATTACTATTGTTTGTACCCCTAAAAGGCAGGATGAGGAGTAGGGGGAGTTTGGAACAGGCAGCACCCTCAAATCTTCAGAAGTATGAGATGAACCCCAAAAACTTGGAAAGGTGTATCTCACACGTACCAACACAGACTATCCCGCAATTTAATTGATACCCAAAGGTTTTTATTGAATAGCGGATTAGAAAATATGATATAAGATTGGTGTGATTTATCAATAGCACATGATGTGAACAGCAGTGTCTTATATCATTCAGCTCTGCTGCAGGCCACAATTTAATTTTTTTAACCCAAGGCTGTATATTGAATAGTGGAATAGAAAAAAGTATATGATTTTTGAAACCACTCAATAATAGCACATGTGAACTGAACACTGAACACAGCAGTGTATGATCAGAGTCAGCACAGCACAGCTGAAGGACAAACGCTGCACACAGTGACTGATAGAAAAAGACTTTTCTCCCTCCTCCTCAGTGGGCAAAAAAGATTGTGTTCACTGCTCCCCACACACAGCAAAATCGATGTGGACCACTGACACCTGCCTATCTCCAGCCTCTCCCTAAAAGGATTGATAAGATCGGTCACTGCAAACCCCCCCACACAGCAATATTGATTGTAGAACACACTGTCTGACCCTAAAAATCAGCAGCCTCTCTCCCTAAAAGGATTGATAAGATCGGTCACTGCAAACCCCCCCCACACAGCAATTTCGATTGTAGAACACACTGTCTGACCCTAAAAATCAGCAGCCTCTCTCCCTAAAAGGATTGATAAGATCGTAGATCGGTCACTGCAAACCCCACCCCACACAGCAAAATCGATCATCGTAGAAAACTGACCCTAAAAATCAGCAGCCTCACCCTATAATGCCTACAACTCGCCCTGCCTAACACACTCCAACCTGTCCCTCAATTCTATGCGGACACAAATGAGTTTTGCCTGCCTGTCTGTCCCTAATCAGCAGGAAAACAGGAAAGCGTAGCCGCTCAGGTGTATGTCTAAGAACCTGGTGCAGGTCGGAGCCGTAATCCGGAAGCATGCAAAGTATGAGAGGATTGACCGCACTCTGGTAAAAATATTTATTGAAATCAAAGATGTTTCCTTTACTGTTCCAATAAAATCAAGTGACAGACAGTGTACAAGCAGACAAAGGTTGACGCGTTTCACGACATTACCAGTCGCTTACTCATAACCACACTGTGAAATTGCAAAGAGCCGCAGGATATTTGTAAAAGAATCATCAATTAAGAGATATAAGGAACACATAATGAAACAGGTGATTAGGTGATTCTGACAAGCTGTTTTGCAATGACCCAGTGGAGACATTCTGATTGCACATAAAATCCCAAATGGGAAAAAGTGATACCAATCTTATTGTTGTAGACAAAAACAATTACACAAGATTAAAAACATGAGTGTATTTATGGTTACTCTCAAAACACAGGCTGCACGGATATATGCGTTTTAAACAAAGTATAAACGCATATGTACATGTAATTAAAAATTAAGCAAAAATTAAGCAAAATTTTAAGAAAAGATTGGTGAAAAAAATCGTCACATGTATGTGAGATAAAGATGGTGAAACACCGATAGAGTAATAAATGTAAAAAATGTGAATGTAGGAATATAAAAATGTGAAAAGTAAAAAGAAAAGTGTAAAATGTATATAAATAATAAATAAATAAGTAGGTCTGGCAAAAATTATGTATTTATACATATATGAATGGATGTTGGGAATAATGATAAAAAATATATATATTGCCAGAAAAGTGGAGTGCAAACGATATGAGGTGAACTGAAAAATATGTATATCGTTAGAATGTGAGGTGTGATATAATATAATGAAATGTACTTATCTAAGAAAAACATCCTCTAAAAATCGCATGTCATCAATATGTAAATGATGATGGCCAATAAAGATCCATAGAGAATGTGAAAAAATCAAGATAATATTATATCCTCAAAACATAGTTATATTTGGAGCGAGACTATTGAAAAAGTTTTTTAGCGCCAAACATAAATAACGTGGAGCCTGAATGAGAGAGGAACCGTATGCAGGAATGTATATAAGATGTGGGAAGAGCAATTTCATTGGTAAAAAATGTTAAATAATATAGATGTATAATATAATACAAAAATTGGAATAAATCTGAATCAGACCAATAGACATATGTAAAGCCACATATGAACACATATGTATGAAAAAGGTTTATAAAGACTGTCAAAGTCTATCGATAAGTATATCAAAAAATATCAAAAAATCAAAAGATCAAAAAAAAATATATATAAAAATATATCAAAAGGTAATATTATCCATATCAACAATCGACCTCCTGTATATATACGAATGATGAAACATATATATATATTGTGTGTATAAAAGTGTTCATATTAACATATATGGCAAAATTCAAAAACACGTGTGTCTTTCAAAACACACGTGTATGAAAGATACCTACGTCTAAATCGGTCTGAATTCAGAATCTAGCACACATATATAAAGCGATCAGATCGAACCCATTTTTAATATCAATGAAAAAGCAAGAACCACAAGATGGAAGGAAAAACTCCTCACACCAGAAAAATATATCGCAGCTTGTAATCAAATATAAATATAAATCCACAAAGGATATAGAGTTGTATTGAGAACACATATATAAAAGGCATATCCAATGTATCTATACAAAACTCTAGAAGGATAGAACTCAAATCTCAAATCTCTCAAGAGAGAGCAACTATGACACACTGACAAAACTCTCCAGATAAGTGAACAATATTGTCTCTGGCCCCTACATGGATCGTTATGTTCCAACAGTATACGTATAAAGAAAGAAGGGGAGGGAGGAGGAAAAGACCAAAAATATCCGTATGTAATACACAAATGTAAATGAATACATGTGTGGATTAACACACAAGGCAACGTCAAGTGAGGAATAAAGAAGTGTAATAGGGAGGAAAGAGGAAGAAGGATGGAAAAAGTAATGAAAAGAGGGGGGCAAAAAGAAAAGGGAATGAGAAATGATGTCACTCATAAAAATGAGTGACATCCCATTCCCAGTTCAAGCCATGTGGTATCCGAGTATGAAGCCTAAAGATCCACAGAACTTCTTTTTTGCAGAGAAGTCGATACACATCCCCACCTCTGATGGGTTTGGTGATGTGGGCGATAACTTGTACCTGCACCAATGTAATGTCACCTCCATGTCTATTGTTGAAATGTCGCGCAACATTCGTAGATTTTAATGTACGTATGTCACTAAGGTGCTCCCTAAAGCGCTCCTTCAACTTGCTTGTAGTCCTGCCAACATATTGTGCGGAGCAAGCTTTGCATGTGATGAGATAAATTACATATTGCGTGTTGCAATTAAAAAACTTGCATATTTCATAGGTTTTGTTGTTATGACTAGATGTAAAGTTATTGCTCCGCAATATATGAGGGCAGGTAACGCAATCCGTCATGCCACATTTAAAATTGCCCTTGCAATGTAGCCAAGTGGCAGATGTATTGTGTTTTTTGGAGGTATAAAGACTAGGTGACAGGGAATTACCTAGTGTAACTGCCCTTTTGGCGACTATGTTAACCCCATCTCTCAAAATGTCGGCACAGATTTCATCAAAATTTAGAATTGGAAGGTGACTGTGGATAATCTTTTTGATCTCATTAAATTCAAGGCTATAGGGCAGGGATAAAGTAACCGATGGAAAGGTTTTGACATTATTCGTGTTATTCTTCCTGTTTTTATGATAATTTCTATTCTTGTTTTTGTTTTTATTTTTGTGTCTGTGAATAACACTATCTATGTGTCCACATGCGTCTGTGGCTGGGGCACGGTCATCAGTGTGTAAAGCCACATCGGCAGCCGTGTCACTATCAGCCATGGGCGACTGTTCCAATTGTCCTGAATGAAGAAGGTCATTTCGGTTCTTTTCTGCAGCTATACGGTATGCTCTGTCAAGCATCCAGCGTGGGTAACCTCTTTCTAGGAACCGGGAAAATAGTGCAGATGCCTGTATATTGAAGTCAGACAAATTGCTGCAGATTCTGCGTAGCCTCAAAAATTGGCCCACGGGTATACCTTTAATTGTGTGTAAAGGGTGGCAGGACTTAGCATGTAAAAGACTATTGCCCGATAGGGGCTTTCTGTATAGATTGGATGTGACCATGTTGCCTGAATGACCCAGTGTAACATCCAAAAATTCTATACTGTCAATATTCTTATAACCCGTAAATTTTAAATTGAGTGAATTACAGTTGAGATGCAAAAAATCCTCCAAATTAATATCTTGATGGCAAACAAAGATCAGATCATCAATATATCTGTAGAATAGAGAGATCTGGTCTCTGTATGGGTTCTTACCTCCAAAGATGTGGGGTCTCTCCCACCAACCCATGTAGAGGTTGGCGAGAGAGGGGGAAAACTTGGCCCCCATCGCTGCCCCACATCTTTGGAGGTAAAAACTGCCATCAAAGGAAAAATAGTTGTGCGTTAAGAGAAAATGTAAAACTCTTAAAATGAAAGATTGGAGATCCTGTGTTAAACTGGTGTGATGTTTCAGACTGAAATCAATTGCCTGAATGGCAAGATCGTGCGGTATCGAGGAGTACAGACTGGATACATCGCATGTAATCCAGGCTAAATCCTCTGACCACACGAATTTGTCCATAATATTGAGAAGGTGTTTTGTATCCCTAGGATAACTGGGAAGTTGCAAGACCAATTCCTGAAGCTGCCCATCCAACCATTCCCCAAGTCTCTCACAAAGGGACCCAATGCCCGAGACAATGGGTCGGCCCAAAATGGGGTCTAGACCTTTGTGGACCTTGGGGAGATGGTGGAATATGGGCGTAATGGGGAAATCAGGGATGAGCTTTTCAGCCTCCTTCAAAGAAAAGGCACCAATATCAATTCCTTCACCAATTAAATGTGAAAGCTCTGATTTAAAGATATTCACAGGATTACTTTTAAGTGGTTGATAAGTGTCTGAGTCTCCCAATTGTCGAAGTGCTTCTAATTTGTAGGTCTCACTGTCGAGCACTACCACCGCTCCCCCCTTATCTGCATTCCTGATGGTGATTGTAGTATCTTCTTTTAAACTTTTGAGTGAAGCTCTTTCTTTGGAGGTTAGATTATCCAGGGATCTGGGTACAACCGATGGTGTGTTGCTCGACAGTTTAAAGATGTCTCTCTCGACCGATTTCTGGAACAAGTCCATATTGGATGATCTCGATTGAATGGGATAGAAACTGGAAAACGTAGAGAAAGAAACCTTATTGCAACTTTCCTCATCGTATTCCCGGGTAGAGCCTTTGTTTTCATTAGCCAAATCTTCAAGCTCTGTCATAGCACAAGATTCCCGAAAAGTGAATAAAGTATTATCTGGATCTTTCGGCTTATTAGATGTAGTGGAATCTTGATCGCCCGGTGTATCATCTGGGGATTTATAAAAATGCCTTTTTAACGTCAGGTTATGGACAAATTTATTGACATTCAAGATGGTTGTGAACGGATCGAACCGTGTATGTGGACAAAAGTTCAGTCCTTTTGAAAGAAGGCTGATGTCATCCGCCATCAGAACTCGCTTGGAAAGATTAATAACGTTGGCCATTGTGATATTTAAATGCATATTTGGTTCCTCAGTCATTATTTCCGATGCGTTCTAAGGCGGTATTGGCTTTCTGTGCGCCCTGTGGTATTTCCTTCCTCCTCTCCTTGTGATCTTTTGTCTTTTTTCTTTTTGGTGTATCTCCTGCCTCTCCCGTTTTTTGATGATGTAGAAGTATTGGAAGTATTACCCGATCGGGATGTCTGTGGAAATTCGGTAGACGTGTCAGATGTGGGAGCCATGGATTTGTCAGTGGCACAGGTCTCCAGATCGGAGAAACTAACCCTTTTCTTAGGGTGTTGACGATTCCAAGGGTTTGCTTTTCTCCATGTATATACATTTTTGGTAGCATAGTCATTTTCATCCCTAAGAAGTTTTTCTTGTTTGCCCTTGATGATGTCAGTTTCAAGTTTGTTGATTTTTTCATTTAGGAATTGGTCCAACTCCGCAAACGTAGGTGTTTCTTTAAACGGCAAAAGGTCAGCCTGTGATGTTAAAATGTCCTGAAATTTAAATTCTTAAAGTTTTGCTTAATTTTTAATTACATGTACATATGCGTTTATACTTTGTTTAAAACGCATATATCTGTGCAGCCTGTGTTTTGAGAGTAACCGTAAATACACTCATGTTTTTAATCTTGTGTAATTGTTTTTGTCTACAACAATAAGATTGGTATCACTTTTTCCCATTTGGGATTTTATGTGCAATCAGAATGTCTCCACTGGGTCATTGCAAAACAGCTTGTCAGAATCACCTACTCACGTGTTTCAACATGAGTTCCTTATATCTCTTAATTGATGATTCTTTTACAAATATCCTGCGGCTCTTTGCAATTTCACAGTGTGGTTATGAGTAAGCGACTGGTAATGTCGTGAAACGCGTCAACCTTTGTCTGCTTGTACACTGTCTGTCACTTGATTTTATTGGAACAATAAAGGAAACATCTTTGATTTCAATAAATATTTTTACCAGAGTGCGGTCAATCCTCTCATACTTTGCTGTCCCTAATCAGCAGCCAGCACGTATAATGTGTGCTCTGTCCCTGAACTACACAGCAGAATGACGCCGCAGCAGCGCTGGCTCGAACTTATAAAGACTTGGTCACATGCTTCAGATGGCCAATCACAGCTACTAATACATTTGTAGGCATGGCTGGGATGGCTTAAGGCACACCAGTTAAATGCTTGTTGATTGGCTGTTGAAAGCCCGCCATGAAAAGCGCGCCAATGCATACAAAACCCGGAAATAAAACGACCGAACACGGATTTTTACCCGAATATACAGTAAAGTTTTCAGGTCCGTGTTCAGGTAACAAAAATCCAATTATTCGGTACGAACACGAATAATACAGTCCGTGTTCGCTCAACCCTAATGATCTTATGTCGAGTACATAGATACCAAACATGACATGCTTTAAAATTGCACATGCCCGTGCAGCAGCAACAAACTACGTACATTTTAAAAGCCTTTAAAAGGCTTAACAGGTTACCACTTTAGATTTAAAGAGGAGGTCTACTGCAAGAATTACTACCCTCGATAGCCTTTGTGCGCAAACACAGGGGGACAGGGGTGCTTGAATTTTTCTTTATTACTATTTATTTAGCTTTTTAATTTTATTTTGACAGCTTCTCTTTCTCTTTTTTTTTTTTAGCATTTTTATTGTTATCACAGGGAATTGAAATCTCCCCTATGATAGCAATAAGTAGGCACAGGTACTCTTTAAAAAAAAAAAAACTGGAGTCTATTAGACTCTAGATCTCTCCTCTGCCCTTAAAGCCTCTGACCACACCAAGATTGGTGTGAAAAGATGCTTTCCCAATGGCACTGTTTATATCTGGCGAATCCGAAGTCATGAAATGCTTGAAGCTTCCGGTATCTTGTGCCATAGAGATGATTGGAGCTATTCTGGTCTCCAATCGGCTATATCGTCAGCTGACAGAACCACCGGCTGCAGTCTTGGGTTACCGGGTAGTAAAGTAGAGCCCGAGAAACCCATGGGGGGTGGCGGGGGGATGTGTCCCCTCCCACTGCCTGTAAAAGCAGTCTAGTGACTAATTATCCACTAGGATTGCTTTTACATGAAAGCTGACCACTGACTGTAAAAAACGATGTTAGGCATATATTGTAAGGTTCTTTTTTTTTCATAAAGCCTGTGGGCTGAACAAAAAAAGAGAACCTAACAGATTCCTTCATTCACATCGATCAATGTGGATGAAGAAAACTCTGCCAGAAAGTGTGTGATATGCCCACCATTAGACCCCCCCAGCATCCACCCTCTTCTTTTCCAATAGTTTTTATTAGGTTTTTCCAAAAAGAACAAATAACAATTACATCATATACAGGTACATTGGTTGAAGAAAGTAACAATCACGATTAACATTGTACACTTGGCTCCACCAACAGTCGGTGTTATAATACACCCCTCAGACCAGCCCCCGACCCGAAACTCCCTCAGGGGCCCAGCAGGAAGGCCAAGCCCGGCCACCCCTGACGGGAGCAATACTGTGGCCCAGCTCGGCCCCCCGCTACACCCCACAAGGTCCGGGCACTGACCCCCCGGGGCCCCCCCCTATTCTCTAATGAGAGTCCAAGGTGGCGGGCACTTACACCGCCAAATACTCTTCAACCCTTGTGCACCTGAGTAAGCAACATATTGGTATACCAGACTATCAACTGGACAGTCATTAACCTTAGCCTCAGATACAGTAACTAGTCAACATTCAAAATCAAATAGAAATAAGCGTGGCGAAATTCCCCGGTGCAGGACTAGCCCTACCCCGGGTATTTCATTGACCAACGACTCCATACCTGTTCAAACTGCAAACTTCGACCATGCATATTAGCAAAAAATTTCTCATAAGAGTATTGAGAACGTACCCTGTTGATAACCTCCAATGTCGTAAGAGCAGCGTCAGACCTCCAAGCTGCTGTAATTGTCAGTCTCGCTGCTGTCAGGACATGGGCAGCTAATGTTCGATGGAGGGGAGGAATCTTTTGGATCCCCAGGTTCAAGAGGGCCAGAGCTGGGGACATCAGAATCGGTTCCCCGGTCAATGACCGTAGTAGAGCGAACACAGCCGCCCAGTAGCTCTTGAGTCTTTTACACTGCCACAAAAGATGAAACAGCGTTCCCGATTCCCCGCATCCTCTCCAGCAGGTAGGGGCAATATCTTTAAACATTTTCCTCAATCTCACAGGAGTTAAATAGCTGCGTTGGATAATTTTTAGGGCCACCTCCCAGTGAGTAGTGCAGTGGGAATAGGAATAGCCAGAGCGGACAGCCACCTCCCAGTCCCGCTCCGAAAACTCCTCCCCCAAGTCTGCCTCCCAGGCTGCCACGGAGGCCGACTTGCTATTTCTAAATTGGTTCTGCAGTGTATGATAGAACCACGAAAGACCCTTCGACTTATGATATCCATTGAGCATATATTCCCATACTTCCGAGGGTACTTCAATTGTTGGATCAGGGTATTTAATGTGGTAGTGATGCAGTTGGGCCCAAAAAAAGGAAGGCTTGTCCGAACACTTAGCACGCAGTTCCCCATAGGTGGCAGATCGCGGTAGCTCCCCAGGAGGAATCCTCAACGTAGGAATGAGATATTCATAAGCTGCTAACCTCAAGGTCATCTTAGTCCTAGGGATCCCTGTCAATGCTTGCACCTCCCCCCAGGCCCCTAGAGTAGCCCTAAGAGAGGCCAGATCGGGGGTGTAAACTTCACGTTTCGCTAGTGATGCCAACAGTAGGGCAGGGAGGTCCTTATTTGCCACTACTGCCCTTTCTAGATGTACCCAAAGTTTATCTGGTTCAGGATCGAACCAGGCTTTTGCCTGATCTAACAAAGCCGCGGAATGGTACTTCCGAAGGCATGGGAAGCCTGTCCCCCCTTTAGCCCTGGATTTAAGTAACACAGAATACGGAATCTTCGGTACTTTGCCCCCCCATAAGAACTTCCTGAACATTTTGTCCATATTATGGAAGAAGGATGATGGGATCACCACCGGGATTGTCCTAAAGTAATATAAAATCTTAGGCAGCACCAACATCTTGAGCGCAGCTATACGCCCCAACCAGGACAGCTCGTAAGATGCAATATGTGTTAGGTCCTCCATTACTGTAGATAACAATTTAGAGAAATTGACCTGGTATGTTTGAGATGTCGGAGCCACCAAAGATATACCTAAGTATGGGAGTGATTTATTTGACCATTGAAAGGGATACTGAGTTTTGAGCAACTTCAGCTCCTTAGCGGATAGAAAGGTCGACAGGCACACAGATTTAGTCACATTCAATTTATAGTAGGAGATGGCTCCAAATGCATCTAGTTGGCGCTGCAAGCTGCAAAGAGACGTCATCGGGGAGGTCAAAGTAAGAATCACATCGTCCGCAAAAAGCCCAATTTTGTGGTCCCTGCCCCCCACTTTAATTCCAGATATTCCCGGGTCGCTTCTAATGGCCTCTGCCAGGGGTTCCATTACTAGGGAAAAGATGAGTGGGGACAACGGGCACCCTTGGCGCGTACCATTAGTGATTGCAAATTTTTCTGATAACGCACTAGATGTAAACACCCTGGCCGAAGGTGTTGTGTAGAGTGCCGAAATCGCAGAGAACATAGGCCCCTGAATCCCGAATTTAGCTAAGGTCGCCCTTAGGTACCCCCAGTGCACCCTGTCAAACGCTTTTTCAGCATCTAACGTCAGGAACACCGAGGGCACCTTTCGTTTTTCAGCGATCTGCAATAGATCCAGCATTCTCCTAGTTCCATCCGGTGCCTGCCGACCCTTCACGAATCCCACCTGATCCTCTTTGACCAGGCCGGGAGTCACCTCCGCCAATCGTACTGCTAATATTTTCGCGTATAGCTTTAGATCCGAATTCAGGAGGGATATGGGGCGAAAGTTTTGGGGCGCATCGGGTGATTTACCAGGCTTGGGGAGTGCAACTATGACTGCCTGCAGCATTTCCTCCGGGAAGGAGGAGCGCTGCGCAGCCGCATTGAACAATTTGCAGAGATACGGGGTTAGGGTATGCTGAAACGCCTTGTAATACTCGGCCGAGAAGCCGTCTGCTCCAGGGGATTTATTTAAGGGCATTGACAATATAGCTTTCTGCACCTCCTCCTCCGTTATGGGGGAGTTCAAGGTTTGCAACATATGTTCTGACACAGTGGGGAGTCGTAAAGAGTCTAGGAATGAAGCAATAAGGGAATCCGAGGGCTGCGGAGTATTGCCGTCCTCTTTAAGGTTATACAATGAAGTATAGTAATTGGCAAAGGCATTAGCGATGGCAGTTGGGTGATGCACCAGTGAATTCGTTTTAGGATCCCTGATAGAAGAAAGCTTAGCCTTTTGCTGCCTTTTCTTCAAGTAATTGGCCAACATCTTGCCTGATTTGTTACCCTGGGAGTAGTAACGTGCCTTAGTTTGGAATAGAAGTCTCTGATGGTCCTCTAAAAGTTTATCCCTAACCAGCTGTCTACATGCTGTTAGCTCTTCCAGCTTAGAAGGAATAGGGTCCGATTTATGAGCGGCCTCCAGAGAGCGCAATTGCTCTAGAAGCATCTTCATAGCCTGGGCCCTCTCTCTCTTAACTCTAGACGCCTGCTGGATCAAGATTCCCCTAGCAAATGCCTTATGGGCACACCAAAGCGTGAAGACATCCATCCCCGGAGAGTCATTATATTCAAAGTATTCCCGGATCCGACCACCCAACCGCTCCCGATGGCCCACGTCCCGGAGCAAGGAAGCGTTATTGCGCCACAGATGGACTGGGGTGGTTATATGGGGCTCCGAGACCGCCACAGAGACCGGAGCGTGGTCAGACCAGGACATTGTGTGAATTGTAGATTTTTCAACCA
Source organism: Pelophylax lessonae (assembly GCF_965119305.1). Lineage (NCBI taxonomy): Eukaryota > Metazoa > Chordata > Amphibia > Anura > Ranidae > Pelophylax > Pelophylax lessonae. Next base: position 609,147,283 of record NC_138769.1, read on the forward strand.
CTCGCAGAAATTGCAAGTCAGCCACAAATAGATCCAACCTCGAATAGGATCCATGAGGGGCCGAGTAGTAAGTGAAATCCTTCTCTGCAGGGTTAAGGCAGCGCCATACGTCATACAGATTAGAGGAATGCAGAAATTTTTGAAGGGTAGCCCTCGTCCTTCCCTGAGCGGGAGAGCAATCAAACTGAGCATCCCCAATGCAATTAAAATCCCCACAATACACTGTGAGACCCCTCTTCACACGGTCCACCTTCTTCACAAGCGCCCTCAGAAACCTGAGTTGTCCCTGGTTGGGAGCATATAGATTTACAATTGTATAGGTAATATTATTAATGTCACAGATCAATATTAAAGATCGTCCTGCGTCATCGGTGACTATGTCATGCAACTGAAAGGCCACGGAGCCTTTAATCGCAATGAGCACTCCTTTTTTCTTAGTGTCACCAGAAGAGGTAAAAACATGCGGGTATAGCTTGTCAGAACACTTACGTGACTTGGACCGTGCGAAGTGGGTCTCCTGTACACACACAACATCGCCCCTGAGAGCACGGGCCTCCCGCCAAAGAGACCTGCGCTTGAAGGGGCTATTGAGACCGTGAGCATTAATGGAAACTATATTAATAACCATTTACAAGCAGGATAAGAGAAGATAGGTCCCCATGGCAGTCCTTAATTTCAAAATAATGAGAAAAAAAAGAAAAAATCCTTCAGGTGAGAAAAGGCAAAAATATCTCCCGGGCGGGAACAGAGGGAACAGGCTAGGTCGAAGGAGACAGTACTTACAGTTCACACGTATAGGTGCATTCACATACCATTGCTGACGTTGTAAACATGGTCCAGAGTTTCTGTCCTTGGTCATTAGGGTGGTAGTTTCCAGAGCATCGTAGTAGTCATTGAGGCTAAAAAACTGTGAGACACAACAAAAGAGAACAAAAAAGAGATAGCAAACACTTAACGAAGGGTATGGGGTATACCCCATCATGCGATAATATCGCAGGCACAGGTGAAGGGGGTTCAGCTCCAATCACCCGGTCACTCCTGGACTCCGACTCATCCAGGTAGCAAATCCTCCAAAGCAGACCAAATATAAAAAAACGAAAAGAAAAAGTAACAAAGTTGGCCACAAAGAAGAAACCGTATGGGGCTGAGTATCCGCATGAGACCCATGTGACTATTAGCCCTAAAGCCGCTGCTGTAGCCATAAACTCATCTGTTGACCCGCCGCCACTCAGGCTCCAAACGAGAGGGTTCCACTCCGGTAGAGGATTCCTGTGGGTCCGGTAGGAGACCCCATTTCTTGGTCAGGGCAAACCCTTCCTCCACTGATCGGATGACATGCGTGCGACCATCCTTAACAATGAGGAGTTTGGTAGGAAATCCCCAGGAGTATTTTACTTGGTTGTTACGGAGTAGCTTGGTCATAGGGATCAATTTTTTCCGAGCCGCCATGGTAAATTGAGATAGATCTGCGTACACCGATAATCCATGATACGGTGCTGGAAGTGGGGAGGTGTTCCTTGCAAAGCGCATGAGGTCATCTTTAATGTGATAAAAGTGTATACGTGCTATAACATCCCTTGGGATTTTCTCGGGTAGATGTTGCGGCTTTGGCAGGCGGTGTGCACGATCCACCACCGCTTCTACCACCGGTATGTCCGGAATGAGAGCCAGCAACATGGCTTGTACATATGCTCGCAGTTCAGAAGGGGGGACTGACTCTGGGACCCCCCTCAGCTTCACATTATTACGGCGCGCCCTGTCCTCCAGGTCCGCCATCTTGCTCTTTAGGGTCTCCAATTCATCCCCCTTCGCGTTATGATCATCTACTAGTTCATTGTGGGCTATAGAAAACTCCTCCATTTTATTTTCTATGTGATCCACCCTGCCTCCCAGGTCCACCACCTCCGTTTTTATGCCGTTGACACAGGCCACTATTTCCCTGTGAAAAGCGCCATTTATGGACATTAGCATGTCTTTCATAGTGACATCCGTAAGCGGTTGTCCCGTCGTGGGAAAGTCCTTTATATTGGCGTAAAATTCTAAAGTGCTGTCCAGAGAGCTAGGGCCCGCGCTATTGTCCCCAGCGCAGCGGTGAGCTTCGGACCGCTTAGGGGCCGCTTTTTGTGGGCTGCGGGACGGGGATCCCCCCTGGGAGGACTTGCTGCTAGCGGAGGATGACCTTAAGCTCGGATCCCCCCCGATCCCGGGAGGTGATCCGCCCGAGGCTCCGGCGCTTCCAGCCCTCGGGCAGGCCTCGGCGCCATTTTGGGACCTCGGAGTGCTGGTTGAGGCAAAGAAGTCCGTTAACTTACGAGGTCTTCCGCGGTCCTTTCTCTTCCCCATGGTCGCCTGTAGTGTCCGCAAGTGTCTTAAGGGCCACTGGAGTCGGAGTCGCTCACCCACGTCGCTGGAATCGTTGCGGAGAGACCGGGAGTGTTAGAGCTCTTCACTCACGCGGCCATCTCCGTCGGCTGCCGGCCACGCCCCCCCGCATCCACCCTCTTCTAATGATGGGCATACATGCAATGTTCTTTTTTTTCATTGAGCCCATGGGCTGAGGGAAAAAAAAGAACATAGCAGATTCCTCCATTCACATCGATCGATGTGGATGAAGAAATCTCTGCCAAGAAAAGTGTTAAAAAATATATGGTGAAGCATAGGGGAGATCCCCCTTCTGTGTCCACCCTATACCCTATGCTTCACCACATATGCTCTTTTTTTTTAACCGCTGTGGTGAAATCACCTCCTACAGCACTGCAATCATTGATTTATGTATATATTGAGAGCAAACGTTGTTGCTGGCAGAATAAACAAATCAGTTCTGCACAGTAACACTAAAACATTACAATATAATAGTATAAAGAGCAGTAAAACCGTAGAATAGTGGTGTCTGCAAGACAACTATGGTTAACAATTAAAAACAGTACAAGAAAACATTACAGTATATTTCAGTATATGCAGTATATTATAAAGTACAGTAAAAGAGTAAGAACAGAAAAATAACTCAATAAAGCGACAACTAATTTTGGCTTTTTTTTTAAACTCTTTTTTATACTTTTTTTGTAACTGAAAAAAAGGTAAACGTTCCAGGCTAACATCTTTCAAGACCCTAGACTATGCAGTGCTGTACCCTATACTAATACTCTACTAGTGTATGGTACCGACAGAAACAGTCCCTGATGCAGAGAACAGGTTGACCAGAACAGGAGGGACAAAAATAGTGGGTTCCACGCATTTTCTACAGACACAACATCTTCTTTGGGGTGCTCTTTGGTTAGGGGTACCAGGGAGGACATCCGGAAAATGCCTTTCATGCAGCCGGCTCACTGCATCTGGATTGGGAATTTGGGCCACAGCACCTTTTGGATACAGAAGGGCTGTGGTGATCTCTTCCTGGAATTTTAGGAAAGATCCACTTCTTTCTGACACGTTGTATAGCACATAAGCATTTATCAGAGACAATTGGAATACGTATACAGACACTTTCTTGTACCAGCATCTGGCCTTATGGGCAATTAAGTACGGCGCCATCCTCTGGTCGTTGAATTTTACCCCTTCCATGTTGAGGTGGTATTTGTGGAAACAGAGGAGCTCCACAACAACACCAGTCAGTTTGGACTGTCGTATCTGTGTAAATGGAGGACAGAACGCAAACATTCCGTGTGTCCCTCCACTTCACTGCAAGCAATTTATTACACTTCAAGCAGGCTCTCTCCCCCATCTAAGTCGGGAATCTTCAAGCCATTGGGGAAGCCCCCGGGATTAGGTCGCACGGTGCCACATGCGCAAAGCGCAGAATCAAAAAGGTGATTAAAAACTTGTGTAATAATTGTCCATGTATAAATGGTACCCCTTTCCGAATAAGGGTGACACCAAGTCCCAAACGATCTTCCCATGTAGTCTGGGCAGTTGGTGGGCTCCACATTGCTAACTTTTCCCTCGTAAATCTGGAAACTACAAGTATAGCCTGTTGCCCTGTCACAGAGCTTATATAGCTTGACCCCATATCTGGCACCCTTGCTGGGGAGAAGCTGTTTGAAAGCAAGGTGGACTACGGCAACAGAGAACACGGGCATATAATAAATTGGGTCAGTGGACAAATATGACCGCAACTCACTCTTTTTAGTAATGCCCATGAGCAGGGAAACAGTGATAACTTTCCATGCACATTCTCTGGCAAGGGTCAAATTTGGATTTGTGGCGATGAATTAATTGGCATATAAATTGCTTTTGTCCACAATAGATCTGCACAGATCCTAAATGAAAAAAGCTCATAGAAATCAAGTGGAGTAAAATCGGCTGTTTCCACCTGAATACCGGGTTGGCCTGTTAATGGGGGGAAGTACAGGCGCTGCAGAAGTGGTGGGCTCCCAATCAGGATTTGCAAGCTCAACAGGAAGGACACTATGGGCTCTATGGGCCTGTCTTCAAATTATTAGTTGCTAAAGGACACTACTTGTGGTAGCCACCGCACCATCTTATCCCGCCTTTATGGGACTCGCCACATCACCAAGTGTTAATTAGTGATGGACAAACATCGGCCGGGGCGGTTCGCGAACGTCAGCCGCAAATTTTCTCAAAAGTCTGCGAACCGCGAGTTTGCGGTGAGCCCCATTGACTTTAATGGGAGGCAAACTTTAAAAACCTTTAGGTAATATTTGCAGCCACAAAATACTTACTAGCTGTGCACAAATAGTCCCAGACCATGGACAATGTCATAACAGAAGTATTGCAATTGGAAAAGTTGCCCTAAAAACATTTTTTTTACAGCAAACATTTTTTTATTTTTTTTCATAAATCAGCCAGAACTGACAGCAGTCGGTAAATAGATGTCAAATACATATAGGGTCCATTCACACATCTGTAAAATGGGTCCGCATCCATTCCACAATTTAGAACCTTTACAGACCCATTGTTTTTCAATTCCAATCTGAAAAATTAGGCATTCACAGGATAAAGAAGTAGGTGTCTGCCATTTCAGCCCCAAAAAATAGCCCACATGTGTTTACCTGACAGTTAAGAACATTGTATTCTGTGTCTGAAGGTACATTAGGCATTCACAGGATACAGAAGTAAGTGTCAGCCAGTATAGGCCCCAAAAATTAGCCTACGTGGGTTTACCTGACAGTTAAGAATGTTGTATTCTGTGACTGAAGGTACATTAGGCATTTACAAGATACAGAAGTAAGTGTCGGCCAATATAGGCCCCAAAAATTAGCCCACATGGGTTTACTTGACAGCTAAGAATGTAGTAATTGGTGGCTGGAGGTACATTAGGCATTCACAGGATACAGAAGTAAGTGTCGGCCAGTATAGGCCCCAAAAATTAGCCCACATGGGTTTACCTGGCAGCTAAGAATGTTGTATTCTGTGACTGAATGTAGTATTTGTTGGCTGGAGGTTCATTAGGCATTCACAGGATACAGAAGTAAGTGTCGGTCACCATAGTCCCCAAAAATTAGCCCACATGGGTTTACTTGACAGCTAAGAATGTAGTATTTGGTGGCTGGAGGTACATTAGGCATTCACAGGATAAATAAGTGTCAGCCATGAAAGGCCCCAAAAATGAGCCCACATGGGTTTACCAGACAGCTAAGAACGTTGTATTCTGTGGCTGAAGGTACATTAGGCATTCACAGGATACAGAAGTAAGTGTCGGCCAGTATAGGCCCCAAAAAGTAGCCCACATGGGTTTACTTGACAGCTAAGAACGTTGTATTCTGTGGCTGAAGGTACATTAGGCATTCACAGGATACAGAAGTAAGTGTCGGCCAGTATTGGCCCCAAAAATTAGCCCACATGGGTTTACCTGGCAGCTAAGAATGCTGTATTCTTTGGCTGAATGTAGTATGTGGTGGCTGGAGGTATATTAGGCATTCACAGGATACAGAAGTAAGTGTCGGCCAGTATAGGCACCAAAAATTAGACCACGTGGGTTTACCTGACAGCTAAGAATGTAGTATTTGGTGGCAGGAGGTACATTAGGCATTCACAGGATAAATAAGTGTCAGCCATGAAAGGCCCCAAAAATGAGCCCACATGGGTTTACCAGACAGCTAAGAATGTTGTATTCTGTGGCTGAAGGTACATTAGGCATTCACAGGATACAGAAGTAAGTGTCGGCCAGTATAGGCCCCAAAAAGTAGCCCACATGGGTTTACTTGACAGCTAAGAACGTTGTATTCTGTGGCTGAAGGTACATTAGGCATTCACAGGATACAGAAGTAAGTGTCGGCCAGTATTGGCCCCAAAAATTAGCCCACATGGGTTTACCTGGCAGCTAAGAATGCTGTATTCTTTGGCTGAATGTAGTATGTGGTGGCTGGAGGTATATTAGGCATTCACAGGATACAGAAGTAAGTGTCGGCCAGTATAGGCACCAAAAATTAGACCACGTGGGTTTACCTGACAGCAAAGAACGTAGTATTTGGTGGCTGGAGGTACATTAGGCATTCACAGGATACAGAAGTAAGTGTCGGCCAGTATAGGCCCCAAAAATTAGCCCACATGGGTTTACCTGGCAGCTAAGAATGTTGTATTCTGTGGCTGAATGTAGTATTTGGGGCTGGAGGTATATTAGGCATTCACAGGATACAGAAGTAAGTGTCGGCCAGTATAGGCACCAAAAATTAGACCACGTGGGTTTACCTGACAGCAAAGAACGTAGTATTTGGTGGCTGGAGGTACATTAGGCATTCACAGGATACAGAAGTAAGTGTCGGCTAGTATAGGCCCCAAAAATTAGCCCACATGGGTTTACCTGACAGCTAAGAACGTTGTATTCTGTGGCTGAAGGTACATTAGGCATTCACAGGATACAGAAGTAAGTGTCGGCCAGTAGAGGCCCCAAAAATTATCCCACATGGGTTTACTTGACAGCTAAGAATGTAGTATTTGGTGGCTGGAGGTACATTAGGCATTAACAGGATAAATAAGTAAGTGTCGGCCATGAAAGGCCCCAAAAATTAGCCCACATGGGTTTACCTGACAGCTAAGAATGTTGTATTCTGTGGCTGAAGGTACATTAGGCATTCACAGGATACAGAAGTAAGTGTCGGCCAGTGTAGGCCCCAAAAATTAGCCCACATGGGTTTACTTGACAGCTAAGAACGTAGTATTTGGTGGCTGGAGGTATAAATAAGGATAAATAAGTAAGTGTCGGCCATAAAAGGCCTCAAAAATTCACCCACATGGGTTTACCTGACATCTAAGAACATAGTATTTGGTGTCTGGAGGTACATTAGGCTTTCACAGGATAAAGAAGTAAGTGTCGGCCAGTATAGGCCCCAAAAATTAGCCCACATGGGTTTACCTGACAGCTAAGAACGTAGTATTTGATGGCTGGAGGTACATTAGGCTTTCACAGGATAAAGAAGTAAGTGTCGGCCAGTATAGGCCCCAAAAATTACCCACATGGGTTTACCTGACAGCTAAGAACGTAGTATTTGGTGGCTGGAGGTACATTAGGCATTCACAGAAAAAAATAATTGTCGGCCATGAAAGGCCCCAAAAATTTGGCATTCCATGGACATGAAATGCCTTTTATGCCACTGTATTTAGCGAAGACAAGGACCAGGAATTGTTGTGGCAGGATGGCGGTCTGGCGGATATTTGTGGCCTGTCATGACGAATTTCAATGAAACATGGTCTACTGGTCACATGTGTTGAATTCCTCAGAGATCCATGCCTCATTCATTTTTATAAATGTGAGGTAGTCTACACTGTCATGAGCTAGGCGAGTGCGCTTATCGGTCATGATCCCCCCTGCTGCACTGAACATCCTTTCGGACAGGACACTGGACGGGGGGAAAGCCAACAGTTCTATTGCAAATTGTGCAAGCTCTGGCCAGAGGTCAAGCCTGCCCACCCAGTGGTTCATCACTCCTCAGAGCATCCACCGTTAACCCGTTGTAGTCTGAAATCTGTCGATCTAGGCATTCCCTGATGCTGGATCTGGAGTACAGCTGTCGATGGTTCGGCTGAAAGAAGGATCTCATATCTGAAGTGACCAAGACATCTTCATCTCTTCTTGCAGGCGCTGTTGGATTGCTACCAGCAACTATCTCTCTGTGACTGGAAATTCCTCTGCCATGCTATGTCAGCGTATTCTCCAGGGATGTAACACTACTTCATCACTAACAAATTTTGGACAGAGCAACAGTTGAGGATTGTGCATAGGGCTTATGCCCCCTTTACAATGTCCAAAGACTCTCCAATGCCACAATAATGCTCCTGGTGCAATGCGCATAGACCTACCTTGGTCCATAAGTTCTGGTACTGGGTAGACATGTTCTCTTCGTTGGTCACGGGCCTCAATCCAACTGGTGACCCACTCATTTTATTGTTTGGTTACCTTGACAGACGTGCCTTGGGCCTGAACAGAGCCCAATCGTCAATCCTTACCAAGCATAAAGCCTGGATCTCAACGTGTTATATGCTGGACAGTATCCTCCCCACCCACACTCAAAGATGTTCAAGTGGAACTGAACAAGCTGCTCAGCAGAGATCTAATTGATATTCAGTTTTCCTCGAGACCTACCTCATGGTTTTCCTGCAAATGGGACTGCTACCTGACCAGATTCCCCTTACCGGAGATGAAGCTATTCAGCATTCAGGACACTATGCGCTTCCTACAGGGGTACGAACAATTCCTCCTTCTTCATCATCATCCCCTCCATCTTCACCCTGTCCCCACTACTAGGCCTCCACATTGGTACTAGCAGCTATCCTACTGCAACCCTATGCTCAAGTTTATGCTTCTATTCTTACCCAGACATCCTGAGACTTTTGGTTCGCCCACGGTGCCCTATAAATTGCCTCCCCCAGTTAGAGGTCATCCGTGTAGACCTTAAAGTTTATTGATTGATTTGTTGGAGTATGTACCCTTTTGACTCATATGACTTGTTACTACATGTACTTAGTACAAAATTCTGTTTCTTTATATTCTTGTTTTACTTGAAAAATTCAATAGATTTTGTTTAAAAAAAAAACAAGGACGTGTGCTGGTAAATTGGAGAGGGTTTGGTTTTCATGGCTAGATACACTGGGACTGAGCTTACTTGATTTACTGGTGAACAGGCTCGTTCTTTGACAGGGAATACATGCCACCCGATATTTATTTCTCTTTCAAATATGTATTCTTCTTTCCTTTGTGATATGCTTCTTTTGGTTTGCAACTTACACCTACAGGTACAATGTAATTGTTTGGATGCTTAACAATTTATAGCTTTTTTGATATTATAACTATTGATTATGCACATTATATAATGTTGTTGTCGCTCTAGAAATTGTGCATTATCTTTGCTTCTCTTGCATTTTTTTATTAATAAACCATTTCCTGATTTAAAGACAAGCTGACCTGCAACAGTAAAAATTTGGGGACACATAGGGGTTGATTTACTAAAATAAAACTTGAGTGTGCAAAATCTTGTTCAGCTCTGCATAGAAACCAATCAGCTTCCTGGTTTTTTAGTCAAAGCTTAATTGAATAAGCTGAAATTAGAAGCTGTTTGGTTACTATTTAGAGCTGCATCAGATTTTGCACTCTCCAGTTTTAATAAATCCACCCAAAGGCTTTTGTAAATGATAGTAAAACAGACTAGACAATTGTACCATAAAAGCTGTAAAACAGTCTAAGTGTGGAAGACTTTTGCAAGGAGAAATAGCATACATAACCTTAATATGAATATAGTTGAAATCCCTGAAATTTAATATTTTTATTTTGTTTAAATATTGAGTCATTCTTTGCAAAGTTGGTTTTGGCATTACTGGGACATATACAAGACATGGTAATTGTTTCTTGCAATAGCATCAGCTCATATTGCTTGTACTAATTAAACATTGTTTTATTAGTAAAATGTCACAGCTTTGAAAATATAGGTGGGTTACTGTTTTATTTTCTGTGACAAACAGATGAACTATTATCATCAAGCTGAAATCATAGGAAGGCATAACAATGCCAGTATTACTAACTACACCCAGTTTAGTATAAAAAGAGCCTAACAAGTGTCAGTGCATTTAACATTGCTCTTGAGAGTAGACAACACCTTAGATTCTCTGTGTATCAACTCTAAGAGGAGATCCATCATGTCTCATCGCTCCATCCTGGCCTCATCTGGACACAAGCACTTTAGTTCTAGTTCTGTTTCTTTACCTAAACTTTCCAGTTCACGCAGCTTCCTATCACACTCATCTAAAAATGTTCACCAGACCCAACATTGTTTCAGCAGCAAGAGTGACCATTCTCTTGGATCAAAGGGACCTAAGATTTCAGTGGGAAGTTTCCATTTAGGAAAAAGTGGGCATGGACATGGACATGGATCTGGATTTGGTATTGTTGGACATGGTCATGGATTTAAAGGAATGTCAGGTTCTGGAGGGATCACAGCAGTTACTGTAAACCAGGGTCTTCTGGCTCCTCTCAATCTGGAGATTGACACAAACATCCAAAGAGTTAGAACAGAAGAAAAGAACCAAATTAAAGGCCTGAATAATAAATTTGCCTCCTTCATTGACAAGGTGAGAATTGTCAAGTTGTACATATGATTAAGTACCAGACAATATTTATAAGGTAAACCAAGAACACCACATCAAAGCACATGTCTTATATTGTGTTTAATTAAAGTACTAAAGTTGTGTCCCTAAATGTACAATTTATTTTGCATGAACATCCAGTGCAGTTTGATGTTATCAAGTATGACTGTCCTCACAAAGATCTGCAGGTTTCTGCAAATTACTTAACATTTTTTCCCAGTACATACTTTACTTAAAATGTCATATACAGGATGTCTATAAAAATATGCTGCACTTAGTATAGTGACTATGAATGCAATAGGGCCCAGTCAAAGAACATGGAAAAGATTCTAAAAAAATGCTTTTGCCAATCAAATATGGCTTAGGTTCACATGAAAGCATGTATATTACTTTATGTTACCCAATTCCTATACCCATAAGCAATTGATTTATACCTCCAACACAGGTAAGATTTTTGGAACAGCAGAACAAGATGCTGGAGACCAAGTGGTCTTTTCTACAAGAGCAGAAGACAGCCAGGTGTCAGATTGAACCTCTGTTTGAGGCTTTTATTGGCAACCTCAGGAGACAGCTGGAGAATCTAGAATGTGAGAGAGCTCGTCTGGATGCAGAGAGGAGCAGCATGGAGGGCACTGTAGAAGAACTAAGGAGAAGGTAAAAATACTATTCCACACTAATGCATTAATGTATAGAGTACCCTACATCTAACAATAAAGCTTTACCCTCTCCATGTTTTGGGGCAAGGCTCAGACTGGCAAAATGGAAGTTCTAGTATTAGTCCTTAACCTCCCTAGTGGAATTCCTAAATGTGTGGCTCGGGGTTAATATTTAGTGCCAAAAGCGGTAACCCTGAGCCACACTCAAGATTACCCCAGAATGAAACTCACCTTTCCCTGTGATCCCCCGCCATCCTCCAGCCATCCTCCCGTTGTCCTCCCGCTGTGCGTTTGGCCGATGCTGGCACCTTCTTCCGGTTCCCCTACTTGAGAGCGCAGCGTCATGCGGGGGGTGGAACCGGCAGGAGATTCAAAAAATAAAAATGGCATGATACAGTGTAATCTGTTAGAATTACAACTTTGTATCATTCCATTTCACCTAGTGGCTTTTCCAGTGCCCTGCCTGTACTTTTTGCGGTACTTTTTGCCTGGAAAATTGATAGTGTCCATAGTGTCCAAAAAGCGTTCTTTTAGCTCAAAAACACTTTTGGACGAATTGGAAAACAGCGACGGTAAATCAGAGATATTTGAAGAACTGAGCGATAGCGATTAGTGGGAAAATTCGTCATCATGTACTGAAAGTGACAACAGCGACGATTCTGTGACTGAGCCCAGCGATGTGTGAACTTGGTGCTCTATTGACTGCAGTACGGATCAGGCAGCGCCCCCAAGATTCCCATTTACTGGAGCACCTGGTATGAAAGTTGATGTTGACCATGACAACCCCTTGGCATACCTACACTTATTTCTGACCGATGAGGTTATTGAAAAAATAGTTACCGAGACAAACTGGTACAAAGAGCAACAATGCGCTACGCATCGGAAGTTTGCAAGATGCAGAAAGTGGGAACCAGTGACCAAAGATGACATTTGGAAATTTATGGGCCTAATAATTCTTCAGGGAGTGGTGGTAAACCCCCTGCAGAAGTGGTATTAGACAACCAATACATTACTTGCCACTCTCATTCTTTGGCACAGTCATGTCAGAGTACAGATTATCCCTCATAATGAAATATCTCCACTTCGAAAACAATGAAGAATTTGATGAAATTTATTAATATTACATTATAATTTATGATTTTGTGTTTCAAACTTTATCATACCCGGGATGTCTACTAGACTCTTGTTTGGACAGATTTAAGTGAGTTATTCCTAAGAATTAAAGGCCTACAATATAAAACATATTTCCATGCGAAACAATGTACCGCTTTTAGCACAAAAATTCTGACATAATCAGACCGCCAGGGAGGTTAAAGTGGATGTAAACTCTCACATCTACCCAGTGAAGTGAACAGCCTCAGATGATACACAAAGATTAAACAAATCTCCCTACATACATTTTACATGTAGATCTGTAGTCTGCAACTTGCTATATTCCTTAGAAAGTACACATAGCATTAGAGATTTTTTCTTCCTGTTCAGCAATGGGTGTGTAGTCTTGGCATACACTGTGTGACAGCTGATTGGAGGAAAGGCACACACCCCCATTCCGCAAAAGCAAAGGAAAGAAGGAATGTGCAGAGCTGTGCTGTAAATAGACCAGCTCTATGCTAATCTATTTATAGCACCCTCGCCGACACAAATCTCAGGCTGCTTTTATCTCAGTTGTCAGAAAACTTGTCAGAAGTTATCATGCTGATAACAGAAGAATGGAGCAGAAAGACATGGGTTTTAGGGCTTTGGAGAGAGATAAGAAAACACTACAGATATATGTGCTTAGGTCAAATTAATTAAACAAATTTACAACCACTTTAAATCCTAGCATCCAGTTTGTAAAGCAGTTCTTAGAGTACCAAGCTCACAGTTAAACTGTTTCTCAAAATAAAGCTCAAGTTAAAAATGTTCTTTATGTTATTAAATCCTTAATCACAAATCCTTAAATCAAATACATACAGTGTATGCTACATTTAGGGCATGCCTCTGATGATAACTGTCACGGTTGCCAGTGTGCTTTTGACAGCTCTCAACAGAACTTTCACTTAAATGGCTGGTAATATGCCAGCTATTTGAGTGAAAGTTCTGTTGAGAGCTGACAAAAGCACACTGGCAACCGTGACAGTTATCACCAGAGGCATAGCTGTGTAGCACCATAGTAGAGTACACTTGATTTGATACTGATTAGCTTTTTAGGTAGGGCTTTAATTTGGTAGCAAATGTTTATATAAATATATATATATATATATATATATATATATATATATATATATATATATATATAAATATATATATATATAAATATATATATATATATATATATATATATATATATATATATATATAAACATATATATATATATATTCTTGGTTATTATTGGAAATAAATATAAATAGAAACAGAAATGAGAAAAAATGCATTTTCTTATTTTTCCCAACACAACATTTGCAGAGTTTGGGAACTCCCAGATATTTACCACAAAATATATTAATTAAAGTCTGCTGATTAAAATCATATCACAGTACAACTTTTAGATAATGTAGCTATATAGTAAAAATCAAAGTTAACATATGCATTTTAGGACAGCCTATTTCCTTTTTTGATGCTTTAATACATGCGGGGAGGGGGGGGGGTGGTTTGCAGAAATAATTTGCACAATATTACAAAAGGACTAAATCTTGTTGATGTGGACACAAAAGATTACAATGTGCCTTTTTCATATTTGCCACCATTAAAAATTCAGATGACATTGTATTCACTTGCATTAGCAATTGATGCAAACATTGTCCCAATCATCCAACATTAGTGACATAAAACATCATCGTTTTGAGGATTTTGGAAGGGGATTTTTTTTATTTTGTTCAATTTCTATTTACACATTTATTTTTTTCTTCATGGTGGAGGGGGGGGGGGGTCTGGATCTATAAAGTAGAGACCGGATCCAAGTCTCCAATGTAAATACCAAACAGAAGCATAGTGTTTACATTCGGTTCTGCAGTGCACTCCTATGGAATAAACCGCAGAAGCTTTGGAAACCAGGAGCTGATCATTTCAGAACTGAATGCCAACTGTCATTGACAGCCTTCAGTTTTAGCCCAAATCCCCGCTGGGACACACAGGAGCTACTGATTCCCAGTGACATTTTAAAACAGCACTAGGACAAATAGTTACTCTACTCACACCATTTTAAATTGGCACTGGGGACCCAAGTGGTTTAGAATGTTAATAAAACTAAACACGGGTTCAAGGCATAAAGATTAGCAATATTACAAAAAAATGGATAAAAACAGTTAAACATTTACAGACTGTTTACCATGTAAAGGACATATGAGAAAATAAAAATGTGTCTTTTTACAGATATGACGATGAAGTCAACAGAAGAACAGGAGCCGAGAATGAATTTGTTTCTCTTAAGAGGGTAAAAATTTTTAAATTAGTCACAGCTTTCTGTATTGTCTGCTAAAGCAACACTAATAACTGTATTTCTAACTTAAGGATGTTGATGCTGCTTTCATGAACAAAGCTGAACTTCAGACCAAGGCCGACTCCCTGAACGATGAGATCAGTTTCCTTAGGACCCTGTATGATGCGGTAAATAATGCTCCTTGTGGGCCATAAACACATTCCCTAATTCATTTTATAATGCTGTACTGTAGTTGATGTACATATTTTCTAAATTTGCAGGAAATCAATCAACTCCAAGCTCAGATTTCAGACACTTCAGTTCTTGTGTCCATGGACAACAGCCGAGACCTAGACATCAATGGTATAATCGCTGATGTCAGAGCTCAATATGAAGAGATTGCTAACAGAAGCAGAGCAGAGGCAGAAGCCATGTACCAATCCAGGGTGAGTGTGTTATCATTAGAGCTACATGGCCACAGGTATCATCATGCATTGTAATTCAGAATAGATGTAAGCAGCTAGACATGAAGAGTTTGAATATGTGGTTGGGAGAAATCAGTATACTGTATGTTCACCAAAGCCGATATTCTGCCATGTTTTTTTTTTTTAAACAATATATTGATTTAATGAGACTAATGCTGTCAATACAGTAACCCAGTGCAAAAACACAATTAGTGTGCTGCCAATTGGCTAGCTTAAGGCCATCTGTATAATAGGTCATCATTTTAGATTCTAATTTCAGCCAACCCTTTTTCTTGAAAAACGACATAAGATCTTATGTATAGTTCAGCCCAAAGTTAAAATGCTTTATTTAGCATCTCTTCCTTCCCAAAAATGTAATATACTACATTTTACAGCTCCTGAAACGTGGTGCCTGCATTAGATTTATTTTTTTACCTTTTTCCCCCTTTTTCACTTGGTAATACTGCAGAAAAACACACTTCTTTTCCCTCACTCTACTCATCTATGGAGGGAGCCATGGTTTTTACTATGACTTGAAATATGTCTTCCTCCCCATCTCTATTATGTTAGCGATTGGGATTATTAGTTTACAGAACTATGGTACTTTTACCTATGGTACGTTTCCACTGATGCGACTCCACTCAAACCTGCGATTCTAAAACTGCTCCTCTTTAATGCTCTTGTCTTTTAATTATGGTACGTTCCCACTGATGCGACTTCACTCAAACCTGCGATTCTGAAACTGCTCCTCTTTAATGCTCTTGTCTTTTAACTATGGTACGTTCCCACTGATGCGACTCCACTCAAACCTGCGATTCTGAAACTGCTCCTCTTTAATGCTTTTGTCTTTTAACTATGGTACGTTCCCACTAATGCGATTCCACTCAAACCTGCGATTCTGAAACTGCTCCTCTTTATTGTTCTTGTCTTTTAACTATGGTATGTTTATTTTTCCCAACCATTTGTAGACTGTTCTCATTGCAATGTTTTTTCTTCTCTGTCTCTAGTTGTAACTTATAGGTTTTTTGCCCCCTTATCTTTATGGCTCTCAACTTATAAATCTGATCAGAAGAGAAAATGTTGCTCTGTTTAGCTAGCTTTACCTTATTACTGTAGCTCTTGATTAGTTAGTGATGGGGGTGGGTGCTTATCAATTAACAGTATTTAAGTAAGCATCTCCTTGCAAAGGCACGTTTGCAACTGGCACGTTTGCTTTTGGGGCTCTCTTCTCAAAGTGGGGCGATTTCTATAAGTGGGAGCACTTCTGATTCTGCACTTCAGCGAATGCACAAAGTGAATGAACACAGGAAAGGCTAAGATATACACCACATAGACTGCAGGTGACCTTTTTTACCCCTTCAGCTCTCTCCTTGTAAAATGCACTCTCTACCACTCCTTCTGACAGCAGTGTCCTCTATCCTTAAACTCTCTGCTTCACCCCTCTTCTCCACTCCACAGCTTATATATATCACCCTCACTTCTGTCCTCACCTTATTACTGCACTCACCATCTCCTGCTACTTCTAAATCCACACGCACACAAATCCTCCAGGACACTGGGGCATGTCTCTTCATATAAATCACACTCTCATATTATCACCCTCACCTTTCTGCTTCTCCTAACATCTGGAGACATTTCCCCAAACCCTTGGCCTCCATCATTTACCCGTGCTCAACACACCACTTACCCTGCACCCTCTGGCTGCAGCCGCAGTCAGCACAATCTAGTTCCCATCTCTCTTCTTCCCCATACCAGACTTCCTTTCTCTTGTGCCCTTTGGAACGCCCGCTCTGTCTGTAATAAACTCACCTCTCTCCATGACCTTTTCATCGCTAACTCATTTAATCTACTCGCCATCACCGAAACCTGGCTTCACGAATGCGACACTGCGTCTTCTGCTGCACTATCCCAAGGTGGTCTTCTATGGACTCACTCCCCTAGACCCAATGGATGCAAGGGAGGGGGTGTCGGGATCCTTCTAGCTCCACATAGCACCTTTCAGGTACTTCAACCACCTCCCTCTCTGTCACTTTCCTCATTTGAGGTACACTACATTTGTATTTTCTCCCCTGTTTCTCTAAGGATAGCTGTGATCTACCGCCCCCATGGACCAGTATCGACCTTTCTTGATGACTTCTCTGCCTGGCTACCCTACTTTCTCTCTTCCGAAATCCCCACAATCATTCTCGGCGACTTCAACATCCCTATTAATACTAACACTCCTACCACTTCCAAACTTCTCAGTCTAACCTCCTCCTTTGACCTGAAGCAATGGATACATGCTTCTACTCACTCTGAAGGCAATATCCTTGACCTTGTTTTCTACCACCTATGCACCCTGCACAACTTTTCAAACAATCTTTACCTCTTTCTGATCACTACCTTATTAGTTTCACTCTCTCCCTCTCCTCCACCCCCTCTCCCTCCAGCTACCTTACAGTTACCCGCAGAAACCTACGCCATCTCAACCCTTCTCTTCTCTACTCTGCTACCGACCACCTCTATGACAAAATCACACCCCTGTCCTGCACCAGCCTAGCCACTTCTGTCTACAATGCTTCACTCTTAGCCTCCCTGGACACACTGGCCCCCCTCACCACACACCGAATCAGGCCCTGACCCCTTCAACCTTGGCAAACAGATAACACTAGAAGTCTGAAAAAGCATAGCAGTCTTGAGCACCTATGGCGTAAGACTAGGTCTCAGAAGGATTTCAACCAATATAAATCTGCCCTCCAAAAATACAATTCCATTCTCCACACTGCCAAACAGACCTATTTTATCACTCTCATTAACAGCCCCAGGCAACTCTTCGCTACCTTTAATTCTCTACTCCGTCCTCCATTACCCCCTTCCACCGACTCACTCAATGCCCAGGAGATTGCCTACCACTTCAAACAGAAGATTGATACAATTTGTAAGGAGATCATTGCTGTTCAGATACCTTCCATGCCCCCAGGTGCTATCATTACTTCCCTCATTCAACCCCACCACTATAGATGAGGTTGCTAAACTACTTGCAAACGTTCACTAAACGACCTGCCCTCTGGATCCTGTTCCCTCGCAAATGCTACGTTCACCTTCTGGCCTTATTCTACGCTCTCTAACCCACATCTTCAATCTCTCCCTCTCTTTTGGCATCTTCCCCAACTCTCTAAAACATGCACTAGTCAGCCCCATACTTAAAAAGCCCTCACTGGACCCAACCGATCTGAACAACCTACGCCCTATTTCCTTGCTCCCCTTTTCATGCAAACTCCTCGAACGTCTAGTCTACAACCGACTGTGCGACCACCTTGCTGAGAATAGCCTCCTTGATCCCCGTCAGTCTGGATTTCGGCCTCAACACTCCACTGAAACTGCTCTCCTAAAACTGACAAACGATCTACTAACGGCCAAAACCAATGGACACTATTCTGTACTCCTACTTTTGGACCTTTCTGCTGCCTTTGATTCGGTTCACCATCCCCTCCTCCTCAAAAAACTCCATGCCTTTGGTCTCCGTGACTGTACTCTTCACTGGTTATCTTCCTAATTATCCAACCGCACCTTTAACGTTATGTACAATTCTACTTCCTCCTCTCCTCTTCCCTTCTCGGTTGGGGTCCCCCAAGGCTCTGTTCTTGGACCCCTCCTATTTTCAATCTACACCTCCTCTCTGGGTCAGTTGATAGCCTCCTACGGCTTCCAATACTATCTCTACGCTGACGATACCCAAATCTATTTATCCACCCCTCAGCTCTCTCCCTCAGTCTCCTCACGTATCACTAATTTACTATCAGATATATCGGTCTGGATGTCTCACCACTTCCTCAAACTCAATCCATCAAAAACCGAGCTTAGAATTTTTCCTCCACCACGTGCCCCTTCCCCTTATTTCTCTGTCAATATCGATGGCATTACTATCAGCCCATCCCCGCATGCCAAGGTCTTAGATGTTGTCCTGGACTCTGAACTCTCCTTCAAACCCCACATCCAATCATTCAAACATCTGTGTTCATTTGTTTCTGGCAATATCTTCCACCTATGATAATTCAATTTAAAATAGTTTTTTTATATCTTGATATAAAAACAAATTCAGTTTGCTATAAAACACGAGCCTTCAAAAAAAAATAGTGCATGGAATAACCAATGAAATTAAAATGGTTGGTGTCCACAAATATTCAAAATTTTCTTTTATTTATTATCTACAGTTTGAAGACCTGCGATTGGCAGCTGGAAGAAATGGAAACAATCTACAGAACAGCCAAAATGAGATTGCAGATCTTAATCGAACAATTCAGAAGCTTAAAGGCGAAATTGAATGTGCCAAATCTCAGGTATAAATCATGTTTTTTTTAATGATTTTATGACCAACTTTACAATATTGTTAGCACCTCTGATTTAGGGTTTTTAACAGCTTCTTAGCACTTGTTTAGATGAATGTTATCTTTTTCCAGATTTAAACTGACCAGAATGTCTTTTGTTTCTCATTTTAAAAATTTGAATTCCTTTATTAATATGTAATTTATTGTTTTCTTATTGATATAATGAAAATAGAACATTTTCAGCACTTGTTTCATTAGGATACTTTTTGCTCATGTATATTTTTTTCAAGCTTATTGAACTCAAATAAAACAAAGCAGGAGATACTCGTTTTACCAGATAAAAAAAAAAAAGATTGTATGTTATTTAATCATTTCTAGCGTGCTGCACTTGAACCTGCCATCAGGGAAGCTGAGGAAAGTGGTGAAGCTGCTATCAGGGATGCCAAGCATAAGTTGTCTGAATTGGAGACTGCCCTACAGAAGGCCAAGCAGGACATGGCTCGCCAACTAAGAGACTACCAGGAACTGATGAATGTTAAACTGGCTCTGGATATTGAGATTGCTACTTATAGGAAAATGCTGGAAGGAGAAGAGCACAGGTATATATTTCAGATGTCAGACAAGGAACATGCTTACTGCAATATAAAACAAAGAGATGACCTCATCAGTTTTCTGCTGCTCTTTTACTGTCCATTGTTAGGCTTGGGGTATGGAGGTGGCCTAGCTGTGTTATTTAGCTGCATCAGAGAAAAGTCAGATCACCAGGATGGCTGTGGGCAGGTACTGAATGTAAGGGTCAGAACCGTGGAGTGTGCATTTTCTTTATTTGTAAGAAATGCGTTTCAGTTCTCTAGCTTCTGCCTGATAATCTGTTCATATCTTATTTACTAGTTAATGTTCATAGGTGTAAGAAAAAAATCTTGCAAAATGAAATTCATGCTAAAATTCTGTTCATTGTTTTTTCTTTTTCAGGATAGGTGCAGAGGGACATGTAAACATTTGTAAGTAAAACAATTTGTTCCATATATAATAAAAACCTATTTGCGAATTCACATACAGTATTAATGTGGATTCTACGCCTACCACATTTAGTGTGGAAATATTTAGAATATAGTTTATTTTATAATAAATAGTTATTCTTTTCTATTAATTATTTTTACCACAGATACTATACTCTAAACTATTATGAGTTAATGTTTTTGGGATTAATAATACTGTGCAAAGATTATGATATGCAGTTTCTAATTTCAGCCAACCACAGACCATCTGAAACTAACTTTACTTATCTTTATATTCTAAAATATAGAGATAGGAGGACTAGGGAGAGTGGATTAATTAATCTTTAATTAAAGTATACTTGCCCTTGAAGAAAATTTGAGTAGACTTGCTGGTTTCATAATAGCGCATTATTTTTTGAGTGACATTGCCTTAACATGTATTTACATATTGCCTGGAATGGCAAAGCTAACCATATTGACATAACTTATCCATTTGTTTCAGCTGTCCTGCACTCCAGCACTGGAGGAAAACACCATTCTTCAGGAAAGTCCCATGAATCTAGTGGCCAGCACCAGCATCACCAACATCATAAGGGAGGATTCAGCTCCAGAAGCCATGTCCCCATAAACAAGCATCACTCCAGCCATGGACATCACTGCTAAAGTGAAGACCTGTATACAGAGATATAATTAGGCTGCTCAGTCGATGCATGGCATAAAAGCCTACATAGAAATTTAGAAAGCTCCTTTTTATATTATGTCTATATATGAATTGGGGGTGCTGGCTTGCTTAGTAGTGTGGTATAAATATAATGTTTGCTGTATATATTTGTGACATTGAATGCTGTAAAATGCTCCAATAAACAGTAATGCATGTTCTGGCATCTGCTGTAATTATAAATACTGACACTAGCTCAAATAACATTTCCTACAGAATATTTACAGTAGTTGATGATTTTCAAATCTAATTTTGACCACTGAGGGTAAAAAAAATGGATGAAGAGACAAGCTCAGACCATTCCCTCCTTTATTTTACCCTAATTTATACAGAAAACACATATTATGCCTGTCTGCTATGTGTATTTTGCCATTGCCAGTAGTTCTTGTCCCAGTAAAGTCTACTGTTTAATGTCCCAATGATGCACGTACTTTATTGCATGCCCTGGTAGATGCAAATTAACCTATCAGCAGGGCCAGAATGGGCTAACGATCAGCTCTAGAACAACCTTTTTCTACCAGGGTTTTGTGGAACCCTAGGATTCCTGCTAAGATTGCTATGGGTTCATAAAGCTTTGAGCCACAGCTAATTGATCTCCCACTTATACTGACCACCATTGTAAAAATAATAATTTTACATTAACCACCAATGCAAGGATGCACTTTTTTCACCAACTACTAATGTTAGGGAACACACTACATTTTTTACTGTTTGTAGTTCTTTGTCTCTTTTTTTCACTATTATTCTTTATTTTCCGAGAATTTTATTCACGTTTTAAAAAAATACAAAAAGAGTGTCATTATGACGAAATAATCAAAGTACAAAGTCACCTACAATAAGGAGAGTATGTTATATACATCAAATTGCCAACAATAACAGAAGAGTTGAACATTATCATAGCAAAGATTCAAGTTCATGCACTATGTATAGCTAATATATTTGATCAGTACAATTTGAGTGTCTCACACAAGTGATATTAGATTTGTAACTGGGTATGCACTTTGATGACAGGCCATCTCAAGGGAGTTTACATCTTCTTAAAGAAATGTCATAGGTTTTCTTATTATGGGAGAGAGGGCGGAAAAGGAAGTGGCGAGCCTTGTCTTGCGGTACATATATGCTGTGGTTATGAAAAAAAAAATCAAAGAGGGAAGAACTTAACAATATAAGGCAGGTTAAAGTCTTGTTGTTGCTGGGAAATGAAACAATGATGACATATAGAGGTGGGGACAGGAAAGTCTAAAGCAGTGCCTCACTGTTTCCACCTCTGGTTAGTATATTTAGGAAGGTCATCCCGCACCAGATGCCTGACGGGGTGGGAAAGCGTTTTTTGAAAATCAAGCCAGCATGACCAAGTGCGGGTAAATTTAGAGGGATCATCATGCGCAACACTTCAATTAATTTCTCCATTTCTGCTGTCTGACAAATACGTTGATACCAATCTGCCCGTGTAGGAGGGGTATGGGAGTTCCAGTACACAGAAATGCATAGTCTGGCAGCATTTACAAGATGCAAGGCTAGTGACTTGTGGTATATTGACTTTGATAGAGAGGAATGGTGTAGTAAATACTGGGCAGGTGTGAAGTCAAGAGAAAAAGTGGTTATTTTAGCTATTTCAGCTTGTATTGTATCCCAGAACGGGTGTAGTTTTGTGCACAACCACCATAGGTGTAGCAGTGAGCCGGGTTCGGATTCACATCTCCAGCATTGAGGAGAAGCTGAGGGCATGAATTTGTGAAGGATTAAAGGTGTCCTATTCCACCCTGAAAATAGTTTGTATCCTGCTTCCTGAGTCGTTATATTTATTGAACCTTTATGTAATTGATAGAGGATTACAGACGGAGAGCACTATATTTGTCCTTTATGTGTTTACACATATGTGCCTATCCCGAGTTCTGAGGTGCAAGATTGAAGCAAGTTCCCTCGGATCTGTGTCTCTACCCTGTTGATTCATGCTGAGCTGACCTGGTGAAAAGAGGAAGGGAGTCCTCTGGTCTTCATAGCTGATTAATGTGATTACTGACCTGTTGTGGGTCTGTGGTTGAGGTGAGAGACCAATCTACTCGGTGGTGGGATTCACACACAGCGGTGTTTTTGGGAGTTCCCCTTGGGATTTTTTCACCATTCTGTTGGACACTTATGGACTATTTTCACGGATCATTCAGCACTATATTAGACACCTGATTTTACTTATAATAATATTTATAATATTGTTTGAGCATTTATATGGCGCATCACTTCTTATGGGCATTTTTTTGGAGGCAGGCAAAACATCTGAACTTCTATATAAGATATATATACACACACACTTATATGTATATATACCCATACACATATATAGGTGTGAAAGTAGCAGAACACTATACTTGCACTAATGAAATAATTAACACCAAATATGGTTACGCTCCTATCACACCTATATATGTGTATGTGTAAAATACATATAAGTGTGTGTGTATATATATCCCTATACAGAAGTTGAGATGTCATGCCTGCCTCCAAAGAACCCAAAAAAATGCCCAAAAAAAACCCTGCAATAACACAACTGGGCGTTTTTTTTTTTTGGCGCAGGCCTTTTTTTGGGCATTTTTTTGGAGGCAGGCAAAACATCTGAACTTCTGTATAAGGTATAAATACACACACACTTATATGTATATATACCCATACACATATATAGGTGTGAAAGTAGCAGAACACTATACTTGCGCAAAAAAAGGAAGAGACCACTGTGGTACTCAGCAGAAGTGGCCCAAATCATTAAAAATAAAAAGCTAGCATTTTGTAATTATAAAAAAACCCAGAGCAATGAAGATAAGGAAATCTACAATATTAGGCAGAAAGAGCCCAAGCAAGTTATAAGAACTTCTAGAGCGCAGGCAGAAGAAAAACTAGCCCAGTCTATGAAAAAGGGGGATAAGACATTCTTCAGATATATAAATGAAAAAAGGAAATTAAAACAAAGAATAACTAAATTAAAAACAAAGGACGGAAGGTATGTAGAAGAGTATAAAGGGCTAGCGGACTGCCTTAATGAATACTTCTGTTCAATTTTTACAGAAGAAAATGAAGGAGAAGGACCTTCACTTGAAAGGATGACTAATGAATCGTTTGATGCATGTGTCTTTACAGAGGAAGACGTTCTAAGATTGCTGTCTAAAGTGAAGACAAATAAGTCACTGGGTCCTGATGAGATACACCCAAAATTATTAAAAGAGCTTAGTGGTGAGCTGGCAAAACCATTAACAGATTTATTTAACCAATCATTAGTAACAGGAGTCATCCCGGAAGATTGGAAATTGGCAAATGTCGTGCCCATTCACAAGAAGGGTAGTAGGGAGGAATCGAGCAACTATAGACCAGTGAGTCTGACATCAATAATAGGCAAATTAATGGAAACCCTATTAAAGGATAGGATTGTGGAACATCTTCAATCCCATGGATTGCAAGATGAAAAACAACATGGGTTTACTTCAGGGAGATCATGTCAAACAAATCTTATAGATTTTTTTGACTGGGTGACTAAAATAATAGACAGTGGAGGTGCAGTAGACATTGCATATCTAGATTTTAGTAAGGCTTTTGACACTGTCCCACATAGAAGACTTATCAATAAACTGCAGTGATTGAGCATGGACTCCCATATTGTTGAGTGGATTAGGCAGTGGCTGAGTGACAGACAACAGAGGGTTGTAGTCAATGGAGAACATTCAGAACAAGGTCATGTTACCAGTGGGGTACCTCAGGGATCTGTACTGGGACCAATTTTGTTTAATATCTTCATAAGTGATATTGCAAAAGGCCTTGATGGTAAGGTTTGTCTTTTTGCTGATGACTAGGGTTGAGCGAACACCTAGATGTCCGTGTTCGACGGGTTCGGCCGAACTTTAAAAAAAAGTCCGGGTCCGTGTCCCGGACTTTTACCGAACTTTTCCCGGACACCGAACCCCATTGAAGTCAATGGGGACCCGAACTTTAAGGCACTAAAATGGCTCTAAAACACCAAAGGAAAGGGCTAGAGTGCTGCAAATGGCAGCAAAACGTAATTAAGAGCATGGCAAGTGCTCTGCAAACAAATGTGGATAGGGAAATAACTTAAAACAACAAAAAAAAAACAGAAAAATAAAACAATGTTCTTCTTCATCTCTGAAGGACGAGGCCCATATGGAGTAGGAGGGAGGTTGAGGTGGTGGTGGATGTGGCGGTGACATAGGCGTGCGCACAGGGTGTGCTGGGTGTGCCTGGGCACACCCTAATCACCTAGGGCACATAGCATTGCCAGTGAGGAGATGGGAAAGATCTCCCTGGGACCTGCTCTGCTCTATTTCTCCTTGCCTACAGGTACATGGCCCCGATACATTACTCTCCCTGCTGGCAAACACATGCATGTGTATTTCAACTTTGGGGTGCACACCTTAATGCAATAGGCTGCGCACACCTATGGGCGGTGTAGGTGGAAGCGGCGGTGGAGGAGGACCAGGGCCGGATTAACAGCATCATGGGCTTGGTGCTGAGGATTTTGAAGGGCCTTAAGGGCCGTGCCTTGCCATGCACCCAGAGGAGGAAGGGTGCAGCCATGCATGCCTAATTCAACATGGGATGCTGTCTCTGAAGCCCATAAACACATCCATGCATCGCCAACTGTCCCTCCTTGTCCGGCCTTCACGCTGTGTGGGGAGGTTCTGAGGGTGCTGCCTGGGGAAGCGAGCATAGAAGCCAGACTTCTGTGTTTACAAGTGACAGAAGAGCGGTAACAGTGAATATGGCCAACCCGGGGCCTATATAAAAGGTAGGGGCCTGGAGCTGCAGCTCCAATAGCCCCTACATTAATCTGGCCCTGAGGAGGAGGACGAGGTAGCCAACACTGCTTCTTTTCAAAAATTTTAAATGAGGGTACACCCCAAAAGAGTGAGAAAGAGCAAAAATGGAACAATGGGTGGGTAAGGTCGGTATCCATTGCTATTCTGCATAAGGTACGGAAAAGTCCCGTGGGATCCATGCCTGGTTCATTTTAATGAACGGGAGCTTGTCCACATTGTCTCTGGACAGGCGGCTGCGCTTGTCTGTTATAACGCCCCCAGCCGTGCTAAATACCCGTTCAGATAATACACTGGCTGCAGGGCACGCCAGCACCTCCAAGGCGTAAAGGGCAAGCTCAAGCCATGTGCCCAATTTGGAGACCCAGAAGTTGAAGGGGGCAGACCCGTCATTCACTACATGTAGGCGTGTGCACACATACTGCTCCACCATGTTGGTAAAATGCTGCCTCCTGCTAAGACGTTCCATCTGAGCTGCTGGTGCTGCTGTTTGTTGTGGCGTGCTGACAAAGCTTTTCCACATTTCGGCCATGCTAACCCTGCCTTCTGAGGTGCTGGCGGTGCCCTGGTTGCGTTGGCGACCTCCTCCTCCTCCTCCTCTGCCTTGTGCTTCCACTGTGGCCCCGCTGTCAGATGGGAATGCCAGCAGCATGGCGTCTACCAGCGTGCGCTTGTACTCGCGCATCTTGCGATCGCGCTCCAGTGAGTGAATTAAGGACGGTACGTTGTCCTTGTAACGGGGATCCAGCAGCGTGGCCACCCAGTAATCAGCACAAGTTAGAATGTGGGCAACTCGGCGGTCGTTGTGGAGACACTGCAGCATGTAATCGCTCATGTGTGCCAGGCTGCCCAGAGGCAACGAAAGGCTGTCCTCTGTGGGAGGTGTATCGTCCGTGTCCTCTGTATCCCCCCAGCCACGCACCAGTGATGGCCATGAG
This sequence comes from Pelophylax lessonae, assembly GCF_965119305.1. Taxonomy (NCBI): domain Eukaryota; kingdom Metazoa; phylum Chordata; class Amphibia; order Anura; family Ranidae; genus Pelophylax; species Pelophylax lessonae. Next base: position 609,174,109 of record NC_138769.1, read on the forward strand.
CTGGCCTGGGTGCCACCCTGCTGTGAACATGGTTCCATCTCCTCCTCCAGCTCCTCCTCCTCCTCATCCTCCTCATCCTCCAGAACTGTGCCCCTGCTGGACAATTGCGTCCCTGGCGTTTGCGTGTGCAGGAACCCACCCTCGGAGCCCCTTGCGAATGACTGCCCTGAAAGCCTTGGAAATGTTACCTCTTCATCCTCCTCCTCCTCCTCATCCTGTGCCACATCCTCTTCCATCATCGCCCGAATTGTTTTTTCAAGGAGGCATAGAAGTGGGATAGTTAAGCTGAGAACGGCGTCATTGCCACTGGCCATGTTGGTGGAGTACTCAAAACAGCGCAACAAGGCACACAGGTCTCGCATGGAGGCCCAGTTAAATTAAATAGCGGAATAGAAAATATGATCCAAAAAAAGTGTATGTATATCACACGTACACAACCACACTGGGCCCCAATTACTATTGTTTGTACCCCTAAAAGGCTAGATGAGGAGTAGGGGGAGTATGGAACAGGCAGCACCCTCAAACCTTCAGAAGTATGAGATGAACCCCAACAACTTGGAAAGGTGGATCTCTCTCACACGTACCGACACAGACTATCCCGCAATTCAATTGATCCTCAAAGGTTTTTATTGAATAGCGGAATAGGAAATATGATCAAAAAAAGTGTATGTATCTCGCACGTACACAACCACACTAGGCCCCAATTACTATTGTTTGTACCCCTAAAAGGCTAGATGAGGAGTAGGGGGGGTATGGAACAGGCAGCACCCTCAAACCTTCAGAAGTATGAGATGAACCCCAACAACTTGGAAAGGTGGATCTCTCTCACACGTACCGACACAGACTATCCCCCAATTTAACTGATCCCCAAAGGTTTTTGATTAAATAGCGGAATAGAAAATATGATCCAAAAAAAGTGTATGTATATCACACGTACACAACCACACTAGGCCCCAATTACTATTGTTTGTACCCCTAAAAGGCTAGGAGTAGGGGGAGTATGGAACAGGCAGCACCCTCAAACCTTCAGAAGTATGAGATGAACCCCAACAACTTGGAAAGGTGGATCTCTCTCACACGTACCAACACAGACTATCCCCCAATTTAACTGATCCCCAAAGGTTTTTGATTAAATAGCGGAATAGAAAATATGATCCCAAAAAAGTGTATGTATATCACACGTACACAACCACACTAGGCCCCAATTACTATTGTTTGTACCCCTAAAAGGCTAGGAGTAGGGGGAGTATGGAACAGGCAGCACCCTCAAACCTTCAGAAGTATGAGATGAACCCCAACAACTTGGAAAGGTGGATCTCTCTCACACGTACCAACACAGACTATCCCCCAATTTAACTGATCCCCAAAGGTTTTTGATTAAATAGCGGAATAGAAAATATGATCCCAAAAAAGTGTATGTATATCACACGTACACAACCACACTAGGCCCCAATTACTATTGTTTGTACCCCTAAAAGGCTAGGAGTAGGGGGAGTATGGAACAGGCAGCACCCTCAAACCTTCAGAAGTATGAGATGAACCCCAACAACTTGGAAAGGTGGATCTCTCTCACACGTACCAACACAGACTATCCCCCAATTTAACTGATCCCCAAAGGTTTTTGATTAAATAGCGGAATAGAAAATATGATCCCAAAAAAGTGTATGTATATCACACGTACACAACCACACTAGGCCCCAATTACTATTGTTTGTACCCCTAAAAGGCTAGGAGTAGGGGGAGTATGGAACAGGCAGCACCCTCAAACCTTCAGAAGTATGAGATGAACCCCAACAACTTGGAAAGGTGGATCTCTCTCACACGTACCAACACAGACTATCCCCCAATTTAACTGATCCCCAAAGGTTTTTGATTAAATAGCGGAATAGAAAATATGATCCCAAAAAAGTGTATGTATATCACACGTACACAACCACACTAGGCCCCAATTACTATTGTTTGTACCCCTAAAAGGCTAGGAGTAGGGGGAGTATGGAACAGGCAGCACCCTCAAACCTTCAGAAGTATGAGATGAACCCCAACAACTTGGAAAGGTGGATCTCTCTCACACGTACCAACACAGACTATCCCCCAATTTAACTGATCCCCAAAGGTTTTTGATTAAATAGCGGAATAGAAAATATGATCCCAAAAAAGTGTATGTATATCACACGTACACAACCACACTAGGCCCCAATTACTATTGTTTGTACCCCTAAAAGGCTAGGAGTAGGGGGGAGTATGGAACAGGCAGCACCCTCAAACCTTCAGAAGTATGAGATGAACCCCAACAACTTGGAAAGGTGGATCTCTCTCACACGTACCAACACAGACTATCCCCCAATTTAACTGATCCCCAAAGGTTTTTGATTAAATAGCGGAATAGAAAATATGATCCCAAAAAAGTGTATGTATATCACACGTACACAACCACACTAGGCCCCAATTACTATTGTTTGTACCCCTAAAAGGCTAGGAGTAGGGGGAGTATGGAACAGGCAGCACCCTCAAACCTTCAGAAGTATGAGATGAACCCCAACAACTTGGAAAGGTGGATCTCTCTCACACGTACCAACACAGACTATCCCCCAATTTAACTGATCCCCAAAGGTTTTTGATTAAATAGCGGAATAGAAAATATGATCCCAAAAAAGTGTATGTATATCACACGTACACAACCACACTAGGCCCCAATTACTATTGTTTGTACCCCTAAAAGGCTAGATGAGGAGTAGGGGGAGTATGGAACAGGCAGCACCCTCAAACCTTCAGAAGTATGAGATTGTGTTCACTGTACCCCACAAAGATTGAGTTCACTGCACCCCACAATGATTGTGTTCACTGCACCCCACAAAGATTGTGTTCACTGCACCTCACAAAGATTGTGTTCACTGTACCCCCCAAAGATTGTGTTCACTGCACCCCACAAAGATTCTGTTCACTGTACCCCACAAAGATTGTGTTCACTGCACCCCAAAAAGATTGTGTTCACTGCACCCCAAAAAGGATGTTGTTCACTGCACCCCAAAAAGGATGTTGTTCACTCCACCCCAAAAAGATTGTGTTCACTGCACCCCACAAAGATTGTGTTCACTGCACCCCAAAAAGATTGTGTTCACTGCACCCCAAAAATGATTTTGTTCACTGCACCCCAAAAAGGATTTTGTTCACTGCACCCCAAAAAGGATGTTGTTCACTCCACCCCAAAAAGATTGTGTTCACTGCACCCCAAAAAGATTGTGTTCACTGCACCCCACAAAGGATTTTGTTCACTGCACCCCAAAAAGATTGTGTTCACTGCACCCCAAAAAGGATGTTGTTCACTGCACCCCAAAAAGGATTTTGTTCACTGCACCCCAAAAAGATTGTGTTCACTGCACCCCACAAAGGATTTTGTTCACTGCACCCCACAAAGATTGTGTTCACTGCACACCAAAAAGGATTGTGTTCACTGCACCCCAAAAAGATTTTGTTCACTGCACCCCAAAAAGATTGTGTTCACTGCAGCCCAAAAAGATTGTGTTCACTGCAGCCCAAAAAGATTGTGTTCACTGCAGCCCAAAAAGATTGTGTTCACTGCAGCCCAAAAAGATTGTGTTCACTGCAGCTCACACACAGAAAAATGGATGTGGATCACTGACACCTGCCTATCTCCAATCCCACACCACACAGCAATATCGATTGTAGTTTGTAGAACACAGTTTCCCTAAAATTCAGCAGACTCTGTCCCTAACAGGATTGAGAAGAGATCGTAGATCAGGATTGAGTGCAGACCCCACCCCCCACACAGCAATATCGATTGTAGTTTGTAGAAGACACTGACCCTATAATTCAGCAGACTCTATCCCTAAAATGCCTACAACTCGCCCTGCCTAAACACTCCGACCTGTCCCTCAATTCTATCCGGACACAAATGGTTTTTTCCTGCCTATCTTTCCCTAATCAGCAGCCAGCACGTTGATGTGTGCTCTGTCCCTGAATCTAAGCAGCATAATGACGCCGCTGCGGCTGCCTCGAACTTATAAAGACTTGGTCACATGCTTCAGACGGCCAATCACAGCTACTGAGACATTTGCAGGCATGGCTGGGATGGCTTAAGGCACACCAGTTAAACGATTGTTGATTGGCTGTTGAAAGCCCGCCATGAAAAGAGCGCCAAAGCATGCAAAACCCGGAAATAAAACGACCGAACACGGATTTTTACCCGAACATACAGTAAAGTGTCCGTGTCCGTGTTCGGGTACAAAAAATCCAATTATTCGGTACGAACACGAATAATACAGTCCGTGTTCGCTCAACACTACTGATGACACAAAGATATTTAACAGGGTTGATGTTCCTGGAGGGAAACGCCAAATGGAAAAGGATTTAGGAAAACTAGAAGAATGGTCAGAACTCTGGCAACTGGAATTTAATGTGGATAAGTGCAAGATAATGCACCTGGGGCGTAAAAACCCAAGGGCAGAATATAGAATATTTGACACAGTCCTGACCTCAGTATCTGAGGAAAGGGATTTAGGAGTAATTATTTCAGAAGACTTAAAGGTGGGAAGACAATGTAATAGAGCAGCACGAAATGCCAGCAGAATGCTTGGATGTATAGGGAGAGGTATAAGCAGTAGAAAGAGAGAAGTGCTTATGCCGCTGTACAGAACACTGGTGAGACCTCACTTGGAGTATTGTGCGCAGTACTGGAGGCCATATCTCCAGAAGGATATAGATACTCTAGAGAGAGTTCAGAGAAGAGCTACTAAACTAGTACATGGATTGCAGGAAAAAACTTACCAGGAAAGGTTAAAGGACCTTAACATGTATAGCTTGGAAGAAAGAAGAGACAGAGGGGATATGATAGAAACTTTTAAATACATAAAGGGAATCAACTCGCTAAAGGAGGAGAGCATATTTAAAAGAAGAAAAACTACCACAAGAGGACACAGTTTTAAATTAGAGGGGCAAAGGTTTAAAAGTAATATGAGGAAGTATTACTTTACTGAGAGAGTAGTGGATGCATGGAATAACCTTCCTGCAGAAGTGGTAGCTGCAAATACAGGGAAGGAGTTTAAGCATGCATGGGATAGGCATAAGGCTATCGTTCATATAAGATAGGGCCAGGGACTATTCATAGGATTCAGATATATTGGGCAGACTAGATGGGCCAAATGGTTCTTATCTGCCGACACATTCTATGTTTCTATGTTAATGAAATAATTAACACCAATATGGTTACGCTCCTATCACACCTATATATGTGTATGTGTAAAATACATATAAGTGTGTGTATATATACCCCTACACAGAAGTTCTGATGTTATGCCTGCCTCCAATAACCCCCAAAAAATGCCCAAAAAAACGCTTGCTACAGAACCGGCAAGGTGTGAAAATAGCGAAGCCATATCCCTGTTCTATAAGTGACATAATACAAACAATCTTTTTTTTATGGTTCTGGACATGCTACAGAGCTGAAACTTCACAGGTACACTTTTTAGACCCCCCAGACACTAAATCCAAAATCAAAAAATCTCTTTTTTTTTTCAATAATTGGCTCTCTATCAAAAATGACAATTTTTAAGAACTTTTTTTGTGTGATTAATAGTCCCTGGGGCATGACCCAGAACCCTAGGCACTTTTTAGGGGCATTTATTGGGTTTTAGGGCTTCAAAATTGTGTTTTTTGATTACCGAAGTTCGGGTCCCATTGATTTCAATGGGGTTCTGAAATCCGGGCCGAACTTTTGGGAAGTTCGGGTGTTCTAGTCGAAAACAAACTTTTCAAAAGTTCGATCATCCCTAGTATACACACCAAAAATTATTTTAAACCGATCGACCAAAACTCATATTTACTTATGGACAGCTGTCACCATAGGAATTGGTTGTTCAATATCCCTAAAGGACAACTGATTCGGGTTAAAAGGAATTGTTCCAACCAGGATGACTTTATCTCTCAATCTGGGATATATGTGGATTGATTTCGTGTGAAGGGTTACGATATGAACAAAGTGGCATCTGATCTGGAGTATGTATCAGCGCTCAATAGGGATACACTCCTGACAAACAATAGACGGACCGCTTCGGGTGCGAATGATTTTAGACTAATTTTTTATTTTAATATACAACATAAACAGAACGAAAGGATTGTTAGGAAACATTGGGGAGTCTTGAAACCAGACAGAATCCTTGGCCCTCATCTTCCGGAAAAAACGGGTTTTGTATATAAAAGAGCACCTATCCTGAAAGATAGATTGGCACCCGGGGTCATTGACCCTCCAAAGCCTAAGAAGAATACTTTATTCCAGTTCCTGTCAGGGTTTCATGCCTGCGGGAAATGTGGGCAGTGCCGTCACGCAAGAAATAATGTTAAAAAAAGGAAAAAGTTTACATCTAATAGCACGGGCAGAGAGTATCAAATCAAAGACCTGATTACTTGTTCTACGATAGGAGTAGTCCATATGCTGGAATGCGTATGCGTGCTGTGGGCCGTACCTCGAGACCCCTGACTGTAAGAATAGCCGAGCATATTAAAAATTAAGCAAAGGTTGTCCTTCTGGGTGTATGAGGCTAAGGTACTGTCACCCAGAGGACTCAATATAGACTTTGACTTGAACTGCTTTATCAGTAATAAATAATACACATTCGGTTTTTTAAAAAAAATTAAAATTAAAAAAAAAAAAATAATAATTTTTTGAGGGTTTTTAATTTTTTAAGTATATCTTTGGAATTTTTATAGGTTTTTTCTGGATAATATTTTTAGGGTTCCCCATACTGACGATGTTCTCCTCTTTGGATTGATTGTCAGTTGTTTTGACATAGGTTGACATTTGGGGTTTGTTACAATAAGATGAAATATGTTTGAACAAGTTTTAAAACCAATTTTTTTGTTTTTTTTTATTAATAAATTTTATGTCTATTGTATTTAACAGGAATTATGCTATTAAATCTTATGTCTATTGTATTTAATAGGAATTAGGTTTTCAGTATTTATATTTAGGATGGTTTTAGGGATGGTATTCACTTTTTATTATTTCACCATGTTATGTAAGGCACAGTGAAAATGGCGGCTCAGGTACGCGGCCTCCGGGCCTTTTTATTTATTTTTCATGTTGCGGACCAGAATAGGTTAATTTGGCTTGTAATTGAGCCCAACTATGCAGGGCTATAAAGTGACACTGCAGATCGGGTTGCCTGATCTGTGGTTCCGGTGTCCCATAGCCTTGTGTGATCTGTGGGCGGATGGTACATGTAATAACCAATTAGAATGTGCTCTCTGAGGGGGCTTTACTTTCTTAATGCAGGGCTTGATACGCAGACTCCACCCCTACTGAAGAAGTCAAATGCTACTGAAGCTCTGAGGTAACGCGTATAGGGGGCGGAGCCTGCGTACCTGATGCCACGCTTCCCTCTGTCCCGATTCAGTGTGATTATCTGTGTCTGCCATACAAGCGAGCACCGCTGAGTGCCGCCGAATGTGAGTACCATCATTTACATTTAAATAAACTGTTAGAAACAGACGGAGAGCACTATATTTGTCCTTTATGTGTTTACACATATGTGCCTATCCCGAGTTCTGAGGTGCAAGATTGAAGCAAGTTCCCTCGGATCTGTGTCTCTACCCTGTTGATTCATGCTGAGCTGACCTGGTGAAAAGAGGAAGGGAGTCCTCTGGTCTTCATAGCTGATTAATGTGATTACTGACCTGTTGTGGGTCTGTGGTTGAGGTGAGAGACCAATCTACTCGGTGGTGGGATTCACACACAGCGGTGTTTTTTGGAGTTCCCCTTGGGATTTTTTCCCCATTCTGTTGGACACTTATGACCTATTTTCACGGATCATTCAGCACTATATAAGACACCTGATTTTACTTATAATAATATTTATAATATTGTTTGAGCATTTATATGGCGCATCACTTCTTATTAGTTTGATAGAGGATCTTGTCCCATCTATGTTGAGATAAAGTTGGTGTTCCCACTTTTGACACATTTTACTGGCCTTCGGGGAGCAGTCTGAGAAAAGGAGGGCATATGATGTTGTGGTGTAGAACTGGTACATATAGCCTCGAAATGGGTACACTGGTGGGACCATTCGGGGGATGTTTGTGGATAATAAAAGAATTGCTGTACGTAAGTCCAGATGGGAAAGTGGATCTGCTCATGAGGCCAGATGTCCTTTAGGAACTGAGGTGATGGACCCGGGGAAAAATCATGGTTATGTTGAATAGGGGTGAGCAGGCCAGGGGACGAAGAGAGGACGAATGATTTAATTCCTAACCTAAAGCAGAGCAGAGATGGTCCTACCATCGGCTAATCCATACAGTCTCGAGGAGTGTGTCCCTTAGGTAGCCAGGGGACCAGGCACAGGGGAACTATCGAATTTGCTTGTTCTATATGGACCCATGCTTTCTTGGTATTTGAAAGTTTTCAGTCAACTATTCTCGTAAGGTAGCATGCTACAGTAAGTAATATTTGTGGACATCTGGCAAACCTATACCGCCTTTCAGTTTTGGCAGTGTAAGTGTATCATTGCTAATTCTAGGATGTTTTTGACCCCAGACAAAAAGAATGCAAGCTCTGCGGTAGGCTTGAAAGAATGCAGGAGAATCTGGATTGCCTGTAAAACATAGGGGGCGGGGAAGTACATTTGTTTTTATATTGCCTGCCCTTCCTAACCAACAGCCCCTTATGCCATGACTGTAAGTTATGTTGGATATCCCACAATAAACGCAGATAGTTAAGCACGTATAGGTCAGATAAAGGGGATGGAAGCTGGATTGCGAAATAGGTGATGGACCTCTTCTGCTATATGAAGGGGTAACTAGATTTGCATGCTATCACCTCAAATTTCAAAAACGTCAAATTCAAAGTAAGTGATTTTTAAAAATTGATTTGCAAATTAGACAAGGTGTTATAGTGTGTAAAGTCATTGAGTAGATTGTGGATCGTAAGTTGTGGGTTAGAGAAGAAAAGTAGGATATCGTTGGCAAATGCCGCTATTTTATATGTATGTCCCTTAACATCAATCCCCTTGATATTGTGCTTGTTCCTGAGTCGGATTAGTAGGGGTTCCAGCGTGAGCATGAATAAAAGTGGCGTGAGAGGGCATCCTTGCCTAGTGCCATCAGATATGGAGAAGGCACTCGACATTGGCCCTAACTTTGGCATAGTAACATATAGTGTGAGGATAAAGTCGAGCATGTTGTGTCGTATTCCAATATGAGTCAGTACTGCTTTCATAAAATACCAGGTCACTCTGTCAAGTGCCTTTTCCGCATTCAGAAACAGAAAGAGTCCCTTATTTTTGATTTTAGATAGCCAGTAATGTAGATTTAGGGCCTTCATAGTATTCTCCCTGGCATCTCTGCAAGCCTACCTGATCATTGTTCATGAGTTGTGGTATAAGAGAGGAAAGGTGATTTGCTAAGATTTTTGCGAAAATGATATCCATGTGTATTGACGTTTATCAATGAGATGATGAAGTCTGTTACTTGTGGGGGATCTTTGACATCCTCGGGAATCACTGTGGTATGTGCTTCCAGGAGGCCTTGGAGACCTAATAGTTTTGAAGCCAAGGAGTTGAATGCTGATTAGAGATGTATAGAACTGTTCGCCGGCGAACAGTTCCCGGCGAACTTCGCATGTTCGCGTTCGCCGCTGCGGGCGAACATATGCGATGTTCGGTCCGCCCCCCATAATACATCATTGAGGCAAACTTTGACCCTGAACCTCACAGTCAGCAGACACATTTCCAGCCAATCAGCATACCTCCCTCCCACACCCTCCCACCTCCTATAAATAAGCAAGGGCAGCATCCATCTTAGATCATTCTGAAGCAGTGTGTGTAGTGAGAGTAGGGAGAGAGCTGCTGCTGCTGCTGCTGCTGTTAAGCTAGGGACAGTTAGTCAGTGTTCCTGGTCTTGCAGTGTTCTTGGTCCACTACTGCTGTAAGGACAGCACCCCAAAAAGCCCTTCTAAGGGCTGGTATTTGTGTAATTTTTTTTATATATATATATATATATATATATATATATATATATATATATATATATATATATATATATATATTTCTAGCGTCCCCAAAAGCCCTTTTAAGGGCTGGTAATTGAGTTGTTTCTTCTTATATATATATATATCTATCTATCTAGTGTCCCCAAAAGCCCTTTTAAGGGCTGGTAATTGAGGTTTTTTTTTTTTATTTATATATATACATATATATATATATATTTAGCGTCCCCAAAAGCCCTTTTAAGGGCTGGTAACTGGTAATAGAGTTTTTCCTATATATATATATATATATATATATATATATATATATATATATATATATATATATATCTATTGTACACTGCAGTTGCCTGCCCGCTGTGTGTGAGAGGCCAAAGACCTACCACAGACTGTACTGTGTGCACACCACAGAGTGCACTGTACCCACTGCAGTGCACTGCCCACCACTGATATATATACGGTGGCACAGCATCTTGTTGCAATAAATTGAAAAAAAAAAATATTTTTTATTATTGCAGTTGCCTGGGCTGCCAGTGACTGTCAGGTCCACAGAGTGTACTGTGCCCACTGCAGTGCCACTGTGTGCCCACCCACCACTGATATATAAGGTGGCCCAGCAGCTTGCAAAGTAAAAAAAAATATATATATTTTTTAAATTGCAGTTGCCTGGGTGCCAGTGACTGCTGTCAGGTCCACAGAGAGTGTACTGTGCCACTGCCCACCCACCACTGATATATAAGGTGGCACAGCAGCTTGCAAAGTAAAAAAAAATATATATTTTTTTAAATTGCAGTTGCCTGGGTGCCAGTGACTGCTGTCAGGTCCACAGAGAGTGTACTGTGCCACTGCCCACCCACCACTGATATATAAGGTGGCACAGCAGCTTGCAAAGTAAAAAAATATATATATATTTTTTAAATTGCAGTTGCCTGGGTGCCAGTGACTGCTGTCAGGTCCACAGAGAGTGTACTGTGCCACTGCCCACCCACCACTGATATATGAGGTGGCACAGCAGCTTGCAAAGTAAAAAAAAAATATATATATTTTTTAAATTGCAGTTGCCTGGGTGCCAGTGACTGCTGTCAGGTCCACAGAGAGTGTACTGTGCCACTGCCCACCCACCACTGATATATAAGGTGGCACAGCAGCTTGCACTCATAGTACAACAGTAACAACACATTAAAAAAAATGACAGGCAGAGGCAGGCCACCCCGCAAGGGCCGTCGTGGTCGTGGTGCTGTGATTTCCTTAGGCCCTAGAATAATGCCCAGTGTTCAGAGGCCACCACAGACCCTGAACTCAAAAAATTCTGAGGCCATAGTTGACTGGCTTACACAGGACACCCAATCATCTACAGCTTCCGCTCGGAACCTTAATGTACCATCCTCCTCCAGCTCAGCTTCGGGCACCTCTCAATTTACCACTCGCCAGCCCGCCGGCACCACCACCAACACTAGCACCACAGCCGCTTCACTTGATCCATCAGAGGAGTTATTTTCACATCAGTTGGAAGAAATAAGTGATGCGCAACTATTAGTGCCAGAGGATGTAGATAACGGGGATATGTCTCAGTCAGGCAGCATTATACACATGGACGTACATTGTGATGATGATGATGATGATGTTGTACCTGCTGCTGCTGCCTTTGCTGAGTTGTCAAGTGAAGCGGCTGATGATGACGATGTGTCTGTGGATGTCACCTGGGTGCCTGCTCGAAGAGCAGAAGAAGAGGGGGAAAGTTCAGATGGGGAGACAGAGAGGAGGAGGAGACGAGTTGGAAGCAGGGGGAGGAGGTCATCGCAAGGAGCTAGTGGCGCAGTCAGACAGCATGTAGATTCGGCACCCGGGGTCAGCCAGACAGCACGCCAATCAACGCAAGCTGTTGCCACCACCAGAATGCCGTCCTTGCAAAGCTCAGCAGTGTGGCATTTTTTTTGTGTGTCTGCCTCTGATATCAGCGATGCCATTTGTAACCTGTGCCAAAAGAAACTGAGTCGTGGGAAGTCCAACACCCACCTAGGTACAACTGCTTTGCGAAGGCACATGATCTCACATCACAAACGCCTATGGGATCAACACATGAGTAAAAGCAGCACACAAACTGAAAGCCACCATCCTCCTCCTGGTCCAGCATCTTCAGCCACGTCAACCACTGCTGTCCTCCATGCCCCCTATCAACAACCCGCCCCTCCGCCTCTCACCTTCAGCAGTTCCTGCTCGTCACCTGCCCACAGTCAGGTGTCTGTGAAGGAAATGTTTGAGCGTAAGAAGCCAATCTCACAGAGTCACCCCCTTGCCCGGCGTCTGACAGCTGGCTTGTCGGAACTCTTAGCCCGCCAGCTTTTACCATACAAGCTGGTGGAGTCTGAGGCCTTCAAAAAATTTGTCGCTATTGGGACACCGCAGTGGAAGGTACCCGGCCGAAATTATTTTTCACAAAAGGCAATCCCCAACCTGTACTCTATTGTGGAAAAGGAAATCATTTCCCGTCTGGCACACAGTGTTGGGGCAAGGGTCCATCTGATCACTGATAGCTGGTCTGCAAAGCACGGTCAGGGCAGGTATATAACTTACACTGCGCATTGGGTAAACCTGCTGGCGGCTGCCAAGCATGGAATGCGTGGCTCTGCTGCAGAGGAGTTGGTGACACCGCCACGACTTGCAGGCAGGCCTGCTGCCACCTCCTCTACTCCTCCTACTCCATCCTCTTTGCTAACCTCCTCGGCTGAGTCCTCTTCTGCTGTTGCGTCTTGCTCCACACCAACTGCACCCCCCCAGCTCCCCAGGGGCTATTCCACATGCCGGATACGACAGTGTCACGCTGTCTTGGGGTTGACTTGCCTGAAAGCAGAGAGTCACACCGGACCAGCACTACTGTCCGCCCTGAACGCACAGGTGGATCAGTGGCTGACCCCGCACCAACTGGAGATCGGCAAAGTGGTGTGTGACAACGGCAGCAATTTGTTGGCGGCATTGAATTTGGGCAAGTTGACACATGTGCCGTGCATGGCATATGTGTTGAATCTGATTGTGCAACGTTTTGTGCAGAAGTACCCAGGCTTACAGGACGTCCTCAAGCAGGCCAGGAAGGTGTGTGGCCATTTCAGGCGTTCCTACACGGCCATGGCGCACTTTGCAGATATTCAGCGGCGAAACAACATGCCAGTGAGGCGCTTGATTTGCGACAGCCCGACACGTTGGAATTCAACAATGCTAATGTTCGACCGCCTGCTCCAACAAGAAAAAGCGGTCAACGAGTATTTGTATGACCGGGGTGCTAGGACAGCCTCTGCGGAGCTGGGTATTTTTTTGCCACGTTACTGGACGCTCATGCGCAATGCCTGTAGGCTCATGCGTCCTTTTGAGGAGGTGACAAACCTAGTGAGTCGCACCGAAGGCACCATCAGCGACATCATCCCATATGTTTTTTTCCTGGAGCGTGCCCTGCGAAGAGTGCTGGATCAGGCCGTAGATGAGCGTGAAGAGGAAGAGGAAGAGTTGTGGTCACCATCACCACCACCAGAAACAGCCTTACCATCGATTGCTGGACCTGCGGCAACACTGGAAGAGGAGTGTGAGGAAGAGGAGTCAGAGGAGGAATGTGGCTTTGAGGAGGAGGAACACCAACCACAGCAGGCATCCCAGGGTGCTCGTTGTCACCTATCTGGTACCCGTGGTGTTGTACGTGGCTGGGGGGAAGAACACACCTTTAATGACATCAGTGAGGACGAGGAATTGGACATGAGTAGCTCGGCATCCAACCTTGTGCAAATGGGGTCTTTCATGCTGTCATGCCTGTTGAGGGACCCTCGTATAAAAAGGCTGAAGGAGAACGACCTGTACTGGGTGGCCACACTACTAGACCCCCGGTATAAGCAGAAAGTCTGTGATATGTTACCCAATTACCGGCAGTCGCAAAGGATGCAGCAGCTACAAAATAAGTTAAAAAGTATGCTTTACACAGCATATAAGGGTGATGTCACAGCACAACGGGAATCCAACAGGGGAAGAGGTGAAAGTAATCCTCCTCCTACCACCACAACCACGCCGGCAAGGACAGGACGCTTTACAGACGTCTTGTTGATGGAGGACATGCAGAGCTTTTTTAGTCCTATGCATCGCCACAGCCCTTTGGGGTCCACCCTCAGAGAACGACTCGACCGACAGGTAGCAGACTACCTTGCCTTAACTGCAGATATCGACACTCTGAGGAGCGATGAACCCCTTGACTACTGGGTGTGCAGGCTTGACCTGTGGCCTGAGCTATCCCAATTTGCCATTGAACTTCTGGCCTGCCCCGCTTCAAGTGTGCTGTCAGAAAGGACCTTCAGCGCAGCAGGAGGTATTGTCACTGAGAAGAGAAGTCGCCTAGGTCAAAAAAGTCTTGATTACCTCACGTTTATTAAGATGAATGAGGCATGGATCCCGAAGGGACTGACAGTGGGGGATGCATTTGACTAAAAAAGGCCTGGTGATGACTGAGATGCCTTGGCCTAAAAATGGTCCACACGCTGCTGTATATAATCATTCTCTGCATGCCGGATGACTTACGTGACGTCTCCGCCACCAACTACGGTTCAAGCCGCAATTTTTTAGTGCACTTTCTGCCTTAAAACCTCAATTTTTCAGGCCGCTGCTACAGCAGCGGCTGCAACAATACCTGCTTTTTCATGCATGTGTACATGCCTAATTTTTCTGGCCTCTGGTGCTACACTGTGGCTGCAAAAAAACAAAAAACAAAAAAAAAGGCACATACATGTGTCAATTCCCCTTCGTGATCGTTACCTTGTCGTGGTGAAGGGGCTTGCGCATCACAATGAAGCGATCACCTCTAGGATTGTGTTGGCACACCCCAGATGATAAGGTCGTTGCTTCATTGTGAACAGACCAAAAGCGATCCGCAGGATAATTTTTCATAGAAAAAACATTCATTTTCTTTCATTCTTTCTGCGGAGCTGGGTATTTTTTGGCCGCGTTACTGAATGCTCATGAACAATGGCTGTAGGCTCATGCGTCCTTTTGCGGAGGTGACAACCCTGGTGGTCAGTCGAACCCAAGGCAACATCATCGACCTCATCCCATATGCGTTTTTTCTGGAGCGTGCCCTGCGAAGAGTACTGGATCAGGCTGTAGATGAGCATGAAGAGGAAGAGTTGTGGTCCCCATCACCACCAGAAGCAGCCTTGTTGTTGTCAATTGCTGGACCTGTGGCAACGCAGAGAGAGGAGTCTGAAGAAGAGAAGTCAGAGGAGGATGTTGGCTTTGAGGAGGTGGAATACCAGCCACAGCAGGCGTCCCAGGGGGCTTGTTTTCACCTTTCGGGGACCCTTGGTGTTGTACGTGGCTGGGTGGAGGAAGAGACCTTCAATGATGTCAGTGAGGACAAGGAACGGGACATGGCTAGCTGGTATCCAACCTTGTGCAAATGGGGAGTTTGCGGTTGTGCAAATGGACTGACTGACTGTTAAACGGGGAGTTTGGTCTGTCAGAGTTTGGTCTGTCACTGTGAAGCGGGCGACGGGCGTAACCCTTACACTACTTGACCGATAAAACATCATACATGATCGTATTCACACACTGGATGTTTTAGTGCTGGTTTACACTGCCGCTACCACTAAAGTAGCGTCGCTTCCAGTGCGACTTTGGCGCGACTTAGCGCGACTTTGGCGCGACCTCATCGCGAGGCGACTTTTTATTTGGCCAATCACAATATCATGTTTTGTGACCGTCAACTAATTTCCTTTTCCTGTTTTTTGTTTTACATATTTCCCCATGTGTGCAGTGTTGTCTGTGTCATAGCTCAACTGATAGGCATGTTTGCCTTGGCATATCATATTTCAGCTTGCCAGAAAGAAAAAAAGACAGCTGGAAAGACACTGCATTAGTTTTCTACTAAAAATTATAAGAAAAATGCTGTTTTTTTGGGGTTCTGGACATACTACAGAGCTGAAACTTGACAGGTACACTTTTTAGACCCCCCAGACACTAAATACAAAAAATGACATGCCTGCCTAAAAAAATGCCCGATAAATGCCTGCAAGAAAAAAAGCCAGCCGCAGAGAAGCCATATTCCTGAAAATATAAGAAAAATGCTGTTTTTTAGGGGTTCTGGACATGCTACAGAGCTGAAACTTGACAGGTACACTTTTTAGACCCCCCAGACACTAAATACAAAAAATGACATGCCTGCCTAAAAAAATGCCCGCTAAATGCCTGCAAGAGAAAAAGCCAGCCGCAGAGAAGCCGTATTCCTGAAAATATAAGAAAAATGCTGTTTTTTAGGGGTTCTGGACATGCTACAGAGCTGAAACTTGACAGGTACACTTTTTAGACCCCCCAGACACTAAATACAAAAAATGACATGCCTGCCTAAAAAAATGCCCGCTAAATGCCTGCAAGAGAAAAAGCCAGCCGCAGAGAAGCCGTATTCCTGAAAATATAAGAAAAATGCTGTTTTTTAGGGGTTCTGGACATGCTACAGAGCTGAAACTTGACAGGTACACTTTTTAGACCCCCCAGACACTGAATACAAAAAATGACATGCCTGCCTAAAAAAATGCCCGCTAAATGCCTGCAAGAAAAAAAGCCAGCCGCAGAGAAGCCATATTCCTGAAAATATAAGAAAAATGCTGTTTTTTAGGGGTTCTGGACATGCTACAGAGCTGAAACTTGACAGGTACACTTTTTAGACCCTCCAGACACTAAATACAAAAAATGACATGCCTGCCTAAAAAAATGCCCGCTAAATGCCTGCAAGAGAAAAAGCCAGCCGCAGAGAAGCCGTATTCCTGAAAATATAAGAAAAATGCTGTTTTTTAGGGGTTCTGGACATGCTACAGAGCTGAAACTTGACAGGTACACTTTTTAGACCCCCCAGATGCTAAATCCAAAGAATTTTTTTATTTTTATTTTTTTTTTAATTTTTCCAATAATTGGCTCTCTATCAAAAAATTATAATTTTTAAGAACTTTTTTTTGCGTGATCCCTCTCCGGCATGCCACAGTCCAGGTGTTAGTCCCCTTGAAACAACTTTTCCATCACTATTGTGGCCAGAAAGAGTCCCTGTGTGTTTTAAAATTCGCCTGCCTATTGAAGTCTATGGCGGTTCGCCCGGTTCGCGAACATTTGCCGATGTTCGCGTTCGCCGTTCGCGAACGGCGAATTTTAGGTTCACGACATCACTAATGCTGATAGGAAGGGAAGAAAGAGACTGTCAGCAAAAGTGTTGTAGTATGATTCGGAGAACCCGTCAGGGCCAGGGCTCTTTCCTATTTTTAGTTGTTTTAAGGCTGATGTCCATTCCTCAACTATAAGCGATTGGTCTAGTTTTTGAGATTCTGTTAGAGATGTCGGTTTGGGGTTGTATTGGGTGAGGAAGTCACTGACGAGTTGTTGTCTAGAGACTTGGTCCTGTTGGGTTCGGGAGTGATAAAGGTCCAAAGATTATCAAACTATTTGTGTGGCAATCTCATCTGTAGATGAGAAAAGGTTACCCTCTGGGTATTTGATGGGGCGAATGGTAATGGCAGCTTTTTTGGATTGAAGAGCTCAGGTGAGCAATTTACCACTTTTGTTACCTTGCTCTTAAAACAATTTTTTGGTCAGAACATATTTACTTCTAACTATACGGTCTGGTTCATTTAGGAGTTCCTTTTTAACTAAAATCGGCTCCTGTAGTGTTTGTATAGCCTAGGTTTGTTTATGTGTTGTTTCTAGGGTCTGGATTAGTTTCATTAGGTTTTCTACATGGACCTGTTTTTCCTTCAGTCTATGCATGGCTAAAGCTATGAGCTCTCCCCTGATAACACATTTGTGTGCTTCCTATAAAGAAATCGGGGATAGTGCATTGGTGCGATGGTACATTTTAAAAGGAAACCGAGATCTGCAAGAAGATTAATACATTTAAGGGCCTTATAGGGTACTGAAGAAGTGCTAGTAGAGGTGTCCAGTAGGGGTTGTAAGGGGATGTTAACAAACAATAATATGCCTGTTTGGAAGGTAGCTAAATATGAATCTCTCCTCTTTGTCATCCAGAGACAAGTGTTGAAGTTTTAGAGGGCTGAATTGGGGCCTCCATTAGTAGAGTAGGAGTAGGAACTGATCAGTGAAGACAGTTATAGATTTGTAATCTAGCCAATACCAGGACAGAAACAGTGAGGTGGGGAAGGGGGTTTGGGAAGCGGTGGGAGGAGGTATTCTGGTGACAGTGAAGAGCCAGCTAACCTGTCCTAAAGTAAGGAAAGTTGGGAAATTCTAGAAGAAGTCAGTGAGGTAAGTCCTGGAGTCACTGACCACTGTGGGTAAGCATAGTCTGTATATAGGGGTACTAGGTAGCTGTGGCCAGTTAGGGAACACTATCATGTGAGAGGGCGACCTCATCAGTAGAATTTGGTCTATACTCAGCGTGAGGTGTGGTAATGGGGTTATATTTAAGCACACTGGTACCGGTGTCAAATTGCATGTCAGATGAGTTTTGGTATGTCTTAGTATCTGCGGGAATTAAGAGTGATGCCATGTCTTATTGAATATTAAGTAGAGACATATTTAATATTCAAAATAGGAATTCACATTTTAGTCATAAAGGGAACCTTGTAATAACAAAACAGTAAAACAAAAACATTCAGCAAATAATTCTAGCAACTGTCTTATAATTGAGATGTCCTACCATAAGCATTGTAGCATATAGCTATAACAGGAACAAAGTTTACTTTGCATCAGACCATAGGTGAGAACAAGGGAGATTGGCATTGGATGGAGATCAGAAGAGGTAGAGTACCCAGAAGCCAATAATGGTCTCCAGCTATATCTAGTAACCGTATGGGGGGTATGGCTCAAAATATTATTTCACCTGTTTTATACAGTAGCTCAGGTCAGCTAATGTGTTCTAATGAGAGTGTAGATGAAACTGTCTCCAAGAAGGCAAATATCTCTTGTTCAAAACCAGTAGGTAAGTAGATTGCCATCAGGTATGACGAAACGCGGCAGACCTAGTTACGCACACACGCTACTACGCATGCACGGTCGATTTCGGCCATTTTAATTATTGGAAAAAAGGATGTATCTATTACATGCTTCTCCTAAGGCTTTCAATATGTGAGTGTTCCTTTTTTTTTTGCACTATATGAAATTTTAAACAAGATTACGCTATGTAGGTCATTTTATTTGCATGATTTCCTGGTCATCGTAACGATCCTTGGGTATATTTCATGAACGAGGGATTCGGATGTTGCCATATTGTGTCTGATTCAGGGAGCTTCTTCTCAGAAACTTGGATTCTGCTTCCATTTGTTAAACAAAGTGAATGTAACCTTCCTTATTAGGGGGTCACTATATTAGATTTGCTAAAGCAGGCCAGAAGACTCTGTAGCCATTTCAGGCGGTCATGCACAGCCAATGCTTGGTTGGCCTGAATTGTGACATGCCCACCAGGTGAAACTCCATTTTGGTATTGCACATGCAGCAGAGGGCCATTAACAAGTACCTGTGTCAGTATGGCACGACGACAAGCTTAGGTCAGCTCAGCTTTTTTTCCCCACGCCAATGGCTGCTGACAAAGGATGCATGCACTGTACTGTCAACATTTGAGGAGGCCACGAGGATGGTGAGTCGTGACAATGCATGTATCAGTGACACAATCTCTGTTGTGTTCCTGCTGACTCTGCGTGGCATTATGGGCAGGGCACTCAAGGCAGAGCAGCTGGAGAAATAGGAGGATTTCCTTTCCATTCAAAGCCTGCTTTATGCAGACACCATTCTTTTTACGCCACAGAACACACAAAAGGAGAGGGAGGAGGAGGAGGATTCTGGCAGTTTTGGAGGCATTAAAGCAGAGCAAGACATGCGTCAACCCTTAATAGATGGTTTTCCATCGCCAGAACCCTTATGTCAGCATCCCCTGTGGAAGCAAGTGACGGGGTGCACACCACGGAGGTTGTGAACCCAACAGCTGACTGCTGATGGTCCAGAGAAGCAGCTACACAGGATCGCAGTTACGGTCCTGGACAGGGAGCTAGAGCATAATATTCCCCAGAGCGTGGAGTCTAAGGGCCAGCAGGTTTACACCAGAGCCTCTGATGGTAAGGATGGACTTGGCTGCAGCTGATTACAGGTCCCCAGGGTCTCCCAGCTCACGCTCACGGCTGGCTCTTGGATGGAGAGGAAGCAGCAGTACAAGGTCACAAGGGATAGTCAGGAGAACAAGCCAAAGGTCAGGGCAACAAGCGGACATTGATGGTCAGAAGGACAAGCCAAAGGTCGGGGCAACATGCAGACAGGGATAGTCAGGTGAGCAAGCCAAAGTTGGCACAAAGAAATCAGATGTAGAGCACATAGCAAGAAACACACAGGGAAGCCTTCACACAATTGTTGCTCGTACAAAGATGGTTTGCAGTGTGCGGGTTAATATAATGTTTCCTGTTAGAGGCTGGGGTAGAGCCATGCTGAAAGAAGATTTTTTTAAACACACAGATGTGGGAGCATGTTCCGTAAAGCTGATACACAGACCAGAGAGGTAAGCAGACAGTCAGGGCATGAAACATTACTGCAGATTTATGGCACCTTGGGAGTAGTACATGGCTATGAGGAGGAAGTTCCAGGAACTGTAATCTTCAGTGACTCAGAGGAGTCTGCTTCCCATGCCTCCGCAAACTTGCAGTGCCTGGGCTCCCTCATTCTTCAAAGCTTGCGAAACGACTCAAGAATACGTGGCCTCAAGGAGAAGGATCAAGGGAAAGTCTCGGAAATCATCCCATCCCCACAGGGGGAGCAGAGGATGTATTTTTATTTACATTTTATTTATTTTTTTATTCGGCTCTAAGCAAGGAAGCCTTAACAACCTATTGACTGTGCGCTTGGTGAAAGGTAATGTAACTGACCATGCATGCTGGACCACAAGTCAGCAGTAATGTGAACCTTGCTGCTGACCGCTCTGACCAACAAAGTCAAAACATTGCCTTCCACATGATGGTACAGAGCTGGAATGGCCTTACCTGAAAACACACCAACACTTCAGTGGCACCACTACGCTGTGCTACACAAGAATCACAGCACTACACTACACTGACTGCACAAAACTGACTGAACACACAATCCACTGACTACCCCGCCTAATCTCCACAAACCCACTATACAGGGCTACCGTGTAAGCATGCAGCCTTAAGAAGTGTGGGGTGTCGACTTAGCCCCTTAGCCACGATTGGCCAAATGGTTCTCACAGTACATCCTGCTGTGATTGGCCAAAGCATACAGGTCAGGTGCATGCTTTGGCCAATCATCAGCAATCAATGCACTGCAATCTCGTCGCTGGGCCCCTTCTGGGCTTCCCGCCAAGCGCCCTGGCTGTTCGTGTATGTTCGACTCAAACATCAAGCCCATCCCTAGTAAAGACAAATGTAAAAACGTTTGACACCAACTCTAACTTTTCCCAACTTTATCCCACACAATTTTTTTTTTTTTTATTTTATGCAAAACTACAGGCCCACTAAAGGGCTTTTTTTCCATGTGCTATGGAATGTTTCTGCCTTACTATCTTGTACATGATCATTTTTATGTGGAGATTCTTTGGGAAAAAGATGTTGGTATTTTAGAGGAAGACAGGTGGGAAGATGTTATGCAGGCAGTAAAAAGCTCTTTACTTACTGTAACCCAAAAATAATTTCAGGTGTATATTCTCCTCCAAGTCCATTATACTCCTTCGAAGTTACATAAAATTGGCGTACTAACTGAACCACTATGTATTAGATGTAAAATGAATAATGGAGACCAGATTATTTTGTTGTGGTGATGTCCTAAAATGAACATACATTGGATGGGGTATTTCAAACCACTGTTAGGGAAGGCCCCAAATAATGCTTACTAGGTATCCTTAGTAATCTATAGTCCAATATCTATGCAGGGAAGCCATAGCTAGGGATTTGTTCCAGGCCCATAGATTACCTCTGCTGCTTTGGAATTTAGCAGAACCTCCCACTTATGTAGACTGGATAAAACAAATGGGAGAGATGCTCAGGCTGGAAAGATATATATATCACAAAAGTAAGTACACCACTCACATTTTTGTAAATATTGTATATCTTTTCATGTGACAACACTGAATAAAATACACTTTGCTACAATGTGGGTAGTGAGTGTACAGCTTGTATAACAGTGTAAATTTGCTGTCCCCTCAAAGTAACTCAGCACACAGCCAATAATGCCTAAACCGCTGGCAACAAAAGTGAGTACACCCCTAAGTGAAAATGTCCAAATTGGGCCCAATTAGCCATTTTCCCTCCCCGGTGTCATGTGACTCTTTAGTGTTACAAGGTCTTAGGTGTGAATGGGGAGCAGGTGTGTTAAATTTGATATTATCGCCCTCACTCTCTAATGCTTGTCACTGGAAGTTCAATATAGCACCTCATGGCAAAGAACTCTCTGAGGATCTGAAAAAAATAAACTGTTGCTCTATATAAAGATGGCCTAGGCTATAAGAAGATTGCCAAGACCTGAAACTAAGCTGCAGCACGGTGGTCAAGTCCATACAGCAGTTTAACAGGACAGGTTGCACTGAGAACAGGCCTCGGCATAGTCAACGCAAGACGTTAAGTGCACATGCTCAGCGTCACATCCAGAGGTTGTCTTTGGGAAATAGACATATGAGTGCTATCAGCATTGCTGCAGAGGTTGAAGGAGTGGGACGGTCAGCCTGTCAGTGCTCTGACCCTACGCCACACACTCACTGCATCAAATTGGTCTGCATGGCTGTTGTCCCAGAAGGAAGCCTCTTCTAAAGAAAATGCACAAGAAAGCCCACAAACAGTTTGCTGAAGACAAGCAGACTAAAGACATGGATTACTGGAACCATGTCCTGTGGTCTGCTGAGACCAAGATACATTTATTTGGTTCAGATGGTATCATGCCTGTGTGACGGCAACCAGGTGAGGAGTACAAAGACAAGTGTGTCTTGCCTACAGTCAAGCATGGTGGTGGGAGTGTCATGGTCTGGGGCTGTATGAGTGCTCCCGGCACTGGGGAGCTACAGTTCATTGAGGGAACCATGAATGCCAAAATGTACTGTGACATACTGAAGCAGAGCATGATCCCCTCCCTTTGGAGACTGAGCTGAAGGGCAGTGTTTCAACATGATAACGACCCAAAAACACACCTCCAAGATGACCCCTGCCTTGCTAAAGAAACTGAGGGTAAAGGTGATGGACTGGCCAAACATGTCTCCAGACCTAAACCCTGTTGAGCATCTGTGGGGCATCCTCAAATGAAAGGTGGAGGAGCACAAGGTCTCCAACATCCACCAGCTCAGAGTGGAAGAGGACTCCAGTGGCAACCTGTGAAGCTCTGGTGAACTCCATGCCCAAGAGGGTCAAGGCAGTGCTGGAAAATAATGGTGGTCACACAAAATATTGACACTTTGGGCCCAATTTGGACATTTTCACTTAGGGGTGTACTCACTTTTGTTGCCAGCAGTTTAGACATCAATGGCTGTGTGTTGAGTTATTTTGAGGGGACAGCAAATTTACACTGTTATACAAGCTGTACAGTCACTACTTTACATTGTAGCAAAGTGTCATTTCTTCAGTGTTGTCACATGAAAAGATATAAGAAAATAATGACAAAAATGCGAGGGGAGTGCTCACTTTTGTGAGATACTGTGTATATATATATATATATATATATTAACAAGGGGGTGTCCAGGTTAATTTGAGAGGGGTTGGTCTTCATGGCTAAATACACTGGGACTGAGCCCTCTCGATTTAGTGATGAACAGGCTTGTTCTTTGACAGGGAATACATGCTATCCGATATTGATTTTTCTTTTAGTTATGTATTATTCTTTCCTTTGCTTCTTTTGGTGTGCACCTTACACCTACAGGTACACTGTAATTGTTTGGATGCTTAACAACCTATAGCTTTTTTTGATAATATAACCATTATGATTATAACCATTATGAATATAACCATTGATTATGCAGATTGTATCATGCCATAATTACTCTAGAAATTGTGCATTGTTGTGTTTGTTTTTTTATTTTCATAATAAACCAATTCCTGATTTAAAGATAAGCTGACCTGCAACAGTGAGAATTTGGGGATGCAATGGGGTCGATTTACTAAAATAAAACTAGAGTGTGCAAAATCTTGTGCAGCTCTGCATAGAAACGAATCAGCTTCCAGGTTTTCTGGTCAAAGCTTAATTAAACAAGCTGAAGTTAGAAGCTGTTTGGTTTCTATGTAGAGCTGCACCAGATTTTGCACTCTCCAGTTTTAATAAATCAACCCCAATGGCTTTTGTAAATGATTCTAAAATAGACTAGACAATTGTACCATAAAAGCTGTAAAATAGTCAGTGTGGAAGACTTTTGCAGGGAGTAATAGCATAAATAACCTTACCATGAATATAGCTGAAATCCCTGAAATTCAATATCCTAATTTTTTTTAAAATATTGAGCAATTCCAGAAATAACTTTTAAGGCATTACTGGGACATATACAAGACATGGTAATTGTTTCGTTTAATAGCATTGGCTCATATTGCTTATACTAATTAAACATTGTTTTAATATATTACAGTATTAGCCACTAGTAAAAGTGTCACAGCTTTGAAAATATAGGTGGGTTACTGTTTTATTTTTTGTGACAAACGAATGACCTATTATTATCAAGCTGAAATCATAGGGAGTCATAAAAATGTTAATAGTACTAACTACACCTAGTTTAGTATAAAAAGAGCCTAGCAAGTGTCAGTGCATTGAACATTGCTCTGGAGAGTAGACAACACCTTAGATTCTCTGTGTATCAACTCCAAGAGAGGATCCATCATGTCTCACCGCTCCATCCTAGCTTCATCTGGACACAAGCACTTCAGTTCTGGTTCTGTTTCATTACCCAAACTTTCCAGCTCACACAGCTTCTTATCACACTCATCTAAAAATGTTCGCCAGACCCAGCATTGTTTCAGCAGCAAGAGTGACCATTATGTTGGGTCAAAGGGACCTAAGATTTCAGCGGGGAGTTTCCATTTAGGAAAAAGTGGACATGGACATGGATCAGGATTTGGTATTGTTGGACATGGTCATGGCTTTAAAGGAATGTCTGGTTCTGGAGGGATCACAGCAGTTACTGTAAACCAGGGTCTTCTGGCTCCTCTCAATCTGGAGATTGACCCAAATATCCAAAGAGTTAGAACAGAAGAAAAGAACCAAATTAAAGGCCTGAATAATAAATTTGCCTCCTTCATTGACAAGGTGAGAATTGTCAAATGTATATATAAGAAAAGGAAAAGGTATATGTACATATGATTAAGTGGCCGACAATATTTATAAGGTAAAAAAGAACACATCATCAAAGCACATATGTTATGTTGCGTTTAATTAAAGTACTAAAGTTGTGTCCCTAAATGTACAATTTATTTTGCATGAACATCCAGTGCAGTTTGATGTTATCATGTATGACTGTCCTCACAATGATCTGCAGGTTTCTGAAAACATTATCTCCTAGTATATACTTTACTTAAAATGTCATACACAGGATGTCTATGAAAATATTTCGCACTTAGTATAGTGACTATGAATGCAATAGGGTTGGTTTACTAAAGGGTTAGAGAATTCAAAAGTCGTGTGAATATTCACCTCAATTATCCAGACAGGTGAAAAGCACCTGCACATGATTTTATATTCATAAGTAACTGGAATTTGCCCTTTGCAATATTGAAAAATTGAAGTAAATATTCACACAAATTTTTAGTGAAGATTTTTAATTCCTTTAGTAAATCAGCCTCATTGACTTTAAATTAAAGTATGAAAGCATAGGTTCTTTAGCTTCCTTAATGAACCAATTTCCACATGAGTGATATGCAGTTCATTCTAGTGACCTGTGGTATTATTGGAAAAATACATGTGCATACTCTATACTAAATTATACTGTAAAAGTCAAAGAACATGGAAAAGATTCCAAAAAAATGTGTTTGCCAATCCAATCTGGCTTAGGTTCAAAGCACGTATATTACTGTATGTTACCCCATTTCTATACCCATAAGCAATTATTTTATACTCCCAACACAGGTAAGGTTTTTGGAACAGCAGAACAAGATGCTGGAGACCAAATGGTCTTTTCTACAGGAGCAGAAGACAGCCAGGTGTCAGATTGAACCTCTGTTTGAGGCTTTTATTGGCAACCTCCGGAGACAGCTGGAGAATCTAGAATGTGAGAGAGCTCGTCTGGATACAGAGAGGAACAGCATGGAGGGCACTGTAGAAGAAATAAGGAGAAGGTACCAATACTATTTCTCACTAATGCATTAATTTATGGAGTACCCTGCATCTAACAGTAAAGCTTTACCCTCTCCATGTTTTGGGGCCAGGCACAGACTGGCAATATGGAAGTTTGAATATTAATCCATAAATCCTTGCATCTAGTTCTTAAAGCAGAACAAAGCTAACAATTAAACTGTTTCTCAAAATAAAGCTCAAGTTAGAAAAGTTATTTTTGTGTATTAAATCCTTAATCAAAAATCCTTAAATCAAACACATACAGTGTATGCTACATTTAAGGCACGCCTCTGGTGATAACTTTCACAGTTGCCAGTGTGCTTATGCCAGCTCTCACCAGAACTTTCACTCAAATGGCTGGTATTATAGCTGTATAGCACCATGGCAACTGCAGATCTAAATAAAGGCAAAGATTGCACCTTCTTCAGCTGCAAAAGCATAGAAGGGTATAAATTTGCTATGATACTGTATTTAGCGTTTTAGGAACCGGTAGAGCTTTAATTTGGTAGCAAATTTAAACATATATATATTTCTTATCTCCTTGGTTTTTATTGGAAATAAATATTACAGAAATGAGAAAAAATGCATTTTCCTATAAGTTTTTCAAACAAAACATTTACAGAATTTGGGAACTCCCAGATATTTACCACAAGATATAATAATTAAAGTCTGCTGAATAAAATCATATCACAGTGCAGCTTTTAGGTAATCTAGCAATATGGTAAAACTCAAAGTGAACATATGCATTTTAGGAGAGCTTAATTCTTTTTTGATGCTTCAATGAACGCAGGGGGGGGGGGGTGGTTTGAAGAAATAATTTGCGCATTACAATAAGAATAAATCTTGTTGACGTGACACAAATGATTACAATGACAACTTATTCATCTTTGCCACCAATAAAAATTGTGATGACATTGTGTTTACTCACATTAGCAATTAATGCAAACATCGTCCCAATCATTCAACATTATTGACATCCAACATCATGTTTTTGAGGATTTTGAAAGGGAAAATATTAAGTAGAGACCGGATCCACATTGACAGCCTTCGGTTTCAAATCCCCGCTGGAACGCACAGGAACAATTAATTCCCAGTGACATTTTAAAAACAGCACTGGGATAATTAACCACTCTACTCACACCATTTTAAATTGGCACTGGGGACTCAAGTTGTTTAGAATTTTAATAAAACTAAACAAGGGTTCAAGGCATAAAGATTAGCAATAGAAATATTACAAAAAATAGATAAAAAGACAGTTAACAATTTACAGAGTGTTTAGCATGTAAAGGACATATGAGAAAATAAAAACATGTCTTTTTACAGATATGAAGATGAAGTCAACAGAAGAACAGGAGCCGAGAATGAATTTGTTTCTCTGAAGAGGGTAAACATTTTAAAATGAGTCAAAGTTTTCTTTATTGTCTGTTAAAACAACACTAATACCTGTATTTCTAACTTTAGGATGTTGATGCTGCTTTCATGAACAAAGCTGAACTTCAGGCCAAGGCCGACTCCCTGAACGATGAGATCAGCTTCCTTAGGACCCTGTATGATGCGGTAAATAATGCTCCTTTTGGGCCATAAATAAATTCCCTAATTGATTTATAATGCTGTACAGTAGTTGATGTATATATTTTCTAAATTTGCAGGAAATCAATCAACTCCAAGCTCAGATTTCAGACACTTCAGTTCTTGTGTCCATGGACAACAGCCGAGACCTAGACATCAATGGTATAATCGCTGATGTCAGAGCTCAATATGAAGAGATTGCTAACAGAAGCAGAGCAGAGGCAGAAGCCATGTACCAATCCAGGGTGAGTGTGTTATCATTAGAGCTACAAGGCCACGGGTATCATCATGCATTGTAATTCAGAATATATGTAAGCAGCTAGACATGAAGAGTTTGAATAAGTCATTAGGAGGAATTGTTATATGTCCACCCCAGCCGATATTCTGCCAAGGTATATTTTAAAACAATATATTGATTCAAAGGGTTACTCCACTTTTGTGGGGGAAATAAATAGCAAATAAAGAAACAATGATATAGCGTATACAACTGAGACAGAAGTCATATTGTAATTGAATGTTATTAAACAATTACTTTTCCTTTTCAATCTGCAGCTGCTGTAATTTTCTGAAAATGCAATGCAATATGGCTACCTGGAGGTGTGCTGTACACAGAATGTGTACAGCACACCTCACAGAAAAAAATATTCCCTGCTTGTGTGATTGGCTCACTGATTTTCCCAGAAGTCTGCACTAAGATGCAATTCAGATTTCAGGCATTTTCTGCAACAAAAATGTCATTTTTAGTGAGATACACCCAATAGGAACATGTCTAAAGGGACGCAGGCCCTGCAATTTTCCCCATTAGTGCCCTGCAGCTGCTGCAGCTGATTGATAATTATGAAACCACTCCCATTAAACTGCCACCCGGCTAGCTTGAAGCCATCTGTATAATAGATCATAATTTTAGATTTTGATTTCAGCCATCTCTTTTCCTTGAAAACGACATAATATGCTATGTATAGTTCAGCCTAAAGTTAAAATGCATTAAATAGCATCTCTTCCCTCCCCAAAAAATATAATATACTACATTTTACAGCTGCTTAGATGTGGTGCCTGTATTAGTTTTCTTTTTTGCCCTTTTTTCTGCTTTTTCACTTGGTAATTCTGCAAAAAACACACTTCTTTTCCCTCACTCTACTGTATCTCTGTAGAGAGCCATAGTTTTTACCATACTGAACAGTGGTGACAGTGGTGACACTGAATAGAATTGGCTGCTTTTTCTTCACTATTCTATTCTATAATATATTTTTTGTTATATAATTTTTTTGGCACCATTTGTTGTTCTTAGTCACTAGTTCTACCCCTCAGGTAGCGCATTGGTCCTCTTATACTCCTTTTATCATAGTTTTTACCATGACTTCAAATATGTCTTCGTCTCCATCTCTATTATGTTAGTGGTTGGGATTAGTATTTTAAATTTACATAAGAATGCAAACATTGTTCAACACATATTTTCTTTACTTACTGAAAATGTTAGCATGAAAAAGGAAAATAATACTGCAACCACATCAGAGTACTGGTAATCTGATTTTTTTTTTTTTTTTTGGGGGGGGGGGTTGGTAGATATTATTTAAACATCTGTGTTAATTATTTTTTTCTGGCATTATCTTCTACTTGATAATTCATATTAAAATAGTAATTTTATATCTTGATATAATAACAAATTCAGTTGGATATGAGACATAAGCCTTCAAATAAAATGGTGCATGGAATAACAAACAAAATTTAAATATTTGGTGTCTACAAATATTCCGAATTTTCTTTTTTTTTTTATTATGTACAGTTTGAAGACCTGCGATTGGCAGCTGGAAGAAATGGAAACAATCTGCAGAACAGCAAAAATGAGATTGCAGATCTCAATAGAACAATTCAGAAGCTTAAAGGTGAAATTGAATGTGCCAAATCCCAGGTATGAATCGAGTGTTTTTTATAATTTTATGACCAACTTTACAATATTGTTAGCACTGCTGATTAGGGTTTTTAACAGTTCCATAGACCTTGTTTAGATGAATGTTTAATATTATCTTTTTTCAGATTTAGACTGACCAGAAATGTCTTTTGCTTCCCATTTTTAAATTTTTATGTTGGATCACCTTGCTTAAAGTATAATTTGGTTGTAATATGTAAATCATTTTTTTATTATTAATTTTAATAGAACATTTTCAGCACTTGTTTCATTAGGATCCTTTTTGCTCCTCTATATTTTGTCAAGCTTATTGAACTCAATTAAAACAAAGCAGGAGATACTCAATTTACAAGATAAAAAAAAATGCATGTTTTTAATTTATTTTTAGCGTGCTGCACTTGAAGCTGCTATCAGGGAAGCTGAGGAAAGTGGTGAAGCTGCTGTCAGGGATGCCAAGCATAAATTGTCCGAATTGGAGGTTGCCCTACAGAAGGCCAAGCAGGATATGGCTCGCCAACTAAGAGACTACCAGGAACTGATGAATGTTAAACTGGCTCTGGATATTGAGATTGCTACTTATAGGAAAATGCTGGAAGGAGAAGAGCACAGGTATATATTTCAGATGTCAGGCAAGGAACATGCTTAATGGATGATAAAACAAAGAGATTACCTCATCAGTCTGCTGCTGCTCTTCTACTATCCATTGCCAGGCTTGGGGTATGGAGGTGGCCTAGCTGGGTTATTTAGCTGCATCAGAGAAAAGTCAGATCACCAGGATGGCTGTGCTGTGTGGCAGAGCCAGAGTGTATATTTCAGTATGGGCCTCAAGAGTATTATTAGACTGGAGGTCTGCAAAAGTTGTATATTTCTTCAGACATAAATATTTGTGCTCTTCTGTCACAATTGGGCAGTGATATTCAAATGGACAGTTACTGTATGTAAGGGTCAGAACCGAGGAGTCTGCATTTTCTTTATATGTAAGAAATACATTTTAGTTCTCTAGTTTCTGCCTAATAATCTTTTCATATCTTATTTACTAGTTATGATCATAGGTGTAAGAAAAAAAATGTACAAAATGAAATTCATGCTAAAATTCTGTTCATGTTTCTCTTTTTCAGGATAGGTGCAGAGGGGCATGTAAACATTTGTAAGTAAAACAATTTGTTCCATATATAATAAAAACCTACAGTGCAAATTCACATACAGTATTGATATGGATTATACACCTCCCACATTTAGTGTGGAAATATTTAGAATATAGATTGTTTACTAATGAATACTTATTCATTTCTTTTATTTATTTTTACCACAGATACTATACCCAAAACTATTATGAGTTAATGTTTTTGGGGTTAATAATACTGTACAAAGATTATGATATCCAGTTTCTAATTTCAAGCAACCAGAGACCATCTGAAACTAACTTCACCTATCTATTCTAAAATATAGAGATAGGAGGACTAGGAAAGGGTGGGTCAAACGCTTCCGGACCGCCCGCCGCACATTTACAGCAGCAGGCTGGCCCTCCTGCGTGAACCGACATAGCCCTACGTCAGTCGAATGCTTGGTGCTGCAGGGGGATGAGCGCACATCGCTCCCCACTCAGAGAGAAGAAAGGTCAGCTGTTGTAAACACAGCCGACTGTTCTTCTCTCTGATATTATCACAGAGCGCCTGTGATCCTTCTATATAGGATCACAGGTCTCTATGGTAATTTCACAAGCCTCTCCCCCCACTGTTAGTAAACACACCCCTAGGCTCACATTTAACCCTTTGATCACCCACTAAGTTAACCTCTTCCCTGCCAATGTCATTTTTACAGTAACAGCGCATATTTTTAGCATTGATTACTGTAGTAATGTCACTGGTCCCCCCAAAAGTGTCAAAAATGTCAGTTAGGGATCCAATCTGTCCACCAATGTCACAGCCACGTTAAAAATCACAGATCGCTGCCATTACTAGTAAAAAAAATAAAAATGAATAAAAATGACATAAATCTTTCCCCTAGTTTGTAGACGCGGTAACTTTTGTGCAAACCAATCAAAATACACTTATTGTGATTTTTTTTACCAAAAACATGTAGCATAATACAAAATGACCTTAAAGGATGAACATTTTTGGCAATGTTATATAGCAAAAAGTGAAAAATATTGTTTTTTCAGAATTATCCCTCTTTTTTTGTTTATAGCGCAAAAAATAAAACTCGCACAGGTAATCTGATCAAATACCACCAACATAAAGCTCTATTTGTGGGAAAAAAAGGACATCAGTTTTATTTTGGTACAGCGTCGTGCGACCGGGCAATTGTCAGTTAAAGTAGCGCAGTGCAGAATCACAAAAAATGGCCTGGTCATTAAGGGGGCAAATCCTTAGAGTCCAGAAGTGGATAATGAATCTTTAATTAATGTATACTTACCCTTGAAGAAAATTTGAGTAGACTTGCTGGCTTTATAATAGCGCATTATGTTCCGATTGACATTGCCTGAACATGTATTTACATATTGCCTGGAATGGCAAAGCTAACCATAATGACATCACATAACCTTTCTATTTGTTTCAGCTGTCCTGCACTCCAGCACTGGAGGAAAACACCATTCTTCAGGAAAGTCCCATGAATCTAGTGGCCACCACCACCACCAGCACCACCATCATC
The DNA here is from genome assembly GCF_965119305.1 of Pelophylax lessonae. Classification (NCBI taxonomy): domain Eukaryota; kingdom Metazoa; phylum Chordata; class Amphibia; order Anura; family Ranidae; genus Pelophylax; species Pelophylax lessonae. The sequence goes on from NC_138769.1 coordinate 609,206,487, forward strand.
ATAAGGGAGGATTCAGCTCTAGAAGCCATGTCCCCATAAGCAAGCATCACTCCAGCCATGGACATCACTGCTAAAGTGAAGACCTATTTACAGTGGGAAAAACAATTATTTGATCCCCGGTAGATTTTGTAAGTTTGCCCACTTACAAAGAAATGAAGGGTCTATAATTTCTATCATAGGTGTATTTTAAATGATAGAGACACAATATCAACCAAAAATCCAGGAATAAAACACATAATACAAATGTTACACATTTAGTTGCAGTTCAGTGAGTAAATAAGTATTTGATCCTCTAAAAAGCAACAATAATTCTGGCTTCCACAGACTGGCTACAGTATGTGCTCATGCGGTACACAGATTAGTCCTGTCAATTTAAGAAGGGGCTCCTAATACCAGCTCATTATGTGTATAAAAGACACCTGTCCACAGAATCTCATCCTTCCATTCAAACCCAGCATCATGGGCAAGACCAAAGAGCTGTCAAAGGACGTCAGGGACAAGATTGAAGACCTGCACAAGGCTGTATTGGGCTACAAGACCATCAGAAAGAAGCTTTGTAAAAAGGAGACAACCAATGGAGCGATTATTCACTAATGGAATAAATACAAAATAATCATCAACAGCCCTTGGTCTGGAGCTCCATGCAAGTATTCGCCTCATAAGGTAGGGATGATCATGAGAAAAGTAAGGTGTCAGCCCATAACTACACAGGAGGAGCTTGTGAATGATCTCAAGGCAGTTGAGACCACAGTCACCAAATAAACCATTGGTAACACAATAGGCAGCCACAGGTTGAAATGCTGCAGCGCCGGCAAGGTCTCCCTCCTCAAGAAGGCACATGTATAGGCCCATCTGAAGTTTGCCAATGAACATCAAAATGATTCAGAGAAGGATTGGGAGAAAGTGCTGTGAACAGATGAGAAAATTTAGCTATTTGCCATTAATTCTCAGACTGAGAAAAATTATGACTATGACCCTAAGAACACCATCCCTACAGTCAAGCACGGAGGTGAAAACATTACGCTTTGGGACTGTTTCTCTGCTAAAGGTACAGGCTGACTGTGCTGCATTGAGGGGCCAATGGACGGGGCAATGCATTGTAAAATCTTGGAAGAGAACCTTCTTCCCTCAGCTAGAACACTGAAGGTGAGTCTTCCAGCATGACAATGACCCAAAACATACTGCCAAGGCAATAAAGGAGTGGCCCAAGAAAAAGCACATTAAGGTCATGGAGTGGCATAGCCAGTCTCCAGACCCTAATCCTATAGCAAACTCAGAGTTGCCAAGCGACAGCCAAGAAACCTTAAGGATTTAAAGAAGATCTGTCAAGAAAAGTGGACCAAAATCCCTCCAGAGATGTGTGAAAACCTGGTAACCAACTACAAGAAACGTCCTACCTATGTACATGCCAACAAGGGTTTTTCCACCAAGTACAAAGTCATGTTTTGCTTAGTGATCAAATACTTATTGTACTAACTGAAATACAACTCAATTGATAACATTCACATTATGTGTTTTTTTAGGATTTTTGGTTGATATTCTGTCTCTATCATTTAAATATACCTATGATAAAAATTATAGACCCTTCATTTCTTTGTAAGAGGGAAAATTTACAAAATCTACAGGGGATCAAATCATTATTTTCCCCACTGTATAGAGATATGATGAAGCTGCTCAGTCAATGCATGGCGTAAAAGCTTACATAGAAATGTAGAAATCTCCTTTTCATATTATGTCTATATATGAATTAGGGGTGCTGGCTTGCATATTAGTGTAGTATAAATATACTGTAATATTTGCTATGTATATTTGTGATTGTATGCTGTAAAATGCTTCAATAAACCTTAATACATGTTCTGGCATCGGCTGTAGTTATAAATACTGACAATAGCTTTAATTACATTTCCACAGAATATTTACAGTAGTTGATGATTTGCAAATCTAATTTTGACCACTGGGAGTATAAAAATGGATGAAGAGAAAAGCTCAGACAATTCTGCCTTTATATTACCCTCATTAATACAGAAAACACACATTATGCATGTTTGCTGATCATATTTTACCATTGCCAGTAGTTCCTGCCTCAGTAAAATCTACTTTTCAATGTCCCACTCACACACACACTTTAGTGCATGCCCTGGTAGATGCAAATTAACCTACCAGCTGGACCAGAATGGGGCTAACAATTAGATCTAGAACAACCTTTCTCTACCAGGGTTCCCGTGGCACCCTAAAATTCCTGCTAAGATTGCTTTGGGAATGGTTCATAAAGTTTTGAGCAATGGGGTATTGATCTCTCACCTCTACTAACCACCATTGTAAGAAGGATATTGTTACATTGACCACCAATGCAAGGATGCACTTTTTTCACCAACTACTATGTTAGGGAATGCCACCTTTTTGCAGTTATTTTTCTGTTACTAGTATTCTTTCCATTTTAAGATTATTACTGAAAATAATGTTAATGTACATCTAGGTCTTCCCTAGATGTCAGATATGATGGGTAGGTTACATTGTTTATTCTTTTTGCAATTTTTTGACCATATCAAGTTGCTTGCAATACCCTACAGGTATAATTATTTTTAGCAGGGGTTCCCCAAAACCAGAACAATATTTGAAGGATTTCCCCGGGGCAAAAAAAAGTGGAGAAAGACTGCCCAAGAATATAAAGCACACTAGCAACTGTCTGTATGAAATATTAATAACAGCGATAGCAATAGGGATTCAGCTCAGTAACATCATTTCATATTAAGCGGGAAATACATAAATATACAGCATGTCATTTATTATGTTATTTTAGTTTTTTTTTTAATGTATAGGATCATGGGTCTAACCAGCCCAGGAATTCTGAAACATTTCAGAATTGTCAGACTGCTGATTCAGGCCTGCCGGTATGTTTTTTTTTAACTGTGAAAAGAAACCTGAGGAAGCCTGAAGACAATATGTAAAATTACATACTGACAAAGAAAAAGTTGAATGTGAACCCAAGACTCCAAATCTGCAAAATTGTAATGCATCACTGTAGTGTTGAGCAACTGCTCTTGATATTAACTAAATGCTGCAGGGAAGTATCAATTCACCTCCCTCCAATTTCTAATAACAAAGAGATTAATTCAGGAAAATAGAAAACTTTCACTTGTTAAATGTGGTGCAGCTGTGGTCACTTAAGTCATACAATCTTGTACAAGTAAAAATGTATTTATTTAATTTCCCTTACACACAATTAGATATTCAAAGTGAACATAGCCTTCCATTTTTCATTAATCTAGGTGGATAATTTTAAAATAAACATTTCTTGAATCCTTTGGTCAATCAACCCCAAATATTATATCTGTGAAATGAAACCCATTTCCTATAATCGATTAATTTATTCCCACCCTTGTAAACAGCATTGTTTGTTTGAAGGGATTACATTGTATTTATATACATATTATTATGTTCATTTAATTATACTCAAGACAAAAACATAATATCTTACATGTTTAATCAGTTAAAAGATAACTTTCTGGTACATCGCCCTTGCCAAGCGCCCCTTCAAAAAGGTCATACTTATCTGTCCTTGCTTTACTGAGATCTTCACTGTGCACCTGCAAGTTGAACAGCCACCCTTTTCTATAAAATTATCCCAGCCAGGTTCTGCCTTTCCTGTGCAGGTGCAAGGCAATCTTTATATAATCCTATGAAAAAAATTATACAAGGCCCAATCATTGTTAAATATTGCTAAACCAGTAGAATGTTATGTTTATGTGTATGTTATGAGCAAATATACTTAGCTGCCTTTATGTTCAGGTATATAGACAAGCAATAGATACAGGTACTCTTTTTAAAACCTTCAAACATGTTGATAAGCTTTTTTTTACATATAAAACATTGTTTGTATAATTTAATAAGACTAAACATTTAATGTGTATCCAAACCCAGGAAAAAATGTACTATATGGCCACTTACCATTACTTAGATTTCGTGGCTCTGTTTGTTTCCTTTTTTTTTTAGGCTTTTCTGTATCTCTCTAGGAGCAGCACTGTCACCCAAGGACAAGAAGTATGTTAAGACTACAGAACCCCCCCCCCCCCCCTTTTATCTCTAAAAGATAGGGTGTTCTGGTTTTCACAAAGGTGAACCAGACAGGGCTGATAGCAATGAAGGATATAACATTGCGGAATGCACTGGAACAACAAGCTCACTGGATTTCTGGCATAACCAACATAACTTTTTTTCAGTTATCGAACAGATATAGCCAAACACTTTCAACCTAATATTGTGCACACCAACATGAAGTAAGAGAAGTTCATTGTGAGGCTTTCTTTGCACTTTATGACTTCATGAGGCATGCTCACTAGGGTTGAGCGGACACCTAGATGTCCGTGTTCGACGGGTTCGGCCGAACTTTAAAAAAAAGTCCGGGTCCGTGTCCCGGACTTTTACCGAACTTTTCCCGGACACCGAACCCCATTGAAGTCAATGGGGACCCGAACTTTAAGGCACTAAAATGGCTCTAAAACACCAATGGAAAGGGCTAGAGTGCTGCAAATGGCAGCAAAACGTAGTTAAGAGCATGGCAAGTGCTCTGCAAACAAATGTGGATAGGGAAATAACTTAAAACAACAAAAAAAACAGAAAAATAAAACAATGTTCTTCATCTCTGAAGGACGAGGCCCATATGGAGTAGGAGGGAGGTTGAGGTGGTGGTGGATGTGGCGGTGTCATAGGCGTGCGCACAGGGTGTGCCTGGTGTACCTGGGCACACCCTAATCACCTAGGGCACATAGCATTATCGCTCTGTTTGCCAGTGAGGAGATGGGAAAGATCTCCCTCGCACCTGCTCTGCTCTATTTCTCTTTGCCAGCAGGGAGAGTAATGTATCGGGGCCATGTACATGTAGGCAAACACATGCATGTGTATTTCAACTTTGGGGTGCACACCCTAATGCAATAGGCTGCGCACACCTATGGGCGGTGTAGGTGGAAGCGGCGGTGGAGGAGGACCAGGGCCGGATTAAGAGCATCATGGTCTTGGTGCTGAGGATTTTGAAGGGCCTTAAGGGCCGTGCCTTGGCATGCACCCAGAGGAGGAAGGGTGCAGCCATGCATGCCTAATTCAACATGGGATGCTGTCTCTGAAGCCCATAAACACATCCATGCATCGGCAACTGCCCCTCCTTGTCCGGCCTTCGCGCTGTGTGGGGAGGTTCTGAGGGTGCTGCCTGGGGAAGCGAGCATAGAAGCCAGACTTCTGTGTTTACAAGTGACAGAAGAGCGGTCACAGTGAATATGGCCAACCCGGGGCCTATATAAAAGGTAGGGGCCTGCATGGAGCTGCAGCTCCAATAGCCCCTACGTTAATCTGGCCCTGAGGAGGAGGACGAGGTAGCCAACACTGCTTCTTTTCACAAATTTTAAATGAGGGTACACCCCAAAAGAGTGAGAAAGAGCAAAAATGGAACAATGGCTGGGTAAGGTCGGTATCCATTGCTATTCTGCACAAGGTACGGAAAAGTCCCGTGGGATCCATGCCTGGTTCATTTTAATGAACGTGAGCTTGTCCACATTGTCTCTGGACAGGCGGCTGCGCTTGTCTGTTATAACACCCCCAGCCGTGCTAAATACCCGTTCAGATAATACACTGGCTGCAGGGCACGCCAGCACCTCCAAGGCGTAAAGGGCAAGCTCAGGCCATGTGCCCAATTTGGAGACCCAGAAGTTGAAGGGGGCAGACCCCTCATTCACTACATGTAGGCGTGTGCACACATACTGCTCCACCATGTTGGTAAAATGCTGCCTCCTGCTAAGACGTTCCATCTGAGCTGCTGGTGCTGCTGTTTGTTGTGGCGTGCTGACAAAGCTTTTCCACATTTCGGCCATGCTAACCCTGCCTTCTGAGGTGCTGGCGGTGCCCTGGTTGCGTTGGCGACCTCCTCCTCCTCCTCCTCTGCCTTGTGCTTCCACTGTGGCCCCGCTGTCAGATGGGAATGCCAGCAGCATCGCGTCTACCAGCGTGCGCTTGTACTCGCGCATCTTGCGATCGCGCTCCAGTGAGTGAATTAAGGACGGTACGTTGTCCTTGTAACGGGGATCCAGCAGCGTGGCCACCCAGTAATCAGCACAAGTTAGAATGTGGGCAACTCGGCGGTCGTTGTGGAGACACTGCAGCATGTAATCGCTCATGTGTGCCAGGCTGCCCAGAGGCGACGAAAGGGTGCTCCTGTCCTCTGTGGGAGGTGTATCGTCCGTGTCCTCTGTATCCCCCCAGCCACGCACCAGTGATGGCCATGAGCTGGCCTGGGTGCCACCCTGCTGTGAACATGGTTCCATCTCCTCCTCCAGCTCCTCCTCCTCCTCATCCTCCAGAACTGTGCCCCTGCTGGACAATTGTGTCCCTGGCGTTTGTGTGTGCAGGAACCCACCCTCGGAGCCCCTTGCGAATGACTGCCCTGAAAGCCTTTGAAATGTTACCTCTTCATCCTCCTCCTCCTCCTCCTCATCCTGTGCCACATCCTCTTCCATCATCGCCCGAATTGTTTTTTCAAGGAGGCATAGAAGTGGGATAGTTAAGCTGAGAACGGCGTCATTGCCACTGGCCATGTTGGTGGAGTACTCAAAACAGCGCAACAAGGCACAATATATGCAAATGTCAAATATGCAAACTATGCCGCAATTTAATGTTTTTTACACCAAAAGGGTGTGTATTGAATAGAGGAATAGGATAAAAAACTGTGTATCCCACACGTACAAACACAGACTAGGCCCGATTAAATTTTTTCCTACCCTAAAGGGAGGATGAGGAAGAGGAGTATGGAACAGGCAGCACCCTCAAATCTTCAGAAGTATGAGATGAACCCCAAAAACTTGGAAAGGTGGATCTCACACGTACCGACACAGACTATTCCGCAATTTAATTGAGCCACAAAGGTTTTTATTGAATAGCGGAATAGGAAATATGATCAAAAAAAAGTGTATGTTTTTCACACGTACAGAAGCACACTAGGCCCCAATTACTATTGTTTGTACACCTAAAAGGATGGATGAGGAAGAGGAGGAGGAGGAGTATAGAACAGGCAGCACCCTCAAAGCTTCAGAAGTATGAGATGAACCCCAAAAACTTGGAAAGGTGGATCTCACACGTACCGACACAGACTATTCCGCAATTTAATTGAGCCCCAAAGGTTTTTATTGAATAGCGGAATAGGAAATATGATCAAAAAAAAGTGTATGTTTTTCACACGTACAGAAGCACACTAGGCCCCAATTACTATTGTTTGTACACCTAAAAGGATGGATGAGGAGGAGGAGGAGTATAGAACAGGCAGCACCCTCAAAGCTTCAGAAGTATGAGATGAACCCCAAAAACTTGGAAAGGTGGATCTCACACGTACAGACACAGACTATTCCGCAATTTAATTGAGCCCCAAAGGTTTTTATTGAATAGCGGAATAGGAAATATGATTAGTGTTGAGCGAACACGGACTGTATTATTCGTGTTCGTACCGAATAATTGGATTTTTTTTACCCGAACACGGACACGGACACTTTACTGTATGTTCGGGTAAAAATCCGTGTTCGGTCGTTTTATTTCCGGGTTTTGCATGCTTTGGCGCTCTTTTCATGGCGGGCTTTCAACAGCCAATCAACAATCGTTTAACTGGTGTGCCTTAAGCCATCCCAGCCATGCCTGCAAATGTCTTAGTAGCTGTGATTGGCCGTCTGAAGCATGTGACCAAGTCTTTATAAGTTCGAGGCAGCCGCCGCAGCAGCGTCATTCTGCTGCTTAGCTAAGGGACAGAGCACACATCAATGTGCTGGCTGCTGATTAGGGAAAGATAGGCAGGAAAAAACCATTTGTGTCCGGATAGAATTGAGGGACAGGTCGGAGTGTTTAGGCAGGGCGAGTTGTAGGCATTTTAGGGATAGAGTCTGCTGAATTATAGGGTCAGTGTCTTCTACAAACTACAATCGATATTGCTGTGTGGGGGGTGGGGTGAATCTGCACTCAATCCTGATCTACGATCTCTTCTCAATCCTGTTAGGGACAGAGTCTGCTGAATTTTAGGGAAACTGTGTTCTACAAACTACAATCGATATTGCTGTGTGGTGTGGGATTGGAGATAGGCAGGTGTCAGTGATCCACATCCATTTTTCTGTGTGTGAGCTGCAGTGAACACAATCTTTTTGGGCTGCAGTGAACACAATCTTTTTGGGCTGCAGTGAACACAATCTTTTTGGGCTGCAGTGAACACAATCTTTTTGGGCTGCAGTGAACACAATCTTTTTGGGGTGCAGTGAACAAAATCTTTTTGGGGTGCAGTGAACACAATCCTTTTTGGTGTGCAGTGAACACAATCTTTGTGGGGTGCAGTGAACAAAATCCTTTGTGGGGTGCAGTGAACACAATCTTTTTGGGGTGCAGTGAACAAAATCCTTTTAGGGGTGCAGTGAACAACATCCTTTTTGGGGTGCAGTGAACACAATCTTTTTGGGGTGCAGTGAACAAAATCCTTTGTGGGGTGCAGTGAACACAATCTTTTTGGGGTGCAGTGAACACAATCTTTTTGGGGTGGAGTGAACAACATCCTTTTTGGGGTGCAGTGAACAAAATCCTTTTTGGGGTGCAGTGAACAAAATCATTTTTGGGGTGCAGTGAACACAATCTTTTTGGGGTGCAGTGAACACAATCTTTGTGGGGTGCAGTGAACACAATCTTTTTGGGGTGGAGTGAACAACATCCTTTTTGGGGTGCAGTGAACAACATCCTTTTTGGGGTGCAGTGAACACAATCTTTTTGGGGTGCAGTGAACACAATCTTTGTGGGGTACAGTGAACAGAATCTTTGTGGGGTGCAGTGAACACAATCTTTGGGGGGTACAGTGAACACAATCTTTTTGGGGTGCAGTGAACACAATCTTTGTGGGGTGCAGTGAACACAATCTTTTTGGGGTGGAGTGAACAAAATCATTTTTGGGGTGCAGTGAACAACATCCTTTTTGGGGTGCAGTGATCAAAATCCTTTTTGGGGTGCAGTGAACACAATCTTTTTGGGGTGCAGTGAACAAAATCCTTTGTGGGGTGCAGTGAACAGAATCTTTGTGGGGTGCAGTGAACACAATCTTTGGGGGGGTACAGTGAACACAATCTTTTTGGGGTGCAGTGAACACAATCTTTGTGGGGTACAGTGAACAGAATCTTTGTGGGGTGCAGTGAACACAATCTTTGGGGGGTACAGTGAACACAATCTTTTTGGGGTGCAGTGAACACAATCTTTGGGGGGTACAGTGAACACAATCTTTTTGGGGTGCAGTGAACACAATCTTTGTGGGGTGCAGTGAACACAATCTTTGGGGGGGGTACAGTGAACACAATCTTTTTGGGGTGCAGTGAACAACATCCTTTTAGGGTGCAGTGAACACAATCTTTGTGGGGTGCAGTGAACAACATCCTTTTAGGGTGCAGTGAACACAATCTTTGTGGGGTACAGTGAACAGAATCTTTGTGGGGTGCAGTGAACACAATCTTTGGGGGGTACAGTGAACACAATCTTTGTGAGGTGCAGTGAACACAATCTTTGTGGGGTGCAGTGAACACAATCATTGTGGGGTGCAGTGAACTCAATCTTTGTGGGGTACAGTGAACACAATCTCATACTTCTGAAGATTTGAGGGTGCTGCCTGTTCCATACTCCCCCTACTCCTCATCTAGCCTTTTAGGGGTACAAACAATAGTAATTGGGGCCTAGTGTGGTTGTGTACGTGTGATATACATACACTTTTTTTGGATCATATTTTCTATTCCGCTATTTAATCAAAAACCTTTGGGGATCAGTTAAATTGGGGGATAGTCTGTGTTGGTACGTGTGAGAGAGATCCACCTTTCCAAGTTGTTGGGGTTCATCTCATACTTCTGAAGGTTTGTGGGTGCTGCCTGTTCCATACTCCCCCTACTCCTAGCCTTTTAGGGGTACAAACAATAGTAATTGGGGCCTAGTGTGGTTGTGTACGTGTGATATACATACACTTTTTTTGGATCATATTTTCTATTCCGCTATTTAATCAAAAACCTTTGGGGATCAGTTAAATTGGGGGATAGTCTGTGTTGGTACGTGTGAGAGAGATCCACCTTTCCAAGTTGTTGGGGTTCATCTCATACTTCTGAAGGTTTGAGGGTGCTGCCTGTTCCATACCCCCCCTACTCCTCATCTAGCCTTTTAGGGGTACAAACAATAGTAATTGGGGCCTAGTGTGGTTGTGTACGTGTGATAAACATACACTTTTTTTGGATCATATTTTCTATTCCGCTATTTAATCAAAAACCTTTGGGGATCAGTTAAATTGGGGGATAGTCTGTGTTGGTACGTGTGAGAGAGATCCACCTTTCCAAGTTGTTGGGGTTCATCTCATACTTCTGAAGGTTTGAGGGTGCTGCCTGTTCCATACTCCCCCTACTCCTCATCTAGCCTTTTAGGGGTACAAACAATAGTAATTGGGGCCCAGTGTGGTTGTGTACGTGTGATATACATACACTTTTTTTGGATCATATTTTCTATTCCGCTATTTAATCAAAAACCTTTGGGGATCAGTTAAATTGGGGGATAGTCTGTGTTGGTACGTGTGAGAGAGATCCACCTTTCCAAGTTGTTGGGGTTCATCTCATACTTCTGAAGGTTTGAGGGTGCTGCCTGTTCCATACCCCCCCTACTCCTCAGCTAGCCTTTTAGGGGTACAAACAATAGTAATTGGGGCCTAGTGTGGTTGTGTACGTGTGATATACATACACTTTTTTGGGATCATATTTTCTATTCCGCTATTTAATCAAAAACCTTTGGGGATCAGTTAAATTGGGGGATAGTCTGTGTTGGTACGTGTGAGAGAGATCCACCTTTCCAAGTTGTTGGGGTTCATCTCATACTTCTGAAGGTTTGAGGGTGCTGCCTGTTCCATACCCCCCCTACTCCTCATCTAGCCTTTTAGGGGTACAAACAATAGTAATTGGGGCCTAGTGTGGTTGTGTACGTGTGATATACATACACTTTTTTTGGATCATATTTTCTATTCCGCTATTTAATCAAAAACCTTTGGGGATCAGTTAAATTGGGGGATAGTCTGTGTTGGTACGTGTGAGAGAGATCCACCTTTCCAAGTTTTTGGGGTTCATCTCATACTTCTGAAGATTTGAGGGTGCTGCCTGTTCCATACCCCCCCTACTCCTCATCTAGCCTTTTAGGGGTACAAACAATAGTAATTGGGGCCTAGTGTGGTTGTGTACGTGTGATATACATACACTTTTTTTGGATCATATTTTCTATTCCGCTATTTAATCAAAAACCTTTGGGGATCAGTTAAATTGGGGGATAGTCTGTGTTGGTACGTGTGAGAGAGATCCACCTTTCCAAGTTGTTGGGGTTCATCTCATACTTCTGAAGGTTTGAGGGTGCTGCCTGTTCCATACTCCCCCTACTCCTCATCTAGCCTTTTAGGGGTACAAACAATAGTAATTGGGGCCTAGTGTGGTTGTGTACGTGTGATATACATACACTTTTTTTGGATCATATTTTCTATTCCGCTATTTAATCAAAAACCTTTGGGGATCAGTTAAATTGGGGGATAGTCTGTGTTGGTACGTGTGAGAGAGATCCACCTTTCCAAGTTGTTGGGGTTCATCTCATACTTCTGAAGGTTTGAGGGTGCTGCCTGTTCCATACTCCCCCTACTCCTAGCCTTTTAGGGGTACAAACAATAGTAATTGGGGCCTAGTGTGGTTGTGTACGTGTGATATACATACACTTTTTTTGGATCATATTTTCTATTCCGCTATTTAATCAAAAACCTTTGGGGATCAGTTAAATTGGGGGATAGTCTGTGTTGGTACGTGTGAGAGAGATCCACCTTTCCAAGTTGTTGGGGTTCATCTCATACTTCTGAAGGTTTGAGGGTGCTGCCTGTTCCATACCCCCCCTACTCCTCATCTAGCCTTTTAGGGGTACAAACAATAGTAATTGGGGCCTAGTGTGGTTGTGTACGTGTGATATACATACACTTTTTTTGGATCATATTTTCTATTCCGCTATTTAATCAAAAACCTTTGGGGATCAGTTAAATTGGGGGATAGTCTGTGTTGGTACGTGTGAGAGAGATCCACCTTTCCAAGTTGTTGGGGTTCATCTCATACTTCTGAAGGTTTGAGGGTGCTGCCTGTTCCATACTCCCCCTACTCCTCATCTAGCCTTTTAGGGGTACAAACAATAGTAATTGGGGCCCAGTGTGGTTGTGTACGTGTGATATACATACACTTTTTTTGGATCATATTTTCTATTCCGCTATTTAATCAAAAACCTTTGGGGATCAGTTAAATTGGGGGATAGTCTGTGTTGGTACGTGTGAGAGAGATCCACCTTTCCAAGTTGTTGGGGTTCATCTCATACTTCTGAAGGTTTGAGGGTGCTGCCTGTTCCATACCCCCCCTACTCCTCATCTAGCCTTTTAGGGGTACAAACAATAGTAATTGGGGCCTAGTGTGGTTGTGTACGTGTGATATACATACACTTTTTTGGGATCATATTTTCTATTCCGCTATTTAATCAAAAACCTTTGGGGATCAGTTAAATTGGGGGATAGTCTGTGTTGGTACGTGTGAGAGAGATCCACCTTTCCAAGTTGTTGGGGTTCATCTCATACTTCTGAAGGTTTGAGGGTGCTGCCTTTTCCATACCCCCCCTACTCCTCATCTAGCCTTTTAGGGGTACAAACAATAGTAATTGGGGCCTAGTGTGGTTGTGTACGTGTGATATACATACACTTTTTTTGGATCATATTTTCTATTCCGCTATTTAATCAAAAACCTTTGGGGATCAGTTAAATTGGGGGATAGTCTGTGTTGGTACGTGTGAGAGAGATCCACCTTTCCAAGTTTTTGGGGTTCATCTCATACTTCTGAAGATTTGAGGGTGCTGCCTGTTCCATACCCCCCCTACTCCTCATCTAGCCTTTTAGGGGTACAAACAATAGTAATTGGGGCCTAGTGTGGTTGTGTACGTGTGATATACATACACTTTTTTTGGATCATATTTTCTATTCCGCTATTTAATCAAAAACCTTTGGGGATCAGTTAAATTGGGGGATAGTCTGTGTTGGTACGTGTGAGAGAGATCCACCTTTCCAAGTTGTTGGGGTTCATCTCATACTTCTGAAGGTTTGAGGGTGCTGCCTGTTCCATACTCCCCCTACTCCTCATCTAGCCTTTTAGGGGTACAAACAATAGTAATTGGGGCCTAGTGTGGTTGTGTACGTGTGATATACATACACTTTTTTTGGATCATATTTTCTATTCCGCTATTTAATCAAAAACCTTTGGGGATCAGTTAAATTGGGGGATAGTCTGTGTTGGTACGTGTGAGAGAGATCCACCTTTCCAAGTTGTTGGGGTTCATCTCATACTTCTGAAGGTTTGAGGGTGCTGCCTGTTCCATACTCCTCCTACTCCTAGCCTTTTAGGGGTACAAACAATAGTAATTGGGGCCTAGTGTGGTTGTGTACGTGTGATATACATACACTTTTTTTGGATCATATTTTCTATTCCGCTATTTAATCAAAAACCTTTGGGGATCAGTTAAATTAGGGGATAGTCTGTGTTGGTACGTGTGAGAGAGATCCACCTTTCCAAGTTGTTGGGGTTCATCTCATACTTCTGAAGGTTTGAGGGTGCTGCCTGTTCCATACTCCCCCTACTCCTAGCCTTTTAGGGGTACAAACAATAGTAATTGGGGCCTAGTGTGGTTGTGTACGTGTGATATACATACACTTTTTTTGGATCATATTTTCTATTCCGCTATTTAATCAAAAACCTTTGGGGATCAGTTAAATTGGGGGATAGTCTGTATTGGTACGTGTGAGAGAGATCCACCTTTCCAAGTTGTTGGGGTTCATCTCATACTTCTGAAGGTTTGAGGGTGCTGCCTGTACCATACTCCCCCTACTCCTAGCCTTTTAGGGGTACAAACAATAGTAATTGGGGCCTAGTGTGGTTGTGTACGTGTGATATACATACACTTTTTTGGGATCATATTTTCTATTCCGCTATTTAATCAAAAACCTTTGGGGATCAGTTAAATTGGGGGATAGTCTGTGTTGGTACGTGTGAGAGAGATCCACCTTTCCAAGTTGTTGGGGTTCATCTCATACTTCTGAAGGTTTGAGGGTGCTGCCTTTTCCATACCCCCCCTACTCCTCATCTAGCCTTTTAGGGGTACAAACAATAGTAATTGGGGCCTAGTGTGGTTGTGTACGTGTGATATACATACACTTTTTTTGGATCATATTTTCTATTCCGCTATTTAATCAAAAACCTTTGGGGATCAGTTAAATTGGGGGATAGTCTGTGTTGGTACGTGTGAGAGAGATCCACCTTTCCAAGTTTTTGGGGTTCATCTCATACTTCTGAAGATTTGAGGGTGCTGCCTGTTCCATACCCCCCCTACTCCTCATCTAGCCTTTTAGGGGTACAAACAATAGTAATTGGGGCCTAGTGTGGTTGTGTACGTGTGATATACATACACTTTTTTTGGATCATATTTTCTATTCCGCTATTTAATCAAAAACCTTTGGGGATCAGTTAAATTGGGGGATAGTCTGTGTTGGTACGTGTGAGAGAGATCCACCTTTCCAAGTTGTTGGGGTTCATCTCATACTTCTGAAGGTTTGAGGGTGCTGCCTGTTCCATACTCCCCCTACTCCTCATCTAGCCTTTTAGGGGTACAAACAATAGTAATTGGGGCCTAGTGTGGTTGTGTACGTGTGATATACATACACTTTTTTTGGATCATATTTTCTATTCCGCTATTTAATCAAAAACCTTTGGGGATCAGTTAAATTGGGGGATAGTCTGTGTTGGTACGTGTGAGAGAGATCCACCTTTCCAAGTTGTTGGGGTTCATCTCATACTTCTGAAGGTTTGAGGGTGCTGCCTGTTCCATACTCCCCCTACTCCTAGCCTTTTAGGGGTACAAACAATAGTAATTGGGGCCTAGTGTGGTTGTGTACGTGTGATATACATACACTTTTTTTGGATCATATTTTCTATTCCGCTATTTAATCAAAAACCTTTGGGGATCAGTTAAATTGGGGGATAGTCTGTGTTGGTACGTGTGAGAGAGATCCACCTTTCCAAGTTGTTGGGGTTCATCTCATACTTCTGAAGGTTTGAGGGTGCTGCCTGTTCCATACTCCCCCTACTCCTAGCCTTTTAGGGGTACAAACAATAGCAATTGGGGCCTAGTGTGGTTGTGTACGTGTGATATACATACACTTTTTTTGGATCATATTTTCTATTCCGCTATTTAATCAAAAACCTTTGGGGATCAGTTAAATTGGGGGATAGTCTGTGTTGGTACGTGTGAGAGAGATCCACCTTTCCAAGTTGTTGGGGTTCATCTCATACTTCTGAAGGTTTGAGGGTGCTGCCTGTTCCATACCCCCCCTACTCCTCATCTAGCCTTTTAGGGGTACAAACAATAGTAATTGGGGCCTAGTGTGGTTGTGTACGTGTGATATACATACACTTTTTTTGATCATATTTCCTATTCCGCTATTCAATAAAAACCTTTGAGGATCAATTGAATTGCGGGATAGTCTGTGTCGGTACGTGTGAGATCCACCTTTCCAAGTTTTTGGGGTTCATCTCATACTTCTGAAGATTTGAGGGTGCTGCCTGTTCCATACTCCTCCTCCTACTCCTCATCCATCCTTTTAGGGGTACAAACAATAGTAATTGGGGCCTAGTGTGGTTGTGTACGTGCGAGATACATACACTTTTTTTGATCATATTTCCTATTCCGCTATTCAATAAAAACCTTTGAGGATCAATTGAATTGCGGGATAGTCTGTGTCGGTACGTGTGAGATCCACCTTTCCAAGTTTTTGGGGTTCATCTCATACTTCTGAAGATTTGAGGGTGCTGTCTGTTCCATACTCCTCCTACTCCTCATCCATCCTTTTAGGGGTAGAAACAATAGTAATTGGGGCCTAGTGTGGTTTTGTACTTGCGAGATACATACACTTTTTTGGATCATATTTCCTATTCCGCTATTCAATAAAAACCTTTCTAGGGCAAGATCTTAAATTACAGAAATATGAGGAGACCGTCAAATAAGGGCTGTGGCCTGGGTCGTGGTGCTGCTGGTAGAGCTCCTGTTGCAAGGAGAGGACGTGGTCGATCTGTGCCAGCTACACGCACAAGTGAAACACCTTCCTCAAGTGTGAGTAGGCGACAGAACCTGCATCAGTATTTGGTAGGGCATCAAACGCCCCTAGAAGTGATGAGGCCAGAACAAGTTGAGGCGATAGTAGATTGGTTTGCTGCTGACAGTGCCTCCAGTTCCTTCACATTGTCTCCCACCCAGTCTACTGCAGAAAGGTCAGAGTTGGCACCTGCAGCCAATGTCCAACCGTCTTTCACCTCACCCCCTTGCAAATCAGGCCAGCAGTCTGAGCCCCAAGCCATACAGCAGTCTCTTATTCTTTTTGAGGACTCTGTCAGCAGGGTTTCCCAGGGCCATCCACCTAGCCCTGCCCCAGAAGTGGAAGAGATTGAGTGCAGCGATGCCCAACCACTTATTTCTCAAGATGAGTACATGCAAGGATCATCGCAGCACGTCTCCGATGATGACGAAACGCAGGTGCCAACTGCTGCGGCGTTCAGCATTGTGGAGACCGACAAGGAGGGCAGGGGTGAAGACTGGGTGGAAGATGATGTGGAGGACGATGAGGTCCTCGACCCCACATGGAATGAACGTCATGCAGGTGACCTGAGTAGTTTGGAGGAAGAGGCGGTGGTCGCACAGAGCCACCAGCACAGCAGAAGAGGGAGCAGGGTGCAGAAGCGGAGCGGCCGTGCCCTAGACACTACGCCCGCTACTGCCCAACGCAGCAAGGGAACGAGCGCACCAAAGTCAGCTCAAAGGAGTTCTCTAGCGTGGAAGTTCTTTAGAAAATGTGCTGATGACAGGACACGAGTGGTTTGCACCCTGTGCAATCAGAGCTTGAAGCGAGGCATAAACCTTCTCAACCTGAGCACAACCTGCATGATCAGGCATCTAAGTGCAAAGCACGAGCTGCAGTGGAGTACACACCTTCAAAACCAAGAAACGTCTCTGGCTCATCCTGCTTCCTCTTCTGCTGCAGTCTCGGCCGCTCCAGCCACATCTGTAGTGATACCGGCACCTGCCACCCCGCAAACAGACGATCTGTCAGCAACACCACCACCTGGGTCACCAACAACCATCTCCACAATGTCCCGTGGAAGCGTTCAGCTTTCCATCTCCCAAACACTTGAGAGGAAGAGGAAGTACCCCCCTACCCACCCACGATCCCTGGCCCTGAATGCCAGCATTTCAAAATTATTGGCCTTTGAAATGCTGTCATTCCGTCTGGTGGAGACGCACAGTTTTAAAAACCTTATGTCGGTGGCTGTCCCACAGTACGTCGTGCCCAGCCGCCACTACTTTTCCAGGCAAGCCATCCCTTCCCTGCACAACCAAGTGGGGGAAAATATCAGGTGTGCACTGCGCAACGCCATCTGTGCCAAGGTCCACCTAACTACGGGTACGTGGACCAGTAAGCACGGTCAGGGGCGTTATATCTCCCTAACGGCACACTGGGTAAATGCAGTGGCGGATGGGCCTGAGGCGGATAGCAATTTGGCGCATGTCCTTCCACCACCGAGGATTGCAGGGCGCTTCAGTTTGCCTCCTGTTCCTAACTCCTCCTACTCCGCTTCCTCATCCTCTACCGCCTCCTCATCCGGACAGCGTAACACCTTCACCACCAACTTCAGCACGGCCAGGGGTAAACGACAGCAGGCAGTTTTACAACTTGCCTGTTTGGGGGACAAACCACACACCGCGCAGGAGTTGTGGAGGAGCATGGAACAGCAGACAAATGAGTGGTTGCTGCCAGCGAGCCTCAAGCCCGGCCTGGTGGTGTGCGATAACGGGCGAAATCTCATAGCAGCTCTGGGCCTAGCCGGTTTGACGCACATCCCTTGCCTGGCGCATGTGCTGAATTTGGTGGTGCAGAGGTTCCTTAAAAACTACCCCGATATGTCAGAGCTGCTGCAGAAAGTGCAGGCCGTTTGTGCGCACTTTCGGCGTTCTCACCCTGCTGCTGCTCGCCTGGCAGCGCTGCAGCGTAACTTCGGCCTTCCCGCTCACCGCCTCATATGTGACGTGCCCACAAGGTGGAACTCCACCTTGCACATGCTGGAAAGACTGTGCGAGCAGCAGCAGGCCATAGTGGAGTTTCAGCTGCAGCACGCACGCGTGAGTCGCTCTGCGGAACAGCACCACTTCACCACCAATAACTGGGCCTCCATGCGAGACCTGTGTGCCTTGTTGCGCTGTTTTGAGTACTCCACCAACATGGCCAGTGGCAATGACGCCGTTCTCAGCTTAACTATCCCACTTCTATGCCTCCTTGAAAAAACAATTCGGGCGATGATGGAAGAGGATGTGGCACAGGATGAGGAGGAGGAGGAGGATGAAGAGGTAACATTTCCAAGGCTTTCAGGGCAGTCATTCGCAAGGGGCTCCGAGGGTGGGTTCCTGCACACGCAAACGCCAGGGGCGCAATTGTCCAGCAGGGGCACAGTTCTGGAGGATGAGGAGGATGAGGAGGAGGAGGAGCTGGAGGAGGAGATGGAACCATGTTCACAGCAGGGTGGCACCCAGGCCAGCTCATGGCCATCACTGGTGCGTGGCTGGGGGGATACAGAGGACACGGACGATACACCTCCCACAGAGGACAGCCTTTCGTCGCCTCTGGGCAGCCTGGCACACATGAGCGATTACATGCTGCAGTGTCTCCACAACGACCGCCGAGTTGCCCACATTCTAACTTGTGCTGATTACTGGGTGGCCACGCTGCTGGATCCCCGTTACAAGGACAACGTACCGTCCTTAATTCACTCACTGGAGCGCGATCGCAAGATGCGCGAGTACAAGCGCACGCTGGTAGACGCCATGCTGCTGGCATTCCCATCTGACAGCGGGGCCACAGTGGAAGCACAAGGCAGAGGAGGAGGAGGAGGAGGTCGCCAACGCAACCAGGGCACCGCCAGCACCTCAGAAGGCAGGGTTAGCATGGCCGAAATGTGGAAAAGCTTTGTCAGCACGCCACAACAAACAGCAGCACCAGCAGCTCAGATGGAACGTCTTAGCAGGAGGCAGCATTTTACCAACATGGTGGAGCAGTATGTGTGCACACGCCTACATGTAGTGAATGACGGGTCTGCCCCCTTCAACTTCTGGGTCTCCAAATTGGGCACATGGCCTGAGCTTGCCCTTTACGCCTTGGAGGTGCTGGCGTGCCCTGCAGCCAGTGTATTATCTGAACGGGTATTTAGCACGGCTGGGGGCGTTATAACAGACAAGCGCAGCCGCCTGTCCAGAGACAATGTGGACAAGCTCACGTTCATTAAAATGAACCAGGCATGGATCCCACGGGACTTTTCCGTACCTTATGCAGAATAGCAATGGATACCGACCTTACCCACCCATTGTTCCATTTTTGCTCTTTCTCACTCTTTTGGGGTGTACCCTCATTTAAAATTTTTGAAAAGAAGCAGTGTTGGCTACCTCGTCCTCCTCCTCAGGGCCAGATTAATGTAGGGGCTATTGGAGCTGCAGCTCCAGGCCCCTACCTTTTATATTGGCCCCGGGTTGGCCATATTCACTGTTACCGCTCTTCTGTCACTTGTAAACACAGAAGTCTGGCTTCTATGCTCGCTTCCCCAGGCAGCACCCTCAGAACCTCCCCACACAGCGTGAAGGCCGGACAAGGAGGGACAGTTGGCGATGCATGGATGTGTTTATGGGCTTCAGAGACAGCATCCCATGTTGAATTAGGCATGCATGGCTGCACCCTTCCTCCTCTGGGTGCATGGCAAGGCACGGCCCTTAAGGCCCTTCAAAATCCTCAGCACCAAGCCCATGATGCTGTTAATCCGGCCCTGGTCCTCCTCCACCGCCGCTTCCACCTACACCGCCCATAGGTGTGCGCAGCCTATTGCATTAAGGTGTGCACCCCAAAGTTGAAATACACATGCATGTGTTTGCCAGCAGGGAGAGTAATGTATCGGGGCCATGTACCTGTAGGCAAGGAGAAATAGAGCAGAGCAGGTCCCAGGGAGATCTTTCCCATCTCCTCACTGGCAATGCTATGTGCCCTAGGTGATTAGGGTGTGCCCAGGCACACCCAGCACACCCTGTGCGCACGCCTATGTCACCGCCACATCCACCACCACCTCAACCTCCCTCCTACTCCATATGGGCCTCGTCCTTCAGAGATGAAGAAGAACATTGTTTTATTTTTCTGTTTTTTTTTGCTGTTTTAAGTTATTTCCCTATCCACATTTGTTTGCAGAGCACTTGCCATGCTCTTAATTACGTTTTGCTGCCATTTGCAGCACTCTAGCCCTTTCCTTTGGTGTTTTAGAGCCATTTTAGTGCCTTAAAGTTCGGGTCCCCATTGACTTCAATGGGGTTCGGTGTCCGGGAAAAGTTCGGTAAAAGTCCGGGACACGGACCCGGACTTTTTTTTAAAGTTCGGCCGAACCCGTCGAACACGGACATCTAGGTGTCCGCTCAACCCTAAATATGATCAAAAAAAAGTGTATGTTTTTCACACGTACAGAAGCACACTAGGCCCCAATTACTATTGTTTGTACACCTAAAAGGATGGATGAGGAGGAGGAGGAGGAGGAGTATAGAACAGGCAGCACCCTCAAAGCTTCAGAAGTATGAGATGAACCCCAAAAACTTGGAAAGGTGGATCTCACACGTACCGACACAGACTATTCCGCAATTTAATTGAGCCCCAAAGGTTTTTATTGAATAGCGGAACAGGAAATATGATCAAAAAAAAGTGTATGTTTTTCACACGTACAGAAGCACACTAGGCCCCAATTACTATTGTTTGTACACCTAAAAGGATGGATGAGGAAGAGGAGGAGGAGGAGTATAGAACAGGCAGCACCCTCAAAGCTTCAGAAGTATGAGATGAACCCCAAAAACTTGGAAAGGTGGATCTCACACGTACCGACACAGACTATTCCGCAATTTAATTGAGCCCCAAAGGTTTTTATTGAATAGCGGAATAGGAAATATGATCAAAAAAAAGTGTATGTTTTTCACACGTACAGAAGCACACTAGGCCCCAATTACTATTGTTTGTACACCTAAAAGGATGGATGAGGAAGAGGAGGAGGAGGAGTATAGAACAGGCAGCACTCTCAAAGCTTCAGAAGTATGAGATGAACCCCAAAAACTTGGAAAGGTGGATCTCACACGTACCGACACAGACTATTCCGCAATTTAATTGAGCCCCAAAGGTTTTTATTGAATAGCGGAATAGGAAATATGATCAAAAAAAAGTGTATGTTTTTCACACGTACAGAAGCACACTAGGCCCCAATTACTATTGTTTGTACACCTAAAAGGATGGATGAGGAAGAGGAGGAGGAGGAGTATAGAACAGGCAGCACCCTCAAAGCTTCAGAAGTATGAGATGAACCCCAAAAAATTGGAAAGGTGGATCTCACACGTACCGACACAGACTATTCCGCAATTTAATTGAGTCCCAAAGGTTTTTATTGAATAGCGGAATAGGAAATATGATCAAAAAAAAGTGTATGTTTTTCACACGTACAGAAGCACACTAGGCCCCAATTACTATTGTTTGTACACCTAAAAGGATGGATGAGGAAGAGGAGGAGGAGGAGTATAGAACAGGCAGCACCCTCAAAGCTTCAGAAGTATGAGATGAACCCCAAAAACTTGGAAAGGTGGATCTCACACGTACCGACACAGACTATTCCGCAATTTAATTGAGCCCCAAAGGTTTTTATTGAATAACGGAATAGGAAATATGATCAAAAAAAGTGTATGTTTTTCACACGTACAGAAGCACACTAGGCCCCAATTACTATTGTTTGTACACCTAAAAGGATGGATGAGGAGGAGGAGGAGGAGGAGTATAGAACAGGCAGCACCCTCAAAGCTTCAGAAGTATGAGATTGTGTTCACTGTACCCCACAAAGATTGTGTTCACTGTACCCCACAAAGATTGTGTTCACTGTACCCCACAAAGGTTTTGTTCACTGCACCCCACAAAGATTGTGTTCACTGTACCCCACAAAGGTTTTGTTCACTGCACCCCACAAAGATTGTGTTCACTGTACCCCACAAAGATTGTGTTCACTGCACCCCAAAAGGATTGTCTTCTCTGCACCCCACAAAGATTGTGTTCACTGTACCCCACAAAGGTTTTGTTCACTGCACCCCACAAAGATTGTGTTCACTGCACCCCACAAAGATTGTGTTCACTGTACCCCACAAAGGTTTTGTTCACTGCACCCCACAAAGATTGTGTTCACTGTACCCCACAAAGATTGTGTTCACTGCACTCCAAAAGGATTGTCTTCACTGCACCCCACAAAGATTGTCTTCACTGTACCCCACAAAGGTTTTGTTCACTGCACCCCACAAAGATTGTGTTCACTATACCCCACAAAAGTTTTGTTCACTGCACCCCACAAAGATTGTGTTCACTGTACCCCCCAAAGATTTTGTTCACTGCACCCCACAAGGATTGTCTCCACTGCACCCCACAAGGATTGTCTTCACTGCACCCCACAAAGATTGTGTTCACTGTACCCCACAAAGGTTTTGTTCACTGCACCCCACAAAGATTGTGTTCACTGTACCCCACAAAGGTTTTGTTCACTGCACCCCACAAAGATTGTGTTCACTGTACCCCACAAAGATTGTGTTCACTGTACCCCACAAAGGTTTTGTTCACTGCACCCCACAAAGATTGTGTTCACTGTACCCCACAAAGGTTGTGTTCACTGCACCCCACAAAGGTTTTGTTCACTGCACCCCACAAAGATTGTGTTCACTGCACCCCACAAAGATTGTGTTCACTGTACCCCACAAAGGTTTTGTTCACTGCACCCCACAAAGATTGTGTTCACTGTACCCCACAAAGATTGTGTTCACTGCACTCCAAAAGGATTGTCTTCACTGCACCCCACAAAGATTGTGTTCAATGTACCCCACAAAGGTTTTGTTCACTGCACCCCACAAAGATTGTGTTCACTGTACCCCACAAAGGTTTTGTTCACTGCACCCCACAAAGATTGTGTTCACTGTACCCCCCAAAGATTTTGTTCACTGCACCCCACAAGGATTGTCTTCACTGCACCCCACAAGGATTGTCTTCACTGCACCCCACAAAGATTGTGTTCACTGTACCCCACAAAGATTTTGTTCACTGCACCCCACAAAGATTGTGTTCACTGTACCCCACAAAGATTTTGTTCACTGCACTCCAAAAGGATTGTCTTCACTGCACCCCACAAAGATTGTGTTCACTGTACCCCACAAAGGTTTTGTTCACTGCACCCCACAAAGATTGTGTTCACTGTACCCCACAAAGGTTTTTGTTCACTGCACCCCACAAAGATTGTGTTCACTGTACCCCACAAAGATTGTGTTCACTGTACCCCACAAAGGTTTTGTTCACTGCACCCCACAAAGATTGTGTTCACTGTACCCCACAAAGGTTGTGTTCACTGCACCCCACAAAGGTTTTGTTCACTGCACCCCACAAAGATTGTGTTCACTGCACCCCACAAAGATTGTGTTCACTGTACCCCACAAAGGTTTTGTTCACTGCACCCCACAAAGATTGTGTTCACTGTACCCCACAAAGATTGTGTTCACTGCACTCCAAAAGGATTGTCTTCACTGCACCCCACAAAGATTGTGTTCACTGTACCCCACAAAGGTTTTGTTCACTGCACCCCACAAAGATTGTGTTCACTGTACCCCACAAAGGTTTTGTTCACTGCACCCCACAAAGATTGTGTTCACTGTACCCCCCAAAGATTTTTTTCACTGCACCCCACAAGGATTGTCTTCACTGCACCCCACAAGGATTGTCTTCACTGCACCCCACAAAGATTGTGTTCACTGCACCCCACAAAGGTTTTGTTCACTGCACCCCAAAAAGATTGTGTTCACTGTACCCCCCCAAAGATTTTGTTCACTGCACCCCACAAGGATTGTCTTCTCTGCACCCCACAAAGATTGTGTTCACTGTACCCCCCAAAGATTTTGTTCACTGCACCCCACAAGGATTGTCTTCACTGCACCCCACAAGGATTGTCTTCACTGCACCCCACAAAGATTGTGTTCACTGTACCCCCACAAAGGTTTTGTTCACTGCACCCCACAAAGATTGTGTTCACTGTACCCCCCAAAGATTTTGTTCACTGCACTCCAAAAGGATTGTGTTCACTGCACCCCAAAAAGATTGTGTTCACTGCAGCCCACACACAGAAAAATGGATGTGGATCACTGACACCTGCCTATCTCCTATCCCACACCACACAGCAATATCGATTGTAGTTTGTAGAACACACTTTCCCTAAAATTCAGCAGACTCTGTCCCTAACAGGATTGAGAAGAGATCGTAGATCAGGAGAACTAAGTGCAGACCCCACCCCACACAGCAATATCGATTGTAGTTTGTAGAACACACTGACCCTATAATTCAGCAGACTCTATCCCTAAAATGCCTACAACTCGCCCTGCCTAAACACTCCGACCTGTCCCTCAATTCTTTCCGGACACAAATGGTTTTTTCCTGCCTATCTTTCCCTAATCAGCAGCCAGCACGTTGATGTGTGCTCTGTCCCTGATCTAAGCAGCATAATGACGCCGCTGCGGCTGCCTCGAACTTATAAAGACTTGGTCACATGCTTCAGACGGCCAATCACAGCTACTGAGACATTTTCAGGCATGGCTGGGATGGCTTAAGGCACACCAGTTAAACGATTGTTGATTGGCTGTTGAAAGCCCGCCATGAAAAGAGCGCCAAAGCATGCAAAACCCGGAAATAAAACGACCGAACACGGATTTTTACCCGAATATACAGTAAAGTGTCCGTGTTCGTGTTCGGGTAACAAAAATCCAATTATTCGGTACGAACACGAATAATACAGTCTGTGTTCGCTCAACACTAATGCTCACTAGTCACAACAAGAAGTACCTTGTGTCTACTAAACTAGTCTGCCCATTATCACCTAATGGCTATAGTGCCTAATGGAGAAAAACTTCAATCTATATAATTCAGATCCAACCAAGGATATCAGTAATGCCCATGATAACGTCCTTATCCAGGCAAGAAAGTCAGAAAGACATAGTGAAGTCCCACAATAGCTTTGACTTATTCTTTCAGCCAGACGGCATAACAAGCAGCTTGGATAAACACATCACTGGGGTGGACATTATACCGATAAGTAGTTGGCAACAAACAACGGGTGTCTGAAGCCAAACCACATACAAAAAGAAATGTCCAGGACAAAGTGTGACAACCAGATGACAATAACAGGAACCAATACAAATAAACCATTACAAATAAATAGCATAATGTAATTTTAAAGTAATTTATTTTCAAATAAATTGTAAAATTGATGCAGGGACTGTTAGGCTACTATGCATAGAATGTATAAACTTTAAAATGTATAAAAAGCCAAGATTTTTAAAGAAAATAAATTTTATTAGAAATAGGATTGTAATGCAGAGAGAAGTAACAGGTTTACCTAATTGTATCACCACTATAAAAAGAGATACCCCAATGCATCTGGGTATAGGTTGGCGCACCTCTTCTTCCAGTCACATTAAAGTGTTGGGTACGAGAGTAGCCATTTTCCACAAGAACATGGGAAAATAGCAGTGAATTAGCTAAAGTTAGTAAAGAGTGAAATTAGTTTTGTGCCCTATTTCAATATTTTTTTCACATAATAACAGCTTTTTTCAGTTAAACTTGATTCCCTAAAATGTATTTTATAAATAACTAGTGAATGTTTGCACATGCAAAAGTATGTGCTTGGGATGTAACATTTATCAAGTGGTTAATGTGATTTTTGCAGCAGATTCATCAAAAAGTTTTAGGTGTTAAAATATTATTTACAGTATCTCACAAAAGTGAGTACACCCCTCACATTTTTGTAAATATTTTATTATACCTTTTCATGTGACAACACTGAAGAAATGACACTTTGCTACAATGTAAAGTAGTGAGTGTACAGTTTGTATAACAGTGTACATTTTCTGTCCCCTCAAAATAACTCAACACACAGCTATTAATGTCTAAACCGATGGCAACAAAAATTAGTACACATCTAAGTCAAAATGGCCAAATTGGGCCCAAAGTGTCAATATTTTGTGTGGCCACCATTATTTTCCAGCACTGCCTTAACCCTCTTGGGCGTGGAGTTCATCAGAGCTTCACAGGTTGCCACTGGAGTCCTCTTCCACACCTCCATGACGACATCACGGAGCTGGTGGATGTTAGAGACCTTGCGCTCCTCCACCTTCTGTTTGAGCATGCCCCACAGATGCTCAATAGGGTTTAGGTCTGGAGACATGCTTGGCCAGTCCATCACCTTTACCCTCAGCTTCTTTAGCAAGGCAGTGGTCGTCTTGGAGGTGTGTTTGGGGTCATGTTGGTATCATGTTGGAATACTGCCCTGCGGTCCAGCGTCCGAAGGGAGGGGATCATGCTTTGCTTCAGCATGTCACAGTACATGTTGACATTCATGGTTCCCTCCATGAACTGTAGCTCCCCAGTGCCAGCAGTATTCCTGCAGCCCCAGACCATGACACTCCCACCACCATGCTTGACTGTAGGCAAGACACACTTGTCTTTGTACTCCTCACCTGGATGCTGCCACACACGCATAACACCATCTGAACCAAATAAGTTTATCTTGGTTTCATCAGACCAGAGGACATGGTTCCAGTAATCCATGTCCTTAGTCTGCTTGTCTTCAGCAAACTGTTTGCGGGCTTTCTTGAGCATCATTTTTAAAAGATCTTCCTTCTGGGATGACAGCCATGCAGACCAAATTGATTTAGTGTGCGGCATATGGTCTGAGCACTGACAGACAACCCCCCAACCCCTTTAACCTCTGCAGCAATGCTGGCTTCACTCATATGTCTATTTCCCCAAAATAACCTTTGGATATGATGCTGAGCACGTGCATTCAACTTCTTTGGTCGACCAGGGTGAGGCCTGTTCTGAGTGGAACCTGTCCTATTAAACTGCTGTATGGTCTTGGCCACCGTGCTGCAGCTCAGTTTCAGGGTCTTGACAATCTTCATATAGCCTAGGCCATCTTTATTAGAGCAACAATTCTTTTTTATAGATCCTCAGAGAGCTCTTTGACATGAGGTGCCATGTTGAACTTCCAGTGACCAGTATGAGAGAATGAGAACGATAACACCAAATTTAACACACCTGCTCCCCATTCATACCTGAGACACTAACAAGTCACATGACACGTGGGCATGACCGGGTAGGGAAAATGGCTAATTGGGCCCAATTTGGACATTTTGACTTAGGGGTGCACTCAATTTTGTTGCCAGCAGTTTTGACATTAATGGCTGCGTGTTGAGTTATTGTGAGGAGACAGCAAATTCACACTGTTAAACAGGCTGTACACTCACTACTTTACATTGTAGCAAAGTGTAATTTCTTCAGCATTGTCATGTGAAAAGATATAATAAAATATTTACAAAAATGTGAGGGGTGTACTCAATTTTGTGAGATACTGTAAGTGTTAAATAAAGTGATTGTAAACACATGCAATGAAAAACAAACAAAGCATCGCCCTCTATAGTGTGTATAAGCCTCAATCCAAACCACATAGCGTGGTTTACTATCTGTTCCCTCTGCTATCTGTCACTTCTGACAGATTATACCAACACCACAGATTAACAACCTTAGCTTTGCATGTATGTAGAGGTGGGGTGTCCATTCTCTCCTCTTAGGCATCAGACTAAGCACAGCTCCCTGTGCTTTGCTGTTCAGTGTGTGACATCATATGCCCACCCCCTGCCTTCTGAAGCTCAGACATTCTGTGTAAAATGTGTGCTTTAGGAGACTGTAGAGAAGAGAACACTGTAGAAAAACAGCTACAACTTAGGTAGGTGGATTGGATTCATCTCTGTGTATCACCTGATGACAGTCACTTCAGTGAGTATATGTACCACTTTAGGACTGGTTCTCCTTTTGAAATCAGATAATACTCAGTTGCTGACATGAAAGATGGGGCCTTTTCTGGAAGTTTTGGTAGAGTTAGTTCACTATTATATTTGTTGACATTAAAATGTGTCTGTGACATAATAAGCTTTAATGTGGAATTTAATTTATTTAGCTCAAGATGACAAAGTGGTCTATGCAGCATGAACCTAATAGAAATGTGTTTTTGCTAAGCACTATTTAAAATCTGTTTTTAATTAAAGTGTCACCAAACCTACATCATAAAACTATCAATAAATGGTGTATTAAATGCTGTTCATACTCTCTCAGTCACTATGAGATTTGTTTTCTGTAATCTGCAAAAAAAAAAAAAAAACGTGGTTGATCCTGCTACTCTCTATCTTAACCTTATGTCCAAGTCCACAATTAAGCTAGGGATTTTGCAGCTGTGGTGGCAACTCTGCACATGCTCAGTTTTATGTGAATTTCTTTGCTGAGCATTTCCTCCCTATCACATCTGAGCAGCCCATGTGACCATAGAGTCATACCTGTTGTTGTGTTCACAGTGGTAAATGACAGCCCACTCCCCCCTCTTCCCTCTCAATGCCCACTAACCAGCTAAACACAGCAAGGGCAGGATATTACATGTAGATTGATGAGGGCTTCACCTCCCTCTTATTCTAAGACGAAGGCTGGAGGGGCGTGACACAGTCTGCGAGTGGCAGAAATCCACCCACACCATGGTATTGCCAAAAATAATAAAGACTGTATTTCAATTATATATTTGTATGACAATTTGAAACAGTTAATTGATATGATTTATTTATTTTACTCTGTATTCCAATGGCTGTTTTTTTAAATGAATTTTAAACATGTGATTAGTTGCAGAGGACTATAAGCTCACCCTGCTTATGTTTCCCTGCAGACAGGCTAGGAAAGAGCTGGGTAATGTGACAGTTGTATATCGATTAGGAAAAAGGTAGTTAGTTTTTTAAATCAAAATAATTACAGTGCCATCATTGACATATAGAAATAGAAGGATAATGTAAATTAAACGGTGTGTGTTTAGTATCACTTTATTTGGCATTTTATACTTTTTTCCTATTTTTTTGTGCTTTATTTAGCAGGTAATATAAAATCCCCTGGCTTACTATGGATTTTGACAATTATCTTGTCCAGTTGTATCAAGTAAGACTAAAAATCACTCTGCAAGAACACCAAATTGCATTGGAGAATTTGCCTGCAAACTACATAGCAGGGCAAAGCATGTCTTTTTGATGTTCACAAAAACTTTTTTTTAAAATCAGATACCTTTTAACATTTCTTTACACATACAAACTTGTACAGGAACACAAGGTAAAAACAAGGTACAGACACACAGGCTCATAAAGGACATACAAGTTGCTTATACCATCGATACCAATGTTAATTATGATTATTATTTTTATTAGGAATAATGATCTCTTCTGTGTGGTACTTGAATTAAAACCCTTAAGTCAATTTCAACTCAATTGTAATTAGAACATTGATGGAGATTTTCTAAAACTGGAGCACTCAGAATCTGGTGCAGCTATGCATGGTAGCCAATCAGCTTCTAACTTCACCTGCTGTTTTGGCTATGGAACAGAAAGTAAAGGTACATCTCCTTAATGAGACACAGATGGCAAAAAAAACAACAACTGACTGGGATTCTAAAGTAAAAAAGAAAAAGTATTGCCTATAGTTCAACTTTAAGGCAAATAGACTGTGCACTTTGCAAGTTGCTAGAGCTTATTAAATGAGGTAAGGCTTCACTTTACAAAGAAAACCCAATCATATTCCAGAAAATTTGCTTGCACATAATTGCCTTAATCCCTTCATTTACTAAGCTCTGGAACAACTGCACTTGCAAAGTGTTCAGTCTATATGCCTTTAATAAATCCACACCACTACATGTAACAAAATATATCTTTTCTCCTGTCATTTCGTCAGATTTTTAGAGACTTTTTTTGTGTATATATATATATATACAAGCAGGGCCGGACTGGGAATAAAATTCAGCCCTGGAAATAATTTCATACCAGCCCCATAAAATTATTATACCACCCCAACAGCATAACGTCATTATTTTCTTGTTCATAAAAGGGAAAACCATGCATTTTAAACCACATTTGGAGAGTGTATTATATATAGATAAGACAGATATGAAAGCACATTGGGCTTCATTTTTTATATATAAATATAAGAGAAAATTTTGGTTAAAAGTGGTGAAAGTGGAGCAATCAAGGGGGACCCCAGGAACTCTGGGAATGTGTGTGTGTGTTGGGGGGGTTACTGATATAAGTGGGGCCTTTATATCAATGCCCTCTTACATTATTGTATTCACTCCCCCCTTACATCACTGATCCCCCCCCCCCCACTCAGTTGGCTCCAGCTTGGTGGCTCTGGTTTTATGCTATAGTCTCCTCTCCACAGTCCACATACCTTTGACTTCTCCTATGACCCCCATCCCAGCGGCTCTCCAACTCTTGACTCCTCTCCAGACTCCCCCCATCAGAGACTGCAGACATTATAAAAGACAAGAGATAGTCAGAGGCTGCAGACATGATACAAAAGATGGTTAGAGACTGAGAACATGATACATGAGATGATCAGTGGCAGCAGACATGATACGAGAAATGGTCAGAGGCAGCAGACATGATACAAGAGATGGTCAGAGGCAGCAGACATGATACAAGAAATGGTCAGAGGCAGCAGACATGATACAAGAGATGCTCAGAGGCAGCAGGCATGATACAAGAAATGGTCAGAGGCAGCAGACACGATACAAGAGATGGTAAGAGGCAGCAGACATGATACAAGAGATGGTCAGAGGCAGCAGACATGATACAAGAAATGGTCAGAGGCTGCAGACAGGATACAAGAGATGGTCAGAGGCAGCAGACATGATACAAGAGATGGTCAGAGACTGCAGACATGATACAAGAGATGGTCAGAGACTGCGGACATGATACAAGAGATGGTCAGAGACTGCGGACATGATACAAGAGATGATCAGAGGCAGCAGACATGATACAAGAGATGGTCAGAGACAGCAGACATGATACAAGAGATGATCAGAGACTGCAGACATGATACAAGAGATGGTCAGAGGCAGCAGACATGATACAAGAGATGGTCAGAGGCAGCAGACATGATACAAGAGATGGTCAGAGGCAGGAGACATGATACAAGAGATGGTCAGAGGCAGCAGACATGATACAAGAGATGGTCAGAGACCGCAGACATGATACAAGAGATGGTCAGAGACTGCGGACATGATACAAGAGATGGTCAGAGGCAGCAGACATGATACAAGAGATGGTCAGAGGCAGCAGACATGAAACAAGAGATGGTCAGAGACTGCAGACATGATACAAGAGATGGTCAGAGGCAGCAGACATGATACAAGAGATGGTCAGAGACAGCAGACATGATACAAGAGATGATCAGAGACTGCAGACATGATACAAGAGATGGTCAGAGACTGCGGACATGATACAAGAGATGGTCAGAGGCAGCAGACATGATACAAGAGATGGTCAGAGACTGCAGACATAATACAAGAGATGGTCAGAGACTACAGATATGATACAAGAGATGGTCAGAGACTGCAGACATGATACAAGAGATGGTCAGAGGCTGGAGACATGATACAAGAGATGATCAGAGACTGCAGATAGGATACAAGAGATGGTCAGAGGCAGCAGACATGAAACAAGAGATGGTAATAGACTGCAGACATGATATAAGAGATGGTCAGAGGCAGCAGACATCATACAAGAGATGGTCAGAGACTGAAAACATGATACAAGAGATCAATGCAGCCTCACCAGTGCCTACCAAATGCAGCCTAAACAGTGCCCACCAAAAGCAGCCTAATCAGTGCCCACCAAATGCAGCCTAATCTGTGCCCACCAAATGCAGCCTAATCTGTGCCCACCAAATGCAGCCTAATCCGTGCCCACCAAATGCAGCCTAATCTGTGCCCTCCAAATGCAGCCTAATCTGTGCCCACCAAATGCAGCCTAATCTGTGCCCACCAAATGTAGTCTAATCAGTGCCCACCAAGTGTAGCCTAATCAGAGCCCACCAAATGCAGCCTAACCTGTGCCCTCCAAATGCAGCCTAATCTGTGCCCACCAAATCCAAATGCAGCCTAATCCATGCCCACCAAATGCAGCCTAATCCGTGCCCACTAAATGCAGCCAAATCCGTGCCCACCAGATGCAGCCAAATCCGTGCCCACCAAATGCAGCCTAACCAGTGCCCACCAAATGTAGCCTAACCTGTGCCCACCAAATGCAGCCTAGTCTGTGCCCACCAAATGCAGCCGAATCCGTGCCCACCAAATGCAGCCAAATCTGTGCCCACCAAATGCAGCCAAATCTGTGCCCACCAAATCCAAATGCAGCCAAATCTGTGCCCACCAAATGCAGCCTACCAGTGCCTGGATCACACACATCAGCAATTTCTTGCAGGGTCAGGGAGCTTGGATTTGATTTGCCCGGGCTGCAGTGCCACTGTAACAAAGCCCCGCCTCCTAGACTGACTCCTATGATACACGTCACACTGATTCATTTTCACAGCATTGGATCAGTGTTCCGCCTATCACAGGACCAGGTCTAGGAGGCGGGACTTTCTTACTTTTCTGACTCAAGCATCGTACACAAGGAGAGGAAGAGGGAGAAGAGGACTTTGACGCCCCTCCCCTCTGTCACAGATCACGGCACACCTGCTGGGCTGTGTACCCGGCCACTCGCCCAGGATCGGTAATGGGCACTGCTGCAGCCGCCCACAGCGGCCCCAAGGCAGGCAGCCTACCGGGATTTTTCCTGATATCCCGGTAGGCCAGTCCGGCCCTGCATACAAGCATATACACAATTTACTCCCAAAAAAAATCCCACTCACTCTAAACAAAATACAATGTACATGCATATCACAATGGTCTAATCCCTTTTTAGAACATATGTCATATGTAGTGGGGATACTTTACTTTTTCACAATTATTTTTAGAGATATCTTTGGCTTAAATAGACAGAATCAGAATAGGAATAGACAAGTATTCTTACAATATTCTTACAAAGGTGTGGAACATGAGCTGTTGCGAGAGGGATGTCATCAGTTTGAAGGTTTGCCAGATGGATACCAGAGTGACACTTTTAAGAACATTAGAGATGGACAATAACTATACTCTAACAAAGCAAAACAGACCTGTCCAAAGATATAGCAATAACTTTGCCAAAAGCACAGCAAAAAATGTGGGGTTTCTCAATTAGGGTTCCCCCAGAGGTTGCTAGGGATTTCTTGAGCAATGAACAATTTCTGCCTTTCAGATAAGTTCCCTCAGACACCATTGACTTTTTTAGCTATCTGTAAGGGGGTAATTCTTCCCAGTGAACACAAGTGTAAGGAACATTCTTTCCCACTAACCATCTCACTAATGTATGATGATTTGTAGATGTAGTATTTTTTAGCAGGGGTTGCTTGGGACTCAAATATTCATTTAAGGGTTCCTCTGTGTTGAAAAAGTTGAGAAAAATGAGAAAAGTTGATTTAAAGTGTAACTAAAAGCAAATCTTTATTTTTCATTTTGGATAGAGTAATGAAGGGGTATTACCCCTGTCAGTTTTCTAGGGGGGGGTTTGCCATCTGTGTCCCATTGGGGAGAGTTACCTGCCCTGTTGCCAAAACAGGAAGTGAGATGAAATCCCCACAAATTAAGGGAATCCTTAAAAAAAAAAAAAGGATTAAGGGGGTATTATAAAAATGTATGCTGAAGACATCATTAATGCTGTCCTGCCAGTGAAATAACCTAAAGTCTTGTTTAAAAAAAAAAAAAAAATATATATATATATATATATATATATATATATATATCAAACATGTTATACTTACCTGCTATGTGCAGTTGCTTTTGCACAGAGAAGCCAGAATCATCCTCCTTCTCCATTCAGACACAGAGCCATGACCCTGTCCTTCCCCTCTCTCTCCTGATTGGCTGACTGACTTTGATTTACAGCAACGGGAGCCAATCACGCCACGCTGCTCTCTCAGCCAATGAGGAGGGGAGTTCCAGGCAGCTGAGAAACTCCTGCAACATCGCTGGATAAAGATGGGCTAAGGTAAGTATTAGGGGGTTGAGGGGGGGGGGGCTTCTGAACACAGAAGGCTTTTTTATCCAAATGCATAGAATGCATTAAGATAAAAAAAAAAAAAACCTTCTGCCTTTACAATCCCTTTAAGGCAGCAAACAAGGTAAAAACATATCAAATCATGTGTGAACCTTAAATAAATGAACTTTTTTCAACTTACCCATACTTCCTAGAGTTGAAGTAGCTGTACTGGGATGATGGCTGCAGCTATCATCCCAGTACCAAAAATTTCAGCAAGCGATTGGTTTTTCTGTACAAGTGATAACTTCTGCAAGGCACAGAAGGAGGCCCCCCCCCCCCTCCTGCCACTGCCTTAGGGTGCCCAGGGTAATTTCCGCTCAGTGTGCTAAGGGAAAGAATGTACATCTGTACCCGCCTCCCCTCTGTGATGAAAGAAACTGGAAGTGCTGAGGATTTCGTCACTTCTGGTTTTGGTTTGTTGTGTACAAGCCGTTACTGGCTTGTACGATATCTGATCAAGCCAATCTCAGAGGAGAGATCTGGGGTCTAACAGACTCCAGGTCTCTCCACAAACATGACATGTCATGGCCTGTGCTATTACAAGGGATGTTGCTCATCCCTTGTAAAAGCAATAAAGTTGAATTTAAAAAAAAAAAAGTTTTAAATAAAATAAAATATTAAGGGCCCCTGTCACCCCTTGCTCATGCGCAAATGCAAATGGATACGTAGGTCCCGCACACATATGTAAACGATTATCACACCATGCATGTAATGTCAGAGCAAGAGCAATGCAGTAAATAAGATTTGGTGCAAAGGGATTTGAGACATACAGTATACACAGAAAAGATTTTCATCAGCCATCTGATCATATTAAGCAAAATCACAGCCAAATGTAGCACCACTTATAGGAAAGCAGTTCACCCTCTTGTTTGACTCTCAAATTAGGAAGGCCAAATAGCAATTAGAATAATTAATTCTACAAGCGGTGCACTCAGCCTCATCAAATCTTCTAAACCTAAAACCTGCATACATATCCAAGGGAATAAAACAAAGGGAATAATACAAAATCCCGGAGAGGAGGGGGGCCACAGAGAGCAAAGAGATTGACTTTAAAGCCCAGTTCCGGGTAAAAAAATGTTTTCCCTTGTAGTGGGGCTGTGCCCGCAGTACTTGGGTCAACTGCTCATTTTTGTCTAGGGGATCTTCTGCTACAACGGCAAATGGGCCTCTCCCACAATCCATCGGTGGACTTTTCCTGATGTCCTCACATCCAGAGCAGATCCATGGGCATGATGATGTCAGGAACAGTCCACCACTAGAGCTCAGGGGGAAGGAGCCACAGGGACTGACCTTGTGCGAGGAGAATTGAAGGATTGGGTAGGTATATCTCTTTTCTCTAATCCCCTAGACAAAACAAGCAGTCGACCTGTGCAGTGAGGATAGGGCCACGCTACATGAAAAAACTTTTTTTGCCCGGAGTTCAGCTTTAATTTAGTCCTCCCCAGCAAAAAATACTTAACTTTTGCTCTCCCATCACTCCGATAACCTGTAGTGAGCAAACGAGAAGTCTTGTGTAAGCTATGAGTTGCTGGAACTGTAGCTTACACATGGTTAGGAATGCCCCATGATCTAGTGAAGTCACTTTGAGTGAGTCCCCTGCCCTTACATTCCTGGAAATAACAGGTATATTTCTCAGCTACTGATATATATTAGAGCAGTAGGGGAGCAGAATTAAGTTAGTTAAACTGCTCGCGAGGGCTTTTTTTAAATAGAACCTGTTGCTTTGCCCTAAATTGGCTAGAAAATGGATAGTTTTACCTTCATCTAATTAAAAGTTTTTACACATCTAGCATTAATATATTTAAAACACCCTGCCCTAGTAATGCTATTCTTGATAAAGACATGTTTAAATGGGCTTTATATTTGTTTTGACATTGCTTATTGCTTCTACTGATGTTTTTATATTAACAGTAAACGTACGCTATAACATACGCCACGACTGTTTTATTTCTCATGAAACAAGGAGGATCTGATGCTACCTAGCTGGAATCATAAGATGTAATAACAGGCTATGATTGTTTGACTACACCCACTTTAAGTATAAAAAGGACCAGGCATCTGTTCAAAGACACATCCTTGGAATCTCAAAGCTCTAAACAGACTGCACTTTACATCCTCAGTGCGAAGATACATTATGTCTCATCATCCCATCATGGCTTCCTCTGGACACAAGCACTTCAGCTCCTGCTCTGTGGCCTTACCTAAACATTCTTCCCACAGCATCCTATCACATTCTCCTAAGCATTCTGGACATGGCCACAATATCCACCATTCCTTTACCAGTGCAAGTGCCCATAATATTGGATCAAAAGGACATAAAATATCAGTTAGCAGTTATCATTCAGGAAAAAGTGGTCACGGACATGGTCATGGATCTGGATTTGGTATTGTTGGGCTTGGTCATGGATTTGGAGGACAATCTGGAGGAATCACCCCCGTAACTGTTAACCAGGGCCTATTGGCTCCTCTTAATTTGGAGATCGACCCAAGTATTCAAAGAGTAAGGACTGAAGAGAAAAACCAAATTAAAGGTCTCAACGATAAGTTTGCCTCCTTTATTGACAAGGTAAAAAAATTTTTTCTCTAATCCTAATGATTTTGTGTTTCACTCAATGTCTATCAATAAACTATTTACTGAGCTTTGAATGAGAGTTGTCTACTGAACTGATGATCTGAAAGGGCACATCCGCAGAACTATATTAGGGTTAGAAAACATGCTGATAACACCATTCTTGCCAATTGCCATGTCAATTTAAGATTAAATGTGTTTCTAATGTAGGAAACAAAGGTTACAAATTACTGTTTGTTTTCTTTGATTTAGGTAAGATTCCTTGAACAACAGAACAAGATGTTGGAGACCAAATGGGCTCTTCTGCAAGAGCAGAAGACAGCCAGGTGTCAGATTGAACCTCTTTTTGAGGCTTTTATCAGCAATCTCAGAAGGCAACTGGAGAGTCTGGAATGTGAGAGGACTCGCCTGGAGGCTGAGAGGAACAGCATGGAAGGAACTGTAGAAGAACTGAAGAGAAGGTGCGTCACAGAGTAAAATTTAAATCTATCAATGCTAAAAGTTACCAAAATACATATTCTATCTTCTAAAAGTTTAAACATCACATTACATCATAAGGCAACATGATATAATTTTAATTGAATTTAAGTAACAATTTAAATATTTCCTAAGGACTACCCAAACTTACTTTACTACACATATCATTTTCAAACAGACACCCTTTTAAGGTCTGATCATTTTAACTGTCCTAGCAAGGTAGTAAACTTGGATTTCTGTATATTATTTAATAACTAATTGGCACATACTAGCAACAAACTAGCCCCATTATGCACATAGATAGATGCCAACACTGTCAGCTGACTAGTCCATGTCCAACTTGGAGAGTTTTATTATACTTAAATTACATTAAGACATGGCTGCTGAGCACCATCTTGACTGTTAGCATCTTCCTCTGAAAGGTGTTGATTTAAATAACAACTTGCTACACATTTTGTGCATGCATACTATCCTCTATGCAAAATACAGATTAATTATAGCTCAATATAATCTTACCAACTTTGATTTCACTGCAGGTATGAAGATGAGGTCAACAGAAGAACAGCAGCAGAGAATGAATTTGTATCTCTGAAGAGAGTAAGTGATAAATATTCACTCTTGGTAATCTTGGGAACATACAAAACTAGAAGCATTCATAAGCTAGAAGCCTGTATTTCTTCAGAAGGAGATCATTGTTTGACATTTTTATTGTAGGATGTTGATGCTGCTTTCATGAACAAAGCTGAGCTGCAGGCAAAGGCAGACTCCCTGACTGATGAGATCAACTTCCTCAGGACTCTTTATGATGCGGTAAAACAAACAATATTTTTTTCTATATTCATATTTACACATAATTTACTACTTGACCACCTGGTAAAATATCCCACTTACATTATTTCATTTTACAATACAAAACCTTTTTATTTAACTTGAATTTTGAATTTATTCTTCTGCAGCCTTGATGTTGCACACATACTCACATTAAGTAAGTGAGAACTCATTTTTTATCAGGTGGTGGTAGGACCTCTTTCAGTATAGTATTGCTATCTATTTTTTTTTTTTGGTATCAGATTTTATTGCTATCTGTGTACATTTTTGGGAGATTTATGCTTACTTCCTGCCCCATTTACTGTTTTGACTAATGCAAAATCGAAAACTTAGATATTGTCACTGGAACAGTTGTTAAAGGCCAATCTGCCACTAATCTGTCCCCCTTGACAATTCGGATGTGTGGGGTCGCTCCTTAATCCTGTCATATTTCCAAGTGTGAGGAGTAATCGCCAGGAAAAACACAGGCAGCAATAAATATCTGATATAGGTTACATACATTGTATTTTACAACATATTTTTACAGTTAATAAAGTTGAAAAAAAAAAACACTGGTCCATCCAGTTTAACCCTGTATGTTCTGCTTCCTTAGGAAGACATCTAAAAGTTTTTTTTTTTTTAGTTACTGACCCTCTCAGCTAGAACTCTTACCTCAATCTAAGATCAAACGTGTTTTCTTCTAACCTCAATGTGGGCCATTTGTCATCTGCATGGATCGTAGAGTAAACAATTTTTAACAGTTAGTGAAGTCACTTTGATATAGTTGTCTATTGTAGTCATATCCCCTCTTAAAAGCCTTTTCTCCAGAGTGAATAACTGTAGTCTATGTAATTGATCCTCATAACTGAGGAAACCTTATGTAATTGTCTGGAGTTCTGCTTGAACCTAATTGGGCTAGCTGTTGCCAAACAGAATATTGAAATTACGATGGGTGGATGTTGTATGATAGCAGAAGCACATACATGCTTACACAAGAGTGTAATTCATCATTACAGGGAATGGCTCAGTCCTCATAAGGAGAGCCTCTGCTTGCTTTTGGCACTTGAGGAATGGTGGTTCCCTCTGTAGCTCAGAGGAGAACTGATGTGAATACATAGGCCTGGAGTTGGGCAGGTGCTGTGGGTTAATTATCAAAAATATATAATATGAATTGCATCCCAATAGAACCTATATGCTTAGCATCTTAATAAAAAGAACTAGAAAAGCCAGAAATGTCAAAGGTTCACTTTAATAAGATAAGATCTAATCTAAATATAGTAAACTGAAACTTTACTGATAAATTTTAGCTACTGTAGTTTGAAGATCATTGTTGCTTTCATTTAATAAGCCTGAATTTATCAAAGTAATATAGTATTATTGTTGCAGGAGATTGGTCAGCTCCAGGCTCAGATATCAGATACTTCAGTAGTGGTTTCCATGGATAACAGCCGAGATCTGGACATGGACAGTATCATTGCTGAAGTCAGAGCTCAGTATGAGGAGGTTGCAAACAGGAGCAGAGCTGAGGCCGAAGCCATGTACCAATCACGGGTGAGTCTGGCATTTTATCTGTTCTTTTCTATATAAATCAACATCAAATTAGCCTGATTTTTTTCATTATTTACTCTTTTGCAATCAGTTTGAAGACCTGAGAATGGCAGCAGGAAGGAACGGCAATGATCTGCAGAACAGTAAAAATGAGATTGCTGAACTCAATCGAACAATTCAGAGACTTAAAGGAGAAATTGAGTGTGCCAAGTCTCAGGTATATAATGTTATTTTAAAAACAGGTGTCTCCCTTATATTTTGTTATATCATATAAAGTTTACTGTACTTTTGGTATATTGTCACTTTATTATGGCTTACTGGTGATTTAGTATATTTTCCATGGGTTAAAGCTGAGCTCCAGGCAGATATAAAAAAGCACAAACAAACACAAATATGTATTTATAATAATATTAAAAAAATTAAACATATTTTTTATTTTGACACCTGTATTTGACTTAAAATTAGCTTTTGCCCCTGTACCAGATTAGATGGAGGGCAGTACTAAAAGTCAAACAGATGTCCTGTAATGTACAAGTAATAACAAGAGGAGAGAGCTGAGAGACAACTTCATCAGTCTATGTGAAGTAAGTTCTATACGTTTTTACAAAAAAAACTTAGAAAAGTACTATCATCTCTTCCCCCAGCGTGCTGCACTTGAAGCTGCCATCAGTGAGGCTGAAGAACGCGGTGAAGCTGCTGTCAGGGATGCCAAAAATAAGCTGGCTGAGCTGGAGGCTGCTTTACAGAAGGCCAAGCAGGACATGGCTCGCCAACTGAGAGAATACCAGGAGCTGATGAATGTCAAACTGGCTCTGGATATTGAGATTGCCACTTATAAAAAGATGCTGGAGGGAGAGGAGCACAGGTAAGTGTGATATTTCTTAGAATGGGACTCTTCTAAAATTCTAGTAGTGTAAAGCAATGGAAAAGTGAAAAACTACACATAGCAAGAATACAAATAAATCATGAAGCACTTGATACATATTTGCATTTCATTTATGAAATAATAGAAACACATTTTAGAAATGTATCATTGTATTTTAATTTTATCTTTGTTTTACTATTATTAAATTACTTTAGATGCTAACGCTGTTTATTTTATTTTTTTTCCAGATTGGGTTCTGACGGCCATGTTAATGTTTGTAAGTAACCTAATAAGTCAATATTCATTATTTTTAAGGGTTTAAACTATACACAGCATTATATGAAGAAGTTAATTTAATGCACACATAATCACATGGACCCATAGAAATGGACAAAAGCTGCATATAATTAAATCAGTGTTTAGTTACAATGTATTAGACATGTTTTGTATTCATAAATGTGTAAGAAAACTGAATTATTACTTAGTTTAATAGGTTTAGAGCTGGGATTTATTGCCAAATTTTTATTTCTACAAAATCTGGTAAATGGTGCCATATTAATGATAGATTTGGATATTATGCTCACAATATTCTATTGAAAGCAAAATGCTTGCCTAGAAAGCTTTTAAGAGAAATTCTAAAAGGCTATCTACTTTTTTTTCTAGCTGTTCTTCACTCCAGCACTGGAGGAAAACATCATTCGGGGGGACACCATGGAGGACACCATGGAGGACACCATGGAGGACACCATAACCATCATCACAAGGGAGGATTCAGCTCAGGCAGCCATATCTCTAAAATGAAGCACCACTCTAGCCATGGGCACCACTGCTAAAGGATGCAACTTGTGTGTACCAAGCATGCTTAAAGGACCAATAAACCTAAAATAAAGTAGGCTTATATTAAAACATAATTGAAAACATATGTTTCATATTTAAACAAACTCAGAAACATATGCAAACTGAACAATAGAGATAAAGCTATGATTGTGGGGTAAATGTTTTCTGGTACCACTGGAATTCTGCTCAGTTATCCCACTGAAGGACAGAGCAGTCAGCCTCTCCCTAGCCTGAAATGGCCAATAGCACAAAGCTGTACTATACCCTCAATCACAAAAAATAACAAAATCCAACACATTCTTACACAATGGTTCATTTAGACTTTAAACATTTACTTATAGCTCTACATACTTTTATGTAAGCCAACTTTTTATGTTTAATGGTCCTGTAAGCCTCATATATATTTATTGTTGCATATACAATGAAACCTCTAGTCTCTTTTGCCACTAATAGTTATGCTTATGTATTAAAATCTTACCACAATGCAAACCTAAGGATCATGTAGAAAATGAATAGTAAAGACAATGCAGCCTATTCCTTTAATTACTTATCGGTCTACAGCAAGAAAATGAAAACTTTTTATTAATATGGATAATAATCAGAGCAACAGAACTGCAGATAAATATAAAGCTCAGTGAACTTAGTTTAGAAGTTAGAATAGAATGTGTTAGCAAAAATCCTTATTTTAATTTCGCTTTCACATGATTGAGTTTTTAAAGTGAAAGGTTCACTTTATTTGCTATCATCCATTTGGTAATTGAACAACCACTACATATTTAGTTGATCAACACATACATGTTGTGAAAGCTCAAAACGTAAAGGTATAATAAATATATAAAAAATATATAAATATTTATGAATTTCCATTTCTGACATGTGAATGCTTAAGGAGTAGCTCTTTTTAACTGCCAAACATAGTACAACCATGATGCAGAGGTGGGCTGTCTATTGGGCAGTTAAATGGTAACAGGTGACCCCCAGAATACTACTGGTTTGCTGCATGAGCTACCATGGGTCTGCCAAACATATTCTGGGGGTCATCAAATAGTAAGTATCTACTAAATGCTAGACATGCAATACACTTCTGCTTCATGCAATTACAGCTAGGCAGTGGAACTCCAAGCCACAAGGGACCATGTGGTATATCTGTGTTTCATTTGGGGTATTTCAGTTTGTTATCCCTATGTGAGTCATGCTGTGTAGTAACCTACAAGATCACAAAAAGCTTAAAACTCAAGGGAAATACATAATCAGTGTCTTCAACCTTTACCTTTCCAGCCTCTTGAGAGATTTGCCTTCCTGCAGTGTAATCAATAGTTACCTACATAAAGAGAAATCCAATACAGAGAATATATCCAATTTACAAAAATATCAGTCAGTCTTCTATGAGGGATTTTATGGCAGAGGTTCCTAACAAATTGGGACATGATGTATAGGGTGGCAAACCATTGCGGTAATGGGATTTGCTATGTGATAAATAGGCATATATACATAGTTTATATGTATATATCTTGGTTATACAACATAGATTGTTTAAAAGTAAGCATTGTATAACAAAAGAATAAGAAGACTGTTGATGTACTGAATATTGATAA
Organism: Pelophylax lessonae; assembly: GCF_965119305.1. Taxonomy (NCBI): domain Eukaryota; kingdom Metazoa; phylum Chordata; class Amphibia; order Anura; family Ranidae; genus Pelophylax; species Pelophylax lessonae. The sequence goes on from NC_138769.1 coordinate 609,249,466, forward strand.
GTCTGTATTGTGTTTAACGGTAACATATAATATCTGTGAAAACAAGGGAATTATGCAGGAACTGTATATCTTTTATAAACCCTGGAAAACATCCTGTCTAAAGAAAGGTTTGTGTATTTTCAGATGATGACAGGCTAGTGGTGATTAGTCCAGGTAGACATGAAATAAACTGTTTTTGCTCATTTCTTTATACTCTACTTCTCCTTCTGAAATACAGATAGTTGATGTACAATGGTCAAGACCTTACAGCTTAAGAATACCACTACAGCAAAGGCAAGAAATTATTTTCAGTTAGGAATTTATTGGTATATCTTAATTATATTTCCTTCTCCAAAGACTTCCAAGTTCTTGTCCATACATTCTAATTCATTCATATTGATTTTTATGTGTATGTTACCTATGCTGTACAACTGTATAAGTAATTTTCAAGTATGGGTGTATGTCAATAAAATTCTACTTTTCACTAAATTATGTCTGTTGTTTTGGAAATGGTTTCAATGAAATGTATACAGTTTTCCCACTATCAACACATTCTATTACCTTTTTTTACTAGTAATAAATACTTAAATCATATATAAAAGATTTACCAAAGCATTAAAATAAAACAACATTAGGGATTGATTTACTAAAACTGGAGAGTTGAAAATCAGGTGCAGCTCTTCAAAGAAACAGCTTCCAGGTTTTTTTTTTTTTTTTGTCAAAGCTTAATTGAACAAGCTGAAATCAACCCCATAAGCCTCTTAAAATGTATTTACAAATTTGAAGCCACATTTGGATAAAACCTACATTATATTTGTTACATGTCCCTATTCACATAGTATATACTTTAAAAAACATATTTAAAAATTGCAACTTCTTTTTTTTACATGCTCTACTCTGGACCCTCAAGCAAGAAAAAAATCCTGCTTAGTTTTTTTGGTTTATGAGAGGTCTGGGCTTCTGGGTTTACAATATCTAAATCTTTCTTTACTGTGCTGGCAGATCTCTAATAGCAATTGTAACTAAATTTGAACACTAAAAAAGGGTTAAAAATGTAGAGGCTAGGCTTCTTAGGTTGTATGGTAATGAGGACTGACTTGGGACAGGCTCACTCTAACATTGTTCAAAAAACCTTGCAGTCGATCATGGCACATTCTCCGGAGAAACCTCTAAAAGGTAAGAAATACTTTTAAAAAAATGTAGCCATACTGTGTAAATGGGAAGATGCTTTAAAGTAATATTAAACATCAAAATACTAGTGATTAGACTCTGCCTGTGCCACATCCCTCATGAACTATACAAAATTGTTTCCCCTGAATATTGGGACTTTTTAGACACTTTTAGGTTTGATCATACAAATGAAAAAATGGTTATAAAAAAAAGTATATTTTTTATAATACAAAAATTTTAAAATACAAAAAATACATGACAATGTTCACAGGACACAATGTATGCATATTACGATGGACTACAAATACACCAACTGTGAAGGATGCGATGATGAAGTTGTAACTTCCTCCACCCAATGCGTTTCAGAGAGCAAAAACTCTCCTTCATCAGGGGTATAGGAGGTGTCACTTAAAGTCAATCACAGGGCATTGCACGTAGACATTACATGTACCCTCTTAAAAACAAAATCTGAAGTTTCTGCTTGTCCACCCAATTTTTGTCAGCTTATATGAGGTTTGTTCATAGGAAAACAATAGCGGGAGTTGTAATTTTAGAATTTTAATTTTTTTGTGGTAAAACAGCCACAAGTGCGGAAATCAGATGTCACTGAGACCTATAAGACTCCATCCCTGAGACTCCAAGACTATAATGAATGTGCTTAGGTTGGATTCAAGTATTGAATTCCCTGAAAACTAGTTGTTATCAGGATGGTGTGTAGTAAGGTGTCATCAGTTGGAAGCACATAGCTGTGTGGCAAGAAGAAAACCATTGTTGAAAGAAAGCCATAAGAAGTCCCGATTTCAGTTTATGAGTAGCCATGTGGGGGGACAGCAAACATGTGGAAGAAGGTGCGCTGGTTAAATGTGACTAAAATTTTTGGCCTAAAAATAAAACATTAAGTATGGTGGAAAACTACCACTGCACATCACTCTGAACACGCCATCCCCACCATGAAACATGGTGGTGGCAGTATTATGTTGTGGGATGCTTTTCTTTAGCAGGGACAGGGAAGCTGGTCAGAGTTGATGGGAAGATGGATGGAGCCGATTACAGGGCAATCTTAGAAGAAAACCTGTTAGACTTTACAAAAGACTTAAGACTAGGGCAGAGGTTCACCTTTTAGCAGGACAATGACCCTAAACATACAGTCAGAGTTAAAGTGGAATGGTTTAGATCAAAGCATATTCAAGTGTTAGAATGGCCCAGTCAAAGTCAAGACCTAAATCCAATTGAGAATCTGTGGCAAGACTTAAAAATTGCTGTTCACAGACACAATCCATGCAATCTGACTTAGCTTGGGCTAATTTGCAAAGAAGAATGGGCAAAAATTCCACTCTCTAGATGTGCAAAGCTAGTAGAGACATGCACCAAATACTTTTGTAATTGCAGCAAAAGGTGGTTCTACAAAGTATTGACTTAGGGGGGCTGAATACAAATGCACACCACAGTTTTCAGATATTTATTTGTAAAAGATTTTGAAAAACTATGGTATATATACTTTATATGAAAATCGATCAGTCCTGATGTACTGACTCATTTATTGAGACCCCAAAATGACAGAAGTGTACAAATACCCCAAATGACCCCTTTTTGAAAAGTAGACAGTCCAATGTATTTAGTACATGTTTTTTCACAAAGGTATCAATTTAACAAGTTATGTCTCACACACAGCAAAGGCATACTTAGAATTACACCCCAAAGCACATTCTGCTATGCTTCCTGAGTATGGCGATGCCACATGTGTGAGACTTTTTCACAGCCTAGATGCGTAGAAGAGCCCAAATCCAAGGAACCCATCGGCGATAGGATAATAGATATAGGATTGATAATAAAAGGCATGACCGATGTGAGTCTCAGTAAGGACATCTATATAATAGGTGTACAAACGGATAAATGTAATAATAGCATATCTAAAATTCATATTAATAAATAGCACATTTATTGTGACAACAAAAATTCCATGGGTGCTCAATCTCTCAACATATATAATTTGATATACAAAATGAAATATAACCCAGAAAATGGGACGTTGACACCCATAGGACGTTGACACATTCAATAATCCATTTTAACATTTATAATACAAATATAACATATATAAATACACATATTAAATCATGTACACAAAGTATATAACTGGGGATAAATATATTGATCTTGAATCCAAGACAGTAATATATAAAGAGCAAATTAAATATACGACTAGATTCTTCATAGATACATGTTCTTGAGATAAAGGAGGCTTGCATAAATATTTATGATTCGAATACTTGTAGGCTCGACGCATTTCGTGGATCTACGTCCACTCATCAGGAGCATAAAAATTGTATATTGATTGTGTATCTGAAAAAATGGATATATATTATACCAGAAAATTTGTATAAGGAGGAAAAAAAAAGGGGGGGGGGGCGGAAATAAATAAATATATATAAAAAAGTATGGAGTGAACACTACCTTAAGTGGTGTCATACCTCCAAACAATCCAATTTTAGGTGCAGGGTCGAGCCGGGAGATGCCTGACCCGGGGCATGGACAACATCCAATGGAATGGGAAAAAGCAGCAGGGAGGTATAAGCCCACAGTGGAGATAGGAAGACATTGAGTTGACATATAATTTTTCTCATCAAGGAATGATATAGTAGGTACTCCAAAGTCAATGAAATCTGAAATCATATATATAATATGTACTATATTACACTATATTTATTTATTAATATCAGAGAAGAAACTGATGTTCATAGAGAAAGGAATATTTGCCAGATGCAGAACAATCTCTTGTTGTGAAAAGAAGAGGGTGAGACACCAAGATAGATTCCAAAGGTATACATATATCAGGGAGTTATTCAGTAAGAGGGGGTGGTTATCTCCACCGGGGGACAAATAAGGACAAGGAGAGTAATATTAGGTGAGGAGGTGTGATATAATGCCAGTATGGAAAATAAAAGGAGATATAAGTAAGAAATTAGGTCGATTATAAGACCACAGTGAGGCACATATCCTGGGAAGAATTCATGCCGTGAGTATAATCGTTATGTAAAAATGTAGTGAACCAGGTGAATCCAAATAGGATATAAGATAAGAATCGCCAGAATCTGGTGTGAAGGAAAAATGAGGTGAAGCCCAAAGTGAGTGGAAAAACCACAGTGATATACATAAGTGTACTGAAGATAAAGTGGGTCGTACCAAAACCGCGGAACAAATATATTGATAAATAGTAAAACAGAATTCAACAAAAAATATACAAGGAATCACCGAAAACCAGTGTGAAGGGGATTAGAAGTAGAAGCCCATAGTGAGTATAAGGACTCTAGTAAAGCACATAAGTGTCCAAAGAATACAGTAAGTCATGCCGAAACAGCAGAAACAATTCATGCAGTAAAGATGACAGTTGTGTTAGCAAGTAGTAAACTCAATTACCGCGAAAAGGTCTACAAAGAGATCACCAAAGTCCAGTGAAAAGATGGGAAATAAACTCATGACCAGCCTGCAAGTCCCAAAGTATGGATGTGATCCACGCCAACGTCATGTCGGCGTTGGATATATAGGGGCGGAAGATAGACCTCCCACATCCGGTCAAAGGACCGGATGTTGGTCAGAAAGAGCCACCTCCGAGGCAGATGGATATCAGTGACCATGGCAACGCGGCGTCAGATAGACGCAGCATAGCTCGCCCACTGTGCATGGCGCCGATGGTAGGAGCACAGCCCCGCCCCCAGCCTGGATGTGGATACAGAGACAGACCAGAGGAAGTGGAGGCTAAAAGTACCATCGCAGCCCCGGAACCAGGAAATCCGGGCTGGAACCATGACCTCCAAATCTGAGTTGGGGTATATATTAAATCAAAAATGAAAAGAAAAAAATGTTTTAAGTAACTAATAATAAAAGGGCGTAATATAAAAGTAATGAGAAATAGGTGACAGTAGTAAAACATATTTTTGTTTTTGTAAACTATATATACACATTAGCAGAAAAATACTTGTGTATAAAGAACAGAGGTGGCAGACCTATACAGCGGGTGTCTTCCACCCAAAAAAGTCTAATGGAGCAAAATATGGGGAATAGATCTGCCACATCATAACGTTGGAAAATTGTCCAGCTGTCTCCATCCCTAATTGTATATAGCAAAAAAGGAAGAAAATATGGGACTTTAAATGAGTACAGCTGGACATACAAATATAAATAAATATATAATATCTATAGCCTAGAAGATCCCGAATATAAATAGTTTTCTTTTGCTTGGGTTCCAGTGCTAATAAAATACTCCTGTGATAGGATTAGAGGATGTATGGAATATGCTGTTCCCCTGATGAATAGCAGCTTAAAGTGGAAGATATATGACACCCTATGACTTGGATTTGCAGTATATACACCTGATTGCAGCTCTATCATACACATTTTTTTATTGGGTGAGTTAAAGGAGCTGAAGAGTGTGAAGAGAAGTAACACTGTTCAGGTGAGTCTGTGTCTATGATCCAAAGTGGGTGCTGAACCTCTGCTCGCCACCGCAAACAGTTTACATGAAGAAATTGGTCGCATACAACCAGGAAGCTTAGTGAAGAAAAAGTTTTTTATTCGTACATGCACAAGTACAAGGTACAGCAAGATGCATATGGTAGATGCGCTTCACATTAATTCAACGTGCTTGTTCGCTAAGTGAACAATCGCGTTATATTTGTGTGAAACGCATCTACTATATCCATCCTGCTGTACCTTGTACCTGTGCATGTAAGAATAAAGAACTCCTTCTTCACTAAGCTTCCTGGTGGTGTGCGACCAATTTTTTCATGTATGAAAGGAGTTGTAAAGGCAGAAGGTTTTTTATGCATTAGGCACCCCCTACTACTTACCTGAGCCCCTTCCTTATACAGCGATGTCCACGAGTCAACTTGGTCTCCCTCCTGATTGGCTGATACACAGCCGTGGCGCCATTGGCTCCCACGGCTGTCAATCAAAGCCAGTTAGCCAATCAGGAGAAAGAGGGGGTGGGGCCGAATGGCAGCTCCATGTTTGAATGGACCCTCGGAGCTGCAGCTCGGCTCAGGTGCCCCCATAGGAAGCTGCTTTCTGTGGGGGAACTCAATAGGAGGGAGGAGCAAGGAGCAGGAAAGAGGGACCTGAGAAGAGGAGGATCCGGGTTGTCCTGTCCAAAACCAACTGCACAGGGCAGGTAAGTATAACATGCTAGTTATTTTTATTTTTTTAAAACAAAACTTTAAAATCACTTTAAAAGTTATTACTTTATTTCAGCTCAACACCATTTTACAGCTTACAGTGATATAAGGTATATGAAGTTGAAGGTTATACTGATGTAAGGTACCTGAGACTGAAATACTATCATACGTATTTTTATTGGGTGAGTTATAATCTGGTATTTTATTTCAGCATAAAACCATTTCACAGCTTACAGTGACATAAGGCATTTTATGTTGAATGTTATACTAGTGTAAGGTATCTGAGACTGAAGGCGAAATGAAAGGCAGCTTTGGGTAAGCCATTTAGTTTGCTCAAATATAGTAGGAGTGGTGGTGGTAGATTCTTTTCCCGTTTGCCCTTCACTCTGTATGTTTGTCCCTGAATAACTTGATTGTCACTGTATGCTTCAGACAGCTGAAGGATTTGATTATTACTTTCAGCTCCTTAGTATACCTGGAGTCAATTAACTACTGTCTTTGATGCTGCTCTGGGCTTGTTCTCTGGTTGGTATTCCTCTTGGCCTTCCTGTGTCTCTCCGCCACCTTTGGATGTTTTTGTAAATGTATTTGTTTTGTTTGTTTTTTTGGTCAGTCCCTTCCTCTTGTGGAACAGGTGGACTGCTATTTTTTACAGTTGTAAAAATATATATTTTGAGTGTTCTGTTTGTATCACCCTATACATAAGCAGTTTTATGATGTACTCTTTCTATTTTTATGCTTAATAGATGAGACTCACCAGTATATGGAATTTTATTCCATGAAGAAATCTGATGTCTTGAAGAGGCGGCATAAGACCATGAAACGCGTTGAAATTTTCTAGTGGATTCTTGCCATTACACCTTCTGGCTTTTATAATGATATGTAATGTTTTTATTTAATGTCTTTGTTAATAAAAAAAGTATTTTTTAAAATACTTAAGTATTCATTATGGTCTCTAGTATAATACTGTTGGGTCATCCTTAACCTGATGCGGACCGCCCTAGTTACATTTACTGCAGCAGGGTGGCCGCTCTGTGCAGAATCAAGTACAGGTACGTGATTCTGCACTTCTGGGTCTGGGGCGGGCATGCGCGCTGCCAGCGGCCCCTGCTCCCGCTGTGATTGGACACGGCAGGAGTCAATCAACGGGTCCAGTGGAAGAGATGTCCCCTGGGAACCGCCGATTGTTCGGGGCACAGGCAGAACTGTGAAAAAGGAAGGATCTCTGCCTTCCTTCAGTACAAGCACCCCCCAAACAGTAAGTAAGCACTCCCCAGGAACAATAAAAAATAAAGATATGAATCTCCGCTGATCAAAGTGATAATATCTTCAAAATATACCATAAAAATATTAAAATAAAGATGTGTATCATTTAAATGCTATAAGTAAAGATTCCAACAATGAAATAGTGCATAATCACAATACATATGTGCAAATAAATAATAGAAATTGATGTGCACTGAAGATAAGTGATAAAAATCGATGGTGAACAATAAATAAGTTCCTTTCATAAAAAGTCCATCATAGTGAATACTGTGATAAGTACACACAAAAAACAGTGAACACTCAAAAGTGTAAAAAGTGAGTGAAAATAAGCTCCAGCACCAGATGGTTGAGCAGAAATAGAGTCACTCTTCTGGGTGCACTACACCCTTACCTTACTGCTGTAAGGTGACAGCATTAAGTAAACCACTGGCAGTCATGAAGTAAGTTCAAGATGTAGTATGGGAAATCCTATCGTCTCCAAATCAGGCAGAGCGACATAGGGGAACAGAAGACTCTGTATAGTGTAATAGTTTAAAGTATTTATTAACCACCTTAGCGGTAATCCCGAGCGTGACTCGGGGTTGATTTTTCATATCAGGAGCGGTAACCCCGAGTCACGCTCGGGGTGGATTGCAGAGAGCACAGCGGTGTTCTCTTACCTTCTCCTGGCGATCCAGCGATGATCTCTCATTGCTGAGATCGCCAGCCGAGAGTCCCGCCGCTCCTCCGTCCCTCCGTCGGTGTGATCACTTCCTAGTTCCGTTCCCTGCAGCAGCAATGCTGCATGGGAGCGGAACTAGGGATGGAAATTCAAAAAAAAAAAACGTTGCACAAAACACATTTTATATTTTATATATATATATATATATATATGCATATATATATATATATATATATATATATATATATATATATATATATATATATATATATATATATATATATATGTGTGTATATATATATGCACACACACATATATATATATATAAAATTATATTATTGATTCAATTATAATTCATGCGTTATATATTATATATATATATATATATATATATATATACACACACACACACATATATCTATATATATTATATATAATGCATGAATTATAATCTAATCAATAATATAATTTTATTATATATATTATATATTAAATAATAAAATAATATTATTGATTCGATTATAATTCATGCGTTTGTGTTTCAAATTTATCACATCTGGGATGTCTACTAGACTCTTGTTTTGGTCAGGTTTAAGTCAGTAATTACTAAGAATTGTAGGCCTATAATACATAACGCCAAATTTCCATGAAAACAATTGTACCGCTTTTGGTATGTAATTCCTGACATAATCATACCGCCAGGGAGGTTAAGCAAAATAATGTAACACATTAAAGTAGACCAAAAACGGCAAACATTAGTATTGTTTCCTCTGAACAGACAGCTGGCTGCACTTCCGGGTTCATCTATTACCTACGTCCCAGGAGGGGGGGGGGGTGAGTGATGAGTGGAGCGATGGCAGTGCTGGTGGGGGGGGGGGGGGTCGGGGAAGGGGAAGGGGATGTGTTGCAGTGTTGGTGATAAGATGTGATCAGTGGCAGTGCTGGGGGAGGGAGGTGATCATTGACAGTGCTGGGGGGTTGATGGGATCAGTGGCAGTGCTGAGTGGGGATGGATAGATCAGCAGCACTCACTTGCTCTCAGAATTCCATTCTTGCTGTGTCTCTGGCTCCCACCTATGCCTATTGAGAGGTGGAGCCAGCAGTCCTAGCAACAGATGGTTGCTGGAAACAACTAGCACCAGGCTGGATGAGAGTTGGGGTGGCATATAGAAGAATTGATGCCCTGTATTTTTCTCCCTGAATGCCCACTTCACCTCCTCTTCCTCATGCAGGCATTCAGCAGCTTCAGGGGGAAAATGCAGGGCATTGATTGCTCTATATGCCATCCCTCTCAACCAGGTGTATACAAATATGACAGGTGAGCCACATGGGCCCCCTGAAGCATGGGGCCAGGCCATGATTACAACCCCCATAGTTATGCCTCTGAGTATATTGTAAAGAAGGAATGATTTCAGAAGCACACACAAAGGAAAAGGAACTGCATCCTGCATTATCCGCATACTGCGAAGACAGCACTATATACAGTGCCTTGCGAAAGTATTCGGCCGCCTTGGACTTTTCGACCTTTTGCCACATTTCAGGCTTCAAACATAAAGATATAAAACTGTAATTTTTTGTGAAGAATCAACAACAAGTGGGACACAATCATGAAGTGGAATGAAATTTATTGGATATTTCAAACTTTTTTAACAAATAAAAAACTGAAAAATTAGGCGTGCAAAATTATTCAGCCCTCTTAAGTTAATACTTTGTAGCGCCACCTTTTTCTGTGATTACAGCTGTAATTCACTTGGGGTATGTCTCTATCAGTTTTGCACATGGAGAGACTGAAATTTTTGCCCATTCCTCCTTGCAAAACAGCTCGAGCTCAGTGAGGTTGGATGGAGAGCGTTTGTGAACAGCAGTTTTCAGTTCTTTCCACAGATTCTCGATTGGATTCAGGTCTGGACTTTGACTTGGCCATTCTAACACCTGGATATGTTTATTTGTGAACCATTCCATTGTAGATTTTGCTTTATGTTTTGGATCATTGTCTCGTTGGAAGACAAATCTCCGTCCCAGTCTCAGGTCTTTTGCAGACTCCATCAGGTTTTCTTCCAGAATGGTCCTGTATTTGGCTCCATCCATCTTCCCATCAATTTTAACAATCTTCCCTGTCCGTGCTGAAGAAAAGCAGGCCCAAACCATGATGCTGTTTGACAGTGGGGATGGTGTGTTCAGGTTGATGAACTGTGTTGCTTTTACGCCAAACATAACGTTTTGCATTGTTGCCAAAAAGTTCGATTTTGGTTTCATCTGACCAGAGCACCTTCTTCCACATGTTTGGTGTGTCTCCCAGGTGGCTTGTGGAAAACTTTAAACGACACTTTTTATGGATATGTTTAAGAAATGGCTTTCTTCTTGCCACTCTTCAAAAAAGGCCAGATTTGTGCAGTATACGACTGATTGTTGTCCTATGGACAGAGTCTCCCACCTCAGCTGTAGATCTCTGCAGTTCATCCAGAGTGATCATGGGCCTCTTGGCTGTATCTCTGATCAGTCTTCTCCTTGTATGAGCTGAAAGTTTAGAGGGATGGCAAGGTCTTCGTAGATTTGCAGTGGTCTGATACTCCTTCCATTTCAATATTATCGCTTGCACAGTGCTCCTTGGGATGTTTAAAGCTTGGGAAATATTTTTGTATCCAAATCCGGCTTTAAACTTCTCCACAACAGTATCTCGGACCTGCCTGGTGTGTTCTTTGTTCTTCATGATGCTCTGTGCGCTTTAAACGGACCTCTGAGACAATCACAGTGCAGGTGCATTTATACGGAGACTTGATTACACACAGGTGGATTCTATTTATCATCATTAGTCATTTAGGTCAACATTGGATCATTCAGAGATCCTCACTGAACTTCTGGAGAGAGTTTGCTGCACTGAAAGTAAAGGGGCTAAATAATTTTGCACGCCCAATTTTTCAGTTTTTTATTTGTTAACAAAGTTTGAAATTTTCAATAAATTTTGTTCCACTTCATGATTGTGTCCCACTTGTTGTTGATTCTTCACAAAAAATTACAGTTTTATATCTTTATGTTTGAAGCCTGAAATGTGGCAAAAGGTCGCAAAGTTCAAGGGGGCTGAATACTTTCGCAAGGCACTGTATACACTGCTCAAACAAATTAAAGGAACACTTTGAAAACACATCAGATCTCAACTGAGAAAAATCTCATGCTGGATATCAGTACTGACATGGACTTGGTAATGTGTTCGGAACTAAAGTATGCCTCATCGTTTGAAGGAAATGAAAATTATCAACCTACAGAGGACTGAATTCAAAGACACCCCAAAAATCATTGTGAAAAAATGATGCGGCAGGCTAGTCTATTTTGTTGAAATTTCATTGCAGCAACTCAAAATGGTACTCAGTAGTAGCATGCTCCAAATTAGATGATGGATTATGTCCTGGGGTATTTCCTCCCAGATCTGGACTAGGGCATCACTGAGCTCCTAAACAGACTGAGGTGTAAACCTGGCGGCATCGAATGGACCAACACATAATGTCCCAGAGGTGTTCTTTTGGATTTAGGTCAGGAGAGCGTGGGGGCCATTCAATGGTATCAATTGCTTCATCCTCCAGGAACTGACTGCATACTCTCGCCACATGAGGCCGGTCATTGTCATATGCCAGGAGGAACCTAGGACCCACTGCACTAGCATAGGGTCTGACAATGGTCCAAGCATTTCATCCCGATACCTAATAGCAGTCAGGGTGCCATTGTCTAACCTGTAGAAATCTGAGTGTCTCTCCATGGATATGCCTCCACAGACCATCACTGACCCACCACCAAACCGGTCATGTTGAACGATGTTACAGTCAGCATAACATTCTCCACGGCTTCTCCAGACCCTTTCACGTCTTTCACATTTGCTCAGGGTGAACCTGTTCTCTTCTGTGAAAAGCACAGAGCGCCAGTGGCTGACCTGCCAATTCTGGTGTTCAATGGCAAATGCCAATCGAGCTCCACAGTGCCTGGCAGTGAGCACAGGGCCCACTAGAGGACGTCAGGCCCTCAGGCCACCCTCATGAAGTCTGTTTCTGATTGTTTGGTCAGAGACATTCACACTAGTGGTCTGCTGAAGGTCATTTTGTAGGGCTCTGGCAGTGCTCATCCTGTTCCACTTTGCACAAAGGAGCAGATACCGGTCATGCTGATGCATTAAGGACCTTCTATGGCCCTGTTCTGCTCTCCTAGAATAATTGCCTGTCTCCTGAAATCTCCTCCATGCTCTTGAGACTGTGCTGGGAGACACAGCAAATCTTCTGCCAATGGCATGCATTGATGTGCCATCCTGGAGGAGTTGGACTGCCTGTGCAACCTCTATAGGGTCCTGGTATAGCCTCATACTACCAGTAGTGACACTGACCCTAGCCAAATGCATAACTACTGAAAAACAGTCAGAAAAGATGAGTAGGAAAAAAAATGTCAGTGGTTCCACCTGTAAAACCATTCCTGTTGTGGAGGTTATCTTGTTGTTACCCATATAGTGCACCTGTTGTTAATTTAATTAACACAAAAGTAGCTAAAACTGATTAACAACCCCCTCTGCTACTTAGCTGACTAGACCAATATCCCAGGAGTTTAATGGACTTGATACTATACTGCAATTAAAAAGTGTTCCTTTAATTTTTTTGAGCAGTGTGTATATGTATTTTTTTATTTTTTATTTTATATTTTTGAAAGAAAAGCACTGTTTTTTTCAATGAAGATAACATTAAATTATTCAGAAATACAGACTAGACATTGTTAATGTGGTAAATGACTATTCTAGCTGGAAACAGCTGATTTTTAATGGAATATCTACATAGGTGTACAGAGGCCCATTTCCAGCAACCATCACTCCTGTGTTCTAATAGTACATTGTGCTATCTGATCGTGTTAAAATGCTGATTATTACAATGCCCTTGTGCAATTATGTTAGCACAGCTGAAAACTGTTTTGCTGACTAGTTGAGTATCTGGAGCATCAGCATTTGTAGGTTTTATTATACTCTCAAAATGGCCAGAAAAAGAGAACTTTCTTCTGAAACTCAACAGTCTATTCTTGTTCTGATAAATGAAGGCTATTCCATGCGAGAAATTGCTCAGACACTGAACATTTCCTACAACTGTGTGTACTACTCCCTTCAGAGAACAGCACAAACTGGCTCTAACCAGAATAGAAAGAGAAGTGGGAGGCCTCGGTGCACAACTAAGTAAGAGGACAAATACATTAGAGTCTCTAGTTTGAGAAATAGACACTTCACAGGTCCTCAACTGGCAGCTTCATTAAATGGTACCTGCAAAATGCCAGTCTCAACGTCCACAGTGAAGAGGCGACTCCAGGATGCTGGCCTTCTAGGCAGAGTGGCAAAGAAAAAGCCATATCTGAGACTGGCCAATAAAAGAAAAAGATTAAGATGGATAAAAGAACACAGACCTTGGACAGAGGAAAATTGGAAAAAAAAATATTATGGACACACAAATCTAAGTTTGAGGTGTTTGGATCACACAGAAGAACATTTGTGAGATGCAGAACAAGTGAACAGATGCTGGAGGAGTGTTTTATGCCATCTGTCAAGCATGGTGGAAGTAATGTGATGGCCTGGGGCTGATTTGGTGCTGGTAAAGTGGGAGATTTGTATAAGGTAAAAGGGATTTTGAATAAGGAAGGCTATCCCTCCATTTTGCAATGCCATGCCATACCCTGTGGACAGCGCTTGATTGGAGCCAATTTCCTCCTACAACAGGAAAATGACGCAAAGCACACCTCCAAACTATGCAAGAACTATTTATGGAAGAAGCAGTCAGCTGGTATTCTGTCTGTAATGGAGTGGCCAGTGCAGTCACCAGATCTCAACCCTATTGAGCTGTTGTGGGAGCAGCTTGACCGTATGGTACGTAAGAAGTGCCCATCAAGCAAATCCAACTTGTGGGAGGTGCTTCAGGAACCGTGGGGTGAAATTCCTTCAAATTACCTCTACATATTGACAGCTAGAATGCCAAAGGTCTGCAAGGCTGTAATTGCTGCAAATGGAGAATTATTTGATGAAAGCAAAGTTTGAAAGACAAAATTATTATTTCAAATAAAATCATTATTTCTAACCTCGTCAATGTCTTGACTATATTTTCTATTCATTTTGCAAATCATTTGATGAATAAAAGTGTGAGTTTTCATGGAAAACATGAAATTTCCTTGGTGACCCCAAACTTTTGAATGGTAGTGTATATACAGTATAATCTGTATATATAAAATTATTAATGTCAATGTGAATGCATGAAGTAAAATAACTGGGCAAATCCAATAGTAGATCAGAAATTCAACATTACCAGAACAAAGACATTAGAGATTTTTCCACCATTTATGCAGACCCATTTAGATATATTCAAGTTATTTAGTTTACTTTGCCACCACTCTGCCAGCAAATTAGTGGATCATTTTGCCCATGTTACAGTGTTTAATGCTTTATATTTTGTGTCACGTAATTTACATTTTATGAAGGTAAATCTCAATTGAATCAGTGATGCGTGTGCTGTCTAGACTTTTATGCTTATGATGAGTCCAATACTTCATTCATTTAAGACTTTAATAAATGCCTTTTCTATATCCTCCACCTATGATTAAAGCAAACAATAACTAAAGAATCACAGAAGCACTTTATGACTTGAAAGCCTTTAAGGATTATTATTTATGCTATTTTAAAATGTTATTAAACAAAAATAGTTTGAAAAGGGACCAAGACGTATGGGATGCAAAAAAAAGAATTTCAGAATTTGCCGATGTGAAAATGAAAGTTTTATAAATGCAGTTAATTTGTTTAATTCAATATGTTTTTAACACAGAGCAGTTTCTTCTGAAGTGAGGATCAGAGCAACGCATGATTTCCATGCAGGACTTTTGTTGAGTGGGTGTAGAGACCCCAGTACAGGATGAGTTTTGTATGCAATAAAATAGTGATTAGTGTTAGGACTTATTTTAGTGGTTATAATAGTGTTAACTTATATTCAGGAGTTAAGTGTTAGGGTCAGATCGGAGTTAAGCATTAGTAGTTCAATAATTACATGTACAAAACCAAAAGGCTGGTTGTACACAGGTCGAATGGGGGATCAACGTTGGTACAACCAGCCTGTCCTCAGATGAATTGAATCTTGGTTGGTTCAGCAGGTACTAGCTGAAATTTGATTCACGTATGTTCGCCATAAATGTTATACAAACCTGTTAAGTGTTAAGGTAAAGGAGAGCTTTTTGATTTTATTGTGCTGCAAATGAAGTGACTGCACAGTAGTTACACATATGCATAGCAAAGGGTTCAAAGGGAAGAACCAGGGAAAACAAGATATAAGTAGATTACTTCCAGACCGCCCACCGTATTAACGTCTCTACTTTGACGTCAGATATCGGGGTTATGGCAGCAGATAGCTTCCATAACCCCAGTATATTTTACACAACAGGCGGTCCTCTTTAACATTAAGGTGGTCCCAGTGGCTGATTCACCACAGGAAGTAAGTAGCGAGGAAAATGATCCGATCCCCTGTGCGGTTGGGCACAGGGTGAGGGCAAGATGGCCCCCACTCTACTCTATGCCCTTGGAGGACCAAAGTCACTTATGCCCAACTGCCTTAAAAAGCCAATTTTTTTTTTGTATTGCTTTTAAGTGTAAATGTGAGATCTGCGGTATTTTGGACCCCAGATCTCACATTAAATTGGCCCTGTCCTGCTTATTTCTATTATAAGGGATGTTTACATTCCTTGTATAAGGAATAAAAGTGATCAAAAAAATGTTTTTAAGGGGGCAGCATGAAAATAAATAATAAAAAGTAGAATACATAAGAAAAAAAATGTTTAAAGCTCCTCCGTCCCTCCAAGCTTGGCACATAAGCGAGCGTATATGCAAGTTGTGCCCACATATGTAAACGGTGTTCAAACCACACATGTGAGGTATCACCGCGATCATTAGAATGAGAGAAAAAATTCTAATACTAGATCTTCTCTGTAACTCTAAACTGGTAACCTGAAGAAATTTTTAAAGCGACGCCTATGGAGATTTTTAAGTACTAAAGTTTGTCGCAATTCCACGAGCATCCACAATTTTAAAGCATGACATGTTAGGTATCAATTTGCTCCATGTAACATTATCTTTCACATTATAGAAAAAAATTGAGCTACTGTTTTTTTATTTTTGTATTCAAAAGGTGTATTTTTTAAAAAAAAAATTGTGTTTGTCCGACCGCTGCATAAATACAGTGTGACATAAAGTATTGCAACAATCTCCATTTTATTCCCTAGGGTCTCTGGTAACAAAAATATAATGTTTGGGGGTTCTAAGTAATTTTTTAGCAAAAAATACTGATTTAAACTGGTAACAAGTGTCACAAATAGGTCTGATCCTTTAGGCCTGAAGGATCAGGCCTACTAAACCCACAGAAGTAAAATCTGTCTGTAGGTGCAGAATAGCATGCTTGTTATACTCACTGTGTAACTTAAAGCGGAGTTCCGGGCAGAGAAACGTTTTTTTCCTGAACATACCCCCGGGACAGTCAGGGCTAGCACATTCCACAATGGCTAGCCTCTGATCTGTCCTGGTTCGCACTTACCTTTTAGAAGAAATACTTACTTAGAAATTTTCTTCCACAGCGTTTCCATCTCGGTTGTGGGCAGCTGAAGCCGGCGCGGTCCTCTTCTCTGTCTTCTTCCGCGTCTTCGTGTCCCAGAATGCACTGCACCGGCCCCTCTCGTCACTTCCGGTGCGGCGCCGCATTCCTAAACAGCTTCTGGGCATGCCCAGAAGCTGTTTAGCAGGGGAATGCGGCGTCGCCCGGAAATGACGAGCGGGGCCGGTGCGGCGCATTGATTCCTGGGAGCTATGACGTTTAGCTCCCAGGAATCATCGCGAGGCAGGAAGTGACGGGGTGAGCCTCGGCGCTGGAGGAGGAAGCTGTCATAGGTGAGTATTTACGATCTTCAATAAAAAGGTGAGTAAACAAAAAAAAAAAAAATAACTATCCAATTCCTTTTCAGGTGCGGCATACCTAGCGGAGGGGCACAAAAAAAAAATCTTTTTTGTGCCCGGAACTCCGCTTTAAGTGATTAATGCTCTGCATTGTGTAAAAAGGCTGTTTGATCCCTTATGCACAGATCCTCCCCCTCCCGCAAGTTCACTTTGGACATGTCCCGATAAGCCCAGTAAGTGTAGTTCCGCTGCATATGCTCGGTTTGGTCTCTATTGCTAGATAGAACACTGCCTGGTTTTAGCTGAGCTATTCAGGTCACATGGTATTACTATCACACATGTGGGCATGTATACAGATTCTAAATGACAGCCCAGTCTTTCCTTCCTCCTCCATGCCCAGTAACTAAAAAATAGAGAGCTGAAAATGGCAGCAAACTCATCTTAAGAGCATGGCAAGTGCTCTGAAAACAAATGTGGATAGGGAAATAACTTAAAATAACAGAAAAAACAGAAAAATAAAAAATAATCATCTTGAATAATGTAGGAGGAGGATGAGGCCCATATGAAGTAGGAGGTTGAGGTGGCAATGAATATGGCCGTGTAGGTGGAAGCAGCGGTGGCGGTGGAGGAGGAGGACGAGGCCCATATGGAGTAGGAGGTTGAGGTGGCGGTGGATGTGGCGGTGGAGAAGGACGAGGTAGCCAACACTGGTTTTTGTTTTTAATTTTATTTCTTTTTAAAATAGGGTACACCCCAAAAGAGTGAGAAAGATCAAAAATACAACAATGGCTGGGTAAGGCCGGTATACATATCTATTCTGCAAGTCTATTCTATCAATCTATTCTAAGTCCTGTGGAATCCATGCCTGGTTCATTTTAATGAACGTGAGCTTGTCTACATTGGCTCTGGACAGGCGGCTGCGCTTGTCTGTGATAACGCCCCCAGCCGTGCTAAATACACGTTCAGATAATTCACTGGCTGCAGGGCAGGCCAGCACCTCCAAGGCATAAAGGGCAAGCTCAGGCCATGTGCCAAATTTGGAGACCCAGAAGTTGAAGGGGGCAGACCCATCATTCAGCACGTCTAGGCGTGTGCACACATACTGCTCCACCATGTTAGTGCTGGGTCGTGGTGCTGCTGGTGGAGCTGCTGTTGCAAGGAGAGGACGTGGTCAATCTATGCCAGCTACACGCACAAGTGAAACACCTTTCTCAACTGCTAGTAGGCAGCAGAATCTTACAGCAGTATTTGGCAGGGCCTAATGCGCCTCTACAAATGTTGAGGCCAGAACAAGTACAGGCGATAGTAGATTGGGTTGCTGACAGTGCCTCCAGTTCCTTCACATTGTCTCCCACCCAGTCTTCTGCTGAAAGGTCAGAGTTGGCACCTCCAGCCGATGTCCATTAATCTTTCACCTCACCCCCTTGCAAATCAGCCAAGCAGTCTGAGCCCCAAGTCATGCAGCAGTCTCTTCTTCTTTTTTTTTTGATGACTCTGTTAGCATGGTTTCCCAGGGCCATCCACCTAGCCCTGCCCCAGAAGTGGAAGAGATTGAGTGCACCGATTCCCAACCACTTATGTCTCCAGATGAGTACATGGGAGGACCATCCCAGCACGTCTCGGATGATGATGAAACACAGGTGCCAACTGCTGCGGAATTCCGAATTGTGGAGACCGACAAGGGTTGCAGGGGTGAAGACTGCGCGGAAGATGATGTGGAGGACAATGAGGTCCTCGACCCCACATGGAATGAACACCATGCAGGTGACCTGAGTCGTTTGGAGGAAGAGGCGGTGGTCGCACAGAGCCACCAGCACAGCAGAAGAGGGAGCAGGGTGCAAAAGCGGCCATGCCCTAGACACTACGCCTGCTACTGCCCAACGCAGCAAGGGATCGAGCACACCAAAGCCACCAAAGAAGTTCCCTAGCGTGGCAGTTCTTCTGACAATGTGATGATGACAGGACATGAGCGGTTTGCACGCTGTGCAATCAGAGCCTGAAGCGAGGCATAAACCTTCTCAACCTGAGCACAACCTGCATGACCAGGCATCTAAGTACAAAGCACGAGCTGCAGTGGAGTAGACACCTCCAAACCCAAGAAAGGTCTCTGGCTCCTCCTGCTTCCTCTTCTGCTGCTGCAGTCTCGGCCTCTTCATCCACCTCTGTAGTGAGACCGGCACCTGCCACCCCGCAAACAAAGGATCTGCCAGCAACACCACCACCTGGGTCACCAACAACCATCTCCACAATGTCCCGTGGAAGCGTTCAGCTTTCTATCTCCCAAACACTGGAGCAGAAGAGGAAGTTCCCCCCTACCCACCCACGATCCCTGGCCCTGAATGCCTGGCTTTTGAAATGCTGTAATTCCGTCCGACGCAGAGTTTTAAAAGCCTTATGGCGGTGGCTGTCCCACAGTACGTTGTGCCCAGCCGCCACTACTTTTCCAGGCAAGCTATCCCTTCCCTGCACAACCAACTGGGTGACAAAATCAGGTATGCACTGCGCAACGCCATCTGTGGCAAGGTCCACCTAACTACGGATACGTGGACAAGTAAGCACGGTCAGGGACATTATATCTCCCTAACAGCACACTGGGTAAATGCAGTGGTGGCTGGGCCAGAGGCAGATAGCAGTTTGGCGCATGTCCTTCCACCACCGAGGATTTCAGTGCGCTTCAGTTTGCCTCCCGTTCTTAACTCCTCCTACTCCGCTTCCTCATCCTCTACGGCCTCCTCATCCAGTCAGCGTAACACCTTTACCACCAACTTTAGCACAGCCAGGGGCAAACGACAGCAGGCAGTTTTAAAACTTGCCTGTTTGGGGGAAAAACCGCACACGCCGCAGGAGTTGTGGAGGGGTATTCAACAGCAGACCGATGAGTGGTTGGTGCCAGTGAGCCTCAAGCCCGGCCTGGTGGTGTGCGATAATGGGCGAAATCTCGTAGCAGCTCTGGGCCAAGCCAGTTTGACACACATCCCTTGCCTGGCGCATGTGCTGAATTTGGTGGTGCAGAGGTTCCTTAGAAATTACCCAGATATGTCAGAGCTGCTGCAGAAAGTGCGGGCCGTCTGAGCGCACTTTCGGCGTTTTCACCCTGCTGTTGCTCGCCTGTCAGCGCTGCAGCGTAACTTCGGCCTTCCCTCACCACCTCATATGTGACGTGCCCACAAGGTGGAACTCAACCTTGCACATGCTGGCCAGACTGTGCGAGCCGCAGCAGGCCATACTGGAGTTTCAGCTGCAGCACGCACGCATGAGTCGCTCTGCGGAACAGCACCACTTCACCACCAGTAACTGGGCCTCCATGCAAGACCGGTGTGCCTTGTTGCGCTGTAACATATGCAGACTAGGCTGAAATGTAATATTTTTTCCCTAAATGGGTGCTTATTGAATAGCGGAATAGAACAACAGTATCCAAAGGGTGTATCTCACAGTAAAATATGCAGACTAGGCCGCAATGTAATATTTTTCCCTAAATGGGTGTTTACTGAATAGCGGAATAGAACAACAGTATAGAAAGGGTGTATCTCACAGTAAAATATGCAGACTGGGCCGCAATTTATTTTTTCCCCCTAAATGGGTTTGTATTGCAAAGCAGAATACAACAGTATGCAATGGGTGTATCTCACTGTAACATATGCAGACAGGGCCACAATTAACCTTTTTTTCCCCTAAATGGGTTTTTATTGCAATGCGCAACACAACAGTATGCAATGGGTGTATCGCACTGTAACATATGGAGACAGGGCCGCAAACAACTTTTTTTGCCCCTAAATGTTTTTTTTAATGCAATGCGCAATACAACAGTATGCAATGGGTGTATCTCACTGTAACATATGCAGACAGGGCCACAATCAACTTTTTTTGCCCCTAAATGTTTTTTTTATTGCAATGCGCAATACAACAGTATGCAATGGATGTATCTCACTGTAACATATGCAGACAGGGCCGCAATTAACCTTTTTTCCCCCTAAATGGGTTTTTATTGCAATGCACAACACAACACTATGCAATGGGTGTATCTCACTGTAACATATTCAGACAGGGCCGCAAACAACTTTTTTTTGCCCCTAAATGTTTTTTTTATTGCAATGCACAATACAACAGTATGCAATGGGTGTATCTCACTGTAACATATGCAGACAGGGCCGCAATTAACTTTTTTTTCTCCTAAATGGGTTTTTATTGCAATGCGCAATACAGCAGTATGCCATGGGTGTATCTCACTGTAACATATGCAGACAGGGCCGCAATTAACCTTTTTTTCCCCTAAATGGGTTTTTATTGCAATGCGCAACACAACAGTATGCAATGGGTGTATCTCACTCTTACATATGCAGACAGGGCCGCAATCAACTTTTTTTTACCCCTAAATGTTTTTTTTTATTGCAATTCATAATACAACAGTATGCAATGGGTGTATCTCACTGTAACATATGCGGATAGGGCCGAAAACAACTTTTTTTACCCCTAAATGTTTTTTTTTATTGCAATGCGCAATACAACAGTGTGCAATGGGTGTATCTCACTGTAACATATGCGGACAGGGCCGCAAACAATGGGTGTTTATTGAATAGCAGAATAGAACAACAGTATCCAAAGTGTGTATCTCACAGTAAAATATGCGGACTAGGCCGCTATGTAATATTTTTTCCCTAAATGGGTGTTTACTGAATAGCGGAATAGAACAACAGTATAGAAAGGGTGTATCTCACAGTAAAATATACAGACTGGGCCGCAATTTATTTTTTTCCCCTAAATGGGTTTGTATTGCAAAGCGGAATACAACAGTATGCAATGGGTGTATCTCTCTGTAACATATGCAGACACGGCCGCAATTAACCTTTTTTTCCCCTAAATGGGTTTTTATTGCAATGCGCAACACAACAGTATGCAATGGGTGTATCTCACTGTAACATATGCAGACAGGGCCGCAAACAACTTTTTTTGCCCCAAAATGTTTTTTTTTAATTGCAATGCGCAATACAACAGTATGCAATGGGTGTATCTCACTGTAACATATGCAGACAGGGCCGCAATTAACCTTTTTTTCCCCTAAATGGGTTTTTATTGCAATGCGCAACACAACAGTATGCAATGGGTTTATCTCACTGTAACATATGCAGACAGTGCAGCAATCAACTTTTTCTGCCCCTAAATGGGTTTTTTTATTGCAATGCGCAATACAACAGTATGCAATGGGTGTATCTCACTGTAACATATGCAGACAGGGCCGCAACTAACTTTTTTTCCCCCTAAATGTGTTTTTATTGCAATGCGCAACACAACAGTATGCAATGGGTGTATCTCACTGTAACATATGCGGACAGGGCCGCAATCAACTTTTTTTGCCCCTAAATGTTTTTTTATTGCAATGCACAATACAACAGTATGCACTGGGTGTATCTCACTGTAACATATGCAGACAGGGCCGCAATTAACTTTTTTTTCCCCTAAATGTGTTTTTATTGCAATGCGCAACACAACAGTATGCAATGGGTGTATCTCACTGTAACATATGCAGACAGGGCCGCAATTAACCTTTTTTTGCCCCTAAATGGGTTTTTTTATTGCAAAGTGCAATACAACAGTATGCAATGGGTGTATCTCACTGTAACATATGCGGACAGGGCCGCAAACAACTTTTTTTGCCCCTAAATGGGTTTTTTTACTGCAAAGCGCAATACAACAGTATGTAATGGGTGTATCTCACTGTAACATATTCGGACAGGGCCGCAATCAACTTTTTTTGCCCCTAAAAGTTTTTTTTTATTGCAATGCACAATACAACAGTATGCACTGGGTGTATCTTACTGTAACATATGCAGACAGGGCCGCAAACAACTTTTTTTGCCCCGAAATGGGTTTTTTATTGCAAAGTGCAATACAACAGTGTGCAATGGGTGTATCTCACTGAAACATATGCGGACAGGGCCGCAAACAACTTTTTTTGCCCCTAAATTTTTTTTAATTGCAATGCGCAATACAGCAGTATGCAATGGGTGTATCTCACTGTAACGTATGAATGAAAATCTGATAAATAATTGTCCCTTTAATTGGTGCTTGTTGAATAGCAAATTTGAAATGCAGTGTCTGTCTAAACGCTCACAGTAAAATATGAAGGTAAAAAGTTTTTTTCTTTTTAAAATGCAGATTAAGCAGACACATATGCACTCAGCTTGCAGTAAATGCCCGCTACACACCGCACGCCTAACAGGTTGGATACTGTTGTTGTTCTATTCCGCTATTAAATTAAAAAAAAAACATTTGAATGAAAAACTGAAAAATATTTATTTTTCCCTGAATACTGAAAAATAAATATTTTCCCCTTACATTGGTGCTTTTTGAAGAGCAGAAAAAAAAAAAAAAAGAAAAGCAGTGTCTGTCTAAAGACTGTATGTCAAAGCTTGCATTAAATGTGCAGCACCACACGCCTAACAGACTGATAAAAGTTTTTTTTTTCTCCTTTCTCCTCCTCACTGGGCTCAGGTCAGGGCAAAAAGATTGTGCACTGCACCCCCACACAATACAATCAATGTAGATCGCTGTCTATGCTTTCCCTCAAAACAATCTCCAGCCTGACCCTACAGTAATCTCCTATCTCTCCCTCCGGGCAAAAAGATTGTGCACTGCACCCCCACACAATCAAATCAATGTAGATCGCTGTATGATTAAAGCAGATTGTTCCTATCTATGCTTTCCCTAAAAGCAATCTCCAGCCTGAACCTACAGTAATCTCCTATCTCTCCCTCCGGGCAAAAAGAATGTGTCTTGCACCCCCACACAATCAAATCAATGTAGATCGCTGTATGATTAAAGCAGATTGTTCCTATGCTTTCCCTAAAAGCAATCTCCAGCCTGACTCTACTCCTATCTCTCCCTCAGCAGCAGCAGTCAGGAACCTCTCCCTAGTATAGTATTAGCAGAGTGATGTGTGACTCCAGCTTATATAGAGTCTGGGTCACATGCTGCACTGGCCAATTACAGCCATGTCATTAGTAGGCATGGCTGTGATGGCTTCTAGGGCACACTAGTTAAACGCTTGCTGATTGGCATCTCTAGGAACCAGTGGAACCAGTGGGCAAAGCAAAAGGGTATGAATAGCAGTGAAATCAGCTATTATCACCGTTGGGATCAGTCACGTGTGCTGGGATCCTTGTTTTTTTTTTTTTTGGGTTGTGGTAGTGATTGACGATAAACGTACAATAAAGGACTTTTTGGGAATTTTTATTATTTATTAAAAGACTTGTCAAATGTTTCAATGTCTTTGTTTCTAGGTTACAGCTTTTTTTGTGAATGAGTAGGGAAGACCAGTATCTGGGGGCCCCCTTATGACAAAAGGAGGTTTCTAGATTCCAATTATTCCCCCACCGTGCAAACCCCCATAATCACCAGGCACAAAGCCCTTGTCCTTTGCCACCAATTTGAAAACTCTTTTTCTTTCTGCTGCAGACATTTCTGTACATCGTAGAGATTTGCCACTTCACAGGCAGAATTAGGACACCCCCAGGCATGTTACCTAAAGGAATTAGACATTTAATGTTCCACTTTAGGCATTTGAAAAGTCACTGGATTTTTTTGCATTGATACATGTTCCCCAAGGCAGTACCCACCCCCATGCTATTTTTGACACCCTTTTGCCTATTAGCCCAGAAAATGGGCATTTTTAATTTGACAGATTTGGCTCCCATTGATTTCAGTTGGGTTTGGCATCCAAGCTCCTATGAAGTTCACAGAACCCTTGCCGAATCGAATCCAGGGCAGTTTGGCCTATTACTACTGATCTTTCACTTACAGAAATATCTTTCTGGTGCCTGAGAAACCTGTTAAGTCACCCTGGCTACCCAACAGGCCTGATTGGAATGGTCTGCATTTTTGGAAGATAAGTACAGCCATAGGAAGTTCAGCAGGCATCCATGGTGCTTGCGAAGGTCAGAATTAAGAGCTTAAAGTAGAACTATGGGCAAAACTTTTTTCATTTTGAATAGAGCAAGGGAGGGTTATAACCCCTGTCAAATCTTTTTTTGCTATCTGTGTCCCATTGCATAGATTTCCATTCACTTCCTGACCCAAAGCCAAAAAGGAAGTGAGAGGAAATCCCTGTAAATAAAGGGAATTCCTTGGGGACCCCCCAGGTCACCAGAACTAGTGTACCCATTGGAACATTTCCTATCTTTTACTTTTATGGGGACAACCCAACATTTAGAGAAGTTCTCTTACTTTAATTTGATGTTGATTTTAATGATAATGGTAAACATGACCAATAGAGAGGGTGAAACGGGGCACAGAACGCAAAATAACAAGCAGGTTTTCTATTCCCTCTCCACTTCATCCATAACTAAAAAAAAAAAAAGTGTTGCCTTTAGTTATACTTTAAGCTATTTATCTGCATAATTTGGTGCATACAATTATGTTCCAATAATGAAAAAATTTTTTCTGAAGATGAGTTACTTTTAAGTCATTTTCCAATAAGCATTTCTATGAAAAACTATTTTGATACACTGTTAAATGATATATTATTTTATATTAAATATATACTGTATGTAAACTTTCAAATAGGAACATTTTAGATTGATTGACATGGTTTTATTTCACTTGATGTTAGCAATGGAAGCCACTCAATGATACATCTAGCTTTGATTACTGAGGTGTGCTTAAGTTTTATTCTTATAAAACAAGACATAAATTTGCTTCCAAACCAGACTATAATAGTTAGTGACGTAATTCATAACTGCAGCTTAAGGTATAAAACGAGCCAGATAAAATGACAGTTTAACACATCTTCCAAGTTGAAAAGCAACTGGAATAATCCAAACATCACCTCGGTAAGAGGATCCATCATGTCCCATCACTCCATCATGGCTTCTTCTGGACACAAGCACTTCAGTTCCTGTTCTGTTGCTTTACCCAAACATTCTAGATCACACAGCTTCTTATCACACTCTTCTAAACATTATGAACATGGTCACAAGACCCATCCTCACTTTACCAGTGCAAGTCTACATAATGTGGGGTCAAAAGGACATAAGATATCAGTAGGAAGCATTCATCTAGGTAAAGGCGGTCATGGACATAAATCTGGATTTGGTGTTGGTTCTCTTGGTCATGGATTTGGTGGTTCATCCTGTTCTGGAGGGATCAACCCTGTTACTATAAATGAAGGTCTACTGGCTCCTCTCAACTTGGAAATTGACCCAAGTATTCAGAGAGTGAGGACAGAGGAGAAGAATCAGATCAAAGGTCTCAACAATCAATTTGCCTCTTTCATTGATAAGGTGAGGTCCTTTTTTATTGAAAATGTTCAAATGTAGTGGTTTTGTATTTTGCACAGGAACTAATTATATGTATTAGAAGTATTTCATTACATTTTATAGAAACATTATTTAGAGAGCAAACATTTATACCCTGATTGTGTTCCTAATTACATTTTTGGCAAGCATTTTTATAGTTTTAACTCCTGAATAAAGCTTATTTAATGGCATTCTGATTTTTCATTTTGATATTTTGTATAGGCCGATAATCTTATATTTTTATTTTAGAATTGACTGCTGGAGGCACAGTTTCAACGAAATCTATTCACGCCAGTGGCACTAGAAAATGTTTTAAAACATTATAACGTCTTAAGACAAGTAAAGTAGAACTAAATGCTAATTTTTTTGGATAGAGTAAGGGATGGTTAAAACCACTGTCAGGTTTTTTTTTTTTTTGCCATCTGTGTCCCACTGGGGAAATTTCCCTTCCTTTCCTGCCCCACAGCCTAGCCTGGAAGTGAGAGGAAATCCCTCCAGAGTGAGGAAATCCCTGGTTGTCACCAGAGCTAGTGTTTCTGTTGGAGGATTATCCTTATTTAATATTATGGGACAATTATTTGGAATCTTCACTTTTGGTGAAAATGGTAAATATGAGACATATAGCAGGTGTCCTAATCCCTCTCCACTCTATCCCGAAAAAAAAAAAAAAGTTTTGCCATTATACTTTAAGATTTACTGCTGATCAGAAATTACCTGTTTGCTTTAGGTGAGATTCCTAGAACAGCAGAACAAGATGCTGGAGACCAAGTGGTCTTTACTGCAAGAGCAGAAGACAGCCAGGTGTCAGATTGAACCTCTGTTTGAGGTATTTATCAGCAATCTCAGGAGACAGCTGGAAAATCTGGAATGTGAGAGAGCTCGTTTGGACGCAGAGAGGAACAGCATGGAGGGATCATTGGATGAAATAAGGAGAAGGTACATACATCTTTCTTTTTTTTTTTTTGCTAAAAATGCATTTGAATATCTTTTAAAAAAGGGGGGTTCCATTAAACCTGAGAAATCCTGTATATTTGGGATGCTGCTTTGTAACAGAGTGGTGCCCTACTATGCACACAAACTATACTTTACAAACAGCTGCTAAAATCTGATACTGTAGCACAATCTTTACTTCTTTGCTTAGCAACCGGCTCTGCACATACAAGGAATTTTTGAAATGTGTGGGTTGCCTTGTTTCCTACTGCTCACTGTGGTTCCTTTCTACAGGAAGGAACCACAGTGTGTGACAGGGTACATAGTCATCCAATACTCCAAGAAGTATCATATTTGCTGATTCTTCAGGCATAAAAAATCTTGTGTTGAGGCGGTGTTTGATCAGTTCCCAGCCTTAGAGCCAGCGGGGGACAGATGCAGCATCAGACCAATGTTGCATCAACCTAGGTAAGTATGATTCTAAAAACAATTCTCAGGTTCCCTTTTAAACCTCTTTTTTAGCTGGTCCTAAACATTACTCATGTAAGATTCTCTACTGCCGTATTGTGAGCCCTGGCCAACATGATGATGCATCCCAGGGTATGTGTCCATAACAGCTTGTGCTCATAGGAAGTGTGTTTAATAAGCTGGCCCTCATTCAACCAAGTAGAGGGTCATTATTTACTGAAGAAGAGGACCTTCTATAGTAGAGAGTACATGACTGAAAGTGAGTATTGCAGCAAGAGCTGTTTTTTTTTTGTTTTGGTTGTAGTTTTTGATGCCTCAGGTCAGGTTAGGGATTTTAAGGGCAGGAGTAAAGGGTATAGATGATAGTAGGTAAAAATAATAATTTATTTAGCAATATAATATATACAAAACTTGAAGAGTGAATGGGTAAAGGCCCATTGGGTGATGGTGATAGAGAGAGGTAAAGAGTGAGTTTACACGTGAAATATAGGTGACTTTCGGTTTGTTTTGGACATTCCTGCTCTGCTGTTCCTTGTATCAGTGACAGGGATTGGTTCAGAGGAGGTGTCCGATCAGTAATCCGACGCGTTTCGGCCGACTGTGGCCTTTGTCAAGGATATATCACCGATTATGTTAAATATCCACTTCCTGTGGTTGTGCCTTCCCAATGTTTCTCCAGATGCTACAGGAACTATATGTTTCTGGACTTGGTGGTTTGGTCCAGGGGTCCGATGTCACCATCACCATCACCCAATGGGCCTTTACCCATTCACTCTTCAAGTTTTGTATATATTATATTGCTAAATAAATTATTATTTTTACCTACTATCATCTATACCATTTACTCCTGCCCTTAAAATCCCTAACCTGACCTGAGGCATCAAAAACGACAACCAATTTCCAGGGATGGTGGCAGAAACCACTATAAGATTCCAATAGAAGATCCACAACCCCACAGTTTTTTTTTGTTTTTGCTTTTTTTTTTGGTTAGCACTTCTGACTAGCAGCACTAGGGTCGCCGGTCCCAATCACGACCTGCCTGGGGTTTACATGTTCTCCATGTGCCTGCGTGGGTTTCCTCCAGGTACTGCAGTTTCCTCCCACACTCCAAAGACATGCTGGAAGGTTATTTGGATCCTGTCTAAATTGGCATTAGCATTATGTAAAGTGCTGGAAAATTTGCTTTGTTATTGGCTGGCATTGTTGTTTAACAATTTGTCTTATATAAAGTGACCTTGGATGGACCATGGAAGTTTAGTCTTTTTTTTTTTTTTTTTTGCTGCAATCAGGAATAACATACATATATTTTCTTTTTTTTTATCACAGATATGAAGAAGAACTTAACAGGCGCACAGCAGCAGAGAATGAGTTTGTTGCCCTGAAGAGAGTAAGTGGTAGTCTGTAATTGCAAATGCACTGCTATGTAACATCAGCTTTGGTGGTTTGTGGGCTAGGATTGGCGCTTTGCAGTGGTGGAGTCTAAGTTTTATCCTCATTGAGCTTGTATTTTCTTAGTGGCAACTAGTAGATTTGATTTTCTTTTAGAATATAAAACGCCAATAGTAAAAATGCAGACACTTACAGCAATCAATCAGATTTTAGTTTCCTTTAGTCAGGTCATTTAGCATTGTTTGCTATTGATTTCTGCATTGTTCATCATTCCTTCTATATGTCAAGCATGAGTTATGTGAAGAAGAGTGTCTTAAAATTTAGCCTTGTGCTTGGTCTTTAATATATTTTTCAAGAATGAAACTGAAGTAAAATGTTTTTCTTATATTTGGATGTATACATGAACATTAGCATTACATTTTCTTCCCTTAAACCAAATCTTGTGATTACAGGGGGGGGGGGGGGGTAATATAGCAAGCAGAAATTGCATTGTTGCTGTAATGTCCAATTTAGGTGTTCTTTGTCATTTAAAAAAAAATCATATTGTAGTCTTTATCCTGCTGTTTTTTGCCTTTCAACACTGTAGACATGGAGGAGTAAATGATCAATATAGGGCCTGTTATCATTATATTTTTCTTTCTGTGTGCCCATACCCTACTAGCAGATTTTCTTTACTTTAGGATGTAGATTCAGCATTTATGAATAAAGCTGAGCTGCAGGCAAAGGTCGATTCCCTCACTGATGAGACCAACTTCCTGAGGACTCTGTATGATGCGGTAGGTTCCTCCACTATTTTTTAAGTGTTTTTTTGCTAAGGAAGCTATTCCCTACTTGAGCACTGTTGTCCAATTAAAGATTATACTAAAAAAGTGATGGTTTCCTTTTAAAACAAATGTACAAGGAATACCTGTCAAAAGCAACAAATGATTAATCCATTCTTTGTATAAAACAATTCCGTCAATAATGTTTTTTAACTGTGCTCTAGATGTGTATTTGTACATTGTTAAGTGCAGGTCTCTCTGTTCCTTCTTGTATTAAATTGTATTGTAACTACAATGTCTCCCTCCATTTTGTAAAGCACTGTTGGCTATATAAATCCTATATATGTGTGCTATTTTACAGGAGATTAGTCAGCTCCAAGCTCAGATCTCAGACACTTCAGTGGTTGTGTCAATGGACAACAGCCGAGACCTTGACCTGGATAGTAT
Source organism: Pelophylax lessonae (assembly GCF_965119305.1). Classification (NCBI taxonomy): domain Eukaryota; kingdom Metazoa; phylum Chordata; class Amphibia; order Anura; family Ranidae; genus Pelophylax; species Pelophylax lessonae. The sequence continues at coordinate 609,279,927 of NC_138769.1, forward strand.
CATTGCTGAGGTCAGAGCTCAATATGAAGAGATTGCTAACAGAAGCAGAGCTGAGGCTGAGGCCATGTACCAGTCAAGGGTAAGTTTATTACTACTGAAAGGTTCCCTCAGTAACACTCGCACAACTTTCAATGACATAGTACACTTTAAAACTGAAGTATAATCTGCCTTGGTTTCTCACTTTTCCCAGGATCTTGTATATAGCTTCCTAAAAAATATCACAGCTGCTTGCCTCAATACTCCTCCTCGCTTCTCCTCTCATCAACCCTGTTACAAACAGTGGGGGGAGTTATGCAAATATTAAAATACTTTTATGGGTAGATGCCACTCTGGAGAAGTGGGTGTTCCTAGGCAGGCTGCATTTGCAGACAGCCTGTAGTAATGCCCACTGATTATGCTGAGCCTCCTTGATTCAAGGAACTCAAATCGAATCTATGAAAAGATTGGACCAGGGATAGTATGGCTGGGGAAGAATCTCTTTTTATGAGCCCTTACAGCGATGCGCAAAAAACCCCACCAAAATATACAAAAAAACTGCATGTGAACACACACATTAGAGTGCACTAGGGTGCATCATATGATCAAAAAAGAAGGACCCTTCCCTGACCTCCCAGAGTGCAAAACTCCTGGTGTGTGGCAAGACACACTCAGATCCACCTAGCCAAAAAGACCAGTGGACCCCTCTTCTTGTGATCAGCTGAAGCCGAACAACAAGTACTAGGTGAGGGGTGCTCCCAAAAAGAGACCCCCCTCAAAGCAGGGAAGGACAGAACCCAAGGGCCACACATCCTCCTCCTAGACTTTAGGATAGGCCTGAAGACCAACACCCTACAATCCTTGAGTGAAAAAAAACACACAATATAAGTGCTAAGTGACATTCATGTGAGGAATGGGCGAGATAATGTTGAATGTCCTTCAGGAAACGAGGCAGGCTCTATATGACTTGCTGCAATTTCTAATGCACACTGCAACAAGCTCAAAGTGTGCAGTGAAATCAGAATAAACAATTTCAGGATAAGAGAAGAGCCTGTAAACTGCATAATTCTAAGGTGTCTAACAATTCTAAATTCTTAAGGTAAGGTTGGAGTTCAGCTTTAATTTTGACCGGACAGTCAAGGGTCATCTGTCCTGATGCATTCGTTTGGATGAACAACTTTCATATGTAACGTGCTATGTATCTTTATCTCTACGGTTTTATTATATGTTTGCTGAGTAGATGGGACCTACAGTACAATAGAAAATCCATGTGTATATTTTATTGGAAGTAAGTAAGTTGTTTGCATGCCATGCATTTTTTTTCGGCTGTATCATTATGCTATAGTTGGATGTATCTGTCTGTTTATTGACATGTATCCTTACCAATGTGATTTGTTTTTGCTTCTGCCATTATCCTGTAGTTTGACGAGCTTCGCTTGGCAGCTGGAAGGAATGGAAACGATCTACAGAACAGTAGAAATGAGATCGCTGAGCTTACTCAGACAATTCAGAGGCTTAAAGGGGATATTGAGTGTGCTAAATCTCAGGTACAATTGTATACATACATCCTATAAATACTCATTTTCCCCTTTACAAAAACTGATAATATGCAAGGTAAAAAAGTTTGCTGTACAGGACCCCTAGCTTAATGCTGTTACCTGGGCCTAGTCTTTTTTAGGAGTCAATAAAATCCCATGCGTTCCATCATTTCTGACACAGGCAGTGGAAGAAAATTCCACTTGGTTTATAGTAGTAGTTCAGGGTTTTAATCATTTTCTTATAATTCAGATCTGCTAAGTTATGGTTTGCTATGTAGGAATGGCTACACCCAGATCTTGAAAACCTTGTCAGTTTAGATGCTATTAGACGGCAGGTTAGTGGCAATATGTATGCATTAAAATAATACATTATAAGAATACATTAATGAAATATATTTATAACAATATTAGCGAGCTACACTGGAAGCTGCCATTAATGGAGTTGAGGAACAAGGTGAAGCCTCTATCAAAGATGCCAAACATAAGTTAGCTGAATTAGAGGCTGCCCTACAGAAGGTCAAGCAGGACATGGCTCGCCAACTAAGAGAATACCAGGAACTGATGAATGTCAAACTGGCTTTGGATATTGAGATTGCCACGTATAAGAAGATGCTGGAGGGAGAGGAGCATAGGTGAGTGTTTGACTGTTTTGTTTGTGACTACACAAAGGAAAATATGTTTTTCTATTACTTTTTTTATAAGGCAGAATCTCTAAGAACACTACATAGACATGTGAATAGCTGTCCCTACGCTGTTCCACTTTAGGTATTCCCTTTTGAAGTGAATTATATAAAGTTTTATAATATTTTTTACATACACTAGCGATTTCTGTAGCTGAATACACACATTCTCGTTTGCTATTCTTCATTTTTTCTATATAGTTGTTTGATTATTTACTTTTTAAAAATCTTGTGAGATATTTTTCTGGGTTTATTTCCCCACTTATATCTTTTTTTGCCAACCTATTAAAGCATCGTCTAGCGTCGTCTTCTTCTTCAAGTAGTTCTCTTAATTTATCTCTTTTTAACACTAGAACTTTTTGTGTCTCGGCATCTAGGTTCTCTATATGTTTCTGCTCCAACTCATGAATCTGTGCTATTAATCTATTTATATGGGCAGTTATTTTCTTTTATTCCTAAAGCATACTGAGATAAATATGCCTCTTATATATGCTTTATGAGCCTCCCAAGTTGTGGCTAGGGACACCTCAAGGGTTTCATTTACTAGAAAATATTGGTCTAGTTCTTCTTTGAGTCTTCTTCATTTTAATATAATCAACAACCCGTAACTGTCCCAGGTCCTTACTACCATCATGGAGAACTAATCCGGAAAGATATCTCTGTAATAGGAAACATTCAGATAAAAATCTGATGCCAATGCATGCCCCTAATGCCCTGCCAGCATATCCCGGATACCTCATAAGGAATACTTAGGTTCCTACCATAATTGTGACTTCCAGCATGCTGACCAGCCCAATGGATAAGGACCATTGATCCAAGTCAAAATCAGCTGAGAATCTATGACTGAAAAAGAAGGTGGGGTCATAAATACAACAAATAATGGGAAGATTCCAATCTACCCAAGCAACATAGATCATTCTCAGAAAAATCCATAAGTTAAAGGTGGACAGGTACGAACAGTGTGAGACACATGCTGAGGCTGAGAAGATGCACTGACAGAGTGAATAGGAAGGTAGGAAGATTTGGATTAGTAGCTATATCCAGGGAGGGAGGAGCCTGAGTGCTGGGGATCCCAGGAGTGCTAAGCCTTCTGTGTGCATGATTGCTGTGTTCAGGACTAGGGCTGTGACTGAGACCGTGGTAGGTGGGCGGTCTTGTTCTATGGGACCTGCAGGGTTCTACAGGCATAATATCATGCCTAAGGGAACAAGAAGAATTATTAGCAGCCATGGAGGAATTGTCAGAAAGAAGGAGAATAAGCCAAGCAGTATCACCTCCTTTAACCTTTAGCCTTAAAATAGAAAACAATTGCTATGTGTCCATACGTAGCTAGTGCAGTGATCTTCTCATGCAGGAGCCAGAAGTCCAAAGAGCATGTGCGCCCACTAACAGGTAGTTTAATACCCCCCCACCTGGCCCACCCACCTAAGACCCTAAAGGGGAGACTCAATATTAACAAAGGGCTTCCTTAATGTGCAAGGACTCCATTATTCTAATAGCCAGGAAAATACTTTGATAGTTGTTAGCACCAATAAAACATTGGCTAAGAGTACTTTAATACTTTTTAAACAAGACAAAATGGGGGTGATTTACTAAAGCATACAGGTTGTTCACTTTGCAAGGGAAGTTAGACTCTGCAAAGCAAGTTACTTTTTAAAGAAGCTCCCCCAGGTACAAGGGAACTAAAATTATAGTAGTGTAATTTGTGCAAACATGTGTTGAGTGGAAGAGAGTTGCTAGTACGGTAGCAGATGTGAATAAATCATTAGCTTGAATAAAAAAAAAAAAAAAAAAAAAACAGTTATTACTCTTGCTTTCTTTTCAGATTGACTGGTGAAGGCCATGTGAATATATGTAAGTAAAATATACTAATTGCCCTTTACTGTAGTTTCTACAATGATGTTAATGTTGTAAGCCAGTGTGTGCCAGTTCCACTCAAAATTACTATTTCAAGTAGTGATTAAACTGCTATAGAACAAACAATACATTCTAAAGAGTGGACAATAAGCAGATGTAGTATCGGAAAATGGTAAATATCTGTGATATGTCTATAAAGTGAGGTAGTATTTAAAATCTTTATTGCAGAACATTTAAGTAATATCAGAAATCACAAAAATCCAAATGCTTGAAAACCACAGTGGGGGAGGAATGTCCCGCTAGAGACATCCCCAAGGGATAATCCCATTAAAAGCATCAAATAAGATTGAAACTGTCACCTAGAAAACAAGAATAGATTGCTGAATTGGTGCTAGACATTTCACTTTAACACCTATTCTAAGTCCTAACTGTGGAGGTTGAGCTTGCGGTATGGAAGCCCTGCCACAGGCCTTAGGTAGGCTGTCTCTTTGCATACTGACTTTGTCCACAATAAGGCTACTTGATGTTGGCAGTATACAGAAACTTGTACTCCAGCAGCAAACATCAGTCCAGCTAAGGCCTAATTTACAAAGACTTCAGTTTGTAAAAGCTAACCAGAAAAACAATGTGCACAATATTTACAAAAATGTTGGTATGTTTCCATCAGCTTTTTTTGAAACATTCTAATGCTGGCCATCAAATGGCAATCTCCAGGCAATTTAAATCACTTTCAACCACACTGAATAAATCAGGGCAACTCACTATGAACCATGTTGGTGGTTTCAAGGGTGAACTGTTTGGTTGTCTTTGAAATCCAAAGCGGACCTGGGCTAGAAGTTTCCATATTTATCGCAGCTCTAATCTTTATAGCCTTATGTGAGAGACACAAACTGCTACTGAAAAAGTTAATCAGGGTCTTGAAGACATATCAGAGGCAAGTGAATAATTAAAATCCATGCTATAGAATGCCATTAATTGGCCTATATAGAGGAGCGCTGTCATACCTGAAGCAATCTGCATCAAACCCTTTCACGTAGTATCAGAATTCTGCCCCACTCAAAGTCTGGGTTAGGAGATCATTTCTCCAATATAAGTCAACCAAGGTATAAAAATTGCATTATATGACTATTGTCTGCATATCCATTTATCTGTTCATATTTCTCTGAAGCTGTTGTGCACTCCAGCACTGGAGGAAAGCATCACTCAGGAGGCCACCATGGTGTACATCATCAACATCACCACCACAAGGGAGGATTCAGCTCTGTCAGCCATACTTCCAAAATGAAGCACCACTCTAGCCATGGGCACCATTGCTGAAGTAACTGTTATGATTGCTGTCTAGATACCAATGGCAAACATATACTTCAATAAAAATGCAATTATTGTTGTATTTGCAGGCTCTTGAGAATTCCCCTGTATTGCCATTGTATTACTCTGTTATGCTTGCTTAGTGACCCATATTGTTATTATGCATTGTAAATAAAATTATCTCTGCTCTTCTAGATTGTCCTAAATAAACTATTTACATATCATTAAATGATTGTGAACGCCCATCAATTTTGTTGTACTTACTGACACAACAGCTTAAGTGACTGCACAAGAAGAGGCAAGGCTACATGTGTTTATACTGATTGAGTAAAATAAAACACATAGAAGTCCTAGAAGATATCTATGCTACTGACGAAAAACCATATAAATGTTACACCTGTTGTGGTAACATTTAATTAGATTAGTACATACACTTCTTCTATCGAAAATGTAAAGGGCGGGATCACAAATATATATCTTGTACTCTATTGGTATCATCTCTTTTTCAAATTTAAACCACATATCACCTTGGTCCAGCACATAGAAAAAGGTGATGGTGGGGATACATTTTATGGACTTTTGTACTATTTTAAACTATTTGTACCAAATAGAGATAACACTTGTATAAAGAATAAAAAAAACAATTTTTTACAAATGTTAAAATGAAGTCCACACAGGTATAAAGTGACAATCAAACAATATGTTTTTTTTACCCAAAAATCATAAATCAAGTCATCCCACAGGGTATACAGTTTGTGTGCTGTCAGTGTCTTTGATCAACGTGTTTCTTAACCACTTTACCACCGGAGGATTTTGCTGTCTTCCGTCCAGGCCACTTTTTGCGATTCGGCGCTGTGCGACTTCAACTGACAATTGCGCGGTCGTGCGACGCCGTACCCAAACGAAATTTACGTCCTTTTTTTCCCACAAACAGAGCTTTCTTTTGGTGGTATTTGATCACCTGTGCGATTTTTACTTTTTGCGCTATAAACAAAAAATAGCGTTTATTTTGAAAAAATAACAATATTTTTAACATTTTTTTATATGAAATTCCCCCCAAAAAAGATGTAAAAACCAATTTTTTTAAAAATTTTTGGCCAATTTGTTTTATGCTACATATGTTTGGTAAAAAAAATCGCAATAAGCATATTTTTATTGGTTTGCGCAAAAGTTATTGCGTTTACTAACAAAGGGAAAGATTTCTGTCATTTTTGGTGTTTTTTTTAACGCGTAATGGCGGCGATCTGCGATTTTTTTTGCGGGACTGCGACATTGCGGCGGACAGATCGGACCCTTGACTGACATTTTTGACACTTTTGGGGGTACCAGTGACATTACTGCAGTAATCAGTGCTATAAATATGCACTGTTACTGTAAAAATGACACTGGCAGGGAAGGGGTTAATTTTATTGGAGAGGGAGGGGTTAATGTATGCCTGGTGCTTACTGACGTGTAGGGGGGGAGGTGACTGTGTGAGTCATGGACAGATCGGATGTCCAGCTATGCTGAACAGTCCGATCTGTCACTCCCTGTCACTATGGAGATCCGCCCGCTGTGTTTACACACAGCGGGCGGATCTCCAGACTCGATCCCCGACGATCGGGTAAGAGCAGCGGCGATCGCCGCTGCTCCTCCCCTGGCCCGACTCCCGCTGTGAATGAAAACAGCGGGAGCGAGCCTCCGGCGGCGCGCAAGCGCCGCCCAGAAGGGGGAGTGTCCAACGACGTTAATACTACGTCGCTGGACGATAACGAACCACTCTGCCGCAGTACTATTACTGTGAGCGGTTGTAGAGTGGTTAATGTATTCGCTTCTTCAGGATCTAGATCTATGCCATTATCTGCATATGTATGAATAATGTTTCACTCTAAAAAAATAAATTATGGAAATATATAATGCATTGTATAGAAAATACTTCCAACCAAAATAACTTTCTATCTGATTACACGATAGAAACCCTGTTGGGAAACATGCCAGAGAAAGACAGAAGAAGAAAAAAAAAAAAAAAACAACCCCAAATATCCCTTCTACAACCCAGGTCCCCATCCAAGAACAGGCATAAATGAAGTCTCACAGTCAAACATACCAGAGAGCAGCTTACCTACCGTAGGGGCCTCAATGTGTACCAATCAAAGCCTTCAGCATGACAGTATTATAAACTCTTACAAATGTAATCTCCCATATATCCTCTTGGACAAGGAAGAATAGAAAAAAAGTGAAAGTGGTTCTTGCAAAATCTCACCTTAATGTGGTATTAATTCCCAAACCAAATATGTAATATATTGCAGCTTACCAATCCTTAGATGTGGTGGTTGCATTTGTTTACTTTTTTTAGGCTTTTTTTTCCACCTCTGTTTTCACCTGATGATCTGGCCAGTAAATTATCTCCTCTATTAGTGTGCCCCCACTCTGGATGAAGGAGCACAGGAGCACAGTTAATCTGGGATGAGTGTAGGGTCTCATGCACACTGCATCTTAAAGAAGCTCCAAGAAGCTGCTCCTAAAGGCTTTTGAGCTTTTTTGAGCTCTCATTTCTTTGCCTGGAAACTCCCCTCTGTGTTAGCCAATGTGTCCATGTACCAGGCTTTTTTCTGGATATTACAGGCATATGCTCTTACAGACAGAACCCCCCCCCCCCCCACACCAAACTCACATTTTTGAGAGGAACTTTCGAGCAGAAAAGATGCCTATGTGCGCAAAAAAGCATGAAAAAATAGGAAAAATCAGCAGAGGGGAAGGTTTGTGAAATGTGTGTTATGCTCAAAGAAGCTCAACAAAAACGTGCAAAGGAGCACAAAAAGCACAAGCTTCTTCAAGCTGAAATAAAAGCTCAAATGCCTGTAAAGGTATTTCTTTTTAGCTACAGTGTTCATGAGCCCTAGGATGTACTAGCAGATTTAGACACACTAACAAGTTGAAACTAAATTCCAGCTCACACTGCAATTATACAAGCAGTAACAGCATTAAGCAAAAGACAGGATTTTCTGTATGGCATTACCATGCTATAAACTGGATAACCTGACCTAACCTAACCTGAGATGAGAGAGGCACCAAGAGGAAAAGGGGCTCTTGAAGTAAGGGCAGGTCTTGGGGGTTATATAGATACAAAGAGAGCCAATGCGCTATCAAATGAGGTATAAGATGTGTTGGAAAATATATGAAATAAAAAATATCAAAGTAAAGCAGTGTGGGAAACTAATGAGATGCAGAAAGAGCAGCCAATTTTGTAGTGTCACCACATACTAGATATAATAAGAACAAAAAGGAAATCGGCGCTACTTTCTTAGTAAATCTCACTGTAAATGTTGTAAATAAAATTGTGTTTAAATGTGTAGTGAATTCCTTCAAAAAATTGTATTCAATAATAAACAATATAAGCACAAAATCATAAATCACATAAGAATGTGTAGACAATCACCCAAAAGTTGGTGTATAAAAGTGCTAGTGCAACCCACAACTTAATAATTCTGTAAACTGATATGTGGAGGTGCGCTAATAAAAAAAAAGTGATCAAATACATAAACTATATAGTGACACAAAAATTAATCATAGATTGCTAAAAAGAAAAAAAAAAAAAAGATATATGCACATATGAGAAAATTGTTGTAAAAACAACTTATTTTCATTTAAACCAGAGTGATAAAAGAAATAAAGTGCTGAGTAGGGATGAACGAACGGTTCGTGTCAACCATCGGTTTGACCCGAACATTGACTGTTCGAGGTTCGGCCGAATTTAGAACTTTTTGCAGAACCCAAAAAAATGCCCAAAAAAACCCCTGCAATAACACACCTGGGCATTTTTTTTTTTTTTGGCGCAGGCGTTTTTTTGGGCATTTTTTTGGAGGCAGGCAAAACATCTGAACTTCTGTATAAGGGTATATATATACACACACACTTATATGTATATATACCCATACACATATATAGGTGTGAAAGTAGCAGAACACTATACTTGCGCTAATGAAATAATTAACACCAATATGGTTACGCTCCTATCACACCTATATATGTGTATGTGTAAAATACATATAACTGTGTGTGTATATATACCCCTATACAGAAGTTCAGATGTTTTGCCTGCCTCCAAAGACCCCAAAAAAATGCCCAAAAAAACGCCTGCTGCAAAAACACACCTGGCGGGTTTTTTTTGGCGCTGGCGTTTTTTTGGCCTTTTTTTGGGTTCTTTGGAGGCAGGCAAAACATCTGAACTTCTGTATAGGGGTATATATATACACACACACTTATATGTATTTTACACATACACATATATAGGTGTGATAGGAGCGTAACCATATTGGTGTTAATTATTTCATTAGGGCAAGTATAGTGTTCTGCTACTTTCACACCTATATATGTGTATGGATATATATACATATAAGTGTGTGTGTATATATGCCCCTACACAGAAGTTCTTATGTTATGCCTGCCTCCAATAACCCCCAAAAAATGCCCAAAAAAACGCTTGCTACAAAACCGGCAAGGTGTGAAAATAGCAAAGCCACATCCCTGTTCTATAAGTGATCTAATACAAATGATCTTTTTTTTATGGTTCTGGACATGCTACTGAGCTGAAACTTCACAGGTACACATTTTAGACCCCCCAGACACTAAATCCAAAGATCTCTTTTTTTTTTTTCAATAATTGTCTCTCTATCAAAAATGACAATTTTTAAGAACTTTTTTTTGTGTGATTAATAGTCCCTGGGGCATGACCCAGAACCCTAGGCACTTTTTAGGGGCATTTATTGGGTTTTAGGGCTTCAAAATTGTGTTTTTTGATTACCGAAGTTCGGGTACCATTGATTTCAATGGGGTTCTGAAATCCGGGCCGAACTTTTGGGAAGTTCGGGTGTTCTGGTCGAACCAAACTTTTCAAAAGTTCGATCATCCCTAGTGCTGAGTGAGGTGAAAAAAGTCCAAAGTGAAAAGCCTCTTGGAATGAGAAATCTTCAGGTAAGTCCATAGGATTTCAGACTGCAATCAGGGTAAAGGTAATTCACTTATTTAACCCCTCGAGTGCTGCATGCAGATCCCCTGTGTGCACACAATAAGGTAGCTGCTTACCAGATACAGAGTATCAATGGGCTCATAGAAACATAGCTTTGATAGCCAAATTGTGGGATGTTCATCAATACAGCAAGTATCGCTTCAAACAGAGGACAAAAATGCCACTCCTGCACCACGCCGGGATCCAGCAGTAGTTTCCAGCGTCAGCCACCGACTCTCCGCAATAGCACCAGGAAAACCAGATGGAATGCAAATAGGAAACAGAGCAGCCAATAGTGCATTACGTTTTAAACATTTATTTAAAACATAAACGGTTGCACTTACATTTGGATGATAAAAACTTCGCTAGACAGACAGATTGTTATATAGATTGCTCGGCCACCTGCAGTGCGGACCGAGCAGCGCAACGATACAGCCCTCCGCCCAAGGGAGTCACACTGCTCGGTCTGCGGGGTTAAATAAAATAAGTGAATTACCTTTAACCTAATTGCAGTCTGAAATCCTATGGACTTACCTTAAAGATTTCTCATTCCGAGAGGCTTTTCACTTTGGACTTTTTTCACCTCACTCAGCGCTTTATTTCTTTTATCACTTTTTTTTTTTTTTTTGCTTTTTAGCAATCTATGATTAATTTTTGTGTCACTATATAGTTTATGTATTTGATCACTTTTTTATTAGCTCACCTCCACATATCAGTTTATTTTTTATTCCAAAGGTTCAGGAATTCAGGTGCTGCTTTTACTATTCGGGTTTAGCGCATCTATACACCCACCCATTAATAATTCTGTGCCATCCAAAATATCAATATAAATAATATACACTGTAATATATTGCACTGATTATGTAAACAATCATAGAAAAAAATTATAAAGAAGAAGTGTACATGAGCAAAGTGCAAGAAAAGCATAAAATATATTGCACTAGTGGTAAATAAACTTTATAGCAAAATGGTGTCCATGTGCAAGGTGCAAAATAATAGATGAATCAAAAAGTGCTTCAAATGCATAAAACGCGTGAATCTTTAATTTTCATAGGATGTGTCACCATGTGAATGGATGCCAATAACCTTTATCCTATAATGAGTGTAATGCCAGCTCATTATCTATTATCTAATACACCCATTTTATCTGATATAAAATGGGTATAGTAGATAATAGATCTTTACTACACTTTTATACCCATTTTTATATACATTTCTATTTTAGATTTTAGTGTCTATTATTTAGAGGCATACACATGACCTTTGTAATTTTATATTTTTAAATATATATTTTTGTTATGGCTATAAGATTTATATTTATTTATTTTATATGTATTTTTCCCAGTGATCTATTAGCTTGTTAATATATTTTGCCTGTCCATTATTATTCATGTAATTTGCACAAAAAATTGGATATATTAATTTGGATTTGGATGCTGTATCCGATTCATTTATAATGTTTTGCATCTCACTTAGACATCACTTATATGCTTGTGCTCATGACATAAATATCTTTGGCATAGTTATACTCCATTGGACATTTTAGCCTTATCCGATTCTTTTATGATTCACATTTTCAGCTTATCATTTGTCATACCGATATATATGCCTGTGCTTATGTCTGTATTTTAAACTACGTCCTTTACTTTTATAATTCGAAATTAGAATATTCCAGTGGAACTTAAGGCTGTCAATTTAGTGTACTATTCAACATTGTAGTAGTCCATAACAAAATGCTGCCCAATATATATGTTTTTATCTATGTGGTTAATTTAAGCACATTTGATTCAGCTATTGTACCAGCAATGTAACATTTAACCATGTATGTTGTCGCTGCAATGATGGTTCCCTTGGCAACCGTCTTGCTATTTATCCCGGAGATCGTCACCCTGCAGCTTATCCCTTGATAAAGTCACATGTAGTGAGGCAACGTGTCGGGAGGAGCCGGGTGACGTCACTTCCGGTCTACGGCTGTGACCGGAAGCATCGGAATTACCGCTATTGCGGTACATACTCGCTTACCCTTACCTTACTGTAAGTCTCTACATCTTTTTATTGAATAAAGTTATTATATACTACACCATGAGGTTGTCCCCATTTATGTCCTTGCTATGAGGGGGATTTTGAAAGTTTTCCACGAGTCCCTTGAAGTGATGTGGCACCATTAACTTTACCTGGTCCATACACAGACGTGGGGGATTAGCTAGTGATCCATACCAATCCCTACAAAGAGAAACGAATCTTGGATCGCTGAGACACCCGTGGACATCGCTGGACAGAGAGGGACCTCAGGTAAGTGTTAGAATGCAATAAGATAAAAAACCCTCTGACTTTACACTCCTTTAATCAGATGATAATTTGAGAATGTTCCTGATAGCACACTCAGAAGCAGAATGAGACAAGGGAATTCTGTGGATCTTACAACCAAACTTGCTTGGTTCAGAATAACCCCTGAGTCAAACATGTAGCAATAGATCAGAGAGCAAGGAGAGAGTGGGCATGGCTGAGAGTAAAAGAGATAGACCAGAGAGAGAGAGGAGTAAGCATGTAAAGAAGATGAGGAGAATGGCCACAGAGGGGAGAAGAGTGAACACATATTAAATAGTCTGTTCAGGCCAATTGATGAGAGTGGTCACCTTCATGCATATTGCAGGCTGTCAAACAATCCAGGAATTATGGATAGTTCAATAGCTCAAATAGCTACATAGGCAATGTCAACTTATAGACAAATATTGTATATACTATTTATTCGCCCCTTTCTGACCAACGACACCACAAAACAACTTATTCACTCCGCCTCGACTACTGCAACTCTCTCCTCACTGGCCTACCCTTACACAGGCTATCATGCTACATGCAGCTGCTAGACTAATACACCTTACAAACCGATCCATGACTTCTGCAACTCTCTCCCAATCCCTTCACTGGCTTCCCCTACCCCACCGTATAAAATTCAAAATACTAACTACAAAATACAAGGCCATCCACAACTTCGCCCCCAGGTACATCACCAACCTCATCTGCAGATATCACACAAACTGTCCTCTCTGCCCCTCCCAAGACCTCCTGCTCTCTAGCTCCCTCATTACCTCCTCCCATGCACGCCTCCAGGACTTCTCCAGAGCCTCTCCCATCCTCTGGAACTCCCTGCCCCAGTATGCCCTCCGGTCAGCCCCTACCATGTCCACCTTTAGGTGATCCCTGGAAACTCACATATTTAGGCAAGCCTACCCCACATCCACTTAGGAACTGTACCTGAGCCACCTCCATCAGATCACCCCCCCCCCCCCACAGCTATTAACTTTTGTAACATCCCCCCTCCCTTTAGATTGTAAGCTCAACGGGCAGGGCCCTCCTGTCCCTTCTGTATTGAACTATATTGTAATTGTACTGTCCCTCCTCTACAGTGTAAAGCACTGCTCAAACTATTGGTGCCATATAAATCCTGTATAATAAATATAATTGCCAGAATAACAGAGCCACACATATACTCTACTGTATGTATATAAATCATATACAGGTGTATCTCAAAAAATTTGAATTTCATCAAAAAAGTTAATTGTTTTCAGTAATTCAATTCAAAAAGTGAAACTCATGTACAAACCCAAATCCAAAAACACTGTACAAATTGTGAGTAAAAAAGGAATTGACTAATTTACAAATCTAATAAACTTATATTTGTATTCACAATATAACATAGATAACATATCAAATGTTGAAAGTGAGACATTTTGAAATGTCATGCCAAATATTGGCTCATTTTGGATTTCATGAGAGCTACACATTCCAAAAAAGTTGGCACAGATAGCAATAAGAGACCGGAAAAGTTAAATGTACATATAAGGAACAGCTGGAGGACCAATTTGCAACTTATTTGGTCAATTGGCAACATGATTGGGTATAAAAAGAGCCTCTCAGAGTGGCAGTATCCCTTTAGAAGTCAAGATGTGCAGAGGATCACCAATTCCCCCAATGCTGCGGCGACAAATAGTGGAGCAATATCAGAAAACAAACAGAAGCCTGCTGTATAACAACGCTCTTTTGAGTGTTTTTGGAGGTGAGCGGCCATTACACTCATTATAGGATAACGGTTATTGAGATCCATTCACATAGTGATACATCCTATGAAAATTGAAGATTCACATGTTTTATGCATTTGAAGCACTTTTTGATTCATTGATTATTTTGCACCTTGCACATGGACACCATTTTGCTATAAAGTTTATTTACCACCAGTGCAATATATTTTATACTTTTCTTGCAATTTGCACATGGACACTTCTTCTTTATGATTTTTTCTATGATTGTTTACATAATCAGTGCAATATATTACAGTGTATATTATTTATATTGATATTTTGGATGGCACAGAATTATTAAGTTGTGAAGCCATTGATTTATTTAGGGTTGCACTGGCACTTTTATACACCATCATTTGGGTGATAGGCACATGTCTGCACATAGTCACATTCTTATGTGATTTCTGATTTTGTGCTTATATTGTTTATTATTGAATACAATTTTTTGAAGGAATTCACTACACATTTAAAGACACAATTTTATTTACAACATTTACAGTGAGATTGCATTTACTAAGAAAAAAGGTGCTGGGGGTTGCTGCATTGTCTATTTTATGAGAAAAAGGTATTTGTCATTTTGCACAACCTAAATGTAAGTGTTCTTAACTAGGGTTGAGCGAACACCTAGATGTCCGTGTTCGACGGGTTCGGCCGAACTTTAAAAAAAAGTCCGGGTCCGTGTCCCGGACTTTTACCGAACTTTTCCCGGACACCGAACCCCATTGAAGTCAATGGGGACCCGAACTTTAAGGCACTAAAATGGCTCTAAAACACCAAAGGAAAGGGCTAGAGTGCTGCAAATGGCAGCAAAACGTAATTAAGAGCATGGCAAGTGCTCTGCAAACAAATGTGGATAGGGAAATAACTTAAAACAACAAAAAAAAAACAGAAAAATAAAACAATGTTCTTCTTCATCTCTGAAGGACGAGGCCCATATGGAGTAGGAGGGAGGTTGAGGTGGTGGTGGATGTGGCGGTGACATAGGCGTGCGCACAGGGTGTGCTGGGTGTGCCTGGGCACACCCTAATCACCTAGGGCACATAGCATTGCCAGTGAGGAGATGGGAAAGATCTCCCTGGGACCTGCTCTGCTCTATTTCTCCTTGCCTACAGGTACATGGCCCCGATACATTACTCTCCCTGCTGGCAAACACATGCATGTGTATTTCAACTTTGGGGTGCACACCTTAATGCAATAGGCTGCGCACACCTATGGGCGGTGTAGGTGGAAGCGGCGGTGGAGGAGGACCAGGGCCGGATTAACAGCATCATGGGCTTGGTGCTGAGGATTTTGAAGGGCCTTAAGGGCCGTGCCTTGCCATGCACCCAGAGGAGGAAGGGTGCAGCCATGCATGCCTAATTCAACATGGGATGCTGTCTCTGAAGCCCATAAACACATCCATGCATCGCCAACTGTCCCTCCTTGTCCGGCCTTCACGCTGTGTGGGGAGGTTCTGAGGGTGCTGCCTGGGGAAGCGAGCATAGAAGCCAGACTTCTGTGTTTACAAGTGACAGAAGAGCGGTAACAGTGAATATGGCCAACCCGGGGCCTATATAAAAGGTAGGGGCCTGGAGCTGCAGCTCCAATAGCCCCTACATTAATCTGGCCCTGAGGAGGAGGACGAGGCAGCCAACACTGCTTCTTTTCAAAAATTTTAAATGAGGGTACACCCCAAAAGAGTGAGAAAGAGCAAAAATGGAACAATGGGTGGGTAAGGTCGGTATCCATTGCTATTCTGCATAAGGTACGGAAAAGTCCCGTGGGATCCATGCCTGGTTCATTTTAATGAACGTGAGCTTGTCCACATTGTCTCTGGACAGGCGGCTGCGCTTGTCTGTTATAACGCCCCCAGCCGTGCTAAATACCCGTTCAGATAATACACTGGCTGCAGGGCACGCCAGCACCTCCAAGGCGTAAAGGGCAAGCTCAGGCCATGTGCCCAATTTGGAGACCCAGAAGTTGAAGGGGGCAGACCCGTCATTCACTACATGTAGGCGTGTGCACACATACTGCTCCACCATGTTGGTAAAATGCTGCCTCCTGCTAAGACGTTCCATCTGAGCTGCTGGTGCTGCTGTTTGTTGTGGCGTGCTGACAAAGCTTTTCCACATTTCGGCCATGCTAACCCTGCCTTCTGAGGTGCTGGCGGTGCCCTGGTTGCGTTGGCGACCTCCTCCTCCTCCTCCTCTGCCTTGTGCTTCCACTGTGGCCCCGCTGTCAGATGGGAATGCCAGCAGCATGGCGTCTACCAGCGTGCGCTTGTACTCGCGCATCTTGCGATCGCGCTCCAGTGAGTGAATTAAGGACGGTACGTTGTCCTTGTAACGGGGATCCAGCAGCGTGGCCACCCAGTAATCAGCACAAGTTAGAATGTGGGCAACTCGGCGGTCGTTGTGGAGACACTGCAGCATGTAATCGCTCATGTGTGCCAGGCTGCCCAGAGGCGACGAAAGGCTGTCCTCTGTGGGAGGTGTATCGTCCGTGTCCTCTGTATCCCCCCAGCCACGCACCAGTGATGGCCATGAGCTGGCCTGGGTGCCACCCTGCTGTGAACATGGTTCCATCTCCTCCTCCAGCTCCTCCTCCTCCTCATCCTCCTCATCCTCCAGAACTGTGCCCCTGCTGGACAATTGCGTCCCTGGCGTTTGCGTGTGCAGGAACCCACCCTCGGAGCCCCTTGCGAATGACTGCCCTGAAAGCCTTGGAAATGTTACCTCTTCATCCTCCTCCTCCTCCTCATCCTGTGCCACATCCTCTTCCATCATCGCCCGAATTGTTTTTTCAAGGAGGCATAGAAGTGGGATAGTTAAGCTGAGAACGGCGTCATTGCCACTGGCCATGTTGGTGGAGTACTCAAAACAGCGCAACAAGGCACACAGGTCTCGCATGGAGGCCCAGTTATTGGTGGTGAAGTGGTGCTGTTCCGCAGAGCGACTCACGCGTGCGTGCTGCAGCTGAAACTCCACTATGGCCTGCTGCTGCTCGCACAGTCTTTCCAGCATGTGCAAGGTGGAGTTCCACCTTGTGGGCACGTCACATATGAGGCGGTGAGCGGGAAGGCCGAAGTTACGCTGCAGCGCTGCCAGGCGAGCAGCAGCAGGGTGAGAACGCCGAAAGTGCGCACAAACGGCCCGCACTTTCTGCAGCAGCTCTGACATATCGGGGTAGTTTTTAAGGAACCTCTGCACCACCAAATTCAGCACATGCGCCAGGCAAGGGATGTGCGTCAAACCGGCTAGGCCCAGAGCTGCTATGAGATTTCGCCCGTTATCACACACCACCAGGCCGGGCTTGAGGCTCGCTGGCAGCAACCACTCATTTGTCTGCTGTTCCATGCTCCTCCACAACTCCTGCGCGGTGTGTGGTTTGTCCCCCAAACAGGCAAGTTGTAAAACTGCCTGCTGTCGTTTACCCCTGGCCGTGCTGAAGTTGGTGGTGAAGGTGTTACGCTGTCCGGATGAGGAGGCGGTAGAGGATGAGGAAGCGGAGTAGGAGGAGTTACGAACAGGAGGCAAACTGAAGCGCCCTGCAATCCTCGGTGGTGGAAGGACATGCGCCAAATTGCTATCCGCCTCAGGCCCATCCGCCACTGCATTTACCCAGTGTGCCGTTAGGGAGATATAACGCCCCTGACCGTGCTTACTGGTCCACGTATCCGTAGTTAGGTGGACCTTGGCACAGATGGCGTTGCGCAGTGCACACCTGATATTTTCCCCCACTTGGTTGTGCAGGGAAGGGATGGCTTGCCTGGAAAAGTAGTGGCGGCTGGGCACGACGTACTGTGGGACAGCCACCGACATAAGGTTTTTAAAACTGTGCGTCTCCACCAGACGGAATGACAGCATTTCAAAGGCCAATAATTTTGAAATGCTGGCATTCAGGGCCAGGGATCGCGGGTGGGTAGGGGGGTACTTCCTCTTCCTCTCAAGTGTTTGGGAGATGGAAAGCTGAACGCTTCCACGGGACATTGTGGAGATGGTTGTTGGTGACCCAGGTGGTGGTGTTGCTGACAGATCGTCTGTTTGCGGGGTGGCAGGTGCCGGTATCACTACAGATGTGGCTGGAGCGGCCGAGACTGCAGCAGAAGAGGAAGCAGGATGAGCCAGAGACGTTTCTTGGTTTTGAAGGTGTGTACTCCACTGCAGCTCGTGCTTTGCACTTAGATGCCTGATCATGCAGGTTGTGCTCAGGTTGAGAAGGTTCATGCCTCGCTTCAAGCTCTGATTGCACAGGGTGCAAACCACTCGTGTCCTGTCATCAGCACATTTTCTAAAGAACTTCCACGCTTGAGAACTCCTTTGAGCTGACTTTGGTGCGCTCGTTCCCTTGCTGCGTTGGGCAGTAGCGGGCGTAGTGTCTAGGGCACGGCCGCTCCGCTTCTGCACCCTGCTCCCTCTTCTGCTGTGCTGGTGGCTCTGTGCGACCACCGCCTCTTCCTCCAAACTACTCAGGTCACCTGCATGACGTTCATTCCATGTGGGGTCGAGGACCTCATCGTCCTCCACATCATCTTCCACCCAGTCTTCACCCCTGCCCTCCTTGTCGGTCTCCACAATGCTGAACGCCGCAGCAGTTGGCACCTGCGTTTCGTCATCATCGGAGACGTGCTGCGATGATCCTTGCATGTACTCATCTTGAGAAATAAGTGGTTGGGCATCGCTGCACTCAATCTCTTCCACTTCTGGGGCAGGGCTAGGTGGATGGCCCTGGGAAACCCTGCTGACAGAGTCCTCAAAAAGAATAAGAGACTGCTGTATGGCTTGGGGCTCAGACTGCTGGCCTGATTTGCAAGGGGGTGAGGTGAAAGACGGTTGGACATTGGCTGCAGGTGCCAACTCTGACCTTTCTGCAGTAGACTGGGTGGGAGACAATGTGAAGGAACTGGAGGCACTGTCAGCAGCAAACCAATCTACTATCGCCTCAACTTGTTCTGGCCTCATCACTTCTAGGGGCGTTTGATGCCCTACCAAATACTGATGCAGGTTCTGTCGCCTACTCACACTTGAGGAAGGTGTTTCACTTGTGCGTGTAGCTGGCACAGATCGACCATGTCCTCTCCTTGCAACAGGAGCTCTACCAGCAGCACCACGACCCAGGCCACGGCCCTTATTTGACGGTCTCCTCATATTTCTGTAATTTAAGATCTTGCCCTAGAAAGGTTTTTATTGAATAGCGGAATAGAAAATATGATCCAAAAAAAGTGTATGTATATCACACGTACACAACCACACTAGGCCCCAATTACTATTGTTTGTACCCCTAAAAGGCTAGATGAGGAGTAGGGGGAGTATGGAACAGGCAGCACCCTCAAACCTTCAGAAGTATGAGATGAACCCCAACAACTTGGAAAGGTGGATCTCTCTCACACGTACCGACACAGACTATCCCGCAATTCAATTGATCCTCAAAGGTTTTTATTGAATAGCGGAATAGGAAATATGATCAAAAAAAGTGTATGTATCTCGCACGTACACAACCACACTAGGCCCCAATTACTATTGTTTGTACCCCTAAAAGGCTAGATGAGGAGTAGGGGGAGTATGGAACAGGCAGCACCCTCAAACCTTCAGAAGTATGAGATGAACCCCAACAACTTGGAAAGGTGGATCTCTCTCACACGTACCAACACAGACTATCCCCCAATTTAACTGATCCCCAAAGGTTTTTGATTAAATAGCGGAATAGAAAATATGATCCCAAAAAAGTGTATGTATATCACACGTACACAACCACACTAGGCCCCAATTACTATTGTTTGTACCCCTAAAAGGCTAGGAGTAGGGGGAGTATGGAACAGGCAGCACCCTCAAACCTTCAGAAGTATGAGATGAACCCCAACAACTTGGAAAGGTGGATCTCTCTCACACGTACCAACACAGACTATCCCCCAATTTAACTGATCCCCAAAGGTTTTTGATTAAATAGCGGAATAGAAAATATGATCCCAAAAAAGTGTATGTATATCACACGTACACAACCACACTAGGCCCCAATTACTATTGTTTGTACCCCTAAAAGGCTAGGAGTAGGGGGAGTATGGAACAGGCAGCACCCTCAAACCTTCAGAAGTATGAGATGAACCCCAACAACTTGGAAAGGTGGATCTCTCTCACACGTACCAACACAGACTATCCCCCAATTTAACTGATCCCCAAAGGTTTTTGATTAAATAGCGGAATAGAAAATATGATCCCAAAAAAGTGTATGTATATCACACGTACACAACCACACTAGGCCCCAATTACTATTGTTTGTACCCCTAAAAGGCTAGGAGTAGGGGGAGTATGGAACAGGCAGCACCCTCAAACCTTCAGAAGTATGAGATGAACCCCAACAACTTGGAAAGGTGGATCTCTCTCACACGTACCAACACAGACTATCCCCCAATTTAACTGATCCCCAAAGGTTTTTGATTAAATAGCGGAATAGAAAATATGATCCCAAAAAAGTGTATGTATATCACACGTACACAACCACACTAGGCCCCAATTACTATTGTTTGTACCCCTAAAAGGCTAGGAGTAGGGGGAGTATGGAACAGGCAGCACCCTCAAACCTTCAGAAGTATGAGATGAACCCCAACAACTTGGAAAGGTGGATCTCTCTCACACGTACCAACACAGACTATCCCCCAATTTAACTGATCCCCAAAGGTTTTTGATTAAATAGCGGAATAGAAAATATGATCCCAAAAAAGTGTATGTATATCACACGTACACAACCACACTAGGCCCCAATTACTATTGTTTGTACCCCTAAAAGGCTAGGAGTAGGGGGAGTATGGAACAGGCAGCACCCTCAAACCTTCAGAAGTATGAGATGAACCCCAACAACTTGGAAAGGTGGATCTCTCTCACACGTACCAACACAGACTATCCCCCAATTTAACTGATCCCCAAAGGTTTTTGATTAAATAGCGGAATAGAAAATATGATCCCAAAAAAGTGTATGTATATCACACGTACACAACCACACTAGGCCCCAATTACTATTGTTTGTACCCCTAAAAGGCTAGGAGTAGGGGGAGTATGGAACAGGCAGCACCCTCAAACCTTCAGAAGTATGAGATGAACCCCAACAACTTGGAAAGGTGGATCTCTCTCACACGTACCAACACAGACTATCCCCCAATTTAACTGATCCCCAAAGGTTTTTGATTAAATAGCGGAATAGAAAATATGATCCCAAAAAAGTGTATGTATATCACACGTACACAACCACACTAGGCCCCAATTACTATTGTTTGTACCCCTAAAAGGCTAGGAGTAGGGGGAGTATGGAACAGGCAGCACCCTCAAACCTTCAGAAGTATGAGATGAACCCCAACAACTTGGAAAGGTGGATCTCTCTCACACGTACCAACACAGACTATCCCCCAATTTAACTGATCCCCAAAGGTTTTTGATTAAATAGCGGAATAGAAAATATGATCCCAAAAAAGTGTATGTATATCACACGTACACAACCACACTAGGCCCCAATTACTATTGTTTGTACCCCTAAAAGGCTAGGAGTAGGGGGAGTATGGAACAGGCAGCACCCTCAAACCTTCAGAAGTATGAGATGAACCCCAACAACTTGGAAAGGTGGATCTCTCTCACACGTACCAACACAGACTATCCCCCAATTTAACTGATCCCCAAAGGTTTTTGATTAAATAGCGGAATAGAAAATATGATCCCAAAAAAGTGTATGTATATCACACGTACACAACCACACTAGGCCCCAATTACTATTGTTTGTACCCCTAAAAGGCTAGGAGTAGGGGGAGTATGGAACAGGCAGCACCCTCAAACCTTCAGAAGTATGAGATGAACCCCAACAACTTGGAAAGGTGGATCTCTCTCACACGTACCAACACAGACTATCCCCCAATTTAACTGATCCCCAAAGGTTTTTGATTAAATAGCGGAATAGAAAATATGATCCCAAAAAAGTGTATGTATATCACACGTACACAACCACACTAGGCCCCAATTACTATTGTTTGTACCCCTAAAAGGCTAGGAGTAGGGGGAGTATGGAACAGGCAGCACCCTCAAACCTTCAGAAGTATGAGATGAACCCCAACAACTTGGAAAGGTGGATCTCTCTCACACGTACCAACACAGACTATCCCCCAATTTAACTGATCCCCAAAGGTTTTTGATTAAATAGCGGAATAGAAAATATGATCCCAAAAAAGTGTATGTATATCACACGTACACAACCACACTAGGCCCCAATTACTATTGTTTGTACCCCTAAAAGGCTAGGAGTAGGGGGAGTATGGAACAGGCAGCACCCTCAAACCTTCAGAAGTATGAGATGAACCCCAACAACTTGGAAAGGTGGATCTCTCTCACACGTACCAACACAGACTATCCCCCAATTTAACTGATCCCCAAAGGTTTTTGATTAAATAGCGGAATAGAAAATATGATCCCAAAAAAGTGTATGTATATCACACGTACACAACCACACTAGGCCCCAATTACTATTGTTTGTACCCCTAAAAGGCTAGGAGTAGGGGGAGTATGGAACAGGCAGCACCCTCAAACCTTCAGAAGTATGAGATGAACCCCAACAACTTGGAAAGGTGGATCTCTCTCACACGTACCAACACAGACTATCCCCCAATTTAACTGATCCCCAAAGGTTTTTGATTAAATAGCGGAATAGAAAATATGATCCCAAAAAAGTGTATGTATATCACACGTACACAACCACACTAGGCCCCAATTACTATTGTTTGTACCCCTAAAAGGCTAGGAGTAGGGGGAGTATGGAACAGGCAGCACCCTCAAACCTTCAGAAGTATGAGATGAACCCCAACAACTTGGAAAGGTGGATCTCTCTCACACGTACCAACACAGACTATCCCCCAATTTAACTGATCCCCAAAGGTTTTTGATTAAATAGCGGAATAGAAAATATGATCCCAAAAAAGTGTATGTATATCACACGTACACAACCACACTAGGCCCCAATTACTATTGTTTGTACCCCTAAAAGGCTAGGAGTAGGGGGAGTATGGAACAGGCAGCACCCTCAAACCTTCAGAAGTATGAGATGAACCCCAACAACTTGGAAAGGTGGATCTCTCTCACACGTACCAACACAGACTATCCCCCAATTTAACTGATCCCCAAAGGTTTTTGATTAAATAGCGGAATAGAAAATATGATCCCAAAAAAGTGTATGTATATCACACGTACACAACCACACTAGGCCCCAATTACTATTGTTTGTACCCCTAAAAGGCTAGGAGTAGGGGGAGTATGGAACAGGCAGCACCCTCAAACCTTCAGAAGTATGAGATGAACCCCAACAACTTGGAAAGGTGGATCTCTCTCACACGTACCAACACAGACTATCCCCCAATTTAACTGATCCCCAAAGGTTTTTGATTAAATAGCGGAATAGAAAATATGATCCCAAAAAAGTGTATGTATATCACACGTACACAACCACACTAGGCCCCAATTACTATTGTTTGTACCCCTAAAAGGCTAGGAGTAGGGGGAGTATGGAACAGGCAGCACCCTCAAACCTTCAGAAGTATGAGATGAACCCCAACAACTTGGAAAGGTGGATCTCTCTCACACGTACCAACACAGACTATCCCCCAATTTAACTGATCCCCAAAGGTTTTTGATTAAATAGCGGAATAGAAAATATGATCCCAAAAAAGTGTATGTATATCACACGTACACAACCACACTAGGCCCCAATTACTATTGTTTGTACCCCTAAAAGGCTAGGAGTAGGGGGAGTATGGAACAGGCAGCACCCTCAAACCTTCAGAAGTATGAGATGAACCCCAACAACTTGGAAAGGTGGATCTCTCTCACACGTACCAACACAGACTATCCCCCAATTTAACTGATCCCCAAAGGTTTTTGATTAAATAGCGGAATAGAAAATATGATCCCAAAAAAGTGTATGTATATCACACGTACACAACCACACTAGGCCCCAATTACTATTGTTTGTACCCCTAAAAGGCTAGGAGTAGGGGGAGTATGGAACAGGCAGCACCCTCAAACCTTCAGAAGTATGAGATGAACCCCAACAACTTGGAAAGGTGGATCTCTCTCACACGTACCAACACAGACTATCCCCCAATTTAACTGATCCCCAAAGGTTTTTGATTAAATAGCGGAATAGAAAATATGATCCCAAAAAAGTGTATGTATATCACACGTACACAACCACACTAGGCCCCAATTACTATTGTTTGTACCCCTAAAAGGCTAGGAGCAGGGGGAGTATGGAACAGGCAGCACCCTCAAACCTTCAGAAGTATGAGATGAACCCCAACAACTTGGAAAGGTGGATCTCTCTCACACGTACCAACACAGACTATCCCCCAATTTAACTGATCCCCAAAGGTTTTTGATTAAATAGCGGAATAGAAAATATGATCCCAAAAAAGTGTATGTATATCACACGTACACAACCACACTAGGCCCCAATTACTATTGTTTGTACCCCTAAAAGGCTAGGAGTAGGGGGAGTATGGAACAGGCAGCACCCTCAAACCTTCAGAAGTATGAGATGAACCCCAACAACTTGGAAAGGTGGATCTCTCTCACACGTACCAACACAGACTATCCCCCAATTTAACTGATCCCCAAAGGTTTTTGATTAAATAGCGGAATAGAAAATATGATCCCAAAAAAGTGTATGTATATCACACGTACACAACCACACTAGGCCCCAATTACTATTGTTTGTACCCCTAAAAGGCTAGATGAGGAGTAGGGGGAGTATGGAACAGGCAGCACCCTCAAACCTTCAGAAGTATGAGATTGTGTTCACTGTACCCCACAAAGATTGAGTTCACTGCACCCCACAATGATTGTGTTCACTGCACCCCACAAAGATTGTGTTCACTGCACCTCACAAAGATTGTGTTCACTGTACCCCCCAAAGATTGTGTTCACTGCACCCCACAAAGATTCTGTTCACTGTACCCCACAAAGATTGTGTTCACTGCACCCCAAAAAGATTGTGTTCACTGCACCCCAAAAAGGATGTTGTTCACTGCACCCCAAAAAGGATGTTGTTCACTCCACCCCAAAAAGATTGTGTTCACTGCACCCCACAAAGATTGTGTTCACTGCACCCCAAAAAGATTGTGTTCACTGCACCCCAAAAATGATTTTGTTCACTGCACCCCAAAAAGGATTTTGTTCACTGCACCCCAAAAAGGATGTTGTTCACTCCACCCCAAAAAGATTGTGTTCACTGCACCCCAAAAAGATTGTGTTCACTGCACCCCACAAAGGATTTTGTTCACTGCACCCCAAAAAGATTGTGTTCACTGCACCCCAAAAAGGATGTTGTTCACTTCACCCCAAAAAGGATTTTGTTCACTGCACCCCAAAAAGATTGTGTTCACTGCACCCCACAAAGGATTTTGTTCACTGCACCCCACAAAGATTGTGTTCACTGCACACCAAAAAGGATTGTGTTCACTGCACCCCAAAAAGATTTTGTTCACTGCACCCCAAAAAGATTGTGTTCACTGCAGCCCAAAAAGATTGTGTTCACTGCAGCCCAAAAAGATTGTGTTCACTGCAGCCCAAAAAGATTGTGTTCACTGCAGCCCAAAAAGATTGTGTTCACTGCAGCTCACACACAGAAAAATGGATGTGGATCACTGACACCTGCCTATCTCCAATCCCACACCACACAGCAATATCGATTGTAGTTTGTAGAACACAGTTTCCCTAAAATTCAGCAGACTCTGTCCCTAACAGGATTGAGAAGAGATCGTAGATCAGGATTGAGTGCAGACCCCACCCCCCACACAGCAATATCGATTGTAGTTTGTAGAAGACACTGACCCTATAATTCAGCAGACTCTATCCCTAAAATGCCTACAACTCGCCCTGCCTAAACACTCCGACCTGTCCCTCAATTCTATCCGGACACAAATGGTTTTTTCCTGCCTATCTTTCCCTAATCAGCAGCCAGCACGTTGATGTGTGCTCTGTCCCTGAATCTAAGCAGCATAATGACGCCGCTGCGGCTGCCTCGAACTTATAAAGACTTGGTCACATGCTTCAGACGGCCAATCACACCTACTGAGACATTTGCAGGCATGGCTGGGATGGCTTAAGGAACACCAGTTAAACGATTGTTGATTGGCTGTTGAAAGCCCGCCATGAAAAGAGCGCCAAAGCATGCAAAACCCGGAAATAAAACGACCGAACACGGATTTTTACCCGAACATACAGTAAAGTGTCCGTGTCCGTGTTCGGGTACAAAAAATCCAATTATTCGGTACGAACACGAATAATACAGTCCGTGTTCGCTCAACACTATTCTTAACCTGATTTTAATAAAAAGTTTTATGGCAGAGAACATTGTGTCTGTTTATTTAATGCTTCCATGAGGAGAGAGCTGCATTCATTGTTTACTGTGGAGGAGTTGGTTTGAAGCCAGGTGGAAAGGAGTAATTATAATTGATGCTCTGGTGTGCTGACGAGGCTGATATTGACCTCTTGTAACCTAGATGTCCAACATCTCTGGTGAGCTTGGTATGACACCCCGTGTTGAAGTGGTATACAGCACTGATTAAATCTGGCTACACCTTTTACAATGTTTTTGTTCAGTTTCCTTTAGATGTACCTTCAACTATATAGTGCAAGGGCCTGCCTTATTGCCTTGAATGGTCTTGAGAAAGGTATTTTTACTTTATTGTAGGGCTTTTTTTATCAGCTGGAACTTGGTGGAACTCAGTTCCACCACCTCTGGCTCAGGACCTCTGTAACCCGCTCACCACTATTACATGTAAATACAGAAGTCCGGGTTCTGTATTTACAAGTGACAGATTGTCTCCCAACAGCTCTGTAATGACCCCCCGGGTATGAAAGGTGTTTCAGTAGTTTAGGACATTCCATTCCCGAACACAAAGGCATCTACCGGACAATCCACTCAGCCGAACAAGAAACCCATACGAATAATCGCCCCCAAGTACATGACAAGGCTCTGTATTGAGGGTCAAGCAGGAATCAGACTCTTTATTGAAAAGGAATACACGCTTTATATACACGTTAGAAGTAATGCAGTTACTACATGAACAATGACCCAAATACCTACCCAAAACATCACACAAAGGTTACATAACGAGCCCCCAATACATCCCTTAGCAGACAACAGGTGAGTTCATTAGTGATGTCGCGAACCTAAAATTCGCCGTTCGCGAACGGCAAACGCGAACATCGGCAAATGTTCGCGAACCGGGCGAACCGCCATAGAGTTCAATAGGCAGGCGAATTTCAAAACACACAGGGACTCTTTCTGGCCACAATAGTGATGGAAAAGTTGTTTCAAGGGGACTAACACCTGGACTGTGGCATGCCGGAGGGGGATCCATGGCAAAACTCCCATGGAAAATTACGTAGTTGACGCAGAGTCGGGTTTTGATCCATAAAGGGCATAAATCACCTAACATTCCTAAATTGTTTGGAATAACGTGCTTTAAAACATCCAGTGTGTGAATACGATCAGGTATGATGTTTTATCGGTCAAGTAGTGTAAGGGTTACGCCCGCTTCACAGTGACAGACCAAACTCTGACAGACCAAACTCCCCGTTTAACAACAGTCAGTCAGTCCATTTGCACAACAGCAAACTCCCCATTTGCACAAGGTTGGATACCAAGCTAGCCATGTCCCGTTCCTTGTCCTCACTGACATCATTGAAGGTCTCTTCCTCCACCCAGCCACGTACAACACCAAGGGTCCCCGAAAGGTGAGAACAAGCCCCCTGGGACGCCTGCTGTGGCTGGTATTCCACCTCCTCAAAGCCACCTTCCTCCTCTGACTTCTCTTCTTCAGACTCCTCTCTCTGCGTTGCCACAGGTCCAGCAATTGACAACGACAAGGCTGCTTCTGGTGGTGATGGGGAGTGGACCACAACTCTTCCTCTTCATGCTCATCTACAGCCTGATCCAGTACTCTTCGCAGGGCACGCTCCAGAAAAATCGCATATGGGATGAGGTCGATGATGTTGCCTTGGGTTCGACTGACCACCAGGGTTGTCACCTCCGCAAAAGGACGCATGAGCCTACAGCCATTGTTCATGAGCATTCAGTAACGCGGCCAAAAAATACCCAGCACCGCAGAAAGAATGAAAGAAAATGAATGTTTTTTCTATGAAAAATTATCCTGCGGATCGCTTTTGGTCTGTTCACAATGAAGCAACGACCTTCATCTGGGGTGTGCCAACACACTCCTAGAGGTGATCGCTTCATTGTGATACGCAAGCCCCTAACCACGACAAGGTAACGATCACGAAGGGGAATTGACACATGTATGTGCCTTTTTTTTTGTTTTTTTGCAGCCACAGTGTAGCACCAGAGGCCAGAAAAATTAGGCATGTACACATGCATGAAAAAGTAGGTATTGTTGCAGCCGCTGCTGTAGCAGCGGCCTGAAAAATTGAGGTTTTCAAGGCAGAAAGTGCACTAAAACATTGCGGCTTGAACCGTAGTTGGTGGCGGAGACGTCACGTAAGTCATCTGGCATGCAGAGAATGATTAAATACAGCAGCGTGTGGACCATTTTTAGCCCAAGGCATCTCAGTCATCACCAGGCCTTTTTTAGTCAAATGCATCCCCCACTGTCAGTCCCTTCGGGATCCATGCCTCATTCATCTTAATAAACGTGAGGTAATCAAGACTTTTTTGACCTAGGCGACTTCTCTTCTCAGTGACAATACCTCCTGCTGCGCTGAAGGTCCTTTCTGACAGCACACTTGAAGCGGGGCAGGCCAGAAGTTCAATGGCAAATTGGGATAGCTCAGGCCACAGGTCAAGCCTGCACACCCAGTAGTCAAGGGGATCATCGCTCCTCAGAGTGTCGATATCTGCAGTTAAGGCAAGGTAGTCTGCTACCTGTCGGTTGAGTCGTTCTCTGAGGGTGGACCCCGAAGGGCTGTGGCGATGCATAGGACTAAAAAAGCTCCGCATGTCCTCCATCAACAAGACGTCTGTAAAGCGTCCTGTCCTTGCCGACGTGGTTGTGGTGGTAGGAGGAGGATTACTTTCACCTCTTCCCCTGTTGGATTCCCGTTGTGCTGTGACATCACCCTTATATGCTGTGTAAAGCATACTTTTCAACTTATTTTGTAGCTGCTGCATCCTTTGCGACTGCCGGTAATTGGGTAACATATCAGAGACTTTCTGCTTATACCGGGGGTCTAGTAGCGTGGCCACCCAGTACAGGTCGTTCTCCTTCAGCCTTTTTATACGAGGGTCCCTCAACAGGCATGACAGCATGAAAGACCCCATTTGCACAAGGTTGGATGCCGAGCTACTCATGTCCAATTCCTCGTCCTCACTGATGTCATTGAAGGTGTGTTCTTCCCCCCAGCCACGTACAACACCACGGGTACCAGATAGGTGACAACGAGCACCCTGGGATGCCTGCTGTGGTTGGTGTTCCTCCTCCTCAATGCCACATTCCTCCTCTGACTCCTCTTCCTCACACTCCTCTTCCAGTGTTGCCGCAGGTCCAGCAAGCGATGGTAAGGCTGTTTCTGGTGGTGGTGATGGTGACCACAACTCTTCCTCTTCCTCTTCACGCTCATCTACGGCCTGATCCAGCACTCTTCGCAGGGCACGCTCCAGGAAAAAAACATATGGGATGATGTCGCTGATGGTGCCTTCGGTGCGACTCACTAGGTTTGTCACCTCCTCAAAAGGACGCATGAGCCTACAGGCATTGCGCATGAGCCTCCAGTAACGTGGCAAAAAAATACCCAGCTCCGCAGAGGCTGTCCTAGCACCCCGGTCATACAAATACTCGTTGACCGCTTTTTCTTGTTGGAGCAGGCGGTCGAACATTAGCAGTGTTGAATTCCAACGTGTCGGGCTGTCGCAAATCAAGCGCCTCACTGGCATGTTGTTTCGCCGCTGAATATCTGCAAAGTGCGCCATGGCCGTGTAGGAACGCCTGAAATGGCCACACACCTTCCTGGCCTGCTTGAGGACGTCCTGTAAGCCTGGGTACTTCTGCACAAAACGTTGCACAATCAGATTCAACACATGTGCCATGCACGGCACATGTGTCAACTTGCCCAAATTCAATGCCGCCAACAAATTGCTCCCGTTGTCACACACCACTTTGCCGATCTCCAGTTGGTGCGGGGTCAGCCACTGATCCACCTGTGCGTTCAGGGCGGACAGTAGTGCTGGTCCGGTGTGACTCTCTGCTTTCAGGCAAGTCAACCCCAAGACAGCGTGAAACTGTCGTATCCGGCATGTGGAATAGCCCCTGGGGAGCTGGGGGGGTGCAGTTGGTGTGGAGCAAGACGCAACAGCAGAAGAGGACTCAGCCGAGGAGGTTAGCAAAGAGGATGGAGTAGGAGGAGTAGAGGAGGTGGCAGCAGGCCTGCCTGCAAGTCGTGGCGGTGTCACCAACTCCTCTGCAGCAGAGCCACGCATTCCATGCTTGGCAGCCACCAGCAGGTTTACCCAATGCGCAGTGTAAGTTATATACCTGCCCTGACCGTGCTTTGCAGACCAGCTATCAGTGGTCAGATGGACCCTTGCCCCAACACTGTGTGCCAGACGTGACATGATTTCCTTTTCCACAATAGAGTACAGGTTGGGGATTGCCTTTTGTGAAAAATAATTTCGGCCGGGTACCTTCCACTGCGGTGTCCCAATAGCGAGAAATTTTTTGAAGGCCTCAGACTCCACCAGCTTGTATGGTAGAAGCTGGCGGGCTAAGAGTTCCGACAAGCCAGCTGTCAGACGCCGGGCAAGGGGGTGACTCTGTGAGATTGGCTTCTTACGCTCAAACATTTCCTTGACAGACACCTGACTGTGGGCAGGTGAGCAGGAACTGCTGAAGGTGAGAGGCGGAGGGGCGGGTTGTTGATAGGGGGCATGGAGGACAGCAGTGGTTGACGTGGCTGAAGATGCTGGACCAGGAGAAGGATGGTGGCTTTCAGTTTGTGTGCTGCTTTTACTCATGTGTTGATCCCATAGGCGTTTGTGATGTGAGATCATGTGCCTTCGCAAAGCAGTTGTACCTAGGTGGGTGTTGGACTTCCCACGACTCAGTTTCTTTTGGCACAGGTTACAAATGGCATCGCTGATATCAGAGGCAGACACACAAAAAAAATGCCACACTGCTGAGCTTTGCAAGGACGGCATTCTGGTGGTGGCAACAGCTTGCGTTGATTGGCGTGCTGTCTGGCTGACCCGGGTGCCGAATCTACATGCTGTCTGACTGCGCCACTAGCTCCTTGCGATGACCTCCTCCCCCTGCTTCCAACTCGTCTCCTCCTCCTCTCTGTCTCCCTATCTGAACTTTCCCCCTCTTCTTCTGCTCTTCGAGCAGGCACCCAGGTGACATCCACAGACACATCGTCATCATCAGCCACTTCACTTGACAACTCAGCAAAGGCAGCAGCAGCAGGTACAACATCATCATCATCATCATCATCATCATCACAATGTACGTCCATGTGTATAATGCTGCCTGACTGAGACATATCCCCGTTATCTACATCCTCTGGCACTAATAGTTTCGCATCACTTATTTCTTCCAACTGATGTGAAAATAACTCCTCGGACGGATCAAGTGAAGCGGCTGTGGTGCTAGTGTTGGTGGGGGTGCCGGCGGGCTGGCGAGTGGTAAATTGAGAGGTGCCCGAAGCTGAGCTGGAGGAGGATGGTGCATTAAGGTTCCGAGCGGAAGCTGTAGACGATTGGGTGTCCTGTGTAAGCCAGTCAACTATGGCCTCAGAATTTTTTGAGTTCAGGGTCTGTGGTGGCCTCTGAACACTGGGCATTATTCTAGGGCCTAAGGAAATCACAGCACCACGACCACGACGGCCCTTGCGGGGTGGCCTGCCTCTGCCTGTCATTTTTTTTTTAATGTGTTGTACTATGAGTGCAAGGTGCTGTGCCACCCTATAGGAGTGTTGGGCAGTGGGTACAGTACACTCTGTGGACCTGACAGTCACTGGCACCCAGGCAACTGCAATTAAAAAATATATATATTTTTTTTTACTTTGCAAGCTGCTGTGCCACCTTATATATCAGTGGTGGGTGGGCAGTGGCACAGTACACTCTCTGTGGACCTGACAGCAGTCACTGGCACCCAGGCAACTGCAATTAAAAAATATATATATATTTTTTTACTTTGCAAGCTGCTGTGCCACCTTATATATCAGTGGTGGGTGGGCAGTGGCACAGTACACTCTCTGTGCACCTGACAGCTGTCACTCGCACCCAGGCAACTGCAATTAAAAGATATATATATATATTTTTACTTTGCAAGCTGCTGTGCCACCTTATATATCAGTGGTGGGTGGGCAGTGGCACAGTACACTCTCTGTGGACCTGACAGCAGTCACTGGCACCCAGGCAACTGCAATTAAAAAATATATATATATTTTTTTACTTTGCAAGCTGCTGTGCCACCTTATATATCAGTGGTGGGTGGGCAGTGGCACAGTACACTCTCTGTGGACCTGACAGCAGTCACTGGCACCCAGGCAACTGCAATTAAAAAATATATATATTTTTTTTTACTTTGCAAGCTGCTGTGCCACCTTATATATCAGTGGTGGGTGGGCAGTGGCACAGTACACTCTCTGTGGACCTGACAGCAGTCACTGGCACCCAGGCAACTGCAATTAAAAAATATATATATATTTTTTTACTTTGCAAGCTGCTGTGCCACCTTATATATCAGTGGTGGGTGGGCACACAGTGGCACTGCAGTGGGCACAGTACACTCTGTGGACCTGACAGTCACTGGCAGCCCAGGCAACTGCAATAATAAAATTTTTTTTTTTTTTCAATTTGCAACAAGATGCTGTGCCACCGTATATATATCAGTGGTGGGCAGTGCACTGCAGTGGGTACAGTGCACTCTGTGGACCTGACACAGCACTCACTGCAATTATGACAGAGGAAAAAAAAAATATTTTTTAAAATGCAAGGTACTGTGCCTGTGCCACCCAAAATGAGTGTGGTGTGCACACAGTACAGTCTGTGGTAGGTCTGTGGCCTCTCACACACAGCGGGCAGGCAACTGCAGTGTACAATATATATAT
The DNA here is from genome assembly GCF_965119305.1 of Pelophylax lessonae. Lineage (NCBI taxonomy): Eukaryota > Metazoa > Chordata > Amphibia > Anura > Ranidae > Pelophylax > Pelophylax lessonae. Next base: position 609,313,422 of record NC_138769.1, read on the forward strand.
ATATATATATATATATATATATATATAAAAAGAAAAAACTCTATTACCTTACCAGCCCTTAAAAGGGCTTTTGGGGACACTAGATATATATATATATATATATATATATATATATATATATATATATATAAGAAGAAAAAACTCTTACCAGCCCTTAAAAGGGCAGCTCTCCCTACTCTCACTACACACACTGCTTCAGAATGATCTAAGATGGATGCTGCCCTTGCTTATTTATAGGAGGTGGGAGGGTGTGGGAGGGAGGTATGCTGATTGGCTGCTGACTGTAAAGTTCAGGGTCAAAGTTTGCCTCAATGATGTATTATGGGGGGCGGACCGAACATCGCATATGTTCGCCCGCAGCGGCGTACGCGAACATGCTAAGTTCGCCAGGAACTGTCCACCGGCGAACAGTTCTGTACATCTCTAGAGTTCATTAGCACACTTAACAATAGGTGAATGGAAAGGCACCTCAGACAAGATTATCACAATTTACTTATCCAGACAAAAGCAACATCGTTAAGCAATAGATAGTCGGTCTCTTACATTAAACTTCCTGGAATGCCCATATTTGGAGTTGTACTTCCTGGTCATAGACCTCACAGTGTACAGGGGATAGAATCTTCATATTTCTAGAGAGACATCATTCCTGAATATCACTGTCCCATTTGGAGTAATCCAAACCATATTCTCAGTGCCCACCAGTTTCTTTGTCACCCTGCGCCTAAAGTGACTCCCGTCACAAGCTCCCACAAATCTGAACAGTTCCTACTGAGTGCAGGATGGGGATAAGGGCGATACAGGTGCCCAGGGTGCAGTGCAGATGCCTACACCCCTACTCGATGATCTCCCTGCAAGTGAGAGAGGTGGAGCCCCCTACTGTTTACGGGGAGGTAATACAGCCGGCTGAGTGCTTCTGCTTAATAAAGAAAAAAAGTAAGATGTGGATATGGAAGATGGTGAAGCTTTTAAGGAGGAGGGGGGGAGAAGATGGGGCAATGGAGGTGGGGTTGCATGCAGAGGTCAGAGTTGAAGAGGGGTAAAGTGAGATGTGAATAGGTAATGCAGCTGTGGAAGAAGGCTGAACTCTGCAGTCTGTATGCAGTGCACTCCTGAACTCTATACTATGTACATAACGCACCCCCAAATTCTTCATGTAGCACACCCCTGAACTCTGCACTCAGTGTGTAACCCCCACCCCAGCTCTGCACTTGGTATCTAATGCATTTAGCGCCCCTTTAAGATCCTGCCAATCCTATTTGATGCGGTTTGGAGGGTGAGGGGGGTGTGTGTGTGTTCGGGGGGGGGGGGTCGTGGTTGTGTTTCTGCACCTATTCTCTGAGAAAAAAAAAACCCTGCTTTATTGGAATTGATCTGTATTTTATATGGTACAATATGCTACATTTTTTCACATGTAATTGTTATATATGGTTTAGTATCGAATTTATAAAAGATAAGGGTTGCGCAATATTTTCATTTTATTTTTAGTTTGGTAAAGTGAATCACAAGAGTGCTAGCAGCTAGGAGTGAGAGGAAATTCAGACATCAGTTGCAAGGACACTATATAATGTTTTAAAAGACAGATGTAATCTCTTAGCTTCTTCCTCCTGTTAGCATGTTACTTGTCAACAAATGTGAATGTACACTGCTCAACAAAATTAAAAGAACACTTTGAAAACACATCAGATCTCAATGGAGAAAATGATCATGCTGGATATCTATACTGATATGGACTGGGTAATGTGTTAGGAATGAAAGGATGCCACATCGTTTAATGCAAATGAAAATGACCAACCTACAGAGGGCTGAATTCAAAGACACCCCGAAAATCAAAGTGAAAAATCGATGCAGCAGGCTAGTCCATCTTGATGAAATTTTAATGCAGCAACTCAAAATGGTACTCAGTAGTTTGTATCGCCCCCACGTGCTTGTATGCATGTCTGACAACGTTGGAGCATGCTCCTAATGAGACGATGGATGGTTAGGGTTGCCACCTCATCCCTTTAATCCAGGACACATATGAATCACACAGGTTCTGAGGCTAATATAATGCACATATGGAACTAAGTGAGTTTAATTACCACCTTAATCAGCCACAGAACTAATATGTGTCCTGGTTTAAAGGGATGAGGTGGTAATCCTATGGATGCTGTCCTGGGGTATTTTCTCCTAGATCTGGACCAGGGCACCAAATGAGCTCCTGAACAGAGACTGAGGTGCACCCTGGACAGAAACATAATGTCCCAGAGATGTTCTTTTGGATTTAGGTCAGGCAAGCGTGGGGGCCATTCAATGGTATCAATTCCTTCATCCTCCAAGAACTGGCTGCATACTCTCACCACATGAGGACCAGCATTGTCGTGCACCAGGAGGTACCCAGGACCCACTGCACCAGCGTAGGGTCTGACGATGGGTCCAAAGATTTCATCCTGATATCTAATGGTAGTCAGGGTGCCATTGTCTAGCCTATAGAGGTCTGTGCGTCCCTCCATAGATATGCCTCCCCAGACCATCACTGACCCACCACCAAACCAGTCATGCTGATTGATGTTACAGGCAGCACAATGTTCTCCATGGCTTCTAAAGACTCTTTCACATCTGTCACATGTGCTCAGGGTGAACCTGCTCTTATCTGTGAAAAGCACAGGGTGCCAGTGCTGGACCTGCAAATTCTGATGTTCAATAGAAAATGCCAATCAAGTTCCACAGTGCCAGGCAGTGAGCACAGGGCCCACTAGAGGACATAAGGGCCCCAGGCCATCCTCATGAAATCTGTTTCTGATTGTTTGGTCAGAGACATTCACACTAGTGGCCTGCTGGAGGTAATTTTGAAGGGCTCTGGCAGTGCTCATCCTGTTCCACCTTGCACAAAGGAGCAGATACCGGTTCTGCTGATGCGTTAAGGACCTTGTTTGGCCCTGTCCAGCTCTCCTAGAGTAATTGCCAGTCTCCTGGAATCTGCTTCATGCTTATGAGACTGTGCTGGGAGGCACAACAAACCTTCCGGAGTTGGACTGCCTGTGCAACATCTATAGGATCCATGTATCGCCTCATGCTATCAGTAGTGACACTGACCCTAGCAAAATGCAAAACTAGTGAAAAACAGTCAGGAAAGATAAATAGGGGAAATAAATGTCAGTAGCCTTCACCTGTAAACTATTCCTGTTTTGGAGGTTGTCTCATTGTAGCCCATCTAGTGCACCTGTTCTTAATTTCATTAACACCAAAGCATCTAAAACTGATTAAAAACCCCCTCTGCTACTTAACCGACCAGATCAATATCCCAGGAGTTTAACTGACTTGATGCTATGTGTTTTTTGAGCAGTGAATTATACCTGATTGGCACCAAGTGCTGTCCTTTACTTTTACAGTTTAATACCCATTCACACTTCAGCATTTTTTAGCTCGATGCTCAGAAAGGCTTAACAAGCAACATCCCCTTCATTTCAATGTCCCCGTTCACATCTGAATGTGTTTTTCACCAGTAGCAAAATGCCTGTCACTCTAAAAATTACAAGAGCTTATTTTCAGGCAGTTTTGATCATTTTTGTCCCCATAGACTTCAATGGAAGCCTGAACAGTGAAAAACTAGAGTTTCTTCAAGCGTTTTTTTCAGGCGTTTTCAGCACAAACAGCAGCTGCCCTTTTGTAGCATCAGTCCACACTTAAAAAATGCCTATAATATTTGCAAACCTGCTAAAAAAAAATTCTGCTCAAAAATGCAAAAAAAAAAAAAAAAAACGTTTATAAAAAAACGTTGGGAAACGCTCAGCTCAAGTATGAATGAAGTACTGTTGTAGGGGGAAATACACAAGGTTGCAATCAGATAAATGTTGCGTGTTTATATTTGTTGCATATACAATACATGTAATTAAAATTTATTGGTTCACTGTCCTCCTGGAATTCAGCCTTAAAAAATGTCTTTGTATATCCATGGTATATAGACCAAGATCAGAATCAGGCTCATTAAGATTTGACATCTCAGTTTGTGTTTCTAAACTCCATAGTGTTCCGCAATGTAACACAGCATATTTACTTTGCTTTAAAGTAGTTGTAAACCCCAGACATGAAATATGAAGAAAGCATATCCCTCTATAGTGTGTATTTGTCTCAGTCCAGAGCACAAAGTGTCACTTTTGTCTGCTGCTTGGTTCCTCTGCTATCAGCATGCATCCTTTCTGACAAGTTTTCCTGACACCAAGAGATAAATGGTGATAGGGGAGGAAGCTCTAGCTGATTGAAAGCCTCAACTCTGTTCCCACGTGCTGTGTAAAAAAGGGTGTGTCCCTTCCCTCCAATCAGCTATCAGAGCTCTCCTCATTGAGCTCTGCAGAGTGTAACTTCAACAAGCTTGAAAATATATCAGCAGATGACATGGCTCCCCAAATCATCACAGACTATTTAATAATTTTGCATTTCATTTGGAAATCAAGGTCCCAGAGTCTGGAGGAAGAGTGGAGAGGCACAGAGTTGCATGAGGTCCAGTGTGAAGTTTCCACAGTCAGTGATGATTTGGGGAGCCATGTCATCTGCTGGTGTTGGTCCACCGTATTTTATGAAGTCCAAAGTCAGCGCAGCCCTCTACCAGGAAATTCTAGAGCACTTCATGCTTCCCTCTGCTGACCAACTTTATGGAGAAGCTGATTTATTTTTCTAGCAGGACTTGGCTCCTGCCCACACTGCCAAAACTGCCAATACCTGGTTTACTGATCATGGTATCACTGTGCTTGATTGGTCAGCAAACTCGCCTGATAGAGGATTTGTGGGGTATTGTCAAGAGGAAGATGAGAGACACCAGACCCGACAATGCAGATGAGCTGAAGGAGGCTATCAAAGCAACCGGGGCTTCCATAACACCTCAGCAGTGCCACAGGCTGATCGCCTCCATGCCACGCCGCATTGATGAAGTAATATTTGCAAAAAGAGCCCCAACCAAGTATTGAGTGCATACTATACTGTTCATGGACATACTTTTTAGTAAGCCAACATTTTATGTTAATACATTCAACTGTATTAAAAATCTTTTTTTTTTTTTATTGGTCCTTTATAATATTTTAATTTTCTGAGATACTGAATTTTGGGTTTTCACTAGCTGTAAGCCATAATCATCAAAATTAATAGAAAGAAATGCTTGAAATATATCACTCTGTGTGTAACGTATCTGTATAAATCATATGAGTTTCACTTTTTGAATTGAATTACTGAAATACATTTATTTTTTTGATGATATTCTAATTTTATGAGACGCATGTGTACAATACCCATAGGTGTGTGCAGCTCATTGCATTAGGGTGTGCACCCCAAAGCTCAAACACACATGCCTTTCTCTGCAGCCTTAGCTACACTGGGCAGTGAATGAATGGGAAGTGCTCTGTGCTGAGTGGCTTCCTGTTTATTCACAAACGGAAGCGTAGTAAACACTGTTTACTATGCTTCAGTTATGATTTAACAAAGTGAGTGAGTGTGTTCATTGTGCTCATTTAGAAAAGGAAGGGGCCATTAAATGACAAAAAGATTAGCTCCTTTCCCCACTCTCCATCCTGAAACTTCCCCTGCAGCAGCAGAAGGGAGAGGAGAGGAAAGGAGGAAAGCCAGAAGCACTGCAGTGTGGGGCAGTGCAACATGGGGGGAAGTCTGGGCAGTAGGTGCAATCGGCACCGCAAAGAGTTTTTAGGGTGTACCTAGGCACACCTGGCACATCCCCTGCGCACACCTATGTTAATAACATAAACAAATACCATTGCACACACTTGTGTATGACACAAACATTGTCATCATAATGTCATTAAGAGCATCTAATGTCTTGGGACCTGGTGATTTTTTTTTTTTAATGACTGACTTATTTAATTTTTTTATAAAGTGTCACTAAATGCAGTTTTTTTTGGCATTTTTGCATATAATAAGGGACATTTTAACCCTTTATCAAATAGAGAGGGTGACGATAAAAGCCTAACAGGAGTTCTAATATCTGTCCACTCTATCCAAAACTAAAAAAAAAAAGATTTTGCCTTTAGTGACATTATAGGTTTATTTTTATTTTCTTTAACCACTTGCCGACTGCCCGCCGCAGATATACTGCTGCAGGCTGGTTCGGCTGCGTGAACCGACGAATGGGTACGTTGGCTCGCAAAAGCGCTCCTGGGGGGTGCACGCTCATCCCCGAGGGCGTGCGCTTGCCCCCGAACAGGAAGTGGGGAAGCCGATCCACAGGACTGGCGGCAGTGATTCTGGCCCAGGCACCTGCAATCGCTCCCCACTGAAAAAGAACGTTAGCCTGCTGTTGTAAACACAGCAGACTGTTGTTTTCTCTGGAATGAACACAGAGAGCCTGTGATCCTCCAATTTAGGATCACAGGTCTCTGTGCTGATTCCACAAGTCCCTCCCCCATACAGTTAGAAAACACTTAACCCTTTGATCACCCCTGGGTTAACCCCTTCCCTGAAGAAAGATAACAAAAAGAGGGGCGCACCGACCTAGTGCATTACCACTAAAAACATTTATTAAAATAGTAAAATGCATGAAGTATACTCACGCCATTCAGCATTACTCAGTGCCTGGCCACCTTTGAGACATCTTCACTTATTTATAGAATTGTTGATATGTGTGTATTATCACACTATTTTTGTGAGTATATTTCATGCATTTTACTATTTTAATAAATGTTTTTAGTGGTAATGCACTAGGTCGGTGCTCCCCTCTTTTTGTTATCTTTCTTCAGTTTGTATCGGAAACCCTTGGTCCCGAGGTGGCAGCAGGACCTTTAGTCATACCCATCCATTTTTTGGGAACTTGCCTCTTCCTTCCCATTATTGCACTTGAGCGCAGGAGATTTGAACTACATTAACCACTTCCCTGCCAGTGTCATTATTACAGTAACAGTGCATATTTTTAGCACTGATTACTGTAGTAATGTCACTGGTCTCCCCAAAAGTGTAAAAAATGTCAGTTGTCCTCGCAATTTTGCAGTCCCGCTAAAAATCGCAGATCGCCACCATTACTAGTAAAAAAAAAAGTAAAAATTACATAAATCTTTCCCCTAGTTTGTAGACGTGATAACTTTTGCACAAACCAATCAAAATATGCTTATTGGGTGTTGCCTTTATTATGTGTAAATGTGCATACACCCCAATCATTGTAGTAGCATGCACCTATACACATCTAGATCCTAAGAGATCTTACACAAAATAGGTGGTTCCATCCACAATACACATTTATTGAAAGGGTTATATAATATATATATATACAAATTACAAACTAAACAGTATTTACAACATATATAGCAGAATACAAATTGGCCTAAATTCTGAAAAAAATTAGAATTTTACATTTTTTTTATTGGGAATCTTATATAGCAGAATGTGAAAAATATTGTGGTTTTTTTTTTTTTTTTCAGAATTGTCGCTCTTTTTTTGTTTATAGCGGAAAAAAAGCAAAAGCTAAATCAACCTGCCCTGTTTGAAGATGGCCACCAAAGCTCACAGGAAATCCAGATGACATCAGAAATTACAGCATTGGACTTCTTCTTTATCTCCTTAACCACTTAAAGACTGCCCGCCACAGTTTTACTGCGGCAGGCAGTCCCTCCTGCACGAACAGATGTAGGCCTTTGGCTGCCACTGCTGTCAGCTAAATCCTGTGATGAGGAAGCAGGGGTGATGGTTTCCCTTGCTGTCTGTTTCTATTGATGCAGGCACCTTGGCTCATGATTGAGCCCACCGGTGTGCCACCATAGGAAGTGGCTTCCTATGGTTGCATACAGAAAAGAGGAGAAGCCAGGAGTACTGGCAGGAGACTCCAGATAAGGAGGATTAGGACCACTCTGTACAACAGAATACCATAGTAAGTATAGCATGTTTGCTATTTGAATATATATAAACTTTACTACCTCTTTAAAGCTTTCAAAGTCTAAATCTGTCTGTATTAGGTCTGGGTGCAAAAGTGTCTGTCAGTCTAGGTAAGTATAAGCTTTGGTGTATTTTAAGAATAAAACATTTCCCAATTCACCAGCCACAACACTCACCAGTCACTTTTTTAGGTACACCTTGCTAGTACCAGATTGGACCCTCTTTTGCCTTCAGAATTTCGAAGGATCTCAAGGCACACCAATGAAAAATGCAGCCTGGACCGGACAGAACGCCATGACATCACTCTGGTCCTCCAAGGCCATAGAGGTTATTAAAGAGGATCTATTCTTTCATTGCCTCTGAAACAATTGTATTGTTTCTCGGGCGAGCCTTTGGGAGGGGAGTACATCCCCTCCCGCCGCTTCTGAAAGCTCTCCGGTGGCTCAGGAGCCACTTGGAACGCTTTTATTAGAAAGCCAGCAGCGGGCTGTAAAAAACATTACTGAGGTTATAGCTGATATCTTTAGCCATAACCCCGATAAACCATTTCAAAACCGCCACGTATATTTAACTATGACTCACTGCAGTCTGACTGAAGTGCAGGTGTAGCGAAGGGTACTTGCGCTTTTCATGTGCGTTACCTGCCATTTCTCATAAATTTCTATTATGTCCTACATTTTGGGTGCATTTTCTGAAAGTGCACCAAAAATGAGGGACATAATAGAAATCTATGGGTACCCTGCACTAGACCTTCAGGTAATGCTCATGAAAACTATGGGTACCCTGCACTAGACCTACACTGCGGCCAAACTGCAGCAGAGCAATGTGCAAGCGGAAGACAAAAGAAGTGCAGTTACCATTAAATAAATATAATTACTATTACCAATAATAATAATAACCCACATATCTTATGTATATTTATATTGCATAAAAAAAAAAAAAAACAATCACCATGCCTGCAAATAAACCTAAAACAAAAATATGCAGGTAAATTACAGGTACATTGCTGTACCTCACGGAGCTCAGAGGAGTTCATATGCAGCCATTGAAGAGTCTCCTCCCTGTTCTTCTTCCTCTCCTCATGATCTGCTTCACCTCCCCTCAGGGAAAAGTGCGCCAGCCAGCGTCTCCTGGAACCTACGGTTCGCACATCCCAGAAAGCTGTGCGTACGCTTGATCCACCACTAGCAACCAATGACATCATTGGTTGGCAAGGCGCAGTCGGAAGGTCCGCACAGCTTCCCAAATGCCTTTGGCAGTGGCAAGTGAGCTTTAGACAGCGGACCAGCACCACTGTAACAACAAGGCTTAACTGAGTGGCCAACAGCAGTTTGTTGATCAGATGGGGAAATTTTGGCGCGGCACACCAGGGTGCCGCAAGACACGGTTTGAAAAACGCTGACATACAGTAGATTCAACAAGGTGTTGGAAACATTCCTCAGAGATTTTGGTCCATATTGACATGATAGCATCACACAGTTGCTGCAGATTTGTCAGCCGCACATCCATGATGCAAATATCCAGTTTTTTTACATGCCAAAGGTGCTCTGTTGGATTAAGAACTGGAGACTGGTGGAGGAGGATCTGGAGGAGGCCATTGGAGTACAGTGAACTTATTGTCATGTTCAAGAAACCAGTAACATGGTGAATTATCCTGCTGGAAGTAGCCATCAGAAGATGGGTACACTGTAGTCATAAAGGGATGGACATGGTCAGCAACAATACTCAGGTAGGCCGTGGTGTTTAAACGATGCTCATTTGGTACTAAGGGGCCCAAAGTGTGCCAAGAAAATATCCCCTACACCATTACACCACCCGCTTAAACTGTTGATACAAGGCAGGATGGATCCATGCTTTAATGTTGTTTACGCCAAATTCTGACCCTACCATCTGAATGTTGCAGCTGAAATTGAGATTAATCAGACCAGGCAACATTTTTCAAATTTTCTATTGTCCAATTTTGGTGAGCCTGTGTGAATTGTAGCCTCAGTTTCCCATTCTTAGCTGACAGTGGCACTTGGTGTGGTCTTCTGCTGCTGTAGTCCATTTGCTTTAAGGTTCAATGTGTTGTGAGTTCAGAGATAGTATTCTGCATACTTTAGATAAAACAGAAAAAATCAGTGCAGGCAGTAAAATGAATTTAAGAACTGAAATGCAAGCTGAACACCGACCCGGGTACACAGTGCAACAACTTAGATAAAAATAATTACAATAAAATGGTGCAGCGCAAATCACATGACTCTAAAATAATATGCAATAAAAATGGGTAAAGGAAAGTCCATATATAGTAAAAGTCCCATACACCATCAAAGTAAAGGAATCCACAGGTAGTGCTAAAAAACAGCCTGTTTTTCAGCACTACCTGTGGATTCCTTTACTTTGATGGTGTATGGGGCTTTTACTATGTATGGACTTTCCTTTACCCATTTTTATTGCATATTATTTTAGAGTCATGTGATTTGCGCTGCACCATTTTATTGTAATTATTCTGCATACCTTGTAATGAATGGTTATTTGATTTACTGTTGACTTTCCATTCTCCTCTGACCTTTAACATCAACAAGGCATTTTCGTCCACAGCCGCTCACTGGATATTTTCTCTTTTTTGGACCATTCTCTTTAAACCCTAGAGATGGTTGTGTATGAAAATCCCAGTAGATCAGCAGTTTTTGAAATACCCAGAACAGCCTGTCTGAAACAAACAACCATGCCACGTTCAATATCACTTTCTTTCCCCTTCCTTCTGTATTCTGATGCTTAGTTTGAAATTTAGCAAATCACCTTCACCACATCTGGATGCCTAAATGCATTGAGTTGCTATCATGTGATTGGCTGATTAGCAATTTGTGTTACCAAGCATCTGAACAAATGCATCTAATAAAGTGGCCAGTGAGTGTATATCCTAAAACCCTTTACATTGCGACTTAGCTGAGACTAATAAGCTGTGTTGTATGTAGATGGCCACTAGGGATGGGCGAACAGTTCGGCCCGAGCATGAGTTTAGGTTAAACATTTGCCTGCTCGGCCATTTGCAGAGCACCCGAATTTGCTGGGTGTTCGTTTTAACGAGAACCCTGCAATGCACTGAGCGCTGCACGGTGCATTCTGCGCCCTTCCCCAAAGCACCCACCCTCCATGTGCCCTTGCATGGTTCAGGAGGGGGGGAATGCACGCTTGCCTCCCCCCTTTCCTGACCTGCCAGACTGCATGCCCAGATAAGGGTCTGGTATGAATTTTGGAGGGAACCCCACACCGTTTTTTTTTTTTTACAATTTTGGCAGTCTTTTCTTTATTTTTTTAATAGCCGGCAAATGTAACCGCAAGTCATTTCAATGGGATTTGACTCGTTTTTTTTTTCTTTAGAAATGTCATTTTTGCTGCAGCATGTTTTGTGCATGCTACAGATGCCCTATATTACAGGCACATTAAGGGGGTGCCCCAGACGCTATATTTAAAGGAATTTTTAATTTTTATTGTTGCACTTTCAACATATTTAAAATCACTGCTCCTGAAAAAACTATTGTTTTTATTTTATTTATTTTTTTAAATCAATATTTTATTGGGTTTTCAAAGTGCACAATAAGCATATGAAAACAAAACAACTTTAACAATGTAAGGAAGCAGGTACAGGACCCAACATATAACTGAAGGTTAGAAATAGAAGTAGACACTGTAGGGGTTAAGCCCTAGAAATCTAGGGGGGGGGGGTTGGTATAGGAAGGCAGGGGATACAAGGGAGATTGAAAAGGAATAAGGGAATAGGGGAGGGGAGGCCGGGAAGGGGGAGGATGGGGAGGGGTATGAGAGGAGGGTAGGACTGGGGAAAGATGAAAAGAAAAAAAGAGAGATGTAGTAAGGGGGACCAGCGTCACAGGGGGAAGTGGTTAGTCATATCATAAGTGCCATTGACCCCCCTCCCATCTAGAAGGGTCAGATGGCATAGATAGGCATAGTGAGGAGGTAGAGAGAGGAAGAGCTAGAGCAACAGATAAAGAACAGGTCGAATAACACAGTAAGGTATCTCTATTGGTCAATGAGGCATCCAAGAGGTAACAGTATGCTTAATCAAGGGTATCAGTCCACAAATGCGGATGTGCTCGGGGGGTTCCCGCTAGGATGTGTGCGTAGTAATGTAGGAGGCTTCAGAGGCATCCCCCGGGGAGCACAAGACTTAATGTAAAGGTCCCATGTTTTTATTTTTAATTGATACATGTCCCCCGGGGCAGTAACCAGACCCCCATACCCCTTTTATGTCCAATTACTTGCATATAAATCTTCAAAATTGGCACTTTTCATTTTTCCTGTTCAGCTCCTATAAACTTCAATGATGATCACCTTTCGGGTTAGAACATTTTGCAGCAGAACTCATTCCTAATGGCCACTGTGTTATTGTGGGAACAGTAAAAGTACCTTGGCTGTACATTGCTGTTCATAACTGGGGTCATATGTTAGTTCAGGTCCCTGTCACCAAACTATCTGTAACAGAAGTAACAGATTATCTATGAAGTTGATTTTATGAGAATAAAAGCCTGAGTGCCAGGTGCACTGAAAGCTGAATTCTTTTTTTACAAGTTACCAAAGTTATAACAATATTCAGGTACACATAATATGTTTAAAAAAAAAAAAATAATAATAATAATATAATAATTGATTATAGTACTGTGTTAATTTATGGCTTTTATATATGAGCATTTATCTTGGAATACCACTAAGGAATCAATTCTCTGTTTTTAATCACATTAATACCGGACACTTTTTTTCCCTTCTTTCCCAGGCTATTTTTACATTTTTTGGCTCTGTCACACTTTGAATGACAATTAACCAGTCATGCAAATGACATTTTTATACATTTTTGAGGCAGATATAGTTTTATTCGGTGGTATTTTTTCACCACTAGGTTTTTTATTTTTTACTATATAAATAAAAAATACAGAAAAATTTGAATTGAAAAAAAATTTTTTCTTAGTTTCTGTTATAAAATGTTGCTAATTAATAATCTTTCTTTATGAATTCAGGCCAAAATTTATTCTGCTACATTTCCTTCATGTTTATTCTTTACTGTATTTTTTTTTAGCCTGTTTGAAAGTTATAGAGTCTACAAACTATGGTATACTGTACATTTATTTGAAAATTGTTCAGTCCTAATGTACTGACAGTGCTTCATTTCTTGAAACCCTATAATTCTAGGAGAGTACAAATACCCCTCAAATGCCCCTTTTTGGAATGTAGACAGTTCAAGGGGTTCAGTAAGAGGCATGGTGAGTTTTTTGAAGATGTAATTTTTTGTCCGAATTTTCAGGTAAATAAAGAAATATAGTAAAAAAATTATACCTGACACACAGCATATGGATACTTAGAACTACACCCCAAACACATTGTGCTTTGCCTCCTGAGTATGTGGATACCACACGTATGAGACTTTTTCACAGCCTAGATGCATAGAAGGACCCAAAAAATCCACAGAGCTCCTTTGAGCTATCAAGGAGCATAAATTACACATCTAATTCCCTGACCACCTACAGTATCTCACAAAAGTGAGTACACCCCTCACAATTTTTGTAAATATTTTATATGTTTTCATGTGACACTACTGAAGAAATGGCACTTTGCTACAATGTAAAGTAGTGAGTGTACAGCTTGTATAACAGTGTAAATTTACTGTCCCCTAAAAATAACTCAACACACAGCCATTAATGTCTAAACCACTGGCAACAAAAGTGAGTACATCCCTAAGTGAAAATATCCAAATTGAGCCCAAAGTTACAATATTTTGTGTGGCTACAATTATTTTCCAGTACTGCCTTAACCCTCTTGGGCATGGAGTTCACCAGAACTTCACAGGTTGCCACTGGATTCCTCTTCCACTCTTCCATGACGACATCACGGAGCTGGTAGATGTCTGAGACCTTGCGCTCCTTCACCTTCCTTGAGGATGCCCTACAGATGCTCAATAGGGTTTAGGTCTGGAGACATGCTTGGCCAGTCCATCACCTTTACCCTCAGCTTCTTTAGCACTGACAGGCTGACCCCCAAACCCTTCAACCTCTGCAGCAATGCTGGCAGCACTCATACGTTTATTTCCCAAAGACAAACTCTGGATATGAAGATGAGCATGTGCACTCACATTCTTTGGTCCATCATGGCGAGGCCTGTTCTGAGTGGAACGTGTCCTGTTAAACCGCTGTATGGTCTTGGCTGCAGCTCAGTTTCAGGGTCTTGGCAATCATCTCCTAGCCTAGGCCATCTTTATGTACAGCAATAATTCTTTTTTTCAGATTTTCAGAGAGTTCTTTGCCATGAGGTGCCATGTTGAACTTCCAGTGACCAGTATGAGAGAGGGAGGGTGATAACACCAAATTTAACCCACCTGCTCCCCTCTCACACCTGAGACTGTGAAACACTAACGAGTCACATGACACTGAGGAGGGAAAATGGCTAAGTGGGCCCAATTTGGACATTTTAACTTATGGGTGTACTCACTTTTGTTGCCAGCAGTTTAGACATTAATGGCTGTGTGTTGAGTTATTTTGAGGAGATAGCAAATTTACACTGTTATACAAGCTGTACACTCACTACTATTTGTAGCAAAGTGTTATTTCTTCAGTGTTGTCACTTGAAAAGATATAATAAAATATTTACAGAAATTTGAGGGGTGTACTCACTTTTGTGAGATACTGTATAACATTTGTGGAGGCTCTAGAGCACTAGGACAGTGGAGGCACCCACAAAATGACCCCATTTTGGAAAGCAAACACCCATTGGGTATTTTCTAAGAGGCATAATGAGTCTTTTTTATAATTTTTTGCCACAAGTTTGGAAAATGCAGGAAAGAAAATGAAAATTATTTTTTTACACAAAGTTGTCAATTATTACAATATTTCTAACACACATCATAGGCATAGTTAGAATTACACCCCAAAATACATTCTGCTACTCCTCCCGAGTATGAAAATACCACGTGTGAGACTTTTTCACAGACTAGCCACAAAGAGGCCCAATGTCCAAAGCCTAAAGGCTTTCTAGGGGCATAAATTAAGCATCTAATTTTTTAACTACGTATCACATTTTTGGAGGCCCTGGAGCCCCAGAACAGTGAAAAACCCATAAAAGACCACATTTTTGAAAGCAAACACTACAAGGTACAGAGCCAGGTTGGTGCAGCTGACGGCTTTCTGAGGCAAGAATTTGCAGATTTTTGTTGTTGGAATTATTGGGTCATGCGATCAGCTCAGCCCTTTTAAACCTATGTCAGGCTGACAGCAGCGGCTGCTATTCGCATGTAGCTGTGGTTAGGACAGATGTCTGACTCTGGACACAGCACACAGGCAGGAAGTGGTTAACTATAATCCTGATTTTATCAATATGTTGGCTTTTCACTTTTCTGCCTTAGAAATAAGAAAACATTCAAAACTATAACTGAATGAAAATAAATATATTTAATGTTTGTGTATTTTCTTTTTTATTATACAGACATGCATGTGTCTTTTTATGGCTTTGCATTATTCTGCTGACATTTTGGTAAATATGTCTCTTCTTGGGTCCCAGTACAATAATAATTTTCCTATATGGATCCTCAGATTAAAAAGTTTAAGAACCTCTGCTCTAAAGCTGGGATTCCCAAACTACGGCCCTGCAGTTGTTCAGGAACTACAATTCCCATCATGCCTAGTAATGTATGTGAATGTCAGAGTTTTACAATGCCTTGTGGTATGTATAGTTCTGCAACAGTTGCAGGGCTGTCGTTTGGGAATCCCTGCTCTAAAGCATCTGTCCATTCAAATATCCATGATTCACATACAGTTTCAAATGTAGTATTTGATACACTTTGAAATTTGAAAAAAGAAAAGAAAAGGTTTCCGTTTCCTTGATTTATTTTATAGTGTTTTATTACAAAGCTATTTTAATATCAGTGATGTTTAGTGATGGAAGCCAGCAGTAAATACAGTTAGCTTTGAATATTAAGGTGTGCTGATGTTTTATTCTTATAAAACATGACATAATTATGCTTCCAAACCAAACCTTAATGTCTAGTGACACCAACTCCAAGTATACAAGTCAACACCTTTCTCTAGCCAGATAGCAACTCCAGCATCCTCCATAGCCCAGTTTGGTGAGATGCTTCATCATGTCTCATCACTCTATACTGGTGTCCTCTGGACACAAAGACTTCAGATCCTGTTCTTTTACCCAAACATTCCTAATGACACAGATTCTTTTTACACTCTTCTTAACATGATGAACATGGTCACAAGGCCCAACTGCTCTTTTCCAGTCTACATAATGTGAGTTCAAGAAGAACATAAGATATCGGTAGGAAGTATTCATCTAGGTCAGGGGTCTTCAAACTATGGCCCTCCAGCTGTTCAGGAACTACAATTCCCATCATGCCTAGTCATGTCTGTGAATGTCAGAGCTATACAATGCCTCATGGGATGTATAGTTCCACAATAGCTGGAGGGCCGTAGTTTGAGGATCCTTGATCTAGGTAAAGATGGATATAGGCATAAATCAGGATTTTTACAAATGAAGGACAAAGTCATTTCTATGGTGTTACTAGCAGGCTGCTGGAGGAGTTAGAACCCCTGTCAGTTCTCTGTATTTCTTTCTACCTCCTCCTAGGGTAGATACAGTCTCTCTATTTGTCCTGGGGACAATTACGATGCATGAAAGTTAGGGAGAAACCAAAAATTGTGAGTTCCCACAAGAACAGGGGAAATCTTAATGCAGACAACTGTCACTCCATTTTGGAGAAATTGTATCTCACTTTATGTTGAACCTGTGGAACAGAACGTAAAGAAAAATGTCTACAATCTGACGCAGATGGAGTAAACATTGACAAGGGTTTGCACCTTTTCCTACTTTATTCAAAATAAGAAAAACAGTTTGGCTTTAGTTACACTTTAATACATACTAAGCAGGCAAAATAAAACCTCCTCTACCTTGGCTATCCTACTCCCTCAAAATCAGGAAGCCCTGCATTACTTACTTTGCACAACATAAAACTGCTGCTCAGTGATGGTGCCATAGGCAGAACATTATAACCAATTTAAATAATTGTATTCAAATTTATTACATAAAATAAAGAGACAATGAAACCTGCATTGAATATAATTGGCCACGGCCATTTATTTTTAAAGTAATTAAAAAACAACTTTACATTACACGTGGGATACAACCAAATTTATATATGGTTTAGCCAAAAAGCCCAAACCATCCCATTACCACAAACTTTTATGTAAAAGCTCTTCTTCCTCTGCTCCCGCTGACTGTTTTAATAATGGTTATTTACCTCTTTTTATAGGCAATTTCCACACTCCAAGGTTTGAAATTTTCCTTATTTTGACCAATCATATGAAGTACCAACTGACCAATAGCTATTAGCAGTTAAATGACCAATCACGTTAGATATCATATCTATAATGTCATGCCATGGCCCCATACATGTTAGACAGGTACATTCTGACCCATCTCCCATTTTCATTCCACAGGACTATTATTGTTCCAAATTTGCTTACACAGTTAGCTACAATGAAACTCCAATGACATTTTTTTCTGCAGATTTTGAGTTTTGGGGCTTTTGTAAGCTTTTATTCATTTATTGGACCATGTTGAGGAGTCTTAATTTGAAGATAGGTAAGCTTAAAAAAGGTATTTTTTTATTTATTATAGGTATGTTTTAGCATACATAAACTGGTTTTTCTTTTCCATCTATATATGAAGAAGCAAACAGATGCTCAGCAGCAGACAATCCGTTTGTCACATTAGAATAACTGGAAGTGTGTTATAGTATACTCACTGCTTTTTAAAAATGGAGTATTTTTTAATGCTCCAGAGGACACACCCTAATGCCAACATTCATATTTCTATTTAGCAAGGGTTTACAATCTGACAACCAGCATTGAATTTAGCAGAACTAGGTTATGATACGTTGGAGACCAGATATGATATGGATCTTATGCATATTTCTTTTTATCAGATCCAATGTGTTTCATAAGGCTTTCCTGACATTGCACTATGGTCATTTTTGGTATCTATCTGACCAATTGTTATCAAGGTAGCTTCATCACAGCAGAAATTATGGACCATAAATAAGGTTTAAAAAAATGCATTCCCTCTAACTTTCTCTGCTTTATGTCAAATATTTCTTAATCTGGACTGTGTTTTGTCACAGAATCCCTGACACAAGAATGCTATTTACATTTTTGTTGCCAACTTGAACATTTTGGAATATAAGGGTTGCAGGTCCAAACACTCCGTTACCTGTATATGTAAGTCCTCTGTGAAATAACAACTACCTTCTGTGGTAAGTTAGTAGCTTTACATTCATGTATGTATTGATATTATCTTCTAGCCTTTCTGCACTGGAGAAAAACATCATTCAGAAGGTCACTATGGTGTACATGATAATCAGAATCACCACCATCATCAGCACCACAAGGGAGGATTTAGCTCTGTCAGACATGTTTCCATAACAAAGCTAACCATGGGCACCACTTCTGATCTCATAATATAGCTTACATTACATACACCAACAGAAGAAAAAAAGAAGAAAAAAAAATCAATACATATTTATGCCTTGTTTATATGGATGCAGAACCTTCCTTGAATCATATTTTTTTGTGCTTAGAAATTCTTGTATGTTTACTTTATTTGCTCCATTTAGCTTGTTGAGTAATCTGTATTGTTAGAGTTAATTGTAAATGCAATCATCACTGCTTGTCTATATTATCCTAAATAAATTGCCAATCACATGTCAATAAATGCTACTGAACAGAAATCTCTGAATTCACAAATAACCCAAGCCATTGATTTAAAGGAGAATTTCAGGATTTAAAAAAAAATCAAAATTTTTACTCACCTAGGTGAACCCAACTGGCTCTGCAGTGAGAACCGAGTGATCAAACACAGCTGATCAATCAGTTCTTCCTCTCTGCTTTGAGCAGAGCGCCATGGCTGTCAGTTAGTGGCTCTCTGCTCTCCCCTCCAGTGCTCACTGGAGAGCTGGTCTGTGGAGGGGATGGGAGGGGCAGGCTCTCAGCGGATCATTGAGAGGGTGAGCTAGGTTCTGGTCTAGACTGCTGAGCAGAATTCCCAAGCCTAGACCAGTTGAGTGACGTCAGCCGACAGCAAGCTTTATTCTGCTGTTGGCTGAAAATGGGTCACAGGAGAGCAGAACGAAGTGCACCCCTTTGATCCATACGAGAAGTATGGTCATAAAAGCTTTGGCCATACTTCTCCTTTAACATGACATAAAGTGATATGTGTGAATCAGAGACTAATGCTTTGTGCTGCTTGGCCTAGATAGCTAGATGCTGCCATCCTTTTCTTCATATTACCACTTTATCTGTATTCCAAACAAGCAGTCCAGAGAAAAAATGCTGTCTAATATATTTTTAATGGAAACTTCCCATCAATTAACATTGTGTAGAGAAATGTGGCACACAAGGGAACATACTGAAGGAAAAAAATGTTTAAAGTGATTGTAAAGTCTTGTTCATTTTTCCTATAAAAATAACAAACATGTTCTACTTACCTCCTCTGTCTAGTGGATTTGCACAGAGCAGCCAGGATCCTCCTCTTCTCATGTCCCTCTTCTGTGATCCTTGCCCCTCCCTCCTGCTCAGTGCCCCCAAAGCAAGCAGCTTGCTTTGGGGGCACCTCAGCTGAGTCACAGCTCCCTGTGTCCATTCAAGACATAGAGCCCCGCCCCCTATCTCCCCTGATTGGCTAGCTGATTTTGATTGATAGCAGCGGCAACCAATTGCTGTGTGTCAGCCAATCAGTAGGGAGAATCTCGGATCGCTGAGACACTCGTGGACATCGCTGGACAGAGAGGTAAGTGTTAGAATGCATTAAGATAAAACCCTCTGACTTTACATATATATACGTGTATATATATATATATATATATATATATATATATATATATATATATATATATTTACAAAAAAAGTACAGTAAAACTGCAGGAACGTCACGTCGCCGGGGCTCGCAGACGATCGGGAGGAAGCTCCGCCGCCGCATACCGCCCGCACACTTCGCTGGATCCCGGAGAAAAGGTAAGTAAAACCTCTACCAGGATCCAGCGATCTTCCTAGACGTACCCCGAGTGTGGCTCGGGGTTACCGCTTTTGGCTCTAAAATGTAACCCCGAGTCACGCTCGGGAATACCGCTAGGAAGGTTAATCAGATGACAATTTGAGAATGTTCCTGATAGCACACTCAGAAGCAGAATAAGTCAAGGGAATTCTGTGGATATTACAACCAAACTTGCTTGGATCAGAATAACCCCTGAGTCAAACATGTGGCAATAGATCAGAGAGCAAGGAGAGAGTGGGCATGGTTGAGAGTAAAAGATATAGACCAGAGAGAGAGAGGAGTAAGCATGTAAAGAAGCTGAGGAGAATGGCCACAGAGGGGAGAAGAGTGTTCAGGCCAATTAATGAGAGTGGTCACCTTCATGCATATTGCAGGCTGTCAAACAATCCAGGAATTATGGATAGTTCAACAGCTCAAATAGCTACATAGGCAATGTCAACTTATAGACAAATATTGTATATACTATTTATTCACCCCTTTCTGACTAACGATACCATAAAACAACTTATTCACTCCTTGGTTATTTCCCGCCTCGACTACTGCAACTCTCTCCTCACTGGCCTACCCTTACACAGGCTATCCCCCCTTCAGCCTATTATTCATGCTGCTGCTAGACTATTACACCTTACAAACCGATCCATGACTTCTGCAACTCTCTGTCAATCCCTTCACTGGCTTCCCCTACCCCCTAAAATTCAAAATACTAACCACAACATACAAGGCCATCCACAACATCGCCCCCAGGTACATCACCAACCTCATCTGCAGATATCACAAAAACCCTCCTATCTGCCTCTTCCCAAGACCTACTGCTCTCTAGCTCCCTCATTACCTCCTCCCATGCACGCCTCCAGGACTTCTCCAGGACTTATCCAGAGCCTCTCCCATCCCCTGGAACTCCCTGCCCCAGTATGCCCTCTGGTCAGCCACTACCATGTCTACCTTTAGGCAATCCCTGGAAACTCACATATTTAGGCAAGCCTACCCCACATCCACTTAGGAACTGTACCTGAGCCATCTCCATCAGATCATCACCCCCCCCACAGCTATTACCTTTTGTAACACCTCCCCCTTCCTTTAGATTGTAAGCTCAACGAGCAGGGCCCTCCTGTCCCTTCTGTATTGAACTATATTGTAATTGTACTGTCCCTCCTCTACAGTGTAAAGCACTGCTCAAACTGTTGGCGCCATATAAATCCTGTATAATAAATATAATTGCCAGAATAACAGAGCCACAAATATACTCTACTGTATAAATCATATACAGGTGTATCTCAAAAAATTTGAATTTCATCAAAAAGTTAATTGTTTTCAGTAATTCAATTCAAAAAGTGAAACTCATATATTTCATAATGGAATGGAATTTTATAAGTGAAATATTTCAAGCATTTCTTTCTTTTAATTTTGATGATTATGGCTTACAGCTAGTGAAAACCCAAAATTCAGTATATCAGAAAATTTGAATATTATATAGGACTAACTAAAAAAAAAGTTTTTAATACAGAAATGCTGGCTTACTGAAAAGTATGTCTATGTACAGTATAGTATGCACTCAATTCTTGGTCAGGGCTCTTTTTTCCTAAATTACTGCATCAATGTGGGCTGGCATGGAGGTGATCAGCCTATGGCACTGTTGAGGTGTTATGGGAACCCAGATTGCTTTGATAGCGGCCTTCAGCTCGTATGCATTGTTGGGTCTGGTGTCTCTCACCTTCCCCTTGACAATACCCCACCGATTCTCTATGGGGTTTAGGTCAGGTGAGTTTGCTGGTCAATCAAGCACAGTGATACCATGATCAATAAACCAGGCATTGGTACTTTTGGCAGTGTGGGCAGGTGCCAAGTCCTGTTTGAAAACAAAATCAGCATCTCCATAAACCTGGTCAGCAGAGGGAAGCATGAAGTGCTCTAAAATTGCCTGGTAGAGGGCTTTGGACTTGATAAACTACAGTGGACAAACACCAGCAGATGACATGGCTCCCAAAATCATCACTGACTGTGGAAAATGTTGCATTTAATTTGGAAAAAGAGGTCCCAGAGTCTGGAGGAAGAGTGGAGAGGCATATAATCTAAGTTGCATGAGGTCCAGTGTAAAGTGTCCACAGTCAAGAATTAAGGAAATTAAAGGAGTTACTGAAAAGGATTAACTTTTTGATGATATTCTAATTTTATGAGATGCACCTGTATATAATAACTAGATAAATCTAACAAAGTTCATAAACCTTGGAGGCTAAAGCAGTTAAAGTGTTTCTAAAGGAAAAAACATACCTGCCCTGTGCTATGGTTTTGCAAAGAGCAGCCCTATTCCTCTTCTTTTTTGGGTCCGTCCTGGTTCCTCCCTTCTGCTTAGTGCCCCTAATAGCAATCCTTTAGCTATGGGGGCACTTGAGCAGGCTTGCTGCCAAGCTGCACTGCTGTGAATGGACAATGTCCATTCACACACGGAGTGTGGCTCGGCCACGACCCCTTCTCTATCCTTATTGGCTTACTGGCTGCTCACTGCTGTGTGATCCAATGAGGAGAAAGAGACCCTGGACAGCCTCTGCTCTCATGCACATCGCTGGATCAAGATGGGGCTGGGGGGTGGAGCACCCAGAAGATTTTTTTACCTAAATGCATTTATGCTTTAGTTAACATTATGGTGTAGTGAGACACAAGGATAAAGACTGCTAGCCATTCAATCCCAGCATACTACCAATTCCTTTTGTTGTAGCAAATACCCAAACTTCCAGTGGAAGAAAACTATGTATGTTGTATTTATGTTTTGTTGTCTTTTGTTTGTTGTTGAAAACTCATGAATAGTTTAACTGCTGACTAACAAATTATATAAATATATATTTGGTTTAGTCAGTTACAATATATATGTATGATGTTTGTTTTAATATGTATAAATGGTTTATGTCGGCTTCATCTTTTGGCTATTATGTCATCTACTAAATAGCAAGATTGTTAAACTAATGACAAATATCAATTTAAAGAGCAAATTATTCAACAAAGTGATTAGAAAAGTTTATGTTATATCAAATGCAACGGGAAGGATTCATTTCCTTTTACAAATAAAAATGTAAAAAAAACCACTACCTTTCAAAATGTGCATGCATATTGCAAAAGAAAACCAGAATTACTAAAATAATGCTGATGCTGTTTCGAACAGTAAGTATAGTAAGTGCAGTTGGGTAAGCTAGAAGGAGCTGCTTGGAGTATTGATGAGGACCCCAGCCAATCCCTAGCATATTGGCTGGCAAGGGGTAGGCCACCTCATAAATGCTCATGGATCCTGTCAACAGGCGCAGTCAGGTAGAAGAGGGAGATGGAGTTCTGAGGAGGCTGTCAGAGGCCCTCACAGGGTGCCCCCTATTCTGGGGGGAGGGGTGATATCAGGCCTGGGGGGAGGGTGCTGGAAGGATCCCCAACAACACACGGAGGAACCCCTTGCTGGAGGCTCGGGAGCAAAGACAGCACAGCAGGAGCAGGTCAGCACATCTGGGAGATCTCCGGAGAAGTTAGCCAGTTGAGTTGGTGAGTGATCAGTCTGAGAGGACCAAGGGTAGAGAGTGTCAATCTGGAGAGGACTGTAGAGAAGTTAGCCAGGAGAGCTAGTAAAAGGGGCAGCTGCAGCCAGGCGGGTTGGCAGTGCCTGAAGAGGTGGTGCTGGGATCAGCAGCCACAGGGATGTTAGCTTGACATTGACATTTTGCTGCACAATCAAAGTGGCGTCGGGTTCCTGCCTATAACAGGCTGTTGCTCTGTTGGATCCAAAAACAGTGTGCTGGCTGGAGTTCTGAAAGCAAATGTACCGGAGGAAGTGAGCAATGTATATAGACTGTATATAGGAGAAGCTGTCCTTGAAGTTGTTTGAAGTCAAGTGGACATCCCATATTTTCCCAATCCCTATCCAAGCTATTATCCCTCAATAAAACAAAAAACAAAGCACTGGGCTGTTCTCTGACTCTGTGGTGCCTGTGGAAATTTGAAGGTTGGATGGGGAGGTAAATGGCGCTGTCAGGTGTCTGAAGGTGTATAAATTCAATAAATTATGATTGCACTGTCCCAAACAAATAAATGTGTAGATAAAAATTTGTAAACACTTAGTATATATATCAATAGAACATCAAATAAAGGCAGGTGTGACAAAAAACCAATGGTAATAAAAAATACAAATGATCCTTCTACAACAATATAACGTGACTAAGTGCCTGCAGTTAATAATTCAAATATAATTTGTGAACCAAGTAAAGTGCAAATAACAATCAGGGTACAAAGAAAAAGTGCTATAGTGACTGATTGTGAATGAGCTCCAATCAATAGAGCAAGCCTCAAAGGGGCAAGTGCAAATGGATACTAAATGGTATCACAAATGGTAATCTAAATAAAAAGTGCTAGTAGTTAATAGTACAAAGTGATGCGATTCCAAAGTAGCATAAAAGAACGGGAACAGAAGTGAATAAGCTCCAATTAATAGAGCAAGCCCCAAAGAGGTGCAAGTGGATGCTGGTAATCTAATTAAGAAATGATAATAATTAAAAAAAATCGCATAGTGCATGAAAACAAAAGTAGATAAATTCAGGTATAAAAAGGGATAAATAAAGGGTGTTGAGGGTCCCAATCGCACACTAGGTGCTCCAGTGCAGGTTTAAATCAACGCAGCATCCCTTTAAAGGTGACTAAAGTGCTTCCAGTGGTTCTTCCAGTGGTTCTTCATACGAGTCTTCTTTCCTCTTATGTGTACCCGGATTACATCTGGACACTGAGTCACCACGCCATAAGACCCCCATTGATCGTCCCCGGTCACCTATGGTAATAGGATCCCTACTGAGGATACTTCCAGAGGAACCCAGGGAGGACTACTGAGGGACATAGGAATTACTCCCTATCCGGAATATAGGCCTGTTACCACTGTAGGGGTTCCCCTTTCTGGTAAGTGCGGTCCTGGGAGTGAGGGGAGCACCACTAGCCCATCACACCGGCCACACTTGAAGAACCACTGGAAGCACTTTAGTCACCTTTGAAGGGATGCTTCACTGATTAAACCTGCACTGGAGCACCTAGTGTGCGATTGGGACTATTTATATTAACTCTTTGAAAGTTATACTCCACCCTCAACACCCTTTATTTATCCCTTTTTATACCTGAATTGATCTACTTTTGTTTTCATGTACTATGCGATTTTTGGAATTGCATCACTTTACACTATTAATTATTACCATTTCTTAACTAGATTACTAGCATCCACTTGCACCTGCCCCTCTTTGGGGCTTGCTCTATTGATTGGAGCTTATTCACTTCTGTTCCCGTTCTTTAATGAGACTTTGGAATCGCATCACTTTGCACTATTAACTACTAGCACTTTTTATTTAGATTACCCTTTGTGATACCATCTAGTATCCATTTGCACTTGCCCCTTTGAGGCTTGCTCTATTGATTGGAGCTCATTCACAATCAGTCACTATAGCACTTTTTCTTTGTACCCTGATTGTTATTTGCACTTTACTTGGTTCACAAATTATATTTGAATTATTAACTGCAGGCACTTAGTCACTTTATATTGTTGTAGAAGGATCATTTGTATTTTTTAATACCATTGGTTTTTTGTCACACCTGCATTTATTTGATGTTTTATTGATATATATACTAAGTGTTTACAATTTTTTATCTACACATTTATTTGTTTGGGACAGTGCAATCATAATTTATTGAATTTATACACCTTCAGACACCTGACAGCGCCATTTACCTCCCCATCCAATCTTCTATTTTGCTGTTCACTTGTGTGAACAATTAAGGCCCCTTTCACACAGTCCGTCCGTCAGATGGACTCCGTTTATCCCAGCGGGGGATCGAGCCGCCGATCCCCCGCTGAGCAGGGGGATGACAGCTGTGTCTCCGCGCTGTGTGCGGAGACACAGCTGTCAGTTCCCCATACATCCCTATGGGGGAAATCGGATGGGAACGGATCGTCGGTCTGTTCTCATCCGATCCCATCCAATCCGATCCGCTGGACGGATGGAAAATAGGGTTTCCATCAGTCATGATTTGATGGATCGGATCGGATGTCAGCGGACATGTCTCCGCTGACATCTGATGCCCCATAGGGATACATGGGGGGACCGTTCAGATCTGCCAAAAAAACGGACAGGCGGATCTGAACGGTCCGCTTGTGTGAAAGGGGCCTAAGAGGTAGGCTGCAGTCAAAAGCTCCACATTCTCTGTTATCCTAAGCGTGGATTTCCCCTCTTTTTAGTGTGGAAATTTGGTGTGCCTGGCTGTTCAGGATGGGGGATCCTAGTTACTTGCGGCCCTTAAGGTGTGCGCTACACAAAGGTCAGGTTAAAATTTACAAGTGGAAAGATAAAGCTGCTCCAATACTGGCAGAAAAAAACATAGTTAAATGCATGCACAAAACAAACAAGGAGCACAATCACCTTATGCATGGCAGACAGAAAAGGGCTCATAAGGTTAGGACATAGTCCAGATAAACCAAAAGGGTTCATTTACTAAAACTGGAGAGTGCAACATCTGGTGCAGCTGTGCATAGTAGCCAATCAGCTTCTAATTTCAGCTTGTTCATTTAGGCTTTGCCAGAAAAGCTGATTGGTCTCTATGCAGAACTGCACCAGATTTTGTACTCTCCAGTTTTAATAAATCAACCCCAAAGATTTATAGGTTGTAAGTCCACCAAACACAAAGACAGAGTACTTTTGCTCAGCTGCATTTTCCTGAGGACAGAGTGACTCAATGTGCTGCCTACGGCCGGGTCTGCACCATGCTGTCCCCCTGCTGCCTGCTGAGGACCTAGCTGTAGGTGGAGTTATCCAAGAAGCACAGTTCTGACAATTACCTGAGATGATTCCCAGTTCTACTCCCATGATTTTAATGTACAGTAAGTACTGTAGACATCACTTACTAATAAAATTGTCACATTTAATATTATATTAGTGTGTTGTTCTGTATTCTTCTCATCCCTACTTAAAAAAACATTTCTGTATGAAATATCAACATTTCATCATTAGGCAGACTGTCAACCTTTGGGTCTCATGCACACTGGACATTATAAAAATGCAAAACCCAGAAAAACTTTTAACACGGCTGTAGCTGTAGAATGCCGTGTTAAAGGTTTTTCTGGGTTTTGCAACATTTTTGCATTAGCATTTTTTAGCGTTTTTAGCAAAAATATTTATGAGGTGGCCTACCCCTTGCCAGCCGATTTGCTGGGGCCCTCATAAATACTCCAAGCAGCAACTTCTAGCTTACCCAACTCCCACAAAAGCTTATGGCTTATGGTCCAGATATACACCCATGATATTAATGTAAGTACTGTAGAAATTACTTAGTAATAAAATTGTAACACTTGATATTATATTAGTGTGTTGTTCTGTTTTGTTCTCATCCCTACTTCAGAATCTATTGCTGTGTGAAATATCTTCATACCATCATAAGGCAGCCTGTCAACCTTTGGGCCTCATGCACACTGGACATTATAAAAATGCCAGTAGCTATAGCTGTAGAATGCCGCATTTTTCTGCGTTTTGCAGCGTTTTTCCATTGCGTTTTTAGCAAAACTTTACTGACACAAAAGCTTCTGGCTCAAAAACACTCATAAACCCTGCATAGCCATGTTTTTCAGTGTTTTTAGAGTTAGAGCGTTTTTAGAGCTGGAAAAAATCCTCTTCAAACCCACTAGTTCTGGGGTTTTTTTTCCAGCCAGAAAACACCCCTGCCAAAAAACGCTGATAACAGCATGGACACAGGACAACATGCTGTGCAGTTTACTGTCTGCAACAAAAAAAAAATGCCTGAAGCCAAAAACAGCAGCTGTAAAAATGTCCAGTGTGCATGAGGCCTTGGAGTGAAGTGCACAAAAGTGCTTTGTGTTCAGTGGACTAAAGCCCCGTACACACGTACCGATTGTCGGCCGAACGATCGGCCGTCTTTTGTCTGATGCTGTTTTGTTGGTTGAAAAGTGCTCAAGACTGCACACGATTTTTGTCGGCCAACAACAACCAACTGCAGAAGTGATGTCATGTTCTGGTCTACTTTTCGTGTGTTTTTTCTTCACTGAGCATGCCCAGTCTTGATCATCACATTTTTTTCGGCCGAAATCTGTACTGACTGAGGAACAATCGGCCGTTCTTTGTTGGCCAACAAAAATTTTATAGCCTGCACACCAGATTTTGTTCGGCCGAAAAGTCGCAGTCGGTTGTCGGAAGCATCATACTAACAAGCCAACAATCGGCCGATCGGACGTTGGCCGAATATTTACGCAGACAATCGGTACGTGTGTATGGGCCTTTATTGGCCTTTGATTATCAGGACTATGTATTAACCCTTTCACTCCTTTTTTGTTTGACTTTCATAAAGTATTTGCTCTCCTTGTTTGTGATTTTGCACATTACTGGTTGGGAACCTCTGCTTTGTAGGGCATTTTATTCCACAGTTTATCTGATGAAAGGGATTTCTGTCCACAAATGTTTGTGTACATCATATAAAAGCATTTATCCAGCATGTCAATTCACATTGTTTCTTTGCTTATAAGATTACAATAGTAATAAAAGTGATAACACATACAATTAATAAAAAAGGGTCGCTCTGGATGGTGCTGCTTCCAGCCTCTCTACAGGTTCCATCAAAATGGCCAAAAATCTGATATTTTAAACTTAGCCTTAGCATGCCTAAAGATTAGTGGCTTGCTCTTTAGTCTTTATACTAAACTTTAGTGGAAAACTTTACACTGAACACTAAAGTTTACACACTAAACGATTGACTAATGACTTGATTCTTAACCAATATACTGTATACAGTATTTTAAAAAGATTATAATTATGTACCTTTTTGCAGCTGGGACTCAAAAAACTGGTTTGTAGTGGTCAATACAATGTAGAAAGTAGAAACCCATTTTTTCTTAATGGGTACAAACGTACATTCTTAAGAGCTTTGTAACACTGCATATAGATTTAAAAAAATGATAAAATGTAATTACTATTACTTCTTTTACTTACAGTCGAAAACATAAGTATGGACGTCTATATTGCTACAGCAAACTGTGTTTTAAAATTTGAGAAATATGATGGGTGGAGTGACTGTCACAAAAGTTCCCCAAAGGGGAAACTGGTAACTTTGCCCAATAAAAAGGCACTGTAACTTTGTACATTTAAGGCAAGTGTCTGTGCAAAGGGGCCCCTGCCTCAATTATACCCTCCTTGCCAGTGTTCCCTCCTTGATCCTTTCTCACTCACAGCTGGTACTAAAATCCCCTGTACTAGCTGGATTTGGAAACTAGGAGGAATGGTGCCATCACTCCTTCTGTCATGTGATAGCACTCAGGTTCATGAACTAGAAGCTAGCATTGTTACATACCCAGTAGCACTGCTTTTGGCTAAATTATGACATTTTACTGAAATGTGATTTTTCATAAAAAATTTGGGGAAATTAAAAACACTCAATTTTGTTAATTCCTTGTCAGGGTTTTAAAGAACACGTAACAATATATACAGAGCAGATTTAATAAATAATGACGATAATATTAAGAATAGTTGATGGATATGACAATACAAAGATCAGCAGATAAAAATAATGTTACTCTTCTGAAAGTAAACAGTAATGACAATTTTAGTTGGAGCTTTTGTTGTATTTCCGAGAAACTTGGATCATCATTAAATTACAATGGATATTGACAGAACCATCACCCATTAACTCCAGAACACTATATTGCTGGAAAATGCTCAAATCCTGTACCAATATCCCTGAGCATTGTGGGTCCTTCGGAAGGATTTGATACGTGAAGAACACCAAATCCAGTCATTAACATTTGGTTGACTATGTACCAATATTATTATGCTTATTTGATGTTCACATCACCTTTCTATTTTTATTGTGGTAAATCTAAAACTAGCAAACACAATGTTACGTTCCAGAAAGTGCAGCTAATAATATTCACAATATAGTTTTGACAATGCAGGTGTGTTACTAGTCTGCCTTCTATAAAATTGAAGAGATGATGCTACAAAACAAAACTCATGTGGTCATAATTTTTTATGAGACTCTTAACAGTCTGTTGGGGTATAAAAGCAGTATGAAAGATCTGTGGATCAGCAAGTTCCTGGAAGGCCCTCTATTCAACATATTCTGTGCTGACCAGCTTAAAGACTAAGATAATCTATCATGTCTCATCATTGTATCATGGCCTCTTCTGGAAACAAACACTTCAAGTCTTCTGCTGCTTTACCCAAACATTATGGCTCCCACAGTATCTTATCACATTCTTCTAAACACTTTGAACATGGTCACAAGACTCACCATTGTTTCAGCAGCAAGAGTGCCCATAACATTGGATCAAAGGGGCCCAAGATGTCAGTAGGAAGTTTTCATTTAGGTAAAACAGGGCATGGACACGGACATGGATTTGGTCACAGTTTTGGAGGATCACATGGCTCTGGAGGCATCACCTCAGTTACTGTTAACCAGGGTCTTCTGGCTCCTCTCAACTTGGAGATAGACACAAACATCCAAAGAGTGAGAACTGAGGAGAAGAATCAAATCAAAGGTCTCAACAATAAGTTTGCTTCCTTCATTGACAAGGTGAGAGTGTTTATTGAATGACAGCCAATATAGAAATTAATTTTTTACTAAAGTGAGATAAGCTGTGATAGTAACTATCATGGCTTATCTCCACGGTGCAGCAGTTTAATAGGCTGAGATAGATGAGGAGTAGTAAGGATGATCTCTGCTTCTTATCACAGCTCAGTGAGAAGCTGCCAATGAGTACTATACCAACGGCCAGTTTAATAAGATATGAATGAAGCACCTTACTGGCTGTTTGTGTAATTTATCTCTCTCTGATGTGGCAATAGCAGGGAGAAAAGTGGAAAATGGCCTTGATGTGAGGAAGAATCACGAGGGATTATGTCCTCTGTCTGCTTCCCCAATCACTGCTTGGCAACCCCTGTAAAAAATAGAACAGGTTATATATACATATACTGTATGTGCGTTTATATATATATATATATATATATATATATATATATATATACACACACAGACGTAGTATATGAGAGGGACCATTTATAAATAATTGTGTTTGTATTTATATCAGGGCATTTCTGTGACACTTGTAACTGAGTGTATTTATAGCTATACAAATACAATCGGTAAAAAGTGTTGCAGGAATGGATATAAATAAAACTAAATTATTTAGGTCCCTCTAACATAGGTCTTCAAATCACTTTAAGCTTATTTTTAACTGTTGATATGTCAATGTTTTCATTTTATTTTTCATTCAGGAGTATTTGAACGCCTCTTATGAAATCAGGGGCTCAAATCGCACTTGTGCTACAAATCAGGACCACTCACTGTGTATTTCCTTCACTTCTCGTTTCAGTCAGAGAAGTATAAATGTTGTTAATAAACTGGTTCTCCTCTGGAAGTTTTACACGCAGCGAAGGGACGCAATGTGTAGGAGGCAGAAAATTTCACACCTAAGTGTTTGTCTAGGAAACATTGTGGATATACCAAAACCCTAAACTGGCCATGGTTTAATCTCTCAATCATTAGTGATAGTAAATAGGAAAACACAGACAGCTTTTGCCGAGTTCTTTTAAACGTCTTACTCTTGGAATGAGAAAAAGCAGCATCAAAAAAGTGGCTAAAGCCATGTTTTTGCAAATGTGTTTAGGTGTGTTTAAGTGCTTCAGGTGCTTGGGCATTTATTCATTTCATTGGCTAGAATATTAATTTTTTTTTCCGCCCATTGAAAGGCATGCTCAAGGACTTGGCTCGCCTAGCGATTAAACGCGTTTACTCACTTTTAGGTGTGTCAGGAGATTTTTTTGCCTCTTAATACCCCTGCCTCTCAAGCCTTGTACACGTCTATGTGTACATGGAAAAATAGGCTAACACTGATGGGCATTTAAAGGCAGAAAGAAAAATGCAATACACCTCAAGAAGAAGCATTTAAAATGCCCAATGTCCAAAAGTAGTAATGAAATTATTTTTTTGAGAGAGAACTTGTTGTAACAAATAAAAATTTGTACAAAGTACAAGTATTTGTACAAAGTGGGGTTATCCATCATTATATGACTCTATCTAAAATTATAGACTCATCACCAGCACTATTAGTATTAACAGGCTACATACAATGCATTCTTGATCTGAAATAAGACCACATTGTATTAGTTTGTAGGAACACAGCAGACACATGTATGTTATGCAGGGCTTTTTTTCAGCTGGAACTTGGTGTAACTCAATTTCTCCACCTCTGGCTCAGGCCCTCTGCTCCATGCTCATTACTACCTCTTGTAAACACAGAAGTCTGGCTTCTGTGTTTACAAGTGACAGCTTGTCTCCCAATGGCTCCCAAAGATCTAATCTCCTCAGTGGCTCCCTCTAAGTGCAGTTGGCTGGGGTGCAGTACAGATGCTGACACCCCCACTGGATGATCTCCCCACAAGTTAGAAAGGCAGGGCCAACTACAGTGTGCAGGGAGGTACTAGATCAACATGGGTGCTTCAGCTTAATACAGTACTCTGTGTGTAGCACACCCCTGAACTCTGCACTATGTACGTAGAACACCCCTGAACTCTGCACTCTATTGGGGGTCCTGGTTGAGTTTCTGTACCTATTTTCTGAGAAAAAAAAAAAACCCTGGTTATGCCCCAGTATAGATGTACTGCACATCTGTTACCGAACTTAGAACCTCTTTAATCTGCCAGACACTGGGTAATGTAGCTCTCAATATTTAGACTACAGTGACCAAAATAGTATAAAAATGTCACATTGAGGTAAACCACTATCCTATTAGTATTTATGACTGCTACTAGTTATGCAGGAAATCATTTGTACGTCATTTTATTTTTGTTATAGGTGAGATTCCTGGAACAGCAGAACAAGATGCTGGAGACCAAGTGGGCTTTACTACAAGAACAGAAGACAGCCAGTTGTCAGATTGAACCTCTGTTTGAAGCTTTCATTGGAAATCTCAGGAGACAGCTCGAGAGTCTGGAATGTGAGAGTACTCGGCTCGAGGCAGAACGGAACAGCATGGAAGACATGATGGAAGAATTTAAGAGAAAGTAAGTAACTTATGATTAGTTTGGGTTCACTTTGGAAAAAAAAACCTTCCCCACCAGTTATGTAGAGCATACAGGTTTTAAAAGGTTCAGGTGGGCATTTATTGGGATGATGTATAAAAGGTATGCCAGTCTCCTAATTTTGTGTTGACCTAATTCAATCAAGTTAAAATGTATGCAAGAACAGAAAACTGCCTGTTGATATGATAGTAATGCACTCCTAGAAAACTAGCCTTGCCCAGTTTTCTTTTGCTATACTACTGATATCCACTCACTTTTCCATCAGCTAGATTGTCTATCAGTGACTATATACCAGGATAACAGCAAATACACCTAGTCTTTCCTTTCAACACAAAGAGAAAAGCAGAGATGATAAGATGAGGCACAGGGCTGCAGGATTACAGAGCAGAGCTGCAGAATGGAAAGAGTTGAGTTGGCTTCAGTGCTGACTGTAATACTCCAAACCCCCAATAGGAATGCCCATAATTTGGGCTACAGCTTGGGGTGGAGCTACAGACAGCACTAATTGAAACTACCTCTTTCAGCATAAGGTAGTCTCCCACCACTGCTCTCTTCAAAAGGGTCATGGGTTTACCTTAGTTTGCTGCCTCATAATGAGTCTGTCACCACCAGCTATTCCCACTGCTTCCACAGTTGGTTGCAAGTACCCCAGTTGCATATGGTGTATTTTACTTTGGCATTCTATCACACTATGCTGGATCGTATGTGCAAAGGGAGTGGCCCCATGGACCTCTGCAGCTCATGATCCTCTAGCAGCTCCAGGGTGACCTGCAGTGTTCCTCCTAAAGGATCTTATGTCAAAAGTTTGCATAATTGTCCATTCAATTCTCATTGAGTCCACTCCCTGGATGTCTTCTCTGCCTCCCTTGTGTGTGGTTCCCTCCTCTGCTCTATCCAGGGAAAACTTTTCTTCAGTTGTGCAAGATTCCATGTGCAAAATATGTGCCATGATAGCTGACTCATAATGGCTCTGTTAATCCTTCAGCTACTGCAGTCTTGGCACAGTCTACTACATATGAGGAAGAGTCAAAATTTTCCCATTTGGATTGACTTGTACTTAAGAAGCCTCAGTTACCAGTCTGGGTTCCCTTACAGGACCCAAGACTGTCAAAACCTTTCCAGTACATTCATTGCTGAAATTGTATATGAAAATTGGATTACTCTTAACAAACTATTAGCTTCTCTGAAACACTTTATTGATCAATATCCAATGGAGAAGAGTTTGTGGGCTGCTGCCTTCGTGGACCTAGTCATTTCTTTTCTGAACAAGACTCTGACAAGCATCTGGAAACTCTAAGTACTTGTTTTTCCAATCTGGCCCTGCCCTGCAAATCGCAATTGTTCTGCACGTCCTTTGAGGGAGAACATATCTTTAGGGCTGCCCTTGTCAAAGAGATCTCTAGTGTTAAAAGTACTTTTTATTGCAGCAAAAGAATCCTAAGCCCCCACCCACCCTGCAAAACAAATTCTACCTCTGAAAGCAAACGATTCCTTTCATTTCTCACTGGCCCCTTTCTTTTTGTCTGTCTTTTGCACCCCGAGTGTTCTAGCTCTAGGTCTTAGCTCAGTGCGATCCTTGTTACGCTGACAGGGCATTCCCATAGTGGAATACTAACATAATCTCTTGCTGAGAGAGCAATCAGCACAGTTTAAAGTATAGTTTGTTTTGTCGACAGATATGAAGAAGAAATGAACAGGCGCACTGCTGCAGAGAATGAATTTGTCCTGCTGAAGAGGGTAAGAATGTAATCTACTACTCTTATTATGATTTCATTGATGCAGCACTAACATGTCCCAGGTGTTTTCATTTAGGGGAATAATGCATACCTCAATGAAAAAAAAAAAAGACTTGTGCTTTTTAAACGATCTCTTCTATCACATCAAATATACAATGGAACATGTGGATGAATAAATATAGCCGCCACTGCTGTAGCTCTTGTATTACTGCAGAAATCTCCTGTCAGCTACTACACATGTGAATGAATAAATCTATCCAGCACACGTTGCGACTCTTACGATACTTTATTTACTTGAGGGAATTCAACATACATTTCTTTAAGCTTATGTATATCGGCCCTCAGTAAGTCCTAATCATGATTAAGACCCACTGAGGGTCGATACCAGTGAGCCTGGAGGACTGTATGTTGTATTCCCTCAAGTAAATAAAGTATCGTAAGAGTCGCAACGTGTGCTGGATAGATTTATTCATTCACATGTGTAGTAGCTGACAGGAGATTTCTGCTGCACCATACTTGCATACATAGATACCTGACACAGGTGAGCAGCATCATTCATGTGCATCATTCATGTGCATCATTCTACTTAACCCTAAAGCTGAACTCCGAGCCCAAAAACATTAATTTAACTACAGTATATTCCTCACAAGCCACAAACGATATACAGTGGGGAAAATATTTATTTGATCTCCTGCAGATTTTGTAAGTTTGCACACTTCCAAAGAAATAAAGGGTCTATAATTTTTATCAAAGGGTGTATTTTAAACGATAGAGACAGAATAGCAAAAAAAAAAATCCAGAAAAAAAACACGTAAACAAATGCTATAAATTAAGTTGCAGTTCAGTGAGTAAAATAAGTATTTGATCCCCAAGCAAAACATGACTTAACACTTGGTGGAGAAACCCTTGTTGGCATACACAGAGGTAAGACGTTTCTTGTAGTTGGTTACCGGGTTTGCACACATCTCAGGAGGGATTTTGGTCCACTCTTCTTTACAGATCTTCTCTAAATCCTTAAGGTTTCTTGGCTGTCTCTAGGCAACTTGAAGTTTTAGCTCCCTCCATAAATTTTCTATAAGATTAAGGTCTGGAGACTGACTAGGCCACTCCATAACCTTAGTGTGCTTCTTCTTGAGCCACTCCTTTGTTGCCTTGGAAGTATGTTTTGGGTTATTGTCATGCTGGAAGACCCATCTTAAGTGTTCTGGGTGAGGGAAGAAGGTTCTCATCCAAGATTTTACAATACATGGCCCCGTCCATTGGCCCCTCAATGCAGCAAAGTTGGCCTGTACCTTTAGCAGAGAAACAGCCCCAAAGAATCATGTTTCCACCTCCGTGCTTGACTATATAGATGGTGTTCTTAGCCTCATAGTCAGCATTTTTCTTCCTCCAAACACGGCGAGTTGAGCTCATGACAAAGAGGTCAATTTTGGTCTTATCTGACCACAGCACTTTCTCCTAATCCTACTCTGAATCAGTTAGATGTTCAATGGCATGGCTGCACATGTGCCTTCTTGAGGAGGGTGACTCACAGTGTTTGGAGGAAGAAAGATGCTGACTATAACCCTAAGAACACCATCCCTACAGTTAAACACAGAAGTGGAAACATTATGCTTTGGGGCTGTTTCTCTGCTAAAGGTACAGGTCGATTTTGCCGCATTAAGGGGCCTATGGACGGGGCCATGTATTGTAAAATCTTAGATGAGAACCTTCTTCCCTCACCCAGAACACTAGAGATGGGTCATGGATGGGTCCTTTTGCATGAAAATGACCCTAAACATACCACCAAGGCAACAAAGGAGTGTCTCAAGAAGAAGCACAATAAGGTCATGGAGTGGACGAGCCAATCTTCAGACCTTAATCCTATAGAAAATTTATGTAGGGAGCTGAAACTTTAAGTTGCCAAGATACAGCCAAGAAACCTTAAAGATTTAGAGAAGATCTGTAAAGAAGAGTGGACGAAAATCCCTCCTGAGGTGTGTGCACCAACTACAAGAAACGTCTTACCTCTGTGCTTGCCAACAAGGGTTTCTTCACCAAGTACTAAGTCATGTTTTGCTTGGGGATCAAACACTTAGTTTACTCACTAAACTGCAACTCAATTTATAATATTTGTATCGTGTGTTTTTTTCTGGATTTTTGGTTGATATTCTGCCTCTATCATTTAAAATACACCTATGATAGCAATTATAGGCCCCCCATTTCTTTGCAAGTGGGCAGTCCAGAATGCAGAGCTGTGGGAGGAACTCAACAGGTTCTCCTTTTACAGGCTGCTGGCAGAAAGCTTGAAAAGGGGGTGGATAAAAGGCAAGTCACCTAAAGCAAGGAGAGAAAGCAACAGTGACTGATCTACATTAGAGGAAGTTTTAAAGTGGATTACTACACATATCTAGAAATACACACCAGGATTAAATTTAAAAAAAAAAACATTTAGTTTGTATTTAGATCATTTATGATTATCTAAGGGTTTAAAGAGTATGTTTAGCCTAAATTACAAACAATAAAAAACAGCACAAGGGACATAACTTACATTTAGTATGATGTGTCCTTTGTGCTGATTTTCCTTGAGGAGAAATTGTTGTCTTTCCCAAACCAAATGTCCCCCACCCACGCCCATGCCTTTTTTGCCAAGACTCAACTAATGGATGTTTATTGTAGGATGTTGATGCTGCATTTATGAACAAAGCTGAACTACAAGCAAAGGCTGATGCTCTGACCGATGAAATTAGCTTCCTAAGGACTCTGTATGAAGCGGTAAAAATCCATTAACCTATTGCTAAGGGATTTTTAACTTTTATTGATTGGTTGACTATCAATTCTTAATGTTTGGTTACTATTTATTCTGCAGGAGATCAATCAGCTCCAGGCTCAGATCTCAGACACTTCAGTCATTGTGTCCATGGACAACCGCAGAGACCTGGACCTAGACAGCATTATTGCTGAGGTCAGAGCTCAGTATGAAGAAGTTGCCAACCGAAGCAGAGCTGAAGCAGAAGCCATGTACCAGTCAAGGGCAAGTCTAATATAGTAGCTGCCAGATAAACAATAAGCTCCTTATGTAATATAAATACCATTATTAGGAAAAAAATAACATGGTGATCTTTTTTTTTAGTTTGAGGACTTGCGCATGGCAGCTGGCAGAAATGGAAATGATCTGCAGAACAGTAAAAATGAGATTGCTGAGCTCAACAGAGTAATTCAAAAACTTAAGGGAGAGATTGAATGTGCCAAATCTCAGGTAAAATATGTATTTCAAAGGTGGAATATAAATATATTTCCTAAGTGGTCCCAGAATTTCACCAACAATCTAGGCAGCACATTTCATAGAGCATTTAAATATACATTCGATTAACTTGTTAACTGTTCTCATTTTTGGCAATTAGTTTTAACCCTTTTGATTTGCATACCTGTGTCCCACTGCATTACCATAATGGTGACACTATTATTTACTATTGCAGCTTTGCATATTTCTGTGTCATAAGACTATGACTGGATTTTAAATGTCTCCATCCCAACTCTTTGCTTCCCCCAAGTAAGCAAGTTAGACTGGCAGCCCTGTACACTGCAATATAGGCTGGTTGACTCAAAGTGCATAACCTCAAAGTCTGATTAATGCTGCAGATTCACCAACAGTTACCACAATGATATAGTTCAAGCAGGCATGCTATACCATAAATATAATAATATTACAATTTTTAATACCGATACTTTTCTGACGTTTCTGTATACTTTGTTGGGTTCTGCTTTTATAGTGTCCTGACATTACAGTAAATATTTTAAATCCAACTGTACCTGTAAAAGGAGTCTGTGGATATTTTCCTGTCTTGCTGCCTGTGATGTTGAACTCAGCTTTGATGCTGAAGAATCTAAAATATAAGGGGATGCTGAAAATTTCAAGAATGTTTATCTCCTGGATCCCCTGCAACTCTCACTGGTTCCTCCATCCAATCTTCATCTGGCATAGATGACAGCAGAAAAGACCCAGGAGATCGACACTCTTGGAATTGCTGGCTTCAGTGTGAACTTCAGCAAAAGAGTACTCAGGTTTGAACTGGTGTTCAGCAAAATGGGCACTCAGAATGGAAAGTTGGTTCTGTCTTCTTTAACAAGTATTTCTTGGTTTAAAATTATTATTATAGTGGCAGGGTTGCTTATCGTGATAAAAAGAGGAGACGTGTGGTCTAATTGAAGGAAAGAGAAGAAAATAAGGAAACCATTATATAAATTACTGAAAAGTTACTTAAATGTGGAATATCTCTTTAATTCCACAGAAATTTAAGTTAGTAATTGCAATGAGATATTGTTTTATAATAAAATTACCTTTTTGTCAGTTCTACTTTTTTAAAAAAAATCCTCTTTCTGTATATTACAAAATAGTAATAATTACAATTCACAGATATTACAAAAATTATATTCTTGTATAAGCCTTTAGCCTTCAGAGCAGTGATGAACAACTTACTAGGAATAAATATCCTCCACTTGACCTTGGGGGTCACACATAATTTCAAGTAGTGTGGTGCTTTAGAATGGTATCAGGGACTGTGAATATATTTCAGGAGAGAGACTGGGGCTTTGCTACAGATGAGGTTACTGGAGATATGGACTGTCTCCATAGACTGGAGACATGCTATAGGACTAGGAACTATCATAGATCACTGTCATTACAGCCCTTTTAAAAACCAGTGGTTCCACTGCTTCTACTGACTGCTGGGATCTGAGAGCCACACAACAAGTACTAAGGACCATAGACTGGGCATCAGGGCTTTAGACAGTCATATCTACACTTTCTATGGCTGGTCCCACAAACTCAGGCAGCTATGTTTCAGAATGGTTGGACTGTGCTTGTACACTTGGCCCATCTCTCCGGGGTATAGAATTAAGGCTTTCAGCACTTACCTTGGCTATAGAAAAGGTTACTAATGAAACTTTGTCTTTTTTTATTTTCTTTTCCAGCCAAAACATGGGAAGCTAAATAAGCAAGAGATCAAATTAGTGTTCTTTCTGAAGCTATTAGCTTCTATCTTCTATATAATGAATTCCTTTTTATATTTTCCTAGCGTGCTGCCCTGGAAGCAGCTATTAATGAGGCTGAGGAACGTGGTGAGGCTGCCGTCAAAGATGCCAAGTATAAGCTGGCTGAGTTGGAAGCTGCCCTGCAAAAGGCCAAGCAGGACATGGCTCGCCAACTGAGAGAATACCAAGAATTGATGAATGTCAAATTGGCTCTGGATATTGAGATCGCCACTTATAAGAAGATGTTGGAGGGAGAGGAGCATAGGTGAGTGTGATATTGATGTCACTTAAATCTGTAGCTGAAGTTAGGTTAAAAATGTTCTTGGGGATACAACACCAGGGAGAAAACTTTACCTCTAAAGTGCCTCCCATGCCCTTCTGGCTGCCGTTTATTGTAGAAATATATCTTCCACTGACTCCGGAAACTTTTCACAATGTGATCTTCCAGCTCTGCGGAGAGTTAAGATCAGCTGCAGTGACTATAAGCATTTGAGATGCTTGCCCTCCCCTACCTCTTCTCTTACCATTTACAGAATTTAAAGTAATCTTTCCCAGAATGCAAAGTGCTCTGTGAGTGGAGGAGGCATGCTGTAATTCCTCTACCCCTCCTTTTTATCTTATTGTTGTTAGTTGAATAAGTTACATTCCACCACAGAGTACAAAATATAGGAGGCACAAACAGGCTAACCTGTACAGAATTGTCCAGTATTATCAGTTCTGCACTACTCTTCATAAAAACATAACTCTAGTGCACCTATATAGTAATCTACAAGTGTCTGCTGATTCAAGTAAATGTTTTCTGAAAGAAACATGGGGGCTGACATTGAAGCTACTTATACCAGTGCTGGGATTTATTACTGTTGCAAATGCTGTGGGCTTATTTTACTATCACACAATAGGCCATACACCATGAATACCCACTTTATTTGCCACACCTCCAGGTGTTCAGCAGATTATATACTATGCCATATTTTTTATCTTGATTGCTTAAGGGATCCCTCCTAACTATGTATCCATATCTCGGTGCCTCAGTTTTATTTTGACTTTATACCTTGAATATTCCAAACACCTGGGACCATTTGTTTGACATGTTAAACATTTTGTGTGTGGGTAAAGCGTGTGCGGTCAATAGTTATATTTATAAACTAGTGCAATCTTTTCTTGTACATAACACTGTGAATATTTTTAAATCATCATATTAAAATGTGCACTTCTATAAACAAAAGTAAAAAATAAAAAATGGCACATTTTTTTTGTCTGTTTTTTATGTAAGTTCTTTTTTGTTAGCAGTCCATCGAGTCAATTATACATTAAACATAGTCCTAAAGCAACACCTCCATGCTTATAGCCGAACTGTACCACCACCATTCGCTACATGCGCTCAGCTCAGCTCCACCGACCTAATTATATAAATAGGTCTTTATTCATTTTTGTTTTTCCACAACCTTGATGATATTATTTGCTGCCTTCTCATCTACCTCTGATAAAATCTTCAGCATATATTGTCCCTGAATCAGCATACAAGAATGGCTCCTCCACTCAAAAGCATTAAAAAAACAACACAGAGCTTCACCTTTTTTAAAACAATTTTATTCCAATAAAAAGTAATAAGAATACCATACACAATGCTGGTGCACTTTAAATCCCAGTGTATATCCATAAAGTGATATCTGGCATAATAATGTCATGTTTGCCTGTGACTTTCTCCAGGGTATAAGGAGCTTAACACCCTTGAGAAAGTCATTGGTGGATGTGGTGTCATTACACTAGATCAGAAGTGATGGCCGAAGTTTGCCTGATGAGCTAATGCCGATCCCCAGACATTAAGGGGATATCCTCCTTTTAAAGTGATATTACAGTGTGCACTGGGATTTAAAGTGCACCAGCATTGTGAGCAGTATTCCTATTGGTATTCCTCAGGAAGTAGATTTTCACCCTATATGATGTATGAACAAAGACTGCATCATACCAACCTTTTGGGAGAAAGAGAGATAAAGATATTGTCAGGTGGAATGCTGTAATTCTTTTCAGGGGTAGTAAATACCAGGAAGGTCTGCAATTACACATTACATAATTTGCT
Organism: Pelophylax lessonae; assembly: GCF_965119305.1. Classification (NCBI taxonomy): domain Eukaryota; kingdom Metazoa; phylum Chordata; class Amphibia; order Anura; family Ranidae; genus Pelophylax; species Pelophylax lessonae. The sequence goes on from NC_138769.1 coordinate 609,355,274, forward strand.
ATGTATGTATTAACTTACATTTTAATATTTATTTCAGATTGTCTTCAGATGACAATGTAAATATTGGTAAGTAAACATACTAATCTTCGTTTGTAGATAGTTGTGATTCATAGGAACAATGCTTTTACTTTCTGTTTTTTTTTTTTTCTGTAGCTATCCTGCACTCCAGCCATGGGGGAAAACACCATTCAGGAGGAATGTCCCATGGGGGACATCATCATCTTAAAGGTGGATTCAGTGCTGGCAGTGGAATAAGCCATGGGCATGTTTACACAAGCAAACACCACTCCTGCCATGAGCACCACTGATAGAATGGGAATATAGATATCCCATATTCCCTGACAACAACACATTTATTGCTGCTACTCAGTTATTCCTTCTGCTGCATTGTGCTTCTGCTTACATGTACATTCCCAGTTAAAAGCTTCATGCTTGTATAGCCAGAAATACAGTCAGGGCTTTTGTCAAGTCAATGCAAATCCAAAAGCAGCTTGAAGCAGGTTGATGGAGCTTGGAAGGAGATGATCAAAAGCAAGTTTGAAGGAGCTTTAATTTATGGTCAAAAGTACCTGTCAATGTATTCTGAAAGATCCCAGAAATGTCTTAACCTAAAGTCAAATGCAAACAGAAAGCACCTGAAAGCAAGCTGCATTTGCCCATTGATACAAGCTCAAAGCTGGCTGGCACAGGCCAAATACTGTTACCTTTGCCTATTCGCTAATAAACTGCTGTTTACAGATTTGTGGATTGTGGATTTTATTTTTCCTATCAAACACTTGCTGTTGATATCCAAAAAAGTTTGCAACAGACAGTACAAAATATAAGAGCAATATATCTAAGAATAACATAATTTTTAAAAAATACCTTCCACTGCAGTATTCATTTAGTCTATATTTTAACCAAACCGAAGGGCAAAAACAAGGAAACGGGGACTACTGGAGAGCTAAAGGGGAAAAAAGAAGGAGTGAGAGGGAAAATAGTTAACAGAGGAAGAAGGAAGCATGAATGGAATGAGGATGGAAGGAAAAGAGATTGGAAATTGGGGAAATGGGCATTCGATGGTTGGCATACAAATTAGGCAATGGCTACAAATTAGATCTAGCCCACTAAAGTATATTCATAGGAGACAAAGGTGCATCACAGACATTTATCTTACAAATATTGTCAAAAAGCCTATAAGACCTCTTTCACAAAGAGCAGAGTGGGCGGATGACAGGTCTGTGTCCACTCAGTTTGTGTCCACTCTGCTCTAAGGGCAACCTGCCCTCTGATCCAATCTGCCTATACAGAGGGAGATAGATCCCCTTCTGATTGTTTTTAGTGGACCGGATCAGATTGGAGGTAGATGGCAGGTCAATGCAAAAATCCACAAGCTGGTTTACACCCACCAGTCCATAGAGGTGAGTGGGGGGTCCAATCAGGTCTGCCTAAAAGCCAACAGGGGGACCTGATCAGACCCTTTATGTAAAAGGGGCCCAAGGCTTTATATGGCTGTTGCATTTTGAAGAATCTTTTTTTTTTTTTTTGAAAAGTCAGTTCTTTTTCTAGCTAACTTAGGCAGCCTATACATTAATGTTCATTTTTAATTCAACCATCAGGTTGAACAAAAGAAAATAACCTAGTTCCCCCATCCACACACTCAGTGTGAATGGGGGAATTCTTCCCACTAAGCTATTGGGTCCTGGTGGTAGGGAGACTACAGCTAGAGCCAGTGGCACTGATCGATTAGGAAAAACCCAACAGGGTGATTGTACAGAAGTTGATCAGTAGATCAACATTTGTATAACCAGCCTACCCAGTCACCACCTTAAAAAAAGTTGCAGGAAAAAGCACAAAGATCAAGCAATCCAATTATTACATGCAGTGTTTTTTTTTCTCTATCTATATGATTTTTTTTATCACTTGGCACGTGCCTTTGAACCTGCCAGAAAATATGTCTACAGGAGTAAACAACCTAGCACAGCCCTCATAGTCTTCTCCTCTTTTGGGAGTATCTGATTGTTGTCTGTCCTGGCCTAGCTCTTCCAAACTTTCCCTTACCTCCCTTAACATTAGTGATGAGCCAAACATTCAGTTTGAGGTGGGTTCAGTGACTATTACTAACATTCAGGTGCTGAATCTGAATCTCATTGAAGTCAATGTTAAAAAATGTAATGGCCATTTGTAACCTAATAGGTAAATGATCGTCAAACAAATGGCATTGGGGCCTGGACCCCATAATGGGGGACATGTACTAAAGCAAATAAAGTAAAACATGTCCTTTTGGAGGGAAGCAACAATTTTAGTAATGCTTGAAATAAAACAATAATAATGCTACATTTACCATGATTGGTCGATGCCCTAACCCTGCATGTGAGATGGTGGAAACTTTGCAATGTATACAACCTATTTTCCAATGTTGGCCCAGTGGGTGAATGAGTACCCATATGTATCCACAAAAAAGTAAAACAGTAAAAAAAAAACACAAATTAAAAACAAAAACAGTTCCATGATGTACATCCACTTTCAATTGCATCATCCAGCGATGTGTCAGTCAAGATGCTCAACACCTGCCATGAGACTGAAATAAATAAAACTGCCACCTGCTTGTACTCATTGCATTTTGTCTCTAGACTTATGCCAAATGACAGCTTCAGCAAATGAAGGCCCATATATAGAAAGGGGCGGGATCTCTCGAGTGACATGATATATGGCCAATGATGTTATCTGGGAGACTTCATATAACCTGTTATCTAGTGAACCTGTCTTTCAGCGGGAGTCAAGTGATGGAACCAGATGTGGGTCAGTAGGCATAGGGCATCGTGATTTACATAGCTCTACATCACTGGACGCCATGTTTGACAGTGGATGTACATTGGGAGACTTTTTTTATTATTATTAAAGGACTTAAACTGTGTGTGCGTAAATATTATTATTTTTTTTTTCAATATTTTTATTAGAAAGGTTTATGCAATGAGGCACAACAATGCCTAAACATAGGCAACAGTAATTTAAACTGAAAGTACAGCAAAGTCCATGAACGCAAAATCTAGTTGCCATGCAGAGCATAATAATACAATGAAGGATGTAAGGGCCAGCAAAAAAAAAAACTCAAACACCAAAAATAGCTATATACTTCAGCTGATAGTCCGTACATGCCCTTCCCCCACATCAGATAACGTCAACCTTATAGGGTCCCAGAAGTCTAGGGGGACCCAAAGACAGGGGTGGGGCAGCCCAAGAGAACCACCGCCCCAACAAAAGTTCGGTAGAGACAGAGTAGTAAAGAGATAGAAAAGAAGAGGAAAAATAAGGGGGGGAATGGAGAAGGGGGGAGAGAGGGGAAGGGAAAAAAAACCAAACAAAAAAAACCACATAGACATTGCATAGGAACTGGACTGGTACTGCTAATGGGCGATACCCATGGAGAGCAGACACATGTGCCCACTCCACCCCCAGGAGGACCTGAACAGCCCAAAATGGATCAACTCAACCTAGGTCAGCTCGGGGGTCTCCCTCCAAATATCGCAACTATAGGTTCCAGATCTTTTCAAACAGTTTCACATTGTCATTGCAGACAGACGTTCATTAATCATCAACCAAGTAAATTTCGCTCGGAACACTATTCTAGCCACCACAAAAATAAATTGTATAAGCAATTTAGCCCCTTTGGGGGCATCCATCACCAATTCCCCCAACAACGCATGTCTCGGGGACTTCCGCAAATTCACTTGGGTCAAAGAATAAATAAAATTGTAGATACGTATACAGTAGCGTCGTACCTTTGGGCATACCCACCATACATGGTAGGCCATTCCCTGCTGACCACAGCCCCTGAAACATAGCGGAGAAGCCCCCGGGACATACGTCGCCAACCTAGTGGGGACCATATACCATCTCAAGAGAACCTTATAATTTGCCTCAATAACGGAGGTGTTGAGTAGGGACCTGGAGGCGGTGTTAGCTAGTTTATGCCAATCTTCAGGGTCTAGGGACTCCTGCAGATCCCCTTCCCAAGCCTCCATGTAGCTTAGTTTGCATGAGTCAGAGGATGTCAAAATTGCATATATTTGGGAAATATGTCCCCGCAGTTTATCATATTTTTCACACAAGAATTCCATGCGGGTTCTACAAGTGAGATCAGACTCGTGTTTCACAGTCTTGACATAGTGTGAGATTTGAGCACAGCGATAGCATTTGGACTCTGGCATATGCAGTTTTTCTATCAAAATCCGTTTGGTGAAAAGACCCCTGTGGTCACAGATATCAGAACTGCGCAGAAGACCCTTATTCATCCACCACGAGAACGCCCGGGGCTAAGTCAGGGTTTCGGAACAGGGGGGCCAAAGGCTTGTGTGGAGATTCAAAGTGAAATGTCCTGGAGAGCCTGTCCCACAGACCCAGGGAGAGAGAAAGCGAAGGACACATAATGGCCGGGCAGGACCATTGAGGCAGCCACAGCAGTTGAGAGATCGGTTGGTTCCCACCGGAAACAGATTCCACTGATGAGCTGTGCTATTTGAGCTGCATAGAAATATTTAAAGAGGTCCGGGACCCCTAGGCCTCCCCTCCCCTTGGGAGCATGGAGAGTGCATTTGTTAACCCTCGGTTTCTTAGTACCCCAAATAAATGAGAGCATTTTCTTCTGAAAGGAGATAAAATCCGGTCTATGAAGTTGGACAGGGAGAGTACGGAATAAATACAAAAGTTTTGGAAGCACCACCATCTTTAGGGAGTGAATTCTGCCAAAGCAGGACGGGGGTCTGAACTGCCATCTGGTTAAGTCCTCGGAAAGTTTTCTGAGCAATGGCGGGTAGTTCAAAGAATACAGAGTGTGTACAGAGGGGATAAGGATGATTCCCAGATAGGGAAGAGCCTGAGCCTGCCATTGAAAAGAAAAGTTTTGTTTCAGTAGCTACACTATGCCATGGTCTAAAGACACATTCAGTGACTGAGATTTTGCGTGGTTGACTGTGAGTCCCGAAATCCGTGAGAAGTGGCCAAGTGTTTTATATGGACAACAACATCAGAATGTCATCCGCAAAAAGCAAGCACTTATTCTCCACCCCCCCACAGGAAATACCCTGAATATCCTCATTACACCGGATACTAATTGCTAAGGGTTCCAGTGCCAGGACAAAGAGTAGCAGCGAAAGGGGACATCCCTGTCGGGCGCCCCTATGGATCCGTAAAGAAGCCGATCTGTGACCCCTGACTATAACCGAGGCCTCCGGTCTATCATAGAGCACTTTATAAATAGACATAAAGTGTGGGGCAAACCCGTATCTTTCCATCACATAGAAAAGGTAGTCCCATGAGATAGAGTCGAATGCCTGTCCATAAGTTCTATGTGAGCAGTGCTGAGCTTAGGTAGGGGGATGTCCGCAAAAAATTTGTCAGCCTGAACAGACCATAACTGTTCTGGTGCTGTGTATAGCACCGAGTAAAAGTCATAGAATTCGGTGACCACCGTTTGAGGATTTTGGGAGACTTGGCCATTTTCGAGGCGCAACTTGGGGAGTGCCGCAGTAAAATTCTGAGGGTTCAATTTTCTGGCTAAAATTATGTTTGGCTTATCCCCCAATGCATAGAATTTATGTTTAGACCACCTGACCGATTTTTCCGCCCGTGTAGTAAGACTAAGATTTAGGGCCGCCCGTGCCATGTCTATTTTATGCCGAATATCTATATGTGGAAAATTGCGCTGTTCTTCCCGTAGAGAGGCCAGGTGCTCCTTCTGCTGTTTAATAGTGATGTCATGATGCCTCTTCGTCCTAGCAGCTATCTGGAGCAATTTGCCTCTGATGGTTGCCTTATGCGCCGCCCAATTATTGGAGGGAGACGTTTCTAAAGGCTGATTAACATCAAAAAAAGAACGTATCTCCGTCTCCACTTCCAAACAAATGGTCGGATCACTCAGCAATGAGGCATTGAGTCGCCATGGAGAAGGGGAAGGTCGAGGCCAGAGATAGGATAGAGTCATGCGCAGCGGAGAATGATCCGACCACAGCATGTCCATTATCTTCACTGAGGTGATATAGGCATCAACCAAGTCATGCTGATATAGAACTTGCGCCAGGGTACTACTCTGCCTGGGGAGTCGCCGAGCAACTTGTTTGACTGGATGGGACTTATCCAGGGTGTGGTCTAGAGGGAGATTGCTATCCCCCCCCCCAGCACCACCCCCCCCACTAATTTTAGGGAGCAAAGTTGCCAACACATCTCGAAAAAAGGCCACCTGGCCCACATTGGGGGCATAATAAGAGATGAAGGAGACAGCCTGATCATTAATCCTCCCCGTCACCATAACAAACCTACCCTCCTTGTCCCTAACTATGGTGTCTGGAATAAACTGAACCTTCTTAGAGAAACAGATCGCCACTCCACACTTCTTCCCGGGACCCCCAGACAGATAGCACTGTGTGTATGGGGCACTGAAAAATCTTGGGGCCAATGCTCTCGAAAAATGGGTGTCCTGTAACAATATAATATCTGCACCATTCTTTGATAGCATTGGAAGGCCTTGGTTCTCTTTGTGGGAGCATTGAGACCTTGCACATTGTGGGAAACTACTGTATAAGATGAGGAACGTATGTTAGACATGATGGTATGGCAGAAGACACTCACCCATTGTTGCTGCAGATACCAGTCGGAGATCCCTGGAAACCCCCGAGCCGAGACCACCCTGTGTATCACATAAGTACCAGGGAGATACTTGACCTAAAAAGAGTAAAAAAATCATAAAGACAACAAACAAAACAAAAAAAAAAAAGGGAGACAAGAAAAAACAAAAGGGCAGGGAAAAAAGGAACGGAAAAGGAAAAGACCAGAGGTCAAAGCATGAGTAAAGCAAAAGAACAAGAGAAAAACAGTGCACAAAAGGACCACGGGCTAACGCCCCACTCAGGGTATAGCCCAACTACCTTGTGTAACATCACTGTCACCAAAGGGGATGAAGGCAAGGCTACACGAAAAAAAAGTGGCAAGCGTATACACGGAAACCTGCATATATAATACCTGGTGGTCAGGACAGGACCTAGAAAAATATCTGAAACAGTAACTAAGCAGATAATAAAAACTTTGTGAACACCCCCAAAAATGTAAAGGGGGCCTTAAGCCCAAACATAGGAACCACTACTCCAGTCTGGGGACCATTAAATAGCCCCAGGACCGGGAGACACCCCGAACAGGGGACAAAGTGGAAGGGCACTACACGTGCAGCAGGGAACAGAGCCTTAGAGCGTGGCACAGTTCGCCTTCAGGTGGGCTGAACATCTCCTCGGGAGGGAGGACGATGTCGACGATGCTTCTGTGTGAAAATACATAAATATTGCTGCGCCAAGCGAAATAAATCAAACAAATGATAATTGTGCATGAACTAGAAAAAACCTATAATCAATATAAAAGCAAATTAATGCTAATATAAAGTGCAAAAGTGCAACAAAAGTCCCAGTGTTTGGTGATCAGGTGAATAATAAATTCCAAAAGTTCAAAAATAAATAATCAAAAAATCTATTCAAATAAAGACTTTTTCGATCTTCATCTGTATTTAATGATTAAAGTGCCAGTGCTCCACACTCCACACCGGTGCTCCCAGTGACTAGTGTTAATTTAGTTGCTCACCTCATAAAAAGATTCCAAGGAGTCATACACGCATAGATATCCTTTAGATCAACAATCTGTTATCTCCACTCTCTCCACCTGGCCTGCCCTCCGAGTGCGGTAAGGATCACAGCAGTGCTCAGCAGGAAAAATAAACAGGGAGATACGATCTAATGCTCTCAGTTTGAAAAGCTTTATTGCCAAAACAGAAGATAAATGAACTCATATTCCCTTGCACTTAAGCAGTGCGGGCTGGAAACAGCAGATCATTCATATTGACAGAACCTCCCAGAGACAGACGTGCTGCCAGTAGGCTCCTCCCCCGTACGCATTACGTCGGATGACTTAGTCAGCGTGGTGGAGCCTGATCGGACCGTCCATCCTATATGGTGCCATGTTAGATAGCCCGCCCCAACTCCTGGAAACGAAGCTGCGGTGCACCGCGCCATGCCCTCAATCTAGCTCGCACTCTGCATAGCGGCACCAACAGCACTACGGGATGATCGTTTCTATACGAGGCACATTCTAAGGCTCCATGTACACGGGACGTGCTGCAAAAGGTGCTGCAAAGCTAGTTCTGACGCCGGGAAAAAGCCGCTGTTAAACGTGCTTTCAGTAGCTTTTTCCATTGGCGTTATTGCACGTTTGGCCACATTGCTTTTAGCAGCGTTTTTTTCTGCCTCCATTCAAAATCAATGGTTCCCTATGGGAGCCTATTGATTTGAATGGAAGTCGCACCGCAAGTCGGATCATCCTGCGACTTGCGCTGTGAGAATCTTGAGGGGGAACTCCACGCCAAAAATGGGAAAAAAACTGCGTGGGGGTCCCCCCCAGGTTCCAAGCCAGGCCCTTCGGGTCTGGTATGGAATTTGAGGGTAGCCCCATGCCGTTTTTTCGGCGTGGAGTCCCCCCCAAAATCCATACCAGACCCTTATCCGAGCACGCAGCCCGGTAGGGCAGGAAGGGGGAGGGGACGAGCGAGCGGCCCCACCCCCCCTCTGGACCACACCAGGCCACATGCCCTCAACATGGGGGGGTGTTGGTGCTTTGGGGCAGGGGGAGCATCTTGCCCCCATGTTGATGAGGACAAGGGCCTCATTCCCACAACCCTTCTCGGTATCTGGAAGCCCCCTTTAACAAGGGTGGCCCCCCAGATCCTGGACCCCCTCCCTATGTGAATGGGTATGGGGTACACTGTACCCCTACCCATTCACCCCATAAAAGTGTATGGAAATAACGACATGAGACGTTTTGGAAAGTTTATTAAAAATCTTCATCCGGACTTCTCCGCTCTGGTCTTCTCCCTCTCCGGCTGAAAGACCCGGCTGAACCTAGCTCATACCGCCCAATTTCACTTTTAATCCTGGACTCCAAAATCTTATCTAAATTAATAGCAACTAGATTGGCTAATATCATGCCCACAATAATCCACCCTGCTCAATCGGGATTTACTAAAGGGCGCTCTGCCACCTCCAACATTCGTAAGGTACTGGCGGTTTTACATAAAGCTCACATTGACCCCCTCAACGACATGGCTATAGTCACTTTAGATGCAGAAAAGGCATTTGATAATGTTAGTTTCCCATGGCTCCAAGTGGTGCTACAAAAATTCGGCTTCCAGGGTCCTTTTCTGCATCTAATTTCTTCCATGTACTCTTCTCCCTGGGCTAATATAGTAGCGTGCGGACACACATTGGACCCCTTTCCCTTGCACAAGGGAACCAGACAGGGTTGCCCCCTCTCACCTTTACTTTTCAACTTGGCTATAGAACCCTTATCCCTCTATCTTTTAGATCACCCCTCTCTCCATGGTATACCAATGGGGAAGCAGGAGGTGCGGACTGCTCTGTTTGCAGACGACATCCTGATCTTCACAGCCAATCCCGCCTTAGACATTCCTCTCATACGTGACATTTTTAATGAGTTCTGCATCTGCTCAGGTCTCAGAATAAACTTCACCAACAGCGAGATTCTCCCCCTTTCCCATTCCACCTCCCCACATTGGTCAGATGTTTCAATCTTTACTATTGCAAAATCCCACATTAAGTACTTGGGCATTAATATTGGGAAATCACCATCATCAATATACTCCTTGAATTTCCCCCAGTAATTGACACAATCATTAAACAAATGGGGGTTTGGTCGGCCCTACCCCTCTCTGTTCTGGGCAGATGCCATCTTTTAAAAATGGTTGGCTATCCGAAACTTCTGTACCCAATGCAAACCATCCCACTTTTACTCAAACATAAAGACTCCCAAAAACTGTATAAGGCTTTATCCGCATTCTTGTGGCACAAGAAGCGACCACGTATCCCACTAAAGAAGCTCCAATTGCCCAGAAGAGAGGGGGGAGGGCAACATTCCAGACATTAGACTCTACAACTTATCCTGTCTTCTGAGGGTGGGTCTTGACTGGAACACAGGGAAGTCTAGATTTGCTAACTTTGAATTGGAATCCCACATGGTGTCACCTCTTAGCTTAGCAGCTCTCTTACATTGTTCTTTGCCCACTATACCGGCATCTCTGAGAAATAATCTGTTGTTGCGAGATACTGTGATAGCATGGAGGGAAGTGTCCAAGTTATTATCTCTGTCTCCCCGTTTCTCCAAATACCTCCCAATCATGGGCCACCCCTTGTTTCCGCAAACCAGACAATACCTGCCCTTCTCTACATGGCCCGACAATGGTCTCTCCCTTGCTCATCAGCTATTTGACCCTAACTCGGGTCGCCCACGCCCCTACTCAGAACCTTGTGACCAATACAATATACCACTTAACCATTTTCTGCATCTCCAACAAGCCACTAAGTTCGCTGAAGACTTGTGCCCGGATAAGAGCAAGTGCTCCTGTGACTCTTTGCTAAACTCCTTAGTTCAAATCAGGAAATTAACGCTATCGGATGTCTATAAACCCCTCTTAAACCACCATCTCCATAGAAAAGACATTGATCCACCAACGCCCTGGAAGAATGTCTTTCACTATCCTCACTTGCTCACCTCCATTGTCAGCGGCTTTAATACGACCTGTAAATTCATTGAAAACGAATTCTGGAGGGAACAACAACTAAAGATTATGCATAGGGCCTACTCTCCGTTTGCATCTTCTGCTACCTCGCCCACAGCTCAAGCATGTTCGTGGTGTCTACTGCATAGACCAACCCTATCCCACAGACTCTGGGACTGTCCTCAAATCTCCAAGTTTTGGCTGGATGTGCAGCATTTCGTTTCAACAATATCGGGATAACCCCCAATAAACAACCCACTCCTCCTTCTGTTCGGAAATCTTCATGGTCCTACCCTAAGCCTGACCCCGACACAGTCAGTTATATTATACCAGAACAAACCCTGGATATCCACATGTCTCATGGTCGCCAGAAGGTCTATCCTCAGGAAGTGGACTTCCCACGACCCCCCTAAGATCCAGGGGGTGCATGACGATCTTAGTTCACTTATGGTTAAGGAACTACTAGATGTAAAGCTATTGTCGGGTTCCCCCGCACATTTCCAAGCCAAGTGGAACTCGTACCTGTCTTATTTTCCCCAGCCTTCATCTGGAACACCCTGATTGGAAATTATTGTGTGACACTGTGAGCATCTTGTCCTAATACGTTAGAATCTTTGTGCCGACTAGAACCTCCCTTTCTTCTTATCTTGTCCTCTTACTTGACTTCTTCTTCTTATTTATCACCCCCCCTCTTTCAGTATTCCTCTCCCCAGTTACTCAATACCCCCCCACTCCCCCTCCCCCCTCTCTGCTTCATCCCCACACGACACCTAGTGCAATTGCAGTTCGCGTCCTCTCCTCCTATCTGTATGAGTACAGTTGTATGGTTTACTGATATGTTCATTTGTTTTCTTCCATATGTTTATGGTTTTTGTATTTCAAAAACTCCAATAAAATTTTGTTAAAAAAAAAAAAAAGTGCTAGTGTAATTAGATAATGATGTATGTGCAAATTGTATCAATTAATAGTGACCGCTATCAATCAAAAAATATATCAAAAAATATATAACAGTGAGAAATACAGTGCATTGCGAAAGTATTCGGCCCCCTTGAACTTTTCAACCTTTTGCCACATTTCAGGCTTCAAACATAAAGATATAAAACTGTAATTTTTTTTGAAGAATCAACAACAAGTGGGACACAATCATGAAGTGGAACGAAATATATTGGATATTTCAAACTTTTTTAGCAAATAAAAAACTGAAAAATTGGGCGTGCAAAATTATTCAGCCCCTTTACTTTCAGTGCAGCAAACTCTCTCCAGAAGTTCAGTGAGGATCTCTGAATGATCCAATGTTGACCTAAATGACTAATGATGATAAACATAATCCAGCTGTGTGTAATCAAGTCTCTGTATAAATGCACCTGCACTGTGATTGTCTCAGAGGTCCGTTTAAAGCACAGAGAGCATCATGAAGAACAAGGAACACACAAGGCAGGTCCAAGATACTGTTGTGGAGAAGTTTAAAGCTGGATTTGGATACAAAAAGATTTCCCGAGCTTTAAACATCCCAAGGAGCACTGTGCAAGCGATAATATTGAAATGGAAGGAGTATCAGACCACTGCAAATCTACGAAGACCTGGCCGTCCCTCTAAACTTTCAGCTCATACAAGGAGAAGACTGATCAGAGATGCAGCCAAGAGGCCCATGATCACTCTGGATGAACTGCAGAGATCTACAGCTGAGGTGGGAGACTCTGTCCATAGGACAACAATCAGTCGTATACTGCACAAATCTGGCCTTTATGGAAGAGTGGCAAGAAGAAAGCCATTTCTTAAAGATATCCATAAAAAGTGTCGTTTAAAGTTTGCCACAAGCCACCTGGGAGACACACCAAACATGTGGAAGAAGGTGCTCTGGTCAGATGAAACCAAAATCAAACTTTTTGGCAACGATGCAAAATGTTATGTTTGACGTAAAAGCAACACAGCTCATCACCCTGAACACACCATCCCCACTGTCAAACATGGTGGTGGCAGCATCATGGGTTGGGCCTGCTTTTCTTCAGCAGGGACAGGGAAGATGGTTAAAATTGATGGGAAGATGGATGGAGTCAAATACAGGACCATTGTGGAAGAAAACCTGATGGAGTCTGCAAAAGACCTGAGACTGGGACGGAGATTTGTCTGCCAACAAGACAATGATTTCACCCACAGTGCGTTAATAGTTTGTCTAGATCAAACTCATCAGAGGCTTTGCTGGTAAAATTATAAACCAGCAAGCAAGCATAAACCCCAACAGCAATCAGCCAGGCGCCAGGATGGATCAAAGCTCAGGATGGTCCGTATGGAGAAACATAAAAAGGAATGCCAACCATAGCGTAAAATTGTATGACACTCGTTTATTTAAAACAGAATAGTAAACACACTCACATAAGACGGTGTCTACCAGACACTAGGTATCTCTATAAATAAAATCCTCCGCTGCTCAGGTCACCGTAGTAATAAACCCGGAGCATGGACACAATGTAACAGTGTGATGCGGTAATGTCTCAGCGACCTTCGCCATGCCCTACTGGTTTCGTCATTTGACGTCTTCACGGGCGGTCCCCTGAGCAGTGGAGGATTTTACTACGGCGACCAGAGCAGCGGAGGATTTTATTTATGCAGATTCCTAGTGTCTGGGGCAGTGCTGGTTCAACTATGATACCCAGTTCAGTCAAAAGATGGCTGCTCGGAAAGAATTGCGTTTTGATTGCCAAGATGGTAGTCTTTGGCTTCTACTCATTTGCCCACATAGGCCGACCTCCTTTTAGCCCCCTGTCTGCACTTTCGCTGGAGCATCGTCAGTATCCAAGAAACAGTATCCAAGAAAGGTGTCTGTTGGCGTGTCGCTTCAAACACGAGTGTTCCATCTGCAGTGGGGCTCACACAGCGGTCCGTTGTTTACGCAAAGGTAAAACCCCTCCCAACAAACCGGGATCCAAGGCTGATCTATCTTGACCGGAGGACGCCGGTGAATGTCCAAAGGATGCTTCTCTGGCTAGACCTGTACCCCCTCAGTAGGGAGGCCGCCATCTTATGGGACGGATTCGACGTGGGAGTTTGGATCCCCTTTGTGCCATCTGAGGAGCCTACTATGGCAGCCAATTTGAAATCTGCATTGCAGTTTGAATCAGTAATTGCCAAAAAACTTGATAAAGAGCTTCAATTGGGCCGCATGGCGGGCCCCTTTGACCTGCCTCCTTACCACAGCTTGCGTGTTTCACAGCTTGATGTGGTCCCCAAAAAGGAGCCAGGTAAATTCAGACTAATTCATCACCTCTCCTTCCCTTCTGGTTCCTCGGTTAATGATGGTATTGACAAGGAGGAGTCCCGGGTTCAATACGCCTCATTTGATTCGGCCCTCTCTCTTCTGAGGTCTTCGGGCGCCTCTGCCCTGTTGGCGAAGACCGATATTGAGTCTGGCTTTTGCCTCCTCCCGGTGCACCCTGATTGTTTCCACCTTTTGGGTTGTTATTTCATAGACATGTGCCTCCCTATGGGTTGTGCTATATCCTGCTACTATTTTGAATTGTTCAGTAGTTTTTTAGAGTGGGTCTTAGTTCAGTCTTCCGGTCTTCAATCCGTTTTATACTATCTGGACGATTTCTTATTCGTAGGACCCGCAGATATTGATCACTGCCAGCGCCTATTATCCTCCTTTCAGGAGGTCTGTGGTCAGCTGGGCATCCCGCTAAAACCGAGGACCCAGCCCACGTCCTGTCCTTTTTGGGCATTGAGATCGACACGGTGCAGATGCTTTTCCGGCTCCCCGCAGATAAGCTAGCTAAGCTTCAGGCCTTGGTAAAGGTTGTGAGAGATTCCCGGAAACTACGGTTGCATCAACTGCAATCTCTCCTGGGCCACCTGGTTTTTGCATGCCGTGTACTTCCTATGGGCCGGGCCTTCTGCAGACGACTGTCATGGGCTATGAAGGGTATATCGGCTCTGCATCATTTTGTACACATAACAAGGCATATGCGTGAGGACTTGGAGGTGTGGTTGTCCTTTCTGCAAACTTATAATGGTCATTCTTGCTGGCAACTGGAGGAGGTGCCTAACTCTCAAGTGCAAACCACTCGTGTCCTGGCATCAGCATATTGTCTGAAGAACTGCCATGCTAGGGAACCCCTTAGAGCTGGCTTCTGCTGTGCTGGTGGCTCTGTGCGACCACCGTCTCTTCCTCCAAACTACTCAGGTCACCTGCATGACATTCATTCCATGTGGGGTCAAGGACCTCATCGTCCTCCCCATCATCTTCCACCCAGTCTTCACCCCTGCAACCCTTGTCGGTCTCCACAATTCGGAATTTCCGCAGCAGTTGGCACCTGTGTTTTGTCATCATCCGAAATGTGCTACAATTGTCCTCCTATGTACTCATCTTGAGACATAAGTGGTTGGGCATCAGTGCACTCAATCTCTTCCACGTCTGGGGCAGGGCTAGGTGTATGGCCCTGGGAAACCATGCTAACATAACAGAGTCATGAAAAAGAAGAAGGGACTGCTGCATGACTTGGGGCTCAGACTGCTTGGCTGATTTGCAAGGGGCTGAGGTGAAAGATTGATGGACATCGGCTGCAGTTGCCAACTCTGACCTTTCAGCAGAAGACTGGGTGGGAGACAATGTGAAGGAACTGGAGGCACTGTCAGCAACCCAATCTACTATCGCCTGTACTTGTTCTGGCCTCAACATTTGTAGAGGCGCATTAGGCCCTGCCAAATACTGCTGTAAGGTTCTGTTGCCTACTCGCAGTTGAGAAAGGTGTTTCACTTGTGCGTGTAGCTGGCATGGATCGACCACGTCCTCTCCTTGCAACAGCAGCTCCACCAGCAGCACCACGACCCAGCACTAACATGGTGGAGCAGTATGTGTGCACACGCCTAGACGTACTGAATGACGGGTCTGCCCCCTTCAACTTCTGGGTCTCCAAATTGGGCACATGGCCTGAGCTTGCCCTTTACACCTTGGAGGTTCTGGCCTGCCCTGCAGCCAGTGTATTATCTGAACGCGTATTTAGCATGGCTGGGGGTGTTATCACAGACAAGCGCAGCTGCCTGTCCAGAGCCAATGTGGACAAGCTCACGTTCATTAAAATGAACCAGGCATAGATCCCACAAAACTTGTCCGTACCTTGTGCAGAATAGACATGTATACCGGCCTTACCCAGCCATTGTTGTATTTGATCTTTCTAACTCTTTTGGGGTGTACCCTAATTTAAAAAGAAATAAAATTAAAAGCAAAAACCAGCGTTGACTACCTCGTCCTCCTCCACCGCCGCTTCCACCTACACCGCCACATCCACCACCACCTCAACCTCCTACTCCATATGGGCCTCGTCCTCCTCCTACATCATTCAAGATTATTATTTTTTATTTTTATGTTATTTTAAGTTATTTCCCTATCCACATTTATTTGCAGAGGACTTGCCATGCTCTTAAGAAAATGTTGCTGCCACTTGCAGCCCTCTAGCCCTTTCCATGTGTTTTTTAGAGCCATTTTAGTGCTCTAAAGTTCGGGTCACCATTGACTTCAATGGGGTTCTGGATCGGGGTAAAGTTCAGGTTAAGTCCGGGTCACGAACCCGGAACTTTTTTTTCAAGTTCGGCTGGACCCGCCGAACCAGGACATCCAGGTGTTCGATAAACTCTAGTTATTATTGCATAAACTGACACCAATACTAGGGGCTATTACTGCATAAACTGGCACCAATACTAGGGGCTGTTACTGCATAAACTGGCACCAATACTAGGGGTTATTACTGCAAAAACTGGCGACAATACTAGGGGGTATTACTGCAGAAATTTAAACTATAAAGAAAAGCTTTTAAGAATTTTCCTCTTTCTCAGGTCTAAGGCAATACCCGAGGAAGAAAGTCAGTGGCATAGCGTGGGTTGTCAGCACCCGGGGCAAGCCAAGTAATTTGCGCCCCCTAACCCGTGGGATTTTAGCACTCGAGTCTCTTCCACTAGATTAGTTAAATAAACTCTTACCCCCTGAGCACATGTATTGTTTTTTATGAAAATACTGATGTAATTAAAGTAAAATGCATCTAAATACAAGTTTGAATGACCTTTTCAATGCAGAGAGACCAGCGTGCCCCCTTTCAATGCAGAGAGACCAGCGTGCCCTCTTTCAATGCAGAATGACCAGCGTGCCCCCTTTCAATACAGAGAGACCAGCGTGCCCCCTTTCAATGCAGCGAGACCAGTGTGCCCCCTTTTAATGCAGAGAGACCAGCGTGCCCCCTTTCAATGCAGAATAACCAGCGTGCCCCCTTTCAATGCAGAATAACCAGCGTGCCCCCTTTCAATGCAGAATGACCAGCGTGCCCCCTTTCAATGCAGAGAGACCAGCGTGCCCCCATTCAATACAGAATGACCCGACCCGCCATTTTCACCCATAGGGCGACCGCGCTGGACATCTCCCAGCTTAAAGATGGAGGCAGCCGCAGACAGTGTGTGAACTGTGTATGTCAGAGTCAGACAGACAGAGTGACACTGCGGATACGCACCCCCAGATTTTGCGCCCGGTGCAGCCGGCCCCCCCTGCACCCCCCACGCTACGCCACTGAAGAAAGTAAAACTCTTGAAAGCTTCTCTTTTAAGTGTTAGGTTAGTAAAATAAAAAGGTATCATTGCACACTGCATTACTCACGTATTTTGTAACGTTATTTTTATATATATATCTATATATATATAGATATATATATATATACTTATTTAGTTTTTCAGTGGTATGATTTGGTGGTGAAAATGATGAGTGTCCCCCAGTCTTGACTGTGGTATCTTATTTGCCCCCCCCCCCTTCCACCTATATATTGTTCCTGGAGTCACCACTGGACCTCGGGTCCGAGAAATCCTGAATCCTCTTTTGTGCGCGACACCTTGTGCAGGGTGCACTTTTACAAGGTCAAAGTGGAAATTATGCGGGCTGCTAGGACACAGTACTCTATCCTGCTGAATAAGACCCCTGTTATACTTTTCCTGGATCTGTCTCGCCAGACATTGGAGATGAGACATGCCTTGAAACCACTCACTCTGCTTCTTCAGGAGAGACACATCAAATATCACGATTTCGGGTCCATCACAAAGGCAAAACTGCACTGTTCTACACCCTAGGTGATTTTCCAAACTTTCTCAGCACACTGGATTTACCACAGGTCTCCCTGCCAGACTGGGCTTTCTCCCCTGCAACTCCTGACCTACCATTTTTCCAACAGTGGCAGAAGCAAGGCAAGAAGAAGCATTCCAGATCCTCATCTCAGAGGTCCCCAGATGACTGATACCAGTAGCCTGTATTTTCTTTTCCTGAAAAAGTCCTATTTTTTAATCAGGCCAAGAACGCTGTTTTGCCTTCACTCATGGCTCATGCTCTGCAGTTGCGACCCCTAGGGGTCTGACCGTTTGATTTTCAATGTTATCTGTAAACTTTTCTCATTTTATTTTTTTCTATGTTTATGATATATACTATATTTGTTATAGGGTATTTTTGATATATATCGAATAGCATACACATACTGTATTTTGATACAGTTTGTCCTTTGCCCATGTTGTTATTATTGAGGCCCTTCTGGACCTATCCAGCTCTTGAGTAGATTGGTTTGGCGGGTTTTGTTTCATAAAATGTTATTCATCGTTACCCCGTGGATAACGTTCTATGTGTTTCACACAATTCCCCCCTTAGGTCGCTCAATGCTTCACTATGTACAGTCAGTTTTGTGCGCTGTGGATATTTTTTGTTTATCCTTCATGATGTATTGCTGCCACCTAGTGGCCTGTCTTTTTTGTTTTGTTGGTGGTTTTCCTCTCCTGCAGTTCGGTTTTCCATTTTTACTGCGATTTGGGGAGGAAAACCACATCCATTTCTTTTTTGTTATTCTCTTCTCCCTCTTTTCCCCCATTCTTTTGCCTTTCTTTTGGGCTCCCTCACAGCTCCATTCTCTTGAGAAAACATGTTACCAGCTGTAGCTATACATGAGTTTTCACCCACATACTTTTTTTTTACTTTTCTTTTTTTTTTACTTTTACCATGATGTTCCATAGTGCTGACACATTATCCTCTTTCAACTGTAGTGGTATTAATACCCTGGAGAAGAGGAGCCAGATACTGTATCATTTCCATAAAGCTCAGACTAAAATTTTGCTCCTCCAGGAAACACATTTCAAGAGTGAAAGGGTTCCTGTCCTCCACAATCGCTACTTCCACACATGGTTTCAGAGTACCAACCAACAAGCCAAATCGAAGAGGGTCTCTTTAGCTTTCCATAAGTCTTTTAATCCAGAAGTTTTGGATTCACTTATTGACCCCCTTCGGTCGCTTTATTTTTCTCAAAAAAAAAAAAAAATGTCAATCCTCTATTTTCACAGTGGCAAAGGCACTTAAGTGGACTCAATCAAGACCAAAGTAGTTTCATGTCTACTTTTCTTGACAGGTGAATTTCCTTTGGTGGTTCCTGTTTCATCCTGGGATGAGATTTGAACGTTGCTCTGTCCCCATCCGCGGATACATCATCTGGTAAGTCATCCATTCCTCGCTCTACTCTCACGCACTTTAAGTCACTCTTACACTCTACACAACTGGTAGATGTCTGGAGTGTACAACACCCAGTGGCGTAGCGTGGGGGGGGGGGCTGGCGGCACCGGGCGCAACATTTGGAGGGGCGCATCCCGCGCCAGTGTCACTTTAGCAAACTTTAAAGGTTCTTTCTAGCGTGTCACTCCAGCCGCCGCCATTTTCAGGCTAAATGATGGCCGGACGGTGCCCTGTGATTGGGTGAACATTGTCATGTGCGGCAGCAGGGCTGGCCAGTGGCAGAGCCCGCCTCACTTCTGGAGCCCCGCCTCGCTTCTGGAGCCCGCCACGCCATCTAAGTCGCTGTCTTCACCATGTGGCAGAGCGGATGGATCATGAAAGCAAAACACAGGTAAGTCATTTTGCTGGCTGCAGGACTAGACACAGGTAAGTCATTTTGCTGGCTGCAGGACTAGACACAGTCTGGAGAGGAGGCATAGTTAACAGTGTAGTGTAGTGTAGTGTAGTTTAGTGGGCAGTGTAGTGTAGTGGTCAGTGTACTGGGCAGTGTAGTGTAGTGGTCAGTGTAGTGTAGTGGACACTGTAGTGTAGTGCAGTGCAGTGGGCAGTGTAGTGTAGTGGGCAGTGTAGTGGTCATGTAGGAATCAGGTAGGTCAGTGTAAGGGTCAGTGTCATGGACAGGTAGGTCAGTGTAGTGGCCAGTATAGGAATCAGGTAGGTTAGTGTAGTGGACAGGTAGGTCAGTATAGGAATCAGGCTGGTCAGTACTATTGTAGGAAGGGACTCAGGGAGTGCTAAAAGTCCACAGGTTAGGGGGCGCAAATTACTTGCCTTGCCCCAGGCGATGACAACTCACGCTACGCCACTGACAACACCTCTTTGAGAGGAACTACAGCTATTACTGAGTCACCCATAATTCCTATAGTCGCATTGACTATTTTTTTGTTTCCCAATCCCTATTTGATCTCCCTATTCAGATGTCTATGGGAAACATCCTGTGGTCAGACCACACTCCTGTACACTTGAGCTTGGCCCATATGCCTAAGACCCATTCTGGCTTCTCCTGGTACTTGAATGACAATCTATTCAAAGACATGCCTTGTGTAACCCCGGTCAAACAGGTGATCAGTCAGACAATACAAGCCCCCTCATTTAAATGGGAGGCAATGAAGTGTGTGATCCAGGGGGTCTTTATTCAGCATGGCTCCCGATAAAAGAAGAAAGTAAGGTCTGTCGACATTGCTCGACTTCTCTCCACTATAACCACTCTTGAAACAACCCATAAATGGGACCTAGATCCTGCCGTTTATGTGGACCTTTCTTTTTTTTTTTAAATCAGATTTTTTTTTTTACATTTAATAACAAAACTTGTACATACCATACATACCCACTAAACTTTTAAATTTACTAGAAAAGGAAAAAAAAAAAAAAGATTACATATAGACTATGCAACTTCCCAAGTATGCACTCATTGTAACTTACCATCTTACAACATTACCATGAGTTAAGGATTGCCCTCTTCATATATATATATCCAGGCCCGGACTGGCCATAGGGCAGATCTGGCACTTGCCCGGTGGGCCGGGCTGCATGTCCTTTTTGGGCGCAAGGAAGTTGGGCTGCTCCTTGAGCTTGTGCCTCTAATCCAGTCTCTTTGCGGCTGGCCGACAGTTCACTTCAACCATCAGCACTGGGGGGGCAAAAACATGAAGGGGGAGGAGCTAAAATAAATAACTCTGGCCTGTCCGCAGCCACAGGGCAGCCAGCTAGGTTCAGCTATCGATGCTGGGGAGAGTGACAATGAAGGTGGGAGGAGCTAGAGGAGGCAGCTGCTGCAGACACCACTGAGCCGAATTAGAGAGAACGTGAGTGCAGCCACTGGCCCCCTGTGATCCTGGATAGGAGGAACGACGGGGCGGCTGCATTTGGTAGAATCAAGCTCTACATGTCCTTCTGCATCCTCTAAAAGCCTGCAGGAGGGAGAGGAGGAGAAGCAGGCATTCTGAGGCTGCAGAAGGAAATGCAGAGCTTGATTCTTCTAAATGCAGCCGCCTCCACTGCTTCTCTTATCCAGTGTCTTTCTACTGACCCCCCAGTGCTCTCTGATCAGCCCCAGGGCTCTTCAACCCCAACCCCCCCCCCCAGTGCTCTGCCTGCCCTCCCAGTGCTCTTCAACCCTTCCAGTGCTCCCTGCCCCCCCAGTGCTCTCTGTGCCCCCCCCAGTGCTCCCTGGCCCCCCAGTTCTCTTCCTGCCCCCTCAGTGCTCTCTGCCCCCCGCTCTACAACATCCCCCAGTGCTCTCTGGTTCCCCCAGTGTTCTACAAAATCCCCCAGTGTTCTCTGGCCCCCCAGTGCTCTATGACCTCCCTCAGTGCTCTCTGATATCCCCCAGTGTTCTCCGATATCTCCCAGTGCTCTCCGACATCCCCCAGTGCTCTCCAGACCCTCATAGTGCTCTCCGCCCCCCCAGTGCTCTCCGTCCCCAAACAGTGCTCTCCACCCCCTAGTGCTCTCCGTCAGTGTTAAGCAGTAGCGCAACTGGTCAGTGCTCAGCAGTAACACAAATGGTCAGCGTCAAGCAGTAACGCAAATGGTCAGTGCTCAGCAGTAGCGCAAATGGGCAGTGCTCAGCAGTAACACAAATGGTCAGCGTCAAGCAGTAACGCAAATGGTCAGTGCTCAGCAGTAGCGCAAATGGGCAGCGCTCAGCAGTAGCGCAAATGGGCAGTGCTCAGCAGTAGTGCAAATGGGCAGTGCTCGGAAGTAATGCAAATGGTCAGCGTTAAGCAGTAACACAAATGATCAGTGCTCAGCAGTAATGCAAATGGTCAGCGTTAAGCAGTAACGCAAATGGTCAGTGCTTAGCAGTAATGCAAATGGGCAGTGCTCAGCAGTAGTGCAAATGGGCAGTGCTCGGCAGTAACGCAAATGGTCAAGGCTCAGCAGTAATACAAATGATCAGGGCTCAACTGTAACAAAAATGGTCAGTGCTCAGCAGTAACACAAATGATCAGGGCTCAGCAGTAACACAAATGATCAGGGCTCACCAGTACCCCAAATGGTCAGCGCTCAGCAGTAACACAAATGGTCAGTGCTCAGCAGTAACGCAAATGGTCAGGGCTCAGCAGTAGCCAAAAGGGTCAGTGCTCAGCAGTAGTGCAAATGGTCAGGGCTCAGCAGTACCCAGAATGGTCAGGGCTCAGCAGTACCCCAAATGGTCAGGGCTCAGCAGTACCCCAAATGGTCAGGGCTCAGCAGTAACACAAATGTTCAGTGCTCGGCAGTAACGCAAATGGTCAGTGCTCGGCAGTAACGCAAATGGTCAGGGCTCTGCAGTAACGCAAATGGTCAGTGCTCGGCAGTAACACAAATGGTCAGCATTCAGCAGTAATGAAAATGGTCAGTCAGTGCTCATCAGTAGTGCAAATGGTCAGTCAGTGCTCATCAATAGTGCAAATGGTAAGTGCTCAGCAGTAATGAAAATGGTCAGTGCTCAGCAGTAGTGCAAATGGGCAGTGCTCGGCAGTAAAGCAAATGGTCTTTGCTCAGCAGTAGCGCAAATGGTCAGTGCTCAGCAGTAGCGCAAATGGGCAGTGCTCGGCAGTAACGCAAATTGTCAGCGCTAAGCAGTAGCGCAATTGGTCAGCATTCAGCAATAACGCAAATGGTCAGTGCTCAGCAGTAACCCAAATGGTCAGCTTTCAGCCAAAACGCAAAAGGTCAGCAATCAGCAATAACGCAAATGGTCAGTGCTCAGCAGTAATGAAAATGGTCAGTGCTCAGCAGTAATGAAAATGGTCAGTGCTCAGCAGTAGTGCAAATGGGCAGTGCTTGGCAGTAACGCAAATGATCATTGCTCAGCAGTAGCGCAAATGGTCAGCGTTCAGCAATAACGCAAATGGTAAGTGCTCAGCAGTAACCCAAATGGTCAGCGTTCAGCCAAAACGCAAATGGTCAGCAATCAGCAATAACGCAAATGGTCAGTGCTAAGTAGTGGGTGAAGAAGGTGCAAATAAGCCATCCCGTATTTTCATTTTTTCATTATTTTAAATGTGATGGATTTATTTCCTATGGCAAGGGCTAGCAGGCGGGGGCGAGCTCCCGAGCACTGGAGCTGCCTGTCGGGGATGAGTGCACGAGCACTGGTAAGGCCGGGTGCGGAGAGGATGTGTCCTATTGTGGCAAAACAGCTGCGGTTTCTGCAATTGCCGGGGGGGAATCTGGCCCACGGGCTGTAGTTTGAGGACTCCTGCACTAGATGAACATAGAGAATAGCAGGAAAACAAGATCCCTGTGTTCATCTGTGACAGAACGGCAGTCTGCCTTGTTTACATAGGCAGACCATGATCCTGTCTCTATGGGAATCTATCGCGGGTGGCGGGCAGACATCGTGTCCTCCCGACCTGCTGATTGGCTCCTCCTCTGGCCAATCCATGCACGTGCCCCAATGGCTATTGCACGAAACGATGAATAGGTACCTAATTTTGCGCAATAGAGCCAACCTGCAGCGGTATATGTGCGGTGGCTGGCCGGCAAGTGGTTAATAGAGGCAAGATTTGTTATGCCTATTCTACTTCTATTCAAAACCTACTGACCTTAAACTGACCTTAAACAAGTCACTGACCTTAAACAAGTATACAGCCAACCAAAAGAGAGGCGCACGCACCTATTGCATTACCGAAAAACATTTATTTGAACATTAAAATTGATAAAAATGGGTATTCACACAGTGGCAACTGTCAATTAGCCATAAAGCCACACGGTGCTAATCTAGGCTACCTCTGAGGAAGGGGGTGTGCCCTCGAAACATGTCAGATTTACACCCCTTGATGTTAAGGCATATGTGTGTCTGCATTGCTTAGCATCATGTGGTTCTATGGCCACTTTGTGAGTACCCATTTTTATCTATTTTAATATTCAAATAAATGTTTTTCGGTACTGCACTAGGTGCGTGCGCCTCCCTTTTCGTTTGTTTTTGTAATATCATTTTGGATTACCCCGTCTGTGGAGGCCTGCATCTGCCCAGTTTTGGAATTGCCATTGTCCTTGCTGCTTTTCACCACAGAGGACCTCATAGCACTGGAAGTGACTGCTTGCCTTTAAGTATAGAGCCAAGGACAAGTTTCTAGGACCCCTCCTCCTAACTTCCTATTGGCCAATAGTGCTGCTCATCATAATTGGAGGCCAAAATTTTGAATTTAGAAGGCTTGAGTCGGCAGGGCAAAGAAGCTGGGTATCGTGTGGCATACTGCCTTGAATTTGAGCCAATAAGGGACCTAACAATCTTTTTTTGTTTACAAACTTTTATTGAAAAAAAAAAGTTACTGTTTTACATTAAACATATGATGTAACATTTGTAACGAATATAGATCTACATGACTTTGAAAAATATAATGAAATTAAAATAAGTGACTTTTTAAATACAATATATTGTCGTAATTTATTAAATACTTTAATTGCATGATAATGTATGCTACTATTATTTTTAATTCTACTGTATATAAAAGAAGAAAACAAAAAAAGAAACTTAAATGTAAAATAAAACTATAGAAAAGAACCAAAGTGGGGTACTTCAGTATTAGACTTATATAAGCATTCTATGCAATTGGTGTATTTTTATAACTAAACCATGGTTCCCATTTAAGTTCAAAAATGTTATTTTTTGAATGATGAATATATTCTATTATTTTAATACTTTTGATTCTTGCTAGAATCTGTGGAAAAAGTACATATGTTTCCTAATGCCCCGTACACACGTGCAGATTATATGAAGACTTTTGTCTTCAGATTTACCTTTTCTATGTAGTGCAAGGGCCTGCCGGATTGCATACAAATTGAAAGTGTTTAGGTTTGACCTCATATTATATGGTTTTGGTAAGTCTGCAGACAAAAGTCTTCAGATAATCTGCACGTGTGTACGGGGCATTAGAGTGGAGCGCTATCGTCCAGTGTGTGGCAACACATATAGCGTGTGAACCAGTTGTGTGAGAATTGGATTTATATCTGGAACATTTTGGAAAAGTAGACAATTAAAGTCAGAAAGTGTAATATCTTTACCCACCAATTTATTGACAAGGTCAAAGACTACCTTCCATATAGGAGATAGCTTGTCACATTACAAGAAGGTGTGTAAGAAGGTACCTGTGAGAGCGCATCCTCTAAAACCATATGGATAAACATTACTAAAGATTATATTTAAATAAGCTGGTGTGTAGTACCACCTAGTAAAGAGTTTTACAGCTGTCTCCCTTTTTGTTAGAGATTTGGTGCTTCTTCTTTGATTTGTCCACATGGAGGACCAATTAGAAGTTGACGGCTGGATATTAAGTTCTGCTTCCCATTTATGCATATATGAAAGTTTATCTGTCACATTATTTAGATCATTATATATTATTGAGATAAGACCCTTGCCTCTAGGGCAGGGGTCTTCAAACTATGGCCCTCCAGTTGTTCAGGAACTACAATTCCCATCATGCCTAGTCATTTCTGTGAATCTCAGAGTTTTACAATGCCTCATGGGATGTGTAGTTCCGCAACAGCTGGGGGGCCGTAGTTTGAGGATCCCCTGCTCTAGGGCTTGTGATACAAATATGTTCAAATATAGTCGGGGGGGGGGGATCCAGAGGGTATAAGATAATGTGTTTAAAAAAATGTTTTTATATGGTCATATTTTTGTTTTTCCGTGGTAGGGATATGTTAGGGGTTTTGTAAAGAATAAAAAGAGGTACATTTTCCACCATTTTAAAAGTCTGACAGTTTTATGATGCCATTGTCAATCCACCACTGAAAACAACTTGGAGAAAGATAGGCCAATCTGAATCTCGGATCCCCTAAAAAAAAGGAAGAACCTAGGGGGGGGGGGGGGGACTCGAGACCAGTGGCCAGTCCCTCTTGCATTTATTCCAGAGTTTAATGGAGCGAGAGACAATAGAGTTGCGTGAGGAAATAAAGCAAAGAGATATATCACTGGACCATAACATACCTGGAAGGAAGTGAGCTTGAATGGAATTTCTTTCAAATACTAACCATGGAATTATAGAGTTAGGGATGTTCCATTGTGCTGTTTGAGTAATTCTACTGGTGATATATACAACCAAAATTGAGGTAAACCTTGACCTCCTGACCTGTGTGACTGATAAAGGATATTTTTGGAATATCTAGGGGTTTTATTATTCCATATACATTTAATAACTACGGATTGTATTTTTGCTATATACGTATTGAAAGTGATCTAAAAGATATAAAAGTTTAGGGAGTATATTCATTTTGATTGCAGCGATCTTACCTAAGAATGATAGATGATTTGAAGACCAAGTATTGAGAGTTTGGCGAAATTTAGTAATTAAAGAAGGGTAACTATATTGAAAAAGCAGGTTATATTTGTTTGAGAGTTGAATACCTAGGTAAGGGATTATATTATTGGACCAATGGACCTAACAATTTTAGGTGCATACCCAAGCATGTTTAAGGTATTTAGTGTACACTTCAGTTTTTCTTTAATATATAATGTCAGTACTAAAATGTTCCTAACATAGTAGCACAATCGCAAACCATTGTCACTACATAAATTGAAAACTATTCTTTTTTATTAATACAGGTGTTGACTAGAGGATGCATATAGTATTTTTCTATGATATTAATTATTTCAGCTTAGTGTATGTTACCTTTTGAATTGAGTTTTTGTCAGAACTTTTTTGAGCAAGCCAGAATATCAGTTTTTTTTTTTTTCTTTTATTATATTGAATATCAATGTGGGGGACATGTCTGACAAGTTCAGTGTAGTTTATTTTAGTAATTTTAGAGGTATTTAGTTAATATATTTAGACTTAAAGTGTTACTCAGGGCCCTGCATTCACTATATCTGGTCTCCCAGCAATTATTTTAGTAAATGTGAACTGCTAAATACCTTTTCTTATCAGCAATATATAGCAGTCTTATGACTTCTATCAGTGTCTGGATAAAGCGCATAGGAGGGGTTTTCATTCTCCTCTGACTGTCCTATGAGGGTGCATGACCCCTGACTTTCTCTCTGGACAGTGCTGATTGGCCCTGTGCTGATCAAATGCACCCTCCCAAAAAAAAAAAAAAAAGCAATACACACCAAACTGAGCATGTGCAGAGTGCCTCCATGGCTCTGTACTATCAAGAGATAGATTGGGACAGTAAAAGAATAGAAGGATCAGAGTAGACAGGTTCAAACTGCCTTTTTTACACAGTGTGTTCCATAGTGAGTATAACAAGCATGCTTTACTGCATATAGACTGATTGTACTGTTGTGGGTTCAGTAGCACTTTAAGTGTTCTTTATACAAATTAAAGTCATTTAAATGTTTCTATGTAACCAAATAGAGTGAGAGTTTGTATACTTCAGTGAAAATGTGTTACATGGTGTCTTTGGTCATCCCTATCTTCAGTTCAGGGTTTACTTACTTGTTTATGATTGTTTCATTTCAGAGTTTGCTGGATAAGCTATTACCACTGACTGTAACTTTATACATAATAAAAGGTCCGTCATTCTTTATACAACACCATTCCCTGTTTTTGTAGCATTTGATTTGCCATTGATTTTAATATCCAGAATCAATAATTAGTTGCTATTCATTCTGCAGGTGATCTCTTAGCTTTCTGTTACCAACAGTCATATTTTATAATGAAAATTTTCAGCCATTTTCAGCCAGCGTTTTCCTGTACTACAGCAGTTGTTCTTTCCTCTTTGTGATCCTGGAAATAGGAAGTATGAGTATGAGTATGTCGTCACTTTCGGTTCCGCCTCTCTGTTTACATTGCTAGCGGCCAGGAAAGCAGCCAATCAGACCGATCTGTATCTGATCAGCTGCATTCGAGGCCAGAGGAGAGATCTGGATTCTAATAGACCCCAGATCTCTCCATGAAGAGGACCTGTAATGGCCCATGCTAATTCAAGAGATGTTGTTCATCCCTTGTAATAGCAATAAAGTTAAGACCATTTAAATGTATGGCTACTTTTAAAAGACTCTTGGACGTACATCTCAAAGATGAAAACATGCGGGGGTATGGGAAATGAATATGTCCACACACACCTACACAGTTTGAACTGGATGGACTATTGTCTTTATTCAACCTCAACTACTATGTTACTTTGTAACTCTAACCCCAGACCTCCTGTGTATCTCTAAACCTGTAAAGGCATTTAAAGTGTTGCCTATGGAGAATTTATGTACTACCATTCCTTGGGTGGACACAATTTAAAATCATGACATGTTAGATATCTATTTACTCGACATAACATAATTTCTTATATTTTACAAAAAAAAAAAAAAAAAAATAGGCATTATATTGTGTTTGTGTGCAATAAAATTCATTAAAGTGTATTGTCTCCAAAAAAATTGCATTTGAAAAACTGTTGCACAAATACCGTGTGACATAAAAAATAGCAACACTCATCATTTTGATCTATGGGGCCTCTGCTAAAAAAAAATAATATCTATCTATCTATCTATCTATCTATCTATCTATCTATCTATCTATCTATCTATCTATCTATCTATCTATCTATCTATCTATCTATCTATCTATCTATCTATCTATCTATCTATCTATCTATCTATCTATCTATCTATCTATCTATCTATCTATCTATCTATCTATCTATCTATCTATCTATCTATCATGTTTACAATAAAAATATGCCCTGATGCACCCCGTGACGCACCTCAAATCCCTCAATAACATAGAAAGTTGCAAAGATTTGCCCTTGGGACTTTAAATGAGGTGCGACACGTCACGACGGGTGCCCAATGATACAATGTAAAAAGAAAATGTATTGGAACATACAATGTCAGCAAGTAAACACAGACAAGTACCGTTTTATGAAACAGATTTGTGATGTTGTACATAGTATATTATATATTCATGGTCAAGTTCAGCATTTCATAGAACAATCCATGGTAGGCATGAAAATGCATCCTGGTAACCCGACGCGTTTTGTGAACAACCATTTACTTCCTCAGGGGTTGATGCGATACATGGTTTCTAAGAAATAAACAGTTTGCAGCATGTAATAAAGATAGGAGATTATGTTATGTTAATGTGAAACACTAAGGTCCCACCAAGGGGCCCATACTTACAAATCTGTAAAAGAAATCTCATGCTCATGATCCATTGGCTGCCACTGGGAATGTCAATCCCGGGAGCTGTTGGCTCGGATCCACGAGGGCCCAGCAGGACAAACAGGGCCAAACGCAAGCACAGACCAACATAGTGTGGCAACCACAGTTATTGCTAAAGGAGACATATGTATGTACAGTGGGGATCGAAAGTTTGGGCACTGAAGATGACAGGGGGTGGGGTGGTAGGAAGATGACAGGGGGAAGAAGATGACAGGGGTGGTATGGTAGGAAGATGACAGTGGGGATGAAGATGACAGGGGTGGGATGGTAGGAAGATGACATTGGGGATGAAGATGACAGGGGGTGGGATGGTAGGAAGATGACAGGGGGGATGAAGATGACAGGGGTGGTATGGTAGGAAGATGACAGTGGGGATGAAGATGACAGGGGTGGGATGGTAGGAAGATGACATTGGGGATGAAGATGATAGGGGGTGGGATGGTAGGAAGATGACGTTGGGGATGAAGATGACAGGGGGTGGGATGGTAGGAAGATTACAGGGAGGATGAAGATAACAGGGAGTGGGATGGTAGGAAGATGATAGTGGGGATGAAGATGACAGGGGGTGGGATGGTAGGAAGATGATAGGGGGATGAAGATGACAGAGGTGGGATGGTAGGAAGAAGACAGGGGGGATGAAGATGACAGGGGGTGGGATGGTAGGAAGGTGGCAGTGGGGATGAAGATGACAGGGGGTGGGATGGTAGGAAGATGACAGTGGGGATGAAGATGACAGAGGTGGGATGGTAGGAAGAAGACAGGGGGGATGAAGATGACAGGGGGTGGGGTGGTAGGAATTTTACATACACCCCCCAGCTTCACACACCCCTCCATCTCCATACACCCCCACCCCCAGCTTCACACACCCCTCCATCTCCATACACCCCCCACCCCCAGCTTCACACACCCCTCCATCTCCATACACCCCCACCCCCAGTTTCACACACCCCTCCATCTCCATACACCCCCCCCCCAGCTTTACACACCCCTCCATCTCCACCCCCCTAGCACCATACATCCCCCCCTGCAAGTTAGTATTATATTAGTTATAAACATCACAGACCTCAGATCAGAGCGCTGTTGCAGAGTGAAGAGAGCTGGTCCCGCCTCCTCTCCTCCGTGTACTGTACAGGAAACACACAGGAAGGGGGAGGGGCGGGTTCAGTGCTCGTCTCTGCACTCACACACAGGCAGCTGGGGAGAGAGACCAGTTGCCGTGTGTGTTTGTGTAACTCGCTGAGGATCGGGGAGCTCCGGTCTCAGCTGCGCTTGCCGCTCCTCCTCTCTACATACAGGGGGCCCTCTCAGGCCCCCTGCAGCATGGGGCCCGGTTGCCATGGCGACCCCTGCGACTCCTGTACGTCCGCTCCTGACTCACGGTCACAGGATACATTTTTTGCATACTACACGAGTTAGATTATTCTAACAAAATTATGTTATCATGTGAAACTATTTCTGCAGAGCCAGACATATCTGAAAAAAACAAGATGTTACGACTATGAATCAAGGATAGCTACATGAGAAATAGAGAAGAATATACAGCATGAAAACATTGTTAACCCTTCAAGCGCTGTCACACTTTGAATGACAATTATGCGGTCATGCAACACTGTACTCAAATGACATTTTTATCATTGTTTTCACACAAATAGAGCTTTATTTTGGTGGCATTTAATACCTACTGGGGTTTTTATTTTTTACTGAGCAAACAAAAATACATTTTGAAAGAGAAACAAAACAGTTTTTATAGTTTGTTATAAAATTGTGCAAACAAGTAATTTTTCCCCTTCATTGATGTGCGCTGATAAGGCGGCACTGATGGGCACTGATAGGTTGCACTGATGGTCACTGATAAGCTGCACTGATAAGGCAGCACTAATAGGGTGGCACTGGTGGGCACTGATAGGTGGCACTGATAAGGAGGCACTAGTGGGCACTGATAGGTGGCACTAATGGATGGCACCGATGGGCGGCACTAAATGGCACTAATAGGTGGTACTCATGGTCACGGATAGGCACTGATAGGTGGCACTTATGGGCACTGATAGGGACTGGTAGGTGATACTAATAGGCAGCACTGATGATGAGGCACTTATTGGCAGCAATGATAGGCACTGATAAGTGGCACTGGTGGGCATTGATAGGTGGCACTGGTTGGCACTGATAGGTGGCACTGGAGGGCACTAGTAGGTGACACTGGTGACCGGAAATGTCTGGTATACAATTTGGGGGGATAGCATGCCATTTTTGTTTCATGGGGTTTCCCTTGACATCCATACAATAACCCAGTAAAGGATAAGCGTCTCGTATGTATTTTTAGCAGTACTCACACACAAAATTTTAGTATTTTGTGTGTGAGTTCCCCCATGAACATCTATACTACACTCTCTTTTAGGATAAGGGTCTGTTATAGATAAATGGAATCCCAGGCCACTGTTTACTAACAGAAGGAAGCATTTTGGAGTTATCATTTACCTGCAAATTTAGACATTATTTTTTTTTTCCTTTGTAAATGACAGTTTTGCTGCACTAGGTTGTATACATCATACAGATGCACCACTTTACAGGCAGGAATCTCCTGTCGGTTTGCCTAGAAAAGTATATTTGCCTAGAAAATGGCCATTTCTGAAATCTGAGATCCTATTGACTTCTGTGGGGTTTTGATTTGGCACCCAAACTTCAGTAATTTTTCAGTGAACCCATCCTGAACCAAACCCAGGTACATTCAGTTCATCACTAATGACTGTACAGTAGAAAGATAATTTACATATTTACATATGAAACATCATTAAAAAAATATGGAGCATTTTTCAAGTAACCTGTCACATTAAAATGTTAAAGTATTAAGTAAATATATACATATATATATATATATATATATATATATATATATATATATACACATATATATATTTTCATATATTGCACTATAGCTAATCAATTAACAAAATCCAGAAAAACTGTTGTATGTTAATATTTCTGCCCAGCCTGTGCTAGGCAGACATTTGCCCAGAACAAGAATAGTGCTTATTGTAAGTGAACCAGAAATGTACTCTCATGGACTAATAATAAATTGCCTAATAATGTGCACTACATAATCTTGTGACAACAGATCCTTTGTGAGGGAGTTCAACAAAGCTATTCATGTATTTACCTAAGTAATGCTCCTGGCTTGTAGGTTAATTTGGAAAGGAATGTCTCTGGTTTGAACCTTTTGTAAAAAAAAAAAAAAAGAATGTATTAGTTAATGCTGAAGTTTAGGTACATTTTTCTGCTATGCAGTACCGGGGACATAACTGTAATGACTTGTGTCCCAAATCCAGCTGGCTACTGGATAGTGTAGAACAGTGGCGGCTGGTGCTCAAAATGTTTTGGGGGGGGGCGCAAAAAGAAACATTTACGGCAAAAAACGCGGTAAGAAATTGCATGACTTTGACGCCACACAAGTGTTAAAGGGCCACTTGCCAGCCCAGTACAGCCAAGGCCCAACTTAGCTCTCCCTATCACAGCACAGTGCAGCCATGCATGCACCTCCCGCAGCACTCTACCATCCAGCACCATCCTCCATCCATTGCCACTTGCCAGCCCACTAGCCCAGTACAGCCAAGGCCCAACTTAGCTCTCCCTATCACAGCACAGTGCATGCACCTCCCGCAGCACTCTGCCATCATGGTAGAGTGCTGCGGGAGGTGCATGCACTGTGCTGTGATAGGGAGAGCTAAGTTGGGCCTTGGCTGTATTGGGTTAGTGGGCTGGCAAGTGGCAATGGACGAAGGATGGTTGGTGCTGGATGGTAGAGTGCTGCGGGAGGTGCATGGCTGCACTGTGCTGTGATAGGGAGAGCTAAGTTGGGCCTTGGCTGTACTGGGCTAGTGGGCTGGCAAGTGGCAATGGATGGAGTATGGTGCTGGATGGTAGATCACAGCACAGTGCAGCCATGCATGCATCTCCCACAGCACTCTACCATCCAGCACCATCTTCCATGGCTCCATCCATTGCCACTTGCCAGCGCTAGTACAGTCAAGGCCCAACTTAGCTCTCCTGATAGGCACAGTCAGTGCATGCACCTCCCACTGCTCCCGGACCCAGTCCCGGTGCCTTCTCTTACCGTCGGAGACTAACGTTCCGGTCCTCCGGAGTCCGGACGGTCCGAGTCCAGGTCAGGTGCCGTGTCAGGTGGTCACCTCGCGTCAGGACAGGAGGTGTGCTCAGCTTCTTCTCAGTTAGTCGACTGCGGCCGGTGCGAGAGCAGAGCAGCGAGACTGCGAAGATGAATCCGGGCGGCTCCTTACGCGGCTCTTCGTCTCCTCTCTAGTCCGCGCCAGTGGTTCCCCATCCGGGGAAGGTGTTCGGTTCTCTGCAGGAGCCTATGCACGTTCTTATCATCTGAATGCATCTCTAGCTTGTGCTAGTTCCCTTTACTTATTTTCTTGTTGCTGGTTGATGACTGTTAAGCATCTATTAACCCCTAGATGCATTCTTCCATGTGGAGAAGGTTTTACACTGTTGCATACCTTACCTGTTCCTGTATTGGTTTAAGTCACCCTCCTCGTTAGTTCTACCTTGCGCTATTGCGCCATTTTTTTCTACAGTACTATACAGAATGCCCTATTATAAGCTCCAGACGAAGCTATTTATAGCGAAACATGTCGAGCAATGTGAATATGAGCAATGTGAATACTTGAAAACAGCATCAACCGATCTTGATGGACGGCAGTCTCATCCTCTGTCACCCTTCACCAGATCTCTTTGATGTGATGTATCCACCCACACTTTGTTATTAAGAGTTTTGTATAGTCTGTTATTCTGTGCTAATTACCAATCAGCTCCACTGATATAGTGATTTATCTATGCCTTCTTTGAGGCTAAATGTTTACATTTTACTGTAAAAACCCCCTTTTTTTAAGAATTTACATATAAAATTGTTTTTTAATACTTTTGTGCCGTTAAAGTCCTTGCCTTCCCAACCACTCCATATATGGTACAGGAGATGTCAGAGGCTGCGGGCATGGTACAGGAGATGAAGGGGCTGCGAGGATGGTAAAGGAGATGCCGGGGCTGAGGGCATGGTGCAGGAGATGCAGGGGCTGCAGACATGGTGCAGGAGATACAGGGGCTGCGAACATGGTGCAGGAGATACAGAGGCTGAGGGCATGGTGTAGAAGATGTAGGGGCTGTGGACATGGTGCAGCAGATGCAGGGTCTGTGGGCATGGTGCAGGAGATGCAGGGGCTCCGGGCATGGTGCAGGAGATGCAGGGGCTCCGGCAATGGTGCAGGAGATGCAGGGGCCACAGGCATGGTGCAGGAAATGCAGGGGTTGCGGGCATGGTGCAGGAGATGCAGGGGCTGCGGGCATGGTGGAGGGACTGTGGACATGGTTCAGAAGATGCAGGGGCCACAGGCATGGTGCAGGAGAAGCAGGGATTGTGGGCATGGTGCAGGAGATGCAGGGGCTGCGGGCATTGTTCAGGGACTGCAGACATGGTGCAGGAGATGCAGGGGCTGCAGGCATGGTGCAGGGGCTGCGGACATGGTGCAGGAGATGCAGTGGCTCCAGGCATGGTGCAAGAGATGCAAGGGCTGTGGACATGGTGCAGAGGCTGCAGACATGGTACAGGAGATGCAGGGGCTGTGGGCATGGTTCAGGGGCTGCGAACATGGTACAGGAGATGCAGGGGCTGCGGGCATGGTGCAGGGCCTGTGGACATGGTACAGGAGATGCAGGGACTGCAGACATGGTGCAGGAGATGCAGGGGCTGTGGACATGGTGCAGGAAATGCAGAGGCTGAGGGCATGGTTCAGGAGATGCAGGGGCTGCGGACACTGATGCAGCAGATGCAGGGGCTGTGGGCATGGTGCAGAAGATGCAGGGGCTCCGGGCATGGTGCAGGAGATCCAGGGGCTTTGGACATGGTGCAGGAGATGCAGGGGCTGCGGGCATGGTGCAGGAGATGCTGGGGGTGCAGGCATGGTGCAGGAGATGCAGGGGCTGCGGGCATGATGCAGGAGATGCAGGGGTTGCAGGCATGGTGCAGGAGGTGCAGGGGCTGCGAACATGGTACAGGAGATGCAGGGGCTGCGGGCATGGTGCAGGAGATGCAGGGTGTCACGTACCTGGAGATGGAGCATGACGTGGAGAGGAAGGAGACCTCTTACACCTCCGGCCTAGTACCCCTGATAATGCAAACAGGAGGCACAGAAGCCTGGAAAGGCACGAGTGCCTAGTAGTTCAGATGGTGAAGGCTGCAGACGTGAGCTCCGTGCGTACTTGGATGCAGGCTGGATCGTGATGCAGACAGCAGGAACTTGGCAGACTGACTGGCGATAGGCAGCAGACACTTGGCAGGCTGATAGGAGCAGACAGCAGGAATAAGGATGGCCAGTTACACAGCAGGGTTGGGCAAGCCGGGTCAGTAACTAGCAGGCACGTCAGGAACAAGCAGAAGCCAGCAGAGTAGCCAGGTTTAGGCTGGAGTTGGCAACGGCAGACAGTCAGATAGCAGGATAAAGCGGAGACGTAGTCGAAGAGCAAGCCAGGGGTTGGTTCAGGCAGAGTTCAAGCGTGGTCAGACGGATCAGGACAGCAACAGAGTAAAACACCAGGAACAGGAAAAAGGAAGCAGGAAGCTGTAGACCATAAGGCAAGGTCCTAGTGCAGCAGAGGTGTTTATATAGGCCATTTGGTGCCACTTAGTGGTGGGCGTGGAAAGTGAACAGGAATTCTCTGTCTATAGGTTTGGCTAAATAGGCTTTCTCCGTTGGTTAACAAACACTCTCAGTCTGCACATAACTATGCGCCTGCGCTTACTTCTTCTTCCCTGACACAGGGCATGATGCAGGGGCTGCAGACATGGTACAGGAGATGCAGGGCTGTGGGAATAGTACAGGGGATGCAGGGTTGCCAGTATGGTGCAGGAGATGCATGGGTTGCCGGCATGGTGCAGGGGCTGCAGGCATGGTACAGGAGGAGATGCAGGGCTGCGGGCATAGTGCAGAAGATGCAGTGCCGCGGGCATGGTACAGGAAAATCTCCTGTACCATGCCTGCCCCGCAGCACTGCATCTTACCTTTGGGTGAGGCGCCTTACATTTAAAAATGGCGCTGCCCGGCGACAACATGTCACCGTGCATGGGCCCGTCTGCCTGAGAATAGCCGAACGTGTATGGTGGCGCATGCGCAGCACGCATGTCGGCCGGCCACGGACATTTTTTTTTATAGGTATTCGCAGCCCCAGGACAGGGGAAACTTGCCGGCCTACCGGGAAATTTCCTGGTATCCCAGAAGGCCAATCCGGCCCTGGGGTGAATGCATGAAGGTAAAAAAAAACCTTAGCCTTTAGAACCACTTTAAACCTCAGACATAATACAGTATATGAACAAAACAGATCCCTCTATAGTGTGTACTTGTCTGAATCCAGAGCACTAAGTGTAATTTCTGTCTGCGGCCCTGTTCCTCTGCTATCAGCATGAGCCACTTCTGATGGGTTTTCCCAGACACCAAGTGAAAATTTGTGACAGGGGAGGGACCTCCAGCTGATTGACAGCCTCAGCTCTGCTCCTGTGTGCTGTGTGAAGGGGTGTGTCCCTTCCCTCCAATCAGCTATCAGAGCTCTCCTCACTGATGTAACTTCAGCTCTTCACCCCCTGCTTTTAAAAGCTTAGAGATCTTGTGTAAATTCTGCACTTTGTAAATAGACAGATACAACTCATGTAGGAGGATTTATTTAATTTCTGAGGCCATTCACTTTACTGGGTATATGTAAGGGTTTACAACCACTTTAAGTCAAATAAAATAGATTCATTAGTAAACTTAACTAAGTAAAAATGTACCTACATTCATATTTGATTAGGTATTGGCAGAAACAAGTCTTTAATGTGTAACTCCACTTTTGTGGAGAAAAAAACATTCCCTTCTGGGTGATCTATGTACAATGCAAGGAATATAACAACCTTTGTTGCAGATTTCTACCTTTTGTTTTTCTGAAGAAATCCCTGTGTGTTCCTCTGTTCTCCTGTGGGAAAGTGATTCTAATTGGAGTGGTTTCATAATTATCAATCAGGTGAACACCTGGCCGGACACTAATGAGGAAAGTTGCTGGGCCTGCATCCCTTTAGATGTGTTCCAATTCTCACCAAAAATGACATTTTTGGTGCAGGGGATACCTGAAATCTGACTTGTATTTTAGCGCAGACTTCTGGGAAAATCAGTGAGCCAATCACACAAGCAGGAAATGATGTTTCTGGGGTACATGGATTTCTGCAACAAAAATTTAGCATTTTGAATTATATTAATTCATGTTGACATGAGTGTTTAAAACCTGGGACCACTTTAGACCACTTTACAATGCATTTTTTTGTAAGATAGGTGGGCCCTATTCTTTTGTTTGCTGGTACATGAACATGTATTTTAGATGTCTGATTTTAGCAGGTTCTTTAAGAGAAGAAATTAATAAAAAGGTATCTTAACCACTTGCCAACCGCCAGCAGTGCATATACTGCAGCAGGTCGGCTCTGTCCCACAAAATAATGTAACTGTATGTCACTTTGCGGGACCGCGAGTGGGGGCATGGGCACGCCGAGCATTCACCACAGGGGAAGCTGATCTGCGGGTCCGGCGGCCGCGTTTTCCGCCGGGCACCCGCGATCGCTCCCCATGGAGACAGAACGATGATCTGCCATTGTAAACATGGAAGGCCGCTGTTCTGTCAGCACAGGTCCCTGTGTTCATTCCATAAGTACATCCCCCACACAGTTATAAAGCACCCCCTAGGGACACATTTAACCCTTTGATCGCTCCTGGTGTTACCCCTTCCCTGCCAGTGTCATTAGTACAGTAACAGTGAATATTTTTAGCACTGATTACTGTAGTAATGTCACTGGTCCCCCCAAAAAGTGTCAAAAATGTCACTTAGGTGTCCGATCTGTCTGCCGCAATGTCGCAGTCCCTCTAAAAATCGCTGATTGCCGCCATTACTAGTAAAAAAATAAAAATAAAAATGACAAAAATCTTTTCCCTAGTTTGTAGATGCGATAACTTTTGCACAAACCAATCAATATACACTTATTGGGATTTTTTTTTACCAAAAATATGTAGCAAAATATAAATTGGCCTAAAATAATGAAAAAATTAGATTTTTATTTTTTTTTTTTAATTGGGAATGTTACATAGCAGGAAGTCAAAAATATATATTTTTTTTTCAGAAATGTCGCTCTTTTTTTGTTTATAGCGCAAAAAATAAAAAAGAGGTGGTCAAATACCACCAAAAGAAAGATCAGTTTGTTGGAAAAAAAAGGACATCAATTTGATTTCGATACAGCGTTGCTCGACCGCGCAATTGTCAATAAAATTAGCGCAGTGCCAAATCACAAAAAATGGCTTGGTCATTAAGGGGGAAAACCTTCTGGTCCAGAAATGGTTAAAACTTGCCATTAATAGAAGGTGACTTTTCTAAGAAACGTCTCTGCCAACTGCTTCTTTTACGTTTTAGAAACAGCCATCATGAAGTTTTATTGATGTATTTGTGGGTGGCTGCTGCCATCTAGAGGATTTTTCTTAGAGCTACAATGAAAATACAAGCATTTCTGCCTAATGAACCATTTCCTATAATATAGACTATATTACGGACATAAACTGTCTCTAGATCATTTGCAAAAAGAACAGGTGGCAACCACATTTCAGTAGTGTGGTGGGCAACAGCAATAACTAAATCTATTCAGCAATCTGACATATCTGAGCCTGTCTTTTACTTTAGAGGTGGGATTATCTGCAAGTGATTGCTGTTATTGATACAACTGGTAAAGGCTGCTTTGATTGTGTATTCTAAACTGTATTTAGTTCCCATAGTAATGTCCAAATAAGGGTTTCTTTCTCTAGTGATGTTGTTCTCCCATACAGTTTTGTGTGCTGTACTACTAATATAAGTTGTGATCGCTTATTGGCTAATTCTTTTGGTGATTTTGGGTTTCAATGATAGGAGAGGTACCTACACTTCCGGAGGGATTGTGGGTGGTAGAGGACCGGCTGGCCATCCTACTAAAAGTGAGCTGGTAAGGGGTTGACCACTTTACCAGATCAAAAGTAAATCAGTTTGTTCTTGGACTATTAGTGACAAAGGGCCTTATTCACTAAGAATAAGGAGAAGAAATAGTCATTCTACATTTAATTACTCCCAATTAAAACAACTGAGACCTGTGAACATGTGAACGTAAAAGTATTAGTACAAATAGGCGAATGTGCATTAGTGAATTCCAAATCGTCATAGTCACGGTTCCATAACTGCTAATTGCCAATGAGTTTCCTATATGAAACTGCACTGCCTTATTTAGCTACTATGATCATGTGTGCACATATATGCCAATAAATATGGGGGTGCTCTACCTCCTTTGTGGCTATTTATCTATATTACAATTATTGTGAATAGTTTGTTTTCTTATTTTGCTAACAAATGCTGTTCTGACGGCTTATTAACCGGTTGCCGACTGCGCACAGTATATTTACTGCGGCAGTCGGCCCCGGCCAGGCAGAGTGACGTAGGTCTACGTCGCTCGCCTGTCACTCCTTCAAGAGCCAATATCGGGGGCGCCCGCCGAGGCTCGTTCACGGAGGAGTGCGGGAGTGTGACTGGCGGACCCGATGTCCGCCGGTCACACTACGATCACCGGTACAGCGGGAGAAAGACAGAGCGGCTTATGTAAACAAGCCGCCTGTCAGTTCTCCCTGTGTAAAAGTGAAGATCAGACAGTTCTACTATGTAGAACTGTTGATCTTTGTTTTTACACTAGTAGACCTGTCCCTGCACAGTTAGAATCACGCCCCTAGGACACACTTAACCCCTCCCTGTCCAATACTGTTAACCCCTTCCCTGCCAGTGTCATTTTTGCAGTAACAGTGCATATGTATAGCACTGATTACTGCAGTAATGTCACTGGTACCCCCAAAAGTGTCAAAAATGTCAGTCAAGCGTCCGATCTGTCCGCCGCAATGTCGCAGTACCGCAAAAAAAATCGCAGATCGCCGCCATTACTCGTTAAAAAAAAAAACACCAAAAATGACAAAAATCTTTCCCTTTGTTAGTAAACGCGATAACTTTTGCGCAAACCAATCAAAATACGCTTTTTGCGATTTTTTTTACCAAACATAGGTAGCGTAAAACAAATTGGCCGAAAATGTTAAAAAATTTTGATTTTTACATTTTTTTGGGGGGGAATTGTTTGTGGGAAAAAAAGGACGTGAAATTCGTTTAGGTACAGCGTCGCACGACCGCGCAATTGTCCGTTAAAGTCACGCAGTAAAAAAACGCAAAAAAACCCCTGGTCTTTTAGCAGGAAAATCCTCCGGTGGTAAAGTGGTTAGAGTAATGTCTACTATTCCATGTATTTATCATTTACAGTTACATATCTGTTATATGTTTTTCTTTTTTTTCATGTTACATTTATTTTTTAGAAGACTATAGAGTTCTAATTATCGATGTTCATTCTTAAATCATACTAAACTATTATGCAATTCTAATTGTACTTGGTACATTGGCTTAGTGGTCTGAGCTCATGAGCAAAAAGCTCTTAGGTCATGAGTTCAAATTCCAACAATGCAAACACCCCACGTGTTCAATTATTTTATTTCCACACAATAATATTTTTGCTAAATAACATAACATTGCATACAATTGAGCATGCAATTATGGAAATAATCATTCTGATGTGGCAGTGGCAATTAGGTGTTCGCCTATTTTCAACGTACTCTGCTGTTTAAAAATTAAGCAGTTGATACTGTGGTTGGGATTTGAACCCATGGTCTGAGTTTTTGAGTTGGGCTCTCTTGCCTGTAAGTGCAGTGTGGGCAAAGAATGGGTGTGGTTTTCATTGTCCTGAATATTGGCCATGGCTAAAATGGATGAAGAGTTCAGGGGTTCAGTAATAAGTGACAGCAAGTTTCAGTAGCATGATAGGCAGAGCTCATGGGTGAAGAATAAGTGAGGCAGAGTTCAGAGGTCAGTAGTGAGCCAGAATGCAGAGGTCAGTAGTGAGGGAGAGTTCAGAGGTCAGTAGTGAGGTAGGGTTCAAAGTAGTGTAAATTTCAGGGGTCAGCAGTAAGTGATGCAGAGTTCAGAGGTCAGTAGTAAGTGAGAAAATTTCAGGGGTCAGTAATAAGTGATGCGGAGTTCAGAGGTCAGTACTGAGTGGTGCAGATTTCAGGGGTCAGTAGTAAGTGTTGTAGAGTTCAGAGATCAGTAGTAAATTATGCAGATTTCAGGGGTCACTAGTAAATGATGCAGGCTTCAGAGGTCAGTAGCAAGTAGTGCAG
This sequence comes from Pelophylax lessonae, assembly GCF_965119305.1. NCBI lineage: Eukaryota > Metazoa > Chordata > Amphibia > Anura > Ranidae > Pelophylax > Pelophylax lessonae. The sequence goes on from NC_138769.1 coordinate 609,396,823, forward strand.
ATTTCTGGGGTCAAAAGTAAGTAATTCAGAGTTCCAAGGTCAGTAGTAAGTGGTGCAGATCTCAGGGGTCAGCAGTAAGTGTTACAGAGATCAGAGGTCAGTAGTAAGTGATGGAGAGTTCAGAGGTCAGTAACAAGTGTTTTAGAGTTCAGGGGTCAGTAGTAAGTGTTGTAGAGTTCAGGGGTCAGTAGTAAGTGTTGTAGAGTTCAGGGATCAGTAGTAAGTGATGCCGAGTTGAGAGGTCAGTAGTAAGTGGTGAACATTTCAGAGGCCAGTAGTAAGTGATGCAGTGTTCAGAGGTCAGTAGTAAGTGATGCCGATTTCAGGGGTCAGTAATAAGTGATTCAGAGGTCAGTAGTAAGTGATGCGATTTCAGGGGTCAGTAATAAGTGATTCAGAGGTCAGTAGTAAGTGATGCCGATTTCAGGGGTCAGTAATAAGTGTTTCAGAGGTCAGTAGTAAGTGGTGCAGATTTCAGGGGTCAGTAGTAAGTGTTGTAGGGTTCAGGGGTCAGTAGTAAGTGATGCAGAGTTTAGAGGTCAGTTGTAAGTGGTGAATATTTCAGAGGCCAGTAGTAAGTGATGCAGTGTTCGGAGGTCAGTAGCAATTGGTGGCGATTTCTTGGGTCAGTAGTAAGTAATTCCTAGTTCAGAGGTCAGTAGTAAGTGTTGCAAATTTCAGGGTTCAGTATTAGGTGATGAAGAGTTCAGAGGTCAGTAGTAAGTGAGGCAGAATTCAGGGGTCAGTAGTAAGTGATGTAGAGTTAAAAGGTCAGTAGTAAGTGGTGCAGATTTCAGGGGCCAGTAGTAAACGATGTAGAGTTCAGAATTCAGTAGCAACTGGGGCGGAGTTCAGGGACCAGGAATAAGTAAGGCAGAGTTCAGGGGTCAGTAGTAAGTAAGGCAGAGTTCAAGGATAAGAAGTGAGTCTAGAGGTCAGTAGTAGATTACACAGAGTTCAGAGGTCAGTAGTACAACGTAGATGAATCAGAGGCAGTGGCGTACCAATGGGGGTGCAGGCCGTCCCAGGTTCTACACACTGGGGGTAGGGGTGTCAGGCCGGCGCCACTCAGGGGTGCCTGCTGGCGCCACCGGGCAGGCCCATATGTCCATGTAAAAGCAGCTACATTAGCTGCTCCTTCAGCCCGCACTGCTCACCCAAGCTGCTTACGGGGGGGGGGGAGGAAGTGCCCGAGCAGCCTCCCTGTGTGCTTGGTTAGGAGTAGCTGTGGGGCAGCTGCATATAGGGGAATTGATATTTCCATATTCCTCTTGCAGCCACTGAATACCTGCAGGAGGGAGAGGAGGAGAATCAGGCATTCAGCGGCTGCAGGAGGAAAATGGAAAGATTCTCTATATGCAGCTGCCCCGCCGCTCCTCCTATCCAACTTCTTTTGCTGGCCCCCCCAGTGCTCTGCAGCCTCCCCCCCTCTACAGTGCTCTTAAGCCCCCCTCTCCAGCCCCCCCCCCAGTGCTTTCCAGCCCCCCCCCCCCAGTGCTCCTCAGCTCCCCCAGTGCTTTGCAGCCCCCCCCCATGCTCTCTGGCTCCCCAGTGCTCTCCACCCCCATGTTCTCCCTGGCTCCCCCCCCTGTGATCTCCAGTTCCCCCCCTCAGTGATCTCCAGTTCCCCCCAGTCCTCTCCAGTTCCCCCACCCAGTTCTCTCCAGTCCCCCCCCCCCCCAGTGCTCTTCTATCATGTCCACATTCTCTGACCATCTCTTTTATCACGTCCGCAGTCTCTGACCATCTCTTGTATCATGTCGGCAGTGTCTGATCATCTCTTGTATCATGTCCCCAGTCTCTGATGATCTCTTGTATCATGTTTGTGGTCTCTGACGATCTCTTGTGGTCTCTGACTCCCTCATGTATCATGTCCGTGGTCTCTGACCATCTCTTGTATCATATCCATAGTCTCTGATTTTCTCTTGTATCATGTCCGCAGTCTCTGACCATCTCTTGTATCATGTCTGCAGTCTCTAACCCATCTCTTGTATCATGTCCGCAGTCTCTGACCATCTCTTGTATCACGTCCACAGTCTCTGACCATCTCTTGTATCACGTCCACAGTCTCTGACCATCTCTTGTATCATGTTCACAGTCTCTGACCATCTCTTGTATCATGTCCCCGGTCTCTGGTCATCTCTTGCATCATGTCTGCGGTCTCTGACCATCTCCTGTATCATGTTTGCAGTCTCTAACTACCTCCTGTATCATGTCTGCCGTCTTGGACCACCTCCTGCATTATGTCCTCAGTCTCTTACCATCTCCTGTATCATGTCTGAAGTCTCTGACTATCTCCTGTATCATGTCTGCAGTCTCTAACCATCTCTTGTATCATGTGCACAGTCTCTAACCATCTCCTGTATCATGTCTGCAGTCTCTGACCATCTCCTGTATCATGTCTGCAGTCTCTGACCATCTCCTGGATCACGTCCGTAGTCTCTGCCCATCTCTTGTATCTTGCCCGCAGTGTCTGACCATCCAATGTATCATGTCTGCAGTCTCTGATCATCTACTGTATCATGTCTGCAGTCTCTGACCATCTCTTGTATCATGTCTGCAGTCTCTGACCATCTATTGTATCATGTACTCAGTCTCTGACCATCTCCTGTATCATGTCTGCAGTCTCTGACCATCTCCTGTGTCATGCCCGCAGTCTCTCACCATCTACTGTATCATGTCTGCAGTGTCTGACCATCTCTTGTATCATGTCTGCAGTCTCAGACCATCTCCTGTATCATGTCCGCAGTCTCGGACCACATCCTCTATCATGTTTGCAGTCTCTGACTATCTCCTGTATCATGTCTGCAGTCTCTGACCATCTTCTGTATCATGTCCGCAGTCCCTGACCATCTCCTGTAGCATGTCTCCGATCTCTTACTCAAACTTAAGCACAATGATAATAGTATTAGCTATCTGTTTATGCCGAACGTAGGACTGTGCAGGGGAGGCAGAGAGTGTAAAAGGGGGCACTGTGATTAGAGAGACATAGGAGGGGGGGCAGACTGCAAGGGGGGCACTATGATGGGGGGGGCTGTGAAATGTGTCCAATAAATATTCTTGAAAACATTACATATTTTTGTGGGTGCTTTTAAAGTTGTGGGAGGGGGGTGCCAGATATAGGATCCGCCCTTGGTGCCAAATGCTCTAGGTACACCACTGCTAAGAGGTCAGTAGTACAATGTAGATGACACAACGTTTAGTTCATCAGGGTAGCATAAGGCTGTACTGTAAGGCTGGGGGGCCACCGCTACCTGATTATGTGATTTGTGCCAGGGCAAACCAGCCCTGGGTAGTCAGGCAGACATATGGGACAGTGCAACTGAGTCAGTGAGTAGGCACCAGTATGCAAAAGCCACATTCACATACCAATATACCAATGGCTGAGTGGTAAGCAGTCTGTGAGAGAGTAAAGCGCGATGTGCGGGATCATACAACACTGCTGTCACCTCAGTGTGCATATTACATCACAGTCACAGCAGAGTGCACACAGACCAGGTTCAAAGATCACTCTTCCCAGGGCTGCTGATATAAATCATGGGGCTCTGTACAGCCTACCTGACAGGATCCCCACACTCCTATAACGAAAATATTAAAACAATATTTTTGCTTTAAATTACACTAAAATCATTATTAGTGGACACAAACACAATACAACTTACAAACTACCTGCTAAATCTGTTAAAGAATAAAGATAAAACAGTATGAGTTTACAAATAAAGCTCTGTGGGCAAATGAGGTCTTGGGGCTCATTCACATGGGCACTGTGGCCTGTACTGTGTGAATCAGCATTTATTTATTTTTTTGTTATGTGGCTGGAGCTGTGTGCAGGCAGCCTATGTTACGCTATAGGGATGCAGAGGCTGTACGAATACAGCTGCAGGTCTGAATTTGACAGGCATGTGGGTACAGGTGTATGGTCCTGAATACAGACAGTGTGCATTCAGACACAATTTAGACTTGCGGCTGTGTTCATACAGCCACTGTGTCCCAATAGAGTAACAGGTGGCTCTCGCTGGACAATCAAACCACTTATTCAAGCAAGCTGTATGGGACAGAGAACCCGTGTGAATGAGCCCCTGATTTTTTTTTTTTAGATTTTTTTTCACAACACTGTTGGGGTGCTTTGGTGAAATATCGGAGGTCTAAACAGACCCACAATGTCTCACTTTTGAGAGTGTGGGTGTATGGCCCTGAACACATACAATGTGCATACAGGGTCACTTACCCACACCTGCACACATGTCAGATTAGGACCTGCAGCTGTGTTTATTCAACTGCTCCATCCCTATAGAGTTATTTTATACTTTTTTTTCACAACGCTGTTGGGGGGGTAAAATATCAGGTGTCTAAACAAACCCCTGATGTCTCACTTTTGAGACAGAGAAAGGACCTGAGTATATAAATTCCCGATCCTTTTCTCTGCAGTCTAGAATGAACTTTCAGGAAGCTCCCTGTACAGATGCTTCCTGTTCATTCACAAACTGAAGCATAGTGAACACAGTTTACTATTTTTAATTATGACTGACCACAGTACTGCTGGAGAGGAGGGGCAGTAATGAAACAGATTCCTCTGTGGTCCCTTCTGCAGCAAGCCAGAGGGAGAGAAAGGAGACACTGTCTTGGCAGAGCCACAAGGGGATTGGTTCCAGTAATTCTATTACTTGGACAGGATGCTCTAGAGGGGGGGGGGGGGGGGGGGGTTGGACCCTCGGTTCACGCCAACCATACGCAAATATGCGGCCTGAGCTTGAAGGGGTTGTACCGGGGTTGTACCGGGGTAATGCCTGCAGCTGCAGGCATCACCCCAGTACTGTTTTTAGAGCTGGCATTTGGCTTTCTTGGGATAACAATCGATGCGGCTAAGAAGCCGCTTGGCTGTTATCCCAAGCAGCGAGAGGTCTGGCCAGAGACACAAACGAAGCCAGAATCGGCTTTGATCGGGTCTCGGATCTGGTAACCCAGAAGCGATGTCATGATATCACTGCCGGTTTACAGAAGACTTAAAGGAGCCAAATGTAGTGTTTTGAATGCTTTTAAGTGCAAAGGAGGGATTTGGGGTCTTAGAGACCCCAGATCCCTCTCTAAAGAGTACCTATCGCTGCTTACTAATGTCACAAGGAAAGTTTCCATTCCTTCTGACAATAAAAGTGATCAGAACTTTTTTTTTAAAAGGGACAGTGTAAAAATACATACATAAATAAATAAAGAAAATAAATAAGAAAAACATTTTTTTATAGCACCCTTTCCTTCCGTGATCGCACGCAGAAACGAATGGTTATGTACGTCACAACCGCAAATGTAAACAGTGTTCAAAACACACATGTGAGGTATCGCCACAATCGTTAGAGTAAAATAAATAATTCTAGAACAAGACCTCCTCTGTAACTCTAAACTGGTAAAATGTAGAAATTTTTAAATCGTCGCTTATGGAGATTTTTAAGTACCATCTTTTTTCGCCATCCCATGAGAGTACACAATTTTAAAGCATGAAATGTTAGGTATCTCTTTACTTGGAGTAACATTATCTTTCACATTATACAAAAAAATTGGGCTAACTTTTCTGTTTTGGTCTCTTAATTCATGAAAGTGTACTTTTTCCCCAAAAAATTGTGTTTGAAAGACTGCTACGAAAAAACTGTGTGACATAAAATATTGCAATGATTGCCATTTTATTCTCTAGGGCCTCTGCTAATATATATTGTAGCACCCTACAAGGTAGGTGCTAGGTAAAGTATAGTGGGCCTTGTCTGCTTATCAGCAGGGCCATGATTTTCAGCTGGGCTGTCATGTCTCCCAGGTGTGGCTGTTGAGATTGGGGAGCCTCCCCCACTGTGCTCAATGAGAGGGCTCTCAGTGGGCAGTGGAGGAAACCCAACCAATGGCACACTTAGGCCTATATCTACCCCAGAAAGGCAGATTCTGCCACATAGCATTCTGGGGGTGGGTATAAGTTTGAGGGGAGCACATGATGCAGCGTCTTTGGTGGTAGGCAGAGTCCCAGGAGGGAGCGTACGGCTGTCTCTCCTTCTGTCAGAGGAATCAGGTGTCCCAGGAGGCTTGCCTAGTGAGAGGGGACAGAGGGCTGAGCTGCAGAGAGGATCTGATGCGGAGGACCAGCGGAGGACCAGCGGGGCTGAGAGGGATCCAGTTTCAGGAAAGCATTCCCAGTTTGTGAGTACTTCAAACTGCTCCTGGGGGTCCTGAAGTGTTAAATTGTACAGCGTGCAGTGTGCAGTGTACAGTGTTGAGAGTTGCAGCAGCAGAAGCAGTATACAGAGGCTACCTCAGTCAGGAAGGACTGGTGAGCAGTGTTCAGGACTTTTGAGCTAACCAGAGTGTTCAAGTGCAGTTCAGCAAGTCAGTGTTTTTCAAGCGCCAGCAAGCTTTGGTCGGCATCCAGCTGGCGTCAAGACAGCGCTGAAAGGCATTTTTCCTCAAAGTGTCCCATTTGTACCTAGTTGAGCCAGAGGAGTATCCCACTCATTCCCTTCTCCCATCCTCAGAATAAAATAAACAAAACAAACCAAAGATGTCGGACTGGTCTTTGACTCAAATCTTACCCTTGGGTATTCAGCTTAAAGGGGCTGCTGGCGTTTCCGGTAACCATGGCAGACCCACATCAGACCCAATGCCTGGAAATCCTGCTATATATATATATATATATATATATATATATATATAAATGTTTGGGGCATCAAATGTCAAAAAAAGGCCTAGGCGTGAAGGGGTTAATCTGCATTGTATGTGGAGGAGACAACCATGTGACCACAGTCTGAAAGGCCTTACAGAAAAGGTTGCAGGAGACAGGTGCATAGATCTAGTGATCCTGCTGCAGCCAGCCAATTACCAACTTAGGTAATTATTTTTCCCTATCTGTGCAAACCTAGACTAAGGCATTCAACCCTTGCATTTTGGGGGTCCATTGTAGGTTCTGTTTCTGCCTGCTTAGCTGGGAATCTACCCGCTGATCCTCGCTGAGCAGCCAGATGGCAGAGCAGACACAGACACAGCCCGCTATCCTCTATGGGTGGTTGGATATAAATGGACAGCCTGTCCGTTTACACCCAACTGCCATCCGATGCGATCTGCCAGACGGATGGGGAACACATCTCCATCCACCTGATTTTAGCAGAAAGGACTGGATTGAATGTCGGCGGGTGTCAATGGATATAATGGATACACCTGCCACTCCGTAGAGGAGACTGGAGGGTCCGATTGGGTCCACCTGAAAAACTGACAGATGGACCCTGTCTGTCCAGGGTGTGAAAGAGCTCTTAAACTATGGTAGATGTCCACTAAAGTCCTCCAAACAATACTGTCTTGGTAAATGGTTTCTGATTGGTCTGTGCTCATGAAAGCCCAGTTTCACTCCAGCGAAGAAACTACAAAATAAATGTCCAACAAAATAAAAAACAAGCACTATAACATATAATAACACAAATAAAGATGCAAGATACATTTTTTCACATAAATAGAGCTTCATTTGGGGTTTTTATTTTTTGCTAAACAAACAAAAAAAGACAGAACATTTTGAAAAAAGAAAAAACAATTTTCATAGTTTTCTATAAAATTTTGCAAACAGGTGATTTTTCTCCTTCACGGATGTGTGCTGATGAGGCTGCACTGATGGGCACTGATGAAGCTGCACTGATAGGCACTGATAAGGCGTCACTGATAGTTGGCACTAATGGGCACTGATTAAGAGGTACTGATGAGGCTGCACTGATAGGTGGCACTGATGGGCACTGATAGGCAGCACTGAAGGGCACTGATAGGCATTGATAGGTGGCACCGATGGGCACTGGTAGGTGACACTGATAGGCAGCTGTCAGCGTGAGAAAAAAAAAGCCCATTACCAGCTTCTGTTTACATCACGTGATCAGTTGTCATTAGCTGACAGCTAATCACGTGGTAAGGGACTGGCCCCTTTCTCCGATCTGTGAGCAGCCGAGCCTCATGGACTCACTGATCATAGAGCGAGCCGCGCACGCCCCGCAGGGGGCATGCAGGCAGCGCATGCTCGGGAGGACATACATGGACACCCTCCTGGCAATTTAGGCCCGTCCTTTAGGCCTGTCCTTTTTTATTGGCTTTTGGAATTTACAAATGCAGCAATTTAGAAATTGGATGAAAGGTTTAGCATTGGGAAATACTTTTTGATTGATTAGTACTGCATTTTCTATACAGCTATATAGATCAGATCAAAATGAGGAACACATGAAGAGGAAAGAGGGGCTGAGGGACTTTGTTCCAAATCAGGGACAGTCCCACGAAGGCAGGGACAGTCGGGAGGTACAGTATGCGAATGTCAGTCGGTTTTTATATAAAGGTGTGTACGGGGTTTAGGAAGGCAGGGACAGTCGGGAGGTGCAGGATGCGAATGTCGGTCGGTTTTTATACAAAGGTGTGTACAGGGTTTAGGAAGGCAGGAAAAGACGGGAGGTATGCGAATGTCGGTCGGTTTTTATACAAAGGTGTGTACGGGGTTTAGGAAGGCAGGGACAGTCGGGAGGTATGCGAATGTCGATCGGTTTTTATACAAAGGTGTGTACGGGGTTTAGGAACGCAGGGACAGTCGGGAGGTATGCGAATGTCGGTCGGTTTTTATACAAAGGTGTGTACGGGGTTTAGGAAGGCAGGGACAGTCGGGAGGTATGCGAATGTCGATCGGTTTTTATACAAAGGTGTGTACGGGCTTTAGGAAGGCAGGGACAGTCGGGAGGTATGCGAATGTCGGTCGGTTTTTATACAAAGGTGTGTACGGGGTTTAGGAACGCAGGGACAGTCGGGAGGTATGCGAATGTCGGTCGGTTTTTATGCAAAGGTGTGTACGGGGTTTAGGAAGGCAGGGACAGTCGGGAGGTATGCGAATGTCGATCGGTTTTTATACAAAGGTGTGTACGGGCTTTAGGAAGGCAGGAAAAGACGGGAGGTATGCGATTGTCGGTCTGTTTTTATACAAAGGCGTGTACGGGCTTTAGGAACGCAGGGACAGTCGGGAGGTATGCGAATGTCTGTCGGTTTTTATACAAAGGGACAGTCGGGAGGTATGCGAATGTCGGTCGGTTTTTATACAAAGGTGTGTACGGGGTTTAGGAAGGCAGGGACAGTCGGGGGGGGGGGGGGGGGGGTATGCGAATGTTGGTCGGTTTTTATACAAAGGTGTGTACGGGGTTTAGGAAGGCAGGGACAGTCGGGAGGTATGCGAATGTCGGTTGGTTTTTATACAAAGGTGTGTACAGGGTTTAGGAAGGCAGGGACAGTCGGGAGGTATGCGAATGTTGGTTGTTTTTTTTAGAAAGGTGTGTACAGGGTTTAGGAAGGCAGGGACAATCGGGAAGTATGCAAATGTCAGTCGGTTTTTATACAAAGGTGTGTACGAGCTTTAGGAAGGCAGGGACAATCGGGAAGTATGCAAATGTCGGTCGGTTTTTATACAAAGGTGCGTACGGGGTTTAGGAAGGCAGGGACAGTCGGGAGGTATGCGAATGTCGGTCGGTGTTTATACAAAGGTGTGTACGGGGTTTAGGAATGCAGGGACAGTCGGGAGGTATGCAAATGTTGGTTGGTGTTTATACAAAGGTGTGTACAGGGTTTAGGAAGGCAGGGACAGTCCGGAGGTATGCAAATGTTGGTCGGTTTTTATACAAAGGTGTGTACGGGGTTTAGGAAGGCAGGGACAGTCGGGAGGTATGCGAATGTCGGTCGGTTTTTATACAAAGGTGTGTACAGGGTTTAGGAATGCAGGGACAGTCGGGAGGTATGCGAATGTCAGTCAGTTTTTATACAAAGGTGTGTACGGGGTTTAGGAATGCAGGGACAGTCGGGAGGTATGCGAATGTTGGTCGTTTTTTTTTAGAAAGGTGTGTACGGGGTTTAGGAAGGCAGGGATAGTCCGGAGGTATGTGAATGTCAGTCGGTTTTTATACAAAGGTGTGTACGGGGTTTAGGAAGGCAGGGACAGTCAGGAGGTATGCGAATGTCGGTCGGTTTTTATACAAAGGTGTGTACAGGCTTTAGGAAGGCAGGGACAATCGGGAAGTATGTGAATGTAGGTCGGTTTTTATACAAAGGTGCGTACAGGGTTTAGAAAGGCAGGGACAGTCGGGAGGTATGTGAATGTAGGTTGGTTTTTATACAAAGGTGTGTACGGGGTTTAGGAAGGCAGGGACAGTCGGGAGGTATGTGAATGTAGGTTGGTTTTTATACAAAGGTGTGTACGGGGTTTAGGAAGGCAGGGACAGTCGGGAGGTATGCGAATGTTGGTCGGTTTTTATACAAAGGTGTGTACGGGGTTTAGGAACGCAGGGACAGTCGGGAGGTATGCGAATGTTGGTCGTTTTTTTTAGAAAGGTGTGTACGGGGTTTAGGGAGGCAGGGACAGTCGGGGGGGTATGCGAATGTCGGTCGGTTTTTATACAAAGGTGTGTATGGGGTTTAGGAAGGCAGGGACAGTCGGGAGGTATGTGAATGTAGGTTGGTTTTTATAGAAAGGTGTGTACGGGGTTTAGGAATAGTGATGTCGCGAACCTAAAATTCGCCGTTCGCGAACGGCGAACGCGAACATCGGCAAATGTTCGCGAACCGGCGAACCGGGCGAACCGCCATAGACTTTAATAGGCAGGCGAATTTTAAAACCCACAGGGACTCTTTCTGGCCACAATAGTAATGGAAAAGTTGTTTCAAGGGGACAAACACCTGGACTGTGGCATGCCGGAGAGGGATCACACAAAAAAAAGTTCTTAAAAATTGTAATTTTTTGATAGAGAGCCAATTATTGGAAAAATTAAAAAAAAAAAAAAAAAAAAAAAATTTCTTTGGATTTAGCATCTGGGGGGTCTAAAAAGTGTACCTGTGAAGTTTCAGCTCTGTAGCATGTCCAGAACCAGAAAAAAAATAGAATTAGGGTTAGGGCTAGGGTTAGGGTTAGGGCTAGGGTTAGGGTTAGGGCTAGGGTTATTTTTATGGCTAGGCTTAGAGGGTTAGGGTTAGGGTTAAGGTTAGAGGGTTAGGGTTATGGTTAGAGGGTTAGGGTTAGGTTTAGTGTTATTTTTTTTCTGGTTCTGGACATGCTACAGAGCTGAAACTTCACAGGTACACTTTTCAGACCCCCCAGACAATAAATCCAAAGAATTTTTTTTTTTTTTTTTTTCAATAATTGGCACTCTATCAAAAATGACAATTTTTAAGAACTTTTTTTGTGTGAAGTTTCAGCTCTGTAGCATGTCCAGAACCAGAAACAAAAGATAATTTTTCAGTAGAGCAGGGACACCTGGACTGTGGCATGCCGGAGGGGGATCCATGGCAAAACGCCCATGGAAAATTACGTAGTTGACGCAGAGTCGGGTTTTGATCCATAAAGGGCATATATCACCTAACATTCCTAAATTGTTTGGAATAACGTGCTTTAAAACATCCAGTGTGTGAATACGATCAGGTATGATGTTTTATCGGTCAAGTAGTGTAAGGGTTACGCCCGCTTCACAGTGACAGACCGAACTCTGACAGACCAAACTCCCCGTTTAACAACAGTCAGTCAGTCAGTCCATTTGCACAACCGCAAACTCCCCATTTGCACAAGGTTGGATACCAAGCTAGCCATGTCCCGTTCCTTGTCCTCACTGACATCATTGAAGGTCTCTTCCTCCACCCAGCCACGGACAACACCAAGGGTCCCCGAAAGGTGACAACAAGCCCCCTGGGACGCCTGCTGTGGCTGGTATTCCACCTCCTCAAAGCCACCTTCCTCCTCTGACTTCTCTTCTTCAGACTCCTCTCTCTGCGTTGCCACAGGTCCAGCAATTGACAACGACAAGGCTGCTTCTGGTGGTGATGGGGACCACAACTCTTCCTCTTCATGCTCATCTACAGCCTGATCCAGTACTCTTCGCAGGGCATGCTCCAGAAAAAATGCATATGGGATGAGGTCGATGATGTTGCCTTGGGTTCGACTGACCACCAGGGTTGTCACCTCCGCAAAAGGACGCATGAGCCTACAGCCATTGTTCATGAGCATTCAGTAACGCGGCCAAAAAATACCCAGCTCCGCAGAAAGAATGAAAGAAAACAAATGTTTTTTCTATGAAAAATTATCCTGCGGATCGCTTTTGGTCTGTACACAATGAAGCAACAACCTTATCATCTGGGGTGTGCCAACACAATCCTAGAGGTGATCGCTTCATTGTGATACGCAAGCCCCTTCACCACGACAAGGTAATGATCACGAAGGGGAATTGACACATGTATGTGCCTTTTTTTTTGTTTTTTGTTTTTTTGCAGCCACAGTGTAGCACCAGAGGCCAGAAAAATTAGGCATGTACACATGCATGAAAAAGTAAGTATTGTTGCAGCCGCTGCTGTAGCAGCGGCCTGAAAAATTGAGGTTTTAAGGCAGAAAGTGCACTAAAACATTGCGGCTTGAACCGTAGTTGGTGGCGGAGACGTCACGTAAGTCATCCGGCATGCAGAGAATGATTATATACAGCAGCGTGTGGACCATTTTTAGGCCAAGGCATCTCAGTCATCACCAGGCCTTTTTTAGTCAAATGCATCCCCCACTGTCAGTCCCTTCGGGATCCATGCCTCATTCATCTTAATAAACGTGAGGTAATCAAGACTTTTTTGACCTAGGCGACTTCTCTTCTCAGTGACAATACCTCCTGCTGCGCTGAAGGTCCTTTCTGACAGCACACTTGAAGCGGGGCAGGCCAGAAGTTCAATGGCAAATTGGGATAGCTCAGGCCACAGGTCAAGCCTGCACACCCAGTAGTCAAGGGGTTCATCGCTCCTTAGAGTGTCGATATCTGCAGTTAAGGCAAGGTAGTCTGCTACCTGTCGGTCGAGTCGTTCTCTGAGGGTGGACCCCGAAGGGCTGTGGCGATGCATAGGACTAAAAAATCTCTGCATGTCCTCCATCAACAAGACGTCTGTAAAGCGTCCTGTCCTTGCCGGCGTGGTTGTGGTGGTAGGAGGAGGATTACTTTCACCTCTTCCCCTGTTGGATTCCCGTTGTGCTGTGACATCACCCTTATATGCTGTGTAAAGCATACTTTTTAACTTATTTTGTAGCTGCTGCATCCTTTGCGACTGCCGGTAATTGGGTAACATATCACAGACTTTCTGCTTATACCGGGGGTCTAGTAGCGTGGCCACCCAGTACAGGTCGTTCTCCTTCAGCCTTTTTATACGAGGGTCCCTCAACAGGCATGACAGCATGAAAGACCGCATTTGCACAAGGTTGGATGCCGAGCTACTCATGTCCAATTCCTCGTCCTCACTGATGTCATTGAAGGTGTGTTCTTCCCCCCAGCCACGTACAACACCACGGGTACCAGATAGGTGACAACGAGCACCCTGGGATGCCTGCTGTGGTTGGTGTTCCTCCTCCTCAAAGCCACATTCCTCCTCTGACTCCTCTTCCTCACACTCCTCTTCCAGTGTTGCCGCAGGTCCAGCAAGCGATGGTAAGGCTGTTTCTGGTGGTGGTGATGGTGACCACAACTCTTCCTCTTCCTCTTCACGCTCATCTACGGCCTGATCCAGCACTCTTCGCAGGGCACGCTCCATTAAAAAAACATATGGGATGATGTCGCTAATGGTGCCTTCGGTGCGACTCACTAGGTTTGTCACCTCCTCAAAAGGACGCATGAGCCTACAGGCATTGCGCATGAGCGTCCAGTAACGTGGCAAAAAAATACCCAGCTCCGCAGAGGCTGTCCTAGCACCCCGGTCATACAAATACTCGTTGACCGCTTTTTCTTGTTGGAGCAGGCGGTCGAACATTAGCAGTGTTGAATTCCAACGTGTCGGGCTGTCGCAAATCAAGCGCCTCACTGGCATGTTGTTTCGCCGCTGAATATCTGCAAAGTGCGCCATGGCCGTGTAGGAACGCCTGAAATGGCCACACACCTTCCTGGCCTGCTTGAGGAGGTCCTGAAAGCCTGGGTACTTCTGCACAAAACGTTGCACAATCAGATTCAACACATGTGCCATGCACGGCACATGTGTCAACTTGCCCAAATTCAATGCCGCCAACAAATTGCTGCCGTTGTCACACACCACTTTGCCGATCTCCACTTGGTGCGGGGTCAGCCACTGATCCACCTGTGCGTTCAGGGCGGACAGTAGTGCTGGTCCGGTGTGACTCTCTGCTTTCAGGCAAGTCAACCCCAAGACAGCGTGACACTGTCGTATCCAGCATGTGGAATAGCCCCTGGGGAGCTGGGGGGGTGCAGTTGGTGTGGAGCAAGACGCAACAGCAGAAGAGGACTCAGCCGAGGAGGTTAGCAAAGAGGATGGAGTAGGAGGAGTAGAGGAGGTGGCAGCAGGCCTGCCTGCAAGTCGTGGCGGTGTCACCAACTCCTCTGCAGCAGAGCCACGCATTCCATGCTTGGCAGCCGCCAGCAGGTTTACCCAATGCGCAGTGTAAGTTATATACCTGCCCTGACCGTGCTTTGCAGACCAGCTATCAGTGGTCAGATGGACCCTTGCCCCAACACTGTGTGCCAGACGGGACATGATTTCCTTTTCCACAATAGAGTACAGGTTGGGGATTGCCTTTTGTGAAAAATAATTTCGGCCGGGTACCTTCCACTGCGGTGTCCCAATAGCGACAAATTTTTTGAAGGCCTCAGACTCCACCAGCTTGTATGGTAAAAGCTGGCGGGCTAAGAGTTCCGACAAGCCAGCTGTCAGACGCCGGGCAAGGGGGTGACTCTGTGAGATTGGCTTCTTACGCTCAAACATTTCCTTGACAGACACCTGACTGTGGGCAGGTGAGCAGGAACTGCTGAAGGTGAGAGGCGGAGGGGTGGGTTGTTGATAGGGGGCATGGAGGACAGCAGTGGTTGACGTGGCTGAAGATGCTGGACCAGGAGGAGGATGGTGGCTTTTAGTTTGTGTGCTGCTTTTACTCATGTGTTGATCCCATAGGCGTTTGTGATGTGAGATCATGTGCCTTCGCAAAGCAGTTGTACCTAGGTGGGTGTTGGACTTCCCACGACTCAGTTTCTTTTGGCACAGGTTACAAATGGCATCGCTGATATCAGAGGCAGACACACAAAAAAAATGCCACACTGCTGAGCTTTGCAAGGACGGCATTCTGGTGGTGGCAACAGCTTGCGTTGATTGGCGTGCTGTCTGTCTGTGCCGAATCTACATGCTGTCTGACTGTGCCACTAGCTCCTTGCGATGACCTCCTCCCCCTGCTTCCAACTCGTCTCCTCCTCCTATCTGTCTCCCCATCTGAACTTTCCCCCTCTTCTTCTGCTCTTCGAGCAGGCACCCAGGTGACATCCACAGACACATCGTCATCATCAGCCGCTTCACTTGACAACTCAGCAAAGGCAGCAGCAGCAGGTACAACATCATCATCATCATCATCATCATCATCACAATGTACGTCCATGTGTATAATGCTGCCTGACTGAGACATATCCCCGTTATCTACATCCTCTGGCACTAATAGTTGCGCATCACTTATTTCTTCAAACTGATGTGAAAATAACTCCTCTGATGGATCAAGTGAAGCGGCTGTGGTGCTAGTGTTGGTGGTGGTGCCGGCGGGCTGGCGAGTGGTAAATTGAGAGGTGCCCGAAGCTGAGCTGGAGGAGGATGGTACATTAAGGTTCCGAGCGGAAGCTGTAGACGATTGGGTGTCCCTTGTAAGCCAGTCAACTATGGCCTCAGAATTTTTTGAGTTCAGGGTCTGTGGTGGCCTCTGAACACTGGGCATTATTCTAGGGCCTAAGGAAATCACAGCACCACGACCACGACGGCCCTTGCGGGGTGGCCTGCCTCTGCCTGTCATTTTTTTTAATGTGTTGTTACTGTTGTACTATGAGTGCAAGCTGCTGTGCCACCTTATATATCAGTGGTGGGTGGGCAGTGGCACAGTACACTCTCTGTGGACCTGACAGCAGTCACTGGCACCCAGGCAACTGCAATTTAAAAAATATATATTTTTTTTTTTACTTTGCAAGCTGCTGTGCCACCTTATATATCAGTGGTGGGTGGGCAGTGGCACAGTACACTCTCTGTGGACCTGACAGCAGTCACTGGCACCCAGGCAACTGCAATTTAAAAAATATATATATATTTTTTTTACTTTGCAAGCTGCTGTGCCACCTTATATATCAGTGGTGGGTGGGCAGTGGCACAGTACACTCTCTGTGGACCTGACAGCAGTCACTGGCACCCAGGCAACTGCAATTTAAAAAAATATATATTTTTTTTTACTTTGCAAGCTGCTGTGCCACCTTATATATCAGTGGTGGGTGGGCAGTGGCACAGTACACTCTCTGTGGACCTGACAGCAGTCACTGGCACCCAGGCAACTGCAATTTAAAAAAAATATATATTTTTTTTTACTTTGCAAGCTGCTGTGCCACCTTATATATCAGTGGTGGGTGGGCACACAGTGGCACTGCAGTGGGCACAGTACACTCTGTGGACCTGACAGTCACTGGCAGCCCAGGCAACTGCAATAATAAAAAATATTTTTTTTTTTCAATTTATTGCAACAAGATGCTGTGCCACCGTATATATATCAGTGGTGGGCAGTGCACTGCAGTGGGTACAGTGCACTCTGTGGACCTGACACAGCACTCACTGCAATTATGACAGAGGAAAAAACAAATATTTTTTAAAATGCCAGGTACTGTGCCTGTGCCACCCGAAATGAGTGTGGTGTGCACACAGTACAGTCTGTGGTAGGTCTGTGGCCTCTCACACACAGCGGGCAGGCAACTGCAGTCACAGTGTACAATATATATATATATATATATATATATATATATATATAGAAAAAACTCTATTACCTTACCAGCCCTTAAAAGGGCTTTTGGGGACGCTAAATATATATATATATGTATATATATAAATAAAAAAAAAAAACCTCAATTACCAGCCCTTAAAAGGGCTTTTGGGGACACTAGATAGATAGATAGATAGATAGATAGATATATATATAAGAAGAAACAACTCAATTACCAGCCCTTAAAGGGCTTTTGGGGACGCTAGATATATATATATATATATATATATATATATATATATAAAAAAATTACACAAATACCAGCCCTTAGAAGGGCTTTTTGGGGTGCTGTCCTTACAGCAGTAGTGGACCAAGAACACTGCAAGACCAGGAACACTGACTAAGGCTGGCCATACACCATACAATTTTCTTATTCAATTTCCTTTAGATTTACCTTCAACTATGTAGTGCAAGGGCCTGCCTGATTGCATACAAATTGAAAGTGTTCAGGTTTGAACTTATATTATCTGGTTTTGGTAAATCTAAAGGAAAGTTGAACAAGAAAATTGTATAGTGTATGGCCAGCCTAACTGTCCCTAGCTTAACAGCAACAGCAGCAGCAGCAGCAGCAGCAGCAGCAGCAGCAGCAGCAGCAGCAGCTCTCTCCCTACTCTCACTACACACACTGCTTCAGAATGATCTAAGATGGATGCTGCCCTTGCTTATTTATAGGAGGTGGGAGGGTGTGGGAGGGAGGTATGCTGATTGGCTGGAAATGTGTCTGCTGACTGTGAGGTTCAGGGTCAAAGTTTGCCTCAATGATGTATTATGGGGGGCGGACCGAACATCGCATATGTTCGCCCGCAGCGGCGAACGCGAACATGCGAAGTTCGCCGGGAACTGTCCGCCGGCGAACAGTTCTATACATCTCTATTTAGGAAGGCAGGGACAGTCGGGAGGTATGCGAATGTCAGTCGGTTTTTATACAAAGGTGTGTACAAGGTTTAGGAAGGCAGGGACAGTCGGGAGGTATGCGAATGTTGGTCGGTTTTTATACAAAGGTGTGTACGGGGTTTAGGAACGCAGGGACAGTCGGGAGGTATGCGAATGTTGGTCGTTTTTTTTAGAAAGGTGTGTACGGGGTTTAGGGAGGCAGGGACAGTCAGGGGGGTATGCGAATGTCGGTCGGTTTTTATACAAAGGTGTGTACGGGGTTTAGGAACGCAGGGACAGTCGGGAGGTATGCGAATGTTGGTAGTTTTTTTTTTTAGAAAGGTGTGTATGGGGTTTAGGGAGGCAGGGACAGTCGGGAGGTATGCGAATGTCGGCCGGTTTTTATACAAAGGTGTGTACGGGGTTTAGGAAGGCAGGGACAGTCGGGAGGTATGCGAATGTCGGTAGGTTTTTATACAAAGGTGTGTACGGGGTTTAGGAACGCAGGGACAGTCGGGAGGTATGCGAATGTCAGTCGGTTTTTATACAAAGGTGTGTATGGGCTTTAGGAAGGCAGGAACAGTCGGGAGGTATGTGAATGTCGGCCGGTTTTTATACAAAGGTGTGTACGGGGTTTAGGAACACAGGGACAGTCGGGAGGTATGCGAATGTTGGTCGTTTTTTTTAGAAAGGTGTGTACGGGGTTTAGGGAGGCAGGGACAGTCAGGGGGGGTATGCGAATGTCGGTCGGTTTTTATACAAAGGTGTGTACGGGGTTTAGGAAGGCAGGGACAGTCGGGAGGTATGTGAATGTAGGTTGGTTTTTATACAAAGGTGTGTACGGGGTTTAGGAAGGCAGGGACAGTCGGGAGGTATGCGAATGTCGGTCGGTTTTTATAGAAAAGTGTGTACGGGGTTTAGGAAGGCAGGGACAGTCGGGAGGTATGGGAATGTAGGTTGGTTTTTATACAAAGGTGTGTACGGGGTTTAGGAACGCAGGGACAGTCGGGAGGTATGCGAATGTCGGTCGGTTTTTATACAAAGGTGTGTACGGGGTTTAGGAACGCAGGGACAGTCGGGAGGTATGCGAATGTCGGTCGGTTTTTATACAAAGGTGTGTACGGGGTTTAGGAAGGCAGGGACAGTCGGGAGGTATGTGAATGTAGGTTGGTTTTTATACAAAGGTGTGTACGGGGTTTAGGAAGGCAGGGACAGTTGGGAGGTATGCGAATGTCGGTCGGTTTTTATAGAAAAGTGTGTACGGGGTTTAGGAAGGCAGGGACAGTCGGGAGGTATGTGAATGTAGGTTGGTTTTCATACAAAGGTGGGTACGGGGTTTAGGAACGCAGGGACAGTCGGGAGGTATGCGAATGTTGGTCGTTTTTTTTTTTAGAAAGGTGTGTACGGGGTTTAGGGAGGCAGGGACAGTCGGGGGGGTATGCGAATGTCGGTCGGTGTTTATACAAAGGTGTGTACGGGGTTTAGGAAGGCAGGGACAGTCGGGAGGTATGCGAATGTCGGTCGGTTTTTATACAAAGGTGTGTATGGGGTTTAAGAAGGCAGGGACAGTCGGGAGGTATGCGAATGTCGGTCGGTTTTTATACAAAGGTGTGTATGGGCTTTAGGAAGGCAGGAACAGTCAGGAGGTATGTGAATGTCAGTCGGTTTTTATACAAAGGTGTGTATGGGCTTTAGGAAGGCAGGAACAGTCGGGAGGTATGTGAATGTCGGCCGGTTTTTATACAAAGTTGTGTACGGGGTTTAGGAAGGCAGGGACAGTCGGGAGGTATGTGAATGTCGGCCGGTTTTTATACAAAGGTGTGTACGGGGTTTAGGAAGGCAGGGACAGTCGGGAGGTACAGTATGCGATTGTCGGTCTGTTTTTATACAAAGGCGTGTACGGGGTTTAGGAACGCAGGGACAGTCGGGAGGTATGCGAATGTCGGTCGGTTTTTATACAAAGGTGTGTACGGGCTTTAGGAAGGCAGGGACAGTCGGGAGGTATGCGAATGTTGGTCGGTTTTTATACAAAGGTGTGTACGGGGTTTAGGAACGCAGAGACAGTCGGGAGGTATGCGAATGTTGGTCGTTTTTTTTTTAGAAAGGTGTGTACGGGGTTTAGGGAGGCAGGGACAGTCGGGGGGTATGCGAATGTCGGTCGGTGTTTATACAAAGGTGTGTACGGGGTTTAGGAAGGCAGGGACAGTCAGGAGGTATGCGAATGTCGGTCGGTTTTTATACAAAGGTGTGTATGGGGTTTAAGAAGGCAGGGACAGTCGGGAGGTATGCGAATGTCGGTCGGTTTTTATAGAAAGGTGTGTACGGGGTTTAGGAACGCAGGGACAGTCGGGAGGTATGCGAATGTTGGTCGTTTTTTTTAGAAAGGTGTGTACGGGGTTTAGGGAGGCAGGGACAGTCGCGGGGTATGCGAATGTCGGTCGGTTTTTATACAAAGGTGTGTACGGGGTTTAGGAAGGCAGGGACAGTCAGGAGGTATGCGAATGTCGGTCGGTTTTTATACAAAGGTGTGTATGGGGTTTAAGAAGGCAGGGACAGTCGGGAGGTATGCGAATGTCGGTCGGTTTTTATACAAAGGTGTGTACGGGGTTTAGGAAGGCAGGGACAGTCGGGAGGTATGTGAATGTAGGTTGGTTTTTATACAAAGGTGTGTACGGGGTTTAGGAAGGCAGGGACAGTTGGGAGGTATGCGAATGTCGGTCGGTTTTTATAGAAAAGTGTGTACGGGGTTTAGGAAGGCAGGGACAGTCGGGAGGTATGTGAATGTAGGTTGGTTTTCATACAAAGGTGGGTACGGGGTTTAGGAACGCAGGGACAGTCGGGAGGTATGCGAATGTTGGTCGTTTTTTTTTTTAGAAAGGTGTGTACGGGGTTTAGGGAGGCAGGGACAGTCGGGGGGGTATGCGAATGTCGGTCGGTGTTTATACAAAGGTGTGTACGGGGTTTAGGAAGGCAGGGACAGTCGGGAGGTATGCGAATGTCGGTCGGTTTTTATACAAAGGTGTGTATGGGGTTTAAGAAGGCAGGGACAGTCGGGAGGTATGCGAATGTCGGTCGGTTTTTATACAAAGGTGTGTATGGGCTTTAGGAAGGCAGGAACAGTCAGGAGGTATGTGAATGTCAGTCGGTTTTTATACAAAGGTGTGTATGGGCTTTAGGAAGGCAGGAACAGTCGGGAGGTATGTGAATGTCGGCCGGTTTTTATACAAAGTTGTGTACGGGGTTTAGGAAGGCAGGGACAGTCGGGAGGTATGTGAATGTCGGCCGGTTTTTATACAAAGGTGTGTACGGGGTTTAGGAAGGCAGGGACAGTCGGGAGGTACAGTATGCGATTGTCGGTCTGTTTTTATACAAAGGCGTGTACGGGGTTTAGGAACGCAGGGACAGTCGGGAGGTATGCGAATGTCGGTCGGTTTTTATACAAAGGTGTGTACGGGCTTTAGGAAGGCAGGGACAGTCGGGAGGTATGCGAATGTTGGTCGGTTTTTATACAAAGGTGTGTACGGGGTTTAGGAACGCAGAGACAGTCGGGAGGTATGCGAATGTTGGTCGTTTTTTTTTTAGAAAGGTGTGTACGGGGTTTAGGGAGGCAGGGACAGTCGGGGGGTATGCGAATGTCGGTCGGTGTTTATACAAAGGTGTGTACGGGGTTTAGGAAGGCAGGGACAGTCAGGAGGTATGCGAATGTCGGTCGGTTTTTATACAAAGGTGTGTATGGGGTTTAAGAAGGCAGGGACAGTCGGGAGGTATGCGAATGTCGGTCGGTTTTTATAGAAAGGTGTGTACGGGGTTTAGGAACGCAGGGACAGTCGGGAGGTATGCGAATGTTGGTCGTTTTTTTTAGAAAGGTGTGTACGGGGTTTAGGGAGGCAGGGACAGTCGCGGGGTATGCGAATGTCGGTCGGTTTTTATACAAAGGTGTGTACGGGGTTTAGGAAGGCAGGGACAGTCAGGAGGTATGCGAATGTCGGTCGGTTTTTATACAAAGGTGTGTATGGGGTTTAAGAAGGCAGGGACAGTCGGGAGGTATGCGAATGTCGGTCGGTTTTTATACAAAGGTGTGTATGGGGTTTAAGAAGGCAGGGACAGTCGGGAGGTATGCGAATGTCAGTCGGTTTTTATACAAAGTATGTGAATGTCGGCCGGTTTTTATACAAAGGTGTGTACAGGGTTTAGGAAGGCAGGGACAGTCGGGAGGTATGCGAATGTCGGCTGGTTTTTATACAAAGGTGTGTACGGGGTTTAGGAACGCAGGGACAGTCGGGAGGTATTCGAATGTTGGTCGTTTTTTTTTTAGAAAGGTGTGTACGGGGTTTAGGGAGGCAGGGACAGTCGGGGGGGTATGCGAATGTCGGTCAGTGTTTATACAAAGGTGTGTACGGGGTTTAGGAAGGCAGGGACAGTCGGGAGGTATGCGAATGTCGGTCGGTTTTTATACAAAGGTGTGTATGGGGTTTAAGAAGGCAGGGACAGTCGGGAGGTATGCGAATGTCGGTAGGTTTTTATACAAAGGTGTGTACGGGGTTTAGGAACGCAGGGACAGTCGGGAGGTATGCGAATGTTGGTCGTTTTTTTTAGAAAGGTGTGTACGGGGTTTAGGGAGGCAGGGACAGTCGGGGGGGTATGCGAATGTCGGTCGGTTTTTATACAAAGGTGTGTACGGGGTTTAGGAAGGCAGGGACAGTCAGGAGGTATGCGAATGTCAGTCGGTTTTTATACAAAGGTGTGTACGGGGTTTAGGGAGGCAGGGACAGTCGGGGGGGTATGCGAATGTCGGTCGGTTTTTATACAAAGGTGTGTACGGGGTTTAGGAAGGCAGGGACAGTCAGGAGGTATGCGAATGTCAGTCGGTTTTTATACAAAGGTGTGTACAGGGTTTAGGAACGCAGGGACAGTTGGGAGGTATGCGAATGTCGGCCGGTTTTTATACAAAGGTGTGTACAGGCTTTAGGAAGGCAGGGACAGTTGGGAGGTATGCGAATGTCGGCCGGTTTTTATACAAAGGTGTGTACAGGGTTTAGGAACGCAGGGACAGTTGTGAGGTATGCGAATGTCGGTCGGTTTTTATACAAAGGTGTGTACGGGCTTTAGGAAGGCAGGGAAAGTTGGCAGCAATAGTTGTGCTGTAGTGATTGTGACAAGCCTGAAAATGCAGGATGCATGTAGGGGAATTCTGATATTCTAGTCGTCGTTGTCTGAAAGCTGACACTCATGTGACCAGGCTTTACATTCCACACAAGCTTTAAGGTGGATGAATAACGGTATAACACAACCTGTGCAATCCACTGGTGGCTGTGTCATTTTTAGAATTACAGGGCAGCAGATAAAACGGGCTCACACTCCACTAATAGAAGGCTCTCATAGTCAGCTCAGGTTTCACTAGTTACAGTTTCATCTGGCTATAGCAGAGCTGCAACAAATAAAACTTGAGGATCGCTTTTTACAGGAATATTAGTCTGTTTTAGGATTTCCTTATCTGTATACGGTATTTATCAGGGGACCTACGTGTTGTTCTATATGGACTTACTGTATTTTGGGAATACATAAAAATACCAGAGTGGTAAATAGCGTTTACCTTCTTTTGTAAAATGACCTGAAAATGTCTTCTACAAAAATCAAAATGCAAACTTTGGTAGCAATGCAAATGGCCATAATGATGTAAAACGTGTGATAAGCTATCGCAGTCAGTGCCGGTTCACACATATGCAATGCAGGAACCATGCGAATCCACTGCGAGTTCCCGCATCGCATCCGACTCGCAGGCAGTTCACTCTGCCATATGTGAATCACTGGGGGTGTCAATACAAAGTTAACGACACCCTAAGATCAGTTCACATATAACAGTGCAGACTGTCAGTTCAAACAGGAATCGGATCGCATAGGTGTGAACACCCATGCAATCCGATTCTGGTGCGGACTAAAAAAAGGGTCCTGTTTGCGACTTTGGCCTGAATGCAATGCAAATTCAGTCATACAATCTGTATGGCTGAACTCACAACGCGCAAGAGACATCGCATGTGATTTGCATAACAGTGCGGTGTGAATCACATGCGATGTCTGACATTGCATATGAGTGAACTGGCACTAGGGGGAAAATTCACACCAGGCACGGTGAGACTGCATTGGATGTCTATTCCAATGTTGTCCTACTGCGTCCTCACTGCAAGCCAAGCCAAAATGCCTTGTGTTTGGTGTGGCCAGTTCACACCACTGCATTAGTGTAGTGTGGGGACGGTGTGCAGTACTGCATCTTGGCCTAGGCCGACAAGGCCCAGGCCTAGGGTGGCACTTTGCAGGGGGGCAGCAAAAAAGCTGCACCCTGCACTAAAAAAACAGCCTTCTCCCACCTCCCGCACGAAAAGGTTCTCTGCCGGTTCTCTGTTCTCTTCTCTTTGCGATACACTGTTAGTATAGTGCCAGTCTTAAGGGTCAAATTGGCCCAGAGGGCAGGGTCCAGGAGGCAAATCAGTCTGGCAATCCCATAAAGCAGTCGGTCACACTGCTACCCGCCGGTATGATAACCGCGTGTGAGGACATTCGGGCCGGCGACCACACTTAATAAAACTGGCCCGACAGCCACCAATGCTAAAAAGTGTGGCACTGCAGCCCCCAATTATGGCAGGCATCATGTCATTAATAAAATTTAATTTCTTTAACCACTTAAGCTCCGGAGGATTTGGCTGCTCAAAGACCAGGCCCTATTTTGCGATTCGGCACTGCGTGACTTTAAAGGACAATTGCGCGGTCGTGCATCGCTGTACCAAAATGAAATTGACATAATTTTTTTCCACAAACAGAGCTTTCTTTTGGTGGTATTTGATCACCTGTGCAATTTTTATTTATTTTTTTTTGCGCTATAAACAAAAAAAGAGCGACAATTTTGAAAAAAAAAAACAATATTTTTCAAATTTTTTTATATGAAATTCTCAAAAAAAAAAAAATTTAAAAATCAAAAATTTTTAACATTTTAGGCCAATTTGTTTTCTGCTACATATTTTTGGTAAAAAAAATCGCAATAAGCATATTTTGATTGGTTTGCGCAAAAGTTATTGTGTTTACTAACTACGGGAAAGATTTAGGTCATTTTAATTGCTTTTTTTTAACCACTTAAGCCCCGGAAGATTTTACCCCCTTCCTGACGAGAGCCTATTTTGCGATTCGGCACTGCATGACTTTAACAGACAATTGCGCGGTCGTGTGACACTGTACTGTAAATAAAATTGACGTCCTTTTTTTCCCACAAACAGAGCTTTCTTTTGGTGGTATTTGATCATCTGTGCGATTTTTTGATCATGCGCTATAAACAAAAAAAAGCGTCAATTTTGCAAAAATAACAACATTTTTAAAAATTTTTTATATGAAATTCCCCCCCCCCCAAAAAAAGAGTAAAAATCAAATGTTTTTAACATTTTTGGCCAATTTGTTTTCTGCTACATGTGTTTGGTAAAAAAAAAATCGCAATAAGCGTATTTTGATTGGTTTGGGCAAAAGTTATTGCATTTACTAACTAAGGGAAAGATTTCCGTCATTTTTGGTGTTTTTTTTTTAACGAGTAATGGCGGCGATCTGCGATATATTTTGCGGAACTGCGACATTGCGGCGGACAGATCGGACCCTTGACTGACATTTTTGACACTTTTGGGGGTACCAGTGACATTACTACAGTAATCAGTGCTATACATAGGCACTGTTACTGTAAAAATGACACTGGCAGGGAAGGGGTTAACTTTATTGGAGAGGCAGGGGTTAAATGTGTCCCTAGGGGCATGCTTCTTACTGTATAGGGGCGTGGCTTTTCATGTAACCACAGAGACATACGATCCTAAATAGCAGGATCGTATGATCTCTGCAGTTACACAGGGGAGAATGACAGGCGGCTTTGTTTACATCAGCCACCTGCTTTTCTCCCTCTGCAGCGGACGATCGCGAGTGACCGCCGGACATCCGAGCCACCGTTCACTCGCGCTGGAGTGTCCGAGAACGAGCGGGGGCGGGAGCGCGATTTCGGCGGCGCGCGCTCGCCCCCTATTGGCTAGCGGGCGAGTGACGTGTATATACGTCACTTTGCCCAGGAGGGGCTGACTGTGGCAGGCGCAGCACTACAAAGTGCCTTATGCGCTGTGGCATTAGAAGAATTGGCTCTCTCTGACTTCAGTCTTACCAGACTCTCTGTTACTCTATAAATTCCTCCAATACCGTTCTATGGAAAGCAGAAGGTTTAAAGAGCACACCAAACGCTTAAGATATCTTCTTTATTAACTTCAACTTTTCTTCATAGATAACAGTGACACTTTTGCAGCAGACAGTCCATGTACAACATGTGCTGAATACAGTATAACAAATGGTGGATATATTTCTCTCTCTATTGCTGTTTACTGTTTGAGTTTGTTTGCTTGGGTTTGGTTTTGAGTTGTTAGAGTTGTTTGGGTTTGTTCGATAGTTTGAATTCGATATAACCTTTGAAGTTTGATAGTTTGTTTGTTTGATTTCATGTTCAAGTTTGGTGGAACTACAAGTGAACACATAACTAGTTCAGTATACAGCTCTAATCACATTACTAACAATAGGAACATGTATAACTGTTAATTACCTATTTTTGGCCACTTGCTTCCATAAAACTGCTCTGTGGATCTGTGTGTCTATTCAGTTCTCTTCTGTAGTGGAATGAGAAGGTTGGCTGAAAGCATGAGGCTTCAGAGAAAAAATGGGTGTAAGGTTGGCTGTGATTGGCCAAGACTGTTGCTGAGTGTGAGATTGGCTGTGATTGGCCACAAACTCCTTATGGGTAATAAAGTTTAACTCTGTGCTTTCTGGTTTAAATTCTGCTGTGTCTGAGCTTACCTTACAGGCATATAAATGAATCTTACAGGCAAATTTCCTTTTGCTTCTGTGAACACAACATACAACTGTTATGTGACATCCAAACATGAAATCACAGTAAATAACTCTGCTTTTGTCTCTCACATATAAACATATGCACTGTATTGAGGTTATTAACAGGTCTAGCTGTATATACATGTAGGTCATATTAGCAACCTAGGACAGGTTCTAGCTGGCCAGCTACACTGACCGCCGCCGTATATAGTCGTGCGGCGGTCGGCAAGAGGTTAGACTAGTAATGGCGGCCATCTGCAATTTTTTTTTTTTTTTGCGGGACTGCGACATTGCGGCAGACAGATCGGACCCCTGACTGACATTTTTTACACTTTTGGGTGTACTAGTGACATTACTACAGTAATCAGTGCTATAAATATGCACTGTTACTTTAAAAATTACACAGGCAGGGAAAGGGTTAACTTTATTGGTGATCAAGGGGTTAAGTGTGTCCCTAGGGGCATAATTCTAACTGTTAGGTGGTGTAGCTAGTGAAGTAACCACAGAGACATGCGATCCTATATAGCAGGATCGCATAACCTATGTTCCTACTTCAGTGAGAATGACAGACGGCTGTGTTTACATCAGCCATCTGTCTTTCTCCCTCTCCTGCGGGAGGTTGAGAGTGGCCGGTGGCCATCGGAGCCGCCGGTCACATGCGATGGCTCAGCAGGGAACAAGCGAGCGAGCGATGTAGTACTACGTCGCTTTGCCTGTAAGCGGCTAACCGCTGCAGTAAGTATACAGGAGGCGGTTGGCAAGTGGATAAAGATTCCTGTCCTTGAGCCAGCATATTGAATTGCATCATATACAATTAAGACTTTTAATTGTATATGATGGCAATAATATTTTGGACCTGCTCACCTCATATGTACTATCGCAATATGTCACTGGGTTAGTAAGATTAATCCTATCTTATAAGATATTTGGACTTGTGTTTGCTGCCACTGATTATTTCATTGTTTGTATAATGACTCTGGACTTCCTATTTATTATACAAATAAGTGAAATAATCCTATGATTACAATCAGTGGCAGCAAAAGCCTAAATATCTTAAAATAAAGGATTAATCCTAATAATCCAGTGACATAAGGCTGTACTAATTGGCACTGATAAGGCTGCTGTGATGGCCACTGATGAGGTGGCACTGATGGGGCTGCACTGATAAGGCAGGACTGATATGCTGCACAGATGGGCGCTGAAATGCTGCACTGATGGGCACTGAAATGCTGCACTGATGGCCATCACAATGCTGCTCTGATGGCCACTGATGAGGCCGTAATGGTGGGTACTGATAAACTTCACTGATGGGCACTAATGAGGCTGCACTGATAAGGCAGCACTGATATGCTGCATTGATGGACACTAATGAGGCTGCACTGATTAGGCAGCCCTGATGGGCACTGATATGTTGCACTGATGGCCACTGATGAGGCTGCACTAATGGCCACTGATGAGGCTGCACTGATGGCCACTGATGAGGCTGCACTGATGTCCACTGATGAAGCTGCACTGACCGCCACTGATGAGGCGATACTGAGGGCCACTGATGAGGTGGCACTGATGGTCACTGATGAGGCGGCACTGATGGCCACTGATGAGGCTGCACTGATGGCCACTGATGAGGCTGCACTGATAGGCGCCACTGATGAGGCGGCACTGATAAGCTGCACTGATGGGGCTGCACTGATGGGCACTGATAGGCTGCACTAATGGGCACTGATAGGCATCACTGATAGGCAGTAATGAGGCGGCACTGATAAGGATGCACTGATGGGCAATGATGAGGCTGAACTTATGGGAACTGGTGAGGCTATGCTGAAAGGCACTGATAGACTGTGGTTGTGGTCTGTGGTTTACAGATGACAGGGTGGGTCACAAAATGGAAGGGGTGTGGCATTTACAGGAAGGGGTGGATCATATTTAAATTCGGGGATGCACAAGTTTAGTCAGGCCTAGGGCAGCACAAAACCTAGATACACCACTGGCGGTGTGTGCTGAAAAAAGAGTACTGTGTGCAGTATTTTTCCAGCACAGTTCAGTCACCACACACTGGCTGATAGGACTTAAAGTGGAAATAAACCCTCCTATTATTTTCAGCCAAGGAAGCTGCCATCTTGGCCTCTGTTTAACCACTTCCAGACAACGTACCGCATATATACTGCGGCAGAGCAGCCCGGCTGCACCAAATCATGTATAGGTACATTATTTTGTGTACAAGGTCTGGGGCACGTGCCACCAGCGGCCTGCTCCCACTGTGGTTAAACAGGGGCCAATCAGAGGGTCCAGTGGCCTTGATGGCCACCGGGACCCACCAATCATTCACAGGATAGGCAGAACAGTGGTCTATCTATGTTAACAAGGCAGATCACCTTTCTGTGAGGGAGGAAAATGGAGAAACACGGATCTCTGTTTTCCTCCAGTTACAGCACCCCCCCCCCCCCACACACACAGTTAGCAAGCATTACCTAGGAGCACACTTAACCCTTTGATCACCCCTGATGTTAACCCCTTCCCTGCCAGTGTCATTTATACAGTGACATTGCATTTTATTAGCACTGATCCCTGTATTGGTGTCACTGGTCCCCAAAAAGTGTCACTCTGAGGTGGATTTACTAAAACTGGAGAGTGCAAAATCTGGTGCATCTGTGCATGGTAGCCAATCAGCTTCTAACTTTAGCTTGTTCAGTTAGGCTTTGCAATAAAACCTGGAAGCTTATTGGTTTTGCACCAGATTTTGCACTCTTCAGTTTTAGTAAGTCACCCCCTTAGTGTCAAATTTGTCCACCGCAATGTCGCAGTCCCACTAAAAATCGCTATTTGCTGCCATTACTAGTAAAAAAAAAAAAATTTATTCCATAAAACTATTACAGGCAGTCCCCGACTTACGAACATCCGAGTTGCGAACGACTCCTACTTACGAACGGGGGCCGCGTGACGAACAACTCCTACTTATGAACGGGGGCGTGACGAACGACTCCTACTTACGAACGGCGGCGGCGCCCGCGCGACGTCACTGACGGCTTCTTCCGGCTTCTTCTCGCTCCTGTGCTGGATAGCATCCATCTTAGTGCCGGCCACAACGCACGCTGCATGTACTACATGTACTGATTGCCCCACACTGCCCAGAAGCATCCCACTGCACAGGCAGAAGCTGGTGGAACTGTCCGGAAACTGGTGAGAATACATTACTCTGTATTGGGAGCAGGGCCACTGTATTGTACTTGTACTTCTAGCTATGTTGAATGTAACTATCCTTCTGGGTCTCTTTTAGCCCTTGTACTGGATCGCACGCTGCTGGATGGCTGCTGGACGGCTCTGAGGGTCAGGGACCACTGCTGCTGCATGCTGAAGAAGCATATCAAACCGACAAGCCTAGACAGTGAGTGTTTTAAAGCACTATAGTACCCATTTTACAGTATTAGAATACATTGGTAGTTGGCTGGCGGCTACACTTTTTTTTTGTTCTTCTTGTTCACTTCTAGAGCGCACGCACACCACTTCACATTTATTGGAACTGTCTGGAAACTGGTGAGATTACAGTACTCTGTACAGGTACAGTATTGGGAACAGGACTGTATACCACTGTATTGTACTTGTACTTCTAGGATACTGTAGCAGGACTGTGTTGAATGCAACTATCCTTCTGGGTCTCTTTTAGCCTTTATACTGGATCCCACGCTGCTGGACGGCTGCTGGACGGCTCTGAAGGTCAGGGACCACTGCTGCTGCATGCTGAAGACGCATATCAAATTGACAAGCCTAGACAGTGAGTGTTTTAACACAGTATAGTACCCATTAGAATACATTGATAGTTGGCTGGCGGCTACACTTTTTTTTGTTCTTCTTGTTCACTTCTAGAACGCACGCACACCACTTCACATTTATTGTCTTTAACCTGCAATGATGCCAAAAAACAAATCTAATGCAAGTGCTGGTAATACAGCAAAGAAAAGAAGAACCATCACCATGGAAAATAAAGTAGAAATAATAAAGAGATCAGAGAAAGGTGAAACTCCATCATCCATTGGCAGAGCACTTGGCTACAATCGGTCAACAATTGCAACAATTTTAAAAGATAAAGATAGGATAATGGACCATGTGAAAGGCCATACCCCAATGCATGCTACAATTATTACCAAGCAACGCAGTGGTTTAATTGTTGAGATGGAAAGGCTGCTGACAGTTTGGATAGAAGACCAAAATCAGCGTAATATGCCTATCAGCCTTTCTTTAGTCCAAGAAAAGACTCAAAGCCTTTTCAAAGATTTAAAAGCTGCCCATCCAGCAAGTGAAGATGATTTCAATGAAGAATTTGTTGCAAGTAGGGGTCGGTTCAATCGCTTTAAAGAAAGAGCTAATTTGCATAACATTAAAGTTCAAGGT
Source organism: Pelophylax lessonae (assembly GCF_965119305.1). Classification (NCBI taxonomy): domain Eukaryota; kingdom Metazoa; phylum Chordata; class Amphibia; order Anura; family Ranidae; genus Pelophylax; species Pelophylax lessonae. The sequence goes on from NC_138769.1 coordinate 609,427,790, forward strand.
GAAGCAGCGAGTGCCGATGTAAGTGCTGCAACTGATTTTCCCAAGATATTGGAAGAAATTATTGATGATGGAGGTTATTTGCCAGAACAAATTTTTAATGTAGACGAAACAGGCTTGTTTTGGAAAAAAATGCCAGAGCGGACCTACATTTCAAAAGAGGAAAAAAGTGCACCAGGACATAAGGCATCAAAGCACAGGCTGACTATATTACTTGGGGGCAATGCATCTGGGGATTTGAAGCTCAAGCCTTTGCTAGTGCATCACTTCTTAAATCCGAGGGCACTACGTAATGTCACTAAGGCATCGCTTCCTGTTATTTGGAGGGCAAATTCAAAGGCTTGGGTGACAGTTGCACTCTTTGAAGAGTGGTTTTTGAACCACTTTGTCACTGCCGTTGAACGTTATTGCATTAGCAAAAACATTCCCTTTAAAATTCTTCTTCTCCTTGACAATGCCCCTGGCCATCCAAACACTTTAGCTGATATGCACCCCAATGTAAAGGTGGTATTTCTACCCCCCAACACCACATCACTTCTTCAGCCAATGGATCAGGGAGTTATAGCCTCCTTTAAGGCCTATTATTTACGAAGGACATTCTCACAAGCTGTCAGGGCTATCCAAAATAATGAGATGACCTTAAGAGGGTTCTGGAAGAGCTATAACATTTATGATGCCATCAAAAATATTGCTGATGCTTGGGATGAAGTGAAAGAAACAAATTTAAGAGGAGTTTGGAACAAATTGTGCCCCCAATTCCCACAAGAATTTCTGGGGTTTACAGATGAAGAGATCACCAGAACCAGGCAAGCTGTGGTTGCTATTGGTAATCAACTGCAGTTGGACATCAGTGAAAATGATATCATCGAGTTACTCGACTCCCATGGCAACGAACTATCTAATGAAGACCTTATTGAACAAGAGCAGCAAATGATAGCATTTAGGGAAGAAAACCAGGACCAAGAAACTCCAAAATTGAAAAAAATTTCAACAAAACAGTTAGCCGAAGCTGTTCAACTCATTGAAGCAGGAATGGCAAAGTTAGAGGAGCAAGATCCTGATACAGAGAGGTTTACCAAAGTTTACCGTACAGTTACTGAAGGCCTGAGATGCTACAGGGTTATTTATGATGAGATGAAGAGAAGTGCTGTGCAAACATCCCTTGATGCCTACTTCAAGAAACTGCCTCCAGCAGCTCAATCAGATTCTGATTCTATAATAGCAGTCCCATCCTCTCCAACAAGCCCATTAACCACCATCACCATTGTTTAAAGTTGTAGTGTACTGTACAGTACAGTACAGTGTTTTGAAAATGTTTAAGCATTTACAGTACATGTATCTGCATCAAAAAGTAAATATGTTAAAGCAAACATCTGTCTAAGTTGTATTTATTTATTAGTTTTGGCTAGTACAGTACTGTATGGTGTGGGGTTAGAGCCACAATGAGGTTTGTACTGCTGTCTGTATCCTCATTAACTTTTTGGGCTGGAGTTACACTTAAAAAAGTACATGTTCCGACTTACAAACAAATTCGACTTAAGAACAAACCTACAGTCCCTATTGTGTTCGTAACCCGGGGACCTCCTGTACATAGTTTGTAGACACAATAACATTTGTGCAAACCAATCAATATATGCTTATTGGGATTTTCTTTTACCAAAAACACATAGCAGAATAAATATTGGCATAAATTGGTGAAGAAATTTGATTTTTGGGTCTCACATTAAAGTGGTCCTGTCCTGCTTATTTCTATTACAAGGGATGTTTACATTCCTTGTAATAGGAATAAAAGTGATAAAAAAAAAACGTTTAAAGGGACAGTGTAAAAATAAAAAATAAAAGGTAAAATAAATAATAATAAAATATAAATTTAAAGCGCCCCATCCCTCCAAGCTTGCGTTAGATCGAGAGCAGTAATTCTAGCCCTAGACCTCCTCTGTAAATCGTCGCCTATGGGGATTTTTAAGTACCAATGTTTGTCGCTATTCCACAAGTGTGCCCAATTTTGAAGCATGACATGTTGGATATCTATTTACTCGGTGTAACAAATATCTTTCACATTAAAGAAAAAAATTAGTCTAACTTTACTGTTTTCTTATTTTTTAATTAAAAAAGTGTATTTTTTCCAAAAAAAATTGCATTTGTGAGATCGCTGCACAAACACCTGCCTTCCTCCATTCCAGAAGTCATCTCAAGCAAGGTTAGTGTTCTCTCTTTATACATTACTATACTGTACTAATGTGTATTGTAATTTGTTTCATATTTTTGTGCTTCAAAAACAAAAGAAAAAGGTCAGAACGGATTAACCGGATTTACATTGAACCCTATGGGAAAATGTGCTTCGGTTCACAACCAATTCGGTTCGCGACCAGAGTCAGTTCACGAATTAAGTTCATGAACCGAGGTATCATATAATGTTTGGGGGTTCTAACTAATTTTATCGCAAAAAATACTGATTTTACCTTGTAAACAACAAGTGTCAGAAATAGGCCTGGTCCTTAAGTGGTTAACCAGACACTGATAGAAGTCACAAGACTGCTATATAGTGATGAGAAAATGTATTTAGCAGTTTATATTTACTAGATTCCATTGCATTTCCATATTCGGTGTACTGTGGGAGACCAGATATAATGAATGCAGGCTCCTGGGTTTAGTAACACTTTTTACATGAACACACATTTGGTGATTTTGGAACTGTTTAACTGTTGTGTTCTTTTCTATTTCTGAATTCATCTCAAATATTTATTCAATCACCAGCATTTTTGTGTCTTACCAGTCTATGCATGTTCTGATATAATATTTGTTGAAAGATCAGATGGAACTATGTATTCATACTTATGCTTTGCATATTTCTTCAACTCCTTCGGAAACTTTGTATTGTGTTAGAAACCAGCAAAAGTAGACACATAGATCCTTAGTAACTATAGGGTAACTCATAAATGTCTGTTATCTCTTCAGGTCTGACTCATATTTTTAGGAATAACGACTCACTGCTCGTCCTAATTAAAGGGAAAATCCATAATTATATTTTAGATTTAAATGACTTGAGAAGTAGAAAACAATGTAGAGTGCAGTCCTACTATCCTCTGCGTTCAAGTTCAAGTGACTTCAAGGCCTCATGCACATGGGGCATTTGAAAAAACAAGCTGCAAAGCCAGGAAAAAGCAGCTGTAAAAACACACTTTTAGAAGCGTTTTTCATTGGCTTTTAGCCACGTTTAGCAGCCTTTCTCTACCCTCCTCTATTTTCCACTTTCAAATCTAACTACTAAAGCTTATAAATGCTTGACGTGACTTAACGCTGTATACAGCGTTTAGCCACGTTTAAGCGTGTCAGAAGTTTTTACTGCCTAACGCTGTTGCACCAGAACGCACTGGCCCTGGGTTTTTGTTTACAGCTTGAAAAGGCTTATGCCACCTCCAGCTCCTAAAAGCCTATGTGTGCATGAGGCCATAGAATAACATGGAGGGGCGTTTTTAGGCTGCAAAAAAAAAAAAAAGCAGCTGTAAAAACGCCCTGTGTGCATGAGACCCAAGAATCAAAGTCCTGTGCCTTGATCTGCCTAAGTGTTGGAGGATTTCCAGGAGACTTCTGTGGAAGTCGCATAGAAAACCAAGAGAGATTGAAATGCAAACTGCAAGTATCTGTAGTCATACAGGCCAGGAAATCAAAGAAGTGTAACAGAGTGTCAGGATGATGACCATCTATGTAATTTGCATACAACACGTCCGTTTAATTTTTTCACAATTTAGAAGATTAAGAACTTTATTGACAACGCCTGAGAAATGATTAAGTACTTTTAAAGCTAACCTTCAGGCAGATTTAAAAAAATAAAGTGGTTATGTGTTAAAGTGTATGTATAACCAAAACCTTTTTTTTTTTTTTTTCTTTTTGCATGGGATGTGAACATTGAGCTCCAGTTCGCGCTAATGCGATGCGGGAAACGCAGCGATTCCTGTGCGCTTCCTGCACCCTATAGCAATCACACGTTTTCTTGCAACCTGCTGCAGGTGTCATTTAAAGTGTTACAAGAAAGGACACAAAATAGATATCCTATAGCCAGCAACAATAGACCCCCCCGCAACAATAGACCCCCCAGCAACAATATACTCCCAACTGTCAGCATCAATAGACCCTAAAGCAGCCAGCAACAGTAAACCCTCTCCCTCAACAGTAGATCCGGGGGCGTGGTTACCGCGCAAAGCCGAATGGACGTCTGAGAGCGGAGCTCCGCCAGACTCTCGGGGATCCACAGCCATCCATAGCGATCCGCCGTTCCCGACAGCCCACATCTTACTCCTCCTGTGCCCGGCATCAGGGAGAATGGCTAGGCGTAAGAAGGAGACCGGCCAGCTGAAGAAACTGCAACATTTCTTCCTGCCTCATGATAGGCAGCGATTCCAAGATGGCGCCAGCGGCAGTTTCTGGCCTCCTCAGCTGACAGCTCGTCCCGTTCGGGACACGGTTCTTCTCCTGCTGCCGCTGTTTAAAGCAACTCTTTCATAATGAATTTGTCTTTGACATTTGGCGTCAACACACCGCTGAGCGCGATTATGCCTTATATTCTTCTCGCCATTGCTCCTATTCGAGGATAGATATGATTATAGTGGACAGAACTTTGCTTCAAATGGTGACTTCATTGATTATTCATGACATTACCTGGTCAGACCACGCACCAGTTTCAAACGCCTTATCTGAATCCTAAACCCCCAGTCCAGATTACATTTGGAGAATTAATACTCCAATACTCTACTGCTCTTACTGAACATCTTCAAGAATATTTTTATAAGAACTCTGGATCTGTGGCAAACCCTAATAGTGTATGGTGTGCTCATAAAGCCTATATCAGGGGTATTCTCATTCAGATCTGTTCCTGCATTAAGAGGCAAAGGACGCGGCAGCTTGACAACCTGTTGAAAGACATACATACACTCAAAGTTCTGAATAAGTCTAACCCCACCCGCTCTACTTCCCAATCTCTTTCTGATTTGCGCCTCACGATCCTATTAGAGCAACATGACAAACATTTTAAGGCCTTACAGTTAACGGCATACTCTTCGGGTAACCGTGCTGGAAAGTCTCTGGCGGCCCGTTTAAAGGCTAGAAGGACGCAAACCAGAATATCACATCTACTTGACACTTGCACTAAAAAAATTAATAATCCTAAAGAGATAGCGAATTCCTTTGCTGCCTATTACAGTTTGTTATATAATCTAAGTCAAGACCCTTCCACCCCTCAGCCGTTGGATTTGCATATAGATGCCTTTTTATCTAAGGTGCAACTACCTTCCCTTACGGAGGCACAACTAAAGACTCTGAATGCTCCCTTCACCCCTCTAGAAATAACAAAGGTCATTCTTTCTCTCCCAGCGGGGAAATCCCCGGGCCCTGATGGCCTATCCAATGAATATTATAAACATTTTCATATGATTCTCACCGATACGTCACTCTGCCTGGCCGGGGCTGACCGCCGCAGTATATAGTCGTGCGGCGGTCGGCAACCGGTTAAGATGGCTTTGAGGGCCCAATATTATCAGCTATCTTAGCATTGTAGTCATCTCCTTCAGCTAGAGTATATTTATCCAACACCCTGTCCCACTTATTTTCAATATCCAATGGTACCAGGCAGGGATGTCCCGTGTCCCCGTCAATCTTTAATCTACTTATTGAACCGCGTGCAGAGGTCATGAGATCTTCCCCTGACATCACAGGCTTCCAATTCCACAATACTTCTCATGAACTGAATCTTTTCACAGATGACATCATAATTTTCCTGACTGATCCGCTCATTTCCCTGAGAGCGACCCACGATCTGTTAATTGATTTTAGCAGTATTTCATACTATAAAGTACATTTTTACAAGTCTTTGATCTTGGACTTGGGGGTAGACTCTGCTCTCAAAGCTAAGATACAGTGCTTATTTCCATACACGTGGAGCAAAGATGACATTCCTTACCTTGACATCCACCTGACCCCTAGACCAGCGCAATTGGCCGAGGCCAATTACCCTTCCCTAATAGCCAAATTGACGTCAGAATGCCAACGCATGTCAAAAGTTATTTTAACATGGTCAGGTCATCTTGCCGCCTTCAAGATGATGCTGCTCCCACAAATTCTATATCTTTTTAGAACTCTGCCAATCCCCCTAAACCCTCGTTTCCTTAGAGCACTTAATGCTTTACTCAAGACCTTTGTGTGGAGCAACATGAAACCACGTAGCTCCCACTCTTTTCTCTGTAGACATAGATCCGCTGGTGGCATGGGTATGGTAGACCTCAGTGACTACCTCTTGGCCACCCATCTGGCACAATTACGCCAGTGGATTTCCCACTCGATTGATGTATTGTGGATTACAATGGAAAGTGCTCTTTGTCAGAGCCCTTCGTTGTATGGAGTGCTTAAAGTGTATAGCTGGAATCCCTACTCCCTGAAAGGGTTCCCTTTGACATCGCAGGCCTCCCCCCAGGCGTGGCGAACACTTCGCTCCACAATTGTTGCATCTCCTCACAAAAAAAATATTACCTGTCCCGTTATATGCCTTTGAATTAGCTATACCCAACCTCTCTCTACGTAACTGGACTACTCTAGGGATATCCTCGATGGACGACATCCTGGTGCATGATTCCATTAAACCCTTTACTCAACTCCAACAGGAGTTTATCTTACCCAGTCGGAGCAGTACTCCTACACTAGTCTCACACTTTATCAGGACCCTTACTACACCTCACATACAGATCCCTACACAATGCTGGGCATTTGTTAGTAACTCTCATACTAAAGTTAAAGGAGTGTCTTCCTTCTACAATATTTTACATGACAAGTTCACTTTTATTAAATCCTGTGAATTCTGTATATATTGTGTATAAGTTGTTGGCGTGAAAAAAATGGTCAGGGGCGGGCATACGACAGTTATTGGAACCTTTGGCATGTATGGCTAGCTAAACCTTACTGATTTTGTCGTTTTATGATACATCGAACTCAGAGATGTATAGTAACTAAGTAGAACTACTTCACTGCTGTACTTAAGTACCGAAAGGCGGTATCTGTACTTTTCTAGAGTAGAATTTTTTTCTCCTACTTCCACTTTTACTTCACTACATTTTTTCAATGATTTCAATACTTCTACTCTGATATATTTTTTTTTTTTTTTTGTGCTGCATAGTTACTCGTTACAATTATAAAAATTACTACTGCCAGAACAGTAGATGGCAGGTTTCATGAAGTTCAAAACATGTGTATTATCAGCGCATACGAAAATAAAAGCTACTGTATGTATAAATAAAAGCTGCATTTGAAATAATAAAAAACAATATGATGTTCAAACTTTTGACTTCTTTCTTTAATAACTACATAACACAGTACTTGTACTTTTACTTTCAGTACTTGAGTAGCAATTTTTTTTTTTCAAAACTACTGGTACTTTTCCTTTCAGTACTTGAGTAGCAAAATTTTAAAAAAAACGACTTGTAATACTTAAGTACAAAAAATGTTGAATACTTAAGTACTTCTACTCAAGTAATTTTTTGATCGAGCACTTCCACTTCTACTCAAGTCACTTTTTGATCGAGCACTTGGACTTTTACTTAAGTATGGGTTTCGAGTACTTTATACAACTCTGATCGAACTCCTTGGACGGTGGTACCGACTATTTTTTCTCTCTTTTCTTTCCTTCTTCACTTCCCCCCCCCCCCCTCTTTTCTTCCCCCAATCTTTCCCCTCTTCCCTCTTCCTCCTTATCCTTTTATTTTCCAGGCTACTCCCCGCAATCTTCACAGTTTAGTATTAGCTACGTTATAGCTGGTTAATCTTATGTTATGGTTGTTTGATATGTTACATTCTGTACTCATGTGTTTCCAGCTCTCTTTGGAGCACCTGTTCTGCTTTCTTTGTACTGTACTGTACATTGTACACCTTGTTTGTCTTGAAATTTTTTTTCAATAAAAACGAATTGCAAAAAATAACAGTAGATCCCTTTTTAGTAACAATTTCCCCCCAGCAACAATAGATCCCTCACTAGCAACAATTGTCCCCCACGCAAAAACAGATCCCCTCCAGCAAAAATAAACCCCCCAGCATCCAGCATCAACAGACCCTCCAGCACACCTCAGCACCCCTTGTCATTGTATACATTAAATGTCTAAGTATTGGTCATATGTAATCACCTACACGGTAACACACAGACTGCGTGAAGGACGGCCAGCACTTGGGGCCAGTCAGACTCTGTCACAGTGCACATGTACTGACTATAAGCAGGCTGACAGAATGGGAGAGGACAGGCAGGACCTAATTTCTGTGCTGTTGCTCCATGATTGTTCATTCACAGGCTGGAGTGTTTGTTTGACCAGACTGCATTGCTTTACTGCATTGTAATCTGCAGTAAGGTCCAGAACCTGCCTGCCAGGGGTTGCTGGATCCCAAAACTGGCTAAACAGAATGACAAGACATTTAACAGATACAATAATTCTCCTAGATGCTTTTCTGCAGTTCAGTTTTATAGTTGTCAACGTGATCATGTTTATGTGTAGCACTACCCCCACAGGGGCTGCTGGTAACTTATTCCACTTTTCCTGCACAGCCAGGCAAAAATAATTTTTTACTCGCATCCAGACACAAGAAGTTAGTCCCTGAGCTTGGTTTTGTTGTTTTATTAGGGGTAAAAACTTTGATGGGGAAAAACTGAATTTTTGTAAAATCTTACCTGTAAAATTCCTTTCTCTGAGTCCTCCGACAGTCGCCGCCTCTTCATATTCGTCACAATGGGGTATTTGACTTTTCTCCGTAGGAGTAGCTAGGCAACAGAATATGTCAATATTAAAGCTTTTAACATATCCCACCCCCAGGGGGTGGTCCCCTCAGTCAATACCCTCCTACTTCCTGTATCCATACCTCAGTTTCAGTAGAATAGCAGTAGGGTACATAACAAACCCCAAAAGAGGGGCGGGGGCGGCGATTGTTGGAGGACTCAGAGAAAGGAATTTTACGGGTAAGATTTTACAAAAATTCAGTTTTCTCTTACGTCCTCCGACAGTCGCCGCCTCTTCATATTCGTCACAATAGGGACGTCCCAAAGCAGTGCAAACACGAGGGGTGGGAAACGCAGCCGCGCCTAAGGCAACGCAGTCTCCACATCAGAGAAAGTAACCTTACCAAGGGAAGGAAACCAGCTGGGCAGCATGAAAAAAACTTGCTCAACAGGAGCAACAACCCAGGAAAAAACAAACAACCTAGGGATAAAAAATATATCCCAAACAGCCAAGGGTCTAAAAACAATGGACCCCAAGGAACTGCCGCACTAAGAACCTTGCGGCCAAAGGAAGCATCTGCCGATGGCTGAACATCCACCTTGTAGAACTTTGAGAAGGTGTGAACGGACGACCAAGTCGCCGCCTTACCCACCTGGGCCACAGAGGCCCGACGATGACAGGCCCAAGACGTACTCAGAGATCTGGTAGAGTGTGCCTTCACAGGCATGGGGGGAACTTTCCCCTTCAGAGCATAAGCCTGTTCAATGGTCTGTCTGATCCATTTCAAACAAAGAATCCGACTTGCGAAAAGATTCAGTCGATTTTAGGTAAATCCCAATCGCCCGAACAACATCCAAGGAGTGCAAATCCACCTCCTTCGGATGTTTAGGCTTCGCGCAGAGCGAAGGCAAGACAATGTCCTCATTGAGGTGAAATTCCGAAATCCTCTTCGGAAGAAAGGAAGGGTTAGGTCGCAAGACCACCTTATCCAAGTGAATGACCAAATACAGAGACCTGCAGGACAAAGCTGCCAGCTCCGACACTCCGCGAGCCGAAGTGATCGCCACCAAAAAGGCGACCTTCTTGGACAACATAGACAACGAGATCCTCCCGATCTGTTCAAAAGCAGCATGTTGTAACACGGATAGAACAAGATTCAAGTCCCAAGGAGGCAGAGGTTCCCTCCTAGGAGGGACCAGATGCCGCACTCCTTTAACGAATGTGCTAACCAAGGAGTTAGACGCCACAGGACGTTGAAAAAGAACGGTCAGCGCAGAGACCTGACCCTTGATCGTGCCCAACGTCAAACGCTGGTCAACACCCGTTTGAAGGAAGGACAACACCCTAGACACCGAGTATGTGCGAGGGGAACACCCCCTGGACTCACACCAGGCAAAATAGGCCTTCCAAGTACGGTAATAGACCTTCCCCGAGGAAGACTTCCTCGCGTTGATCAAAGTGTGAATGACCTCAGGGGAGAGACCCCTATCCTTCAGGACCTCGGTTTCAACAGCCAGGCCGTCAAAGCCAGCGACTGTAAAACAGGATGGAATATTGGTCCTTGAGACAGAAGATCTCCTCGAAGAGGCAGACGCCACGGGGCGTCGACCGCCAGATTCACGAGGTCTGCGTATCAGGACCGGCGAGGCCAGTCTGGCGCCACAAGAATCACCGTGTGCGGTTCCGAGTACAACCTGCGAAGGAGCCTGGACAGCAGCTGAATCGGTGGAAATGCATACATCAGTCGGTACCGATGCCACGGAGCTACCAACGCGTCTGACGCGTCTGCCCGAGGATCGCGCGTCCTTGCCACGAACCTTTCCACCTTGTTGTTCAGACGAGACGCGAACAGGTCCACATCCGGAAGACCCCACTTTGCGCACAACATCTGGAATACATCCGGGTGGAGGGACCATTCCCCCTGGTCCAGGGACTGGCGACTCAGACAATCCGCCTGCCAGTTCTCCACCCCCGGAATGTGAACCGCCGTTATCGCCGGGACGTGCGTCTCGGCCCAAGACAGAATGTCGGCCACTTCCCGAGCCGCTCGGGCACTCCTGGTGCCCCCTTGGTGGTTGATGTAGGCCACCGCCGTGGCATTGTCCATCTGCACCCGAACCGGACGGCCCTGCAGCCTGTCCGTCCAACGTCGAAGGCAGAGATTTATCGCTCGCAATTCCAGAATGTTGATCGGAAGGGAGGATTCCTCCTCCGACCAAGTTCCCTGGGCGGACAGAACGCCCAGAACACCACCCCAGCCCGACAGGCTGGCATCCGTGGTGACCACCGTCCATGAGAGAGGACGAAAAGACTTGCCCCCCCGACACCGCCGGGGACTGGAGCCACCACAGAAGATCCCTTCTGGTGCGATGACCCAACGAAATCTGGAGATCCAGAGATTGCGGTCGCCCATCCCACCTGGACAGGATCCCCGCTTGGAGACCCCGCGTGTGAAACTGGGCGAAGGGAATCGCCTCGAAAGCCGAGACCATCAATCCCAAACATCGCATGCACATCCGGAGTGACGAGCACGGAACGTCCCTGAGGGACCTGACTTCTTCCTGAAGAGTCCTGAGCTTGTCGTCCGGTAGGAAGACCCTCGCCTGGACCGAGTCCAGAATCATTCCCAGGTAGGGAAGACGAACCGATGGGCACAGCGTCGATTTTGGAAAGTTTATCGTCCAACCAAACTCCTGCAGAGTCTGCATCGTGACGGACAGGTCCTTTACCAGACCCTGCCTGGTCGCAGACCGAACCAGAATGTCGTCCAGATACCCCAGGACAGAGATGCCCTGGGCTCTCAACAAAGCCAGAACCGGTGCAAGCACCTTGGTGAACACCCGTGGAGCTGAAGCGAGACCAAAAGGTAGCGCCACGAATTGGTAATGATCCTCCGCAATGGTGAATCGAAGGTACCTCTGGTGACCCTCGAAAATTGGAATGTGAAGGTACGCATCCTTCAAGTCGATGGAGGCCATGAATTCCCCCGGAACCAGGGCAGCCACCACCGACCGCAGGGATTCCATGCGGAACTTGCGAACCCGCACAAGCGGTTCAGAGCCTTTAAGTCCAGAATTGGACACACCTTGCCCTCCTTCCTGGGCACGGTGAACAGATTGGAATAGAACCCCCGAAATCTGTCCCGATGAGGCACCGGAACCACCACTCCCTGAGCTCGCAGGTCCCGCACCGCCAGGTGCAGATCCCGCCACCGCTCCGGAGACAGTTGAAGATTTGAGGGAAAAAATCTGCTCGCCGGCCGAGAGAGAAACTCGATCTTGTAGCCAGATTGAACGATTTCCTGAACCCACCTGTCCCGAACACGGGCCATCCAGGGTTGAAGAAAACCGAGCAAAAGTCCCCCCACCCCAGAACTGGGTGAGGGCGTCCCTTCAGGCCACATTGTTATGGGCAGCGGATCCGGACTGGCCGGACTTCTGCTTACCTGTCCACGGCTTCTTTTGGGAGCCTTGACCTTTGAAGGGCTTGCCCTTATAGTGCGACCGAAAGGCACGAAAGGACCCCTGAGAGGGCCGAAAAGAAGCATGCTTCTTACCCGGAGCAACCTTAGCCTTGTGGGATCGGGGTAAGAGCGTGCTCTTACCACCCGTGATCCCTATTATCAGCGCATCCAAGGGTTCGCCAAAAAGGCGAGATACCGTATAGGGTAGATTAGCTAAGGTTTTGCGTGAAGATTTGGTCCACAGACCAACACTTCAGCCAAATCAGGCGGCGTGACAACACCGCCACGCTGTGCACACGTGCAGCCAACGGGACTATATCCAAGTCTGCAGCACACAAATACATGACACCCTGATGGATTTGATCTACCATAGCCAGCGTCGCTGGAGGGGCAAAGTCAGCCACCAGGACGCGCCTAAGTACCTGCGTCCAATCCGCGACAGCCTGAGCTGCCATAAGAGAAGCAAAAATAGCTTTCAGCATGGAACCGGTAACCGAATAAATATGACGGGCAAGTGACTCCAGCCTCCTGTCCGTGGCATCCCGGAACACCGGGGTATCCTCAGCAGGAATCGCAGTGGACTTATTCAAAACCGCCACCGCGTGATCCACCGGAGGTGGCACACACCAACGTTCATCAGTAGCGGGTGAGAAAGGATAACGCAGCTTGAACCTACTTGGCACAGCAAAAGGCTTCCGTATATTGCGCCATTGTTCACTAACAGCGCGCTGAAAATCCTCAGTGCAAGGAAAAACCTGCGATGATTTGTGTCTTCGCTGCGTCCCATAGGAGGCCAGGACAGCAGGAGGACAAGGCTCATCCTGCAAACGCAGTGTTTGTTTGATAGAAGCAACCAAGTCATCCATGAGTGCAAGCTCTTCAGACGAGCCAGGGGGGGAATTATCAACCCCTTCAACCTCAGCCTCCACTCCAGACCCTACAAGGTCCAGGGACGAACGGGACCCCGATAAGGAGACCCCAGCCATAGCAGCCCCATCACCATCACCCTCTGAATCAGAGGAAATTGAAACTCTGGGCCGTTTTGTGGATTGAGCAGCCACAAGCATTTGCACCTGAGCAGCAAGGTTAGCCACAACAGTAGCCAAATCACCCCCTCGGGGGAAGCAGCAGCAGTCCCCTGGCCCCCCACTAAGGTGAGAGGAAATTTGCTTTCCTGAGAATCCATGCCCCCAAAAGTGTGTTAGGAAGAAAAGGAGTACTGCCCCTTTAACAGCGCGGCGAGCGCAGCCCACCGCACACAAGCACACACCGACCCCCACAGGGATAAACACAAAACTTAGGCAAGGAATACAGGGATAAGGAAGATAAACCTGGAGAGACCACTCAGCTGCTGCACCGATCGCCGTTGCTCAGGGAAAGGAAGTGAGGAAACACAGACCGCTCCTATAAAGCCTATGGAAGGCTCCACAAAAATGGCCGCCGGTGAGGGACTAGCAAAGGTAGAGCATGCAGTGCTGACATGCGGCCCGAGCGATCGCCGCCAAAATGGCGGCGCTTGGCGCCAAAAACGCCGCTCCTATCACACAGATATGGCCAGCACACGCCTGCAGCTATAATAAAAATGGCGGACCGCCGTAGCGGCCGCCGCATGTATGCACCAACATGTATAACATCATTATAATCATGCAGCATGTCACACAGATAATTACAGTATTGACACTGAATAGTGTACAACAGCCCCCCTCCTTGCAGCCCACAGCAGCATTAAACCAGACAGGGAGCCCAACAGTGTGAACAGGCATGCAGGGTTACACAGTCCCAGACTGACACCCACTACACATACAGGTCCCCACACAAAGTACACTTACCTCCTGAATGGCTTGGGGAACCCACACAAGCGATCAAGCCACTGCACATGTGACAGGGAGAGTCGCAGCCAGGACGCAGTAGAACTGCGGTGCGAAACCGCATGGCGTCCAGTGAGGTAGCCACCTCACCATAGCATCCCTGCAGCGAACAGGGATGGGTCTTTCACATATGCCAGGAAAAATACCTGACTGAACGCTCGATGGCAGGCTGGGAAGCCACTGGCCCACAACCTGCGACCAGGGGGGCCAGCCCGAGACCCAGCCCGCACGATCCACTTCATCAGAAGAACTAACTAACGCTGACAAAAGTAACAGCTAGGTAAAGAAAGAGAAAAAAACTCAAATAAAATCAAAAAAAGAAGATAAAGGCTGAGACAAAATGTCCCAGCATAGAAACCTCCAGCCACTCCTGAAAGCTAGACAACGAAACTGAGGTATGGATACAGGAAGTAGGAGGGTATTGACTGAGGGGACCACCCCCTGGGGGTGGGATATGTTAAAAGCTTTAATATTGACATATTCTGTTGCCTAGCTACTCCTACGGAGCAAAGTCAAATACCCCATTGTGACGAATATGAAGAGGCGGCGACTGTCGGAGGACGTAAGAGAAAGGGGGTTTTGGGGCGCCCAACTTGACCGAAACAATGAACAACTTTCTTTCTTTGTACAAAAATCCTGAACTGTCCTTCTTCCTGGACACCGTCAGTCTTTAGTGATCAAAAGCAAAAGTCCCTTGAGGACTAGGAGCTCTCAGTCCCCTCTAGAAAATAGCACAGTAAGCTCTACTGCTTGCAGAAATTACCAGCCCCCTTGGCTGCTTGTCCACCAACCCACCTGGCTGCTCCAAAGATCTCCCAGGGCATGGGATAGGCGGGGTTGGGCACAGTGCTGTCCTCCTGAAAGCTTGCAACATGTGCCAGTCTCTCTCCTTGTGAATCCCTGGGTGTGCTGATGTGCCCACTCTGTCCTCTTTGCTCCCTGCTGCTCCTTAGGCAAGATTCCTCTTCAAACCAAGATGCTGATGGGATCTTACTAAGCCAGCCCAAACCCAGCCTGGAGGCAGTGCCCCCCCCCCCCAAACCCAGGGGTCTCCTCTTAGGCCACCGACAGCCTCCTCAGCAGTCCACCTTCCACCCGACTCCCCTGCTGGCATGGCCCTCCCATATTTAAGGGCTGATCTGACCACCCTGCCAGGACATTCTGCCTGGGCATTGGCCAAGCACCCTCAAGTATGCAGATCAGTACCTCCTAGCCTCCACCCAATAACTTCTAGAAGTTGCTCCAAACTTCTAGATCCAGGGGGAGGTACCAGAGACCTGCCTCTGTGGAGCCATCATGCCTGACCTGCAGTAACTATGACCAAATTTCTGACTCACAAACTAACCATGAATCATAACCTAAATTTGCCTGCACTAACACTAATAGCACATCAGAGGGTGCAAATGATGCAAATTATTTTATCACGTGATTTTTTTTTTTTTTTTTTTTTACAGACATGTGTACATGTCCTGCTCATTCACAAACTAATGCATAATAAATACAGTTTACTATGCTTCAGTGCAGAATGGACACAACAGTGATTGGTACTGAATATGATCGCTCACTGTGTTCATTAAGGAAAGAAAGGGGCCAGAAAATAACATATTTACTGGCCCCTTCCCCGCTCTCCATCCTGAAACATCTATCTTTGTACCTGCAGCAGCTGCGGGTGGGAGAGGAGAGGAGGGAAGCCAGCAGCACTGCAAGGGAAAGAGGCACATGGGGGGTCCGGACAGCAGATGGAAGTGCTGCATGTACTAGAACCAATCCAAAGTGCAGCCAGAGGGAGAAAGAGGAGGAGAAGCTGGCAACACTAAAGGGGGAGGTAGAAGAGGATTTGTGTCTGCAATAAGACAGCACAGACAGGCCCTCCTATTTAGCAGGTGCCTGGGCCCCCCTTTTGGACTGATGGGGCCTGGGCCCAGTACAAGAGGGCTTACTGTACTGCCTTATCAGCGGCCCTGTACACCTAACCACCGTACAAACAACTGCTGTATATAAAATATAATCATGTGGGCTGTCAGTAAAGTCTATGTAACTGAGTAAGTCCTCATGCAAATGGGTGCTTTTAGGGATACAAGATAATTTGCAGGTGTGTTTTCGTACCCAGGATACACAGCTACTGCGATCAGTTGACTGTAATGGATGGCTTTACATGGCTGTATGCTGGTTGGGGCAGATAGAGAACTTGCGTAAATACAAGTTTTGTGGGTATGGGCAAACTATCTTCATCCAGGGGCAAACGGCTTTACACAAGCTTAGGCTTGCAAAGGTGGAGTAGACAAACATAATGCCATTCATTACTTTGGACATATGTTGTATGCCCAAAAGCACCATTGTGCAAAAGGCCTAAAATAATTGTGGGATTATCTGTTGAATGAATATAAAATAAAGAGTAATAGGACTACAGAACCGCATTTTCAACTTCATTATGTCCCTCTATACTACGCCGACAGCCAGAGTCCAAGTCAATGGACACCTGTCGAATGCCTTCTCCATACACAATGGTGTAAGATGGGGATGCCCCCTCTCGCCAATTCTATTTGTACTCACTCTAGAACCACTTCTATGACATATACGAACCAACCCAGACATTAAAGGCATATCAGTCACAGAACGTACATACAAACTAGCAGCGCTTGCCGATGATATCCTTTTTATTCCTTCAGGAACCACATACTGTATATCCATCTGCAATTTCTTAAAATATTTCAAGCTGTTTCAACATTTATCTAATCTGAAAATTAACTTTACAAAATTTCATGCGCTAAATATTTCTCTCCCAGACAAAGCGGTCAGACAGTGCCAGAACAATTTCCCTTTTCAATGGAAAGCGAACACAATTAAGTATTTAGGTATCCAACGTACCACATGACTATCAGATTTATATATGAAGAAGTACTTACCCATTCCCCGTTCCATCTCTGATGACCTACAGAATTTGGACAAACTTCTCTTCTCATGGTTTGGAGCAATATTAAAAATGAAAATCCTTCTGCGCATCCTGTATGTTCTACAAACGATCCCTATTATGATCCCCTCATATTTTTTCAAGATTCTTAAACGCATTTGCGTAAAATTTCTTTGGAGTCAAAAGCGCCCAAGGTTAAGCTATGACCAATTCACAAGAAAGGTGGTATTGGCTTGCCGGACCTCCGGAACTATTACTGTGCATGACACTTGTCCAGAATTGTAGATTGGACAGTGCATGCCCGACTTAAGGATTGGGTAAACCTTGAAGACTCATTCACATCTCATTCACTCATGTCACTGGGGTCAACTCCTTGGCTATTACCCTGTCATATCTCACCTGGGCTACAGCAGTACCCTCATATTTGCCCAACTCTGCATAGCTTCAGAGCAGTTTGTGCAAAATTCTAAATCTCATCCAGGCCCTTAACACCCATCAACAGTAACCCAGCATTCTCCCCCCAGTATGTCTACGCAATTTCTTGCGAATATATGGCCATACCCTAAAATGTTAGCTCACCAATTCTTTCAGGATAGCAAACTCCTGGATAGCAACACACTATCCACACACGTGACAGGAAAAGTATTCCCTTTTTGGTCATACCAGCAAATATGCCATTTTCTTTGAGACATTGATCGCTCTGCCTCAGTTTCACGCACGCTCACCCCATTTGAATCACTCTGCTCCCAGTCCCTATCCCAGCAACACATCATCTCAACAATACACAACATGCTCTTTGCATCCACGTCCCCTAAATTAGGGAAAGCTTTCCAGACCTGGGAAAAAGACCTACAACTAGAGTTGTCAGACGATCACTGGGAACGCATTTTTACTATCTCACATCACACAAAGGATCCATCAATGTCACAATACAGGAGAACAACTATAAAACTTTTGACTCTGTGGTACAGAACACCAACCCTTCTCTACAAGAATAACCCTGAAACATCTGATAAATGCTGGAGATGCATTTGGAATCTGTTGCTGTCAACTCTCAATATGAGATCCAAAGAGCTGTCACTATCAGTGAAGCAAGCCATCATTATGCTGAAAAAACAAAACAAACCCATCAGAGAGATAGCAAAAACATTAGGTGTGGCCAAATCAACTGTTTGGAACATCCTAAAAATGAAAGAACGCGCCGGTGAGCTCAGCAACACCAAAAGACCCGGAAGACCACAGAAAACAACTGTGGTGGATGAACGAAGAATTCTTGCCCTGATGAAGAAAACACCCTTCAAACAGTTGACCAGATCAAGAACACTCTCCAGGAGGTAGGTGTATGTGTGTCAAAGTCAACAATCAAGAGAAGACTTCACCAGAGTGAATACAGAGGGTTCACCACAAGATGTAAACCATTGATGAGCCTCAAAAACAGGAAGGCCAGATTAGAGTTTGCCAAACAACACCTAAAAAAGCCTTCACAGTTCTGGAACAACATCCTATGGACAGATGAGACCAAGATCAACTTGTACCAGAGTGATGGGAAGAGAAGAGTATGGAGAAGGAAAGGAACTGCTCATGATTAGTGTTGAGCGAACACGGACTGTATTATTCGTGTTCGTACCGAATAATTGGATTTTTTTTACCCGAACACGGACACGGACACTTTACTGTATGTTCGGGTAAAAATCCGTGTTCGGTCGTTTTATTTCCGGGTTTTGCATGCTTTGGCGCTCTTTTCATGGCGGGCTTTCAACAGCCAATCAACAATCGTTTAACTGGTGTGCCTTAAGCCATCCCAGCCATGCCTGCAAATGTCTTAGTAGCTGTGATTGGCCGTCTGAAGCATGTGACCAAGTCTTTATAAGTTCGAGGCAGCCGCCGCAGCAGCGTCATTCTGCTGCTTAGCTAAGGGACAGAGCACACATCAATGTGCTGGCTGCTGATTAGGGAAAGATAGGCAGGAAAAAACCATTTGTGTCCGGATAGAATTGAGGGACAGGTCGGAGTGTTTAGGCAGGGCGAGTTGTAGGCATTTTAGGGATAGAGTCTGCTGAATTATAGGGTCAGTGTCTTCTACAAACTACAATCGATATTGCTGTGTGGGGGGTGGGGTGAATCTGCACTCAATCCTGATCTACGATCTCTTCTCAATCCTGTTAGGGACAGAGTCTGCTGAATTTTAGGGAAACTGTGTTCTACAAACTACAATCGATATTGCTGTGTGGTGTGGGATTGGAGATAGGCAGGTGTCAGTGATCCACATCCATTTTTCTGTGTGTGAGCTGCAGTGAACACAATCTTTTTGGGCTGCAGTGAACACAATCTTTTTGGGCTGCAGTGAACACAATCTTTTTGGGCTGCAGTGAACACAATCTTTTTGGGGTGCAGTGAACAAAATCTTTTTGGGGTGCAGTGAACACAATCCTTTTTGGTGTGCAGTGAACACAATCTTTGTGGGGTGCAGTGAACAAAATCTTTTTGGGGTGCAGTGAACAAAATCCTTTTTGGGGTGCAGTGAACAACATCCTTTTTGGGGTGCAGTGAACACAATCTTTTTGGGGTGCAGTGAACAAAATCCTTTGTGGGGTGCAGTGAACACAATCTTTTTGGGGTGCAGTGAACACAATCTTTTTGGGGTGGAGTGAACAACATCCTTTTTGGGGTGCAGTGAACAAAATCCTTTTTGGGGTGCAGTGAACAAAATCATTTTTGGGGTGCAGTGAACACAATCTTTTTGGGGTGCAGTGAACACAATCTTTGTGGGGTGCAGTGAACACAATCTTTTTGGGGTGGAGTGAACAACATCCTTTTTGGGGTGCAGTGAACAACATCCTTTTTGGGGTGCAGTGAACACAATCTTTTTGGGGTGCAGTGAACACAATCTTTGTGGGGTACAGTGAACAGAATCTTTGTGGGGTGCAGTGAACACAATCTTTGGGGGGTACAGTGAACACAATCTTTTTGGGGTGCAGTGAACACAATCTTTGTGGGGTGCAGTGAACACAATCTTTTTGGGGTGGAGTGAACAAAATCATTTTTGGGGTGCAGTGAACAACATCCTTTTTGGGGTGCAGTGATCAAAATCCTTTTTGGGGTGCAGTGAACACAATCTTTTTGGGGTGCAGTGAACAAAATCCTTTGTGGGGTGCAGTGAACAGAATCTTTGTGGGGTGCAGTGAACACAATCTTTGGGGGGGTACAGTGAACACAATCTTTTTGGGGTGCAGTGAACACAATCTTTGTGGGGTACAGTGAACAGAATCTTTGTGGGGTGCAGTGAACACAATCTTTGGGGGGTACAGTGAACACAATCTTTTTGGGGTGCAGTGAACACAATCTTTGGGGGGTACAGTGAACACAATCTTTTTGGGGTGCAGTGAACACAATCTTTGTGGGGTGCAGTGAACACAATCTTTGGGGGGGTACAGTGAACACAATCTTTTTGGGGTGCAGTGAACAACATCCTTTTAGGGTGCAGTGAACACAATCTTTGTGGGGTGCAGTGAACAACATCCTTTTAGGGTGCAGTGAACACAATCTTTGTGGGGTACAGTGAACAGAATCTTTGTGGGGTGCAGTGAACACAATCTTTGGGGGGTACAGTGAACACAATCTTTGTGAGGTGCAGTGAACACAATCTTTGTGGGGTGCAGTGAACACAATCATTGTGGGGTGCAGTGAACTCAATCTTTGTGGGGTACAGTGAACACAATCTCATACTTCTGAAGATTTGAGGGTGCTGCCTGTTCCATACTCCCCCTACTCCTCATCTAGCCTTTTAGGGGTACAAACAATAGTAATTGGGGCCTAGTGTGGTTGTGTACGTGTGATATACATACACTTTTTTTGGATCATATTTTCTATTCCGCTATTTAATCAAAAACCTTTGGGGATCAGTTAAATTGGGGGATAGTCTGTGTTGGTACGTGTGAGAGAGATCCACCTTTCCAAGTTGTTGGGGTTCATCTCATACTTCTGAAGGTTTGAGGGTGCTGCCTGTTCCATACTCCCCCTACTCCTAGCCTTTTAGGGGTACAAACAATAGTAATTGGGGCCTAGTGTGGTTGTGTACGTGTGATATACATACACTTTTTTTGGATCATATTTTCTATTCCGCTATTTAATCAAAAACCTTTGGGGATCAGTTAAATTGGGGGATAGTCTGTGTTGGTACGTGTGAGAGAGATCCACCTTTCCAAGTTGTTGGGGTTCATCTCATACTTCTGAAGGTTTGAGGGTGCTGCCTGTTCCATACCCCCCCTACTCCTCATCTAGCCTTTTAGGGGTACAAACAATAGTAATTGGGGCCTAGTGTGGTTGTGTACGTGTGATATACATACACTTTTTTTGGATCATATTTTCTATTCCGCTATTTAATCAAAAACCTTTGGGGATCAGTTAAATTGGGGGATAGTCTGTGTTGGTACGTGTGAGAGAGATCCACCTTTCCAAGTTGTTGGGGTTCATCTCATACTTCTGAAGGTTTGAGGGTGCTGCCTGTTCCATACTCCCCCTACTCCTCATCTAGCCTTTTAGGGGTACAAACAATAGTAATTGGGGCCCAGTGTGGTTGTGTACGTGTGATATACATACACTTTTTTTGGATCATATTTTCTATTCCGCTATTTAATCAAAAACCTTTGGGGATCAGTTAAATTGGGGGATAGTCTGTGTTGGTACGTGTGAGAGAGATCCACCTTTCCAAGTTGTTGGGGTTCATCTCATACTTCTGAAGGTTTGAGGGTGCTGCCTGTTCCATACTCCCCCTACTCCTCATCTAGCCTTTTAGGGGTACAAACAATAGTAATTGGGGCCTAGTGTGGTTGTGTACGTGTGATATACATACACTTTTTTTGGATCATATTTTCTATTCCGCTATTTAATCAAAAACCTTTGGGGATCAGTTAAATTGGGGGATAGTCTGTGTTGGTACGTGTGAGAGAGATCCACCTTTCCAAGTTGTTGGGGTTCATCTCATACTTCTGAAGGTTTGAGGGTGCTGCCTGTTCCATACCCCCCCTACTCCTCATCTAGCCTTTTAGGGGTACAAACAATAGTAATTGGGGCCTAGTGTGGTTGTGTACGTGTGATATACATACACTTTTTTTGGATCATATTTTCTATTCCGCTATTTAATCAAAAACCTTTGGGGATCAGTTAAATTGGGGGATAGTCTGTGTTGGTACGTGTGAGAGAGATCCACCTTTCCAAGTTGTTGGGGTTCATCTCATACTTCTGAAGGTTTGAGGGTGCTGCCTGTTCCATACTCCCCCTACTCCTCATCTAGCCTTTTAGGGGTACAAACAATAGTAATTGGGGCCCAGTGTGGTTGTGTACGTGTGATATACATACACTTTTTTTGGATCATATTTTCTATTCCGCTATTTAATCAAAAACCTTTGGGGATCAGTTAAATTGGGGGATAGTCTGTGTTGGTACGTGTGAGAGAGATCCACCTTTCCAAGTTGTTGGGGTTCATCTCATACTTCTGAAGGTTTGAGGGTGCTGCCTGTTCCATACTCCCCCTACTCCTAGCCTTTTAGGGGTACAAACAATAGTAATTGGGGCCTAGTGTGGTTGTGTACGTGTGATATACATACACTTTTTTTGGATCATATTTTCTATTCCGCTATTTAATCAAAAACCTTTGGGGATCAGTTAAATTGGGGGATAGTCTGTGTTGGTACGTGTGAGAGAGATCCACCTTTCCAAGTTGTTGGGGTTCATCTCATACTTCTGAAGGTTTGAGGGTGCTGCCTGTTCCATACCCCCCCTACTCCTCATCTAGCCTTTTAGGGGTACAAACAATAGTAATTGGGGCCTAGTGTGGTTGTGTACGTGTGATATACATACACTTTTTTTGGATCATATTTTCTATTCCGCTATTTAATCAAAAACCTTTGGGGATCAGTTAAATTGGGGGATAGTCTGTGTTGGTACGTGTGAGAGAGATCCACCTTTCCAAGTTGTTGGGGTTCATCTCATACTTCTGAAGGTTTGAGGGTGCTGCCTGTTCCATACTCCCCCTACTCCTCATCTAGCCTTTTAGGGGTACAAACAATAGTAATTGGGGCCCAGTGTGGTTGTGTACGTGTGATATACATACACTTTTTTTGGATCATATTTTCTATTCCGCTATTTAATCAAAAACCTTTGGGGATCAGTTAAATTGGGGGATAGTCTGTGTTGGTACGTGTGAGAGAGATCCACCTTTCCAAGTTGTTGGGGTTCATCTCATACTTCTGAAGGTTTGAGGGTGCTGCCTGTTCCATACTCCCCCTACTCCTAGCCTTTTAGGGGTACAAACAATAGTAATTGGGGCCTAGTGTGGTTGTGTACGTGTGATATACATACACTTTTTTTGGATCATATTTTCTATTCCGCTATTTAATCAAAAACCTTTGGGGATCAGTTAAATTGGGGGATAGTCTGTGTTGGTACGTGTGAGAGAGATCCACCTTTCCAAGTTGTTGGGGTTCATCTCATACTTCTGAAGGTTTGAGGGTGCTGCCTGTTCCATACCCCCCCTACTCCTCATCTAGCCTTTTAGGGGTACAAACAATAGTAATTGGGGCCTAGTGTGGTTGTGTACGTGTGATATACATACACTTTTTTTGGATCATATTTTCTATTCCGCTATTTAATCAAAAACCTTTGGGGATCAGTTAAATTGGGGGATAGTCTGTGTTGGTACGTGTGAGAGAGATCCACCTTTCCAAGTTGTTGGGGTTCATCTCATACTTCTGAAGGTTTGAGGGTGCTGCCTGTTCCATACCCCCCCTACTCCTCATCTAGCCTTTTAGGGGTACAAACAATAGTAATTGGGGCCTAGTGTGGTTGTGTACGTGTGATATACATACACTTTTTTTGGATCATATTTTCTATTCCGCTATTTAATAAAAAACCTTTGGGGATCAGTTAAATTGGGGGATAGTCTGTGTTGGTACGTGTGAGAGAGATCCACCTTTCCAAGTTGTTGGGGTTCATCTCATACTTCTGAAGGTTTGAGGGTGCTGCCTGTTCCATACTCCCCCTACTCCTAGCCTTTTAGGGGTACAAACAATAGTAATTGGGGCCTAGTGTGGTTGTGTACGTGTGATATACATACACTTTTTTTGGATCATATTTTCTATTCCGCTATTTAATCAAAAACCTTTGGGGATCAGTTAAATTGGGGGATAGTCTGTGTTGGTACGTGTGAGAGAGATCCACCTTTCCAAGTTGTTGGGGTTCATCTCATACTTCTGAAGGTTTGAGGGTGCTGCCTGTTCCATACCCCCCCTACTCCTCATCTAGCCTTTTAGGGGTACAAACAATAGTAATTGGGGCCTAGTGTGGTTGTGTACGTGTGATATACATACACTTTTTTTGGATCATATTTTCTATTCCGCTATTTAATCAAAAACCTTTGGGGATCAGTTAAATTGGGGGATAGTCTGTGTTGGTACGTGTGAGAGAGATCCACCTTTCCAAGTTGTTGGGGTTCATCTCATACTTCTGAAGGTTTGAGGGTGCTGCCTGTTCCATACTCCCCCTACTCCTCATCTAGCCTTTTAGGGGTACAAACAATAGTAATTGGGGCCCAGTGTGGTTGTGTACGTGTGATATACATACACTTTTTTTGGATCATATTTTCTATTCCGCTATTTAATCAAAAACCTTTGGGGATCAGTTAAATTGGGGGATAGTCTGTGTTGGTACGTGTGAGAGAGATCCACCTTTCCAAGTTGTTGGGGTTCATCTCATACTTCTGAAGGTTTGAGGGTGCTGCCTGTTCCATACCCCCCCTACTCCTCATCTAGCCTTTTAGGGGTACAAACAATAGTAATTGGGGCCTAGTGTGGTTGTGTACGTGTGATATACATACACTTTTTTTGGATCATATTTTCTATTCCGCTATTTAATCAAAAACCTTTGGGGATCAGTTAAATTGGGGGATAGTCTGTGTTGGTACGTGTGAGAGAGATCCACCTTTCCAAGTTGTTGGGGTTCATCTCATACTTCTGAAGGTTTGAGGGTGCTGCCTGTTCCATACTCCCCCTACTCCTCATCTAGCCTTTTAGGGGTACAAACAATAGTAATTGGGGCCCAGTGTGGTTGTGTACGTGTGATATACATACACTTTTTTTGGATCATATTTTCTATTCCGCTATTTAATCAAAAACCTTTGGGGATCAGTTAAATTGGGGGATAGTCTGTGTTGGTACGTGTGAGAGAGATCCACCTTTCCAAGTTGTTGGGGTTCATCTCATACTTCTGAAGGTTTGAGGGTGCTGCCTGTTCCATACCCCCCCTACTCCTCATCTAGCCTTTTAGGGGTACAAACAATAGTAATTGGGGCCTAGTGTGGTTGTGTACGTGTGATATACATACACTTTTTTTGGATCATATTTTCTATTCCGCTATTTAATCAAAAACCTTTGGGGATCAGTTAAATTGGGGGATAGTCTGTGTTGGTACGTGTGAGAGAGATCCACCTTTCCAAGTTGTTGGGGTTCATCTCATACTTCTGAAGGTTTGAGGGTGCTGCCTGTTCCATACTCCCCCTACTCCTCATCTAGCCTTTTAGGGGTACAAACAATAGTAATTGGGGCCCAGTGTGGTTGTGTACGTGTGATATACATACACTTTTTTTGGATCATATTTTCTATTCCGCTATTTAATCAAAAACCTTTGGGGATCAGTTAAATTGGGGGATAGTCTGTGTTGGTACGTGTGAGAGAGATCCACCTTTCCAAGTTGTTGGGGTTCATCTCATACTTCTGAAGGTTTGAGGGTGCTGCCTGTTCCATACTCCCCCTACTCCTCATCTAGCCTTTTAGGGGTACAAACAATAGTAATTGGGGCCCAGTGTGGTTGTGTACGTGTGATATACATACACTTTTTTTGGATCATATTTTCTATTCCGCTATTTAATCAAAAACCTTTGGGGATCAGTTAAATTGGGGGATAGTCTGTGTTGGTACGTGTGAGAGAGATCCACCTTTCCAAGTTGTTGGGGTTCATCTCATACTTCTGAAGGTTTGAGGGTGCTGCCTGTTCCATACCCCCCCTACTCCTCATCTAGCCTTTTAGGTGTACAAACAATAGTAATTGGGGCCCAGTGTGGTTGTGTACGTGTGATATACATACACTTTTTTTGGATCATATTTTCTATTCCGCTATTTAATTTAACTGGGCCTCCATGCGAGACCTGTGTGCCTTGTTGCGCTGTTTTGAGTACTCCACCAACATGGCCAGTGGCAATGACGCCGTTCTCAGCTTAACTATCCCACTTCTATGCCTCCTTGAAAAAACAATTCGGGCGATGATGGAAGAGGATGTGGCACAGGATGAGGAGGAGGAGGAGGATGAAGAGGTAACATTTCCAAGGCTTTCAGGGCAGTCATTCGCAAGGGGCTCCGAGGGTGGGTTCCTGCACACGCAAACGCCAGGGACGCAATTGTCCAGCAGGGGCACAGTTCTGGAGGATGAGGAGGATGAGGAGGAGGAGGAGCTGGAGGAGGAGATGGAACCATGTTCACAGCAGGGTGGCACCCAGGCCAGCTCATGGCCATCACTGGTGCGTGGCTGGGGGGATACAGAGGACACGGACGATACACCTCCCACAGAGGACAGCCTTTCGTTGCCTCTGGGCAGCCTGGCACACATGAGCGATTACATGCTGCAGTGTCTCCACAACGACCGCCGAGTTGCCCACATTCTAACTTGTGCTGATTACTGGGTGGCCACGCTGCTGGATCCCCGTTACAAGGACAACGTACCGTCCTTAATTCACTCACTGGAGCGCGATCGCAAGATGCGCGAGTACAAGCGCACGCTGGTAGACGCCATGCTGCTGGCATTCCCATCTGACAGCGGGGCCACAGTGGAAGCACAAGGCAGAGGAGGAGGAGGAGGAGGTCGCCAACGCAACCAGGGCACCGCCAGCACCTCAGAAGGCAGGGTTAGCATGGCCGAAATGTGGAAAAGCTTTGTCAGCACGCCACAACAAACAGCAGCACCAGCAGCTCAGATGGAACGTCTTAGCAGGAGGCAGCATTTTACCAACATGGTGGAGCAGTATGTGTGCACACGCCTACATGTAGTGAATGACGGGTCTGCCCCCTTCAACTTCTGGGTCTCCAAATTGGGCACATGGCCTGAGCTTGCCCTTTACGCCTTGGAGGTGCTGGCGTGCCCTGCAGCCAGTGTATTATCTGAACGGGTATTTAGCACGGCTGGGGGCGTTATAACAGACAAGCGCAGCCGCCTGTCCAGAGACAATGTGGACAAGCTCACGTTCATTAAAATGAACCAGGCATGGATCCCACGGGACTTTTCCGTACCTTATGCAGAATAGCAATGGATACCGACCTTACCCACCCATTGTTCCATTTTTGCTCTTTCTCACTCTTTTGGGGTGTACCCTCATTTAAAATTTTTGAAAAGAAGCAGTGTTGGCTACCTCGTCCTCCTCCTCAGGGCCAGATTAATGTAGGGGCTATTGGAGCTGCAGCTCCAGGCCCCTACCTTTTATATAGGCCCCGGGTTGGCCATATTCACTGTTACCGCTCTTCTGTCACTTGTAAACACAGAAGTCTGGCTTCTATGCTCGCTTCCCCAGGCAGCACCCTCAGAACCTCCCCACACAGCGTGAAGGCCGGACAAGGAGGGACAGTTGGCGATGCATGGATGTGTTTATGGGCTTCAGAGACAGCATCCCATGTTGAATTAGGCATGCATGGCTGCACCCTTCCTCCTCTGGGTGCATGGCAAGGCACGGCCCTTAAGGCCCTTCAAAATCCTCAGCACCAAGCCCATGATGCTGTTAATCCGGCCCTGGTCCTCCTCCACCGCCGCTTCCACCTACACCGCCCATAGGTGTGCGCAGCCTATTGCATTAAGGTGTGCACCCCAAAGTTGAAATACACATGCATGTGTTTGCCAGCAGGGAGAGTAATGTATCGGGGCCATGTACCTGTAGGCAAGGAGAAATAGAGCAGAGCAGGTCCCAGGGAGATCTTTCCCATCTCCTCACTGGCAATGCTATGTGCCCTAGGTGATTAGGGTGTGCCCAGGCACACCCAGCACACCCTGTGCGCACGCCTATGTCACCGCCACATCCACCACCACCTCAACCTCCCTCCTACTCCATATGGGCCTCGTCCTTCAGAGATGAAGAAGAACATTGTTTTATTTTTCTGTTTTTTTTTGTTGTTTTAAGTTATTTCCCTATCCACATTTGTTTGCAGAGCACTTGCCATGCTCTTAATTACGTTTTGCTGCCATTTGCAGCACTCTAGCCCTTTCCTTTGGTGTTTTAGAGCCATTTTAGTGCCTTAAAGTTCGGGTCCCCATTGACTTCAATGGGGTTCGGTGTCCGGGAAAAGTTCGGTAAAAGTCCGGGACACGGACCCGGACTTTTTTTTAAAGTTCGGCCGAACCCGTCGAACACGGACATCTAGGTGTCCGCTCAACCCTACTCATGATCCAAAGCATACCACCTCATCAGTGAAGCATGGTGTTGGTAGTGTCATGGCGTGGGCATGTATGGCTGCCAATGGAACTGGTTCTCTTGTATTTATTGATGATGTGACTGCTGACAGAAGCAGCAGGATGAATTCTGAAGTGTTTCGGGCAATATTATCTGCTCATATTCAGCCAAATGCTTCAGAACTCATTGGAGGGCGCTTCACAGTGCAGATGGAAAATGACCGAAGCATACTGCGAAAGCAACCAAAGAGTTTTTTAAGGAAAAGAAGTGGAATGTTATGCAATAGCCAAGTCAATCACCTGACCTGAATCCGATTGAGCATGCACTTCACTTGCTGAAGACAAAACTGAAGGGAAAATGCCCCAAGAACAAGCAGGAACTGAAGACAGTTGCAGTAGAGGCCTGGCAGAGCATCACCAGGGATGAAACCCAGCGTCTGGTGATGTCTATGAGTTCCAGACTTCAGGCTGTAATTGACTGTAAAGGATTTGCAACCAAGTATTAAAAAGTGAAAGTTTGATTTATGATTGTTAATCTGTCCCATTACTTTTGGTCCCTTAAAAAGTGGTAGGCACATATACAAACTGTAAAAATTCCTACACCTTTCACCTGAATTTGGATGTAAATACCCTCAAATTAAAGCTGAAGTCTGCAGTTAAAGCACATCTTGTTTGTTTCATTTCAAATCCATTGTGGTGGTGTATAGAGCCAAAAAGATTAGAATTGTGTCGATGTCCCAATATTTATGGACCTGACTGTATTTGGTGGACCTGCCCATTATTGCAATCATTCTGGTCACAAGTACACAAGATAACAACACAAATCTCCACATACTCTTTGGAACATACCCCAGCTCAGTTCTTACTCAACCATTCGACCACACCGGTACAGTCATACTGCAAGTCATTACCTATACACATGATCAATGCAGCCAAACTCTGTATCCCTTCTCACTGGGGTTCCCCTCACATTCCTACCATATCAGAGTGGTTGAAATGGCTGGGTAAGATAGCAGAAATGGAAGAGTTAATTTACATAGCATGAGATACTCCCTCTAAATTTTCCCGCATTTGGGCCTGTTGGACTAATTTCCAAACCACAGACTAATACGCAACACTGATGGGATTGGATAGTACCCATCCTCCAAACTAAACCTTATCTCCAATTTAGCACCATCCCCGTATTATTTTCAACTTCAGACGTAGAGCCTCCCTCCCCTACACAAGGGGCGAGTATGGGAAGTCTCTCGTCCAGACAGATGGCTAGGCAACAACACCTATAAAGAAAGGCAGAAGGATTATGAAACCCTCCTGTTGACCAGGAAATATAACTTTACCCTACACAAAGACTGAGGAGAAGACTACAATCTTACTCCTGTCCCTTGCCATCCCTTCTAGCCATCCTCTTTCCTCCTAAACGTTCTTGTCTCCCTCCATATGTACTATACACCGATTAGGTAACTCTATACCACCTCTCTTCCCCTCTTCTCTTCATTTATACATCTCTCAGCATTAGGCCCCATCCTAAGGAGTACCCTCATAATTAGACAGAAGAGCAGAGTCGCATATAATCCCCCACTCATCAGCCCCAATAATTATCAACCTTCTCTCTCCCCACAAGGTTTCCCAACCACATAACTGAGGCTCTAGCTTGACATGCACAGATGTCTAAAAATGGGCCCCTTATGAGATGGTTTAATTTCTCAGGGAATTCATAGGACTCCTTGTGGATGTTAGGACAGCTTGCTGTTCAGATGATTTTATATTACTTTCCTGTCCTGATATATAATATAATTGTAACCTGTTTTACATTCTATTCTGACTTTCTTTTTGTATAATTATAACATGTAATAATCCTTTACTTTCAATAATATATTGTTGGGAAAAAATAAAAAATTAAAAAATAAAATAAAGAGTAGCATAATGGAACAGTTTTCATTATCTTTTCTATTCATTTTCTGAACCCAACTGAATCCTGATAGTCACAATTTGGTACAGCACACAGTTAAATTGGGCCAGAATCTATAAAGGTTTTTCACCATTATTTACTAGAGCATACACAGTCTTACCAGGACAAATTGGAGCTTAGCGCTGGACATAGGCCTTGACCTGTAGCCTATTGTTGCTGGACATGTCCAATCTCAGCTTGCAGGCAGTTTGGTTGACAGGCTAAAAATCTGCAAAACACGACACTCAAATCCTAAGACAATCAAAAAGTCAATGGTGTCAATAGTGTCAAAAATTTAGGTGAGCTATACCCATCAAACTCCTGCAAATACAGTATCTCACAAAAGTGAGTACACCCCTCACATTTTTGTAAATATTTTATTATATCTTTTCATGTGACAATATTTAAGAAATTACACTTTGCTACAATGTAAAGTAGTGAGTGTACAGCTTGTATAACAGTTTAAATTTGCTGTCCCCTCAAAATAACTCAACACACAGCCATTAATATTTGAACTGTTGGCAACAAAAATGAGTACACCACTAAGTGGAAATGTCCAAATTGGGCCCATTTAGCCATTTTCCCTCCCCTGTGTCATGTGTCTCGTTTGTGTTACAAGGTCTCAGGTGTAAATGGGGAACAGGTATGGTAAATTTGGTATTATCGCTCTCAGTCTCTAATACCGGTCACTGGAAGTTCAACATGACACTTCATGGCAAAGAACTCTCTCAGGATCTGAAAAAAAGAATGGTGGCTCTACATGAAGATGGCCTAGGCTATAAGAAGATTGCCAAGACCCTGAAACTGAGCACAGTAGCTAAGACCACACAGTGGTTTAACAGGACAGGTTCCACTCAGAACAGGCCTCGCCATGGTCCACCAAAGAAGTTGCGTGCACATGCTCAGGGTCAAATCCAGAGGTTGTCTTTGGGAAATAGACGTATGAGTGCAGCCAGCATTGCTGCAGAGGTTGAAGGGGTGGGGGGTCAGCCTGTCAGTGCTCAGACCATACGCCGCACACTGCATCAAATTGGTCTGCATGGCTGCAATCCCTGAAGGAAGCCTCTTCTAAAGATGATGCACAAGACAGCCCGCAAACAGTTTGCAGAAGGACGCGGATTACTGGAACCATGTCCTGTGGTCTGATGAGACCAAGATAAATTTGGTTCAGATGGTGTCAAGCGTTTGTGGCGGCAACCAGGTGAGGAGTACAAAGACAAGTGTGTCTTGCCTACAGTCAAGCATGGTGGTGGGAGTGTCATGGTCTGGGGCTGCATGAGTGCTGCCTGGCACTGGGGAGCTATAGTTCATTGAGGGAACTATAAATGCCAACATGTACTGTGACATACTGAAGCTGAGTATGATCTCTTTCCTTCGGAGACTGGGCCGCAAGGCAGTATTCCAACATGATAACGACCCCAAACACACCTCCAAGACGACCACTGCCTTGCTAAAGAAGCGTAAGGGTAAAGGTGATGGACTGGCCAAGCATGTCTCTAGACCTAAAACCTATTGAGCATCTGTGGGGCATCCTCAAACGGAAGGTGGAGGAGCTCAAGGTCTCTAAGATTCACCAGATCCGTGATGTCATCATGCAGGAGTTGTAGAGGACTCCAGTGGCAACCTGTGAAGCTCTTGTGAACTCCATGCCCAAGAGGGTTAAGGCAATGCTGGAATATAATGGTGGCCACACAAAATATTGACACTTTGGGCCCAGTTTGAACTTTTTCACTTAGGGGTGTACTCACTTTTGTTGCCAGCAGTTTAGACATTAATGGTTGTGTGTTGAGTTATTTTGAGGGGACAGCAAATTTACATTTCTTTACAGTGGTACACTCACTACTTTACTTTGTAGCAAAGTGTAGTTTCTTCAGTGTTGTCACATGAAAAGATATAATAAAATATTTACAAAAATGTAAGGGGTGTACTCACTTTTGTGAGATACTGTAAATGACTAATTCCCAGCTGCAAAAATGATCAAATTAGGTTAATGACATCACCTGGGATTCTTGGCAGGAAATATAAATTACCGCAGCCAGAAATCTGTCAGTAAGTCAGTGTGTACAGTGCATCCGGAAAGTATTTACAGCGCTTCACTTTTTCCACATTTTGTTATGTTACAGCCTTATTCCAAAATGGATTAAATTCATTATTTTCCTCAAAATTCTACAAACAATACCCCATAATGACAACATGAGGGAAGTTTGTTTGAAATCTTTGCAAATGTATTAAAAATAAAAAAGGAAACAATTCCCATGTACAAGGAGGGGGGATTTTTCCTTTGAACACATGTACTAAAGTAGGTTCTGCCACCGTCCCTATATGTACATTATAATGGGGGTTGCTGGTGCCTCAGACCAGATAAAGTGGGACTTTATGGGCAAGTGAAGGGTATATCAAGCAAAATGCATTGTATCATTCACAAAATAGAATAAAGTAAAATATAATGGTATTTAATCTGTAGATACCGGTAGTAAATGTTATACAACGAGCATTAAGTGACAGTGGTGCTTGGGACAGAGCCCAAGTGTGAAGAAAAGAAAGATGATTCCGTGGAATCAGTGACAATGGTGTTATCAAGTGACTTAAAACATTGGATTCTTCTGTTTTCCCTTGGATGTTGAAATGGGAAATAAACTCAGAAAAAAATCCTAAATTGCTGACGCGTTTCGGCTCTCTTGTGGGCCTTTCTCAAAGCGTTCAGTCACTCAGTCTGTGGTCTATAAGAGTAATATAAGGTATAATGTGTAAGGATAATTTTTAACAAATCCTTAAAGAAATCATACGTCGTTTGGAGTTTGAAATAATATATAGTTACATACATGGGTGCATCCATTCCTTCCGCGCATCAGCCCCTGTATCCGTCCACATTCACAACGGGAATCATGTGTTGCAAGGCCTAGGATTATAATTATGTTGTTTCTTATAGTGTATCTCAGGTGGATCAAGTGAGTATATATGTATTTGCTTATGTATATATATATGTGTATATATTCACTTACATCTGAATGCACTGGTGGGAGGGTGTTGTCTCCAGGATCCTGGGGGTTAGTTTCCCTCTTTATTTTATGTTTACCAGGCTTGGATCTAGGGTATAATGGACAATTGTATCGATAGCATACATAAAGTGTCCGGTAAATAACCCAAAATATCCCACAAATATATATGTGGCAGTATCTCATGAATACTTGTAAGTGCTTAAAGAGACTTCCCGATGGTGGTGTGGTACATCAGAGTAATATAAAATGAAAGTGACTATAGATGCTTCGGTGCCAAGTTTATTAGAAAGCATAGTAAAGGCTTCACAGTCCGTTGCACTTACAATTATGTTGTCCTTCTGGCTTGCGCAGTGTAAGAGGTCCATCCTCTCCTCTCCGTTGGAGAGAAGTGAGGATTGCCTCACATTCCCCGGCCTTATGAAGCGCCTCGCGCATGCGCCTTGCGCATTGCACGTAGGTTGTCTCCATGGCGGCGTGACGTAGGCACCAACGTCTGCGCCTGCGCTAGCTGGATGCGTGCGCAGGCCGCAACCCCGTTGCTGGGGACGCCGCTCTGGCCGCCGACACGGAAGGAGGAGCCATCTTATCCCCGAAGGGATTGGTGGGTCCTGGTATTCCCCTACAAAGTAGGGGTTACCGTGCCGGGTGTGATAGTGTGGTATACCTAGATCGACCCGCGGAATTATGGAACACACCCCAGTATGCTCTAAATTATATACAATTCATTACAGTGGTATAATAATAAATACAGATCTGAAACATGACACTAAAGTTCTATATATAATAGAAAATGAGAATATAGTGTTATAATTAACAGCAGTGTTGCATATAGCTCCACCATGGGTAGCCATGGATCAAGGAGGGACAGCCCTGATTGCTGGACAATACCAGGGATCGTCACAGGGCCATGTCAACATAGGATCGGGTTCCTATGTATTATTTAAGGGAACAGTATTTGTTCATTGTGCTATTATGGCACTAGAGAGGATTGAAGGTAAAGGGTGGGGGGGGGGAAAAAAAAAAAAAAAAAGGGGAGAGTTTTTTTGGGTGAGAAAAAAAATCTAGTGTATATTGAATCATGTTAGGAGATGTATATGGCAATCCCAATAATGCGGACGTTTAGGATGGATGGAATGGTATTTAATCTGTCTTGCCAGAAGCAAAGCCTTCCAGAAACGGACGAAAGCTTTCATTTTCATTCAGACCAGGGTATTTTGTGGCATGGAGGCGTCTAATCCACCTCATTTCCATCTGAAGTAGTCTCTTGTTCCAATCCCCCCCACGATGTGGTATGTGGATTCTTTCAAGTGCCATAAAAGTCACTTGAGGCATTCTATTTTTGTGTTCATGGGCAACATGCCTCCCTAGGGGTACATAAAAATTGCATAATTCCATGCTGTTGATGTGTTGATTTACTCGTTTGCCAAATTCTTGTTTGGTCTTACCTACATAGTAGGAACCACATTGACAACGCATGAGGTAGACGACTCCTCTTGTCCTGCAATTTGTAAAGTGTCGGGGTTTAAAGAGCTCCCCATTGGGGAGTATGGTGTTGACGCATTTTTGTATCACACTGCATTGTCCACAGTTTCCGCATGGGAATGTACCCATGTGTTTACAGGGGTCTTTCCTTGTTTCCCTGTACTCACTATGCGTGAGTGCTTGCTTCATTGATCCTGCTTTACGGAATGTTATTTGTGGTTTTTCTGGTATAAACTGTTTTACCATCGGGTCCTCTTAAGATTAACCAATGTTTGGAAATAATTTTCCGTATTTTTTGGTGGTCGTTGGTGAACCTCATAATTATGCGGGTTTTGTTATCCTGTTCTTTAAATTTTATGGTGTTTTTATTTTGTTTTTATTTTTATTTTTATTTTTTTATTTATTTTTTTTTTTTTTGAACAGAATGTTGTGTCTTTCTTGCTTCTTCACTCTGTTAAACGTTTTTCTCAGTGTCGTCTTGGTGTAACCCCTTTTTAATAACCTTGCGGTAAGGATGTTGGCCTCTCTTTGGAAATCTTGATCAAGAGTACAGTTTCTTTTAAGCCTAAGAAACTGGCTGTAAGGAATAGCATTTTTCAGTGGGGTCGGGTGGTTTTTATGATTATGAGGTTCACCAACGACCACCAAAAAATACGGAAAATTATTTCCAAACATTGGTTAATCTTAAAAGAGGACCCGATGGTAAAACAGTTTATACCAGAAAAACCACAAATAACATTCCGTAAAGCAGGATCAATGAAGCAAGCACTCACGCATAGTGAGTACAGGGAAACAAGGAAAGACCCCTGTAAACACATGGGTACATTCCCATGCGGAAACTGTGGACAATGCAGTGTGATACAAAAATGCGTCAACACCATACTCCCCAATGGGGAGCTCTTTAAACCCCGACACTTTACAAATTGCAGGACAAGAGGAGTCGTCTACCTCATGCGTTGTCAATGTGGTTCCTACTAAGTAGGTAAGACCAAACAAGAATTTGGCAAACGAGTAAATCAACACATCAACAGCATGGAATTATGCAATTTTTATGTACCCCTAGGGAGGCATGTTGCCCATGAACACAAAAATAGAATGCCTCAAGTGACTTTTATGGCACTTGAAAGAATCCACATACCACATCGTGGGGGGGATTGGAACAAGAGACTACTTCAGATGGAAATGAGGTGGATTAGACGCCTCCATGCCACAAAATACCCTGGTCTGAATGAAAATGAAAGCTTTCGTCCGTTTCTGGAAGGCTTTGCTTCTGGCAAGACAGATTAAATACCATTCCATCCATCCTAAACGTCCGCATTATTGGGATTGCCATATACATCTCCTAACATGATTCAATATACACTAGATTTTTTTTCTCACCCAAAAAAACTCTCCCCTTTTTTTTTTTTTCCCCCCCCCACCCTTTACCTTCAATCCTCTCTAGTGCCATAATAGCACAATTAACAAATACTGTTCCCTTAAATAATACATAGGAACCCGATCCTATGTTGACATGGCCCTGTGACGATCCCTGGTATTGTCCAGCAATCAGGGCTGTCCCTCCTTGATCCACGGCTACCCATGGTGGAGCTATATGCAACACTGCTGTTAATTATAACACTATATTCTCATTTTCTATTATATATAGAACTTTAGTGTCATGTTTCAGATCTGTATTTATTATTATACCACTGTAATGAATTGTATATAATTTAGAGCATACTGGGGTGTGTTCCATAATTCCGCGGGTCGATCTAGGTATACCACACTATCACACCCGGCACGGTAACCCCTACTTTGTAGGGGAATACCAGGACCCACCAATCCCTTCGGGGATAAGGTGGCTCCTCCTTCCGTGTCGGCGGCCAGAGCGGCGTCCCCAGCAACGGGGTTGCGGCCTGCGCACGCATCCAGCTAGCGCAGGCGCAGACGTTGGTGCCTACGTCACGCCGCCATGGAGACAACCTACGTGCAATGCGCAAGGCGCATGCGCGAGGCGCTTCATAAGGCCGGGGAATGTGAGGCAATCCTCACTTCTCTCCAACGGAGAGGAGAGGACGGACCTCTTACACTGCGCAAGCCAAAAGGACAACATAATTGTAAGTGCAACGGACTGTGAAGCCTTTACTATGCTTTCTAATAAACTTGGCACCGAAGCATCTATAGTCACTTTCATTTTATATTACTCTGATGTACCACACCACCATCGGGAAGTCTCTTTAAGCACTTACAAGTATTCATGAGATACTGCCACATATATATTTGTGGGATATTTTGGGTTATTTACCGGACACTTTATGTATGCTATCGATACAATTGTCCATTATACCCTAGATCCAAGCCTGGTAAACATAAAATAAAGAGGGAAACTAACCCCCAGGATCCTGGAGACAACACCCTCCCACCAGTGCATTCAGATGTAAGTGAATATACATATATATATACATAAGCAAATACATATATACTCACTTGATCCACCTGAGATACACTATAAGAAACAACATAATTATAATCCTAGGCCTTGCAACACATGATTCCCGTTGTGAATGTGGACGGATACAGGGGCTGATGCGCGGAAGGAATGGATGCACCCATGTATGTAACTATATATTATTTCAAACTCCAAACGACGTATGATTTCTTTAAGGATTTGTTAAAAATTATCCTTACACATTATACCTTATATTACTCTTATAGACCACAGACTGAGTGACTGAACGCTTTGAGAAAGGCCCACAAGAGAGCCGAAACGCGTCAGCAATTTAGGATTTTTTTCTGAGTTTATTTCCCATTTCAACATCCAAGGGAAAACAGAAGAATCCAATGTTTTAAGTCA
Source organism: Pelophylax lessonae (assembly GCF_965119305.1). Taxonomy (NCBI): domain Eukaryota; kingdom Metazoa; phylum Chordata; class Amphibia; order Anura; family Ranidae; genus Pelophylax; species Pelophylax lessonae. Next base: position 609,465,519 of record NC_138769.1, read on the forward strand.
CTTGATAACACCATTGTCACTGATTCCACGGAATCATCTTTCTTTTCTTCACACTTGGGCTCTGTCCCAAGCACCACTGTCACTTAATGCTCGTTGTATAACATTTACTACCGGTATCTACAGATTAAATACCATTATATTTTACTTTATTCTATTTTGTGAATGATACAATGCATTTTGCTTGATATACCCTTCACTTGCCCATAAAGTCCCACTTTATCTGGTCTGAGGCACCAGCAACCCCCATTACAATTCCCATGTACAACAGTATTCACAGCCTTTGCTCAATACTTTGTTGAAGCACCTTTGGCCCCAATTACAGCCTCAAGTCTTTTTGAGTATGATGCTGCAAGCTTGGCACACCTATTTTTGGGCAGTTTCTCCCATTCTTTTTTGAAAGACCTCTCAAGCTCCATCAGGGTGGATAGGGAGCGTAGGTGCACAGCCATTTTTAGATCTCTCCAGAGATGTTCACTGGGGTTTAAGTCAGGGCTCTGGCTTGGCCACTCAAGGAAATTCACAGAGTTGTCCCCTAGCCACTCCTTTGTTATCTTGGCTGTGTGTTTAGGGTTGTTGTTCTGTTTGAAGATAAACCTTTACCCCAGTCTATGGTCCAGAGTGCTCTCGAGCAAGTTTTCATCAATAATGTCTCTGTACATTGCTGGATTCAATTTGCCCTCAATCCTGACTAGTCTCCCAGTTCCTGCCGCTGAAAAACATCCCCACGGCATGATACTGCCACCACCAAGCTTCACTGTAGGGATGGTATTGGTCAGGTGATGAGCTGTTCCTGGTTTCCTCTAGACATGATGCTTGCCATTCAAGCCAAAGAGTTAATTCTTTGTTTCATCAGACCAGAGCATTTTGTTTCTCATGGTCAAAGCCCTTCAGGTGCCTTTTGGCAAACTCCAGGTGGGCTGTCATGTGCCTTTTACTAAGGAGTGGCTTCCGCCAGACCACTCTACCATACAGGCTTGATTGGTGGAGTGCTGAAGAGATGGTTGATCTTCTGGAAGGTTCTCCTCTTTCCACAGAAAAACCCTGGAGCTCTGTCAGAGTGACCATCAGATTCTTGGTCACCTCCCTGACTAAGGCCCTTCTCCCCCGATCGCTCAGTTTGGCCAGGCGGCCCACTCTAGGAAGAATCCTGGTGGTTTCAAACTTCTTCCATTTACAGGTGATGGAGGCCACTATCTCATCGGGTCCTTCAATGCTGCAGACATTTTTCTGTACCCTTCCCCAGATCTGTGCCTCTATACAATCCTGTCGTGGAAGTCTACAGACAATTACTTGGACTTCATGGCTTGGTTTGTGCTCTGACATGTACTGTTAACTGTGGGACCTTATATAGATAGGTGTGTGCCTTTACAAATCATGTCCAATGAACTAAATTTACCACAGATGGACTGCAGTTGTAGAAACATCTCAAGGATGATCAGTGGAAACGGGATGTACCTGGGATATTTTCGTTTTTTATTTTTAATAAATTTGCAAAGATTTCAAACAAACATATTTCACGTTGTCATTATGGAGTATTGTAGAAGTTTGTAGAAATTTGAGGAAAATAATTAATTTAATCCATATCGAAAAAAGGCTGTAACATAACACAATGAGGAAAAAGAAGAAGCGCTGTGAATACTTTCCGGATGCACTGTATCTGTTAGTGTTTTGTTCAGTTAAAGATTTTTTAATTTAGTGTGGGTGTTTTTTTTTACTTTCAACTCTTTGTGGGAATGGTTAAGTGGTACTAATGTACCCCTGTACTCATTTTCCTGGGAGGGGGCAGATTCCGCTATAAGTCCCCCATTTTACTATTACCCCCACCTCCTTTTTGAAGCACCCAGTGGTGGGGAAGAAGACCTTGTTCCTCAACATTGGGAGAAGAGTACTTTAATATATTTGCTGCCCCCCTTGCAAGGTACCCCCCAATGTTTAAAGGTAAGTGACCTGATATGGCAGAGGAAGGTTGGGACACACACTCACTGCCTTCCTTTTCCTGTCCACTGAGGCTACATGCTAGGATAAGGGTCCGCTTAGAATATTAGGAGAACCCCCAATTTTGTATTTCATTTTTAATTACTACATACCCCCACAGCTGTGGGGGGGCTTTTTTGTCATTTTGATGACTAAGAATTTCTGAATTTTAAACTAGCCCTGTAATGGTTTGTAATTGAATGATGTAAATAGACCCAAACTGACTTTAAAGAGGGATGCCTAAATATATGTACATAATTACCTCTATGAGCATAAAATTATGCATGCCGTGTGGCTTTATGCACAATTTTTGAGCTTTCAGTGCACTTGAACATTGCAGATGTCCGGTTCTAGCTTTTCAGAATCTAATCTGCAATGTTTGGGGTGAACTGATATGATTGACAGGGCATGCTGAAATGTATTGTTCACTGTGTCTGGAGGGCAACGGATTAGCCAAACCTAGTCTATGTAAATTTGAGTTAAATTTAGATCTTTGCTGTGCAATGTCGGTCATACACGGTTCGAATCTCGGCTGGTTTAGCATGAAACAGCCAAGATTAGAACTGGTAATGGGCAGGCTGAATGTACCAAGTTGACCCTGGGGCACGGAGCAGACAATGGCTCAGCAGGAGGGATTCCCCTGTCAGCACTGTCTGTGTTGATGAGGGAATTGTGTGAATTTCTTTCCTGCAACCATGTATGGTCAGCCTAAATCATCCCAAACAGTTTCACTATTTTATATAATATATGTAATAATATATGTGACATTGTAAGACACATGTCAGTTTTGCCATTACAAATCTAATATAATAGTAACTCACATTTATCCTTAGCTTCAGCACTTATATGTTACTTTATAATGCTTTTTGCGACATATGGCAAACCTTTGTGAAACAACTAAATAAAATTCAAAATACCTTACCACTTAGATAGATATTAATCACGGAAATACTGCACAAGATTTTCTACCCTTTTAACAAAAGGCTTTATCACGTAGACCTATCAAGGCAAGACATATCTTACAGTGCACCTACTTTTTACTGATATTTTATGACACCCTGATTTCTCACAAATACAGACTCCAGTGCAGAGCAGTCCTGGAATTTAGCCAGTTAGTAAATTTTTATGTGTGGCCCATCCTTAGAAACAAATTAAACCAACTGATTCATTTGTCTGTTTCTGCACTTTTCTTGGTATACCATTAATATTGTTTTATTGGATAGACGCTGCCAGAAATAAATTATATTTTTTTGTTTTAGGTGTGTGAGACATTTTACAGCTAAAATTATGAACAAAGTGGGTAGTGCCAACTCTTAGAAGCTAATAAAAGGGTCTTCTAAGTTTACTGTTGACCAAGCCCATATCAGCACCTGTATAAAAAGGTCTAGTCACCACTGAATGCCAACACAGCCAGATCTGACATTGGCCGCTGTTCATTCTACTTCCAAGAGATTTCACTGTTGTTCAACAGCAAATTTATCAAGACAACATGGTACACAAACAGTATCATAAATCCGGAGTTAGGAACTTCAGCTCTTCCTCTTTATGTGCACCAGGAAATGCCAGCGGATTTAGTGTCTCTTCATACCGCAGAGGTCCTAGCTTTGGTAGCAGAAGCCTTCACAACGTAGGCTCTATTGGGCACAGAATGTCAGGTGCAAGCTACAATCATATGAGGGGCTCATATGGGTATGGTGGACATGGATCTGGACTAGGAATTGGTGGTGTTGGATCATCCTTCAGCTGTAGGGTTGGTGGAGGATATGGTGGTGCTGGATTTGGTGCTGGTAGTGGATTTGGTGCTGTTAGTGGATATGGGCTTGGTGCTGGCTTTGGTGCTGGTGGTGGATATGGTGTCGGTGGTGGTTTTGGAGCTGGTGGTGGGATTGGTGGATATGGAGCTGGATTTGGCCCTGCTGGTATCACACCAGTTACTGTTAATCAAAGCCTTCTCATGCCACTCAAACTGGATATTGATCCAAACCTACAAAGATTGAGAAAAGAAGAAAAGGATCAAATTAAAACATTGAACAACAGATTTGCCTCCTTCATTGACAAGGTACAGTATGAAAACATATATATTTTACACCACACAGCTGAATTTTGAACGTCCCCACTAATATGTCTCTGACAACTTGTTTTCAGGTCCGATTTTTGGAGCAACAAAATAAAATGCTGGAGACTAAATGGACTTTGTTACAAGAACAAAAGACTGTAAAAAGCCACATAGAACCCCATTTTGAGGCTTACCTAAGCAATCTCAGGAGGCAACTTGAAAATATTGGTGGGGACAGAGTCCGTCTGGAAGCTGAGCTAAAGAACATGCAAGATAATGTGGAGGATAACAAAAAGAAGTAAGTAAAATAGCACTGGATCGCAACAAGGGACAGTTGTTTAGTGTACGTTGAAGTTCATGGTGAGGAAAAGGCACACTTTCAAGTTGGAATAACACGTTACAAATAATTAAATATGACTGCAATTTATGTTCAGCATTTGTTATGCCATTGCTGAGATGGGGTCACATTTAACAAATGTACAGGCAAAGCTGCCACTGTATAAAACGGCTGCAGTATGTGTTATCTAAAGTAAAGCCTAAAAATATTATCTCTACATGTATGAATAGATGGTAGCTGAAAACTTTTTGTGCAGCATATAAAATATACACTTACAATCCTGAAATGACTATATAATTTGCATTGCAGTTGATTTTATGTGGAAGTAGACATTGACTACTTGTATATGTATATAATTATGTCCATACATTGATTAAATGTTTTTTTCTGCTTTTAAGGTATGAAGATGAAATTAACAAGCGCACAAGTGCAGAAAACGATTTTGTTGTACTTAAAAAGGTGAGCACATACATATAAGTAAAATGATTAAAGGGCCATACTATTCTGTGGGCTTCTTTATGGGACAGGGGGTGATGTGTATATATTGATGTTCTGAGGAGCATGTTGTCATTTTATCAATGAGTAAAAGTATAAAATGTAATTTAAAACATGTAGCTGACTGGTAAATGGCATACATTTAAACTATTATGATGCAGTTATGGTGGAAGCTGCACACTCTTTGTTTCTGTACCTTTCTGTTGTCAGTCTGTATTAAGTGGTACATTAGCTTGTTTCTTACCTGAACATTCACTGATGTTTTCTGATGTTGGTTATTTGCTGCCATAAACTGTTATCACAGTGTGTGCCCAGAATTTTATTGTGATGTATGCACATGCTTATGTATTTTTCTATAAATATTTTTTACATTGGTCTGTATGAGATTTATTAGCACTTGCATTTACGTTTGCACTTGTAACTGGATTACACATTTTAGCCTTACTTAATAAGAAGTGATTGACAGGCCATGCTGAAATGTGTCATTCGCTGTATCTGGAGGGCAGCAGATTAGCCAAACCTAGTCTATGTAGAGTTTAATTAAATGTATATCTTTGCAGTGTAAATATTCCCAAACTGTATTACTATTTTATATAACATACATAATGATACACATTTCAAAACCTTGGAAAAGTAAAACATTTTATTTGGGTATTTTATCACTTCCATCTACCTGGTAAATAACCAATTTAGGTAGTTTCCGACTAAACCTATCAAACCTATTTTCAGTCATAATATGTTTCCTCTAAAAGTTCAATATCTGCTCACAAATCTAATGGGCAAATTGTAAAACTGAGTACTTCTATGATTACATCTGTATGTTTATGTGTTCATCTTATAACGTTTTCCATTTACTGCTTTTGAAATTGAGTCAGGACAGGAATACCAATCCTAACTTCCAAAGTTGCCTATACTATTAGATACATTGGTCTTTGACATGAAAAGTGAGCAGAAGTGCAGGGCAATTTGAAAAAAATATACTTTTTTCTTCTTCTTAAGTTCACTTCACACTTTAGTAAATCTAGACTATATTCACTTGAGTTTACTGTACATTAAAGGTTAGTAAATCAAACCCAAAGTGTGATGGGTGATGGTATGTTTAAGGAAGGGTTAATGACCAACATTCTATCAATCTTTGAGATATCAATCTGTCTGTTGTTGATTTCTGTTGATTATTTTAAATTATTTATCAACTCAAAACTAATAATATTATATTTTTAGGATGTGGATGCTGCCTTTATGAACAAATCAGATCTGGAGGCCAAAGTGGGTTTGCTGCAGGATGAAGTCAACTTCCTCCGAGCAATATACGAACTGGTAATTATAATATATCTACTAAACCTCTTAGGTTTGTTCACAGTGAGCAATTTATCTACATTTTATGTGGCTATAAGCTGACATTCTGTTCTTCTCCTCAATATAAACATGAACCAAGCATAAATATATAAATAGCAGACAGCACAAGACACTCCCTCTTCTCCTAGAGCAGAACATTCACACTTGTTATTGCAGGTCCCCAGCAGCATGAATACAGCAGGTGCACAGAAACTTCATGGCAGGTGGTTGGAGACTTAAGCTGACCATATTCCAATAGCATTTTGTTCAAACTTTCATAGAGAAATTCATAAAATGTGTTCATTCCTAGAAACATTTTGTTTGATTGCCAACCGATTTAACTCCATTTTTTTTTGTAAAAACAAACAAACTTTCCAAAAACAACTTTTTTCAAATGAAACTCTACTAGTGTATGGCTAGTCTTAGAGCTAAGAAATAATGCTGGGGTGCTGAGGTCACCAGGAGATACTGTATCTAAGAATAGTTGAAGTCAACATACAAAACATGCTGTGCCAATTACTACATTATTTTCAACAATGTTTATTGTTGTATTTCAGGAAATAGATCAGCTCCATGCCCAAATCTCAGACACATCAGTCGTTGTGTCCATGGACAACAGCCGAGATCTTGACATGGAGGGCATCCTAGCAGACGTCAAAGCTCAGTACGAGGAGATGGCTAAAAAGAGTCGATCTGAAGCAGAGACTTGGTATCAATCCAAGGTGGGTTCTGTTATTTTAAACTTGTGCTTATTTTGGTCAATGTTATAGACACCACAATTATAAAATGTTTGGCTTCTTGCATGTGTGTTTTCTTCCTACAAGTTTCTTATTTTTTTTATGTGCTTGATTTTAGTACGAGCAGCTGCAAATCAGTGCGGGAAAACACAGTGATGATTTACGGAATACAAAGAATGAAATTACAGAATACAACAGAATGATAAGCAGAATGAAAGGAGAAATAGAAAACGTAAAGGCTCAGGTATGGTAGTAAAAATATCACACCATCATCTTATATTTGAGTTTAAACCTTGGGCCAGTGCCTGGGGGCAACGTTTCCATCATACCATCAGTTAGAAACATTGCAGTATGGTGACTGCACGAACAGATGAGGTCATCCACACTCCAGAAGACAATTAAAATTTAGCAGCCTTCATTGCAATGCAAGATCGTTTCTTACAGTTAAAGACTAATTTTTTATAGGATATAGTATTTAGGGTCTCACTCTCCTAAACTCTTGCATAACAGGGTTGGAATTCCACATATGATTCCCTCCAAGGACACTATCTGCAAGAATTGGTTTGTTCTGCCTGGGTTTCATGATGTTTTCACTCATAATCCAGAAATATACCAGAAGGTTAACTGGTTTCCATCCAAACTGGCACTAAATTGTAAGCTCCTTTTGGACAGAGACTGATGTAAATGGTTTAACCTTCTCTTTACAGTGTTGTAGAAACATATTTTTACTATCTAAATAAGATCAAAAAGAGAAAATGTCTGAATTATATATTAATTTTTTTTATTACCAAAAGCGTGCTAAGCTAGAAGCTGCCATAACAGAGGCCGAGGAACGTGGAGAAGCTGCAATCCGAGATGCCAAGAATAAACTGTTAGAGCTAGAAGATGCGCTGCAGAAGGCCAAGCAGGAGATGGCTCGCCTATTAAGAGACTATCAGGAATTGATGAATGCAAAATTGGCTCTAGATATTGAGATTGCCACTTACAGGAAGCTCTTGGAAGGAGAGGAATCCAGGTAAGCATTCAAGGCCTTACTATTTACTTTCTAATAGTAAAACATGTAAAAACAAAAAAATAGCAACTAGTCTGCTCATAAAACAGTGTTATAGATTATAAATATTATTATTATCCTTCTAATAAATGCCTCTTTTTCATGACAGGATGTCTGGAGAAGGAGGCTGTGTCAGCATCTGTAAGTTTTATGCATATTTTTTTTTTTTATATTTGTTTAATAATAGGGAGTGATACTTTCGTATCCAATTACCAATTCCAGGAAACCTATGAGATTAATGGACTATGCTCTGACACAATGTACACCAGCTAGCCATCAGGCTGTTCTTGTATTGTACACTCATGATGCCATAAGCTTTAGTTTAATGAGGTTCTTGCAGATTTAGCATTGGAAATAGTGATGAGATAGGATTTAAAATCTTGTTCATTCACTAATTCTATACTTGACAAGACAGTTCTTTGCAATGCCTCTCTCTATTGTGCTCCATTGGCTAAATCAACAGTGTATATGGTCTTGTGGTCGAACCAAGCCTGCATGTTCAACTACCCAACTAATGTAAATGGCCAGCTTTAAAATTCTAGGTATTGCAAAGAAAGGTCTTGTTTTTTTCAAGTTAATTATCTTCTACCTCCTTTGAGTCCAGCTAGTGACAGCTGATGGGAAAGGTGTGTCACCTTCTGCATAGGTGACCAGTTTTTTAAGTTGTAAGTACTGTGGGGAACAAATCAACCCCGCATCTTTATGTTAAAAAAATAAATTAATAAGACAGCAAGCCAAGGAAAATGACTGTTAAATAGAAGGATGAGTACTGGTTAGTAATACCTCTGAACCAAAACTATGCAAGCAAAAGGTGTTTTTACACAACTAGAAGCAGCTTTCACTCAGCATGTAGCTGTGCCCCCCAGTACTGAGGAGAGGCCTCTCTCCACTTGTCACTACAGTGGCAAGCCTAAAGGTCCCCAGTAGCAGAAAGAATGGTAAGTACTGCTTACTTGACAACATGGAAATAGTTCACCACATGAATTCCATCATACTGTCTTACAAGCCCCTAAGGCACAAGTAGTGTCTGAAAATATATATGTTGCCTAAAATATTCTCCATTCCCAGAAGCATTAATACAATAATTGCAGGATTTATACATTTGAATACTAATCCACAGGTATAAAGGCAAAGCTGAAATGGCTGATGTTGATGTTACCCCTAAATGCATAAAATTATTCACAGATGTGACCAGACTAATGTTTACCAAAATGAATTAATAAGCAACAATATCCAGTCATATCCCTCCTTTACCAATGATTAATTGAACACCAGAACAACCACCAGTAATTACAGCTACAGTCTTCCTACCATTGTAATTGTAGCCTCTCACCCCACTTGCTGCTGATATTAAAGAAATTTTCATTTTATTTATGGGAACTCAGTAAGGGATTATTTTTCCATTTATCCAGCAGAAAAAAAAACGTAAAATGCAGATTTCGTTGGATATCCCCACTACAAGCAATTTAAAGTTTAATTGAATGACTGATGTGCAGAGCAGATTAGAAAAATCCACTCAATTCTGACAGCCGAAATCAATTTAGTCTTTACTATTTAGAGTGAGAAAAAGCTTGCTTCTAGTTAGTTATCATGTCTTACTTTACGTTGTGCATTGTTATTTGCCTTATTATAAAAAAGTTTTAGTTGTATTCTTTTGGCATGGTTGTCACAAGCAACACTTTTTTCTTCCAGCGGTGGTGAGCTCCTCCACTGGTGGAGTTATTGGAGGTGGAGGATATACTGGAGGCAGCGGATACCACCAAGGGTCAGGATTAAGCTCAGGATTCAGCTCTGGAAGCGCAGGAGGAAGGGGCTTAGCCGGCAGCAGATTTACCTCTGAAAGTAGCATGAGCTCTGGCGGAGGTGGATATACCACCACAGGTGGATATACCACCACAGGAGGAATCCACAGCGGCTCCGTGGGAGGATCAGCACACTCTGGCGGGTACACTTCAGGTGGTGGTGGCACCTCTTCTGTTAGTGTCACAAAAACATCAACCACAACCACAAGAAAAATCTGATTTCTAAAAGCTTTATCATGCAATCTTCTGACCTGCAAATATCTTGTGCTCTGATGTGTTTCTAATTCTTCAGTTTCTTTGACCAACAATCCAAATTTTACAGAATTATTTTAAGGAAATGTGATGTTCAGTTATTTTGCTGCTCAATATGCTATCTGTCTATGTATGACCAATATTGTATCATGCATTGTATGTTTTTCTGCATATTGCACTAAAGAAAAGATTCTGTAACAAGGGCTTCAATGCAGTTATCTGGGACACCTATGACCGCAGTTAGCAAACCTTTTGCCATAAGCTGTGTCAGCCAACGTGCATGCTAAATTTATTTCTGATTTATTATGTACAGTTCTCTTTGGTTATGAAGTAATAGGCAAATTGGACTGACATTGACATGCATAACACAGCTTTCCTCACATTGTAAAATACATTTAAATTTGACAGCTCAGTTCTTGTAAGATTATTACAAGCTAAAACTCAAGGTAACAACTCAGTGATTGGCTCTCTTTATATATCATCTGATTTGTTGCTTTGGGTTTCTGCACTTAGCATTTTATCATTACCCTTTCCACTACATTACTAATTTACCCTTCATTATATGTTGATAACTGCATTAACCCTCTTGATCAACAGTGTCTACTCATTTTCAGACTGTTTTCAATGCGAAATTCCTAATTTAAGAGATCACGTGCTGCCCAGTCAGTGTGTATTGGGCCTCATAGCACTTCTCTACATTTTTATCACTTTTTATCACAAATGTTGGTCAAATCAGTCACAATTGGCTGTTGCTTCTTGTATGTGGTCTTACTGCGCTATAAAGGCTATAAAGGAAAACCAAAGTTATTACAAAATTACTTTTTGTGAAATAAAATAATATGGATAGCTAACTGTGGGGAGTCTAGGCTACAAACAACAATTTGCCAGATGGCTGGTTTCATGTTATGATGTTATCAATATCACAGTAAGAATCTGTTCAGTCGCTACTGGTTATACACCTCATTATATAAATATCCATCCACCAGTTTTCCTTATTGGTTTCTGAAACAGAAAAGATCTAAGCAAATGGAAATATGCCGTGGTGTGTCTTTCTATCTTTTTTTTCCTAACTCTGATACGCAAGTTCGGCTTTTGTGTTTGTGTCAAATAAACATGCTAATAAAGTGATAACTTTTGCAGTATCATTGCCTGTTTTCTTAAGTTAGCATAGAAAAACATTTGAAAAATGTAATTTAAAGGTGAACACCAGGCAGGTACAACAACACAATGTAATACAGTTATTTATTCATTTTAAAATAACTACTGTATTTTCTGGCGTATAAGACTACTTTTGAACCTCAAAAAAATCCCCCAAAAATGGGGGGTCGTCTTATACGCAGAGTATAATATCTCCAAGGTAACCTAAGTCTAAGTATTACCGGTAGATGAAAATTAGGGGGGTCGTCTAATACACCCAGTCGTCTTATACGCCGGAAAATATGGTAAATGTAATTTTGCAAGCAGCTAATATAAGTTCCTAAACTTTTCTAGATCTACATCAGCCTTTCTATCATCCCATCTAATGCAGCACTCAGACTAGAGAGGAAGGGCAGTTCTAGAAGTCAATCAGATTCTGCTACATGCATATGTGCTCAGATGGAATATGCAGACAATTGGAAAGAGAAGAGTTTATGGCTTTAAAGCTATACATGGATCAAAATCCGGCCAGTTCAACAGAGACCATTTAAATTTCAATCCACATATGGCCTAGCTGGCTGTACACAAGTACTTTTCTGGATTAACTTGTGTGCAACCAGCCTGTCAGGTTTTTTCACGAATGATCAGTGCCACCAGTTATAGCCAGCAATACTCATCATTGTATTCTGACAGTGGAGAAGGCTCTCTGCCTTTAGAATACATGAGCACAATGGGAGTGATTCCCCTATTCATCTCAAATGTGTGGCTTGGAATATTGGTTCATTTTTTCCATTCGACCTCCTGGTTGAACAAAAAAAATGAATCATGTGTGGCCAACTTCACCTGTGTTGCTGTTCCTCAACTGTCCTATTAGCAGACTGTGAGCAGGATGGTGACAACACTATTCCCTAATGCTACAAGAGCAAAGCTGGCCATACATTAATCTTTTTTTTTTTCAACCAGTGGGTTGAGCGAAAAAAAAAAAAAATTTCCCCATTTCCCCATCCACACATTTGAGGTAGAAGGGGTAATTACTCCAGCACTGCTATTGTATTCTCATGGCAGGGAGATTTACCAGCCATCAGAATACAGTGGCCAGTGCTGCCAGCTGTAGCCGACATCTATGATCATTTGAGAAAAACCCAGCAGTGGTTTGGCTGTGGCTGTGCTGTTTGGCAGAGGTATATTAATGGAAAAAGTAGCTTCACATAACTACAAATGCCTTGGCAGGCAAAACGACCTACATATATACACATTTTAGGACTCCTTATATTGCTTTTACCAGATACATTTAAAGAATCCCTAACTTAAATTCCTAATATGACCATCTGTCTAAAACAAATGCAGGAAAAAAGGAAAAAATATAGCAATCTCAAAATGGACTTTACTGGCACATCACCATAACACAAAGTCGTAAGAAAACTGTAATTTTATTCAAAAAATATATATTAAAATATTTGGATAACACATCCAAAAAGCATTGTCATTAAAATATATGCAACAATATGACTCGAAATTATTAGTGACCAGTGACCAGTGACCACATGTGAACCCCCACCATACCACACAAATCAATACTAAGCATAAACGGAAACCATATGTTCTATTGCTAGAACTATGTAGTAAAATGGTTGATGGTAAATTTCCAGCGGTGGCAGTGGATTCACTGTAAGCGATAATCTCTACATGTTTTGCGCTGCTGCGCTTCTTCTGGAGAGTATCGTTTAATGTATTAAGTCACGAAGTCTAAGGCTCCATTCACATCTAGGCGTTTTGGGGCGTTTTTGGGGAGTTTTTCTGCTCTAGGATCAGCTCTCAAAACGCCAAACAAGACAAATCCTATTCATTTCAATGGCCCCTGTTCACATCTGAGCGTTTTGACGCTGTGAGCAAAACGCCCAACGCTCAAAAAAGTACATGAGCTTCTTTTTGGGCAGATTACAGGCGTTTTCAATTGGTATCTATTCAATCAAAAAACGCCTGCACAAAAAACGCCTGTAAATCGCTGTAAAAATCGCGGTAAAATCGCGGTAAAAAAACGCGCGAAAACGCTACGCTCAGGTGTGAATGTAGCCTAAGAGAAAAAGGGGACATCAATGAGGGATCATCCAACAAGGCCCAATTTCAACAAAACAATGCTCTAATAATATACACATGTATACAAATGACACTGTGCACATGTTTATATGTACAAAACTCTATGTGTCATCTTACCAATAGTACGAGTGTTGAGTACAATGAGCAATTCAAAAATATCGGGTAATCAGTTGAAGCGGTGGATCATACACATGTCAGAGCCCAAAACAAGTGGAGGTGGGGGGATATTTAAGGTAGAGAAAGTCTTTTGACCTGCTTAGATAAGATATATATATATATATATATATATATATACAGTATATATATATATGAATAGCATACTAATATCCAAATGGATTCCTAAACGTATGGTAGAATGAAATAATGGGCATACAAGCCATAAAGAGGATAAATCCTTACCAAAATCAAAATTTGAATAACAGATCAATGTAAAAACTCGCAATGCTGCGACAGGAGGTAGTTAAAATGGGGCAGGGGGAATAAACACATATCCCTTTCATATTAGAGACTATTCCCAGGTGTTTCCAAGGGTTGTAATAAATGTGGCAGCTTGATAGTATAAATCTAAAAAATGTCCAAATAAGTATATGGTAATATGGGTAGAAACCACATACAACTAGTTACAAGCTGCATCTAATCATAAACTGTAAAGATCCCCGCCTTTTACATACCTGATAATACAAAAAAGTAAAGTAGTCTTCCTCTGGGAAACAGGGGTCTCGGTCCTTACACTGGGGCGAAGTGATCCCTGCTTGGTAGCCAGACCGACAGCAATGTCTGGTTTAAATATCCCCCAACTGGGTGAGGACAGGCGCCAGACCAGCGTCTGACGTCTACCAGCCCGGCTAGTAACATCCCTCCTCCTCCGCGGGAGGGCTTGGAGAAACGCGTCTGGAGGATGGAGAGAGCACCTCCCACACCTCAACAGACACCGCCCACTGAAACTCCAGGGAACGCATATCGATGAGGGGGAGGAGAATGTCTCCCACACACCAAGGATTGTGCACCAACCTCCAGAAGCAGAGGACATGACTCCGGAAGGTGGAATTTCACACATTACTGGCTGCATATCCACCTAGATCCATGGGTATATCCAGGGACAGCGGCGGCGCTACCAGCCGCACCTCCCTGAAACCAGGGCACATGATGGCTCCAAACCGCTTGTCAAATAACTAGCTCTACACAAGCAGTCGTTCACATGGAAAGCAGCATAGCTCTTCAACGCCTTGCTAATTAAGGAATCAGCAGAGAAGATGTCCAGCTCGCACTCCTGTCAAATAGTTGAAAAGGGAAAGAGGAGGTGTTCCAGCTCACACCCTATCAATCAGTTAAAATATATTTGAAAAAGCTGTTCCAAAATTGTTACAGATTTTAGAGCCAGTTGGTTGTTTTGATGCAGAATTCTGAGGCCCCTGAAATCAGTGGCAAATAATCTGGGAAAATAAGCAGGGTCCCCACTCAGGGAGAAGCTTGGCTTACATTAATTCACTCACCCACAGTATACTTTCACTACACATACAAGAATTGAGCTTATAAACCGAGTTTCCCATTGCAGAACAGTGCAGGGAAGCTACAGGCCCACAAAAGCTCCATGTGTGCTTGGCCATATGATCAAATGTTAAATAATCCAGCACAGAGGACACTTGCAGATGTGTCTTTTCACCAACTCTGTAGCTTCCCTGAGTTGTTTTACAGTTTTGTCTTCAGAATATCCTTCATGCTCTATAGTATTGCAAGTGCTCAGAAGTTTAGTAAGTTATAAATAGTCTGGGATGGGGTTCTTGTAACATTAACGGGTGCACAGTAATACAAGGGTTCCCAGCCAGGAGAGAGTGTAATGTCCACACACTGAGCCTCACCCTGCACAGAGATTTCCCAGCTCACTGGTCAACTATTTTGATATTGCAAAAGGCCTCGATGGTAAGGTTTGTCTTTTTGCTGATGACACAAAGATATGTAACAGGGTTGATGTTCCTGGAGGGAAACGCCAAATGGAAAAGGATTTAGGAAAACTAGAAGAATGGTCAGAACTCTGGCAACTGAAATTTAATGTGGATAAGTGCAAGATAATGCACCTGGGACATAAAAACCCAAGGGCAGAATATAGAATATTTGACACAGTCCTGACCTCAGAATATGAGGAAAGGGATTTAGGAGTAATTATTTCAGAAGACTTAAAGGTAGGAAGACAATGTAATAGAGCAGCACGAAATGCCAGCAGAATGCTTGGATGTATAGGGAGAGGTATAAGCAGTAGAAAGAGAGAAGTGCTTATGCCGCTGTACAGAACACTGGTGAGACCTCACTTGGAGTATTGTGCGCAGTACTGGAGGCCATATCTCCAGAAGGATATAGATACTCTAGAGAGAGTTCAGAGAAGAGCTACTAAACTAGTACATGGATTGCAGGAAAAAACTTACCAGGAAAGGTTAAAGGATCTTAACATGTATAGCTTGGAAGAGACAGAGGGGATATGATAGAAACTTTTAAATACATAAAGGGAATCAACTCGGTAAAGGAGAAGAGCATATTTAAAAGAAGAAAAACTACCACAAGAGGACACAGTTTTAAATTAGAGGGGCAAAGGTTTAAAAGTAATATGAGGAAGTATTACTTTACTGAGAGAGTAGTGGATGCATGGAATAACCTTCCTGCAGAAGTGGTAGCTGCAAATACAGTGAAGGAGTTTAAGCATGCATGGGATAGGCATAAGGCTATCCTTCATATAAGATAGGGCCAGGGACTATTCATAGGATTCAGATATATTGGGCAGACTAGATGGGCCAAATGGTTCTTATCTGCCGACACATTCTATGTTTCTATGTTTCTATTTAAGCACCAATTGCTTAAGAACAACCATCACTGGAGAAGGTCAACTCAGCAGGTAACTCTTCACCCACCTGTCACCGAGCCTAATAAAAATGACTCTTAACCATCCTTAGTAATTCTGTTAATGAAACCAGAGCCTCTAACTGCTAATGCATTATAATTTTCTTGTCTCCTGAGCAGTGTGATGTAGAGATTCCCCTCCCAATTTTAAGTTCTGAGGGTTGTGTTACAGGTATGTCCAGTGATGGGATTCAGCCGGTTCGCACCGGTTCGTGCGAACCTGTTACTAAAAATGTACAAGTTCGCAGAACCGAAGCTGAAAGCTGACTCAGATTGTGTCACAGTGAGTCCCTGCAGTCAGACTTACTGTTGAGTGTTCAGCAGACCCGATCAGACCCCGCTCTGGCTGTTGCCTCTGTCTCTCTCTGCTGCGGGAGGTGGGCAGGGCAGGAACCCACACACACACAGCGCTGGTTGCTAGAGCCGCTTCGCATCTAGCAACCAGTTACATCACTTCTTCCTCCTCCACGCTGCAGCGCCGCCTACTCCAATTTGGCTCCGCCTCCACCCAAGTTCATTCAGCGCGGTTTAGCACTGCAGGCTGCCGCACGTAAGGGGACATTAGCTGTGCCAGGTATGAAAATAAATGCCACTTCCAATTTTCTCAGCTACTCATAGATCATGACTCATGATCCACAGTCAAATTCTTTTTACATTTTAGCTCACTGCTAGTCATCATTACAAGATACAGATTTGTCTCTGTTTTCATGGTGTTCAGTAACTGGCTTCAATTAAGTCTGCAAAGTCTCTTTTTATAATGAAAGGTCAAGACACATTGTTCTGCAAAGTAAAAGATAAAAAACAGATAATTTTCTTTGAAGCTTGCAATTCTTTTGTGGTGGAGTCCGGTCCTGTGTTTATTAGTTACAATTTCCTTAAGTTTAAACTTGCATAGTTGAAAACTTTCAGCATGGCTTGGTTAATTAAAAATAATGCACTGCATTGTAGAAGGATATGCAGAAGAGTTTGCATAGTGATATGGACTACTAGGAAGGAATTAGTCAATGAATGTCCTCAAACATAAAGTAAAAAAGAGTCAGCAGCATGGTGGCCGGAAAGTACACTAAGAGGATTCTGGAGGGGCCCAAGTAAATGTCTTCAGCCTTCAGGTATGAGTCACTGTCTGACAATATGGCAAATGTCTTTATTCAAAAGGAGTGAAATAAAATAGATAGGCTGACTACTTCTACTCACTCATCCAGTGCTCAAAATTATTCATAGACCTAAAATAAAGTAAAATATCACTTTGCATGTAATAGTAAAATGCCAACCCTTTGTTCTGGCACAGCTGCTGCTATTTTTTGAAACAAAGATTCCTATACCATATGTGTCACACTTCCCAGGTGTCAAGAACAAATCCTCCTAAAGAGCCAACACATTATTAGTGCTGCTAATGTGTTCGCTCTTCAGGAGAATTTGTTTCTGACACCTGGGAAGTATAACACACATGGTATAGGAGTCATGGTAAACATATTACAAAGCGTCACCGTTTTTAAATACCTAGGTCCCCTTGACCTTTAAGAAGTGACTGTACTTAACCACTTCTGGACCAGAAGATTTTCCTCCTTAATGACCAGGCCATTTTTTGTGATTCGGCGCTGTGTTACTTTAACAGACAATTGCGCTGTCATGCGACGCTGTACCCAAATGAAATTGACGTTCTTTTCCCCCACAAACAGAGCTTTCTTTTGGTGGTATTTGATTACCTGTGCGATTTTTATTTTTTGCGCTAAAAATAAAAAGATTGACAATTCTGAAAAAAAAAAAAAAACAATATTGTTCACATTCTGCTTTATAACATTCTCTTTAAAAAAAAATTAAAAATCAAATTTTTTGATCATTTTAGGCCAATTTGTATTCTGCTACATATTTTTGGTAAAAAAAATCCCAAAAAGTGTATTCTGATTGCGCAAAAGTTATCGCGTCTACAAACTAGGAGAAAGATTGATGTAATTTCTATTTATTTTTTTTACTAGTAATGGCGGCGATCTGCAATTTTTAGCGGCACTGCAACATTGTGGCGGACAGATTGGACCCCTAACTGACATTACATAAAAAAAATTACACCAGGCTTAAAAAGTCGGAACTGGTTACTAAAATTTTTGAATCCCACCACTGGGTATGTCCATTTATTATGTGTAAGTCCATATTTCCATAGAACAAGGCTATGCAATCAATAAACCAGCAAGTATATGATGTGTTTTTCTCCTAGGAGGTCCAATGTGTCTTACTAGCCTTCTGAATCTTGTCCTAATTGTCCATCAATTATTGTAATTGGTCTCCAACCAATTTTTTGGATGATAACTCCATTGCACAATAAATTATAGAACATGTGTAAAGTGGACTCTGGGGAGTTGAACTATAGCTCAATTCCCCAACCTCATTGTTGTGTATTCCTAAACTGACACATAGGACCCTTTATGGTTGGGCCTCTTCAGAATTTGTTTGAAGAACTTGAGCTAATTAGGGTTTGATTTCCTTGCATTCTTTCTAAGATGACTTTAAATTTGACCATCTTGCTACCAACTTTGGAATTTTGGGAAAATTAGGGTGGCTTTGATTTCAGCACCACTCCACCTTCTTTCAACACATTTACGGATTTGTTAGACCTCACTTGCATCACAGGGGGAATGGGTCAAAATCTGAAACAGCATCCTTGCTTATATCTTCACCAGTGATTAGTGGAGGAGGGTATCGCAATAAGATCCTAAATAAAAAGGAGAGAGCTTTTCTAGTACATGTGGCCCCTAGGGTACTGGTTATATACTATGTACCCAAGGTTCATAAAAATCCACTCCAGCCTCCTGGTTGGCCGACTGTTAGTGGTATCGACTCCATCACTTCCAGAGTGGGTCATTATATTGACAATTTTTTACAGCCATTGGTTGCCCAGACTCTGTCATACTTGAAGGACACCACACTGGTGATTAATGTCCTTAGCCATATAGAATGGAAGAAAGGCTACATATTGGCCATGGCCAACTTGGCCTCTCTTTATACCATAATATCCCATCATCATAGTAAAGAGCCGGTAGAGTACTATTTACGTAAGGACTCTACTATATCTAATTTACAGCAACAATTTATTCTTGATTTATTGGAATTCTCAATGAGTCATAATTATTTTTGGTTTCATGGTTCCTACTTGCTACAGTGCCATGGGGTGTCCATGGGCACGAAACTTGTGCCCTCTATGGCTAACAGATTCATGGCCAAATGGGAAGAGGACATTGTCTGTGGTGAGCTGAGACCGGAGTTGATACTCTGGAAATGGTACATAGATGACGTCATCCTCCTCTGGAAGGGTAGCATGGACTCATTGAACAATTTCATCTCCCAACTTAATAACATTGATAGGGGAATAACTTTACAGCATGAAGCTAGCAGTGAGGAAATTCATTTTCTAGATTTGAGAATCAGAATCCAACAAAATAAAGTGGTGACTTCCACTTATTTTAAAGGAGCCGGACTGAAATTGTTTCATTAGCCAAAACAGTTGCTGTCAGGAAGGCTCTGGCAGAGGATGAGTTAAACCCACAGGCTAATCCTGGCTCCACCCTTCTCATCAAGGAACAGCACTATTTAAGCTGGATCAGCACACAGGTTCAGTGCTGTCTCGTCTTCAGCTTTCCCTGTTTGTTCCTGCATCTGCTACCTGTCTCCTGTGAAATACCAACCCGGCTTGCTTTTGACCACCCCTGCCTCCTGCCTGCATCGACCTCGGCTTGACCTTGACCATCCTTCTGCTCCAACGATTTAATCTGATCTGCTCTTCCTGTGTATGACCTGGCTTGTTTAACTCTGCTTACTTTCAGTTCCTGGAAACTCCCAGTCATACCCGCTGCCTTCTCTCCACTGGAGTTCTGCGGCCACCTGACATCCTACTCTGCTATTAACCAGCACCAGCACGCCATCAGGCACTCGTGCGACTCTGTACTCCTGCGCCTCCTGTTTACACTACCAGGGGCCCCGAGTCAGAGGTGTAAGAGAGGCCTTCCTCAGCATATTCAGGCTCCACCCGCCAGGTACGTGATAGTACGAGACAGCCATGTCTGAGCCTGAGCGAGGAACCTCTCCCATGGATGAACTTTGCCAACACCTGGCTGGCCTTACACAGGCCGTGAAGAGCTTACAGGAAGGTTATGTTCAACTGGAGGAACGGGTCCTATCCCTCTCCTCTACTACCTCCGCTCCCAGTGCTGCTTCCTCATCCTCTACTGGAAACCCTGCACCTCCATCAGTTGTGATGTTACCTCCAGAACCCAGAGTGCCTACCCCAGAAAGATTCTCTGGTGACCGCAGCAAATTTAGAGCCTTCCGCACTGCTTGTGAACTGTACTTTGCCCTACAGCCTCGCACCTTTTCATTGGAAACCACAAAGGTTGGATTCGTGGTTTCCTTGCTACTGGGTGAGCCCCAGTCATGGGCCCACCGCCTATTGGAACAGAAGGCTGCTTCCCTTAATACTCTATCCTCCTTCTTTGAGGACATGGCCCAGATTTATGAAGACCCTCAACGCACCGCCACTGCAGAAACTGCGCTTTATTCTCTCGAACAAGGCCGCAGAGTGGTCGAGGACTATGTCTCTGATTTCAGACGTTGGAGTGCAGATACAAATTGGAATAACGCAGCTCTCCGTTACCAGTTTCGTATGGGACTCTCAGAATCCCTAAAGGATGAACTTGCCAGAGTTGGAGTGCCACATTCCCTGGAGGATCTCATCAAGCTCTCTATTCAGATCGATCGGAGGTTAAGGGAGCGCAGGTCTGAGAGGTCTACCGGAGGTTATCGCCCTGTATGGATGCTTCCTCGGGTCCCCAGTCCTCCTGGTCCCGCTCTCGTTGAGAATTCAGGATCTGCTGGTGATTTCGCTGAACCTATGCAGCTCGGCCTACTCCGTCCCTCGCTCACCCAGGAAGAACGCCAACGCAGGCGTCTGAATAATCTGTGTATGTACTGCGGGGAACCAGGTCATTACGTGAGGAACTGTCCTGCCAAACTCCGTAAGTGCCTGTCTATCTCCCCTCCCATGCCTTTCACTCAGCTTAACAACTCTTCTCATCTAAATCTCTCTGTTCTATTACAGTTCCCAGGAAGAGTTATTCAGGTTCCAGCTATCATTGACTCAGGAGCCTGTAGTTGCTTTATTGACCAAACCTTTGCTGCCAAACATCAGATCCCTCTGCAACCCAAGACTCGGAAGCTTTCTGTTCACCTTGCGGACGGATCCGCTATTAAATCCGGACTAGTCTCACAGGAGACCATACCAGTACCTGTCATCATTGCTTCCTGCCATAAAGAACTCTTATGTCTTGATGTCATCGCCTCACCCTTGTTTCCTATCATCTTGGGGATGCCGTGGCTGCAGGCTCATAACCCACACATCAATTGGATTACACAAGAGATCCAGTTCAACTCTTCCTATTGCTGCCAGCACTGCTTATCAGATTCCCCTGGTTCACCTTTGTTATGTATGGACTCAGACTCCGAAGTTTATAAATCTGTTCCTACTGCCTACCTGGACTTTCTGGATGTCTTTAGCAAAAAGAGGGCAGAAACTCTTCCCCCTCACCGGTCTTATGACTGTCCAATCGAGTTACTCCCTGGGGCTGAGGTACCTTTCGGTAGGATTTTTCCCTTATCTGAACCAGAACTCTTGGCCCTAAAGGACTATATTGATGAAAGCTTGAAAAAGGGGTTCATCCGCCCTTCCACCTCTCCAGCCGGAGCGGGCATTTTCTTTGTTGAGAAGAAGGATCATTCCCTTCGACCTTGTGTCGACTACCGTGAACTTAACAAAGTCACGATCAAGAACCGGTACCCCTTACCCTTGGTACCCGAACTTTTTCAAAAACTCAGATCAGCAACGATCTTTACAAAACTGGATCTTCGAGGAGCATATAACTTGGTCCGCATACGGGCCGGGGATGAATGGAAGACGGCATTTCGTACCCGATTTGGGCACTTTGAATACCTGGTGATGCCCTTCGGTTTGTGTAATGCACCTGCTACATTTCAGCATTTTGTCAATGATATTTTTCGAGACTTTTTAGACCTTTTTGTTATTGTCTATCTGGACGACATTTTGATATTCTCTTCTTCTTTGGAGATTCACAGGGAACATGTAAGGAAGGTGCTAACTCGTCTTCGACAACATGGTCTATACGCCAAACCAGAGAAGTGTGAGTTTGAGCGGTTGAGCATCCAGTTCCTGGGACTGATAATTTCTACTGGAGGCATAGAGATGGACCCTCAGAAGGTTGCTGCGATTCTGGACTGGCCTGCTCCCACTGATAAAAAAGGAATCCAAAGTTTCATTGGTTTTGCAAACTTCTATCGAAGATTCATTAGAGGATTTTCAACCATCATTTCCCCTATTACCCAATTAACCAAACAGGGCAACAAGTTCTCCTGGACTGCTGAGGCCCAGTCTGCCTTTGAAAACCTCAAACAATTATTCACGTCAGCATCCATTCTTAAGCATCCTGACCCGGTTCTACCATATGTCCTGGAGGTTGATGCTTCAGAAACGGCAGTAGGGGCAGTACTCTCCCAGCGCCAAGGAACCAAGGGCCTTCTGCATCCAGTTGCGTTTTTTTCCCGTAAACTCTCTCCAGCTGAGAGGAATTACGATGTATGGGATCGTGAACTCCTAGCGATTAAGGCAGCACTGGAGGAGTGGAGATATCTTCTGGAAGGGGCAGCTCATCCTATTCTTATTTTTACAGATCATAAGAACCTGGAATACTTAAGGACAGCAAAACGCCTGAGGCCACGTCAAGCCAGATGGGCATTGTTCTTTGCGAGATTCTGCTTCCACATAACCTACAGACCTGGGTCAAAAAATACTAAACCAGATGCCCTATCCCGAATGTTCGCAGAATCTGAAGAAGCTGATCTCCCGGACACCATTCTATCTCCCGGAAACTTCCTCCTGTTGCAGGAAGACTTAATTTCTCGAATCAAGCAGGCTTCTGTAGGAATTCCCTTGCTCCCTGAGACACCTTTACAAACCAGGGATGGTCTATTATGGCACCAGGACAAGATCTTTGTACCGGAAGGTGTACGCATTTCTGTTCTGAACCTGTGCCACGACCATGCGTTGGCAGGACATTTTGGGGCCAGCAAAACAGCCGAATTAGTACTCCGTACATTTTGGTGGCCCCATTTACAGGAAGACTGTAGGAAATATGTGGGGGCATGCACCACATGTATCCGGAACAAAAGCAGCAGGACGAAAGCATGGGGTTTGCTCAAACCACTGCCCATCCCAGACAGACCTTGGAAAATGGTGTCAATGGACTTTATAGTGGAACTTCCCCCTTCTGAGGGGTGTACAGCCATTTTTGTAGTCGTCGACCGGCTCTCTAAAATGGCACACTTCTTACCCATGAAAGGCACCCCTTCTGCGTTGGAAACAGCACAAGTGTTCATTAAAGAAATTGTGAATAATATTGTATCTGATCGAGGGGTACAATTCACCTCAAGATTCTGGAAAGCTCTATCTGAGGCCCTGAAGATTGAGTTATCCTTTTCCTCAGCCTACCATCCTCAAACAAATGGACAGACGGAAAGGACGAACCAGACTCTGGAACAATACTTACGGTGCTTTTCCTCCTTCTCTCAAGATGACTGGGTAAAACTGCTACCATTAGCCGAGTTTGCATACAACAATACTAAACACTCAGCTACCCAGCAAGCTCCTTTTTTTGCTAACTATGGTTTTCATCCATCTTTTCTTCCCAATTCTATCCCTGAATGTCCCGTTCCAGCTGTGATGGAAACAGTAACTTTCCTTGAGGCTAACAATAAATTGTTACAGGAAGCAATTACCAAGGCACAGGAATACAGTAAAAGAAACTTTGACAAGAAAAGACGTGGGGAGTTAATCCTGGAACCTGGCGATCAGGTATGGTTATCCACAGCTAACCTGAAATTAGCCTGTCCTTCAAGGAAATTAGGACCTAGATTTGTAGGACCATTCCCAGTAAAAAGGAGAATTAACAACGTAGCTTATGAATTGGAACTACCAGCTTCCTTTAAAATCCACCCGGTTTTTCATGTCACCCTGCTAAAACCTGCCATCCCTGATCCTTTTCCTGAGCGAAATACAGGTCCCCCCGAGCCAGTAATTGTGGACGGTGAAGAGGAATTTGAGGTCGAAGCAATTATGGGTTGCAGGAAAAGGAGGAATCAGGTACAGTACCTGATTAAATGGAAGGGGTATGGTCCTGAAGACAATTCCTGGGAACCTGAAGGAAACATCCATGCCAAAAGACTCATACAGGCTTTCAACCGGGCCCACCCAGCAAGAATGGCCCAGTTGGGCATCCGGAGGCTGCCCATTGGGGGGGGGGGGCCATGTCAGGAAGGCTCTGGCAGAGGATGAGTTAAACCCACAGGCTAATCCTGGCTCCACCCTTCTCATCAAGGAACAGCACTATTTAAGCTGGATCAGCACACAGGTTCAGTGCTGTCTCGTCTTCAGCTTTCCCTGTTTGTTCCTGCATCTGCTACCTGTCTCCTGTGAAATACCAACCCGGCTTGCTTTTGACCACCCCTGCCTCCTGCCTGCATCGACCTCGGCTTGACCTTGACCATCCTTCTGCTCCAACGATTTAATCGGATCTGCTCTTCCTGTGTATGACCTGGCTTGTTTAACTCTGCTTGCTTTCAGTTCCTGGAAACTCCCAGTCATACCCGCTGCCTTCTCTCCACTGGAGTTCTGCGGCCACCTGACATCCTACTCTGCTATTAACCAGCACCAGCACGCCATCAGGCACTCGTGCGACTCTGTACTCCTGCGCCTCCTGTTTACACTACCAGGGGCCCCGAGTCAGAGGTGTAAGAGAGGCCTTCCTCAGCATATTCAGGCTCCACCCGCCAGGTACGTGATAGTTGCCATCATAAAGCATGGTTAAAAGTTGTACCAAAGAGTCAATTTAGATGGATGAGGAGAAATTGCACTCTATTACAGGATTCTTCCAGAGAGGCTAAACTTCTGAAAGAGCGTTTTGTAGCTAAAGGTTATACCCTATTGAATTAGATCACACCATCCATAAGGTAGGAAATATGAATAGGATCCTTATGCTTAATCCACAGAGATTTGACTCAGTCATCATGTGAGTCATCTAAGTTTTCTCCTGTAACGCTCCGGCGTTTGTTTAGTGAACTGGATTTGCAGCTGCAGAATTTCCACTCAGTAGTCGTGTAGAGATGTGTTGAATCACCATATCCAACTCTCCAGACTCATCATTGTGGCCCAGCCTGCCTCAGCATGCAAATATACAGACACTCAGATAAGATGTTCCTGGAGTGATAGGTTGTATACGATAGTATAGAGGTGATGTGCTGAAAGGACAGGCGTGAGTAGTGATAGCAATGATAGGCACTCAATAGTAATGTTCAGGAGTGTTAGCAGATGGTGGTAGATAGTATGCAGATAGGTTAGCAATCATGTACAAATAACAGGTGGTAGGGGACAGCAGATGAAGTGTACAGGAATTGCTAACTCAGTGCAAGGATATAGATGGTAGTAGACTCAAGAGCTAGCAATCTATGTAACAGTGCAGATGATAGAAATAGTAATGCATAGATAGCAACAGTCTTTAGTATGCAAGAGTAGATAGTGTAAGTTGATAGGAAGGAATCCCCTGTGGGGTACTTATCACTAGTTGGTTTAGAGAGATGAGGGGTCCGGTAATGAGATAAGGATCAGGTAGAGAGATACAGGATAGAGTAGCGAGACTCCGGTCTATCCAGATACTGGGGAAATAGCTGGAGGCTTCGGCAGCGTCAGACAAGGCTGTATAACAAGCGGTTTGCACGAACACCTTGTGAGTGAAAGCCGGCGATTGAAATAGCCGGTCAGAGCGGCGCCTAGTGATGACGTCATGCGGCTTAAAGAGATAGGCAGGTATATGCGTTCCACCTAGCTGAAAAGGTGGGACGCAATGCAGAAGAAATGGGCTGGAAGGGTACCGAAGGTACCAGAATCTTACAGTACCCCCCCTTAAGGCCGGCTCCGGAAGGCCTATAGCACTGGTCTCTCCGGGTATTTGGAGTGGAACCTTCGTATAAGCCTGGGAGCGTGAACGTCAGAAGTATCCAACCAGGTGTCGTCTTGGGGTCCATAGTTTTTCCATCTTATGAGATATTGGAGTTTCCCTCTGTGGATACGAGAATCCAAAATCTCCTTAATCTCAAATTCTTCTCCGCCCTCAACTTGTACTGGAGGTGGAGGCGAGATGGTAGGTCTTATTCCTTGGTTGGGAACATGTGGTTTCAGTAGCGACACGTGAAAGATGGGGTGTATTTTAAGATCTGCCGGTAAGGTGAGTTGAACTGCAGCTCTCCCAATGAGCTTCTCTATTGGGAAAGGTCCTAGAAACAAAGGCCCAAGCTTTTTACTGGGGATCTTTAACCTTAAGTTTTTCGTAGATAGCCAAACGAGATCCCCAATAGCATATTGAGGAGAAGGTCTTCTACGGAGGTCGTAGTACCTTTTTTGTTGGCTATGAGCATGTGAGATGGTGGTGTTAAGTAAACCCAGAGAGTATTTTATTTGGGTAAGATAGTCAGAGGCTACTGGGTTACTTGATGGCAGGATGCGTGGTGGAAGAAGTGTGGGATGAAACCCATAGTTTAGGTAGAATGGACTTTGCTTAGTAGTACTGTGGGTTGCGTTATTGTAAGCAAATTCTGCCAGAGGGAGGAGGTCCACCCAATCATCCTGTAGGTATGAGGTGTAGCAACGCAAATATTGTTCAATGCACTGGTTGACTCTTTCAGTTTGTCCATTGGTCTGAGGGTGGTAGGGAGAAGTAAGTTTTCGCTCAATTTGTAGTATATGACATAGAGCTTTCCAAAACTTGGAGATGAACTGTGAACCTCGGTCAGATAAAAGAGTCTTTGGAATTCCATGTAGCTTGAACACATGTTTCACTAGTAATTCTGCTGTTTCCTTAGATGAAGGTAGTCTGCGAATAGAAATGAAATGTGCCATCTTTGTCAGATGGTCCACTGACACTAGAATGGTAGTAAATCCTTTGGAAGGTGGTAATTCTACTATAAAGTCTAAGGACACAACTTCCCATGGAACTTTGGGTATTGGTAGACTGCAAAGTAGACCAGATGGTTTTGTGGTGTCAATTTTGGACCTTGCACAGTTGTCACATGAGGAAACAAATTTTTGTACAGACGTCTTCATATCAGGCCACCAAAATTGCCTGGTGAGCAAATTGAATGTCTTAGTCATACCCATATGTCCTGCCATAGGTACGTCATGTGATAATTCCAAGATCTTGGTACGCATACCAGGAGGTATGTAGAGTTTGTCGTTAAAGTAGAGGAAGCCTTCTGCATCAGCACCTAGTTGTGGTGGTGGTGAATCCAGTCCTATACTGTGCAGAATCTCTTCCTTCAAGGAACGAACAACACCAATAATACGGTCATGGGGTATTATAGGAAGTGAAGGGATTTCGGCGCAGTTATCTTCGGTTAGCCGTGATAGCGCATCCGCTTTTTTGTTTTTGTCTGCAGGCGTGTAGGTCACTAGGAAGTTGAATCTTAGGAAGAATAATGACCAACGTACCTGCCGGTGGGAAAGAGTCTTGTTGGTCTGAAGGTATTGGAGATTCTTATGATCTGTATTATATGAGTATTGGCAATCGAGTACCTTCAAGTAAATGTCGCCAATTTTCTAGTGCCAGTTTTATGGCAAGCAACTCTTTTTCACCCACTGGGTAATTCACCTCTGGGCTACTTAGTGATTTAGAGAAAAAAGCAACTGGGTGGAGTGGTGAAGTATTCGTTGGTCGTTGGGAAAGAATTTCTCCTACAGCCATATTTGACGCATCTACCTCCAGGATGTATTGGAGGGATGGGTCTGGATGGCGTAGTATGGGAGCAGAAGTGAAGCTTGATTTTAACAAGCGGAAAGCTTTATTTGCTTCTTCAGACCATTTGAATGGTTTCTTTACACTTGTAAGTTGTGTGAGCGGTCTCACAATAGAAGAGAAGTTCTTGATGAACTTCCTATAGAAGTTTGAAAATCCAAGGAATCGTTGTAATGCCTTACGAGTTGTTGGTACAGGCCAATCCAGTATACACGATATCTTGCTCATATCCATCTTTATACCGTTCTTAGATATGATGTATCCTAGGAATAGTACTTCTTCCTTATGAAATAGGCATTTTTTCAATTTTACGTATAAATTGTGTGCGAGTAATCTGGATAGCACAAGTCTTACATGTCTTACATGTTCGGACAAGGACTGAGAATAAATGAGTATATCATCCAGATATACCACAACACAAACATCAAGTAAGTCTCTGAAGATGTCATTTATGAATCGCTGAAATGCTGTGGGAGCATTACACAACCCAAAAGGCATCACTAGATATTCGAATAATCCGTATCTGGTTCTGAATGCCGTCTTCCACTCATCCCCATTACGGATTCGGATGAGGTTGTATCCCCCTTTTAGGTCCAATTTTGAAAAGTAGGTAGCTCCGCGCACTTGTTCAATGAGTTCGGGAATGAGAGGTAAAGGATAGCGATCCTTTATCGTAATGGTATTTAATTGCCTATAGTCAATAATAGGCCTGAGACTTAAATCCTTATTGCGGACAAAGAAAAGTCCTGCAGCTGTGGAAGAAGTAGAGGGTCTAATAAACCCTTTCGCTAAATTCTCATCCAAGTATTCCTTGAGATGAGAAAGTTCATCCTGAGAAAGAGGATAAACATGACCGAAAGGTAGTTTACTATTAGGGAGTAGATCAATAGAACAATCGTAGTCCCTATGGGGAGGCAATACTTGAGCATTTTTCTCAAGGAAGACTTCTGATAGATCCTGATAACATGGTGGTGGTGAAATTTCATCTGACACCATGGACAGGATTTTTTTATATGATTGGAGGTTACACGTGGTCTCGCAGTAGTGAGAGGGGAAGGTTAGAGTCTGTGTTTTCCAATCAATGGTTGGTTGATGTATGTGTAACCAGGGAAGTCCCAAAATAATGGGAAAATGTGGTGAAGGTAATACATCAAAAGTGGTGGTCTCAGCATGAGACTCGTTAGCAGTAGCAAGGAGTGCTTGTGTCTGATTGGTAATTGGACCAGAAGATAACGGAATACCGTTAATAAAACTAACAGAGACAGGTTTAGATTTTGAAATAATAGGTATTTTATTTAAAGCAACAAAACTAGTGTCAATGTAGTTCCCACAAGATCCTGTGTCGATCATAGCCTTGGTGGTGATCCTATTGTGGTCCCACTGTAAGGTCAAATGAATAAAAAGATAGGGATTAGAAAAATAAGTCGTTAATCCCCCCAGCAAGACATGTGAACACTCACCTTCTTTTTTGCGGACAAGGGGACAGATGCTTATCAAATGATCCGGGGAGGCGCAGTACATGCAGAGATTTTCAGATCTTCTCCTGGCTCGTTCAGTAGACGATAATGGTGGGCGTATGGTTCCTACCTCCATAGGAGTAGGGTCAACGGGCGAAACCCAAGAAGGATTGGATAATGGTACTCCCATTTTCTCAGCCTTTCTTTCTCGCAGTCGCCTGTCAATATTGATGCTGAGTTGTATTAAGGCATCCAAAGTGCCAGGTAAATCCGCTCGGGCGAGCTCGTCTTTAACGGCTTCTGATAACCCGAGTCTGAACTGGGTTCGCAAAGATGCATCATCCCACCCTGAATCAAGGGTCCATCTTTTGAACTCTGCTACAAAGTCTTCAACAGGTCTCCTTCCTTGTTTTAAAGCCCTCAATTGGCTGTCAGCAGTAGCAGTTCTGCTAAGAATAAAGGATAGGAGTTAAGAAGAGGGTCATTTTTCTCAAAGAGAGAGTCTGCCCAAGCCCGTGGATCACCCGACAAATATGAGATAGTGGTGCAGACTTTAATTTGGTCTGTAGTGTAAGTACGAGGTTTTAAATTAAAAAGCAATTGACATGCATTTTTAAATTCACGAAATTTTTTCCGATCACCTGTAAACACTAGAGGAGGGTTTATTTTGGGCTCACGAGGTTGAGCAGCAGTGAGCTGTGAAACACGGGCTATCTGCTGTCTCAAAGTCTGATTTTCATTTTTCACTTCGGCAAGGGAAAGGATTAATGCATCTACCTTTTGTGTTAGTTGTATCACATTAGTGGCTAATTCTGCTGAATCCATTTTTTTTTTCTGGTTCGTGCAATCTGTAACGCTCCGGCGTTTGTTTAGTGAACTGGATTTGCAGCTGCAGAATTTCCACTCAGTAGTCGTGTAGAGATGTGTTGAATCACCATATCCAACTCTCCAGACTCATCATTGTGGCCCAGCCTGCCTCAGCATGCAAATATACAGACACTCAGATAAGATGTTCCTGGAGTGATAGGTTGTATACGATAGTATAGAGGTGATGTGCTGAAAGGACAGGCGTGAGTAGTGATAGCAATGATAGGCACTCAATAGTAATGTTCAGGAGTGTTAGCAGATGGTGATAGATAGTATGCAGATAGGTTAGCAATCATGTACAAATAACAGGTGGTAAGGGACAGCAGATGAAGTGTACAGGAATTGCTAACTCAGTGCAAGGATATAGATGGTAGTAGACTCAAGAGCTAGCAATCTATGTAACAGTGCAGATGATAGAAATAGTAATGCATAGATAGCAACAGTCTTTAGTATGCAAGAGTAGATAGTGTAAGTTGATAGGAAGGAATCCCCTATGGGGTACTTATCACTAGTTGGTTTAGAGAGATGAGGGGTCCGGTAATGAGATAAGGATCAGGTAGCGAGATACAGGATCAAGTAGCGAGACTCCGGTCTATCCAGATACTGGGGAAATAGCTGGAGGCTTCGGCAGCGTCAGACAAGGCTGTATAACAAGCGGTTTGCACAAACACCTTGTGAGTGAAAGCCGGCGATTGAAATAGCCGCTCAGAGCGGCGCCTAGTGATGACGTCATGCGGCTTAAAGAGATAGGCAGGTATATGCGTTCCACCTAGCTGAAAAGGTGGGACGCAATGCGGAAGAAATGGGCTGGAAGGGTACCGAAGGTACCAGAATCTTACATCTCCTCGGTTCTCTTTTTTTTACATCTTATTCCACTCAGTATTATTTTGTTAGAAATCTTTTCAGAAAACACTGGGTCATCTTAAAGAGTGACAGAGTTTTAGGCCCATTGCTGCCTGATGCTCCGCAAGTCACATTTAGAGGGCCCCCCCCCCCCATTAAAGGTTACAAATTGCTCCTAATATAGTTGAACCCCCTAAGAAACCCACATTTTTCTTCCAAATGAAAGGTTTTAATCCTTGTAGGAAGTGTGCTGTTTGTGCACACAATTGTCTAAAAAAAAGGAAGTAAACTTAATTCAATTCTAATGTCACTTTAAAAACATATGACGTCCAGTCATTTCTCACTTGCATTTCTAAAAATGTTGTTTATTTAATTACATGTCCTTGTGGCCTACATTATGTCGGCCGCACTGTATGTACCTTTCAAGTGAGAATGAAGGAACACATTGCGAATATCCGGAAGGGCTTTCCCAATCATAGCTTATCCAAACATTATGATCAGTGCCATAATAGGAATCCAAAGGGGACGTCCTTTATGGATATTGACAAATGTAACCCCAACTGGACGGGAAGCCATGTTAGAAGGAAAATTTCTAAATTGGAAACAAAGTGGATTAACTGGCTGAAATGTTTTAGACTTTTTGGTCTCTACATAGAATGGAATGTGAATGTTTTCATCAATAATGTTTAATATCTATTTGTTTTTAGTTTTTTTATATAATTATTTTTTATATGGTTTATACCTGTTTTCCTATTATTGAAATTATTTCTGGGAATAAAATGTATTATCCTTTTTTATCATTTTATTTATTTTTGTTTTATTGTTTTAAAGTTTTGATCTATAGATTATTTATTATATATATTGAGATCAGCCTTGACCTTAGTGCAGTTTGTGTTTCTGGCCACAAAATGTCCCTTTTGCGACCTGACATCCATTGCCAATGATTTTTAATATAACTATTTTAATATTCACCTAGAATTGGCCACCTCTATCGATTAATTAATTTTTTTCAGTGCATATTAGGATTTTTCCTGCAGCCCAATTTGGGTTATGAATTACGCATTATGTTTACATAGTGTGGGCGGATGTGATTTCACATCCGGAGCTGTTGGTTCAGCTGCTTTTTTATTTGGAATGCATCTTCCGGGAGGCCGAATAATTTCCGGCCCCAATCATATTTAAAAACATTGTATGCATGCAGAACCACGTCCCTGATGATGTCTGTATAACAAAGCGCATTGGAATGAGTCAGTTTCGCGTAAACGTCGTCATGTACAGAGGTCGGCCATTTTGTGGGTTTGAAACATTTCCTTTGTATTGTGGTTTACAGCTATATTTGCTGTCCGATTGGTGAGTGTTAATCTGTTATTATCACTAAATTGTGGAGCAACTTACTATACTATGAGGCTCTCCTGCTGATTTATTTTGATCCCTATGTGCCCAAACCTTGGCTGTGGATGAACGTATATCAATTATGATTGATCCAGATCTGAGCCTGTGTGATCCTTGATAAATCACACAATGAGCATTTGACCATTATGGAAATAGTGGTCCACTTTATGTGGTAAGGGTAAGTATGTTCAACAGTGTCAGTGGAGGATTGGATTTGGCACCTTAATATGAATCATACACCTTGGTGGAAGATCTAGTCTGGCACTTTGATATGAACTTTACACCTTTGGACTTTTTACCTAATTTCTTTTAATTTTCCTATATATGGGTTTTATTTGAATTTGAATCTGGTTGCAATTTTTTAATATACAGAATGATACCTGTATGGGCAGGAAGCCTCAGGTGTAGAAAAAAATAATGGATGATTTTTGGCTTACAGTGTCCTAAACCTGTTAAATTAGTTATATGACTCACCCAGCCATTATGCTAGTAGAAGGTACATTAGCTGCCAGGAGAGCAAACAGAGAGCGATGTATGATCTCAAAATAATGTACTACAGCTCCTCCCAAGGCAGTCAAGATGAAACTAAAGTGTATGGTCACTTTAGTTGTAGGGAAACACAGCCTAGTTGTTGAAGACTTTTTTTTTTTTAATGTGACCAGTTTGACCCAGTGCGTAAAGGGTATACTGTATACCAAACAACAAAGGGACTTCCAGCGCTAACTGTGATATCTCTCACTCTCAGGAATGAATAAAGTCAAATTACAGTGTGGTGCTGCTGCTAATTAATGCTGATTCAGCAGTCAGTAAATGGGGGGGGGGGGAGGGGCAGCAGCGCTATCCCACGGTACATAGTCTACAATGTAACTCAGGCAGGCTTGATGGAAAACCTTGAGAAGTTTATTTATAAAAAATATATATAGTGATGATTAAAACATAATAGAATGTATTCCAAACCAGATCTGTGGCGTTGCTGGGGGTCACAGGATGACCGAGCCGCTGGGTGAGCCGGAACTGTGTAGATGATCACAACAGGGAACCAGGCATAAGGGAGAAGGATCTTATGTGCCAAAAGCAGACCGGACCAGCCGGTAAGGTGGCGTGGCTTCCTCCCACCCGATAGTGTGGCTGCTCGCACTGAAGCAGTGTAGACGTGCCGCGGAGCCACCAACCAGAGGTATCAACAGCGGAGGCCGCTACTCGTAAGCGGCGTCAGCAAGCGTCGGGACCCGGCCTGGAAAGCATCAGGGTTGCCGTGACGACATGTTTTGCACTGCTGTGCTTTGTCAAAGTCACGGGGGGAACAGCAACCTGAACATTTAAGGTGGAGGAGGGGGCGGGCACCCAGTGTCTCGATATCATCATTAACCCCTCAACATCCACTCTTATAAAAATTTTTTTAAAAAGGAACATAGATAAAAGCAATTGCTACTGCATAAACAGTTGGTAATGATAGTGGACATATGTATTCAGTACTGGTACAAACATAAAACTGCAGATATGAGAAAGAATAATGAAAAATGCATAAAAAAACGCATAATAAAAATGCATAAAAAAAAAATGCAAATAGAAATAGAAATGACTGGATGTAAGGATAATAATAATAATGAAATATATGTATATAAAAAAAAAAAAAAACGCATTAAAAAATATATAAAAAAATAAATAAATAAATAACTAAATAAATAAATGCAAATACAAATAGAAATGACTGGATGTAAGGATAATAATAATAATGAAATATATGAAAAAAAAAAAAAAAACACAGACTTTAGATTACACAATTGTGTGTACCTCCAACTCCTCATTCAAGCCCACAGGGGCCAAAGACCCAAATTTAAATATCCAAAAGGTCTCCCTCTTACATAGGAGGGAGAATCTCTCATTGTCATACGAGTAGCGGCCTCCGCTGTGGATACCTCTGGTTGGCGGCTCCGCGGCACGTCTACACTGCTTCAGTGCGAGCAGCCACACTATCGGGTGGGAGGAAGCCACGCCACCTTACCTGCTGGTCCGGTCTGCTTTTGGCACATAAGATCCTTCTCCCTTATGCCTGGTTCCCTGTTGTGATCATCTACACAGTTTCGGCTCACCCAGCGGCTCGGTCATCCTGTGACCCCCAGCAATGCCACAGATCTGTTTGGAATACATTCTATTATGTTTTAATCATCACTATATATATTTTTTATAAATAAACTTTTCAAGGTTTTCCATCAAGCCTGCCTTAGTTACATTGTAGACTATGTACCGTGGGATAGCACTGCTGCCCCTCCCCCCCCCCCATACTGTATGCCAACACTTTTTGCTTTGAGCTTTAGCATGGCATGATTAGAAATAAAAATGAACAGTTGTCACCACAACGATAGGCAAGAAGAAAACTTTGAAATATGATTTCCTTTCACTCCCTGTT
Source organism: Pelophylax lessonae (assembly GCF_965119305.1). Classification (NCBI taxonomy): domain Eukaryota; kingdom Metazoa; phylum Chordata; class Amphibia; order Anura; family Ranidae; genus Pelophylax; species Pelophylax lessonae. Next base: position 609,500,547 of record NC_138769.1, read on the forward strand.
GTACTTCTAGGACAGGAAGTAAATGAAAATCTTCCCTAATGTGACACGGACAGCAAAAAAAGTGATCCTACATATGTTTTAACTATAAATGTAATTATTTTGGTTATGCATGTACTTTAAAATGACGTTGTTGCTCCACAAAATTTGCAAATTGCATCACGCTTGTTCAGGTGCCATTCATTTTCAATAGCAACTAAATACGGGTGCGATTCTTTCACGATTGTCATGCTATAAATTGCTCTGCAATCGCAGCAAACCACATCATGCGAAGCTTGCCACTCAAAAAAGAAGCTACAGCTTCTTTTGGGTGAAAAGCTTTGCACAATGCAGTTTGCCTGCAATTGCACCCGCATTTAGGTGCTATTGAAAATGAATGGCACCTGAACAAGCGTGGTGTGATTTGTCAGTTTTGCAGATTGTTTTGCTACAGTGGTCAATTTATTAAATCTGCATGTCTCCTTTAATTAAAATCTATGCTTATACATTGTCCTGGCACTTGGCTCTTACTCATGCTCAGCACTCAGTGTTAAATTAAATAGAAAAGAAATTGAAAGAGACATACAAAATCTACAAAAAAAAAAAAAACTGCTAGCTTTTTTTAAAATTCCACTTTAACCACTTGAAGACGGACATGTTAAACCCCCTTTCTACCCAGGCCATTTCTCAATTTTCTAGCACTGTCAACACTGTGCCCAAATACATTTTAGATTTAGATTTTCATTTGGTAGCATTTAATCACCATTGGGTCTTTTACTATTTACTATTAGAGTTGGGGTAACAGTTCGGTCCGAGCATGAGTTTGGGCCGAACATTGGCTTTTTGCCCATTCAACGAACAACCGAATTGTTGTCAGGGCATTCGACTGTTTGTTACACACAGTACATTGGAAGCCCTAATTGGCTAAATCAATGAAAGCTTTCCCCAATCAGGGCACATTGCACTGTCACAGCCATGATTGGATACTGTCATGATGACTCTATCTAATCATGGCTCATTGCTTTTAGTCCCACCCCACACTATAAACTATTCTTTCAATAGCTGCCATTTGCAGTGTGATATTGGGGTGGAGAGAGATAGAACAGGGCTCTGTTCAGTGTTGCTAGCAAGTTAGTGTGCTACATTGTACTATTGTGATTCTACTGTCAGTGTAGAATATCAGTTTAGTGTGAATCTAGTGATAGTTCAGTGTATGTGTAGTGCGACCATTCATCTTTACTTTAGTGTCAGTTTATTTTGTCAGGGCAGGTTTCCTGCAGTATATTTCAGTGCATTATTGCATGTTTAACGCAGTATATTTCTGTGCGTTACTGCATATTTAATGCAGTATATTTCTGTGGGTAAGTGCACGTTTAACGTGGTATATTTCAGTGTGTTACTGCATATTTAATGCAGTATATTTCTGTGGGTTAGTGCACCTTTAACGCAGTATATTTCAGTGTGTTACTGCATATTTAATGCAGTATATATCAGTGCGTTAGTGCGCGTTTAACGCAGTATATTTCAGTGCAATACTGCATGTTTAATGCAGTATATCTCTTTGCATTATGTGCCGTTTAACGCAGTATTTTTCAGTGGGTCTCTGCACGTTTAACACAGTACATTTCAGTGCCTTACTGCACGTTTAATGTAGTACATTTCAGTGTGTTACTGCAATGTTTAAATAGTTAATTTCAGTGCGTTACTGCACATTTAATGCAGTATATTGCAATGCGTTACTGCACGTTTAATGCAGTATTTTTCAGTGTGTTACTGAACATTTAACATAGTATATTTCAGTGCATTACTGCACATTTAATGCAGTATATTTCAGTGGGTTATTGCACGTTTAACTAACGCAGTATATTTCAGTGCAGTATATTTCAGTGCAGTATATTTCAGTGCATTAGTGCATGTTTACAGCAGTATATTGCAGTGTGTCAGTGCAGTTTTTACTGCAGTATATTGTAGTGTGTCAGTGGAGTGTCTCTGTGTAGTGAGTACTTAAGTTAAAGTGCACCAAATACCACTTTCCATTGAATAAAGTGCATCCAAATAAACATTTCCACATCCGTATCACATTTTGTTATTAGGCGCCCTCCCCCCATCATGTCTGGAAGGCCAACAAGGAGAGGCAGACGTTCCCATGGCACTATGAGGGGGCCAGCAGCGTATGTGTCCACATGCAAAGGTGGACGTGATCCTTTTTCAGACAGGGTATAATTTACTCTGTTTAGTGATGTTGCCCGTGCTATCCAGCCATAGCATGCAGAGAAGGTGGTGGACTGGCTTACTAAACCATCCTCATACTCCTCATCCTCCGTCACCCAAGCAGAGACTAGTGTGCAGTCCACTGCAGCTGTCTTATTCTGCCTCTTTGTCCACAGCTACTCCTGCCATAACTCCAGCATCAGGCATTCAGCTTTTTGAACACAGTTTCAGCCACTTGCTCCTTGACTATGCACAGCCATTACTTGATTGAGATCTTGGTTCTGAGGTTGAGGAAGGTAGGAACATGAGCCTACAGAAAGGGGAGAACACTGGTAAACAACAAATTGGCAGTCATGTTCCCCCAGCTGCATGATGATGATGATGAGGTCACTGTCGCGTCTTGGGTGCCGATAGAGCAGAGGAGGAAAGTGAGGGTGAGGCAAAACCCCAACAAGGCAACCATCGTGGAAGAGTAGAGAGCAGCCACCCTAATCAAACAGATTGTGGAGCTGTTATCTCCTGGCCCACTTCCCACAGCTCAGCTGTCTGGGCCTTTTTTAGCAGATGTGCAGCCAATTGCAATGTTGTAATTTGGAAACTTTGCCTCAAGCACCTCAAGCATGGAAAAACATCAGCCATTTGGTTACCACATGCTTGGCAAGGCATTTAACTCCCACCAAATATATCAGCCAAGCGCTCACTCCGAAGGGGAAGACTGGCGTGCTGCTCTCCTCAGGCAGGGAACTCCAAACGGATGCATAAAAGAAAGGAAGAGGAGGCGTAAACACCTAGTGCATTACCCGTGGTACTGTTTAAAATAATTTATTAAAATGCTGAATGCATACTCACAAACATGAAGAATTAAAATCGTATTGCAAATTCCCGTCACCCGTGTGTTGGACCATGTCCAGGAAATTGCGACCGCTAACGCGTTTCGGGAGTCAAACTCTCTTCCTCAGAGCTGGTCATGCCATAGCAGATTGAAGTCTATATAGAGAGTAGCTCAATGTTCCTCCACCTCTTCCCCTCCCTTGCCCCTCCCTCCCCCCGGAAGGAGGGGGCAGGACCATCCAGTGTCAACAAACTTGCTCTTAATGGGCCTATATGTCTTAGTCCTCATATCTATGTGGCCTCTAATATTACATTTCATGCAACACTTCAAGTGGAGACTATCTTCAAAACCTATAGCCACAACCAACAAACAACAAGGGGTCCCCAGAGCTGGGAATGTGATCCATGTCTGTACAATTGTCCAGATGCTGTTCCTGGATCGCATTCCCAGCTCTGGGGACCCCTTTGTTGTTTGCTGGTTGTGGCTATAGGTTTTGAAGATAGTCTCCACTTGAAGTGTTGCATGAAATGTAATATTAGAGGCCACATAGATATGAGGACTAAGACATATAGGCCCATTAGGAGCAAGTTTGTTGACACTGGATGGTCCCGCCCCCTCCTTCCGGGGGAGGGAGGGGCATGGGAGGGGAAGAGGTGGAGGAACATTGAGCTACTCTCTATATAGACTTCAATCTGCTATGGCATGACCAGCTCTGAGGAAGGGAGCTTGTCTCCCGAAATGCGTTAGCGGTCGCAATTTCCAGGACATGGTCCAACACACGGGTGACGGGAATTTGCAATACGATTTTAATTCTTCATGTTTGTGAGTATGCATTCAGCATTTTATTAAATTATTTTAAACAGTACCACGGGTAATGCAGTAGGTGTTTTCGCCTCCTTTTCCTTTCTTTTATTTAACTCCCACCTCTCAGCCTGTTGGCAATAGCACCTGAAAGCCACATAAAAGGGATGAAATTATGCTCCTTCTCACCTCATGACGTCTGCCAGTAGCACACCACCAGCTTTAGATTATAGCAGGCAAATTTCTCTGCCCCATCTGCTGCAGCAAAAAAATATACAGTCACTGCCACCCACATGCCCAGCATCTAAATTCAACCTTGTCAAAGCTGCTGGATTTAAAACTCCTGCCTGGTGGATTCTGCCCCCTTCCGTGAATTTGCAGAATGTGCTGTACCACAACGGCAGGTTCCCAGTCACTATTTCTTTTCACCTAAGGCCATTCCAGCTTTGTACCATCAAGTGGAAGGCAATGTTGTGGCATCGTTGGCCAAAGCAGTCAGCCACACTGCTGACACGTGCTCCAGCAAGCATGGTCAGGGACTATATACTTAGTTCACAGCACACTGGGTAACTCGGCTTGCAACTGGGAAGGATGCAGGACAGGGCTCAGTGCTGTAGCTTGTTGTGCTGCCACATCTACATACAGCTGGTTGTGATGATGCGAGATTTGTTAGCTCCATCCCTCCTCCTCCTCCCCCATGCCCTCCTCTGCTGAATGGTCCTTTGAACCACAAGTACCCCCTAAGCATTTAAGGGGTTATTCAATGGGTCAGGTTAAAAGGTGCCATGCAGTGCTTCAGCTTGTGTGTCTAGGGAAGAGGAGCCACACTGTTGCAGAGATACTTGCTGCTCTGCAGGGGCAGGCTCAGAGGTGGTTCACCCCACGCCAGCTGGTGCCAGGAATGGTGGTGTGTGATAATGGCACAAACCGCTTGTCCGCCCTTAGACAAGGAAAGTTGACACATGTGCCATGCATGGCACATGTCCTCAATTAGGTGGTGCAGCATTTCTTAAATAAGTACCCAGGCTTGGAAGATCTGCTAAAGCAGGCCAGAAGAATCTGTAGCCATTTCAGGCGGTCATACACAGCCAGTGCTCAGTTGGCTGAAATTCAGTGGGAATTCCACGTGCCCATAAACCCCCTGATTTGTGACATGCCCACCAGGAAGGAGTATGGCACAATGACGTACTTCGGCTTGGCTCTGATTTTTTTCCCTATGCCAATGGCTGCTGATAAAGGATGCATGCACTGTACTGTCACCATTTGAGGAGCCCACAAGGATGGGGAGCTGTGACAATGCATGCATTAGTGATAAAATTCCTGTTTTGTTCCTGCTGGAGCAGATTCTGTGTGTCATTTTGGACAGGGCACTCGAGGCAGAGCAGCGGGAGGAAAAGGAGGACTTTCTTTCCTCTCAAGGCCCGATTTATGCCGACACCTCTCTTGCCACGCCACAGAACACACAAGAGGAGAAGGAGGAGGAGGAGGAGGATTCTGGCAATTTTGGAAGTATTTAAGCAAAGCAAGGCTTACCTCAACCCTTAACAGATGGTTTTGCATTACCAGAACCATTGGGAGTAGTATGAGGCTGGGAGGAGGCAGTTCCAGATACTGTAATCCTCAGTTACCCCGAGGAGTCTGCTTCTTATGCCTCCACAAGCTTTCATTGCATGGGCTCCCTCATTCTTCAATGTCTGCGGAAGGACCCAAGAATACATGGCATCAAGAAGAAGGATCATCACTATTGGTTGGCAACCCTCCTTGACCACTGTTACAAGGAGAAAGTCTCAGAACTCATCCCATTGCCACAGAAGGAGCAGAAGGTGAAATCTCTTATTGACACCTTAAAGACGAATTTATGTACCTACTTTCCCGACTCCACAGTCTGGTGAAAAAGGTAATTTTAAGGCTTCGGTGATGCTTTTCAAATTTTTTTTAATCCTCGCCGCCCAGCTTTCACATCCCATTGGCAGTGTCTGCATCATATGGTGGACAATTATCTAAGGGGGAAAACAGACATGTACAGCTTTCCAGTTGATGATCCACTGGGTTACTGGGTCATAAGAATAGACCACTGGCCAGAACTTGCCCAGTATGCAATTGAGCTTCTGGGCTGCTGGAGGTTTTGTGATGGATAAGAGAGTGCGTCTGTCCACAGACTCCGTGGACTGGCTGACATCTATCAAAATTAATCAGTCCTCGATTAACAGCAGCTATCAAGCCTTTGATGCAGATGTCACTGATTAAGTGTTTTTGGGATGTGGAATCTCTGCACGACTTCTAGGCTGCTTTGCTTTGTAGGTGTTGATTTCATCTGGAACAAAGTTTTTGTGTAGGTTTCATGGGCACAATTAACACCCAAAGACCAATTTTTCCACCCCTGTTTGGTTAATTCTTGCTTTCATCAAGACTACCTCTATTGGTTACGGGGTGAAGGAACCACCAACACCCAAAGACCCATTTTTCCACACCTGTTTGACGGGTGCATATTATTTAAATTTTTGACAGCAAGGCCAATCCTTGCTTTAATCAAGAGTACATCTATAGGGTTATGGTGTGAAAACACCACCAACATCCAAAGCCCAATTGTTCTGCACTTGTTTCTTCTATCCAAAGTCTGCGAAAGAGACACCAGAATTCATCCAAAAAGTTTATAATCTAATCTAATCTAAACCAGTGCACTACATTGTGGCCTCATCATACAGACTGGCTCTTCAAGCCATTATTTACAAAATAAAAAAATCTTCCAGGGAAAATTTAATTTTTTTTGTTTGGCTTTCATTATTGCTGCAGCAGGTCCTATACAGATTCTGTACAGGTTCTACAGGTTCTGTACAGATGTGCCACTATATAGGCAGACTGAGGGGATCCTCCATTATATTTAAAGGAATTCTACATTTTTATTGTTATTTCTCATTTTTATGGTTTCATTTTAAGCATCAGTAAATCACTGCTCATTGAAAAATTATGTTTTGTACAAACTTTTTTTTAAACTGATACATGTCCCCAATTAGTTGCATATAAGCCTTCAAAATGGGCACTTTTGATTTTTGCAGTTCGGGTGCCATAGACTTCAGTGGGGTTCATTATTAAGTTACAAACTTCTGCAATGTTCGAAAGTTCTGGCGTGAACCAAACAGGGGATCATTCGGCCCATCTCTATTTACTATATAAAAAAGAAGACACCAAAATGTTTATTTTTCTTTGTTTCTGTTTGTAAATAAATAATCTTTCTTTATAAATTGTACTGTGCTACAATTCTTTGGTAGAAAAAAATACTTAGGGCTCTTTCACACGGGCTTTCCGTATGTCCGCAAATCATCCTATTTTTTTGCGGATGATTTGCGGACATAATGTAAGTCTATGGCATTGCAGATGTCAGCGGAATACCATCAGCTGACATCCGATTTCCTTCCTTTCAGTTCTGTTCCGTTTTTTCGAACGGAACAGAACCCTATTTTTCCTCCGTTCAAAAAACGGAAAGGAAGGAAAATCGGATGTCAGCGGTGTCATCCGCTGACATCCGCAATCCCCATAGACTTACATTAGGTCCGCATATCATCCGCAAACGGACGGGATGATATGCGGACCTACGGAGCGGATGACAGAAATGTCATCCGCTCCGTGAAAAAAAAAAAAAAAAAAGGACCACAGCGGAGCTCTCACACGGAAAGCCCGTGTGAAAGATCCCTTACTAGATTTTTCAACCCGTTTGTTCGGCCTGCTAAACGCCCCCCCCACTGCGTGCGGCACAGTGCATTCTAAGCCCCGATTGGCTGAAGCAATGTAGGCTTTGCCCAATCAGGGCACAGAGCACTGTCAGAGTCATGATGACTTTGTCCAATCATGGCTCATTGCTAATAGACCCACCCCACACTATAAATGGTTCCTTCCCAGAGGAGCCATTTGCAATGTGATGTTGGAGTGGAGATAGATAGAACAGGGCTCTGTTCAATGCTACTAGCGAGTTAGTGTGCTATAGGGATTCTATTGTGAGTGTAGAATGTCAGTGTAATTTGAATATAGTGATAGTGCTGCATCAGTGTAGTGCGTCCGTGAAGTTTTGCTGTAGTGTCAGTTTGGTATTAGAGATGGCCTTGCGGTTCGCCCAGCGGTCGGTTCGCGGCAAACATTGCTCGTTCGCTGTTCGCCGAACATGCGAACATATGGCGATATTCGCGACCGCCATATTCTTTTACATTATGAAGAACTTTGACCCATGACACATCCATCAGGTGGTACAGGACAGCCAATTGAGATATTTCAGCACATGGACATACCCCCTACCTTATAAATAGACCTGATCTGGCTGCATTTTACATTCTGTCTTTTGTCAGTGTAGGGAGAGGTTGCTGTGTGGAGACTGTTAGTGACACAAATCGCTAGCTAATAGGTCCACAAAAGTCCTTTTAAGGACTGGTATAGGTGTACTATTGTTTGGTGTGCAGTATATAGGGGTGTAATACACTTATAATATACTTTCTAATATAGAAAGCATATTATAGTGGATTTGTATTGTGCAGCATTGTGACTGGTGAGCGGTTCTGCAGCGATACTACAACTACAAAGAGTGAAAAACGCAATTAGAAAAAAGTATTATAACTGGTGTGATAGACCAGTGGCCCCCCAAAACGACAGATTGAAGCGGGGTGTTATATATACTTTCATAATAGTGTATTTGGGTGCTGCAGAATTTTTTTCTCTGTTTTGCTGCATTCCCTCTGCTAAACACAGCGACAAACGTTACTGGAAAAAAAGTATTATAACTGGTGTGATATATAGTATATACACTCAGTGGAGTGTATTCTTCGCGCCTAGGAGCAGCTAAAGGGTGGGATGGGGTTAAACTCTAAGGGGGAGCAGCAGCTAAAGTATGTGTGGATTGAATAAATAAATAAATCCCAAGGGGAATTCGGATTCAATAGCGCTTGCTAGTAGGAAATGGGGATATTAAATGAACGATAAATATTCATATAGACTAAAATATCACTAAAAATTCACTAAAAATTACATTAAAAATTAATAAATTCATAAATAGTATACCCATTAAATAACATACAATATTAAATCAAATTGGTGTCATAAAAGTGCATATTAGTGCCAAAAAATAGTCCAATAAAAGTTCATATGTGACTTGGTCAAAGTAGATTGCACTTCAGTGCAAAACAAAGTGCAAAGTGCTCAGTGCTGGATCCTCCAATGGTCCGTTAACCAGTTGAGTGAAGTGACTTTTAAGATAAATGAGATGTAAGCTTACCAGAAGTAATGGGTCTAAGTTACCTTACGGTAAAAAGACCAATAGTGCTTAATGGCCCTCCTGGCCTCAGATCCGGTACCTGCTGGGCTTATCCCCCACCGACCGAGGTCCCTTCCTGGGCAAGCGATATCCTGGATGATGACTTGCAGGGGCTGCCTCTCCCCACTCTTGGTGTGGGTCACTCCCTCTGTGTCATAGAACGCTGTGTAACAGACAACCTGCGGGTCTCTGGATTTCTCCTCCAGCGGAATGATGGTTCCACCTAAATTCGAAGTCGTTGCTTTCAGCGCTCCGGACTTCAGCACCACCTCAATCTTATACTTGGCCCCGGTCAGTAATTTGATGGTCCGGTTCTGGCCATTTTTTGCCATTTTTTGGCACTAATATGCACTTTTATGACACCAATTTGATTTAATAGGGGTAGGGCAGGAGCATTAGGCATATGAATGCCTAATGTACCTCCAGCCACAGAATACAACGTTCTTTGCTGTCAGGTGAACGCCTGTGGGCTAATTTTTGGGGCCTGTAATGGCTGACACTTATTTATCCTGTGAATGCCTAATGTACCTCCAGCCACAGAATACAAAGTTCTTTGCTGTCAGGTGAACGCTTGTGGGCTAATTTTTGGGGCCTGTAATGGCCGACAATTATTTCTGTATCCCGTGAATGCCTAATGTACCACCAGCCACAGAATACAAAGTTCTTTGCTGTCAGGTGAATGTCTGTTAGGAAACAGTATGAAGAAATTAATTACCATCAGATGTGATGTAATTTGAGAAATTGTGTGAAGAAATTGCAGACACTTATATACAAAATGTTTAGAAGGTAGAATAAAAAATGAAAAATAAAAATAAAAAATAAAAATAAAAAATAATAATAAAAAAATAAATAGAAATAAAAATAAAATTGAAGATGAAAATAAGAATAAAAAAACATAAAAATAAAAATAAAAATTGCAACAACAATACATATGGTCTCCTTTTTCCTCAGTATATGATCCTGTCCAACTCGCCTTGATCTTATGCTTTACCATGAAAATGGCACTATACAAGCAAAAAACTATACGAAACCCACAGCCGGTAACTCATTCTTACATTTTAGAAGTTGTCACTAGGGATGATCGAACTTTTGAAAAGTTTTTTTCGACCAGAACACCCGAATTTCCCGAAAGTTCGGTTCGGATTCCAGAACCCCATTGAAATCAATTGGACCCGATCTTCTGGAATCAAAAAACACAATTTTTAAGCCCTAAAACCCAATAAATGCCCCTAAAAAGGGCCTAGGGTTCTGGGTCATGCCCCAGGGACTATGAATCAGGCAAAAAAAGGTTCTTAAAAATTGTCATTTTTGATAGAGAGCCAATTATTGAAAAAATTATTGAAAAAAAAAAATGAGATTTCTTTGGATTTAGTGTCTGGGGTGGTCTAAAAAGTGTACCTTTGAAGTTTCAGCTCTGTAGCATGTCCAGAACCAGAAAAAAAAACAGATTATTTTTCTCAGAATTTCAGTAGCGCAGGGATGGTATTACCCTCCTTTCACGCCTGGGCATTTTTGTTTCAGGTGTTTTTCAGGCGTTTTTTGGACGTTTTTTTTAACTTCTGTATAGGGGTATATATATATATATATATATATATATATATATATATATATATATATATATATATATATGTGTGTGTGTATATATATATATATATATATATATATATATACACAGTGGGTACGGAGAGTATTAAGACCCCCTTAAATTTTTCACTCTTTGTTATATTGCAGCCATTTGCTAAAATCATTTAAGTTCATTCTTCTTCCTCATGAATGTACACACAGCTCCCCATACTGACAGAAAAACACAGAATTGTTGACATTGTTGCAGATTTATTAAAAAAGAAAAACTGAAATATCACATGGTCCTAAGTATTCAGACCCTTTGCTGTGACACTCATATATTTAACTCAGGTGCTTTCCATTTCTTCAGATCATCCTTGAGATGGTTCTACACCTTCATTTGAGTCCAGCTGTGTTTGATTATACTGATTGGACTTGATTAGGAAAGCCACACACCTGTCTATATAAGACCTTCCAGATCACAATGCATGTCAGAGCAAATGAGAATCATGAGGTCAAAGGAACTGCCTGAAGAGCTCAGAGACAGAATTATGGCAAGGCACAGATCTGGCCAAGGTTACAAAAAGATTTCTGCTGCACTTAAGGTTCCTAAGAGCACAGTGGCCTCCATAATCCTCAAATGGAAGACGTTTGGGACGACCAGAACCCTTCCTAGAGCTGGCCGTCCGGCCAAACTGAGCTATCGGGGGAGAAGAGCCTTGGTGAGAGAGGTAAAGAAGAACCCAAAGATCACTGTGGCTGAGCTCCAGAGATGCATTCAGGACATGGGAGAAAGTTGTAGAAAGTCAACCATCACTGCAGCCCTCCACCAGTCGGGGCTTTATGGCAGAGTGGCCCGACGGAAGCCCCTCCTCAGTGTAAGACACATGAAAGCCCACATGGAGTTTGCTAAAAAAACACCTGAAGGACTCCAAGATGGTGAGAAATAAGATTCTCTGGTCTGATGAGACCAAAATAGAACTTTTTGGCCTTAATTCTAAGCGGTATGTGTGGAGAAAACCAGGCACTGCTCATCACCTGTCCAATACAGTCCCAACAGTGAAGCATGGTGGTGGCAGCATCATGCTGTGGGGGTGTTTTTCAGCTGCAGGGACAGGACGACTGGTTGCAATCGAGGGAAAGATGAATGCGGCCAAGTACAGGGATATCCTGGACAGAAACCTTCTCCAGAGTGCTCTGGACCTTAGACTGGGCTGAAGGTTTACCTTCCAACAAGACAATGACCCTAAGCACACAGTTAAAATAACGAAGGAGTGGCTTCACAACAACTCCGTGACTGTTCTTGAATGGCCCAGCCAGAGCCCTGACTTAAACCCAATTGAGCATCTCTGGAGAGATCTAAAAATGGCTGTCCACCAACGTTTACCATCCAACCTGACAGAACTGGAGAGGATCTGCAAGGAGGAATGGCAGAGGATCCCCAAATCCAGGTGTGAAAGACTTGTTGCATCTTTCCCAAAAAGACTCCTGGCTGTATTAGATCAAAAGGGGGCTTCTACTAAATACTGAGCAAAGGGTCTGAATACTTAGGACCATGCAATATTTCAGTTTTTCTTTTTTAATAAATCTGCAACAATGTCAACAATTCTGTGTTTTTCTGTCAGTATGGGGTGCTATGTGTACATTCATGAGGAAGAAGAATGAACTTAAATGATTTTAGCAAATGGCTGCAATATAACAAAGAGTGAAAAATTTAAGGGGGTCTGAATACTTTTCGTACCCACTGTATGTATACCCCTAACCCAGAATCTGCATAGTGGGGTCACCCTGACATGGCAGAGTTCGGTCACCCTGACATGGCAGAGTCAGTTCACCCTAAACTACACTACGGTCACCCTGACATGGCAGAGTCAGTTCACCCTAAACTACACTACGGTCACCCTGACATGGCAGAGTTCGGTCACCCTGACATGGCAGAGTCAGTTCACCCTAAACTACACTACGGTCACCCTGACATGGCAGAGTCAGTTCACCCTAAACTACACTGCGGTCACCCTGACATGGCAGAGTCAGTTCACCCTAAACTACACTACAGTCACCCTGACATGGCAGAGTCAGTTCACCCTAAACTACACTACGGTCACCCTGACTTGGCAGAGTCAGGTCACCCTAAACTACACTACGGTCACCCTGACATGGCAGAGTCAGGTCACCTAAACTACACTACAGTCACCCTGACATGGCAGAGTAAGGTCACCCTAAACTACACTACGGTCACCCTGACACTTAAAGTTATCCCTACAAAAGCTAGATTATTGAATCTAACTATAGTGGTATATAGTACCCTAACTACACTGCATATCCCTTTCCTCACACAAAAAGAACAGCTCCATACAGCAGAAGATAACTGCAAAATGACACTGGAGCTTTACAAACAGCAGGAGAAACACAAATGCTTCCACTCTCTTCCACAGCCTCTGTATTACAGTGCTAGAGTTTGGCGGGGCTATGTTATATACTGGGGGGCGTATTCACTCCTGATTGGCCTCTGGACCCCGTAGTCACTCCAATCACATTCCTAGCAGACTCCTGCCTCCTCAATTGGCTTTTACTGACGTTTCTGGGCCAATCACAGGCTTTTAAAGCCCAGTTCCTGTCCCATTGCATTTTGGGCGGTTCTGGTGGCCGAATTCCGAACTTTTACCGCAAAAAGTTCGGAATTTGGTCGAATTTCGAACACCCGAACCCTTCGATCATCCCTAGTTGTCACCACCCCAGATGGATTCAAAATATTCCGAAAAGCCAGTATTGCAGGTTGCGGAGAAATTGCACAAAAGGGAAATATTATGTGGAACAAAGTGCACTGCTAAAACAAAAATTCACCTAAAAACAATTCCCAGAACCCCTCTTGGTCGAGGCATATACTACGTATCTAGAAAGTCCAAAACAGACAAAAAGAGGAATATATTAGAACCCAGAGAGTGTACCCCGGTTTGTGACACAGTTTCATGCTAAATTCAAACAGATGGAAAAATTGCTGACCAAACATTGGCCAATACTTATGGAGGACCCGCAATTTAAAGATTCATTACCACCAAAGCACAAAGTAGCTTACAGGAAAGCTAGGAACATCAAAAGATTAGTGGCCCCCAGCAAATTGAAATGTACACCAGGACCGAACCATACTAGGCCATGTCTCATCCCCCTGATAGGCATGTATCAATGTCAAAAAGCACTTTGCCTAACATGCAAACATGTTACCCATGGACAAAAATAATTTGTGGTTAAAGATCGTACTTATCCCATTAAGAATTTTTTCAATTGCTCCACGGAGTTTGTGGTATATTGTCTATCTTGCCCCTGTGGTTTACATTATGTGGGCAGGACATCCTGCACCTTGAGGAAGAGATTCGGGGAACACCGATGCTTTTTAGAGGGTGGCAATGACAAGCACAGTGTTCCCAGACATTTTTTACAATACCACCAAAAATCCTCTTTGGGCCTCAAGGTGTGGATCATTGAATCCATTCCCAACACCTTCCCAACAGCAGAATGTTTCAAACACCTCTGCCAGAGAGAAACATACTGGATCTACCCCTTGGATACTTTGGTACCTGGGGGGTTAAACTAGGAAATCAAACCTAACACATTAATCTAATTGCATATCCCACATTAATATCCATAGTTCATATTGACATTCAGCGCTAATCTTCAGACTCCCTCCAAGAAAATCCCATTTATAAACATAATTAATGGTCTGTTTGAGATGTCATTTCTACTTTTATCTCAAGCGGTATTTTTTGGTTTTTATTTTCTATAATATATTTTTCATTCATCTATTATTTTTTATTTTTACTTTTATTTTTATTTTCATTTTTATTTTTATTATTATTTATTTCTATTTTTATTTTTATGTTTGTTTATTCTTATTTTCATCTTCAATTTTATTTTTATTTTTATTTCTATTTATTTTTTATTAATATTTTTACATTTTTATTTATTTATTTTTTTCTATTTTTATTTTTATTTTTCATTTTTTATTTTACCTTCTAAACATTTTGTATATAAGTGTCTGCAATTTATTCACACAATTTCTCAAATTACATCACATCTGATGGTAATTAACCACTTCAATACCAGGCACTTTTCCCCCTTCCCATCCAGGCCAATTTATAGGTTTTAGCGCTGTTGCATTTTGAATGACAATTGCGTGGTCATGCGACACTGTACCTAAACTAAATTTATGTCATTTTTTCCCACAAATAGAGCTTTTTTTGGTGGTATTTGATCACCGCAAGGTTTTTTCTTTTTTGCTTAACAAATTAAAAAAGTCCGAAAAGTTTGAAAAAAAAAACAAAAAACGTTATTTTGTTTATGTTATAAAATTTTGTAAACAGATAGGTTTTTTCCTGCACTGATGAGGCTGCACTGACAGGCACTGATGAGGAGGCCCTGATGGGGTGGCACTGATGGGGTAGCACTAATATGCGGCACTGACATGCAGCACTGATGGGCACTGATATGTGGCACTGATGGATAGCACTGATATGCAGCATTGGTGGGCACTGATAGGCGGCACTGATGGGCACTGATATGCGGCATTTATGGGCACTGATAGGCGGCACTGATGGGCACTGATAGGCAGCACTGATGGGCACTGATAGGTGGCACTGATGGGCACTGATAGGCAGCACTGATCGGCACTGATGGGTGGCACTGATGGGTACTGATAGGCGGCACTGGTGGGCAAAATCGCCACTGGTGGGTGGCACTGATAGATGGCAATGATGGACACTGGTGGGCAGCACTGATGGGGAGGGCACTAGCAGGCTCCCTAAACCCTGATTGCCATCCCTGGGGTCATGGGTGGGCATTCCTGGGGTCATGGGAGGGCATCCCTGGTGGTTCTAGTGGTACCCCCCCAAGTGTCTGTACTGGTAATCAATGCTCTGATTACCAATGCAGACCCCCCCCCCCCCTGTCAGGAGAGCCACAGATCGGCTCTCCTCTACTCGTGCCTGTCAGGCACGAACTGAGGAAAGCCGATCAAAGGCACTTCCTATTTACTATTGATTGGACACAGCTGGTCATATGGCAGTAGGCTCTTTACCGAGATCGGAGATGCGGTGTGTCAGAGCGCATTATCCTGCCGCCGTCATATGACGGCGTGTCAAGATAACACAACCACCTTCCCGCCATCAATTCCCTGCGGGAAGTGGTTCATTTCTTCATATTGTTCCCTAACCACTTATATATGAAAAAAGAAACACTTAGATCCATAACTGCGTGGTCCCAGAAGCCACCTGTGTTATGTCTCCTAATAGGATTTTGTAGGGTCTTGGACTCATAGTAATAGAGGCAAGCATATATATAAAACAACAAGCTTTATTGAAAAATTGTTAAAAACATCACAAAACATTAAGACAATATTCCATAGTCAAAGTTAGATGAACTGTGAGGTGCCTTGTAACCTGCCGGTTTGACGCGTTTTGCAGACTTGAAAAACATTTCCTTTCTCATCTATGGTCTGCCTCCCGACTCCACATTTCCATAATTATGGCTAATGCATATCCCCCTATATGGGAAATTGTAACTGTCTGTTCAGTCATCCGTGGTACGTATCCCCCATTATAGATCCTAATAAATTCCCTGTGGTCTGTGGTTCACATACCTCATCACTTGCCATCTGTTTGCTGTCACGTCCAGAGGAGCTGACTGTCGGCGTCCTCTGCACGCTGCCAACTAAAGAAGCAATCCCACCGGAAGTGATCACACGTCGGCTGGACTGTCGCCAGAATTGGATGCCATTCTTGGGCCCCCTCTCCTGGTATGACGGTTGGAGGATTGTGGTTCCTCATCGATTCAGGGCACGTATGGCTGAATCAGTAATCAATCAATAATGTCAAAATATGAAGTATGGTAAACATGTAAGAATATGGTAAAGATTGGATGTGGCCCCTAGGAACACCTAATGAATTATACACATGTTTATACAATTTTGGTGATTTTTGTCTTCTGTGCTTTTTTATAAGTCTGTAAAGGTGAATGTACTGCCTGTGATGTTCCTGATGAAGCAGTAACTTGTTTTTCAAGTCTGCGAAATGCGTCAAACCGGCAGGTTACAAGGCACCTCACAGTTCATCTAACTTTAAATATGGAATATTGTCTTAATGTTTTGTGATGTTTTTAACAATTTTTCAATAAAACTTGTGTTTTTATATATATATATATATATATATGCTTGCCTCTATAACTATGAGTCCAAGACTGTACAAAATCCTATTAGGAGACATAACACAGGTGGCTTCTGGGACCAAGCGGTTATGGATCTAAGTGTTTCTTTTTTCTTATATGAATTTGGGATGTGGGTCTAGGACTCGCATAGTGTTGATACCTCTTGCTATATATAATTATATATATATATTTAAACACAGAAACAGGACAATGTGTCTGGATTATTGCCAGTTTTGATAGTTAGGACCCAGGGGACACTGCTCCAGTCCTGTTTAAGCCTACAACAAATATGGGGGGGCGTGGCTGCCAGCGCGGAAGATGGCTGCTTGTTGAGTCAGCTCCGCACGGCCACCCAGGACAAACGCCGCTACTAGGGCCCACAAAGCTCCTACACACCCCGGACACGATCAGTGACCTGCGGGGGACCATCCGCCATGGCTAGGCGCAAGAAGGATACCGGACAGTCCGGTAAAATGACGGGATATCTCATCTCCCAAGCCTCCGGGCTCCGCCAAAATGGCGGCGGGACCACGAGCGGAGGGCAGCGCGGGAAGCCGAGCCCGACGCAGATCCCCAAGCTTCCACAGCTCCAGACTACCCCACCTCAGCGCCGCATGATTGCAAACCCGGATAGCGGACAATCTTCGGGTTCACCTTCACCACCTTCTCCGTCATCCCGGAGCCCAGCAAAGCACAGACAGCGCAGGGACTCTCCTCCTCCAGCGCTGCACGATTCAGGTATGGAACTTACTTTTAACAATCAGGCCTCAGCGGCCTTCAGCCCCACTCCTGGAGACTCCTTTGCTGCCTGCCCCTCGGGGGGGAACCCTATCTCAGAATCCTCAATGAAGAATATGCTGTACTCCCTGCGAGCATCTATGCAGGCTGACATGCAGCAGCAAACCAGGCAGATAACTAAAGAAATCTTCTCTCTGGGCTCCAGGATAGATTTAGTGGAAAGAACTGTTAATACCCATGCTGAATCCATCAATATGGTTATAGACAGGACGAACTCTCAATCCGAGGAAATCGCATGGCTGAAAAATAAGGTCGCCGATCTAGAAGATCGGAGTCGGCGCAACAATATAAAGCTGAGGGGTGTCCCAGAATCGGTACCCCCCACACAACTTCTGCAATATGCGACGGAGCTGTTTAAAACTCTGGTCCCCACTATCCCGGACTCAGAACTTTTAATAGACAGGATTCACCGTCTACCCAAACCCTCCTTTCTAACGCATGATGTTCCCAGGGATGTTCTCATGAGGGTGCACTTTTTCCACGCTAAAGATCGCATCATGCTTGCCTCCAGACAGAACAATCAGCTACCGGATCCATATAGCGCTGTACAACTCTTGCCGGACCTGTCCAAGCACACACTGCAGGCTAGGCGCAACCTATCCACGATCACTAAGGCTCTGCGCAACCATCAGGTACAACACAAGTGGCGATACCCTGCGACCCTTCTGGTCACCCATGAAGGTTCATCTGTGGCTATTAGATCCCTGGAAGAAGGGATCTCAGCGCTCCGTAGATGGAACATACTGCCGGCGGATCAGGCTTTGCCGCCCTTCTCTCCGCCTTTACGCCCATTGGAAGCTGAATGGCAAGTAGCATCGCGCAAGAGATCCTCCAGGTCTCCGTCTGTGCACTCCAGCCCCAACGCACACTGAGGACCCACGTTTTTTTGTCCTAGGCCACGGATAGCACCTCTATCTGGCCTCCTGTTATTTTTCTAGCGGTTGGTTCCGCTCTCGGACTGCCGAGACAGTCCATTTCTTATGCTTTTTGTTTTCTTTTGCCCTCATACCTATTCCTCCCTCCCCTGTTACCCCCTCCTTGGACTATAAGGATGATTCGCAACTGATGCATTTTTGTTCTGTTTTGTACGCCCAAAGGTCAGCTCTAAGGATCCCCATGTCTACCCATGACCATTAAGGTAATATCCATCAACGCGAACGGTCTCAATCACCCCGCAAAAAGACGCTCTCTGTGGAAGGAGGCTACCTCACGGAAAGCTGATATATTAGCTGTACAGGAAACACACTTTCAGGTTGACAATCAACCTCGCTGTACCCACAAGAACTTTCCACTGATCCTGTCTGCCTCCTGCAACGACAAGAAGCAGGGTGTGATGCTAGCGTTTAGAGACACTTTGGCGGTCACAATCCACAAGACTGTACTGGATCCTGACGGCAGGTTCATCATCACCACCTGTGACGTAAATGGCATGCCAATGACTCTGTGTGTACTCTACGCACCAAACTCGCACCAACTTCGGTTCCTGAAGAGAGTTCTCCCGCAAGTATATGATGTTAAATATGGTCATTTATTGTTGTGTGGGGACTTCAACGCTGTCGTCGACCCTGGGTTGGACACCTCGGCGTCCCCCCGGGATCGACGGCAGTCCTTGGGGCCCCTTCTTCATAAAGAGAAGCTGTACGATGTTTGGCGATGTCAACATGCAGCGGAAAGGGACTATTCCTTTTTCTCTCCTAGACACAATTCCTATTCTAGGATAGATTTGTTCTGTGTAGACTTATTTTTGCTGAATAGGGCGACTTCCTCTGGGATCGCTGACATCACCTGGTCCGACCATGCGGTGGTGGAATTGACCATAGAGGAATCCGCCAAATTCTCCCCAACGCGTATCTGGAGATGTGACTCCCGGGTCTTGCAGGACGACGGGTGTCGTAATAGACTCAACAAGGAGATACACGAGTTCCTTGCCATTAACGAACCCTCTGTCTCCGACCCGTGGGTGCTGTGGGGTGCACTCAAGGCCTTCATTAGAGGGGTGTGCATCCAGCAGCAGTCGCGGCTTCGGAGGCAGAGGAGGGACAAGATATCATCCCTAACGACTGACATTCACAATCTGGAACTGACCAACAAAGCACGGCCAAACGATGCGGACTCGATGGCTTTGATTAAGCTGAGACAGGACCTTAGACTCCTACTCCTAGAACAGTCAGACAAACATCTCCAATACCTTAAACAACAACATTATTTCCAAGCTAACAAAGCGGGGAAATACATGGCCAATCAGGTTAAACACAAACAGGCTAAGTCAAGGATTGCACATCTGCTGCAACCCTCGACCAAAACGAAAATTACACACCCGCAGGCCATAGCCGACGAATTTGCCAACTTCTACGGCGCGCTGTATAACTTACAGAACGACCCTAGCGAACACCAACCAACAGCTGCGGATATTGACCAATTCCTCGCGGCCGTGTCCCTGCCATCTCTCACTAATGACCAACTGGAATCGTTGAATTCGCCGATTCTACTGTCTGAGGTCCAAACCAGCATCTCCTCCTTGCCCAAGGGTAAATCACCAGGGCCGGATGGATTCTCAAATGAATTCTTCAAGCTCACGTCCCACCTCACGAGCCCCACTTTAGTTGCAGTGTTCAACAAGGCCATGGAGGTATCTTCACTCCCACCTGACATACTAGGGGCCCACATTGTCACGCTACCCAAACCAGGGAAAGAACCTAACACCCCTGCTAACTTTCGCCCCATCTCCTTGCTTAACTCCGATGCCAAAATATACGCCCGTATACTCGCCAAACGCTTGCAAGCTATATTGCCGTCCCTTATACATAAAGACCAGATGGGATTCACGGCTGGTAGACAGACGTCGGACGCGACTAGAAGGGTCCTAGGAATCATGCACCTAGCTCATACATCCAAAACCCCGTCAGTGCTACTCACTTTGGACGCCGAAAAGGCATTTGATAGGGTCCACTGGGGGTACATGCGAGCCACGTTGTTGAAATTTGGCTTTCGGGGCCCAATACTGTCAGCTATTACGGCGCTGTATTCTTCCCCAACGGCTCGGGTATACACTGCTGGCACTCTGTCCAAACAGTTCCATATATCGAATGGTACCCGTCAGGGATGTCCTCTCTCTCCATCGATTTTTAACTTAGTCATTGAGCCCTTGGCGGAGACCATTCGATCCAACCCCTGTATAACGGGCTTCTCCCTCCCTTCCTATCATCATAAGATAAACCTTTTTGCGGACGATATTATCTTAATGCTTACCCAACCGCACACGTCCCTCCCAGCAGCTTACGATACACTTCAGGCATATAGTAAGGTATCGTACTACAAATTAAACGCATCCAAGTCCACGGTCCTCAACATGGGGGTCCCCTCCGCCTCCCAGATATCCCTCGCGAGTAATATTCCCATTCCATGGTCCTCGGATAAAATACACTACTTGGGTATAGATCTCCCAGCAAACCCTGCCAAATTACTCTCAACAAATATGTCCAGAATACAGGCAAAGATCAATACTGACATATCTCGCATGCGCCCCCTGTGGTTCTCATGGAGCGGCAGGGTGGCGGCGTATAAAATGTTTATCTTGCCACAACTGCTGTATTTGTTCAGAGCTCTCCCTATCCATTTCCCTATGACGCACCTCCTCAAACTATCTAGGACCTTGACGATCTACGTGTGGGAGGGCAAGCACCCACGCTGTGCTTTTGCGACTCTAGTTCGGAAGAAACAATTTGGGGGGGCATTGATCCCAGACATACCGACGTACTATTGGGCCACTGTCTTGACTCAGCTACGACATTGGCTAAACTCTGCCGAACACCCGATTTGGGTGGACCTGGAGAGAGACATTGCACCCATTTCGGACCTCAAAGCGCTGCTTTTGAGTGATAAATGGAAGGCTTGGGACCTACGCTTACTCCCTCCTACTATGCAAGCTTCGCTGAGGGTGTGGCGTCGCTCTCCAGTCCCGCTCAATGAAAGAGACATTCTGTCCGATACCCTATTACCGATTTCTATTCTCCGATTGTATATACCTGATCTCCCCACACGCTTACTGACTAATTGGGGCCTTGGGTCACTTAACTCCTTCTATGATAACGGCACTTTGCTCTCAACTCCCGACCTCATTCGCAAGTATGCACTCCCACACAACTCCTTTTACCAAGTGCTCAGGGTAACGCACTTCCTACTATCTCACCCATTATGCAAAATAACCGTGGACGGGAAATTATGGGACGCACTCACAGACACATCGGGACATTCTCCTAGACTGTCAACCTACTACAATATATTGCTGGACAATGTGACGTTTGACAAGACCACACACATGTTCAGATGGGACAGGGACCTGAATGAGACTTTCTCTATTACTGAGTGGAAGGCAGCTCTCCAGGCGATTCACAAATATTCACACTGTGCCACCCACTGGGAAACGGCTCTCAAGATAACGAATCGGTGGTACTACACCCCCTTTCGACTGGCAGGCTTCTCCCCAAAATATTCCCAACTATGCTGGAGGGAGTGCTCCCAGGTGGGCACTCTGCTTCACATACTATGGTCGTGCCCCTCCCTACGCAGTTTTTGGAACCAAGTGTTCTCTTACATATCCTCTCACACGGGCTGCCTGACCTCACCGTCCCCAGCTATGGCCTTATTACATCTAGGTATAGATAAAATCCCTGTCATGTATAGACCTTGGGTGACCCATGTTCTTCTGGCGGCCAGGACGGTGGTCCTACGTAAATGGAGAACACCTGATGCCCCGAACCTGTCAGAGGTGGTTTCATTATTAAAAACGAACTATCAATTTGAAAAGGCTATCGCCATCAACCAATTGAAGTTGCAATCCTTCAACTCCCAATGGAACTTCTGGGCAACAACATTGTAGACCAGTTCTAATGTACTGACATTATTGTTCTTTACTGCATCCTTACTCCACTCTACCTCACCTAACCTGTACCTTTCCCTCCCTCCTCTACCCCTCCTCCTCCCCCACCCATGGGACAGGCACTGTTCGGCTTGTACTGTTATGCTTCGTTAAGCCTGTACCATGTCAATATGTTACTGTATTTGTACGGTTGTTCATTTGCAATGTATGCATTTAATTTTCAATAAAAATCATTTACATAAAAAAAAAAAGCCTACAACAAATATGGCGTTGTTAGGCCTGAAGAAGGAGCGCATGCTCCTTAAACGCGTCGCCTTGGCAACCCCCCTGCACCCGGAAGTTGATGACACGAAAAGCCGCGCGGACTCCTTGCTACACTACAGAATGGCTGACATCCATCAGCTGTGTCCTGGTCAGCTGCAGCCGCCGAGGCCTTTCTGATACATCCCTCCCCGCAGGGGACATTGCAACACAATGCTACAAGCTTTGTCTCTTACTCAAGTGTGAGTACATGTATACCTTTGCCCAAATAAATATTTGGTGTGCTACACTTAGATGGCCCTTGTGTTTCTTCCTCAGAACTCCATTAAAGTCTATGGGACACGGACATGAAAAATCAAAAGCCCTAATTTTAAGATGCTTAAATGCAAGTTATTGGCCCAAAAAAGTGTATGGGGACCTGGGTACTGCCCTGGGGGACATGAATCAAAGCAAAAAAAATAGTTTTAAAATTATTGTTTTTACAGGAGAAGTTATTTTAATAATGCTTAAAGTGAAACAATAAAAATGAAAAATTCCTTTAAATATCGTGCCTGGGGGGCCTGCAAAGTGGCGCATTTGTACTATTTATGTAGCCCCTTGTAGCAATACTGACATTTTTAAAGGAAAAGATGTCATTTAAACTTGCTTGTGGCTGTAATGTATTGTCGGCTCCCGGCAATACAGGTAAAAAAATGAAAAAAAAAACGGCGTGGGGTCCCCCCCAAAAACCATACCAGGCCCCTAGGTTCTGGTATGGATTTTAAGGGGAACCATATGCCAAAATATGGTGTGGGGTTCCCCCTAACTCCGTACCAGACCCTTATCCAAGCACACAGACTGGCTGGCCAGGATGGGGGTGGGGGCAAGCGAGCACCCCTCCTGAACCATACCAGGCCACATGCCCTCAACATGGGGGGGTGGGTGCTTTGGGGCAGGGGGGCTCTGCCCCCCCCACCCCAAAGCACCTGGCCCCTATGTTGATGGGGACAGTGGGTCTCTTCCCCACAACCCTGGGCTGTGGTTGTGAAGGTCTGTGGGGAAGCTAATTGGAATCTGGAAGCCCCCTTTAACAAGGAGGCCCCCAAATCCCGCCCCCCATGTGAATGGATATCGGGTAATTACTGACGACATGTAATTTATTCACTGCACCTGAGCAGTGCATCGTGGGGTGGCTTGTGACGTCAGATCCCTATAAAAGAGCTGTCAAACTCAAAACAGCTTACAGTGCGGGAAAAGTCCAGAGAATCGGGAGCTTCTTCTTTTTTCTATTTTTTGGGCGGGCGGGTGACTGATCATCGGGGGATACAACTTTTTTATTTTTATTTTTTAATAAAGGACTTGTTCAAAACTGCCTTTTGTCTTTATTTTTTTTGTACACTTTTTTGGTGAATGGGTAGGGGTCTGATGTACCCAATATCCATTCACAAAGGGGGGGCTGGGACCTGGAGGCCCCCTTCTTAAAGGGGGCTTCTAGATTCCGATAAGCCTCCCCCATGCAGACCCCCACAACCACAGCCCAGGGTTGTCGGGAAGAGACCCCTGTCCCCATCAACATGGGGGCAAGGTGCTTTGGGGTGCTGGAACAGAGCCCCCCTGCCCCACAGCACCCCCCAATGTTAAGGGTATGTGGCCTTGTATGGTTCAGGAGGGGGGGCGCTCGCTCACCCCCACCCCCATCCTGGCCAGCCAGTCTGTGTGCTCGGATAAGGGTCTGGGTATGGATCTTAGGGGGAACCCCACGCCGTTGCCGTTTTTTTCAGCAATACTGACATAAACTGAAGTGCCTATATACTGTATATATACATATATATATATATATATATATATATATATATATATATATATACACAGTGGGGATCGAAAGTTTGGGCACCCTAGGTAAAAATTTGTATTAATGTGCATGCCTAACTAACTAACTTCTATCTCACCCTACACACAGTGTATGAGATAGAAATAAGTGTGTTCTGCTTAAGCAGGCTTGACGGTGGTGTAGGTGGTAGAATACCAGGCTTGCAATTGAGATGGTTGTGGGTTTGATTCCCCTGGCCAGCAGGTGATTTATTCGAATCAGAGGTCAGAGTCCATGATAATTTCCCGCGAAGAAGCCCATTTGTTTGTCATTTGATGAACGAGCGAACCGCCAATGCCAACTCAAAGCTCATCCCTAGCAAAGACCATACAGCGGTTTAACAGAACACTCAGAACAGGCCTCGCCATGGTCGACCATAGAAGTTGGGTTGCAGGTGCTCAGCATCATATCCAGAGGTTGTCTATAGGAAACAGACTTATGAGTGCTGCAAGCATTGCTGCAGAAGTTGAAGGGGTGGTGGGGGGGGGGGGGTCAAGTCTGTTAGTACTCAGACCTCTGCATCAAATTGGTCTGCATGGCGGTTGTCCCAGAAGGAGTCCTCTTCTAAAGATGATGCACAAGAAAAGCCTGCAAACAGTTTGCTGAAGACAAGCAAACTAAGGACATGGATTACTGGAACCATATCCTGTGGTCTGATGAGAGTAAGATAAACTTATTTGGTTTAGATGGTGTCAAGTGTGTGTGGCAGCAACCAGGTGAGGAGTACAAAGACAAGTGTGTCTTGCCTACAGTCAGGCATGGTGGTGGGAGTGTTATGGTTTGGGGCTGCATGAGTGCTGCTGACACTGGGGAGTTACAGTTTATTGAGGGAACCATGAATGCCAACATGTACTGTGACATACTGAAGCAGAGCATGATCCCCTTCCTTCAGAGACTGGGCTTCAGGGCAGTATTGCAACATGATAACGACCCTAAACACACCTCCAAGACGACCACTGCCTTGCTAAAGAAGCTGAGGGTAAAGGTGATCGACTGGCCAAGCAGGTCTCCAGACCTAAACCCTATTGAGCATCTGTGGGGCATCCTCAAACGGAAGGTGGAGGAACGCAAGGTCTCTAACATCCACCAGCTCTGTGATGTCCTCATGGAAGAGTGGAAGAGGACTCCAGTGCCAACCTGTGAAGCTCTGGTGAACTCCATGCCCAAGAGGATTAAGGCAGTGCTGGAAAATAATGGAGGCCACACAAAATATTGACACTTTGGGCCCAGTTTGAACTTTTTCACTTAGGGGTGTACTCACTTTTTTTTGCCAGTGGTTTAGACATTAATGGCTGTGTGTTGAGTTATTTTGAGGGGACAGCAAATTTACATGGTTATACAAGCTGTACACTCACTACTTTACATTGTAGCAAAGTGTAATTTCTTCAGTATTGTCACATGAAAAGATATAATAAAATATTTTCAAAAATATTTGGGGTGTACTCACTTTTGTGAGATATTGTGTATATATATATATATATATATATATATATATATATATATATATATATATATATATATATATATATGTAAACAATCAATTCAGCCAAGTGCTCACTCCGATGGGGATGACAGGTGTGCCGCTCTCCTCAGGTAAGGAACTCCAACATAAGCACATGAAAGAAACAAAGGAGGCGCAAACACCTAGTGCTCCCTTCATCAGAGCCCTGATGAAGGGAGCTTGACTCCCGAAACGCGATGGCGGTCCTATCTACAGGGACATGTTCCATTCCATATGTGGTGGATTCTTGTAATGCGATTTTATTCTCCATGTCTTTCTTTCTTTCATATATATATATATATACTGTATATATATATGTAGCCAAGCTGGGACTACTGTATATGTATATATGTCATGAGTATATATAACCGAGTTACCGTTCTAATGCAACTAGAGTGCTCCTTTAAGAGTTTATAAGAAGGATCGGCTTTCCCCGGAAATGGACAAATAGGATTGTGGGAGATGTAGTCTGGTGAGGAAGGGGGATTGTTACATGGATGGCAGGAGGGACTATACTTCATACAAAAATGTGATGCGCCAGAAATATAAAATCAAAAAGTGATGACAATAAATCATATCCAGTTCATAAGGCACATAGCAATGTGTGTGCTTCCAATAAAATGATATAAAGAGTGTCCCGTGTTCAGATGAAGAAAATCCAGTGATGAAAACAACTTGTAATCACCAATATAGTGAATCCCTCCACCAGGTGAATCAGCCTCTCACCTTTCTGAAGGACCCAAACGGGCCAGCAATCACATGTATCATTGATCAGACTTCCAGGAAAGAGCCACACTATATTGCACCTCGAGGGATCCCGGGACATTTAGAAAACAGATGAAGAAATCTAGTGCTCTCCGCTTACTAATGAGGGTATGCTTTATTAGAGAAAGGCAGATCAACTCACATTTGTCGGGCACTCAGCCGTGCCCGCTGTATAATCGATGTCAGCGATCTGTTACCAGAGAGAGACTCCGCGTCGGCCACGCACGCTCC
Organism: Pelophylax lessonae; assembly: GCF_965119305.1. NCBI lineage: Eukaryota > Metazoa > Chordata > Amphibia > Anura > Ranidae > Pelophylax > Pelophylax lessonae. Next base: position 609,527,705 of record NC_138769.1, read on the forward strand.
GCCTCCCAGGGAGCTATGGGAGAGTAAGGGATCATGGAAAAGGGAATATACCTCTAGGCGGGGCTAAGCGTGCGCTCTCTCGCTTCTGGGACTCATGGAGGACATATTGGTCTGAGAGGTGCCGGAGAAGAAAGTCAGTGGCAGAGGTCTGACAGTGTGGCCTAGAGAGAGCGGAGCCCATCCTCAGCTGTGCGGAGGCTGGGAGTCACAGGGAGGTGACGGATCCAGTTAAGCTGAGTGCAGAGCGGGTAAAGCTGAACTGACTAACCGTAACAGCGAGAGCCGAACATTCCCAGTGACGCAGCATCGTGAGGAGATATTCTGCCTGGGGACCGGATAGTCACATGTGGACGCTGCTGCTGTGAAAGAGTGCCTGGTGACATCTGAAATCCCAAGTATAAACTTGCATCCATCATACACTGACAGCTGATTTTATATACACCTTTACATTTGGATTACAAATATCACACTGAAGAGTAATAAAGAGCTTCAACTGCCGTTGAAGATTCTGCACGGCTAGAGCAGGAACTTCATTACTCACAATTCTTAAAGGGGACCCATTGACATAATGAAATATTCTCATTAGATAAACATGAGATATTGCCAGTTTTGATTTTAGTAGAAGTTAAGCGAGGTTCATGGTTAATACATTCAATAGTAGCCCTGACAGTTAAAGCTGATAATACCTACAGTCACTCTCACTCATTGAATATAATACTTTGTTGATTAAGCATTTATTCCTGCAGTGTGGGTCTTTTGAGCCCCTTTTTGTAGTAATTGGGGTTTAATGGAGTGACACTGAAATATCTGGTATTACAGAATCCGATTTTTTCTTATTAAGTTGTTTGATTTACCTTTTATCTCAGTAAACAGTCAAACTTCTATTTTATTGTGTCAGTGTATTTTTGGAGAACATCTCTGAAATATCTGAACCTATAGTGTCAAGTGGGTTGGATACTTCTCAGGGTCAGGTAAGTGCAGAGGAATTTCTACTAACCAACAGCCCTCAAGGGGGTCGTGCACCATTTGGGGGCTCATCTGGGATTCTCTTTGCCACTCCAGCCTTGAGTACACCCCTTTACGAGCCAATTCCAGGAAGGGCCATGAACTTGACCATCCCCAGAGCGTGGGGACGGTCCCAAAGGGCCCAATTGGAGCGGAGTATCGTCCTGGAGGTTGATGGGAATGAGAGCACAGAAAAGGAGATTTGAAGGTGGGTGAAAGCTTTGGCACCAGATCAAAGGGGTTATTTATTGGATGCCCGAGTAGACGATGAGTTGGAAGTCATTCAATTACTGCTAGAATGGCGAGAAGACATACCTTAATGCTTCCAGGTAGAAGAGGGGACACTGAACGAGGGAATTCCGGCCCGGGTGTTCTTTCAGCTGGAGAAGAAGGAGATGTTAGAGGGATGATCATTACCCTCACCAGCCAGTCCTGGCCCTGTGAGAGGGGGTGCCAATGGACTAGGAGCTCCACCTGCTTCTTTTTATGCAGATATGAGCTGTCTAGTTGACAGCCTGGTCAAGAATGGCTCAAATGGCGCTGGACAGAGCTACAGGAGGCTGCGGCTCTTCTCTGGCCAACTACCCACTCCCACAGGAGAAGAAGATTTTGAGAGTTGGATGAGCCAGGCCACCCAGGCTGTGGAAGAGTGGAGCGTGCCCGAAGCGGTGAAGAGACAGCGGCTCAGTGAGAATTTGAGGGGCCCAGCTGCTGAAATGATTAGAAACCTGAGGAGGGGCAACAAAAACTGTATGGCTAAAGACTACCTAGATGCCCTGTTTGCTGTCTTTGGACGAGTAGAAAAAACTACAAGTACAAGTTTAATCATACCCACCAGCAACGGGGAGAGAGATTATCTGACTATGTTTTCCGGGTAGACAAGATGTTTCACCAGATCCTGTTTAAAAAGGGCATAGACCATAAAGATGCTGATCGAGTGCAGCTGAACAGGGTGTGGCAAGGGGCTCGGTCTAATCATCCTAAAACTGTTACTAAAAGGAGTCCGAACCACCCCTACCTATCCTGAGTTTATGTGAGAGGTGGAAGTAGAGGAGGCCTTGCTGGAAGAAAAGAGCCAAGGTGTCAGAGAGCTGTTGAGCAGTGTAGGGCGGAAAGAGAGGGACTCTGCCCGTTTATCTCAAGTGGAAAACAGTCTCTCAGATGAAGAGAGTGAGGTGGATACCAATTTAGGTCATTGTGAAAACCTTGGAGAAAAGAAAAAGTCTGAAGAGAATCCAAGCTCCACCGAATTAATGATCCAGGTGGCACAGGCCAAAACTCAGATGTGCCAGACCTTGATGCAAGTCATGGAGGCGCAGGGGAGAATTCAAGAACCAAAGAAAAATCTTAAGGCGTTGAATTTTTCACCTTTCCGAAATAGGGGGTGTTTTGAGTGTGGAGAAGTTGGACATTTTCGGGCCAAATGCCCCAAGCAGGGACTTAGTCCTGAAGTGTTGGAGGAACTATTGAAAGATTTGCAGAAATTCTATTTTGCCAAGAAGGCTGAACATTTCAGGGGACCTCAGTGAAGGAGCCAATTGAGTGACCCGAAATTAAAAAGAGCTCCAACACTAGTAAAGTTGGTAAAAAAATGGCGCAAAACGGAGCTCTCTGCCTAGTCCTCCCCCTCTACATTTAGCTTACAAGGGTGGCCGCAGGGGGTCAGTGCATCTTCTCCATCAAGGATGAAGTCGATATGATCTCCCATCATGAAATCGGTCGAAGTACAGACTTCTGAGTTCCCTGGAAGGGACACATCCGGATGTGAAATGAGAACAGTTTCTCCCATCAGTTCTACTCCAGCAACGCCTGCAATAGATACACCCAGAAGGCTGGAAAGGCCGGCGCCAATCGCACCGCAAAGTTTATTCACTGCCACAGAGGGGAGGATGCCTAGGAAGTTGGTGGGGCCCTCTCTGGTGGTCTCGTTGCAAGTTGAGGGAATCTATACTAAGGCTTTGTTAGACACGGGAGCTCAAGTGATGCTGTTATATAGAGACTTCTATGACAAGTATCTGAAATATATTCCACTGTGCAAGCTGGAGGAGTTGGAGATTTGGGGGCTTGGACCCCAGAAGTTTCCACATTATGGGTATATACCTGTAAAAATTGCTTTCAACCCATCAGCAGATGAGAAGATGGAGGTCTTTGATGCTCTAGCGGTGGTGTGCCCTCGACCCCCTGGAGCGAAACAGAATTCTTTGATTGGGACAAATACACACCTTGTGAGGAGAATGCTTACCCCCTTGGCCTTAAGAGGTTTACCAGTTGAAGAAGTACACCCTCAACTAAGGAAGGCTTTTCAGTGGGCGATACAGGAACAGAAGGCCCCAGCTGAAGGAGTGGGGAAGCTATGGCGGTTGGACACTCGGGAATGGGTGCTGCAGCCAGGTGAAAGGACATGTATAAAAGCAACAGTCAAGATGTCCTGGGATCAGCCGGGTCCCTTTGTGATGCTGTAAGGCAATCCCCAGGGAGAAGACACTGGGCTGGAACTGGTTCCAGAAATTGCCCCCACAAAGGCCTTGTGGAGAACTGGAGGGAAAGTTCCTGTCAGCATTAGGAACGTCACTGGGCAGCCGGTCAGTCCGAAACCTCGGATGGTGTTGGGGCGGGTGGGTGTTGTCACTCTGGTGAACCTGAAGGATTTGGTCCAGACGGAAGAGGGGAGTGAGCAGAGAGAAAACCCTCAGACTCGACGCCCTGCTGTCCCATTCAAGTGGGGGGAGCAGGTGAAGGCTCAGTTGACCAGGTGGAGGAAACTTTTCTCGAAGAATGATTTTGATGTAAGGTGTGTGAAGAGCGCAGTGCAGTGAGGATAAACCTTTCCGTGAGAGAGCTCGGCCGATCCCTTTGAGTGATTTGGAAGACTTTTGAGAACAGCTGGCTAAATTGAAGAAGTCTGGAGCTATCAGGGAGTCCCGTAGCCTGTATGTTTCTCCCATTGTAGTTGTTCAGAAGAAGAATGGGACTATCAGGATGTGCATTGACTACCGAACCCTGAATCGCGGACCATCCCTGACCAGTATACAACTCCCAGAATTGAAGATGCCTTGCAATGTCTGTCATGACCTAAGTGGTTCAATGCACTGGACCTGAAGAGTGGCTACTACCAGATGCCCATGCATCCTGATGATAGAGAGAAGACTGCCTTCATTAGAACATTGAATTTCTTTGAATTCGACCGCATGCCACAGGTGCCCCAGCTACTTTTCAAAGATTAATGAAAAATACTGTGGGTGACATGAATTTGGTTGAAGTCCTTGTATATTTGGACAACATTTTTGTGTTCGGAAAAATGCTGGAAGAGCACAAAGCTTGTCTTGAGAAGATTTTCCAGAGTCTTTATGAAGAAGGACTAAAGTTGTCCCTGGAGAAGTGCCAGTTCTGTCAAACCTCTGTCACCTATTTGGGGCACGTGGTCTCAGCAGACAGGGTGGCCACTGACCCCAAGAAGTTAGAGGCTCTTACTACCTGGCCCCGACCAAGGAGGATAACTGAATTGCGACCTTTCTTGGGGTTCTGTTCCTATTACCGAAGATTCGTCAAGAATTTTGCTCAGATAGCCAAGCCTTTGAATGAGTTGTTACAAAAAGAAACTGACAAAGAAGGTTTGCAACCGAGTGTCAAAGAACCACATTCGAAGGGACCTAGAGGGTCTAGAGAGTCTATTCAAAATCAGTGGAATACCAGATGTGAGCAAGCCTTCTGGAAATTGAAGAGTCTTACTAGAGCACCTGTGTTGGCCTAAGCTGACCTGGCGAAACCCTATGAGTTGCATGTTGATGTCAGTCGGGACAGACTGGGTGGAGTGCTGTATCAGGAGAATGAAGGAAGACTACATCCTGTAGCCTATGTGCACCATAGTTTAATGCCTTCAGAGAAGAATTACCCCATCCATACACAAGTTGTAGTTTCTGGCCCTCAAGTGGGCAGTAGCGGACAAGCTGTGAGATTATCTGTATGGAGCCTTCTTCATGGTGAAGACAGACAACAATCCGTTGACTTATTTGCGGACTATGGCTAAATTAGATGCCACTGGACATCAGTGATTGGCTGCAGACTCCCTATCCAGACAACCTCATTCCTTAAATGGAGAAGAAAGTGACTGGGTGCACCTGACCTCAGAAGGAGTTCAAGCTACATGTCAAGGAATGGAGTACTGACATAAAGAAGCTACTGGAGCTAAAGTAGTGGGAGTCTCTCCAGCGGGGGTGCCACGGTGCTACTGTGATTTAACTCAGGTGCGAAGTTTGGAGCTCCCTCAGTTAACAAAATAAGATATGAGGGGGGATCAGTAGGAGGAGCCCCTGGGTGCACTAGTGAAAACAGCGCTAACTTTAGGAGATCCCAAAACCTTACTGGATAGCCCAATTGGAGGGGCCAGAGTAATTTACAAGGTTTGGGACAAGATGAAGTTGGAAGACGGGATTGTCTATCGTATGTGTCCTACAGAAGAGACAGATGGGGTTCAACATTTGTTCTTGCCAGAGAAGCATCCGTTGACTGTGCTAACAGCCATTCATGATGCTCATGGACACTTGGGGCCGGGATGAACTTTCAAGTTGGTCAGAGATCGGTTCTGTTGGCCTTTCATGAGGAAAGAAGTGGAAAGTTATTGCCATTCTTTTATTCGGTGTATTCAGAGGAAGACTTTACCACATAGAGCTGCTGCGATGGGCCATCTGCGAAGTCAAGGACCTATGGAGTTAGTGTGCATTGACTTGCTGTGTCTTGGACCTGACCTGGTTGGGCGTAGTAATGTCCTGGTTGTGACGGATCATTTTACTAGGTATTCTCAGGCTTTTCCAACGCGAGACCAGCGGGCTAGCACAGTTGCGAAGACGATTGCGGAAAAGTTCTCCGTCAATTATGGCCTACAACAACGTATACATTCTGACCAAGGCTGGGACTTTGAAAGTAAGCTGATCAAGAGACTATGTGAATTGCTTAACATACAGAAGTCCAGGACAAATCCGTACCATCCACAGGGAGATCCTCAACCTGAGAGGTTTATTCGCACTATGCTGAATATGTTAGGAACTTTGTCGATGGAAAAGAAAAACAACATTGGGGTGATCACATTGGCACAGTAGTGCATGCTTATAACAGTACCGTGAATTACTCCACTGGATATTCCCCTTATAGATTGATGTTTGGAAGAGAGGCTTGATTGCCAGTGGATCTGGCTTTTGGAACATCGCCTGACTATACTTCGCAGTAGAGTTCTTATAAAGGTTATCTAGATCGACTTCGGAGGAATTTGAAAGTAGCCTATGAGAAGGCCCTTAAAGCATCTGTCTTAAGAGAGCAACAGAATAAGAAAAATTTTGATTTAGAAGTAAGAATCTAGGATCTACAGCCCGGTGATCGAGTCCTGCTGAGGAATTTAGCAGTGCCCAGGAAACACAAACTAGCTGACCGTTGGTCTTCTCAACCCTTTGTCATTTGCAAGAAGCTATCTGGCCTGCCTGTGTACCAGATCCGTCCAGAGGGGAAGATTGGTCCCGTAAGGGCATGGCATAGGAATCACTTGTTGCCCAATTCAGATGCCATTAGGGTACCAGCCGTCTCTGATGCTGATATCCCTAAGACCCCCACTTTACAATCTGGGACAAGCGGGCGTCAAGATCTTCAAATCAACAAGAAGAGGAGGAATATAGTGAAGATGAAGAAGTGATATTTGACTAATGGTGGCCTTCTTCAATGGAAGATACGTCTGGAAGCAGTGGGTCATCTGTGGGAGATTGGCCAATGTTACCTTTACCTGAGAGAGAGAGATCTCGACCTAAGGACTTACAACAATCTAAGGATTAAGGGAACCCTGTCTTGACTGTGGAAAAGGATGCTCAGGAAGTTGAGACAGAGATTGTTGAACCGGTGGATGTGCCATATTTTTAAGAGGTTCCAGTTATCCTGTCACCATCCAGCCCTGAATTATTTAGTACTGAAAACCCGGACCCTATCCCGGAAGAAAATGTAGAGACACCTATTATGGTAGAGGGCCTGGGGTTACCTTCAGTGGAAGATCAGAGAGATACATCGAATAAGTTGGAGGAGCCACAACCAAGATGTAGTTCATGGGAGTCATAGCCCGAACCGGGTGAAAATATGTCCTCTAGAAGAGAAATTCGTCCTCCAAAAAGGCTTACCTATAATACTCTTGGAGAGAGCTCAGATGAGCTGATTGCAACTGCTCAACCTCCTAATCTAACCCCGACTTCTTCCACTGATCCTTTGGTGGAAGATGACCCTGTTCCGCCCGCTGACACTTTTAGGTGGGCCACCAATCTATTATTGGCCTGTTGTGAGAGTGACTCCGTTTTTTCTTAAGCTTTGCATAGTCAGTTGTTTGAAAGTTCTTCCATTGATCAGTTATCAACTACTTTAAATTCTATTCAGGATTGTTATTGACTTGCCTTTTCTACAGACTATTATATGTTCCTCCATCTTTGGGGACCAAAGAACTTCAAGTGGGGGGAGGATGTAGCCAAGCTGGGACTACTGTATATGAGTATATATTACCGAGTTGCCGTTCTAATGCAACTAGAGTGCTCCTTTATATATATACACACCCAGAAGCTGTGGGCAACAATAGTAAGCTATTAAACATAGGAGCACTTGCCCAATAATCTGTGTATTCTAGTCTAGGTTCATCAGCAACACTCCCATGGACTTCTTCCTTCTAGAGTCTTCAACCCAACAACCCAGAGACAGAAAGTGCATACATAATGTATAAGCAGCCCCAGCATTTACAAATACACACAGTAGAGGGCAACAGGCTGTAAAGGAATGAAAAGTAGGGGGAACGCAATAGTGACCCCTACCTATGGGACCTGGGACCAACTCAAATTGGCAGTTTAAAGTTACATTTTTTTGATTTGTTAATTACCTGTCATGTGATTTTTTCAAAATCTTCTGGGTAGTTCTGCAACTTGTCAGGTGACCCAATGAAGCTATAAGATTAAAGAAGAACATTTAGGAATATTTAAGAAATGTCAGACCAATGGGGCAGCTGAAGAAGACACATCCCTCCCTCCCTTTGTGGCGGTCCTTCATTATTTAGCTTTGTCCCTTCTGCGGATGGGGACAGTTGGTTGTAATGGTGTATTAGTTTTTGATTCAAGCTTTTATGGCTAAACCATTGGTATTGTATAAACATGTACCTATATGGTGATATGGTTAAGAATAAAAAATAGTTATCGTTGTAAATAAATGGTTTATTATTGGTAAATTTTATTTAGTATACCAATAATAAATGGGTCTAGTTGTCTTTATTTATCATTATATATTAGAAGTAGATTTTGAGTTTGGTCTACAGTCCCATAATTCTTTAGAAAGTACGTAGGTTATCCTTACCGACCTCTTCTTTTGAAAAAACTAATTACTTGTCTGTTGTGCTGATTGAAATCTCCAGTATTTTCTGGTCTTAACTGAAATCAAGATTTCTGACTTTTCTCTAACTACACTTGCTGTTTGGCTGTTTGTAATCTCGTTCTCCCCTTGCCTTTTGGCCTCTCTCCAGCATCCTTCAGCTACATACACTGAGGTTGGATTAAACCTGCAAATCTGATTTCCCTTTATAACCTTACACAGAGGCAAAGAGGATTGATTTATTATGCACAGACATAGAGACCACCACTGACATTTCAGAAGCCGAGTTTTTCTCTCTCCAAACTGTAACTATTGCAGAGGTAAATCGAACTCAGCCAGCTGACACTCCTTGGTTTATTCTTAAGCAGGAGAGAGTAATACTTTAGTAAGTGTATGTGTCCAATATTACTTAACACCAGGAATTCACTATGCGCCCTAGAAAATTACAGCACATGTGCTAAACTGACACAATTACCTGCACCTCATTTGGTAATACACAAGTCTAAGAAGTATGCTGAGAATTTCACATCCACGTATCATCAATGAAGAGAGCACACAGCATTCATTCTAATATTTACCGTAACCTAGCAGCAGCAACTTTTTTATGTGTTACTCAATCCCATATTAGTGTTTATCTAGTACACTGTAATATTATGTTTTTCAAAACACAAGTTTCCTGAATTCTTCCTATAGCACTTTAAAGGATAATTTTAGTTCAATAACTATAATCTTATGTAAGCATTAACGGGTTAGAGTACTTTCAAAAATAGTTTTTAGCACTGTAAATCTGTATTTTTTTTTTTTAAATACCTGTTGATCCTGCCATGATGGTCCTGGTTCAGGCACTACCCGGTATAGGGTGACATTGCTCTGTTCCCATCTCCCAGTTGTGACCTGTGTAGTGATGAGCTTGAGTTCAGTCTGAACCCAGACGTAAGCTTTCATTGCTGGGAAATTAGCTGCCCATGGGAGATGTCCTGCTCTGCAACTAGTGTTAAAGGGAAACTCCAGTCAAAAATGATTTTTTTTCCTATTAATAGTATGTTAAATATCTTTATCTTTGATATTATTCATTTTCTGGCTAGCTGCTTGTGTAGCTTAGAAAGTCTTATAAGCCAATCAGCTTCTTCCTGTTCTTCACAGACAACACTATCTCCATTTATCTGAGTTTGCTAAGCTGTCTTTCACTTCCTGATAAGGTTGTCGGCCTTTCTTAGACAGACATGCCTAGACCTGCTCAGCCCTGCCCACCCTCACCCCCCCCCCTCACCCCCACCCCATCCCTTCTATCCTTCACCATGATCTCCTCCTGTCTTCATTGCCTCGTTTAGGCCAGCAGCTTCTCCTGAGAGAGAGAGAGAGAGGAAGAGGGTGTGAGAGAGGGAGGGAGAGAGAGAGGGAGTGAGAGAGGGAGGGAGAGAGAGGGGGTGAGAGAGGGAGGGAGAGGGAGTGAGAGAGGGAGGGAGGGAGAGGGAGTGAGAGAGGGAGGGAGGGAGAGGGAGCGAGAGAGGGAGCGAGAGAGGGAGGGAGAGGGAGTGAGAGAGGGAGAGAGTGAGAGAGGGAGTGAGAGAGGGAGAGAGTGAGAGAGGGAGGGAGAGAGAGGGAGAGGGAGTGAGAGAGGGAAGGAGAGAGAGGGGGAGAGGGAGAGAGAGAGAGAGAGAGAGAAAGGGAGAGGGAGTGAAAGAGGGAGGGAGAGAGAGATAGAGAGGGAGAGGGAAGGAGGGAGAGAGGGAGGGACGGGAGAGAAAGAGAGGGAGAGAGAGATAGAGAGGGAAGGAGAGAGAGGTAGAGAGGGAGGGAGAGGGGGAGGGAGAGAGGGAGGGACGGAGAGAGAGAGAGAGAGAGAGAGGGAGAGAGGGAGGGAGAGAGGGAGTGAGAGAGGGGGGGAGTAAGAGAGGGAGGGAGATAGGAAGGGGGAGATGGAGAGAGAGGGAGAGGGAGAGGGAGTAAGAGAGGGAGGGAGAGAGGAAGGGGGGAGAGGGAGAGAGAGGGAGTGAGAGAGGGAGGGAGACAGGGAGAGGGAGTGAGAGAGGGAAGGAGAGAGAGAGAGGGGGGAGAGAGTGAAGAGGGAGTGAGAGAGGGAGGGAGAGAGGGAGAGAGAGAGAGGGAGGGAGAGAGAGAGAGGGAGGGAGAGAGAGAGAGAGAGAGATAAGGGGGGGGGAGGAGTGTCACGTGACCGACACAATATATGAAAGAAATAAAGTAGAAAGGAACATTTGTGAAAGTTTAGAAAGATACAGATCCATTTCTATTGCTCATTACATGTGTGTAATGAGTTTTAGGCTTAGTTTCCACTAGTGCGACTTTTCATGCAACTTTGGACAAATTAGGTCTCATGACAAGTCACAGCCCATTAATTTCAATAGCACCCATTCCCATCTATGCTACTTTGAAAATCAATGACTTTGAAAATGTGCCTGCACTACCTTGATGTGACTTTGAGCCAGAGAGTGTAAAGTTGGATCAAAGCTGCACTCAAAGTCGCACTCTAAATTGCACAACTTAAGAGTCCCACTAGTGGAAACATAGCCACAAGGCTAGAGTGCGACTTTGGAGTGCAACTTTGATCCAAATTTACACTCTCTAGATTAAAGTTGCATCAAAAGTTGCATCAAAGTAGTGCAGGCACCTTTTCAAGGTCGCTGATATTCTAAGTCGCATAGATGGGAACAGCTGCCATTGAAATCAATAGACTGTGATTTTTCATGTGACTTTGTGTGTCCAAAGTCACATGACAAGTCGCACTAGGGGAAATGGAGCTTTAGTCTACGTTTCCACTATTGCGATTTAGAGTGTGACTTTAATCCAACTTTACACTCTTTAGATCAAAGTTGCATCAAAGTAGTGCAAGCACCTTTTCAAAGTCGCTGATTTTCAAAGTCGCATAGATAGGAATGGGTGCTGTGACTTGTCATGTGACTTTGTGTGTCCAAAGTCGCATGATAAGTTGCACTAGTGGAAACGGAGCTTTAGTCTATGTTTCCACTATTGCGATTTAGAGTGCAACTTTGATGCAACTTTGATCCAACTTTACACTCTCTGGATCAAAGTCGCATGAAAAGTTGCATCAAAGAAGTGAAGGTACCTTTTCAAAATCACTGATTTTCAAAGTCGCATAGATGGGAACGGGTGTCATTACTTAGTTGCACTAGTGGAAACGGAGCTTAAGACCCTTTTCACACTAGTGCGGCTGATTTTGCCACAATTTTACCACGATTGTTTGCTGCAATTTTGCAGCGATTTTGATTGCATCAAAGCCAGACCAAAGTAGTGCAGGGACTACTTTGAAGTCGTTGCAACTTGAAGTCGCACAGATATGAACGTTTCCACTATTGCTACTTAAAGTGTGACTTTGATGTAAATTTGATCCAACTTTATACTCTCTGGATCAAAGTTGCATCAAAAGTTACATCAAAGTAGTGCAGGTACCTTTCAAAGCCCCTGATTTTCAAAGTCGCATAGATGGGAACGGTTGCCATTGAAATCAATGAGCTGTGACGTTTTATGTGACTTTGTGTGTCCAAAGTCACATGACAAGTCGCACTAGTGGAAACGGAGCTTTAGTCTATGTTTCCACTATTGCGATTTAGAGTGCGACTTTGATGCAACTTTGATCCAACGTTACACTCTCTGGATCAAAGTTACATCAAAGCAGTGCAGGTACCTTTTCAAAGTCACTTATAAAGTCACCTATAAAGTCGCATAGATGGGAACGGGTGTCATTGATTAGTTGCACTAGTGGAAACGTAGACTTAGTGTGGTTGGCTGTACTATGATCATTGTGGACTATGAGCTGAGACCCCAGAGCACTTCCAGCTACACTGATAGTTCCCCCCCCCCTCCAGCACAGCTATACTGTATATGTGCCCCTCCCCCCATGTCCTGTGTAAATTATTTCTTCATTTTCTCATGAATTAGGATGTACAATGCATTCTTACGGATGAGAGAACACTGGATGGGAACCTATGATCAGCTCCTCCCATTCTGTATTCGCCCATTGGCTACACAAGAACAGTGCCCCTCCCTGGAAGTTATGTCACTAGCTTTCAGTAACCACACCCACTTGCTGCTCTTGGACTCAGCAGGAAGAGGAACTGAAGTCATGTGACAGCGTTGAAAACTACAGAATTCAGGTGGAAAAACTGGTATTTTTCATTTTGACACAAAATTATTGATTGCAGGAGAGAATTTAAATGGTAACTCCACTTTCATGGGGAAAAAAAAAAATCACCAAACAAAGAGAAAAACAATATAGTGTATACAATTGGGACACAAATCATATTGTAATTGAATGTTATTACAAATTACCTTTCCTTTTCAATCTGCAGCTGTTGTAATGCAATATGGCTACCTGGAGCTGTTCTGTACATGGAATGTGTACTGGCCACACCCCAGAAACATAATTTCCTGCTTGTGTGATTGGCTCACCGATTTTCCCAGAAGTCTGCCTAAGATACAAGTCAGATTTCTGGCATCCCCTGAAATAAAAATGTAATTTTTGGTGAGATACTCCCAATAGATCACGTCTAAAGGAATACAGGCCCAGCAGATTTCCTCATTAGCTGCCACAGCTGATAGATAATTATGAAACCACTCTCATTTGACCCACTCAGCAGAGAGGAAAAAACAATGATTCCTTCAGAATAATAAAAGGTAGGAATCTGCAACAAAGTTTGTTAAAATCCTTGTAATGTACAGAGATCACCCAGAGGGGAATGTTTTTTTCTCAACAAAAGTGGAGTTACGGTTTTAGGTATTAATCTGGACTTCCGCTTTAATTTTGTCGATGAAAATATTTTTGTAGAGTAAATTAACACTATTTTACTAAATAAAAATCAAGTTTTAACAATTCAGATGACTAAAATACAGAGATGTATAGTATGAAGTAGTACTACTTCACTAATGTACTTAAGTACTAAAAGGCGGTATCTGTACTTTACTAAAATATAATTTTTTTCTCCTACTTCCACTTTTACTTCAGTACATATTTTCGATGAGTTTAATACTTTTACTCCGATATTTTTTTTTTTTTATGTGCTGCATAGTTACTTGTTACAATTATGAAAATGTTACGAATCATTCCATTCCAAACCCGCACCGCCGCTGACATTTTTTACTCGAGTCTCACTGTCTCTGAGACTCACAAGTCACGACCAATCCCCGACCCAATGCGATTAATCAGGGGCAGAGCCTCGCCACCTCTGCCCTCCCTCGGCTCGGCCCGAGTCCCGCCTCCCGCTCGGCTCTCAAGTGAAGTGGTGGTGGCGTGAGAGGAGAGACACCTGCCTGCGGAGTGATCTCTCTGGGCCCTGGCTGGGGGAGGGACTGTGAGTTACTAGAGTCTAGACTACTAGACAGTCTCTGGGCACTGTGCAGCACGGGCGCCCAGCGCGGGAGAACTGGATGGAGGTAGGAATATATTCTTCTTTCAGCAGGGGGGACTGGACTGGGGACTGTGGAGAGAGAGGCTGGAGGACTCGAGACAGCCTAAGGTAGGAGAAGTAAGAACTGTCTTGAAGTCAAGTCACTCACTAAGGGGATCGGATCTATTCAATGGGGGGAGGGACCTGCCCTGGTCTGCCCTACTCTAAGTGGGATCTTTAATGGGAGGGGGACCCTGGCCTACTCTAAGGGGGCTCTATAATGGGAGGGGGACCCTGGCCTGCTCTAAGTGGGATCTATAATGGGAGGGGGGCCCTGGCCTGCTCTAAGGGGGATCTATAATGGGAGGGGGGCCCTGGCCTGCTCTAAGGGGGATCTATAATGGGAGGGGGACCCTGGCCTACTCTAAGGGGAATCTGTAAGAGGGGAGGAGAGGGGGGGAGAGAGGAGGAGAGGGGGGTAGAGGGGGGGAGGAGAGGGGGGAGAGGAGAGGGGGGAGAGAAGGAGGAGGAGGGGGGGAGGAGGTGATTTTTGCAGTGCCATTCCACCTATTGCTTCAGCCTTGGGCTGCAGAGGGGGGAAAAGAGAGGGTGAGAGGGGGGGAAGAGGGGGGGAGGGGGGAGGAGGAGGGGAGGGAGGAGGAGGGCTGAGAGAGAGAGAAAGGGGAGTGAGGTGGTTAATGAGAGAGAACCCTAGCCCTGTCCCTATCTGCAGTCTCTCCTGTGTTACATCGTCCCAGTCTGTGAAGATGTGCAGGCTAGGTCTGTGTAGATGATGGACGGTACCTTCACCTTCCGTGCCATGATGTCAGTCTGGCTGTTTGATCCATCCAGTTCAATTGGCTCCCGCAGCAGCCTGCGCCTCCCGCCTGTGACTGTCCTCTGTTAGAGCGAAGAGAAAGTTGGAGCCGACCCGTCCATGCTCTGGAAGCACGGGGTACGCTGCGCCTGCTGCTTCTCAGTTCTCACCTCTTTAGGTGGCGGAGTCAGGGGGACGAGGTCAAGGAGGAGGCGCCGCCATGGGAGCTCTTCTCCCAAGTCCCGGGCTCAAATCTGGCCCCTACACACTGCTGATTGCTGCCGCGCCGCCACAGACAGGGCCGATCATAGACAGCAAAGTAGAGGAAAAGACACACTGAGCAGCTCCAGGCGCCCTCTCCTCCCAGTGGAGAGTAGGTAAGCCAGCGGCCGTGGTTGCGCCCTAGGCGGCAGTGCGCCCTAGGCGGCTGCCTAGTCTGCCTAGCGGTAGCGCCGGCCCTGGACAGTAATAAAACAAACAGTGAGCTACACAGTGCAGAAACACTTGTCCCTTTTCAATCTGGATGGATACAAGTTACAACACAAAATCAGCACTTCTGGCTTGCACAGCACAGGGCTGGCCACACTCTCCTCTCCACTTCCTGTAAGACATCATACATATATTTGTAGAACCCTCCTAGGTAGGTGCTAGTGAGAAAATATAGTTTGAGCTCTGTCTGCTTACCAGAGGGACTGAAGGTACATCTATATTGTTCTCTGCCCACCAGAGAGCAGGATCTGTTAGTGAAGTCTGCTCATTGTGCTCAGTATGCAATTTATTCAGTCTAGAGAGTGTTTCACACTGGTCCAATAGGGAAGCATGTTGGACACTGGAAGGAAACCTGATGAATGGGTGCATGGGCTTTTGATACAGTCCTGATGATTGGCAGAGTGAATTTAGCCTCGGTGCATGTTGGGATACTGTATAAAAACCAGGAGCACATGTGCTCGTGGTCTTTCATTGGGAAGCGGCCTCAGGGGGTCATCCTGAGGGCCGGAAGAGTAGCAGTGAAGAGCTGAACCCAGAGGTCCAGAGAAGCTGACTGAGAGGGGAGACACTGGAGGATCTGTCTCTGCAGTACAGTGAGTACGGAATCTCGTGTCAAGGGACCTGACCGGAGCGGGGCCACCCCTGATTCTAAGATAGTCAGTGGACGGGTGTCAGTGGGAAGAGGATGCTAGTGAGAGTGTCCTGAAGATAGATTATCATCCATAAATTCGTCTTGTTAGAGAGCAAAGAGAACAGTAGACTTAACCCCATCCACCCTAGTGGCATTGTGTCACAATCAGTGGTCAGGCTCGAAGACCAGTAGCTATAGCAGTGGAAGCTTACACAGGAACCTGCAGCATAGGAACACAGGCAGGTCACCCAGGCAGATGATGCAGGCTCACCTGAGGCATGGAATTTAAGTACTAACCGGTGTTCACCAGAGCTCCTGATGGTGGAATTTGATTTTGCTGCATGTTAGCACAAGGTCGCGGTCCTCAGGATTGCCCCACCAGGAGGTGAGCAAGCCATGGTCCAATAGCAGATATAGCAGGTAGGGATCAAGCAGAAGGAATAGCCAAGGTCGGTAACGAGTAGTTGCAGGTTGTGATTAAGCAGAAGCGAAGTCGAGAAACAAGCCAAATGTCAATAACGGATGATAGCGAAGATACGGACGGCAGCAGGAGAGACAAGCGAGAAATTTGTCTGGTGAAGGCACAATATTCTGGAAACCAGGAAGAGCAGAGACATGGCTTAAATCAGGAAGTTCATGAGAGGAGCAAAGGGTTCAAGACAATTAACATTCATGGCAGGATCCTTCAAAGATTTGTCCAGGGAGCTGTCCAGGTTTCCAGGTGGCTCAGTAAGTAGAGTCATTGCCAGTTACGGTGGAGGTCCCAGGTTCAAGTCCACGTCCTGATACAGTGTAGATTAACATGGAACTTGGCTGTTCCATACTTTCCAACAGAACTCTGAAGAAGTCCTCAAACAACGTGAATAGTTTAATTGGAGTATCACACTATTTTCCTTCTCCTATCCCAACATTATCAATAAACAAACACTGTTCATTCATGTGAGGAGCCATTGGGAACAAGGAGAGATTCAGAGACTTGCTCAAGTAAATGTGTGCTGGTAACCAGGGGAACCCATAAAGACAGTATCCAGCAGCCTCTGCAGCAGCAGTGCTACATATCCTTGAGGGGTTTCCTGACTTTTTAAGCAGGGACAGGAAACAACCTCTTAACAGGAAGAATCTGTTTGTAACAAGAACTCCATTGTAGTTACCAGGCATGAATGTAAACAACCTGCAGACAGTGTACAAAAGAAAACTTCCCTACACTAAAATACAACTAAACCTAAAAAAGACTGATGTACACAAAGGGGTGAGTATACGTGAGCATACTCTTTGTATGCATGAAGCTGTGGGGCAGGGAATCTCCCACCAGCAGCTCACTGGCAAAGACACCTAGCTTCCAGGTTTGGACGGAACCTGCTTTGGACTGAAGCCTAACTCATCCCTAATCTCGTGTTATTATCTTGTCACGTGGCCCTTCAAGACACAATACGCAGGCATGGTCAACTATTGTCAAGTTTATTTTTGTTGCTACTGTTAGTTTGTTGCAAATTCTGCAAGTTTTACATTCAAAATCCCAGCAAATCTGTCATAAAATTGTAACACCTTAAAGGGTAACTCCACTTTTGTGGGGGAAAAAAATCAGCAAATAAAGAAAAAACAATATAGCGTATGCAATTGCGACACAAATCATATTGTAATTGAATGTTATTAAAAAATACCTTTCCTTTTCAATCTGCAGCCGTTGTAATTTTCTGAAAATGCAATGCAATATGGCTACCTGGACCTGTTCTGTACACAGAATGTGTACTGAACACACCCCAGAAACATAATTTCCTGCTTATGTGATTGGCTCACCAGTTTTCCCAGAAGTCTGCCTAAGATACAAGTCAGATTTCTGGCATCCCCTGCAACAAAAATGTCATTTTTGGTGAGATACTCCAAATAGGAGCACGTCTAAAGGGATGCAGGCCCAGCAGCTTCCCTAATTACAGCCCTGCAGCTGCCACAGCTGATAGATATGTAGCACCCTACAGGTAGATGCTAGGTAAAAGTATAGTGGGCCTTGGCTGCCTAACAGCAGGGCCTTGAATTCAGCTGGCTGTCATGTCTCCCAGGTGTGTCTGCATGAGAGGGGAGTCTCCCCACTGGCTCCATGAGAGAGTTCTCATTGGGCAGTGGAGGAAACCCAATCAGAGACACACTCAGGCCTGTATCTACCCCAGAAGGCAGATTATGCTGCAGAGGATTCTGGGAGTGGGTATAAGTTTTGAGGGAGCGCATGATACAGCGTCTTTGGCGGGAAGCAGAGTCCCAGGAGGCAGAGTACGGCTGTCTCTCCTCCTGTCAGAAGGATCGAGTGTTCCGGGTGGCTGCCTGGGAATCCAGAGAATGCTGAGTTGAGCTGCAGAGAGGATCCGGTGTGCCGAGGACCAGTGGAAGAAGAGGGGTTCAGTTCCAGGAAAGCCTGCAAAGGTCGTGAGTACTGTGAACTGCCCCTAGGGGTCTGCCAAGTGTAGAGTGGACCACTCCAGAGAAGCTTCCAGGGATCCAGGAGTCAGCTAGCTGCAAAGGGGGTGCCTAGTCAGAGGACCCTGAAGTGTGGTGGGTACCAGTGGTTAGGCCCTGAAGAGTCAGTGTACAGTGTGCAGTCTACAGAGTTAAGAGCTGCAGCAGCACAAGCAGTGACAAGGAGCTACCTCGGTCAGTGAAGGGCTGGAGGGAGCTGTTCAGTGACTTTTGAGCTACATCGAGTGTCGGGAGTCAAGTGTTCTACAGTCCTGTATTTTCTGAGTTAACAAACAAATTAAAGTCGAAGTTCTAGCACAAGTCCAGTATTCACAGTATCTTTGAGCGCCAGGAAGCGCTAGTCGGCATTCAGCTGGCATCAATACAGCGCCAATGGGCATTTTTCTGTACAGTGTCCCAGTCAAACCTAGTTGAGCCAGAGGAGTATCCCACTCATTCCCTTCTCCCATCCCCAATACACAATAAACAAAACAAAACAAAGATGCCAGAATGGTCATTGTCTCAGTTCTCACACTTGGGTTCACAACTTAAATGTGTTGGGAGTGCTACCGGTGCTAATGGCAGACCCAACATTGCTACGGATAATTATGAAACCACTCTCTTTAGACCCACTCAGTAGAGAGGCACAGAGGAACAAACAATGATTTCTTCAGAATAACAAAAGGTAGGAATCTGCAACAAAGTTTGTTAAAATCCTTGTAATGTACATAGATCACCCAGAGGGGAATATTTTTTCTCAACAAAAGTGAAATTATGCTTTAATGTACTCCATGGTCTTTGAATCATGGCTAGCAGACTTAACAGGGCCAATAATGGGGCTTTTGGATAAACCAGCCAGAGCAGATAGGTTAGGAAAAACTGACAAACTGCATAGGGTTAGCTAGGAAACTGTACTTTAATTCTTACTGCTAGCTCATTGGGTAATTAGCATCTTTGCTTTTTTTTTTTTTTTTTTGCTCTTATTATTTGTTGCTTTTTTGTCTTTAGTTTTAAATTGTGATTGATTTGATACCAGCAGTCATTTTTAGCACCTGTCCCATCAATAAAAAAACTTTTAAATGCAAGGTTTTCCTTTATTTTTTAAAATGTGTTTCAGAAGATGGTATACCAAGGGTTTCATTTCTTTTGTAGGATTATTTTTTTATTTTTGATGAGGCCTTTTAGGTTGGGGTTAGGGTTGAGCGAACACGGACTGTATTGTTCGGGATCGTACCAGACTTTTGGGTGTTCGGTAACTGGATACGGACCCGAACATTTTACTGTATATTCGGGATACAGTCCATTGTTCGGTAATTTTATTTCATGTTTTGGCGTGTTTTAATGGCGCGGTTTCAACAGCTGCAGGGCAGCCAATCAACAAGCGTTTAACTAGTGTGCCCTTAGAAGCCATCACAGCCATGCCTACTAATGGCATGGCTGTGATTGGCCAGTGCAGCATGTGACCCAGCCTCTATATAAGCTGGATCACGTTGCGCCGCACGTCACTCTGCTCTAACTTCTGTAGGGTCAGGTTCCTGCTGCTGCTGATATGAGGGAGAGATAGGAGATTATTGTAGGGGCAGGCTGGAGATTGCTTTCGGGGAAAGAATAGGAGAATCTTCTTTAATCAGACAGCGATCTACATCGATATTATTGTGTGGGGGTGCAGTGCACAATCTTTTTGCCCTGACCTGAGCCCGGTGAGGAGGAGGGAGAAAAAAAAACAACTTTTATCAGTCTGTTAGGTGGGCGGCGTGCAGCTTGTAGCAGCCATGTAATGCAAGCTCAGTGCATATGTGTCTGCTTAATCTGGATTTAAAAAAAAAAAAAACTTTTTTCCGTCATATTTTACTGTGACATACAGTGTTTAGACACTGCTGTTCTAATCTGCTATTCAAAAATCAACAATTTAAGGGGGAAAAAAATATTTTTCAGGTTTTCATTCAAATGGGTTTTTTTTACTCAATAGCGGAATAGAACAACAACAGTATCCAACCTGTTAGGCGTGTGGCAGCCATGTAATGCAAGCTCAGTGCATATGTGTCTGCTTAATATGGATTTAAAAAAAAAAAAAAAAAAAAATTTTTCCTTCATATTTTACTGTGACATACAGTGTTTAGACACTGCTGTTCTAATCTGCTATTCAAAAATCAACAATTTAAGGGAAAAATAAACATTTTTCATTCATACGTTACTGTGAGATACATCCTTTGGATACTGTTGTTCTATTCTGCTATTAAATAAACACCCATTTAGGGAAAAAAAAGTAAATTGCGGCCTAGTCTGCATATTTTACTGTGAGATACACCAGTTGGATACTGTTGTTCTATTCCGCTTTTCAATAAAAACCCATTTAGGGAAAAAATTGCGGCCTAGTCTGCATATTTTACTGTGAGATACACCCATTGGATACTGTTGTTCTTTTCCGCTTTTCAATAAAATCCCATTTAGGGAAAAAAAATATATATTGCGGCCTAGTCTGCATATTTTACTGTGAGATACACCCGTTGGATACTGTTGTTCTATTCCGTTTTTCAAGAAAAACCCATTTAGGGAAAAAATATTAAATTGCGGCCTAGTCTGTATCTGTACGTGTGAGATACACCCATTGGATACTGTTGTTCTATTCTGCTATTCAATAAACACCCATTTAGGGGAAGAAATATATTAAATTGCGGCTTAGTCTGTATCTGTACGTGTGAGATACACCCTTTTAGATACTGTTGTTCTATTCTGCTATTCAATAAACATCCATTTAGGGGAAAGAACGATATTAAATTGTGGCCTAGTCTGTATCTGTACATGTGAGATACACCCTTTGGATACTGTTGTTCTATTCTGCAATTCAATAAACACCCATTTAGGGGAAAGAAAGATTTTAAATTGCGGCCTAGTTTGTATCTGTACGTGTGAGATACACCCTTTGGATACTGTTGTTCTATTCTGCTATTCAATA
This sequence comes from Pelophylax lessonae, assembly GCF_965119305.1. Lineage (NCBI taxonomy): Eukaryota > Metazoa > Chordata > Amphibia > Anura > Ranidae > Pelophylax > Pelophylax lessonae. Next base: position 609,548,788 of record NC_138769.1, read on the forward strand.
AACAAACACCCATTTAGGGGAAGAAAGATATTAAATTGCGGCTTAGTCTGTATCTGTACGTGTGAGATTGGAACGCTCCTGCGTTTTATGTATGGTGTGGATTTTCAGCTGCAGAAATATTCCACTTCAGTAGTCATGTAGAGAAACGCTGAGACACCAATCCCAACTCCCAATGACTCATCATGTGTGGAGGATCTCAATTCAGCAAGTAAATACACACACTCAATAAGATGTTTCCTAGAGTGACTTATGTATATAGTAACACAGTGATGATAGGCTGAAGAGACAGGTTGGGTAGAGATGGTAGATGACAGACACTTGAAAGGAAATGTTCTTGAAAGTAAGATAGTAGCAGATGGGATGCAGATAGGTTTAGCAATCATGTATGGTAGCAGATGACAGAGTAGCAGGTGGACATACAAGAGAGATCAACCCAGTGCAAGAACAGGTGGTAGTAGGTTCAAGAGCTAGCAATCTTAGATAATGCAGATGTAGTAATAGTCCTTAGTATGCAGAGCTAGATAGTGTAAGCTTCAGTATGAAGGTTATAGAGGTTTCCCCTGCGGGGTACTTATCACTAATAGCAATGTAGCAGAGGAGAGGTTCGGCAAGAGCGGATGATCCGGTAACGGGATACAGGGATCAGCGCAGCGTGGTTCCGACAGCGAGGTATGCTTGCAAGCATGAGAGTTTCAAGACAGGTTAGCATCAAGGCACAAAGCAGTTTGAACGAACACATGTGAGTGAGAGCCGGCGATCTAAATAGCCATCAGTCCGGCGCTCAGTGATGACAGCATCAGTCTTAAAGGTGTATGCGCACCTTACCAAAAGAGAATGGTGGGGCGCATACACTTATGAAAGAGTAATTAGGGTACCCAAAGGTACCAGAACATTACAGAGATACACCCTTTTAGATACTGTTGTTCTATTCTGCTATTCAATAAACACCCATTTAGGGGAAAATTAATAATTTTGCAGTGTTTGCTGATTATGTTACTGTGAGATACACCCTTTAAATTTGTTTGGCGCATCTCCTTCCACCACTGAAGATTGCAGGGCGCTTCAGTTTGACTCCTGTTGCTAACTCCTCCTACTCCGCTTCCTGATCCTCATCCACTACCGCCTCCGCATCCGGAGCAGTGATCATTTCCAAGGCTTTCAGGGCAGTCATTCACAAGTGGCTCTGAGGGTGGGTTCCTGCACCCACAATCGCCAGGTACACAATTGTCCAGCAAAGGCACAGTTCTGGAGGATGACGAGGTGGAGGATGAGGAGGAGGAACCATGTTCACAGCAGGGTGGCACCCAGATAACTGATAACAACAGATACTACACTTGATCTTAACCAAAAGGTCGAGAAGTGATGATGGTGGCATTCCCACCTGACAGCGGGGGCACAGTGGAAGCATAAGGTGAAGGGAGAGGAGGAGGAGGTTGCCAACGCAGCCAGGGCACCGCCAGCGCCTCAGAAGGCAGGGTTAGCATGTAGGAAATGTGGAAAAGCTTTGTCGGCACGCCACAACAACCAGGACCACTAGCTGTTTTTTTTTTTTTTTTTTAAGCCATTGGTGTGTGAACACACTCAGACTGTCACCCGGTGGGTGCATAAAAAAGTGCACACCAAAAATGGTCCCTGACCCTGATCCCCTGGGGCGCAAGGCTCCTGACAGGGACTGGGGTACTTACACTGGCTAACCTGGCTGAAACCAGACAGCCCCATTCTTTAGGAGGTCTACTGAAACGGACCACCCCAAGTACTAGGTGGGGCTCTCCCGAAGAGAGACCCCATTTGAGAGGGCGAACCAAGCCAGAAGGCCATATCCACCCTCTCCCAAGACTTTCAGGGACAGGCCCAAGGACCTACACACTACTAATCAGGCTGTGAAAAATAAAGTGTACCGCCACAATAAAAAACATAAAACGTGAGACACACAACACATAAAAGTGGGGAAAGGGATAGTGAAGAAGAAGTGCAAGGTTAGTGCCACGTTGCAATACTATGGCAGGCCCTTTGGCCAGGAATAAAAAATTCCTCTGGTCCTGACTCCTGACCAAAAGGCCCAGCCCTAGAGGCAGGTGTGAAAAACGTGTGTAGGAAGTGCACTGTCCTTGGTGCCATACTCATAGTGTTGCCATCCACCGTGAATTATGGCACCCCTGGACTGCCACCCCAGGGGCACATACACCACAGGCTTTTCAGAATCCTGGTCCCTGGCAAGACCAGTGTATTACCTGAACATGTATTTAGTACGGCTGGGGGCGTTATCACAGACAAGCGCAGCCGCCTGTCCAGAGCCAATGTGGACAAGCTCACATTCATTAAAATGAACCAGGCATGGATCCCACAGGACTTGTCCGTACCTTGTGCAGAATAGACATGTATATCGGCCTTACCCAGCCATTGTTGTATTTTTGATCTTTCTCACTCTTTAGGGGTGTACCCTAATTTAAAAAGAAATTTAAAATTAAAAACAAAAACCAGTGTTGGCTACCTCGTCCTCCTCCACCGCCGCTTCCACCTACACCGCCACATCCACCGCCACCTCAACCTCTTACTCCATATGGGCCTCATCCTCCTAGATCAAGAGGATCCTTTTTTTTTTATGTTTTTTTTTTCATGTTATTTTAAGTTATTTCCCACTTGCCATGCTCTTAAGAGATCTTAAGAAGATTTTGCTGCCATTTGCAGCCCTCTAGCCCTTTCCATGTTTTTTCTAGAGCCATTTTAGTGCTCAAAAGTTCGGGTCACCATTGACTTCAATGGGGTTCGGGATCGGGGTAAAGTTCGGGTTAAGTTTGGGTCATGAACCCAGACTTTTTTTTCAAGTTTGGCCGAACCCGCCGAACCAGGACATCCAGGTGTTCGCTCAACTCTAGTTGGGGTGCTTACAGTGCAGCATGTCACATCATGTCCCTGCATTATTTGAAAGAAAAAACATGCAAGAACACTGTACACCTAAACAATCAAAAATGTAATTATTCACAATCACTGCAAACTCCTATCCCTATAGTTAAAAAGTTAGGCATACACTAGTTAGCAGAAAACTGTTGTGCTGATTGGCAGTGAAACACTGCTATTTCCTCTAGGTTACCCTCATTCTTGTAGTATAAACCCTTGTCTGTGTTAATTGTCTCCAGTATGTTTTGGCTTCGTCTTGTTAAATAAAACTGTCCCGCTGCTGGCCAGTTTTACACTATCATTTGTAGTCTGCCTGTCTGTACTCTTTGGGGGACATGTATTAATTCTGTTGCATGACAAAGCAAAGCTAAACAGGAGAAGTGAGGCAGAACATGTGACAGATTTTCTACAAGATTACAGTTTAAGTCATAAATCCCTACCTCAGCTGCTCTAAAGTAGCACTGGGACAAAAAAAAAAAAAAAACCCCACCCTGCCCAATTCTTAACTATGCATCTGTTTAAGCCTGGTGCACACTATCAGTCTTTTTTTTTTTTCAACCCAGTGGGCTGAACAAAAAAAACTGAAGAGCTTGGGAGGAGTTCCTGTACTAACAATCTGATGTTAGTACAGCGATCTCCCCTGCTGAGCTATTGTGTTCCGACAGGGGAAACCCCCCCACATCAGAACACTCCGGCCATTGGCTAAGAGCACTGATTGGGTGCCGATCGGCAGACATTTTTCAGTCATGCACCTTCAGTCTGATCGATAATGCCGCCCAATATTCGGCCTGTGTGTACGGCCCTTTAGAGTGAAAATCTATCTCATATCAAGTAATAAATCTGTCTTGGAATTTTTAAAACTGTCATGCTTGGCTACCCAGAAAAACAAACATACAGGCCCATCAACCTATTGCCGAGGCTTTGCTGAACAAGAGGCACCCTAATTTGTTACTAAATACAGTATGTCAATAATATGCTTGAAAATAAATGCTCCTCTGTGTCTCTAGCACATTTTGGCCAGTTCTCCTTCATTAAAATGGTTTTAATTCTATGCATTAAGATAAAAAGTCTTCTGTGTGCAGCCACCCCCCTCAGCCCCCCCCCCCCCCTTAAACCTACTTGAGGTCCATCTAGATCAGTGGTTCTCAACCTTCTTAATGCCGTGACCCTTTAATACAGTTCCTTATGTTGTGGTGACCCCCAACCATAAAATTATTTTTGTTGCTACTTCATAACTGTAATTTTGCTACTGTTATAAATCGTAATGTAAATATCTGATATTCAGGATGTATTTTCATTGTTACAAATTGATGCAGGGGCTGCCGGCATGGTACAGGAGATGCAGGGTCTACGGGCATGGTGCAGGAGATGCAGAGGCTGCAGGCATGATGCAGGGTCTGCGGGCATGGTGCAGGAGATGCAGGGGCTGCGGGCATGGTGCAGGAGATGCAGGGGCCAAGGGCATGGTGTAGGAGATGCAGGGGCTGCGGGCATGGTTCTGGAGATGCAGGGGCTGCGGGCATGGTTCTGGAGATGCAGGGGCTGCGGGCATGGTGGAGGAGATGCAGAGGCTGCAGGCATGGTGCAGGAGATGCAGGGGCTGGAGATGGTTCAGGAGATGCAGGCACTATGTTGAGGAATACCTATCAAAGTATTTTGTTTTCTCTTTGTCCCCTCTTTGGCAATGAGTCCTTAAGGAGTCATCGCCAAACCTTTAGCAGACCAATAATCAAGGCATATGTTTGGATATCTCTGATCATACTGCCATGAGGGGCAAAGGGGGTTGCAAGGGTGGTAAGGCAAGAAAACAGGGCTGTATAAGGGCATCCTCCTTTGCTGTTTTATCAGCCAAGGCATTGCCACTGGAGACAAAATCTCTCCCATGTGTATGTGCCCTACAATGAACTACAGAAACCTCTGAGGGTAAGAGAATAGCATCCAAAAGATGTTTGACTGGCTCTGAATGAGAGATAGACTTGCCATCAGCTGAGACAAATCCCCCCTGCATCCTTATACGGCCAAAATTGTGTTTAACACCATGTGCATATTTGGAATCAGTAGAAAAATTGACTGCCTCTCTTGAATCTGTGTGAAGCAATCATGAGGTTCAATAACCTCATCAGTTTCTCCTTTTAAACCCGATAAAGCATTAAGAATGGGGGCAGGTCCTGATGTGGGAGACACATACTGAATAGTCAGAGAAGTAGTAGACAAGAGACGTATCTCATAACCACTCATTCTCTGAGCTGTCATATGTTGTGTGTTCAGATTTTTAACAATGACAAAACTTGATGTGATGTGTGCAAAACAGTTGAATGTCCCAATGTGAGAACCATTGACATCTCTACCCCCTTTGCGCAGGCTGCCAGAGCCCATAGACAGCCCGGAACTGGAACTACTTTGGAAAAATAGGCTACAGATCTCAGCTTACCTCCATGTTCCTGGGCAAGGACAGCAGCCATTGTTTTACAATTGTCCCTCGTATACAAATGAAAAGGTTTACAATATTCAGGGAGTCCCAGCCCTGGGGCAACCACATTTGCAGTTTTCAACCTTGTGTATGCATTTTTTTTTTTCATCATCCCACGTCACTAGGTCTAGAGCTTATGTCAAAGTGCTTTGTCTGCTTTGTCTATATTATCTATAATTACAGTATATACTCGAGTATAAGCCGCCCCAAATATAAGCCGAGGCACCTAATTTTACCACAAAAAAGTGGGAAAACGTATTGACTCGAGTATAAGCCTAGGGTGGGAAATGCAGCAGCTACTGGACCCAACTGGACCACCACGAAACACAAAACAGGGGCTGCGGCATGGTACAGGAGATGCAGGGCTGTGGGCATGGTACAGGAGATGGTTCAGGCATGGTACAGGAGATGGCACAGGAGATGGTACAGGCATGGCACAGGTGATGGTACAGGCATGGCACAGGAGATGGTACAGGCATGGCACAGTTGATAGTACAGGCATAGCACAGGAGATGGTACAGGCATGGCACAAGAGATGGTACAGGCATGGCACAAGAGATGGTACAGGCATAGCACAGGTGATGGTGCTTGCTTAGCACAGATGGTACAGGCATGGCACAGATGGTATAGGCATGGTACAGGAGATGCACTGCTGCGGGCATGGTACAGGAGAATGTCCTTTACCATGCCCGCAGCACTGCATTAGGAAATGCAGGGGCTGCGGAGAAGTCTCACTTACCTGTCAGTGAGGCGCCTTACATTTAAAAATGGCGCCGCCCGGCGCCAACGCGTTAACGCACATGCGACATCGATGCTCGGGAAAGCCCATACACGTTCAGCTATTCCCGGATGACTTGTTGGCGCTGGGCGGCACCATTTTTAAGCCGAGGGGGGCTTTTTCAGCATAGAAAAACATGCTTAAAAAGTCGGCTTATACTCGAGTATATATGGTATTATTAATTATTTGTCTATATTATCAAAATAGGAACTGTCAGTTATCCATTAGCAGCAGTAACCAATCATACCTAAAAAGAACAGCATGCACTTTTTTTTGTTAGTGGGTGTGCCATTCCCACTTCTGACACTAAACAAAACCAAACAAGATGTAGAGTCAAAGCATGTTTGTTTATTACAGGAAGTGTCGCGAGCATATATACAGTTTGAACAACAGAAAAATTAATTTTGCAATAAGGGGCTTGGCTTCAGTATGATCACATGATACTTTTTGGCATACTACACAAGTTTAAACTGTTCCCATAACAAATTTACCAATCAGATGTTCTTATGTGCAATTATTTCTGCAGAGTCAGACATAGCTGAACAAACAAGATGTTATGACTATAAATCAGGCATAATTGCAGGAATAATAGAGAATAATTTACAGCATGAAAACACCATTAATCCTTCATCCTCCTCATTGGCTGACACAGCAGAGCCGTGCCATTGGCTCCCGCTGCTGTCAAAGTCAATCAGCAAATAAGGAGATAAAATGGGTGAGGCTGGGCAACGGCTTCATGTCTAAATTGACACAGGGAGCTGTGGCTTGGCTCGGGTGCCCCCATAGCAAGCTGCTTGCTGTGGGGGCATTCAACAGGAGGGAGGGGCCAGGAGAGCCAAAGAGGGAGATCTGGGCTGCTTTGTGCAAAACCACTGCACAGAGGAGGTAAGTATAACATCTTTGTTATATTTAAAAAAAAAAAAAAAAAAACAAGACTTTAGTATCACTTTAATTCTTAATTAGTGTTTGACAGAGGGCCTATTACTAATTGGTTAAAAAGCATGTGTCACTCTTAAAACTACGTGGATAAAGTCATTTATTTAAGATAAAATTAATCTGATTAGGCTGCTTCTGCTTTATGCAAGTTAGGCTAATTAGATAGAATACAATTAATTCCACAGCCAAACATGTTCTGTCAGAGTATGCTATCCATAAAAATTGTACTGTTTCATAATACCGTGTACAGCTTCAATGTATTTCCCTAAGCATGTAATTTAAAAGATTAGTTGTTTTTTCATTGTAACCCTCAAAGCTAGAGGAAAAGACTCCCCACTTCCCCACTTCACAGAATTTATTTTTTCTGGCATTGGTATACAGTATATCCTCCATGGCAGTATCTGGCTTTCCATGCCTTTTGTTTTATATTAGCTAGAATACTAGCTCTACAGATGGCTAGAACTGAATAATGTGGGCAGCCCAGAAATCTAGTGGTTAGAACCTCTGCCTTGCAGTAGTGGTTTTCTACGTTCGAATCCTGGCCAGGACATTATTTGCAAATAGGGATGGGCTCAAGCATGTTTGGATCGTTGTCCCAACCCACCTGAGCAATCCTGCCAGGAAGCCCTCGCTGCACACCACCATTCATCGGCAGTGAGGAATTTCCCAGCCTGCAGCTGCACATACACTCGCTGCCTATGATTGGCGGTATGCAGTGACGGCTTCCTGGCATGATTTTTCAGGTGGGATGGGACTATGATCCGAACATGCCTGAGCCCATCCCTATTTGCATAGATTTTGCATGTGCTTGTGTTGGTTTACTCCCACATTCCGAAGACATGCTGATAGGTTAATTGACTTCTGTTCAGACTGGCCCTACTCGTGTGTACATGTATATAGGGGCCTTAGATTGTAAGCTCAAGATTCACCCCCTATAGACAAACATTAAGCAAAATACTTTGTGAACCAAACCTGGGCAGATTTCCTTTTCCTATTCCACAAACCTGTTCTAAGAAATGCCATGCAGCAACATGCATGTAGACAGGAAGCGGCTGCTGGAGATCAGAAGAACTGAGATTCAACAGATGTAGAAAAATGTTCATTATACAGTGCTTTAGAAAACAAAATCTTGTTAGCTCTAGTTATTAAAAATTGCTTTTCCACTTTTTCTGTCAAAAAAGCTTCCTTCTTGCAGCCTTGATGGTAACTTCATGAACTGGAGTTCTTTACGTTCACGTCTCCCTACGCCTGTAAGTGCAAGTGTACAGAAAATGCAGTTATTTAGCAGGCATCAGCTGCAATGTTTTTGTACTGAGTGCTTTATTTTGGATGAATAACTTGCAGAAACCCAGGTACTAGGATTGAAATGTTGCCTATTACAGAGGCAACCATGTAATTATGGTAAGACAAACTATCCCACTTGATTTAATTGCACTGCTTTAGAAAGAGTGAAAAAATGACAAAGTCTTTCCTGCAGAATGTGAAAGTGGGCTAAAGTAATATGCAACAATTTTCTGTATCTTAAATTTGAAAATGAATCATTTGTAGGGGAGAATTTATAGCCCCAAGTACACATTTCTATTTCCTACAGATTCCTATTGGCCATCAAGGTTGCCCATCATAGTGATGAGCCACTAAGAATTTGTGGGGGGGTGGGACGTAGCAGCAACTTCAGCACTACTTGGAAGTGTCAGAGCTTTGCCTGTGAGAAAGGCATTCAGCCATGACAGAAATTTTCAGGAGATTTCAGTCTTTAAAAATGTTACTGTTGTAGCACCCTACAGGTAGGTGCTAGGTTGATGCATATTGGGTCTTGTCTGCCTAACAGCAGGGCTATGATTTCTTTTTGGTAGGGTGTCATGGCTTCCAGGTGTGTCTGCTGAGGGGCGAGTCTCCCCCCTGGCTCTGTGAGAGGCTTCTCATAGGGCAGTGGAGGAAACCCAATCAGGGACACATTCAGGCTTGTGACTACCACAGAAGGCAGATTCTGCCGCAAAGGATTCTGGGAGTGGGTATAAGTTTGAGGGAAGGCATGACTCATGGTCTTTGGCAGGAAGCAGAGTCCCAGGAGGTAGAGGATGGCTGTCTCTCCTCCTGTCAGAGGAAGCGGATGTCTCGGGTGCTGCCTGAGAATCCAGAGAGTGCTGAGTTGAGCTCAGGGAGATCCAGTGTGCCGAGAACCAGCGGTGAGTGAGAGGGGTCCAGTCCCAGGAAAGCCTACACAGGTCGTGAGTACTGAGGATTGCCCCTGGGGGTCTGCCTAGCGTCAGAGGGTACCACTCTGGAGAAGGTTCTAGGATCCAAGTATCAGCTAGATGTAAAGGGGGTACCTGGTCAGAGGACCCTGAAGTGATAGAGGGAGTACCTAGGTTGAGGACCCAGAAGTGTGAAAGGGGGCGCCTGCAGTTTGGGCCCTGAAGAGTTAGTGCACAGTGTGAGTGCATCAGTTGGGAGTTGCAGCCATACAGGAATCCACAGCAAGCTACCTCAAGCCAGTGCAAGGCTGGAGGGAGTAGTCAGTGACTTTGCAGTGCAAGCAGTGTCAGACGTTCAATGTTCCAAAGTCCTGGATCTTCTGGACTTAAAGTCGAGGTTCCAGCACCAGTTTCAGAGCTTCAGTGTGTTTAAAGCGTCAGTGAGCGCTGGCTAGCGTCGGCTGGCGTCAAGGCAGCGCTAACAGACAATTTTCTAGAAAAAGTCCCAAAGTTGTACCTAGTTGAGCCTAAGGAGTATTCCACTCATTCCCTTCTCCCATCCCCTAAAATACAATAAAACAACCAAACAAAGATGCCGGAGTTCTTGATGTCTCAGTTCTGAGACCCAGGGTCGCAGCTCACATGGGCTGGAGAGGTAACCAGTAACAATGGCAGACCCACATCAGGCTCAATGCCTGGAAAACCTGCTACATTTGGGGGCTCGTCCGGGATTGTGCCATTAGTTACTGGGCCAGTTGTCCCTGGCAACGGCAAAAGGAAACGTCCAAAAGGTACATTTTTGTGTTCAGAACTGTTATTCAAATGCCAGGCCTTTCGTATGGACTATGAAATGTACTCTGCGATCAGAGAAAAAAGTAAAAAGTGTCAGTGTGTATGAATGCTGCAACTGCTTAACAGTGAGAAGTCCCAGGGTGGGCAGTGAAGATGGCGTCAGGGGTCCCAGGGAAGACGGAGAAGAGGACACTGGAGGTCCTAGTGTGGACGATGAAGATGGAGGCCAGGGGCATGGGAAGAGAGGTGCCAGGGGCCTGGTGATTGTGCATGCTATGTGGAAGGATGTTGACTGTGCATTCGACAGTGGGACATTCATTCTGTATAGTTGCTGCACGTATATTGTGGGGATCGTAGTCGGCCATGCCGAGAGGGGCAGTGAGGCTAGTCCCAGAGCCAGTACGGAAGATGAGGATTGCACATGTGTGGCAAGGAAGAGAAGTATCGGCTGTGCGACTGACAGCAGGATGCTACTCTTGCCGAGCAAGAAGGGACAGCTGGCTTCGGTAAAGGAAAGCACAGTTGTGGCCCTAGTGCAGTTGAAATGGGCGGATGTATGTCTAGCAAGTGACATGATCTGCTTAGCAGCTATTTCCCAAAGGCTTGCAGTGAAGAAGCATGGTAGGGGAAAAGTTACAGTACAGCGCAGGAAAGCGCACCACATGCTGGTCTGCTCAGTGGGAGGAGTAACCGCCCAATATGGCGAAAGGGTGGAGACAGTGGGAACATCCGGCCAATCAGGAGTGATCCAGGGGACCCTATTAATACCCCTTCCTTCAGATGCGGCCGTGTGGGAGACACGTGTAGGAGAGAGAGGCATGTCGTTCATGAGAGGATGCGAAGAGTGTTCCCGCTATTACTGCCACCATGGGCGAAAATCCTACAGAGCAGAGCCGAGAGCAGATCCACCAGCCCGATCCCCCTCTAGTTTGGGATACCGGTATCAGGATGGTTCCGGATGGTGGACTCACGTTGTGCACCGGAGGCGGTCGGGAGTTCCTTGGAGTGTTATGTCCCCAGTGTGCCACTGTTACTCCGAGGGTGCAGGCTTGGGTTCAATGTGGGCAATGTGGCGATCTGCTTCTCAGGGAAGAGAAAAGCGAGGGCAGTCCCAAGAAGCTCACCGTTATGTGGACGACAGGCCTCACTCAGAAGGTGACTGGGAATGAGTCAAAGTTCCTCTGCGGAGTAGGGAGGGGCATGTTCAGGCACATGATGCAGCTGGAGGCCCTGCCAGCTATCGGTGGGCCTACAGTCTGCAGGAATCGAGTTTGGTCGCAGAGCTCCATAGGGAACGGATCCTTATCCACCCAAACAGTTGGAGAGTGGCCAGAGAAACCTACCTCCAGGGCCATAGCCAAATCCGGCCCCATCAGTATCCTACAGCCTGTAAAACCAGATACAGTTCAAGCGTCACCTACCAGCATCAGCAGTGAGGGTGAGAGGGGCCCTGTAAGAGCTGATTCCCCATCCTTCTACATATAGTATGGATCACTTGAAGGAGGAATGGATGACTGGGGATCAATTGACGAGACTGAGTAGGAATGGGGGTCAGAAGCTGGGAGCAGCTCCCCAGGTCCCGAAGTGACCGTGCCTTTAGACCAGGAAGCACAGGCGGCTATTGAGAGGGGGGAACTGGCCCAGAAATTGGGGTTCTGCCACGCCTATGTTACAAGGGTCCCAGACCTCACCCCTCCAGGAAACATTGCTAGGGTCAGAGACCAAAATACAGCATATGAGGAAATTATACAGGGTATGCACCCCATTTTCTCCACCAGGAAGAGGAAACCGGAGAACCCTCCCCCGGTTGTCCAGGATGCAACGGTGGATGCAGAAGAAGGTTGAACTGGAGTATGGTTATGACTACCCCTACGCACCAAGGGAGGTAATGCTATTGGTGGAAACAAACTAATTTGGGACTTTCTGTTTGTCCCAAAACCTTACCGAGATTTATCAGAGGAAGGGCTTAAAGAAAAATGTAACAAGGTTAAAACTCAATGGTACTATGGGCGCTCCATCTATATAGATAGGGTGGAGGTCTGCCGCCCATATGGCTCAAGACATGCTTGGTCCATCCGGGTCAAGAATGAACAAGGGGAGTATGTTCAAGTGCCCCACCCTGAGTATTACATATAGGGACTGCCAGTATTTCATTTCAGGGGAGGAGATCCAGGAGCAGAGGAAAAAAAACTGTGTGGCCGGCTGGCTACCACAACTGACCAAGGAAACTTTAACTTAAAAGATATACTGCTGAATTCAAGTTGCAAGTATTTAAAGTTGAAAGTGGACCCCTTGGGCCATCGGGCCAGGGTCTTTTGGAAGTCAAGTGTTGCAGTTTCAGACCTTTTAGGGCCATCAGGTCTGGGTCTTCTGGAAAGTTGTTTTTTTTTGTGCTAGATCCCTTGGGCCAGGATCTTTTTTGGATTACAAATGGCTGTGTGGGACGTCATCCACAGTCTTAACAGATGAAGATATTGCTACAAAGTTCAAGTGTGTCCAGGAACTTTGGTGGGGGGGGGTGCCCAGCAGGACCCCTGTGATGTTTCCCTGACTCAACAGAGAGGCGTACCTAGGGTCTTCAGCGCCCTTGGCGAGGAGCTGTATCGGCACCCCCCCCCATGAAAAAGTAAAAGATGTAACTAAAAAACATGTATAAAAGGGAATTGAAAGTTTCTGAGGTGTCCCTTGTTGGCCCAGTGTAGAGCTCTCTAGTGGGAAAACATTGTGCCAGATGTGAATAACAAGAAAGAGAGGGGTGACAGAGAGAGTGGGGGGGGGGGGGGTTTGACAGAGAGAGAGAGGGGGGGTTGACAAAGAGAGATATCGAGGAGGGGGGTTTGACAGAGAGAGAGGGGGGGGTGACAGAGAGAGAGAGGGGGTTGCACAGAGAGAGGGGGGTGACAGAGAGAGAGGGGGGTGACAGAAAGAGAGGGGGGTGACAGAGAGAGATGGGGGTGACAGAGAGAAAGGGGGGTGACAGAGAAAGAGGGGGTGACAGAGAGAGAGGGGGGTGACAGAGAAAGAGGGTGACAGAGAGAGAGGGGGTGACAGAGAGAGAGGGGGGTGACAGAGAAAAAAGGGGGTGACAGAGAAAGAAGGGGGGTGACAGGGAAAGAGGGGGGTGACAGAGAGAGATGGAGGTGACAGAGAAAGAGGGGGTGACAGAGAGAGAGGGGGTGACAGAGAGAGAGAGAGAGAGAGAGAGAGAGAGGGTGACAGAGAGAGAGGGGGTGACAGAAAGAGAGGGGGGGACAGAGAGAGAGGGGGGATGACAGAGAAAGAGGGGGTTGACAGAGAGAAGGGGGGTGACAGAGAGAGGGGGTGACAGAGAGAATGGGGGTGACAGAGAAAGAGGGGGTGACAGAGAGAGAGAGGGGGTGACAGAGAAAGAGGGGGTGACAGAGAAAGAGGGGGAGTGACAGGGGGGTGACAGAGAGGGAGGTGGGTGACAGAGAGAGAGAGAGGGGGTGACAAAGAAAGAGAGGGGGTGACAGAGAAAAAGGGGGGGTGACAGAGAGAGCGGGGGTGACAGAGAAAGAGAGGGGGTGACAGAGAAAAAGGGGGGGTGACAGAGAGAGCGGGGGTGACAGAGAAAGAGGGGGTGACAGAGAGAGGGGGTGACAGAGAGAGAGGGGGGTGACAGAGAAAGAGGGGGGGGTGACAGAGAGAGAGGGGGTGACAGAGAAAGAGGGGGGTGACAGAGAGAAAGGGGGGTGACAGAGAGAGAGGGGGTGACAGAGAGAGAGGGGGGTGACAGAGAGAGAGGGGGTGACAGAAAAAGAGGGGGGTGACAGAGAGATGGGGGATGACAGAGAGAGAGGGGGTGACAGAGAAAGAGGGGGTTGACAGAGAAAGAGGGGATGACAGAGAAAGAAGGGGAGTGACGGAGGGGGGTGACAGAGAGGGAGGTGGGTGACAGAGAATGAGGGGGTGACAGAGAGAGAGAGAGGGGGGTGACAGAGAAAGAGGGGGGTGACAGAGAGAGAGGAGGGTGACAGAGAGAGAGGGGGTGACAGAGAGAGAGGTGGGTGACAGAGAAAGAGGGGGAGTGACAGAGAGGGGTGACAGAGAGGGAGGTGGGTGAAAGAGAATGAGGGGGTGACAGAGAGAGAGGGGGGGTGACAGAGAAAGAGGGGGGTGACAGAGAGAGAGGAGGGTGACAGAGAGAGAGGGGGTGACAGAGAGAGAGGTGGGTGACAGAGAAAGAGGGGGAGTGACAGAGAGGGAGGTGGGTGACAGAGAAAGAGGGGGTGACAGAGAAAGGGGGGTGACAGAGAGAGAGGAGGTGTGACAGAGAGAGAGGGGTGACAGAGAGAGGGGGAGTGACAGAGAAAGAGGGGTGACAGAGAAAAAGGGGCTGATAGAGAGAGGCGGGTGACAGAGAAAGGGGGGTGACAGAGAAAGAGGGGGTGACAGAGAAAGAGGGGGGTGACAGAGAGAGAGGGGGTGACAGAGAAAGAGGGGGTGACAGAGAAAGAGGGGGGGGTGACAGAGGAGGGTGACAGAGAAAGATGGGGTGACAGAGAGAGAGGGGTTGACAGAGAAAGAGGGGGGTTGACAGAGAGAGAGGGGGTGACAGAGAAAGAGGGGGAGTGACAGAGGGGGTGACAGAGAAAGGGGGGTTGACAGAGAAAGAGGGGGGTGACAGAGAAAGGGGGGGTGACAGAGAAAGAGGGGGGGTGACAGAGAGAGAGGTGGGTGACAGAGAAAGAGGGGGAGTGACAGAGGGGGGTGACAGAGAGAGGGGGATAACAGAGAAAGAGGGGGTGACAGAGAAAGGGGTGTGACAGAGAGAGAGGGGGTGACAGAGAGAGAGGGGGGTGACAGAGAGAGAGAGGGGTGACAGAGAAAGGGGGTGACAGAGAAAGAGGGGGGTGACAGAGAAGGGGGGGGTGACAGAGAAAGAGGGGGGTGACAGAGAAAGGGGGGTGACAGAGAAGGGGGTGTGACAGAGAAAGAGGGGGGTGACAGAGAGAGAGGTGGGTGACAGAGAAAGAGGGGGAGGGACAGAGGGGGGTGACAGAGAAAGATGGGGGTGACAGAGAAAGGGGGGGTGACAGAGATAGAGGGGGGTGACAGAGAAAGAGGGGAGTGACAGAGAGGGGGTGACAGAGAGAGAGGGGGTGACAGAGAAAGAGGGGGGTGACAGAGAGAGAGGGGGGTGACAGAGAGAGAGGGGGTGACAGAAAAAGAGGGGGGTGACAGAGAGATGGGGGATGACAGAGAGAGAGGGGGTGACAGAGAAAGAGGGGGTTGACAGAGAAAGAGGGGATGACAGAGAAAGAAGGGGAGTGACGGAGGGGGGTGACAGAGAGGGAGGTGGGTGACAGAGAATGAGGGGGTGACAGAGAGAGAGAGAGGGGGGTGACAGAGAAAGAGGGGGGTGACAGAGAGAGAGGGGGGTGACAGAGAGAGAGGGGGTGACAGAGAGAGAGGTGGGTGACAGAGAAAGAGGGGGAGTGACAGAGAGGGGTGACAGAGAGGGAGGTGGGTGAAAGAGAATGAGGGGGTGACAGAGAGAGAGGGGGGGGTGACAGAGTAAGAGGGGGGTGACAGAGAGAGAGGGGGGTGACAGAGAGAGAGGGGGGTGACAGAGAGAGAGGGGGTGACAGAGAGAGAGGTGGGTGACAGAGAAAGAGGGGGAGTGACAGAGAGGGAGGTGGGTGACAGAGAAAGGGGGGTGACAGAGAGAGAGGAGGAGTGACAGAGAGAGAGGGGTGACAGAGAGAGGGGGAGTGACAGAGAAAGAGGGGTGACAGAGAAAAAGGGGGTGATAGAGAGAGGCGGGTGACAGAGAAAGGGGGGTGACAGAGAAAGAGGGGGTGACAGAGAAAGAGGGGGGTGACAGAGAGAGAGGGGGTGACAGAGAAAGAGGGGATGACAGAGAAAGAGGGGGGGTGACAGAGGGGGGTGACAGAGAGGGGGGTGACAGAGAAAGATGGGGTGACAGAGAGAGAGGGGTTGACAGAGAAAGAGGGGGGTTGACAGAGAGAGAGAGGGGGTGACAGAGAAAGAGGGGGAGTGACAGAGGGGGTGACAGAGAAAGGGGGGTTGACAAAGAAAGAGGGGGGTGACAGAGAAAGGGGGGGGGTGACAGAGAAAGAGCGGGGGTGACAGAGAGAGAGGTGGGTGACAGAGAAAGAGGGGGAGTGACAGAGGAGGGTGACAGAGAGAGGGGGATAACAGAGAAAGAGGGGGTGACAGAGAAAGGGGTGTGACAGAGAGAGAGGGGGTGACAGAGAGAGAGGGGGTGACAGAGAAAGAGGGGGGTGACAGAGAAAGAGGGGGGTGACAGAGAAGGGGGTGACAGAGAGAGGGGGTGACAGAGAGAGAGAGGGGGGTGACAGAGAAAGGGGGTGACAGAGAAAGAGGGGGGTGACAGAGAAAGGGGGTGACAGAGAAGGGGGGGTGACAGAGAAAGAGGGGGTTGACAGAGAAAGGGGGGTGACAGAGAAGGGGGTGTGACAGAGAAAGAGGGGGGGGGTGACAGAGAGAGAGGTGGGTGACAGAGAAAGAGGGGGAGGGACAGAGGGGGTGACAGAGAAAGATGGGGGTGACAGAGAAAGGGGGGGTGACAGAGATAGAGGGGGGTGACAGAGAGAGGGGGGTGACAGAGAAAGAGGGGGGTGACAGAGAGGGGGGTGACAGAGAGAGAGGTGGGTGACAGAGAAAGGGGGGGTGACAGAGGAAAGGGGGGGTGACAAAGAAAGAGGGGGTGACAGAGAGGGGGGTGACAAAGGGAGAGGGGGTGACAGAGAAAGAGGGGGGTGACAGAGAAAAGGGGGGGTGACCGAGAGAGGGGCATGACTCGGCGTCCTTGCGGGAAGCAGAGTCCCAGAAGGTAGAGGATGACTGTCTCTCCTCCTGTCTGAGGAAGTGGATGTCTCGGGTGCTGCCTGGGAATCCAGAGAGTGCTGAGTTCCGCTGAGGAGGAACCTGTGTGCTGAGAACTAGGGATGATCGAACGGTTCGGGTCCACCATCGGTTCGGCCCGAACACTGGGTGTTCGAGGATCGGCCGAATTTAGAACTTTTTGCCCAAAAAGTTCGGAATTCGGCAACCAGAACCGCCCAAAATGCAATGCTTCAGGAAATGGGCTTTAAAAGCCCGTGATTGGACCAGAACCATTAGCAAAAGCCAATTGAGGGGGCAGGAGAATGCTAGGAATGTGATTGGAGTGACTAGGGGGTCCCTAGACCAATCATTAGTGAATACGCCCCCCCAGTATATAAGATCGCCCCCGCCATATTCCTAGCATTGTTATACTGGACATGGAAGAGAGTGGAAGCAGTTCTGTTAATTTTACTTGAAAAGTGTTATTTAGCTATTTATTAGTGTCAGGAAAGGGATATCTAGTGTAGTTAGAGTGCTCCTTTACACTTTAGTTAGCTTCAAAAATTTAGTTTCTGTAGGGAAAGTGTTAAGTGTCAGGGGACCGTAGTGTAGTGTAGGGTTAACTGGCAGTGACTGCTATGGCAGGGTGAAAAAACCCTTCCATAGCAGGGTGACCGCTATAGAGAAATGATAATTTCTCTGAATAGCTTCGGGACAGGCATATGGCTTCTCACCAGCCAAGCATTTTTTATGCTGCAGGGGCTGCCACTGCCAGTGCTTTTTTTAGGACATGTTTGATGTCAGACATGACATCTGAACATGTGTATAGGGGGTATATATAGACATATATGTCTGAATATATACCCCTAGACATATATAGGTGTGATAGTAGCTGAAATAAATGCTTGCGCTAATGAAATCATTTACAGTAATATATTTCTGCTACTATCACACCTATATATGTCTAGGGGTATATATTCAGACATATATATCTATATATACCCCCTATACACATGTTCAGATGTTTTGCCTGCCTCAAAAGAACCCAAAAAAATGCCAAAAAAATGCTAGCGTCAAAAAAAAAAATGCCCAGGTGTGTTTTTGCTGGAATTTTTTGGGGGGTTTTGGAGGCAGGCAAAACATCTGAACTTGTGTATAGTGGTGTATATACACACATCCATATATTTATATACACACCTAGACATATATAGGTGTGATAGTAGCAGAAATATATGCTTGCGCTAATGAAATCATTTACAGCAATATATTTCTGCTACTATCACACCTATATATGTCTAGGGGTATATATTCAGACATATATGTCTATATATACCCACTATACACAAGTTCAGATGTTTTGCCTGCCTCAAAAGAACCCAAAAAAATGCCAAAAAAAACGCTAGCGTTAAAAAAAAAAAAAAATGCCCAGGTGTGTTTTTGCTGGCATTTTTTGGGGGGTTTTGGAGGCAGGCAAAACATCTGAACTTGTGCACAGTACCACTATACACAAGTTCAGATGTTTTTCCTGACTGCAAAGATCCCAAAAAAATGCCTTCTATTAAACCGGCAAGGTGTTACAGGAGCGGAGCCAACCCCCTGTCAGAAAGTTTTCTAATACAAACAATCCTTTTTTTTATGGTTCTGAAACTTCACATGTACACTTTTTAGAAATATATGCTTGCGCTAATGAAATCATTTACAGTAATATATTTCTGCTACTATCACACCTATATATGTCTAGGTGTGTATATAAATATATGTATGTGTGTATATATACCATTTTTTTTTATTTTTTCAATAATTGGCTTTTTTATCAAAAATTACAATTTTTAAGAACTTTTTTTTGTGTGATTTTGTGTCTGGGGGGTCTAAAAGGTGTACCTGTGAAGTTTCAGCTCTGTAGCATGTCCAGAACCAGAAAAAAAGATCATATAGGTGTTAAAGTTAAAGGAGGGTCCCGACCCACATCCCTGTTCTACTGAAAAATTATCTTTTTTTTTCATGGTTCTGGACATGCTACAGAGCTGAAACTTCACATGCACACCTTTTAGACCCCCCAGATACTAAATCCAAAGTCAAAATAAAAAAAATCTCTCTTTTTAATTTTTTCAATAATTGGCTTTTTTTTATCAAAAATGACAATTTTTAAGAACTTTTTTTTGTGTGATTAATAGTTAATGGGGCATGACCCAGAACCCTAGGCACTTTTTAGGGGCATTTATTGGATTTTGGGGCTTCAAAATTGTGTTTTTTGATTACCGAAGTTCGGGTCCCATTGATTTCAATGGGGTTCTGAAATCCGGGCCGATCTTTCGGGAAGTTCGGATGTTCTGGCCAAACCGAACTTTTCAAAAGTTCGATCATCCTTACTGAGAACCAGCGGAGAGAGAGAGGGGTCCAGTCCCAGGAAAGACTACACAGGTCGTGAGTACTGAGGATTGCCCCTGGGGATCTGCCTAGCGTCAGTGGGGACCACTCCGGAGAAGGTTCTAGGATCCAAGTATCAGCTAGCTGTAAAGGGGGTACCTGGTCAGAGGACCCTGAAGTGATAGAGGGGGTATCTAGGTTGAGGACCCTGAAGTGTGAAAGGGGGTGCCTGCAGTTTGGGTCCTGAAGAGTTAGTGCACAGTGTGAGTGCATCAGTTGAGAGTTGCAGCCATACAGGAATCCACAGCAAGCTACCTCAAGCCAGTGCAAGGCTGGAGGGAGTAGTCAGTGACTTTGCAGTGCAAGCAGTGTCAGACGTTGAATGTTCCACAGTCCTGGATCTTCTGGACTTAAAGTCAAGGTTCCAGCACCAGTTTCAGAGCTTCAGTGTGTTTAAAGCATCAGTTCGCGCTGGCTAGCCTCGGCTGGCGTCAAGGCAGCGCTAACAGGCAATTTTCTAGAAAAAGTCACAAAGTTGTACCTAGTTGAGCCTAAGGAGTATCCCACTCATTCCCTTCTTCCATCCCCTAAAATACAATAAAACAACCAAACAAAGATGCCGGAGTTGTTGATGTCTCAGTTCTCACACCCAAGGTCGCAGCTCACATGGGCTGAAGAGGTAACCAATAACAATGGCAGACCCACATCAGGCTCAATGCCTGGAAAACCTGCTACACTGTCATTCTTGTATACTGCATACATTTTTCACTGTTGCAACATTCCTAAAGTAGAATTACAAGAGCTATACATTTCATTGTCACACAGATCAATATTTGGGCTTATTTAGAAGCAAATTATAGTCACCAGTACATCGCTCTACTAAAATTTATTTTACTTCCTGTCCTGACAGGAAACAGGAGGAAGCCTCCCTTATGGGGACACAGACAGCAATAGAAACCTGTCACTGTATCCTATCTTTCACTGTCTAGCTTGCAGCTTTCTGTTTGTAAAATTCTTTCCTACTTGCTGCAGTGGTTCTGCTAGATCTCTTATTCCATTCACATGTGCTACTGGCTTTTGTGTTGTTGCAACTTCCTAGTTTCTCTGAGCTCCTGGTTTGCCTTGTATTACTTGTATTCTTTGCCTGACTACCCGTGTACCAACCCTGGCTTCGTCTACCGTTTCGCTTGCCTGCCACCCACCCTGACCTTGGCTCTTTTCCAGATTCTCTTCTATCTCCTGCTGTCTGTATTCCTCACATGCGAGTGCTCTCCACATTGTCAGCCAGGCAGACCTGGGGGCCATGACCTGGTTCCAGTTTGCTGCCCCCTACCATCAAGGGCCCTTGTGAAGAAGCAGGCTGGGGCTTAGACTCAATGCCCTGGGGAACCCCAAGTTGGCTTTCCACATGGGCTCAGTACCAAAGAAACCTGACAGTTTTCTCATACTCATGAACTCCTCAGAAATACCACACCCCCACAGGAACAACTTCAGTGTTTGGAGCAGAAAGCTTACAGCATTCCGGTTCCGGCGCCCATGTGAGCGGCTGTGTGGGACATTGGCTCCGGGCTTACCAGCATAAAATATCCCTTCAGACTGGCACACCATCATCTCCGGCCTCCACAGAAGCGGACATGGCGGACCTTGCCCCTCCCTCTCCTGCAGCCCAGCAAGGTCAGTCACCTCCACCCATGCCAGATGCCCAGATAGCCTCCCTGGCCCAGGCAGTTGCTAGCCTGCTCTCTCCTACCATTACTGAGGCGGTAGATAAGGCGATAGCCCTGGGGATGGCTCAACTGCAGAGGGAACTGGGGGATCATTCTCATCGGCTGCAGGAGCTCGGACACAGACTTTCTGATGTGGAGGATGAGCTTCAGGGCTCATTCTCCATGGACCAGCAAGCCAGGCAGACCCAACGTTATTTGCTGGATAAACTGGATGATCTGGAGAATCGATCCAGGAGGAATAACCTCCGTATCATAGTCCTCCCTGAATCCTATGGACCACCACCCGGCTCCCCTTGGCCCTGGGGATCCATAACATGTGCATTGCTGAACAGGCTCACCGTCTGGGGGCCCCGTCGAATGATAGGAAGACCCCCCGCCCTGTCATAGTGAGATATTTAAACTACATGGATCGGCAAAACATCCTCAAGTCGTTTAGGAACTCTAAATAGTTCCAAGTTGATGGCCACAAGTTGTTGGTCTTTGCAGACTACTCGCAGGAGGTTACAAAGTGTAGAAAAACATTTCAACCATTATGCCAAGCTCTATACTGCAAGTCCATTAAATTCACCTTGGCTTACCCTGCTACCCAACGTTTGACCGACTTATCGGGGGAACAAAAATCTTTTACGCATCCTGAGGAAGCCACGCATTTTCTCGACCGCCACTTCAATATCCAAGTGGACCTTCCAGCGTCGCCATCTCCCCAGCATCTACAGGGGGGGAGAGAACAGCAGAGTCCAAGGAAGGATCCGGCGAAAAAGCAACGCACCAGTGGATCATCATCACGCCGCCGGAATCGTTGAGTGCTCTGGTGCATCTACTGGTGCGGGCCACTCTTCCTCCAGGAGAAGCTTTCTGTCCTGGTGACGACTCCTTTATGAGTCACATATCCTTTTGCAATTTTTCCGTACGAGATACTATTCTATTTGCTCCTGTTGCCACAGGAAATCTACAGCTACACACCGGCTCTGCCGGCTTGGCCATTCCTTGCAACCTAACTGAGGACATATGCCTCTATTAAGATTTCATTGCAGATGTTACTTGTGATTTTATTTCTTGTTTTCTGGTTTTGTTATATCCCTATGGTCGCTGCCTGATGTTTATCTCTCTCTGGATCGCACAGCCTTTCGGTTATCTGGGTCACGGTTTTTATCCGTGGCTACCATGGTCGGTGATCCCCTCTGCCACGCGATGTCGGCATTAACTGAGTACTGATCATCCATACTGGACGCTGATCATAGAGATCCCGGTAACGCTGGCCACCCACATGTCTTTTTACATGAGGAAAAAAGTGAAGTCTCCATGCTATTTGTGTTACCCATCCTTTTTACCCTCCCTGGCCCCTGTTGGGCCAACCTTTATACAGCCACCCCCCACGTGTATGCTAGATACGGTATACCCTGTTTTCTGCTCATCATATATTTAGTCTCTATTGTTACCCTATGAATGGCACCGTCTCGCTCCCCTCGCTGCTCTAAACTACCTCACGGCTCAATCTTACCCGTATGATCCCCCATGACTATTGTTTCGTGGAATGTTAAGGGTCTCAGGTCACCACACAAATGAATGGCAGTCCTCAGGCACCTGAAACGTCTGAGGGCGGATATTGCTATATTACAGGAATCGCATCTGGAGGAGAAAGACTTTCATAGAATGCGAAAACTCTGGGTGGGACAGGTCTATGGTTCACCAGCGGTGAAGGGCAAATCAGGGGTGCTGATTTTAGTACATAAAAACTATCAGGCTGCAGTCCACACCACACATTTTGACAAGGAGGGCCGCATTGCCATCCTGCATTTCACAAACATGCACCAGGATTAAGTGGTGGCTGGAGTATACGCCCCTACCACTCCCTATGCGCCATTTTTCCAGGCACTATCTCACAAATTGGCACCTTTCTTACATCTACCTTTGCTAGTAGCAGGCAACTTTAATCAGCTTATGCATCCTTCAGAAGACAGGTCACGGGACACAGGAAATACGCTCTCGAAGTGCTCATATCACTCCCCCTTATTGCTCCACATGGTGGAGAGCTTGCACCTCACTGACACTTGGCGCTTGTCCAATCCAACTGGCAGAGAGTTTACTTTTTTCTCCCATCCCCATCACACGCTCACGAGGATAGACTACGCTTTCACAAACGATAAAATGCTCCCTTACACCAGCTCCCCAAAAATCCATGATATAGCCATATCGGATCACACCCCCATCTCCATAGACGTTACTATCTACGCTCATGTCCCGTCCTTTAAGAATTGGAGGTTCCCCTCTTATCTGGCCAAAGACCCTGGGGTCACAAATCTCATCAGAGACGTTTGGTCTGACTTCCTAACTAACAACACCTCCCCCTCCGTTTCCCCAACGCTTTTATGGGAAACAGGCAAAGCAGTCCTCAGAGGACGCATCATATCATACGCGTCAGCTTATAAAAAGAAAGTGGCCAAGGCCTACTTGGAAGCCAATGCCTCTCTGAGAAAAGCTCAGGCCGAATTAAACCACACCAACTCCCCACCCCACAGGGAAACTTGGCGCAGGGCAAAGGCAGACTTTGATGCTTGGGCAGAGAATAGGGAACGCCTCTACAAGTCTCATCTGGACTGGAAATATCACTCCTTTGGGAACAAACCTGGGAAAATGCTGGCGTCACTATGCCGCGGCCCCTTTGTACCCACCCATGTTTCTTCCCTCAGGGACACCAATGGCCGGCTTGTAGAGTCCCCTTCCGAAATTAACACTGTCTTTGCGGACTTCTATACGTCCTTATATGGGCCCGAACCCTGTGATGCCGCTGCGGATCTTGGATCTTGTCCGTGGATCTTCCTAAAATATCTCTTGCCCAATTGGAACTTTTAAATGCCCCCATTTCTTTGGAGGTGGTGCGGAAAACTATCCAAGGCTTGTCGTCAGGGAAATCGCCCGGCCCTGACGGCTATATTCCCCCGGAATTTTATAAACTAGCCATAGAACAAATAGCACCCACTATGCAACAAGTCTTCAATCATATCATGTCGGGTCACGCCTATATGTCTACTGGCTATCAGGCACATATCAAATTGATTTACAAAAAAGGAAAGGACCCAAAAGATCCAGGTTCATATAGGCCCATCTCATTGTTAAATGTAGACTCAAAGTTACTCTCCAAAATTATAGCAGACAGACTGGCATCTCTACTACCTACACTTATTCACCTGGCCCTATCAGGATTTACTAAAGGCCGATCAGCCGCCGCCAACATTCGAAAGGTGTTGACGGCCCTAGAGGTCTCCAAAACCAACCCGGACAACCAGGCAGCTATTATCACCCTGGACGCCGAAAAGGCGTTTGATAATGTAAATATTCAATGGTTGGACAAAGTGTTGGTACATTTCGGTTTCTCTGGCCATTTTCTACACACGATTAGGACTATGTACGCATCCCCCGAAGCGCAGGTGGTAATAGCAGGACATATCTCGAAGTCTTTCAAATTATTCAAGGGCACCAGACAGGGATGCCCTTTGTCTCCCCTGCTGTTCAACCTGGCCCTGGAACCTTTGTCGAGATTCATGCTGAACCATCCTGAGCTTCGGGGCATCTAGGTGGGCCAAGAGGAACTCCGCACAGCTCTGTTCGCGGATAATGTCTTGATATTTACAGCTGATCCCGGACATGACCTACCAATTATACGGCAAATATTTGCGGATTACAGACTGTCCTCGGGCTTACGCATTAATTTCACCAAAAGCGAAGTTCTTCCGCTTAATACCATACACACTCCACAGTGGGCATCCTCCTCCACCCTTCGCATTAACACTAGCCACATCACCTATCTGGGCATTAAAATAGGCCGCTTCCCATCTTCCCTATACCGTCTCAACTTCACGCCGGTCATTGATAAGATGATCGCGGAATTGAAAACCTGGGCGGATCTGCCTTTGTCGTTTATGGGCAGATGTCATCTGTATAAAATGGCCACTTTCCCTAAACTCCTGTATCCCCTACAAACCCTACCGCTTCTCCTGAAACATGCTGATATCATTAGACTGCACAAGGCCGTTTCGTCTTTCCTATGGAAGGGGAAACGCTCTAGAATATCATTGGCCAAACTACATTTATCTAAACGGGAAGGGGGCGTAGATCTTCCAAACACTTGCATGTATAATGTAGTTTGCCTCGTGAGGAATTGTATGGACTGGTTGAGCCGTGAATCTAGATATACGAATTATGCTTTAGAAACGCAATTGGCCGCTCCTTGGAACCTGGCGGCACTGCTGCACTGTGGGACTGCTGACCTCCCGGTGTCCTTGCGCAATAACCTCCTGCTCAGGGATACTGTGATGGTGTGGAGGAAACTATGGATACGTTTCAAGTTGCCTCAGCGTCTCTCCAGATACCTACCTATTTGCGCTCACCCCATGTTCCCGCAGGCTCAGCAGTGCTCCGCTTATGGGGAATGGTCAAAACGAGGTATTACAAACTTTGCTCAGTTATTTGACATGCATACTGGTACACCTCTCCCCTTTGCCACTTTCTCTGCTCAATTTAACCTCCCAACGGGACATTAGCTATACTATCGACAATGTATCAGCTTCGTGGACTCTATTTGCCACACACCTCGAAACCGATTTACTACCTCCCTTCTGGACACGTGGCTCCTACATGGCAAACATAAGATTTCGCATCTTTACAAGCCTTTACATGCTGAACTCTCTCAAAGCATATTAAATCAGGTAGCGAAACCTTAGAATGTTCTACTCCACGATGAGACTGCACATCACCGCATCCTATCAGGCTACCTGACCACTCGTCGTTTCATCACAAACAAATTTTGGAGGGAGCAACAATTCAAAATCTTGCACCGGGCATATTTTCCACATATCCGATGGTCCTCAGATATCTCCCACCATTCCTGTACGCTATGCAATTGCCGATTTCCATCTTTACTTCATAAATTTTGGATGTGTCCCCCAATATCCTCTTTCTGGGACAGAGTTCTGAGGTATGTGACAAGATGCACTGGACTGCTGCTACCGAAGGATATATACCTTTTACTGTTTGGTGATCCCTCCTTACCAAATCTGAATTTTCCCAGGCACTCTCGGAGTCTTTTGCTCACCTACAAGCCCTGGTTAATCTCTTGTCTCATGATAGCCCGCAGGCTAATCCTCAAGCACTGGATGGATACTTCTCCCCCCACACTCAAGGAACTACATCACGACTTATCCACACTCCAAGATCGGGAACTTGTAGGCCTGCAGGACACCTCCTCCACTTGCAATATCCGTTTTGCCAGAAAATGGTCTGCCCTTCCCCCCAGGGAAGGGAATTCACTCACCTGACCTGACCTAGTCTCTCACCAATGTGTATACTTGGTACTTCTAAACCCTTTTTCTGTATGCTGGTGCCACTTCTCCCCTACACCTTATTTTTGTACACCCATTCAGGAGACAAGCGCCACCAATGCACGTCGAGAGTTCAGTGAAGGGGATGTGTTGTTTTTTTTTTTTTGTTTTCCTGTTTCCAGATATACCTTGCTGATCTCTAGGTTGTAAGGGGCAGTTTGAGACGGTGCCCAATGCTGCTGTTAATGTTAAGGTTCACGCTGATGCATATCTATACTCCACACAAGAGCTTCTCTGGTGGGCACATGGCCCCCCATAGCAAGCTCCCTTTGCCATTCTGCACATCTATCTAACTACTCCTACTCCCCTCCTCTCCTCCCTTCCCTCCCCTCTTCCCCCCCCACCCCGTAATTTCATAAAATGGTACATTTCGTGTTGTTATCTCTTGTCTCCAGAGGTTACCGCTTACTTTTGGAGTTCCTCGCACAAATGAGTATGCTCTCGTTTTTATGACCACTTGCCTTAAACTTTGTACCTTTATTGTATATTTATTACATGGTTGTACTATATGTTTGTTGAACAGAGTTTGAACTTCAATAAAATGTTATATAAAAAAGAAAGCTCACATCCAGCAGACCTATCAAGTGCAGGTCATGCGATGTTTACAGGATGTTTACAGATGTTTACAGGAATTTTCATCTTGTTTGGACCAGTTAAAAGTTGCGACCAATTCTCCTTGGTGCTGCTCCCATTGTTCCTCCTGTAATGGACAGTTCCTCAAAACTCCAGCTGCCTCCTCCGCCTAACTTTAAGTGTTAAATTAATTATAAACTAATGGCTCACCATTTCCATACTGACCACTCCAAGGTGGCATTCATCATATCATTTTCTGCTGGTGATGCTCTGTCCTGGGAGCGGGAGTGTCAATATGCTACAATTTTCCATTCTACCGCTTCTTGGAAGCCTTCACTAAGACCTTTGGTGTGCCAGACAGGGCTTTATCTGCTGCTGGAGAACTTATTCAGCTTCATCAAGGAAGCATGACTGCTGGCCAATACATTGTTCAGTTTTATAACTTGGCTTTGGAACTGGCATGGAATAATGAGACCCTTACCGCAACATTTTGGCAGGGCTTAGCAAATGGTATTAAGGACAAGCTAGCTGGCAGAACCATATCCTCCTCCCTAGACGACTTTGACTCTGTTCTATCAGGAGATGGATTAGGGACTGTGAAAGAAGCGGAAGAACAAAAAAGACAGCATCAAACAGCATTTTTACACAATGCAGAGGATTAACCCCTTAGGTTCCATAGTGAATACAACAAGCATGATTTACTGCATATACAGTCTGATTTTAGTGTTGTGGGTACCATTGCTCTCAGAACTTTTTGATAGGCTTCCTGATTCTTGAATATTCACTAAGTTAGACCTCTGTGGAGCATACAATTTGATTAGGATCCTGAGAGGGTGATGAGTGATAGAGGAGTTCAATTTACAGCTCGCTTCTGGAGGGCTCTGACCACATCCTTGGGGACCAAGTTGGAATTCTACTCAACTTTTTACCCACAGTCTCAGAGGCAAACTGAAAGGGTCAACCAGACTGTTGAACAGTATCATCCTGCCTTCATTTCTGCCATCAGCCCTTCTACCCTGGGTAGAGTTTGCCCTCCAAAACCATGCTAATGCCAGCACTGTGTATGGTGCATGGTCATCATACTTCAGTAGCGTTTTCCGTTCCCATCTCTCCTGCAGTACCAGTAGCTGCAGAGTCTCAACAGTCCTTTAATTCCATCTGGGTTGATGCTTCCAAGAACTTACATTTTGCAGCTTCTAGGTACAAAGTAGCTGCATATCATTATCTACGTGCCGATCCCAAATTTCATCCTGGTGACAAAGTTTGACTTTCTACTGAGAATATTTTGTCTCAGAGTACCCTCAATTAAATGTGCT
The DNA here is from genome assembly GCF_965119305.1 of Pelophylax lessonae. Taxonomy (NCBI): domain Eukaryota; kingdom Metazoa; phylum Chordata; class Amphibia; order Anura; family Ranidae; genus Pelophylax; species Pelophylax lessonae. The sequence continues at coordinate 609,577,052 of NC_138769.1, forward strand.
GCTTGTTTCATTGGTCCCTTTACAGCCCTCTGTCAAGGTAATCCAGTCCCTTTCAAGCTCAATCTCCCTTCACATTGAAGGATTCCTAATGCCTTCCATGTTTTACTCCTTCACTGTTACTCCACCCTACATCAGCAGTAGGTTTACTCATCCTCCATATCATCCTGCTCCAATGGTAAGTACTATGGATCAAAGATGTTGGATTCCTCCTATACCCTGTTTCCCTGAAAATAAGCCCTACCCCGAAAATAAGACCTAGCTTTAATTTTGGGGATGGCTGCAATATAAGCCCTACCCCGAAAATAAGCCCTAGTTAAAGTCGTTGTAAAAACATGCAATCCATTTTGTAAAAAGATTATATAATATGCAGTTTGTCTCCTTTTGTAACTTTATTGTGGAATATACCTTATTTACAGTGCCGCTGGGTGCTCACATGAACTGCTGTAGATCTTCTGCTCTCCTCCCGGTTGACGTCAGTGGCCCCTTACTCTGCAGTGCTCAAAGCTGGGAAGAAGAGTTCCGGTGGGTCGTGTGAGCGAACGGTGCTGTAAATAGGGTATTTTCCACTATAAAAATACAAAAGGAGACACACTGCACATTCTATAATCTAAACTGATTTCGACCAAGGTTTATTTTTGGCATTACAGAATGTTCTAATGCTGACAGGGAAGACAGGGGACACAGGACATTTTATTGTTTTATTCCAGGTTTTTTAGAACAAAGAGAGGGGTAAATGACACAGTACACTGTGCTGTCTATCATGCCCTAAAGCAGGGGTCTTCAAACTATGGCCCTCCATTTGTTCAGGAACTACAATTCCCATCATGCCTAGTCATGTCTGTGAATGTTCGAGTTTTATAAAGCCTCATGGGATGTGTAGTTCAGCAACAGCTGGAGGGCCGTAGTTTGAAGATCCCTGCCCTAAAGGATCAGGATTTTTTTTTTGTTAGGGTTTCAACCACTTTATGAGCGTCATGATGATATGACTGTTTTTGAATAAATGTAAATTATTGTACGTACCGTAAATAAATAAGACATCCCCTGAAAATAAGCCCTAGTGTGTTTTTTGTAGCCAAAATTAATATAAGACCCGGTCTTATTTTTGGGGAAACACGGTAGATGTTTCTACTCCCTGTTTGGTGCAATCTTTTTATCTGAAGTTTTCTCTGAAGTGTGGCGCTAAACAGGTGGGAAGGAATCATAAGAGCGAGGCCCTGTCACAGTATAGCCTGTTTTCTGTTTGTGAAATTCTTACCTCCTTGCTGCAGTGGTTCTGCTAGATCTGAGATTCTATTAATTTGTGCTGCTGGCTTCTGTGTTCACCTATGGGCGTCGCCTGCTCTGCTGTGGGTTTGTATCCCTTTCCCTTCTATCACTTCCTGGCCCACTTCCCAGTCTGCTACCCTATATTTATAGACATGGTTAGTGCAGCCCAGATAGATGAGATCCCGGTATGCCTTGTATTACTTGTATTTTGTACCTGACCACCTAAGTACGGAACCCCGGCGTCATCTACCATTTTTGCTTGCCTGCTGCCCGCCCTGACTTAGACTTGTTTTCTGAAACCTCTTCTGGCTTTGGCGGTCTGTACTCCGCACACACAAGTGGTCCCTGCATTCTCAGCCAGGCATACCTGGAGGCTGCAACCTGGTTCCAGTTTGCTGTAAGTCCATCCTCATCATCAGGGGCCCCGGTGAAGAAGCAGGCTGGGGCTTAGAGTCTGCACCCTGGGGAACCCTGAGCTGGCTTTCTATAAGAGTTTGCTAGCATAGAAATCTGAAACCCTCATTACTCCATTCAGAACTTCAAAATAAAGTTTTCAATACAGAATTTTGTTTTTTGAAATGGTGCTATTTATATTATTGTCTGAAAAGAATGAATGATAACTGAGTTGCTTTACATTTTTTTATTTGTTTTATTTTGTAAGCAGCAGTACAGTCACAGTAAGACCATACGTCTGCTTTATAAATAGACTCCAAATCATTTAAAGTGGAACTAAAGACAATTTTCTTTTCATTTTGGATAGAGTAAGAGAGGGTTGTAACCAATGAAAGTTTTTTTTTTTTTTTTTTGCAACCTGTGTCCTAGCATTCCCTTTACTTCCTGTCCCATGACCAAAACAGGAAGTGAGAAAAAATCCTTCTAAAATGAGGGAATCCCTCTTTGTCATCAGAGTCACCAAAACTAGAGTCCCCATTGGAAGATTCCCCCTGTATTCCTGTTTTGGAGACAACCCAAAATCTGGGATGAATGAGAGATAAATACAGTAGGAGATAGTCAGTTCAGTTTAAAAGCCTATTTATTTGAATACAAAAGGCAGAAATGTGATCTGTGCCTAGAGGTGAACCTCACTGGCTCATGTACATGGCCAATAAAGTGCACCTATGGGAATCAATAGTAAATAAATGGATTTCCATCCCTAGAAGCCTGGTCAGTATTTTCATAATAGATTGCTGTGAGAGTTAGTGGTCCTGAGGCACACTTGAAGAATGTGGAGAATATGTATGTAGGTGTACGCTATGCTAGGTGTAACATCATTCACTATCTACTGCTCACATAGGGGACAAGTTGCCTTGCACGGGGGAAGGGGGGGCCATGGATCCCCTGTTAGAGCAGGCCAGGGTCCCCATAGATCCCCCTTTAGAGCATGGGCCCCCATAGATCCCCCTTTAGAGCAGGCCATGGTCCCCATAAACCCATCCTCTAAAGGTGTATATATGGGGACCCTGCTCTAAAGGGGAATCTTTGAGGACCATGCTTTAAAGGGGGATCTTTGGCATAGATCCCCCTTTAGAGCAGGGTCCCCATAGACCCCCCTTTAGAGCAGGGTTCCCATAGATCCCCTTTAGAGCAGGATTCCCATAGATCCCCTTTAGAGCAGGCCAGGATCCCCATAGATCCCCTTTAGAGCAGGGTCCCCATAGATCCCCCTTTAGAGCAGGGTCCCCCAAAGATCTCCCTTTAGAGCAGGTCAGTGTCTCCATAGATCCCCCTTTAGATCCCCCTATGGGGATCCTTCTCTACAGGGGTATCTATGGGGATGCTTCTCTAAAGAGAGATATATGGGGACACTGCTCTAAAGGGGGATCTATCTATGGGGACCCTTGCCTGCTCTAAAGGGGGATCAAGGGGGACCCTGCTCTAAAGGGGGATCTATGGCATAGATCCCCCTTTAGAGTCAGGTCCCCCTAGATCCCCCTTTAAAGCAGGCCAGGACCCCCCATAGATCCCCTTTAGAGCAGGTCCCCCCATAGATCCACCTTTAGAGCAGGCCAGGGGCCCTATAGATCTCCATTATGATAAGGGTGTCCCAGATTTCCCTTCACTTCCTGTCCCATGACCATAACAGGAAGTGACAGAAAACCCTTCTAAAGTGAGGGAATGCCCGCTTGTCATCAGAGTCACCAAAACTAGAGTCCCTCTTGGAGGATTCCCCCTGTATTCCTGTTTTGGAAACAACCCAAAATCTGGGATTTTCTTTTACTTTCGTTAATAATGGTAAACAGGACAAATAGGGCTGGTGAATCTCCCCAACAGGAGCACAGACAGCAATAAAACCTGACAGGTTTTCTAATCCTTCTTCACTAATCCTTCTTCCTATCCAAAACTAAAAAAAAATTGCATTTAGTTATACTTTAAGATTGAGTTTTCTTGCTTGAAAGATAAGTTCACTTTCGGAACATGTTACATGTTTCACCCCTATTTAGGGTGGAATATGTAACATGTTCCAGCTCCTACTATCTCAGCCCCTGGTCCCCTTTCCCTGTGACAGCGGGCAGCTGTTCTCCCCGAAAAGAGTGTGGCTGTACAGGGCTTCGCCCACACAGCCGCATCATTCATTCACAGTTTCCTATGAATGAACAAACTCCAAGTACTATCTTCCACCATGGAAGACGGAATTGTAGTTTCAATGGGTGATCTATTGAACGCGGGTGCAATGCTTTCCAGGCTCCTGCTGAAAAAAAATGAAATAATTCACATTTTTTGTTCTGCAAAAATAGGTGCATTTATTATTTTTTCCATAAAAGTAAACTTAGCCCTTACTGTCCGATGTTAATTGGGTAATTACTATTGAGTAATTTCAGTGTCTGCTTGTGCTCCGCACAGTACTTTCAAACTGAAAGCTCTGCCAATATGTGACACTGACCTCTCATAGCAACATATTATGTTTTCCTTTGTTTTCCTCACTGAGTCATCAAACAACCAGGCTGGAAACTGCAGAATAGTATAATGACCTAGCATGAAATCACAGTCCAACATTTGCCCCAGCAGCATAGTAGAATGATATATTGATCAGCTACTTTTTTTGAGTAATTCACATTACAATTGTAGCAGCAACCTGGCACTGAGAGCTCTTTCAGAAAGTATTGTGTTTTTCTCAGTGACTTAGGCCTGGTTCACTCCTATGCAGGTTGCAGTTAATGCATATTCCAGGTGCATTTGGATTTTTCAATACACATTTTTGATCCATTGAAGTCTATGAAACCAAAAACACAACCTGCTGGTCCCTGGCCCTTTCCATAAAATGCATAGATGTGAACGTGACCCATAGGAAACCATGTTCAGTGGACTGGAGTGTGTTTCTGCATAACGATCTGACTATGGCCAGCTTTTGTTTATTTTTTCTTACAGCCCATTGATTGAACAAAAAAAAAAAACAATCATGTATGGCCAGCTTTACTTCTTGTAAACCTTTTCAATGCATTATAGCTGGTTCACACTGGTCCGACACGTGCTCCAAATTCTAGATCACAAGTCGCATGACATGTCAAAACCAATGGTGTTCCCTATGAGAGCCATCTTAACTGGTCCGACCTGTGTCGGTCCAACTTTGAAAATGACCCCCCCCCCCCCCCCAAGACCAGACCCTTTGATCTGGTATTGAGGGGAAACCCCAGACAAATTTTTATTTTTTTTTTAAAAACAGCATGGGCCCCCCCCCCCCCAAAATTCATACCAGACCCTTATCCGAGCATGCAGCCTGGCAGGTCAGGAGACGCGGGGGACAAGCAAGCACCCCCCTTCTGGACCATACCAGACTCCTCCTGTACAACTCATGTAATAGCAGCAATTTTTAAGGCCAGTGTGCATGGAGCCTCAAAAAAAAAAAAAAAAATGATTTAGAAATATTCACATTGTTAAAGATGAACTCCAAGAATGATCTGTTTTGCGTACTTACATTGGTCCAACTTGACAATATAAGTATACATACCTCACAACTGATAAGGAAGCTGAAAATTCTCAGAGTTCAGCCTTAATAAAGCATAAATAAAAGCAAACAATAACATAAAAAAAAACTATTGCTCACTCTAGAGTTGGTTAAAAACTGCTCAATAAAAAAAATAAAATGAAAAAAAAAAACGAACACATTTCTTCATTCACACAACCAATTGGATGCGGGAATCCCCCTGCCAGAACATTGTTTGCTGACACTGTCAATATACATTGATCAAAGTTGCAGACAACTGGCTGCAAGCCACCGATTGAAGGTTTTCCAGTAGGTCCATTCGCCAGAAGCCAATCTTCTAATGATCAGCTTCTATTGAACAGGGAGAGGGCTACACACAGATCAAGATTCTGTCTACAATGTTACAAACTCCAAACTGAGTCCTACAAAGCAAAGGTCAGCTGTTTCCTCCTATCTATTGATCTAACTTCTTTCAACATACCTTTTTTAGATGGACAAACAAGAAACTCCTCAAAATCTGACCAAACCTGCAATATAAACATAAAAGCCATTCCTGCCAATTACTCCTCCACTATACAAATGGGTATACAGTATAAGAACAATAGGTTCTACACTAAACCTTTACAACAAGGTTAGCCTTCTATTGTTCACATTTGAATCCAATCCTTGGATTTAATCACACCTGTTTGTGCAGTATATAGTATCACATCTCTGTGATAGACAGGCTAGTTAGCCACAGATCAAAATCAATGGCCAAAGACCTTAGAAGTTGGATAAATCTATCTTTAAGAGGTTTTATTTTGTTTTTTATGCTTACAGCTTTCCTCTGCCCCTTGTATATTAAAGGAATGTTTTCTTTTCTACTAATCTTCATCCTAGCTTTGAAATCCTTCCTACGATTACTATTAGCACTTATGCATCATCCAGGAGCTGAAGGACATCAGAGTAATTAGAAGATATCCAGGGGTCCCCTTTCTCCAGATGCCGTGCTTACACACTCTTTTCTCCAGACCATGTGGACAGCGCTATGCTCTCGATCACAATGCCTGGGCAAGAGCTAGATATGTCCTCCTCATTGCACGCAACTAAACATCCCTGTAGTCCTAACAGCTATAAAGGATATACCAGGGCGTAACTACAGGGGTTGCAATTGCAACCGGGCCCCATGCGGCTCCCCTGTACACCTGGATAAGAGGGGCGGCGGGGGCAGCATGTAGAGAAATCACTGTACTTCTTTTTCTTCCTGTAGCTGCAGGAGGAAAATGGAGGAGATTGGTTCCTCTGTATGCTGCCCCCGCCACTCCTCCTATCCAGTTCACTTGTGTCCTGCTGTCTCTGGGCCCCTGTGTGCTCCCCCGGTCCCCCCCTACTGTGCTGCCCCCCCCCCCCCCCCATGCTCCCTTCCCTCTCCTGCCGGCTGCTGCAGGGGATGTGTCACAAAAGAGAACCAGGAAAGGGTCGGTAAATATGTAATTTACCAGCTCCTTCCTTTTCTGAATGGACAGAGTCATAGTCAGTGACATTGTAAAAAAAATAAAATAAAATGATAAAAAATAATACAATTAAAATACCAAAAAATAAAAACTACTGACACCAGTGGGTGAACTTCCAGGATGGCAAAGGTCCCACTTGCGACCAGGCCCTGGCATTCCACCACCGTTGGGAGGCCCCAAGATGGCAGGAAGGGGGCCCACTGCGGAATTTGTGAAAGGGTCCCACTGTGGGACCGTAATAAAGGGCCCCGCAATGAGAGTAAAGGGCCCCAGGATCAATGGGAAGAGGCCCAGGCTTAAAGGGAAGGGCCTCGCCCAGGGGTCCGGGGGGCCCTACATGCTTTCTTGCAACGGGGCCCTGAAGGTTCTAGTTACGCCTCTGGGATATACAGAATGACAACTCTGTAAAGATTTCACTGCAGAGCATTTAGCGTTGCCACTTAGAAAGAATAAGTCTAGACAACTGCCAGGATCACAAGGGTAGAATAACAGATTATAGAAATTATACAGTTATATTTATTCAATGTTGATCTCTTAGTTTGATGATTTTTGCATTCTGCGTAGTTTTACATTCCTGTAATTCAATTTTAAACATGGAGGCACAATATGACCATACTAGGGTCTTTTTCTGCATATTACTTAATTTGGGGGGGAGGGTAATAATACTTAGACAAGGATTTCATATACAACTGATCACTATTTTCCAGTCACACCTGATGTCTTTGAGTGGGTCTAAAATCGTTTCATGCGGACTTCACTATGTGAACATTTATTTTCTTTGAGCTGCCCAGAGAAATATACATTAGGCTCCTTTCACACACAGTCCGTTTTTCTCAGCGGGGGATCGAGCTGCCGATCCCCCGCTGAGCAGGAGGATGACAGCTGTGTCTCCGCGCTGTGTGCGGAGACACAGCTGTCAGTTCCCCATGTATCTCTATGGGGGAAATCGGATGGGAACGGACCGTTTGTCCGTTCTCATCCGATGCCGTCCGATCCGATCCGCTGGACGGATGGAAAATAGGGTTTCCATCCGTCCAGATTTGACGGATCGGGTAGGATGTCAGTGGACATGTCTCCGCTGACATCCGATGCCCCATAGGAATGCATGGGGGGACTGTTCAGATCCGCCAAAAAAACGGACAGGCGGATCTGAACGGTCCGCCTGTGTGAAAGGGGCCTAAAGGGTCCTAGCGTCAAAGTGCTTACTTGGAGGAGATTTCCTGTGGATTTGTATCAAAAGTCCATTTGACCCTCATTGAGGGTCCATCGCTTCTGGTGAGTAGGGTCCCAGAAGGGGATTGAGACACCTTGCACCGATTGCGGTTTGGAGCACCCCAGCACTTTTGGTTTCAGCACTTCAAGCACTTTCTACTATATTTATTGCACTTTATATTGGACTATTTTTAACATTATTACACTTCTATAGATATTGCACCAATCATTGAATTTATCCAAGCACTAGTGCACTTTCTCATCAATTATATATTTATATATATTTTTTCCTAACACTGATATTTATACCTGAGGGTTTTATTATTGGTGATTTTGCAAGCGCTGTCTTTTTGTTATTAAGTTTTTTATCTGAGATTTACTTGGTGAACAGCAGCTGCATTATATATATTTTAGGGAATTTCTACATTTATATTATTAATTATTCACTCTATTATTTAGCGCAGGTTTTAATTATTTCGATTAAATTGTTAAACATAGTTGCAATCGAAAGGTATTGCATGAATGCTCCCAATTTAGACATGGCCACTGTAGCCCATGTGAGATGTGGAAGCGGGTAAGACGCTCAAACTCTTTGACTTTCTAATGAGTAAATGAGAAAGATCCATTATACATTTCATTCTGTGGAATGGATTATAGAATCCAAGCAAAACACACATAAATATTTGCACCACAAACCAATTTATTTGTGTGCAAACACAGCCATTATTGTAAAGCTAGACAAGCCTCATACAATAGGTGAGTAGGGTCTGCCTTTTATGTAGCCAGTTAACTGCACAGGGTGTTAGCCTCACCAAACACAAACCCTGCAGAGAAGGAAATCATATGAGCTGTCAGGGTAAAGTCACACATCTAGGTGTGGCAGAATGGAAGGGTGTGAACAACTACTTCAAGTTCCTGTCCCATTAACCTTTATCTGTGTGGTGTGCTGAACCGCAGCTTGTGCCAAATGAGTTCTAGATATGTGCTCATTATGATCATGTTTCCTGAAAATCAATATTCTACATAAACGCATTTCCTCCTTATTCTGTATGCCCATTGAATAATAATGTCAATTTACAGCAATACAAAGTTCCATCATAATTTTACAGAAAGTATGCAGGCATCCGGGATAAAGCTGTCCACACAGACCGTCCTCTGCACCACCGTCATCCCTACTACACTACGCTCCATGAGCGCTTCAAGCCTCGCTTTTAGATGGCTCTACTGCAGGGTAGTCTTCCCGGTAATGACTGCAGACTAACGTCGGTGTGGAGGATGGTCTCTGTGGACAGCTTTACCCCAGATGCCTGCATACTTAGATGTGCCTTTTTAACCGCTTGCCATAGTTTTACAGCGGGAGGTCGACTCTGTCCCGCGAAACGACGTACCTGTATGTCCCTTCACGGGACTTCCAGTGGGGGTGCACATGCTGATTGGCCACAGGGGGAGCCAATCAGCGGGTTCGGCGCCATGATGTCTACCAGGCACCCGCAATCGCTCCCCATGGAGACAGAACGGCGGTCTGCTGTTGCAAACAGGGCTGGCCGCTGTTCTGTCAGTAATGAACACAGGGATCCTGTGTTCCTCCTATTTAGGAACACAGGTCTCTGTGTCGATTCAGCAAGCCCATCCCCCACACAGTTAGAAAGCACCCCCTAGGGACACATTTAATCATTTGATCGCCCCTGGTGTTAACCCCTTTCCTGCCAGTGTCATTGGTACAGTAACAGTGCATATTTTTATCACTGACTACTGTAGTAATGTCACTGTTCCCTCCAAAAGTGTCAAAAATGTCAGTTAGGTGTCTGATCTGTCCACTGCAATGTTGCAGTCCCGCTAAAAAATGCTGATTGCCGCCATTACTAGTAAAAAAATAAATAAATAAATAAAAATGACAAAAAATCTTTCCCCTAGTTTGTAGACGCGATAACTTTTGCGCAAACTAATCAATATACACTTATTGGGATTTTTTTTTACCAAAAATATGCAGGAGAATACAAATTAACCTAAAATAATGAAAACATTTGATTTCTTACATTTTTTTTTATTGGGAATGTTTTATAGCAGAAAGTAAAAAATATTGTTTTGGTTTTTTTTTGTTTTTTTTTTTTCAGTATTGTCGACCTTTTTTTGTTTATAGCGCAAAAAATAAAATCACAGAGGTGATCAAATACCACCAAAAGACAGCTCTATTTCTGGGAAAAAAAGAACATCAATTTTATTTGGGTACAGAATCGCACAACCGGGCAATTGTCAAGAAAAATAACGCAGTGCCCTATCGCAAAAAATGGCCTGGTCATTAAGGGGGTAAAACCTTCCGGGCCAGAAGTGGTTAATCATCAACCATGTGAGTTGCTAAGTGTTGAACCTTCAGTAAATGTAACCATAGTAGGGATCAACCGATTATCGTCAAAGCCGATATATCGAGGGCCGATCTGCACTTTCCCCGATATATCAGAATCGGCCACCAAGGTGGCTGATATTGCCAATATTTCAGAAAGTGCTTGTACCAGAGTGATGCCTGCAGCTAGAGGTATCACCCCAGTACCGGCCTCCATAGCCAATGGTCGGCTGTCTTGTAATAACAACCGATACAGCTGAGAAGCCGCTCAGCTGTCATTACAAGGATCGGGAGGGGACGTCCCCCCTCCCGCCACATTCCGCGGCTTGCCCGGGTCTCCCGTCCCACCGGGAGACCCAGGCAACCAGCCTGCATTTGGCTCTGATCGTGTCTCCATGCAAAAACCCGGAAGTGATGTCATGTCATCACTTCCGGGTACGGGCGCCAGATTAAAAAAAATTACAGCATTCAAAACAGCCAAACTTGGCGTTTTGAATTCTTTTAAGTGCAGAGGAAGGGTTTGTGGTCTTTTAGACCCCTAGATCCCTCCACAGGAGTCAAAGAAAAAAAAAATTTTCTTAAATGTACGAAAATATCTGCCTATATCAGCCGATACCGATATGCATTGACCAAAAAATCGGTATCGGTAACGAAAAACCGATATTGGTCAATCACTAAATCACAGTGCTACACTTAGGGCCGGTTCACATTGGTGCGATGCAGTAACCCTGCAATCCCACTGCGGGTTCCTGCATCGCACCCGACTCGCAGGCAGTTAACACTGCCATATGCGAACTGCTGGGAGTGTCAATACAAAGTTAACAACACCCCCCAGATCATTTCACATATCGCAGTGCGCACTGTCATTTCGGCCAGGAATAGGGTGCATAGGTGTGAACAACCATGCAATCTGATTCTGGTCCGGACCAAAAAAAGGGTCCTGCGCGACTTTGGTCCGAATGCCATGCGAATTCAGCCATGCGATCTGTATGGCTGAATTTACATCGCTCAGACATCGCATGTGATTTGCATAGCATTGCGGTGCGAATCACATGCGATGTCCAACATTGCATATGTGTGAACCGGCACTTAGAGGCGTCTCTCTTCTCTTTGATACTCTGTAGCTCCTGCTGGATTTTGCTTCTAATCCCCCTGTGGAGGCTGCCATTTGCGGATGGACATTTTATGGTTACACAACCTATCACATTGCTATAATCTTTTTATATGGACTATAAACTGAAGGACTAAATTGTAAATGGTTGTGGAACTAATTATCCGAGTTTCCATTATTTCTTATGGGGAAATTTGTTTTGCTATAAGAGTGCTTTGGATTACAAGCATTTTTCCGGAAAACAAATTATGCTCGCAATCCAAGGTTTTACTGTATATATATATCTACTGTACAAATACGCACACAGACACACACACTCTTCTAAATAAATGATAAATGTAAACAAACATTTTAAAATGTATTAAAACAAGGACAGTGTCAGTATGGCAGTGGACAGTGTCAGTATAGTAGTGGATGGTGTCAGTAGGGCACTTGATGGCGTCAGCAGAGTAGTGGATGTTGTCAGTAGGGTAGAGATTGGTGTCAGTAGGACAGTGCATATTGTCAGTACTTTTTTATTTTAAATATTTTCCCTTTTTTAAAATATTTTTTACAATATTGTTTTTTTTTTTTAATTATTTTCTTTTTTTTTTTTGGTGCCCCATTTGGGGGCTTTGGTGAAATATCAGGGGTGTAAACAGATCCCTTATGTCTCACTTTTGAGACAGAGAAAGGGCTGAGGACAGAGAATCCCCAGTCCCCTTTTCTGCAGCCTCAGCTGCACTGGACAGTGAATGAATGGGAAGTGCTCAGTAGTGTGTTTATTCAGAAAAGGAAGAGGCCAGTAAATTATACAGCACTTCACTTTTTCCACATTTTGTTATGTTACAGCCTTATTCCAAAATGGATTAAATTCATTTTTTTCTTCAAAATTCTACAAACAATACCCCATAATGACAACGTGAAAGAAGTTTGTTTGAAATCTTTGCAAATTTATGAAAAATAAAAACCATTAAAAAAAATCACATGTACATAAGTATTCACAACTTTTGCTCAATACTTTGTTGAAGCACCTTTGGCACCATTTACAGCCTCAAGTCTTTTTGAGTATGATGCTAGAAGCTTGGCACACCTATTTTTGGGCAGTTTCTCCCATTCTTCTTTGCAGAACCTCTCAAGATCCATCAGGTTGGATGGGGAGCGTCGGTGCACAGCCATTTGTAGATCTCTCTAGAGATGTTCAATCGGGTTCAAGTCCGGGCCACTCAAGGACATTAGGTAAGTGGTGAACAAGCAAAACTTTACGTGTGAAACGAGTTTACATTTTTTGTATTGACTGTCCATAGGTTTAATAAAGAAGCATTATTATATCTGTTGGAGTGCGGCCATTTTCGTTGGTACACTCAAGGACATTCACAGAGTTGTCCCGTAGCCACTCCATTGTTATTTTGGCTGTGTGCAATGTCCTGTTGGAAGATGTACTTTCGTCCCAGTCTGAGGTCCAGAGCAATCTGGAGCAGGTTTTCATCAAGGATGTCTCTGTACATTGCTGCATTAATCTTTCCCTCAATCCTGACTGGTCTCCATGCTGAAAAACATCCCCCCACCATGCTTCACTTTGGGGATGGTATTGGCCAGGTAATAAGCAGTGCCTGGTTTCCTCCAGACATGACACTTGCCATTCAGGCCAAAGAGTTCAATCTTTGTTTCTTCAGACCAAAGAAATGTGTTACTCATGGTCTGAGAGTCCTTCGGGTGCCTTTTGGAAAACTCCAGGCGGGGCTGTCATGTGCCATTTACTGTGGAGTGGCGTCTTTCTGGCCACTCTACCATACAGGCCTGATTGGTGGAGTACTGCAGAGATGGTTATTCTTCTGAAAGGTTCTCCTCTTGCCACAGAGAAATGCTGGAGCTCTGCCAGAGTGACCATCGGGTTCTTTGTCACCTCCCTGACTAAGACCCTTTTGCCCCGATCGCTCAGTTTGGCTGAGCGGCCCACTCTAGGAAGAATCCTGTTGTTTCCAAACTTCTTTCATTTACAGATGATGAATGCCACTGTGTTCATTGGGACCTTCAATGCTGCAGAAATATTTTTGTACCCTTCCCCAGATCTGTGCCTCTATACAATCCTGTCTCTGAGGTCTACAGACAATTCCTTGGACCTCATGGCTTGGTTTGTGTTCTGACATGCACTGTTAACTGTGGGACCTTATATAGACAGGAGTGAGCCTTTCCAAATCATGTCAAATCAACTGAATTTACAACAGATGGACTCCAATCAAGTTGTAGAGACATCTTAAAGGGCGATCAGTGGAAACAGGATGTACCGGAGCCCATTCCATTTCTCTCCATTCTGAAAGATCCTTCAACAGCAGGCAGAGGAGGAAAGGACGCTGCAGGGGTTAGTGGGGAGCCCGGGCAGCAGGGGGAATCTATGCTACATGGGGTGATTAGGGTGTGCCCAGGCACGCCTGGCATACCCTATGTGCATGCCTAATGTATTCATGCACTTTGTGAAAACCATGGAAAGAAATGTAACTAACATAAGAGCACATTGGTGTGAATAAGTTTCCTAATTCACTAACTTCTGTCAGATTTGTGTTGCTGTCTGTCCCCAATCTCTTCTCATATACTGTAGATCTCTGTGACACTTATGCCTCGTACACATGCAATGATTATCGGCCGACCGATCGGCCGACTTTTGTCCAGTGTTGTTGTGTTGGTTGAAATGTGCTCTAGACTGTACACGAATTTTCTCGGCCAACAAAAACCAACTTCAGAAGTGATGTCATGTGCTGGTTTACTTTCCGTGTGTATTTTCTTCTCTGAGCATGCCCAGTCTTGCTCATCAGATTTTTGTCTGCCGAAATCTGTACTGACTGACGGAAAATCGGCCGTTGTGTTGACGGCCAACAAAAATTTTATAGCCTGCACACCAGATTTTATTCGGCCGAAAAGTCGGAGTCGGTTGTCGAAAGCATCATACTAACAAGCCGAAAATCGGCCGATCGGACGTTGGCCGAAAATTCACGGCCAACTATCGATGCGTGTGTACGAGGCATAAGAGATTAATTAGAGGAACAAGGGGTACTGAGACATTAAGAAATAAAAACCTGACAAAGGTTTCTAACCCACCCCCTCTCTCTATTTATTTAAGCCAAATACTATTTGGCTTTGAGTTTGGTTTTAAGAGGACAGCTGGAAATGCAGGCACGACTGGACTACCCCCTCTGGCAACAAAGAAAAATAGAGCTACAGAGGCTTGCAATAATGACCCAGGCAGTAACTGCAGGATGACAGATCTGGGATCTGTCCATGGAATGTGTTTTTCTAATCAGTTCAGTTCATGCTTTCTCTCACAGAATTGTCAATTTGAGTTGTTCAAAGACAGTCACTTCATCTAGTCAGATAGGGATCATCACATGTCTATAGGTACTATTACCGTAACCATACACAGAAGACTTGTTGGTAGGATTTGTTCTAAAATTTGTAGATTGAAGCCTTCAAATCTTCCTGATCAATATTGACTTGAACATCAAAGTGATGGTATATAAAATTTGGTGGTATGATGCCTTCACAATTTTGAAGTCCATTGTGGGTGTCAAAGTCTGTCATGTTAGGCCATATAATATTGGTATGGTTTTGTATCAATACCTAACCAAAGCTTGATTAAAGCCTCGTATACACGCAACCATTGGCCGACCGATCGGCCGTCTTTTGTCCAGTGTTGTTGTGTTGGTTGAAATGTGCTCTAGACTGCACACGAATTTTCTCGGCCAACAAAAACCAACTGCAGAAGTGATGTCATGTGCTGGTTTACTTTCCGTGTGTTTTTTCTTCTCTGAGCATGCCCAGTCTTGCTCATCTGATTTTTGTCTGCCGAAATCTGTACTGACTGATGGAAAATCGGCCGTTCTGTTGACGGCCAACAAAAATTTTATAGCCTGCACACCAGATTTTGTTCGGCCGAAAAGTCGCAGTCGGTTGTCGGAATCATCATACTAACAAGCCGATAATCGGCCGATCGGACGTTGGCCAAAAATTCACGGCCAACAATCGTTGCGTGTGTACGAGGCTTTAGTTAAAATCGTGTACTGCTGGTTTTAAACTAGTTAAAAACTGGTAGGTAAGGAAAAACTGTGTTGGGACTTTTGTGCTTCTTTCTGTGCTGCACTTTGCAATAATGCAATTTAAACGTTATGACTCATTGAATGTGTTTGGAAAGTCCTGGCCATCAATTATTCCTGTTTCCCAAAAATAGTATGAACTTTGAGATTGGCCTTTTGTTCCTAGTAATACCAACATCCAAATGTGAATAGAAGCTTCTTAACAGTTTACATAATGAAATTCAATGGAGCCAGCTTCACATTGACAACAAGTCGTGAGCCGGCCATTGACTGATTGAAATTTGGCCAATTCAGCAGGGACCAGCAGAATTTCAATCCATGTAACAGTCAGGCTGGTTGTACTGAAGTAGGTCCATCAATCGACTAAAGCCCCGTACACATGTACTGATCGTCGGCCGAACGATCGGCCGTCTTTTGTCCAGGGCTGTCGTGTCTGTTGAAAACCGCAAAGGACTGCACACAAATTTTGTCGGCCAACAACAGCCGACTGCAGAAGTGATGTCATGTGATGGTTAACTTTCCTTGTCTTTTTTCTTTTCTGAGCATGCCCAGTCTTGAAAATCTGCTGTCTGTCGGCCGAAATCTGTACTGACGGGCGAACAATCGGCCGTTCTGGTGTTGGCCAACAAAAATTTTAATGCCTGCACGACAGATTCTGTTCGGCCGAAAATGCGCTGTCGGAAGCATCATGCTAACAAGCATACAATCGGCCGATTAGTCGTCGGACGTCTTTGAAAACGGCCGGAAGGGGAGGGCGAAACGCGTCGACACAATTTCCGGTCTACGGACATCGGCACGTCACTTCTGGCACGGGTGGAACGCAAAACGGGACTAGGCGCCATCCCGAGAGCATCCACGGCCAGGAAGATCTACAGACCCGCCTGATTTGTCTTGTTTGCGCTATTACATCCCAACAAATGTGAGTGTAACGATTGTTTTAATTACTAATAAAGTGTTATCAGTATTACACTATTGTGGGGTCTCTCCTTTCTCCTATATACGCTTGGAGCATTAAGGACTACAGGGACCACTGGCTACTAATCTCAAGGACACACCAACGTTCCTTACTGGGACACCAGCTCTATCTGACCTTTTTAGGCTATAAGGTTTATGGGGTCAATTTAGTCCGGTAAGTGGAACATCCACAGGGGGCGGACTGTCACCATTGTCTCACTGCACTGGATAACGGCATGCTTCTGCACAGCGTTTTTAAGCCCCGTACACACGTACCGATCGGCCGTCTTTTGTCCCCGGGCTGTCGTGTCCGCTGAAAAGTGCAAAAGACTGCACACGAATTTTGTCTGCCGACTGCAGAAGTGATGTCATGTGATGGTTAACTTTCCCTGTGTTTTTTCTTTTCTGAGCATGCCCAGTCTTGCAAATCTGCTGTCTGTCGGCCGAATTCTGTACTGACTGGCGAACAATCGGCCGTTCTGGTGTCGGCATACAAAAATTTTAATGCTTGCACGACAGATTCTGTTCAGCCGAAAGTGCGCTGTCGGCTGTCGGAAGCATCATACTAACAAGCCGAAAACCGGCCGATCGGTCGTCGGCCGAATCTTTTCGGCCGACAATCTGCACGTGTGTACGGGCCTTTATACAATGTCCAATTTTCGTCTCATTAGTACAGATTTCGACAGAAAAAAATCTTAAGAGCAAGACTAGGCATGCTCAGAGACGAAAGAACACATACAAAGCAATCCAACACATGACATCACTTCTGAAGTAGAATTCTGTCGTACGGGAAAATTCGTATGAAAATAACCTCTTCACTTTCCACATCAGACTAGCATGCCACAAAAAACGGACGACAGATCGTTCGATAATCTGATCGTGTGTACAGGGCTTTAGCTGCAAGCAGTGATCATTGTATTCTGACAACGGGATTTTTAGTACAGCAGCTCCTTCTGAGCTCTTCAGTTTTCTTTACTACTTGTGTGTACCAGGCTTTAGTCAGTCACAATGTTCCTCAGAAAGACGTGGCTCTGTGAGACATACTAGTGCACAATTTTTAGCAGATTAGAAGGCTGCAGTCCAGAACCTGGCTACAGTTTACCCACAGCTATCTCTTCTTAGGCCCTTCCCTCTGAATTAGCTATCGCCTAAATCACAGGAAGAGAAGCGTAATACTGTACTTATCTTCAATCAGTTCTCTCGCAGGTGATTCACCAATACCTGTCTCAATCTCGTGTATGTTAAGCATCTTTATTTCACAGCACCGCTCATTTAACGAATGACGTTGCTACATCATTTGGGTGGAGCTGAGAATTTTGGTTAGGACTCCAACAGAGGTGAAAGGAGTTGGCATGTAATTAAGTTACCGATGGAAATTGAAACATAACTGTTGAGTAGCCAGTTTTTCAGGTTCAGTGGAGGATTATTGAACCTTGGGCCCTAGGCTGTTTTCATTTCATGGGCCCCTGCTGAGTTAATGAGATCATATATAAGGGTCCGTGTACAAAAGCATTTGTGTTTTGCTTTTGACACGTTTATGAAGCATTCTAAAAGCAATGTTTAAATTTTAAATAGTTTCTTATACAGTAATATATTCTTTGCAAAATACACTTGTGATCAGGGCCGGATTAAGAGCATCATGGGCTTGGTGCTGAGGATTTTGAAGGGCCTTAAGGGCCGTGCCTTGGCATGCACCCAGAGGAGGAAGGGTGCAGCCATGCATGCCTAATTCAACATGGGATGCTGTCTCTGAAGCCCATAAACACATCCATGCATCGGCAACTGTCCCTCCTTGTCCGGCCTTCGTGCTGTGTGGGGAGGTTCTGAGGGAGCTGCCTGGGGAAGCGAGCATAGAAGCCAGACTTCTGTGTTTACAAGTGACAGAACAGCGGTAACAGTGAATATGGCCAACCCGGGGCCTATATAAAGGTAGGGGCCTGGAGCTGCAGCTCCAATAGCCCCTACGTTAATCTGGCCCTGCTTGTGATAGATAATGAAACCTCCAGATACAGGGAGTATGTATACATATTGTGTTTGATGTTAGGAAAAATTTACTAGGAGCAAAGGCATAACTAGACCCTGCAGGGCCCCGATGCAAGAAACCATGAAGGGCCCCCCCTTGCCCTTCCCTTCAAGCCTGGGGCTCTTCCCACTGATCCTGGGGCCCTTTACTTTCGTTTCGGGGCCCTTTATTACAGTCCAGCAGCGGGACCCTTTCACAAGTTCTGCAGTGGGCCCGCTTCCTGCTATCTTGGGGCCTCCCCAAGGTGGTGGCATGCCAGGGCCCAGTTGCAAGTGTGACCTTTGGAAGTTCACCCACTGGTGTCAGTAGTTTTTATTTTTTGGTATTTTAATTGTATTATTTTTTGTCATTTTATTTTATTTTTTTACAATGTCACCGACTATGACTCTCTCCATTCAGAAAAGGAAAGAGCTGGTAAATTACATATTTACCGCCCCCTTCCTGCCCCCTTCCTGTTTTTTTATTGTGACACATCCCCTGCAGCAGCTGGCAGGAGAGGGGAGGGAGCACAGTGGGGGGAGGAGCACACAGGGACCCAGAGACAGCAGAACACAAGTGAACTGGATAGGAGGAGTGGCAGGGGCAGCATACAGAGGAACCAATCTCCACCATTTTCCTCCTGCAGCTACAGGAGGAAAAAGGAGTACAGTGATTTCTCTACATGCTGCCCCTGCTTCCCCCGCAACCCCTCCTATCCAGGTGTACAGGGGAGCTGCACAGGCCCCCTGGAGCATGGGGCCCGGTTGCAAATGCAACCCCCGCAACTCCTGTAGTTACGCCCCGCACTAGGAGCAATACCATGCTGCCATTGCTGAAAACCTTACTGGAAAAAGTCTTAAGAATTTTGCATCTAAAAAAGTGACATCAACAACACATAAGTGCAGAACCTTTTTTACATTCTCAAGGGCCCCCTGGATCAGAGGCCCTGATTAAAATCTACCGTTGTTGCTAGTATACAGAAGATTACTGGTCCTTACAAAGATATGATTTGGAAATAAAAAATCGAATAGGATGCAAGAGTAAAGCTGGCCATACACTCATTTTTCTTTCAGCCTTTGGGCTTAACCAAAGAAATCTAAGAGACTCCTCCATCCCCACTATACAGCAAGGATTGACAAGTCAACCAAACAGTTGCTGCATCTGATTGGATGAAGCCGATGTTCAACAAATACATTTTCTATCAGGCTCCTTCTATTTTTCATTCAAACATGTAACTAATTTTCGGCATTTCATCAGGAACCAGCTGAAAGTTCCCTAAGGCTGCCTATAAATGGCTGGGTTATTCTGATATCCAGGGCCTGATTTAACCCTCTTTGACCCTAGGTTCACATCTATGGTTCACAAAAATGGTGTGGGGCCCCCCATCCGTCCTAGGCCCTTTGGGTCTGGTATGGACTTTGAGCCCCCACGCCAAAACGTTAAAATAAATTGGTGTGGGAGGTCCCCCCCAAAATCCATAACAGACCCTTATCCGAGCATGCAGCCCAGAAGGTCAGGAAAGTGACAAGCGAGCGCCCCCCCTCTTAAACCATGTCTTCAGCATGAGGGGGGGTCTTTGGGGCCCTCCCAAAGCACTTTATTTGCATGTTGATGAGGAAAAGGGCCTCTTCCCCACAACCCTGGCCATTGTGGGGGTCTGCAGGCAGGGGACTTATCGGAATCTAGAAGCCCCCTTTAACCACTTAAGCCCCGGAAGATTTTACCCCCTTCCTGACCAGGGGGTATTTTGAGATTCGGCACTGCGTGACTTTAACGGACAATTGCGCGGTCGTGCGACACTGTACCTAAACGAATTTGGCGTCCTTTTTTTCCCATAAACAGAGCTTTCTTTTGGTGGTATTTGATCACCTGTGCGATTTTTTGATCACGCGCTATAAACAAAAAAAGAGCGTAAATTTTGCAAAAATAGCAATATTTTTCACAATTTTTTATATGAAATTCCCCCAAAAAAAGTGTAAAAATCAAATTTTTTTAACATTTTCGGCCAATTTGTTTTATGCTACCTATGTTTGGTAAAAAAAAATCGCAAAAAGCGTATTTTGATTGGTTTGCGCAAAAGTTATCGCGTTTACTAACAAAGGGAAAGATTTTTGTCATTTTTGTTGTTTTTTTTTTTAACGCGTAATGGCGGCGATCTGCAATTTTTTTTTTTTGCGGTACTGCGACATTGCGGCTGACAGATCGGACCCTTGACTGACATTTTTGACACTTTTGGGGTTACCAGTGACATTTCTACAGTAATCAGTGCTATACATATGCACTGTTACTGTAAAAATACACTGGTAGTGAAGGGGTTAACTTTATTTGAGAGGGAGGGGCTGCGTGTGTCCCTAGGGGCGTGCTTTCTACTGTGATTGGCTGTGGCTTCAGATGTATGAAGAGTGATCGACGGTTCTACATAGTAGAACCGTATGATCATCCTTCATACACCGGGGAGAATGACAGGCAGCTTGTTTACACCTGACTTTCTCCCTCTCCCCCGCCGATTGCCGAGTGACCGGCGGACATCGGGTCCGCCGGTCACACGTGCGGGGGGTGCGTGACCGTGCGGGGGCGCGCGCTCGCTCCCTAGACCCTCACAGGCTAGCGACGTAGACGAGCAGGATCCAGGCTGCTCTGTGCAAAACCAACTACACAGAGCAGGTAAGTATAACATGTTTGTTCTTTCTAAACAAAAAAAACAAGACTTTAAGGATGCAGTGGCTGGCTTTTCGGCCCACTCCTTAACCAGCTATACACAGTTTGTTATGGAGAAAAAAAAAAAAAGAAAAACGCATGGAAAAACACAACACTTGCGTTTTTGGTGTGGATACATTGAAGTCTATTACACACAAAACGCAATCTGCTGCGGGAAAAAAGTCCCTGACCCTTACCACTGACTGAAAAACACAGGTGTGAACGTGTACCATGGGAAACCGTGTTAAATGGACTGTCATGCATTTTTGCAAAACACACTAAAAAAAAAAACACATAGATGTGAACCTAGGCTAAAAATACCATTGTTTATGTACATGATTTCAAGGCAAAAACAGTCGCTTCTGATGTAAATATTTTATCATTTAGCCTATAAATTGCTATTAAACAAAACACGATTCTAAGGAGTATATTAATAAAATCCCTTATCTTCATTGTAAACCTCTAACTGAAATAGAGAAAATGTTAAAATAGGCATTCTGGACAACCGCCATATTTAGGTTGACTACATGTCCATTATAAAGCAGCAGAGCACGATAAAACATGTTTGTATATTTATACATGGAATCATGGTAGGGTTGTTTTAAACAGAAACATAACTTTGTATAACAGGGCCTCACACCTGATTTATTATTGCGTCCAATCTTTCTTCAGCCTTTATTGTGAAGGTAACAAAATACTCCAAGATATGCTGTTCTAAAATAAGAACCAACATTTCTGCATAGTAAATCCTTCCACAGCAATCTGGTGGAGGTGCATGAGCTGTATAGAGCTGTATGTACATTCATCAGATGCTTTTGCTGCAGGACTAAATCAGCTAGACTGTACTGCTGCTGGATGTTCCATCAATCATATGACATGCTATATCTGTAGTTATACCCCTCGTCTTAAAGCAAACCTGATGCCCATAAAAAATCCTAGGGTTATGTTGTAAAAGAGGTACCTTCAGGTACATGCACGTCAGTATGCATCCTCTGTACCCACAGAAACCCACCTAAAACTCTTGAGCTTTAAAATTGGGCCATAATTATTAGAGCAACCTCAGTAGCCAATAGTAAATAGGAGAAGTGGGAGAGGGAACCAAGGATATGTGTGTGATCAGCTCAGGCTATATGGGAATAAGGTCCTGTGCCCATCGCTGTGAGTGAGGGCCAGTGAGAAAGCTTGTCTATCCCTCCAAGCAATGGTAGAGAGTAAGCTTTCAGTGGATGGAGTGAAACGCATTGGGGGCGTGGCCTGGCAAGGGTCCAGGCTGAAACCGCCATTCACTATCATACAGCAGGTCTTTACTTGATGTGCGGCTGCCGGGACACCTAGTCACTCTCTACCAAGTGGGAAGGAGAGTCACAGACCCTGCTAGTGTGATAACAGAAAATTATATCAAAAACTTACCATAGATTTCCTTTCCTGGCACCAATTCATGGCAGCATATTACCACATATGTGCTGCCATATTGGAACCAGGAAGGATAGTTGTGGTTTGTATTGCCCGGGTTTGTACGAGAGACTCAAAATGACATAAAAGCACCCGTGACGCCGTCCAGACATATTTCGGTCTAGTCATGGATAGTCTTGTCTTTAAAAGGCCAAGGGTATATTGTCTATTTGTTTGCTACTCCTGTTAAACTTTAATATTAAAGCATTACGCAAAAAAAAGTTACATACTTTAGCAAATATGACTAATTTTCCATTGCATCTTAAAAATTTCCAGGCAGATAGCAATTAAGCAGAAACTTGATGTGCAGAAAATCAATGAATCCCTTGAAGGATAACTGAACTCTTGAAGATGTGTTCAAAAAAGTTAGGTAGAGGCAGGGCCGGCGCTACCTATAGGCAAGGTAGGTGCAGGCCTAGAGCGCACATCATTCAGGAGCGCCATGCTGGCATCCTGCTGGCTGCATGCGGCGGTGAGGAGTGAGCACTTCAGCTGTGCTGCCAGATGGACTGCCTAAGATGTGACACAGAGAACTCCCTCCTCCGCCCCTACCTCCACCCCCAGCAGGGGAGAAGGTGCTGCCACTTCCAAGATGACTGAGCCTGGCCCGCCCTGATCAGGTATGCAAGGCTGGAGGGGGAGTATGTGCAGGTGACAAGTGCTGTGGTATCTCTAAATGGCAGACTGCCTATGTGTCCTCTCCTCTCCTGTGTGACTCCTCCTTCCCCCGCCGCCAATTTCATCCTTACACAGCAGGTAGAAGACAGAATGTCCGAGCAGAAGGCGGGAGCTGTCCAACTTTTCAAGTTAAAAAGCTTGTGATTTGTTACTATGGGCGGTCCTAGCAACCAATCATCTGCCTGTTAATGAAAAGTTGGACAGCTTCTGCCCTCTGCTCGGACATGCTGCATCCTCTGTCTTCTACCTGCAATGTAAGATAAGGGACTCAGAAAACCCATTCATTCACTTGCTCCTCTCCTCCCCCTCCCTCCTTCCATGGCCTCTCCTTCTCTGCTTTGTGTCACTGTGCTTAGGTGACGGCTCGGGAAGTGAAACTGTCCTAGGTGGAGAGGATCCATTCCCCTCTGTTCTTTCCTCTCCATCTCCAGCATGCCTGCAGCTTCAATAACATCTCTTCTCCAGTCCCCTCCATCTCTCTGTCCTCACCTGGCTGCATCTCCCCCACCTTCTGTAGCTGCAACCTCCCCCTCTCTTGTCCACCTGGCTCTGTCCTCCCCCCAACCTGGCTGTACCCTCCACCTCTCCTGTCCATCTGGCTGCATCTCCCCCTCCATCTGGCTGCACCCCCCTCTCTTTTCCACCTGGTTGCATCCCCCCCCACCAGGCTACACCCCCCTCTCCTGTCCACCTGGCGGCACCCCTCTCCTGTCCACCTGGCTCTGTCCTCCCCCCACCTGGCTGCACCCTCCTCTCCTGTCCACCTGGCTGCACCCCCCACCTTGCTGCACCCCCAACCCCCACCTGGCTGCAACCCCTATCTTGTGTCCACCTGGCTGCATCCCCCCCCCATCTGGCTGCACCCCCCTCTCCTGTTCACCTTGCTCTGTCCTCCCCCCCCAACCTGGCTGCACCCCCTCGCTCCTGTCCACCCCCCAACCTGGCTGCACCCCCTCTCTCCTGTCCACCTGGCTCAGTCCCCCCCCCCCCCACCTGGCTGCATCCCCCCTCCACCAGACTGCACTCCCCCTCTTCTGTCCACCTGGCTCTGTCTTTGTTTATGTTTACCGGGCTCTGCTATTCCACCTGTGGACCCAGGGCAGTCATGGGACCCCTGGGAAGGAAGGTGGGAGCTCCACGGACATCCACCTGCTGAGCCTCCCTCCTAGGCAGAGGCCAGGAAGTGATGGACGTATATGACGTCACTTACTAGACCGGCAATTTCATTCTACAGGAGCTGTGCTCAGAAAGCAGCTGATGGAACACCATCTGTATTCCATCAGCTGTAGAGGAGTACAGAGGAGACATCCAATGACTAATAGACCCCGAATGTCTAATCAAGAGTAGCTGTCACCTATATGCTATTACATAGGGGGCTAATGGTCCTCTATCTAAAGGCAATAAAAGTTATGTAAAAAAAAAAAAAAAAGTAAAAACATTTAAAGAGCCACATATAAAAGCAAAACATTTTAGAGCCCCCCAGCCCCCCCCCCCCCCCCCCAAGACACACACCCAAAAAAAAAAAATGCATGCGATTGCCCTGCACATGTTATGCATCACCACGCACGCCAGAGTGACAACAATATTTCTAGCATCAGAACTACTGCATAACCTTATGTCCTGTAGGATTAGGGTACTGAAGTTTTTCGCTGTTTCATGGGTGCACACACGAAAAGATAGTCATGAGTTTAATGTTATGCAGGAGTTCTGGTGCTAGAATTAGGGAATTTATTTTGATATTTGCTTTCTTTTTTTTTTTTTTTGTGGGGGGCGCCAGTAGCTGGTCTTGCCTAGGGTGCAAAATAGTCTAGCACTGGCCCTGGGTAGAGGGCAAACAACTAATCACTGGTATTTTCTCTGGTCTCTCAGTAGCTGATCTTCCCTCACTTACATTTCATTACTTACCATGCCTTGTTCTGCACTGCGTCTCTGTGTGGAGGTGGCTATCTAGGTAGAGGCAGGGTTTTACTTCATGTCAGAGCCTCCAGCAAGGAAAACAGTCAGCGGCACAGCAGTGACATCAGCAAATCTCAAAACAGATTAGCAGCAAGAGGCAGCAG
This sequence comes from Pelophylax lessonae, assembly GCF_965119305.1. Lineage (NCBI taxonomy): Eukaryota > Metazoa > Chordata > Amphibia > Anura > Ranidae > Pelophylax > Pelophylax lessonae. The sequence goes on from NC_138769.1 coordinate 609,602,307, forward strand.
TGCCTTAAAGAGTATATCAACCCAACATTTCATATTCCTGATATGTGCCTGTGGTATGGTGTACTTGTATGAGAAAGTATCCTGTTCTCTTTGTATTGCTTCCTATGTATGAAATCCCTGGTGTTCCCGCCAGTTCCTCTGCTTTCCTATAAAAAAAAAAAAAAAAACTGACCACACTAGGGGAGGTGAACCAGGAGAACACGCTGTGGTCAGTTCCTCTAGCTGTGCTGGAAACTCAGCCTGGCCCCCTCCCCCATTCACAGGGAAGCTCAGTCTGCTGTTTCTCCTCCCACCAAGTCTTATGCAGCTGAGAGCAGAGGGAATGTGTTCGCTAATGAAAACAATTCTTATTTTTTTTTTTTACATCAACACACAAAATGTTTTGTTTTTTTTAAACTGAATGAGTTGTTTTACAAGGTGATCATTTGCCATCACTTTAAATTGCACGCTGACGCTACAGAGCTATGAGGTTGTATGCACAGGAGTGCCTACGTACACACTCACATAGCAAAAGTGCACTTCTGTTTCTCAGGAGGAATTTAAATCAAAAGTACATTATAACATTACTGCTTAGGCACAGCTGACATTTCTAGATGTTTCCTGTAACATAGCAGCTCTTCACTTTTTTAGTTCAGGTCACCTTAAAATAGACTATAGTATCCCTTTAGCATCCAGCATTCACTGCTTCAGTCCTGGAAATAGCATGACTTTCATGTACTAAAAATATGCTAACTGTATGGCAATGTGCTTGGCTTAGCGCAGGGGTGTCCAAACTATGGCCCTCCAGCTGTTCAGGAACTACAATTCCCATCATGCCTAGTTATATCTGTGAATGTCAGAGATTTACAATGCTTTAGGGGACGTGTAGTACTGCAACAGCTGGAGGGCCGTAGTCCCCTGAGAACAGAAATATGATAGATTATATTACCACAGCCTGAAAGTTTTTAAAGAAAAATGTTATCAGCATTTACCCTTTATGTTGGAAGTGAAATGTTCCAGACATCCATGAACTAAAATGCTTCAGTAGATTAAATGAAACTTATCAGAAGCCCTTTCACCCTCTAGCTTCAGAACTATATTACACAAGTGCAAAGTTCATAGCAAAGGATATAAAAATCCAGACGCAGAATATATGAATTGGAAGGAATTTTATTAGCGAGGTTTCACAATTTCACACCCACACATAAAATCCCTCCCCACAAAAGTCAGAAGTCTTCCACCAACTAACACAGACCAGACATTAGAGTGGACATGCTTTTCCAGTGCTACGTCTTGCACGAGATGCAGGTACAAACTTTTAGTAAAAAGCATCAGTGACTTTTTCAATTGAACAGGCTTTATGATGTTTGAAGAGTGAAAAATAGCACCATGTATCTTTACTTTTATATACAATCATGGCAATTCTCTCTGCAAAAATAAACTACAAATTTCACCCCCCTCCCCCCAGAAATACTGTAGAAATTGACTTGTTTTGGGGGTGTTGGCATCAGCATTATTGTCATCATTGACCAAAAATGACTTGCAGAGGTTCTTTTTATTAAGGGCCTCAAGTATTTGTGGGACAGACCACGCTTCATCTTACAACCACCAGCCAGTTGTAACAAAGGCCACTTGTGACACACTAAGGGACAGCACAGGTTTATGGGCAGTAAGAAGAAGGAGCAAAGAAAAAAAGGTGGCAAGGAGAAAGGTGCTGCAGACAACCCTAGCATCCAAACCTACCCCCAAACCTTATCTAAAAAGGAGACAGAACAGACGCAGAATCTTAGCACGTGAAAAAGCTTTCACTGAAGTTAAAGGACTTAACAGAACCCCAGTATTAAAATACTGTGCCTCTGTACTGTAAAGAAATTGTTATGACTTTTTGGGGGTATGGATAGCGCTAAGGATGTCATCAAAAAGGAAAAACAAAGCTTCTTAGTATCTTGAGCTGTTCCTGCTGGAAGATGTGGTCACAGAGTAGGACTTCACAGCACCGGATGATCCACCACCACTGCTGTACTTCAGAGAGCTACCGGATCCGTACCCGGCTCCACCTCCGTACCCGGCTCCACCTCCGTACCCGGATCCACCTCCGAAACCAAAGCTTGGTGCAGCAGAAAATGTATTTCCACCATAGCCACCACCAACTGAGGAGCTAGAGTTCACAACAGCTGTTAAGACAAGAAAATATATTAATTAGGTTATACTGCTAAATACTGTCAGTCAGCCACAAAAGGACCAAGAAACCTTTATGTAAAAGAGATTCTGTCATCATTCAGAAGCATTAAACGTCCCTGATCTGTGCATTTAATATAAAAGGCTGCCCTCTACTTCTGAAAGTGCTAGTTATCTGTTATTCAGACCTACTTGCTTCCTTACTTGTAGAGCTATTGAACAATTTTGTATGTTAAGAGGTCTGACTTTACTAGCGCCATGCTGGTCTTGGTTCAGTGACTCAGAGAAGCTAAAAATAACAAGCATTTTCAGTGTCAGCCCACATAATAATTCGAACAGCTTCCTTTATTAGGCCCCTTTCACACAGGCGGACCGTTCAGATCCGCCTGTCCGTTTTTTTTGGCGGATCTGAACGGTCCCCCCCATGCATTCCTATGGGGCATCGGATGTCAGTGGAGACATGTCCGCTGACATCCGACCCGATCCGTCAAATCTGGACGGATGGAAACCCTATTTTCCATCCGTCCAGCGGATCGGATGGCATCGGATGAGAACGGACCGACGGTCCGTTCCCATCCGATTTCCCCCATAGAGATGCATGGGGAACTGACAGCTGTGTCTCCGCACACAGCACGGAGACACAGCTGTCCTCCTGCTGCTCAGCGGGGAATCGGCGGCTCGATCCCCCGCTGAGAAAAACAGACTCCGTCCAACGAACGGAGTGTGTGAAAGGAGCCTTAGAGGCTATTATTAAATGTTTTGAGCTATTTTCAAGGAACATAGGAGTTGATTTACTAAAACTGGAGAGTGCAAATTGTGGTGCAGCTCTGCATAGAAACCAATTAGCTTTCAGGTTGTTTATTGTCAAAGCCTAATTGAACAAGCTGAAGTTAGAAGCCGATTGGCTATCATGCACACCTGCACCAGATTTTGCACTCTCAAGTTTTAGCAAATTAAGCCCAGAATGTTTAGGAAAGATTGCCTGTAATGGGCTTCTGAAATGTATAGAAAAACACCATGCCTGTCTTCATATGCCACTAAACCTTCTGAAACGTGCATCTCACTTTTTTTTGTTGTTTAGGTAAATACGCCAACGTAATATATAGATTTACTGCCCATTTCAACACTGGTTCTGTATATTTTGTGGGTAGTCATAGAGATACTTACACACACTAACAGCTCCAACACCTTCACCAGACAGCCTAAAAATAAAGAGAAAGAACAATGAATAAAGGATCAACGATGCGTCTTCTGTGACTGTGCTTGAAAGTAATCTCAATCATAAAAATATATTAAAAGGTTGGAGAACTGCTAAGAGCAAATCATTAGGAATATCCCTACTTTAAATGCGTAAATCGGGTTTGAAGAAAAATCTTCCCCAGTTTACCTGCTCTCCTCTCCTTCCAGCAGTTTCCTGTAGGTAGCAATCTCAATATCCAGAGCCAGTTTGACATTCATCAGTTCCTGGTATTCTCTCAGTTGGCGAGCCATGTCCTGCTTGGCCTTCTGTAGAGCAGCCTCCAACTCAGCCAGTTTCTCCCGGGCATCCTTCAGTGCCAGTTCCCCACGTTCCTCGGCCTCTGCAATCTGTGCCTCCAGCTTAGCACGCTGAAAATAGAAAAAAAAAAAAACAAGGTGCTCACTAACATTGTACGGTTCTGTTCCCTGTTCTCCAACTGCAGCTCTATCCGTTTGGTTTTGCACCCGGTATTTCAAAAGTCACAATATCAGATCTCTAAGGAAATGACAGAGTAGGGTGATGAGTTGCCAGAAGCACACAGGTGGATAAGGCAGCTAGTCTGTGATCATTGTGCTGGCAGAAAGAAAATGTTATCAACTGAATTATTTAAAAGCAGCAGGTGATCACACTATGATTCATGCAGCCGCACCCTGCCCTCAAACTATATTTTTACAAAAGGATCTAAACGGTAACTAATCCTAATGCACGTCGGCTGCTTGCTTTATGTGGCTTCCAGGCAACATTAAATCTTCTGTAATTGCACCTGCTATGAAGTATTATAATAAATTAGGGAGCAGCACAAGTGCATTGCATTATTTAAAGCATATTAAGGCTATGTAGGACAATACAATGGCAACAGTATAAATACATAGAATGACATTTTACTTTGCAAGAGCTGCTCAGTACAAATACTTTTGTGGATATTAAACATGTAAGAAATTGACAACCATAGACATTAAGGGACGTATGAGCTTTAAAGCAAGTCTAGCATTCAGAACAAATTGACAGCTTTGCTTTAATCCCCCAACATATACTTGAGTTTTCCCCTTACTCCTCCGCCCTACCACTCAGAGCCCAGTACCTCCAGGTATAGAGGAACATGTGACCCACTCCATGTGTCAGCAATGAGTCAATCGCATGGTCATGTAGGGAATCCATACTTTAATGAACCCTATGACTCCAATGAAAAAAAGAAGAAAAGATTGTCCAGTGGGATAATCAAAAATGAATAAAATACATGTTTTATATCAACAATATTTAAAAACAGTACATCATGACAATATTTGCGAACAGTAAAAATTCCTGAATGTTTATTATATATAGTGCAGTAAATACTGTATGTTGCGTGGGTCTTGGTGCCGACACGTTTCGCCAAATACTTCCTCTACAAAGACCATACAGTATTTGTCTGGGGTACTGCATATGTGAAGAATGTTCCCTGGGCAGGCGCCGGGACCATATCAGGAGACAATTATCTGGTATTGATCATATAATATGTCCTCCCACTCTATATCCAAGCAAGGGGATTGTGATCTAGATATCGAGAGTTGATGAGCTGGTGTCCTTATACAGTATTGTCCCCTCAGTTGACCAAATATATTTGTCCCACTAAGGGACAACCCGGTAATTATGCTACAATATATAGGCCTGGAAGTTTGGATGATTCCATACTATGTGGGGCAACAATATTCCATGAGGGGGACACCCAAAACGATATGAGGGAGAGGCGCTACAGCATAGTTATCCAATATTTGGTCAACTAATGAGGGGACAATACTGTATGAGGACACCAGCTCATCAAATCTCGATTTCTAGATTACAATCGCTTTGCTTGGATATAGAGTGGAGGACACATTATATGATCAATACCAGAGAGTTGTCTCCTGATATGGTCCCGACGCCTGCCCGACGCCTGCCCAAGGAACATTCTTCGCATGTGCAGTACCCCAGACAAATACTGTATGGTCTTTGTAGCCCTGAGGAAGTATTTGGCAAAACGCGGCACCGAAGACCCACGCAACATACAGTGTTTACTGCACTATATATCAGTTCCATTCAGGAATTTTAACTGTTTGCAAATATATATTATGTACTGTTTTTAAACTATTTTTGATATAATAAAACATGTATTATTCATTTTTGATTATCCCTCCATTTTTTGGCCTCTAAAATCCAATCTTTTTCTTCTTTTTTGATATACAATATGGATGATGGCCATATATGTCACAGCTATTTTTTTATTATGACTCCAATGACTTGAAGCTTACACAGGGCTTTCCCTTTACTCACAACAGCTGAAATGCATAACTAAGAGAAAAGAAGAGAAGTATATCTGTCTGTGAAAGTCCTTATTAACATGAACTTGCTTTGTCCTACATGCATAGGTAAAGCACAGGTTCATTTTAAGTAACCATGCAGTGATGCTGAGGTATTCCCTAATACACATTCATGTATACCTGCTGTAAGCCTACCCCATCCAAACTAATCTCTTTTTATATTGGTCATACTAAATCATCTGTAGCAGCCATGCAGTTTTTTTCTGCTTTCCAATGGTTTTCTTTTTAGATTCTCTGAATCAGTTTTTCACTTAAATTAGAAATTGCAAGGATTAGATTTTAAATAATTACCTGTGCTTTCACATTCTCAATCTCGGCCTGCAACCTCTGGATGGCGCGGTTCAGCTCGGAGATCTCCTGTTTGGTGTTGCGCAGATCATCACCATGACGGCCAGCGGTGGCTTGGAGCTCCTGGTACTATTGGCAGAGAGTAATGGCACATTTAGATATCATTGTAATATATGTATGTTATACACCCAAAAGTTATTATATAAAATTATAATCTTACTTTGTTCTGGTAAGTAGACTCAGCCTCTGCACGGCTCTTAGCAGCAATCTCTTCATACTGAGCCTTGACTTCAGCGATGATACTGTCCAGATCCAAAGCTCTGTTGTTGTCCATGGACAGGACTACAGAGGTGTCGGAGATCTGAGCCTGCAGCTCACGTAGTTCCTTTAGAGAAACACAAGTATCAGCATTAGTTTTTTTTTTTTTTTTTATTATTATTACAGGCAAGCTTCTCATATTGATTCAAGTATATAGAAGAGTGGTCATTGACAAATGCTTATAGCATTGGAGTGATACATACAACAGATCTTCAGATGCTGCAAGTCTACAAATACCATAATGGTGGGATTTGCATTTTTGCAACAAATGGAGGAGAGCTGGTTGTTGCCTACCACTGCGATGCAAGTTATGATAAAACCTACGATAAAAGCTAATTATTCAATAAAGTTATAATATAAGCTAAGTATTATTCCACGTCTTCATGCACGTTTTTGCTGACCAAATTAAAATGTATATGGACATGTAATGCTTTTAAAAAAAGGGAGTAATCATATTTGATAGAGTATTGGACACTGTATTAATTAAACCATAAAAGTTTACTTACAGCTTCATACAGGGCTCTCAGGAAGTTGATTTCATCAGTGAGAGCATCCACCTTGGCTTCCAATTCTACCTTGTTCATGTAAGCAGAATCCACATCCTGCATAGACCAAAAGTAAAAAAAAACAGATCAATTCATAATAGCTTATTATTCAGCCCAGCAGAAATTCTTATAAGGCCCTTTATTTTAAAGATCACATGTATTTTGGATGCAAACATCTCAATACCAAAACTCGGAAGGAAAGACTTCACAGATAAGGCATAGCAAAATTTGGGTATTGAATAAGTCATGAGTGTCTGTAAAAGAAAATGCCTGAAACAGATCTAACTTTTTTTCATTAATGTGGACAACCACAAATCTATGTAGTATTATTTTTTCATATATATATATATATATATATATATATATATATATATATATATATATATATATATATATATAAAATTAGGCTTATTAGAAGGCAAAGATAAATGAAAAAACTGCAGTAACCCAGTGGAAAAAAATTGCCAATCTTCTTTCATTGTTTGCCCTTTCTAATGAATTGGCAGGCATGGGTTATTTTTTGCATTGCAGTGCCAATAAACCAATAAGATTATACTTATTAGTTGTGCCATAAAGCGATGTGGACTTTGCAGTCTTGTTGTGTATAATCTCCATGCCTACCAGTATGCTCAGACTCATCATTATATGAGCAGTATCTATCACGCCAGATTAACCTTTGCCTTCCACAGCGGCAGAGTCTTTGTATTTGACCTGGATTTATTATTGAAATACAAGCTGCACACAGGTAAAAGTTTTTACCTTCTTCAGCACGACAAACTCATTCTCAGCTGAGGTGCGTTTGTTGATTTCATCCTCATACCTGTAAGAAGGAAAGGAGAGACAGGGATTGTAAGTATTCTTGGCAGACAAGGTTCCTCAGTAAAAAAAAAAAAAATCAAACTGTACTCCTTTCTGTTCAGTGTTATATAATCCTTTCAGGACACCAAACAGCCGGATCTAGACTTTCATGCTTTGTTTAATGGGATACTCTATCCTAAGACTTGTGGCATTTCAGAAGAAGTCAGAACTAGCAGACCTTACTGTAATTTCCCCTGTAACTGCCTCTAATTTTATACTCTCAATTTAAACTGGGCTGAAGAAATGCTTCAAGGTCAGCACGCTGTGTGGAGAGCCAAGCCTTGTCTTCTATCTACTAAAAGGTCAGTCCTGCTACACTTTGATTCTACAAATTCCAGCATGGCGTGCGAAGACTAGTTGTGCCTCCATGCTTAGAAGGTGACTCAATTCTGACACTTTAAAATTCTGTGCAGCGCTATATCAATTTTGTTATCTAAATTTCAGAAGCATGGTCAGTTTCCAAGTTTTTAAAGCTGGCCATACACTGTAAGATTTATCGTGCTCAGCCCTGTGGACTGAACAAAAGAAAAATCTATTGTTTCCCTGGGGGAATCTCACGTCATGCTGGCTATTGCATTCTAACAGCCGACTCCCACAGCTGCCAGAAAACCCAAGGACTGACTGCCTCTGTTTTGCCAACAATTTTTTACAAAGTTTTTTTTTATTTTTAGATCAAAGGATTGCAGACAGTGCTAACAGGACCACCCATGGCTTGAATTTTCAGCCGGTTTATTAAGGAATTGGTCAAAATGAGCTTTATGTATGGTCAACTTTCAACATGAACTATCTACATCACTAGAGCGGTCAATTGGCTGTTTGCTTTAATTCTAGCATGCTGGGAAGGATATAAAGAGGAAGGTGTGAGAATACAGAGCTATCATTTTAGACACTTTGCGCAACAAGGACTGATATAGTTAAAAGCAAAACTCTGATGACATTTATGAAACCTAAAGCAAACAAAAAAAAAAAAGGCGGTCACTCATAGCAATGGATCAGGTTTGGCTTTCATTCAGCAACTTGCCGTGAGAACATTTGCCATAGAATCTAGTTGTTGGGGGGGAAATGGCTCCACTTTTCCTTCCTCTGATGCTTAGAATTCTTTTATTTAACTTTCACTAGACAGGAAAAGGTTAGCCTTTGTGCTGTTTTTATGTATCAAGGGAGCTTTCATTATAGACTTTGGCAGGAGACTGTTTGTATGAGAAGTTTCCAACAATGGGCCGAGCTGTTGGTGCACTGCTTGCTCAAGCTGGCTGTAAATGTGAAATAACAGGTATGCAAACAAATAGGATATAATCTGTGTATGCAGCTTTTAAACTAGATACTTTATGCATTCACACTCCAAAAAATTGATTTTTCCTAGAATTAGATATACGTGTGTGTGGTCCTTTCCTCTGTGGACGATGCGGAAAGATAAAAGCAGCCAGCGATGATTGAACTGATACTTGTGTGTTGATGCCAAACCTTTTGTATTCGCTAGCACTGGACATCTAGATTTCACCTGATATAGATTGCCTGCTATTGACTTTCCTGTAAGGGACACACCCTGGGTTTATCTGCATTGTTTGCTTTAGATCCTGTCAGCCTCTGCTTGGCCAACACAGGATTTTGCAAACCCTCCCCTCTCTTTCCAGTTTTCTTTGGTACAGCAAGGGCGTGGCGCTTCCCCATACAGGAGACTTTATAATATTATATCATTAGGGTAATGCAGGTGCTTACTATCTCCAAAAACCTAGGTACAGTTACAGATTCTACAGTTATAAGTATCAGGTTCAGTTGCAAATGTACTGTGCTATTTATTCTGGAGCTGCATTTACCAAGCGGATTACTTACTTGTTCTTGAAATCCTCAACCAGATCCTGCATGTTCCTGAGTTCTCCGTCCAGTCTGCCCTTATCATTGACCAGGCTGTCCAGCTGCCTCCTCAGGTTGGAAATGTAAGCCTCGAACAGGGGGCCGATGTTGCTGGCCTTGGCGGACTTCTGATTCTGCAGAAGTTCCCATTTTGTCTCCAGAACTTTGTTTTGCTGTTCCAGGAATCTCACCTTTTAAAAACAGCAAGCAGGAAGGAAGGAAATGTAAAGATGGTTTAGACTCTACACAGTGCAGAAATTTAACACATCTCCTGCTGCAGATGGGAAAATAATTACGGTCTTCAGCTGCAGCAAGAATGACACAGCATTACACATACAACTCAAACTCATTTTCATGTATATGAGATCACATATACCAATACTCAGTACAATGAATGAATGAATGAAGGGTACAACATTTAAATCTATGCACAATCAATTGATTTAAAACATTATTTCAATTGCGGTGAAGTTTTTTTTGTAGCAACAGAATTTATAGAATGCATGCAAGATTTTTTACAAAATTTATCAGCCAAGAGCCTGGCTTGAACAATCCTAAAAATACTGATACAATATTTGTTAAATATACCGATACAAGATTTGTTAAATATACCGATACAAGATTTGTTAAATATACCGATACAAGATTTGTTAAATATATTGATACAAGATTTGTTAAATATACTGATACAATATTTGTTAAATATACTGATACAAGATTTGTTAAATATACCGATACAAGATTTGTTAAATATACCGATACAAGATTTGTTAAATATACCGATACAATATTTGTTAAATATACCGATACAAGATTTGTTAAATATACTGATACAATATTTGTTAACATGATAAGTTCCTACCTTGTCAATGAAAGAAGCGAATTTGTTGTTCAGGGTCTTAATCTGTTCCTTCTCCTCCTTCCTGACAACCTGGATGTTGGGGTCAATCTCCAGATTAAGGGGTGCCAGCAGGCTGTGGTTGATGGTCACTTCATGGATTCCAGGTCCAGCTACTTGGCCACCGCCATAGCCACCGCCGAATCCAGCGCCACCTCCGAATCCAGCTCCACCGCCGAATCCAGCTCCACCGCCAATGCCATAAAGGGAACCGCCACCAACGTTGGACCTGGCACTGGACACGCCATAGGAAACACTCTTTCTCACTGAGCCCACATTAGACAAGCTGGAGCTGCTCCAGTTCCCTGGTCTTGCGAAGCCTGAACCCTTGGAGGAACGTGTCTGGCTGACTCTGAAGGAGCTAACGCCTCCCTGGGGGACAGCAGAGCGGGTGCTGAAGCTCTGGTAAGACATTGTGTCAAGTTGAGGAGATGATGATGAGAGAAGAAGAAGCTGGTGCTGCTGGTCTGTCTGACGGATCCAGTGCCTCTGAAACTGAAGCTTCTCTTTTATATTGAAGCTGGGACTGGGCTGGGGGAAGGGGGCAGGGGCAGAGGGATCAGTTTACGGTATGTCACAGCTAGGTGTGGCTGGCTGCCATCTGCAGTCTGTTACCTGCAGCTATGTCCACACCTTCTGCACAGTCCCTCCCAGTGACCACTCCAACATTCTCAGTCTGGACACACACAATCACTACTTAACATCGCTTGTACAAGTCTGCAAATATACTTTATCATGCAGCTCCCCATTCTATTCCTGTAAAGTGCAGCTTTTATATTCTAGTCTCTCCACCATAAGCACCTGCACAATTATCTGTAAGTTTTTCCTAAAGCAACGAGGGAGTTAAAGCAACGGAGGTTGGCACAATACAGAGCTTATATGTGCGGTGACTCATATTTAGATAAGGATGAAGAATTTACAACTAAGCAATTAAAAATGCAAAGTTCATTGACAGTTTTATTTGATGCAAATGTTTTATTTTAATGAATCATTAGAAATGAAGATACATTAACAGTAATTCACATACTTTTTTTTACATTGCCTAATGCATATTGTTACTTTGCGAACTGCAATGAACAAGGCGAAATGTACAGCCTTTCTTCTGCAGAAGTACATGTTCTATGCATTTATTCAATGAACAGCGAGCAAAGCCCAACATACAAAGCAGGACATGATATCTAAGTAGAATATAGTTTGCTGATGACAGTCAATGAAGCAAGTACAGCATACATTTAACCTGTTTTGCTTACTGCACGGTTTAAAGCCTAGTACACACAATAGGATTATCGGACGAACGATCGTTCTTTTTTTTTTTTTTTGCATGCTAGTCTCTATATCGAAAACAAAAGTACAAAAATTCTCGTACGACAGATAAAAAAAATCGGAAGTGATGTAATGTATATGTATTGTATTTTCGGATGAAAATTGTACTGATTAAACAAAAATTGTACAATCTGGTATGGTATGAGAAAAATTGTCATGTTTGTCCCTGCGGATGAAAGCTATGTACTAACCATCAGATTATCGCACAATCGCTTTGAAAGCAGTATTTTCTGTACGATATTCTGATCACGTGTATGGGGATTTAACCACTTCAGCCCCGGAAGGTTTTACCCCCTTAATGACTGGGCCATTTTTTTGCGATTCGGCACTGTGTTATTTAACGAACAATTGCGCGGTCGTGCGACGCTGTACCCAAATACAATTGATGTCCTTTTTCCCCCACAAATAAAGCTTTCTTTTGGTGGTATTTGATCACCTCTGCGGTTTTTAGATTTTGCGCTATAAACAAAAAAAGAGCGGCAATTTCGAAAAAAAAAAAACGCCATATTTTTTACTTTCTGCTATAAAACATTCCCTATCAGTTTAGGCCAATTTGTATTCTGCTACATATTTTTGGTAAAAAAAAAAGTCCCAAAAAGCATATTTTAACTGGTTTGTGCAAAAGTTATAGCATTTACAAACTACGGAATAGATTTTGGACTTTTTATTTATTTATTTTTTTATTAGTAATGGCGGCGATCAGCATTTTTAAGTGGGACTGTGACATTGCGGCGAACAGATCGGACCCCTAACTGACATTTTTGACACTTTTTGGGGACCAGTGACATTAATACAGTAATCAGTGCTAAATGTTATGCTCTGTTACAGTATAAATGACACTGGCAGGGAAGGGGTTAATACTGGGGGTGATCAAAGGGGTTAATGTATTTCTAAATATGCTTGCTCACTGTGGGGGGGGGGGGAATGTTCTGTGACAAGCACAGAGAGATCGCAGTTTTAGCTTAGCTGAAACTTTTGATCTCTCCCTGCCTGTCTGATAGAAGACTCGCCTGCTCTGTTTACATAAGCAGGCGGGTCTTCTGTCAGTTTATCTGACGATCACGGGAGGCCGGCCTCCCTCCGTGTCTAAACACCGCCGAGACCTCGTGCACGTAACTACGTAGTACTACATGGTTTTGCACAGCTGAGCCGCCCTGCCGCAGTAATACTACGATGGGCGGTCGGCAAGAGGTTAAGCCGGGTATACATGGGTCGAATGTCAGGTGACAATGGCTGGTTAAAAAAAAAAACGGCATTCAAGCCCGTGTGTACGTCGGTCTTTCCGACAGAAGCCGGTCGTTTGGCTTCTGTCGGACGTGCATCTTGGAAAACCAGCAGCCGACCGACTCCCGATCAGCGCTCTCAGCCAATGGCAGAGAGCGCCGATCAGAGTGTTCTGGCGGAATAAAACAGCTCAGCGCGCGGGGGGGGGGGGGGGGAATCGCTGAACTAACCTCGCATAGTTAGTAGAGCGGTTCTGACCGAATCCAACAGTTTTTCTTTTTTTTTTTTTTTTTCGTTCAACCCGCTGGTGTGTACCCGGGTTTAGTCTAGTGAGTCTATGAAGCAATATATAAAGCAGCTATTTGGAAATCCTACTTTATAATCATATTTGGAGGATGCATGGCAGCCACTATAATCAACGATCAATCATTCATTGAAATGCAATGACAGAGCGGCTTTTAGGATGTTTGGACAGTGGGGGAAAAAAAAGATCGTTTATCATACTGGTAGAAGTGACCAAATCCCCACTCATGTTAGCTCAAGGCAAGTCCTTGCAAATTAAAGCCTTTGTGTTTGCAAAATTTGATTAAATTCTGAGATAAGTCTGGCATGCCTGCTACTAGTTACATAAAAAATCAACAATCACAGCATTGGATGCATTGTTTAAAAGTGGTAGGTAGTAGTAAAGAATAGAGGCTAGTATTGCTGATTCTAAAAATACTAGGAGTCTAGCTTTTATAGGGCTCAGCTGGCTTCAGCACATGACTTGCCTGTATGTTTACTTCTGACTTTGCTCTGAAGTTGGCCATACATACATAGATTTTTTTTTTTTTCAGCCTATGAGCTGAACAAAACAAAAAAAATCTAACAGATTCCTCTATCCACATTGAAGTTTTATACACACTACTAGTTTTGTACACACACTAATGCGCAAAGATCACTAATAGGGAGCTATAAACCTTCCCTGTCTTTATGTTTGTGTGCAGCACAGGGCTTTTTTTTCTCAGAGAATAGGTACAGGAACTCCCCCTTTCCAAGTCACCCCTTGTCTCCGCTCCTTACCCGCCTCCAAGCACTGTTTCTTGGTTTCACCCCCTATCCACCCCAAACACCACACATTTTAGGAGAATACAGAAGCATGTAACATTTGTGGTACTAACTAATTTTTTATTGAACTAGTTAATGGTAACAAGAAAAGCAGTAAAAAAGGACTACCCGCAACAATAGATCCCCCCCATAGCCAGCATCAATAGAGCCACAGCAACAATAGATCCCCCCGCAACGATGCACTATCTACAACAAATTACCACCCCCTCCCTCAGCAACAATAGATCTTTTAGCAGCCAGCAACATAAGACCACTCCCACATCAGTAGATCCCTTCCAGCAACAAATGACTCCCCAGCAACATAAGACCCACCCCTAGCAGCAATAGATCCCCTGCCAGCAACAATGTACCTCCCCAGCAACAACAGCCCCCCCCTGGAAAAAAATAGATTCCCTTCAGTGATAATAAATCCCCCAGCAGCCAGCATCAACAGACCCTGTAGCATACCTCAGCAGCTCTTGCCAACACATACATTCAGTCCTGGAGGTGCTGGAACTGCGTTCCCCCGCGTTCCTGCAGAAAAAAGCGCTGGTGCAGCATATTCATGGTGCATGCGCACAAATGCTCATTAAGGCCAGGCAGAGCCCGTGGGGGCACGTGCCATAGCGGCAGCATGCTGGGGGGACAGAGCCATGTAACAAAGCGGACTGATGTCTGGTAAGCTGCCGCTTTTGATCTGTGAAAATGCTAGTTATCTGGCTGTCATGCTGATGCTTTGGCTTGAATAAATTCTGAGTAACTGAGACAGAACGATTATACAGATAAGGGGTTTTGGAACAATTTGGATACATATTCTGTATGCATATCTGGGCATTGAAGTTACCAATGATAACTAAAACCATTCTCCCCTGGCAGATGCCCTGTAGAAGAAATAATGTAAGACGTTCTAACGTTTCTTCCCATGCATGGTTAACAATGTTTTATTAGCTCTAATCTGGGCAGCAAACTAGTGTCATGGCTGGAATGTGGAAGTCAGTGACCAGAGGGGTGTGTTCCTATTGTGTGGTATGAACAGCATGTTACTGTTGGAAAGGTATTGAACAGAGAAAGTTTATACTTCATATTATTTTATACAGCTATAGATTTACCATTTATGGTGTTTAGACATACAAAGTGTGTGGTCAGTAATATTTATATTAGATTTCATGGAGTATATCATCCTCCTCTGTTATTTATCTGCAGGGCAACACAAATTGTACAGTATGACGAAACTGGGAAAATAAAGTACCATTTTTTTTTACTGGTGCAAGAATTTTTTATAGGTTAGAAAGCGTAAATAGCAAGTGAGCAGCAAAATGCTTCTCCATTGAAGTAAATCCTCCAGCATTCTGGAAAATCTCTATTGCAAGCAACAATGAAAGCATTGTACTAGTAAATGATACATTGGTCTTTTCACTGTGCGGTTATTTAGAAGTAAGAGTTCATTGTTCATGTAACAACACTTTCATAGAAAAGAATGTCTTCAGAATTAGAAGAGCGTCTGCCATAAAGAATGTTTAGGAAAGCTTATTTTAGTTTTATATACTGGCCTATAGATTTCTATATTTTCTAGCACAGACAGTGCTAGGGGTACTAGGTACTTTCTTTTGAAGCTCATGCCTAAGAGATGAGATCATCTCTAAAAATGAGTTGCCTGAAAATCGTGTGATGAAAGAAATTATCCAGTTGATGAGGAATGCATCCTTTTCTTGGCATATAATTGGAAAAATAGAAACTTAAGAATCTGACCATTATTGGCAATGCAATCTTCTCTTCTGTTACCAATATCTGCCATTCTTTCAGCTCATAGAAACAAACACTCTTGTTCTGAATTTTCCATTCTGGTCATGGCTTTCCTAAGGCCGAACATACATGGTTCGTATTTAGGCCGGTTCAGCAGGTTAATGAGCAGACTGAATGTACCAAGTTGATCGATCGATAATCACTGTGCTCTCCCGCCGGGAGAAGACAATGGCCCAGAAGCAGGGATTCCCCCAGTCCGATGCTGCATCTGTTCCCTGGCGCTTCTGCACTGAGAACCGAATAATCGAAAACTGCCAATCACTCAGTTCTGACAGCTCCCCAAGCGGATTGGATCGCTGAGCTGTGGGGGGGGGGGGGGGCAAGGAGCAGCCGGCTCAGGCTCTTAGCGGCTCGCTGAGAGGCTGAGCCGGGTGTCAATCCAGGCACGTGGTGGATCCTGGCTCCATGGTAGTGATTACGTGGTGCCTGGACCGACATCTGTGATGTCAGCAGAGAGCAGACTTCAGACTGCTGTATGCTGAAAATGGGTCATGGGAGATGTACAGCCAAACGAGCTTTGGCTGTACATCTCCTTTAAGCCCCATGCACACTGGGTGTTTAACCCTGGTGCATGAGGTTCTGGTATTTAGCCATGGGTGGGTGGCAAAGGTGCAATGTCCAGCCCTTCTGATAGCTGCTGGAGCTGGAGGTGCACCTAACATTATGTGCGTTTAGGGCAGTATGCACTGAGGAATGAATGCCCGGAATGCAGACTTCTTGCATTCCGGGCATTCATTCCTGGACATATACAGCTTGAAAGAAGTACTGTTCAGTACACCGCCCAGCCCAATGTAGCCTCAGGAGCTGTCAGACTCTCAAGGAGTTTTACAGGCTGCGAGCAGCAGGGCCTGACGGTGTGCCTGTGCCCTTTTGCCTGCCGCTAAATGCCAGAACCCCATACACTGGGGATAAATGCCTAGTGTGCATTGGGGCATTAGATAAACAAATGAAGTACCTAAGTGCAGGGGTAGGCTTGGACCAAGGCTGTGGCAGACATTTTCCAAAGTACAGACCTTAGTGAAGGGCACCAAGGTACATTTCAAATTAAAACCATCAAAAAACCCTACTCTCTACTAGGGTTAAGGCCCCTCTCTAAAGGGGGGATCTATGGGGGCCCTGGCCTTCTCTAAAGGGGAATCAATGGGGACCCTGCTCTAATGGGGGATCTATGGGGATATATAGCATATATCCCACTTTAGAGCAGGGTCCCCATAGATCCCCTTTAGAGCAGGTCAAGGTCCCCATAGTTCTCCTTTTTATTAGAGCAGGTCCCCCCATAGATCCCCTTTAGAGCAGGCCAGGGTCCCCCATAGATCCCCCTTTAAACTCTAAAGGGGATCTATGGAGGGTAATACCTGCCTTGCTCTAAAGGGGACCTATGGAGGACCCTGCCTGGCCTTGTCTAAAGTTTAGAGCAGGCCAGGCAGGGCCCCCCATAGATCTCCCTTTAGAGCAGGCCAGGCAGGGTCCACCTTTAGAGCAGGCCAGACAGGGTCCCCCCTAGATCTCCTTTATTGATCCGATTTTAAATTCTGGAATTGTTCTAGGAGGACACACACTCACACAATGCAGAATGACTGACTCGCATATCTCATGACAAGCTGGGGCCTGGGTGGGCTGGGGCACACTGCGCACTGCTGAGTCCAGTGGCAGGCATGGCATGGGCAGCAGGTTAGAGGAGGAACTTGGAAGTTCCTTCCCTTCTCCAAATCCTCCGCTCTGAAGGTCAGGGCCTGGGGGTGTGGCAACCAACGTGCAAGGCACAACTTAAGCAGTAGTGCACCTGATTAGTTAGGATGCTTGCATGGTCCTACCAATCAGCGGGCAGGGGAGGTGGAAGTGCTGTGACTGTCACTAACTACGCCTCTGCCGACCCATCAAGGACTGCTCATATACACCTTGCCGACCCCTGCCTAAGTGATACAGCATCCAAGTGTCTTTCAACATCAGGTTCTGTTCACTTGGGGTGGAATGCAGAACATATTAATGGTGGCTTCATGTTTGTTCACACCATGTCTATTTAGGTGCATTTTTCTGCACATTACGGTACATATATGGCCTGAACAGAACACATAGGGGCTAATTTGCTAATAATGGAGAGTGCAAAATCAGTTGCAGCTGTGCATAGAAACCAGCTAGTTTTATTTTTGTCAAAGCTTAATTGAACAAGCTAAAGTTGGAAGCTGATTGGTTACCATGCACAGCTGCACCAGGTTTTGCATTCTCTAGTTTTCGGAATTCAACTCCATAAAAAACAATTGCTTTCTATTTACCTTGTTCTCACCATACATGTTCAGTGGTGTACCAAAAAATGTCAACAGTCATGGTGTGAACAAGCCAGGGTTCCTGAGTAAGTGTGAAGTCATTCAGCTCAGGATATCCTTTGGGCTCCAACAGCATATGGGAGGTGTCAGGAAGACATAGGCACCCCCATTTAATGCCTAAATGTAGAACAGATTAAGGGCCAGTGCTGGTTAGTTGGCTATCTGCACCAATCTGCATGGTCAAGTGATAGAATGACCAACAGGTCAAACCATAAATTAGAAAATGGTAATAGCGGTCTAAGTATTGATATCATGTTTTTTTTCTGTTTCATCATATTCTGTATCCACACTGTTGAGTGAATTTTCTTTTTTTTTTTTAACCTTCAAGCTCAACGAGATCGCTTATTAGAATTAAAATGTCTCCATACATGGTTCAGTTGTGCTGGACATTTCAACAGTCACTTCACATGTAACATGTTACATATTCTGTCTATACCCACTGCTCTTTAAGGTGGCCACACATGCTTTGAATTTCTTTCATTCAGCCTACCTTTCAAGCAGGAAGGAGAAAGTGGTATATGCAGTGCTGATACAGCCACCCACTAACTGAATTTCAGATAATTTAGGGGAAATTAGCCAAAATTCAGCCTGGGTTCACACTATTGCGAACACAGACATCACATGTGATTTGCACCATATTGCTATGCAGATCACATTCGATGTCTGTGTCATGAGAATTCAGCAATATAGTTTGTATTGCTGTAATCGCATCGCATTGCATTTGCATGAAAATGTTGCAAGAACCTTTTTTTGCCCACACTGGACTCAGATCTAATGGTTGTTCACACCAATGCGATCCGATTCCTGTCCGAATTCACAGTTCCCACTGCGATCTGCAAACCGATCTGGGGGTGTCATTAACTTTGTATTGACACCCGCAGCGGTTCGCAGAGGGCAGTGTAAAGCCCCGTACACACGTAGTGATTGTCGGCCGAACGATCGGCCGTCTTTTGTCTGGTGCTGTCCTGTTGGCTGAAAACTGCAAAAGACTGCACATGAATTTTGTCGGCCAACAACAGCCGACTGCAGAAGTGATGTCATGTGATGGTTAACTTTCCTTGTCTTTTTTCTTTTCTGAGCATGCCCAGTCTTGCTAATCAGCTGTTTGTCGGCCGAAATCTGTACTGACTGGCGAACAATCGGCCGTTCTGGTGTTGGCCAACAAAAATTTGAATGCCTGCACACTAAGATTCTGTTCGGCCGAAAAGTCGCACTCCGTTGTCGGAAGCATCATACTAACAAGCCGGCAATCGGCCGATCGGTCGACGGCCGAATAATTACAGCCGACAATTGCTACGTGTGTACGGGGCTTAAATTGCGGTAGTTCCTGCATCGCAATAACATGAACCCAGGCTTAAGCAGTGTATGGCCAGCCTATAGTTGCCTTCAGTGCTGCGCCTCAAAGAGCACTGTGGAAAGTGCAGTAACCTACAGCAACCAATCTGAAAACATTTTTTCTATGTGACTTTGGGTTGCTGTCCTAGTGCAATATCCTAGAAAAACCTCTAAAACAGATATACATTGCACACGTTCCATTACTAATTTATTGGATAATTATATTGTCAGTGGTTTACCTGCATTCAATTAACTACAGGACCCGCAAGATCTCTTTGTGTCAAATGTGAAGTGACAACCTCAGGCCTCAATTAAGAAATGCTGCAATGGGTTTATTAAAAGCATCCATGTCAGAACAGAAGTTTTACTATTAACAAGAAATGTTTAGTGTCATGCTAAAGCTTAAATAAGTGTGGTAGAAATTCAATGGCATCCAACCATTCAGGCTCTACTATCCCTCATAGAACAGGCTCTTATCTCTGGTGGAGAGTCCTGTTAAGGCACAAAAACTGCTTTCAGTGTGTCAGGCGATGGGGTGGGAATGTGAACTTTTGTCTTGAATCAATTTTGCCTGAAGTAGAATACCAATACAAGCAGGTTACAGGCGTGACCATCATTTTGTCCAAACTGAGCAATCTTATTCTGAATATGAGATCTACTATCTGGGTACATGTCATCTCCCACCCCATAGTGCATCTATTCTCGTATTTCCACATTTGCTCGAAATCTGCTTAAGGCAATTATGGTAAAAATATAACAATTGTAAAAAAAAAAAAAAACCTTAATCACATCTCAGCCTTGTGCAAAAAAATAGAAAATAATTTTACATATCTCTCTGAACCATAGGCAACCGTCCCTGCTGCCCTTCCCCAGCTACACCCTAGCCTTGTGCTCTTCCATTTCATGTGCCAGAAAGACAGAGTACATGTAATACCGCCTGCAATGTGTCTTCATAAAGCCAGCACTGAGTCAATAAGAGCAAAGGTGGCCTGCTGAGATTTCTGCTTATGATGATCGGAGTCAGATTCTGAACCAGGAATTTTAAGTACAAGAAAGTGATTCTGTTCACTAAGTTGCACATTTTGTATTATTTAAAGTTCTCTTTACACGTAGAATGTGATACCTCCTAAAATAAAAAATCTTGGGTAAAACCACCAATATCTGGAGCAATTAGGGTAGGTGCTTAGGTTGCTTAAGGCTAAAGCCTAGTACACACGCAACGATTATCGGCCGACCGATCGTCCGTCTTTTGTCCAGAGTGCCTAGGGCAGCATTTTTCAGGGGGGCAGCAAAAAAGTGGGCACTGATAAGCTTCACTGATGGGGCTGCATTGATATTCTGCACTAATGGGCACTAATGGGCTGCACTGATGGTCACTGATGAGGCTGCAATGACTGCCACTGATGAAGCTGCGCCGATGGCCACTGATGAAGCTGCGCCGATGGCCACTGATAAGGCAGCACTGATGGGCACTGATATGATGCACTTACGGCCACTGACGGGGCTGTACTGATGGCCAATGACGAGGCCGCACTGATATGCTGCACTGATAGCCAGTAATGAGGCTGCACTTATGGAAACTGATAGGGCTGCACTAATGGGCACTGAAAAACTGGTTGTAGTCTGTGGTTTACAGATAACAGGGCGGGTCATAAACATGAAGGGGTGTGGCCTTTACAGGAAGAGGTGGGTCATATTTAAATTAGGGGGTGCCCAAGTTTAGTCAGGCCTAGGGCAGCACAAAACCTAAATACACCACTGCCTAGACTGCACACGATTTTTCCCGACAAAATTCTACTTCAGAAGTGATGTCATGTGTTGGTTTGCTTTCTTTGTGTTCTTTCTTCTCTGAGCATGCCCAGTCTTGCTCATAAGATTTTTCCCTGTCTAAATCTGTACTGACTGCATGAAAATCGGACATGTTTTGACGGAGGACAAAAATTTGATAGCCTGCACACCAGATTTTTTTAAGCCGAAAAGTCGGAGTCGGTTTTCGGAAGCATCATACTAACAAGCCGAAAATCGGCAGATCGGTCGTCGGACGAAAATTCCCTGCCGATTTTCGACGCGTGTGTACGAGGCTTTAAGCTGGCTCTAGACATTTTGAACCAGGTATTGGCAGGCTGATTGTACCCAAGTGGATCGATCAATCCACTTGGGTACAACCAGCCTGTCAGATTTTTCATTTGATTATTGTAAATCTTAAAGTTGGCCATAGATGGATTCAAATTCGGGGGGTTAAGCAGGGACCAGACAAATTTTGATCCAGCTATGGCTGTTCCTGTTACAGAGAAGTCGATCTAATAATCATTGACTTTTCTCATATCGGATTGTTGGAAAATTTTCCAAGTTGGCTGTAGCGGTGATCAGTGTATTCTGACAGCAGAGGAGCCCCCGCTAACAGAAGACAATAACACAGAGAAGAGGATTCCTCCATCTACCTTGCTTGTGTGGATGGGGAAGCCGCTCAGTTTTTTCTATCAGCCCACTCTCTGATCAAAAAAAATTCTTCCATGTTTGGCCAGGCTTAAGCCTGGTACGCACTATAGGATTTTTTCAATCAACCCAGCAGGTTGAACAAAAAAAACTGCCAGCTCTCGTCGGAGCTGCTCTACTAACTATGCAAAGTTAGTACAGGGATCTCCCCCGCTAAGCTATTGTGTTCTCACAGGGGGACGGCCCCCCTGCGAGAACACTCCGATCAGCGTTCTCTGCCATTGGCTGGGAGCGCTGATCGGGAGTTGGTCAGATGCTGGTTTTCTAGCATGCACATCCGACAGACCTGTCTGTCAGATAGATCAACATACACACGGGCTAAATGTCATCATTTTTTTTTTTTTTTTTGAGCTGTCAAATATCCCCCGACATTTGTACCCGGCTTGAAAGGGGACTTCCCAGTAACTTTACAAGCTTAATTTAATACGTTCCAGATATTTAATCATATACAGTAACCATATAATGTTTCAATAATCTCTACTTTTCATAATTAGGAAAAGAAGCTTTGATCTTCAGTCAGATGACTTTGCCTAGGCAGAGATGATGTTATCAGTCAGCTGCTGGCTGGCCTAAGCAGCACCTTAATCTCCTCTCAATGATCACTCAGGCTGTATATATGCAGCCATTCACCAGATCAGAATCTACAGAAAGGGCCAATTTGTGTCAGACATTTGAGAAGATGGCCATGAACGGCATGGGCACCAGAATGTACATGATTGAGTCATTTTCTTAGCCAACATCTATAATACGTCTTAGTAGATGCTGAGCAAAAATAGTGGACTGAAAAGTATATGAAGGCATTGTCAGGGGAAACTCTGTGAACTTTATGGAGGAGATTTACTAAAACTGGGGCATGCAAAATTTGGTGCAGCTCTGCATAGAAACCAATCAGCTTCCAGGATTTATTGCCGAAGTTAGATACTGACTACCATGCACAGCTGCACCAGATTCTGAGTGCTCTCAAGACAGGTTATAAATACACTTCCACTTTACTTAAAATGCATGCACTTACCATGAAAAAATATATCTGTTACTAGGTCCCCTTTATTGTAAGTAACTGTGCACTGAACAGTTTTACTGAAGTAGTGATTCTCAGCTAGACTTTCTATTGTATAGAGTCTTATGAAGACTATGCTATGCAGCCACATGTTCCTCTGATTGAGCCCCAGAGACGTTGCTGTGGATAGTGCATTTTTGTGCAGCTTTTATAATCTGTTTTGCACTACTCTGCACTGCATGAATGATCTCCGCC
The DNA here is from genome assembly GCF_965119305.1 of Pelophylax lessonae. Taxonomy (NCBI): domain Eukaryota; kingdom Metazoa; phylum Chordata; class Amphibia; order Anura; family Ranidae; genus Pelophylax; species Pelophylax lessonae. Next base: position 609,625,644 of record NC_138769.1, read on the forward strand.
ATCCAGAACATGTTTTGCATGGCCCACCATAAACATAGACAAAGACCTTGCTTTGTGCACTGGTGCACAGTCATGTTGGAATAGGAAAGGCCAACCCCAAACTGTTCCCAAAAAGATGGGAGCATGAAATTGTCCAAAATGTCTTGGTATGCTGCCGCCTTAAGAGTTCCCTTTACTGGAACTAAGGGGCTAAGCCCAACCCCTGAAAAACCACCCAGTACCATAATCCCCCCTCCACCAAATGATTTGGACCAGTGCACAAAACAAGATCCATAAAGATGAGCGAGTTTTGGGGTGGAAGAACTTCAGTGGCCTGCACAGAGTCCTGACTTCAACCTGATAGAACACCTTTGGGATGAATTAGTGCGGAAACTGCAAGCCAGGCCTTCTCTCCAACATCAGTGCCTGATCTCACAAATGGGCATCTGGCAGAATGGTCAAATATTCCCATAGACACACTCCTAAACCTTGTGGACAGAGTTAGGCTGGTATAGCTGCAAAGGGTGGGCCAACTCAATATTGAACCCTACAGACTAAGCCTGGGATGCCATTAAAATGAATATGCGTGTAAAGGCAGGAGTCCCAATACTTTTGGTAATATAGACTTCTATAGCTTCTATAAAACAGCAGTATTGTGAGGCTACTTGTTACTGTAAAATTGTGTTGTTATGCAACAGACTAGCTTTTGATAAGGGTCGAAGACTAGCCCATACCAAGCCCATGAAAGCACAAATTCTTTGTCTTGAGAATTCTCTGTCCCTGGTAACACAGCTTGTTACACCCTTTCCTAAGGCTACAGACCTACAAGGTGTGAAGTCAGTATAATTATTATGATTTCTACACCACCAATTGACTACTGACTTCCCCAAATATATGCTCAGGCCTATTCCCAACACCGCGCGATTATTCTAATATACATTTCATAGATAAATATCATTGTGTGCCAAATCTGGTTGCAACAATTGTGCATGTTAATAGAAAGATTATATAACATGTTTTAGGGGATTGAATTGTGCCTACATTGCTAACCTTCATCTAAGGTCTCTGGATAGCATTAAGCTGGCCATACATTTTAAATTCGCATTGTACGCAGATTTAACAACAAGAGCCTTCCTGAATGGATATAAACGGAATGGTAAGCCTTGTCCTTACATTACACAATTTATGGTACACCTTAAGCACAAGAGAGTAAAAGAAATATAATCAACTGGGAAGTGGGGAACAGTCAAGTGAATCTGTTGATTTGTCCTCCACGGACAATTCACAGGTTAGCACCTGAAATCCACAACCAATTGTCAAGGCCCCTTGGATCTCCTTTAGGGAAAGGGAGCCATGATTGCTGGAAGCAATCATGGCTTGTGAACCTAAAAGAGAAGTTAACCACTTTACCACCGGAGGATTTTGCTGTCTTCCGTCCAGGCCACTTTTTGCGATTCGGCGCTGTGCGACTTCAACTGACAATTGCGCGGTCGTGCGACGCCGTACCCAAACGAAATTTACGTCCTTTTTTTCCCACAAACAGAGCTTTCTTTTGGTGGCATTTGATCACCTGTGCGATTTTTACTTTTTGCGCTATAAACAAAAAAAGAGCGTTTATTTTGAAAAAATAACAATATTTTTAACATTTTTTTATATGAAATTCCCCCCAAAAAAGATGTAAAAACCAATTTTTTTAAAAATTTTTGGCCAATTTGTTTTCTGCTACCTATGTTTGGTAAAAAAAATTGCAATAAGCGTATTTTGATTGGTTTGCGCAAAAGTTATTGCGTTTACTAACAAAGGGAAAGATTTCTGTCATTTTTGGTGTTTTTTTTTTTAACGCGTAATGGCGGCGATTTGCGATTTTTTTTGTGGGACTGCGACATTGCGACGGACAGATCGGACCCATGACTGACATTTTTGACACTTTTGGGGGCACCAGTGACATTACTGCAGTAATCAGTGCTATATATATGCACTGTTACTGTAAAAATGACACTGGCAGGGAAGGGGTTAATTTTATTGGAGAGGGAGGGGTTAATGTATGCCTGGTGCTTACTGACGTGTAGGGGGGGAGGTGACTTTGTGAGACAGGGACAGGTCGGATGTCCAGCTATGCTGAACAGTCCGATCTGTCACTCCCTGTCACTATGGAGATCCGCCCGCTGTGTTTACACACAGCGGGCGGATCTCCAGACTCGATCCCCGACGATTGGGTAAGAGCAGCGGCGATCGCCGCTGCTCCTCCCCTGGCCCGACTCCCGCTGTGAATGAAAACAGCGGGAGCGAGCCTCCGGCGGCGCGCAAGCGCCGGCCAGAAGGGGGAGTGTCTGACGACGTAGTACTACGTCGTCAGACGATAACGAGCCACTCTGCCGCAGTAATATTACTGTGAGCAGTAGTAAAGTGGTTAAGTAGCTCCCTTAGGAATGGCTACAAAGAATGGGTGGAGCCTGAACTCTAGGAAAAGGCTACAGTGAGGCACATCCAACTGCTCTGAGGAGATTCAGCTGTCGCAAGAGTTGCCCACCTCCCGCCCCTTTGTGATGTTTTGTCACAGCTTTATTGGCGGTTTTGACCTTGCCAGCAACTGAAGTTGCTTTATGGGCTATGTTAAATTCTGGGGTCAGTCTAATGCCTGTCTGGCACTGATGGTAAGGACAGGCCTCTTAAGCCTCGTACACACGCAACTAATTTCCACCGACCGGTCGTCCGTCTTTTACATAGAGTCGTGTCTGTTGGTTGGAATGTGCTCTAGACTGCACACGAACCGCATGACAGAATTATACTTCAGAAGTGATGTCATGTGTTGGATTGCTTTGTATGTGTTCTTTCATCTCTGAGCATGCCTAGTCTTGCTCATAAGATTTTTCCCCATCGAAATCTGTACTAATGAGACGAAAATCGGACGTGTTTTGATGGTCGACAAAAATTATATAGCCTGCACACCAGGATTTTTTCAGCCGAAAAGTCAGTCGGTTGTTGGAAGCACCATACTAACAATCTGAAAATCGGCAGATCGGTCGTCGGACGAAAATTCCCGGCCGAATTTCCACTCGTGTGTACGGGCCTTTAGACTATGTGAGTTTGTTTTATCGGTGCTCACGGTAGAACTGTGACTGGCATTGTTGTTCGGTAAATTCTTGGGTCAGTCTAATGCCTGTCTGGCACTGATGGTAAGGACAGGCCTCTTAGACTATGTGAGTTTGTTTTATGGGTGCTCACAGTATAACCCTGACTGCCATTTTTGTTTGGTACTGTTGGTGGAAAGTTGTTACTTTTGCAAAGTTCAATAAAGCTAGCCTTGCCCTATTTCCAACTTAATTAGCTTCTGTGTCTTTTTGGGGGGCAAGGTATTGGTTTATTAGTTGGTCATAAATGAGTCTATGCTTCTCAGCATTCATGCATACAAGAGCTTTCAATACATTTGCAAGCAATTTTTAATTTCATTCTTTCATTAGTGTGTTTATTTGAGTAGCGTATATTCAGAATACAACTAATCAGCATACAACTAAGGTGCTCACTCCACTGTGACATATCTAGTCTATTCTTCTCTACTGATTAAGAGCAATTACACTTGTATCTGTTCAACATAATCTTGTTGCTCAAGTAGCTTCTACAAAACATGAATATTGAATGCGGCTGTCCCAACCCTCAGTTGTGAAAAGCCTCGTAAACGACCCCCTCACCTTGTTTGGATAGCCATCAGTGACTGAAATTCTATAACCTGTCCTAACCTGTTCTGGCACAAAACCCTTTTAATGACCACTGTACCTGCAGCTTGTCTGACACAAGGAATGGTTATTAGGAGTCTTTTGTAGTGCGGGCACAAAGAGGTTGAAAACAAATTCCACGGAATTCCTTGCAAACTGTTTTCCAGTTATACATTTCTGGGTGATCAGACCCACAAAACAGTTTTTTTTTTTTTTTTACCTGTCTCCACTATGTCATCCTATTTACTGTGCGTCATAGTATTTTCTTTCACTGCTCTGACACTTGCAGGTCAAAAAACATTAGCAAAATTCAACTGGGTCTGTCACCAGCTGTCGTCTACAATCCTGAGGAGAGTATTTAGGGTGCAGTGAGAGGTTCAGATCTTCTTTATGAGTAGTGCCCCTCGTACACAGTCATATAAATGCATATTTTACAGACGCTTGGTGCCGCAGAAGCTGCCATGCTCTGTAAGACATTCCTGCATAGTTCTCTTTTTATGTAAGATTAGATGTGCTTCAGCAATGCTCCATGCTCCATTTGTCTTACAGTTTACATTTACTATTCAACATATTGTAAGCTGTAGACACGCAAGAAGGTATGTGTATTAACAACTGTGATACATAGCAGGATGATGCAACTGCAGTCAGTTCAAAGTGGAACTATAACCCTAATATGTAAGACCCCATTCAGACAGGGGCTACGCGACTTGATGGGGCAACCTGTGAAGTGCACCGCGACCTCGGCGCGACATGCACAGACTTCATATCATTGAAGTCAATGCAAGTCGCCTCCAGGTCGCCCCAAAGTAGTACAGGACCCTTTTTCTAAGTCGGAGCGACTTGTGTCGCTCCTATTACATAGTTAGTGAGGTTGAAAAAAGACATAAGTCCATCCAGTTCAACCTATGATGTGTGTGTGTGTTTGCTTTTAACCGTACATTGTATACCCCTGTATGTTGTGTTCTTTAAGGTGCCCATCTAATAGTTTTTTGAAACTATCAATGCTCCCCGCTGATACGACTGCTTGTGGAAGAGAATTCCACATCCTTACCGCTCTTACAGTGAAGAACCCCTTACGCACTTTAACCGGTTGCCGACCGCCGCACGACTATATACTGCGGCGGTCAGCCCCGGCCAGGCAGAGTGACGTATCGGTACGTCACTCGCCTGTCACTGACTTGCGAGCCTATCGCGGGCGGTCAGTGCGTGTGACCGGCGGACTCGATGTCCGCCAGTCACACTGCGATCGCTCCTGTGAAGGGAGAAAGACAGAGCAGCTTGTGTAAACAAGCTGCCTGTCAGTTCTCCCTGTGTAAAAGTGAAGATCTGTCCGTTCTACTATGTAGAACGGTTGATCTTTGCTTTTACACCAATAGGAATGTCCCTACACAGTTAGAATCACGCCCCTAGGACACACTTAACCCCTCCCTGTCCAATAAAGTTAACCCCTTCCCTGCCAGTGTCATTTTTGCAGTAACAGTGCATATGTATAGCACTGATTACTGCAGTAATGTCACTGGTACCCCCAAAAGTGTCAAAAATGTCAGTCAAGGGTCCGATCTGTCCGCCGCAATATCGCAGTACCGAAAAAAAAATCGCAGATCGCCGCCATTACGCGTTAAAAAAAAAAAACACCAAAAATGACAAAAATCTTTCCCTTTGTTAGTAAACGCAATAACTTTTGCGCAAACCAATCAAAATACGCTTTTTGCGATTTTTTTTTTTTTACCAAACATAGGTAGCATAAAACAAATTGGCCGAAAAATGTTAAAAAATTTTGATTTTTACTTTTTTTTTGGGGAATTTCATATAAAAAAATGTGAAAAATATTGTTATTTTTGCAAAATTTACGCTCTTTTTTTGTTTATAGCGCGTGATCAAAAAATCGCACAGGTGATCAAATACCACCAAAAGAAAGCTCTGTTTGTGGGAAAAAAAGGACGTCTAATTCGTTTAGGTACAGCGTCGCACGACCGTGCAATTGTCCGTTAAAGTCACGCAGTAAAAAATCGCAAAAAAACCCCTGGTCCTTTAGCAGCCAAATCCTCCGGGGCTTAAGTGGTTAAGGTTAAACTGCCTTTCCTCAAGTTTTAGTGAGTGGCCACGTGTCTTATTCTATCTCCTTTCTCTGAATAGTTTGTTCCTTATGCTAGGGTCGCCAGTACAGTATTTGTACATTGATATCATATCCCCCCTCAATCGTCTCTTCTCCAGAGAGAATAGGTTCAGTGTTTGTAGTCTTTCCTCATAGCTGATGTCCTCCATTCCCCTAATTATTTTTGTTGCCCTTCTCTGGACTTTCTCCAGTTCCAGCACATCCTTCCTGAGGACCGGTGCCCAGAACTGGACAGCATACTCCAGATGTGGCCGGACCAGAGTCTTGTAGAGTGGAAGAATAATCTCTTTATTTCTGGAGTGAATCCCCTTTTTTATACAACCCAGTATTCTGTTGGCTTTGCTTGCGGCAGCTTGGCATTGCATGCCACTGCCAAGCCTGTTGTCTACCAGTACCCCCAGGTCCCTTTCCATCCTAGACTCACCCAGAGGTTCCCCCCCTAGTGAGTAGCTTGCTTTCTGGTTTCTGGCCCCCAAGTGCATTACTTTACATTTTTCTACATTAAATCTCATCTGCCATGTAGTTGCCCACCCCGTTATTTTGTTCAGGTCTGCTTGCAAGATTTCCACATCCTGCATAGAAGATATTGGCATGCCTAATTTAGTATCATCTGCAAATACTGAGATTGTACTAGATATCCCCTCCTCTAGATCATTTATGAATAAATTAAACAGGATTGGTCCCAGGACAGAACCCTGGGGGACCCCACTTTCCACACCCGCCCAATCCGAGTACTCCCCATTAATCACCACCTCTGTACTCTCCCCTGGAGCCAGTTCTCTATCCAGGTACTCACCTTATGGTCCATACCTACCTTCCTTAGTTTGTACAGTAAGCGTTTGTGGGGAACGGTGTCAAAGGCCTTTGCAAAGTCCAGATACACCACATCCACAGGCTTACCTTTATCTAAGTGGCAGCTCACTTCATCGTAGAAGGTTAATAGATTGGTTTGGCACGAACGATTTTTCATGAATCCATGCTGATTACTACTTATAATACCGTTTTCATTACTAAAGTCTTGTATGTGGTCCCTTATCATCCCCTCCAAAATTTTGCAGACTACTGATGTTAGGCTGACCGGCCTATAGTTACCCGGGATATATCTCGGCCCCTTTTTAAATATTGGTACCACGTTGGCTTTTTTCCAATCAGCTGGCACCATACCCGTCTGTAAACTATCCTTAAAGATCAAGAATAATGGTTTGGCAATCACCTGGCTGAGCGATTAGAACGGGTCCTGTGCTAATCAATGGCAGGCGACCCACCGCGACTTGTCAGGCGTCGCCTGACAAGTCGTGCTAGTGTGAATGGGGACTTAAACTGCTGACAGATAGGATTTTATTGTAGATGAGACTCTAGGTCTTTCCTGCAATAAAAGTTGCTCTTCTACCTGGCAACTCCCTTTCTCCTAAAAAAACACAACTCTGTGTACATTCTCAGCATGCCTTGGTACCGGGATGAGTTAATGCTCCTGTGTGTGCCGCCAATTAAGATAGCCGAAGACACCAAACCAAGAAGAAGACCAGGTAAAGATGGCCACACTGAGAAGGGAGCTTGTCATAGGCGTGCGCACAGGGTGGGCACACCCTAATCACCTTGTGCACATTAGCATTATCGCTCTGCGTGAAGGCGGGGAGATGGGAACGCTCTCCCTCTTACTGGCTCTGCCATAAGAGAAGTGCTTATGCCCCTCCCCTTTACTGTACCGGCATGGAAATCAATGTGTGGGGGCCATATACAGTATCTCACAAAAGTAAGTACACCACTCACATTTTTGTCAATATTCTATTATACCTTTTCATGTGACAACACTGAAGAAATTACACTTTTCTACAATGTAAAGTAGTGAGTGTGCAGCTTGTATAACAGTGTAAATTTGCTGCCCCCTCAAAATAACTCAACACACAGCCATTAATGTCTAAACTGCTGGCAACAAAAGTGAGTACGTATGAGTGAGTGACCACTGCTAATACCCGGAAGTAGGAAGTAAGGGCTTTTTGATATACAGGCTGGAACGCAAGCCGACCGCCGCATGCTAGCAGGGAAATAGGAGACACAAAAGGGATACTGCAGATCCTTGGAGGATTCTTTTCCTGATACCCGCAAGCAATCAATACAAATTGCCCAGTGCCAGGAGGGCACAACAAAATGTAAGAAGCCAACTATTTGTTATTTGTGTATTTACATTAAAAACCAACAGTATTACACTATTGTTCGGCTATCTTATATGTCTTTATACATGCGGACCGTATCTTCATATGTATGAGTAACGCACGAATAGGACTAAGGAGCAGGATACTCTGGAGAAAGGAGTAGATTAAAGGTTTCATCCACCTAAATAAAGGGATCACAAGCGTTGGGGGTCCTTGCGACCTGCCCTTATCTGGTAAGAGGCAACGAGTGACACTCCCCTTCACCTGAAGCACCAAAGATCCAAGCGATTGAATTGATAATTTTTTTGCATGAATTGACTTGGACTAGAATTTAATTATTTATAAGCACTTTTTTTATCACTTTAAACACTTTAATTGTGAGCACAATAGTTATTGATTGAATATTTATTGATTCACTATATGCACCAGTTTTGCGGTGTTATTGATCCTTTGTGGATGCACAAGTAAGCACTGTTCTAAAAAAGTTTTTTACTTTATTTTGCACGTAAGCTGGATAACACCTGCACTTTATTAATTATTTAAGCTATATTGCACTATTGAAGTTTTTATACTTTGCGAAAAATATTTTAAGTTATTTCTATAAGTATTTATACACAGCACTTTAAAGATTACCAGCGCCTTTTTACCATATATCTAATACTCTAAGGTTACCAGAATTTCAAGATCAATACCAGGTACACCCAACTGACCACACCCACAAAATCACACCCTCATTTGTAGCCACACCCATAAAACTACACCTCCGTTTGTTAAAGCCGAGTTCCAGCCACCTGTCAAAAAATAAAAGTCAGCAGCTACAAAAAGTGCAGCTGCTGACTTTTAAAAAACAGCCACTCACCTGTCCCACGGTCAAGCTGTGCAGTCAGCCCATCTGTCTTCATCCCGTATCCTCCCTCGGCGGCGCTGCCACCTTCACTATGAGCACCTGGCTGTGACAACTTGTGGCTTCACAGCCGGTTGCCCAGTGCGCATGCGCGAGTCTTGCTGCACGTTGTGAATGGTGGATGCAGTCTTCTGTGACCTGTCAGTGTCCCAGAAGACTGCAGGGGGGAGGGAGGGAGGAGAACCTCCGTTCCTGAGCGCCGCTGCGCTTGGAACGAAAGTGGGAGCAGGTACCTGTCAAAGTGCGGTACCTGCTCCCCCCTCCTCCAGAATTGCTAATTGTGCAAGAGGAGCGGGGGATGAGTCCTTAAAGTGGAACTTCCCCTTTTGGGTGGAGTTCTGCTTCAAACTGCTAAAATGAGAATAAGGGAATCATTGCGGCGCACGCCGTGCAGCATGGCAAATTGTGGGTGTGGCCAACTTGTAGTAAAAGTAGGCAGGCCTTAAAAGGGTATGACTAAATTAAGTCTGAACCTACAATGCTATGGGTCAAGTTAATGTAAACCATGGAGTGCAGGGGTCAGGATTAAGTAACATACATAATTCAGGGGTCAGATTTAAATTGGTATTTACTCCCAAAACCAAAAATGTAATATACGGATGCTTACCAATTATTAGAAATGGTGGCTGCATAAGTTTACTATCTTTGGCTTTTTCCCTCTGTTTTCACCTGGTGATCTGGCCAGTAACACACCTCCTGTACTAGTGGATACTTTTGATGAATGAGAAACTGGAGGCACAGCAGACAGCAGCATTGTCAGTCTGGGGGGTAGGGGGGTGTTAAATGTATTAGCAAATTTAAATACAATAAGAAATTAAAGCCAAACTCCAGCTCACACATTATAAGCAGTTACAGAAACAGATTGTCTCATCTGTGTAAACTGATACATTCTGCTAGAGCGCAAAAGTTACCGTGTCTACAAACTATGGGATAGATTTATGGAATTTTTATTTTTAATTTTTTTTTTTTCTAGTAATGGCGGCGATCAGAGATTTAAAGCAGGATTGTGGTGGAGAAATCGGACACTGTATGAAACTTTTTGGGGACCAGTGACATTATTACAGTGATCAGTGCTAAAAAAATTGCAATTGTTACTGTACTAATGACACTGGCCGGGAAGGGGTTAACATCAGGGGCAATCAAATGGTTAAATGTGTCACTAGAGAGTGCTTGCTAACTGTATGGGGGATGCTTTTACTGTGGGAAGGCAAAGATCCATGTTCCTGCTTTGTAGGAACACAGGATCACAGCCTTCCCTTGTCACAGAACAGGGATCTGCCTTGTTTATTTTGCGTCCCAAACGATCGCAGGTGGACAATGAGTCTGCCAGACCCACTGATTGGCTCCCATATCGCATGAGCCGCCGCCCTGCAGAATGTAAAATAGTAAAAGTTAGCAGCTACAAATACTGTGGGGTGGGGTTTATGATCACCTGACTGCCGTGATTGGCTGTCATGGCGGTCACATGATTGGAAAGCTCTGATAGGGAGCTTTCCGTTAGCCGCCTGTAACTTTTCGGGGAGTGTGCATGGTGCACTCTCGGCACAGCTGTTTTCAATGTGGTACACAAATATGTGGCCGCTCGGAGACAAGGCCCACCTGCTGAATATTAGCTTGCCGTTGGCGCCAAGAGGTTGATCCTGGTCCCTTTGCATAACTTGGTATTGACCCCTGAACTCTGTGCATTACTTAATCCTGAACCCTGTGTGTTACTTAATCCCGAACCCTGCACTCTGTGCATTACTTAATCCTGAGCCCTGCACTCTGTGTGTTACCTAATCCTGAGCCCTGCACTCTGTGCATTACTTAATTTTAAGCCCTGCACTCTGTGCATTACTTAATTTTAAGCCCTGCACTCTGTGCATTACTTAATCCTGAACCCTGCACTCTGTGCCTTACTTAATCCCGAACACTGCACTCTGTGCATTACTTAATCTTGAGCCCTGCACTTTGTGCATTACTTAATCCTGAACCCTGCACTCTGTGCATTACTTAATCCTGAACCCTGCACTCTGTGCATTACTTAATCCTGAGACCTGCACTCTGTTCATTACTTAATCCTGAACTCTGTGTGTTACTTAATCCTGAACTCTATACGTTACTTAATCTTGAACCCTGAAGTCTATGCATTACATAATCATTAAGTAACACACATAGTTTAGGAGTCAGGATTAAATAACACACTTTAATACTTTTCCTGTAGCTATTATTAAAGTATTCTAAAACTGAATCATTCAGAGGTCAGAATTAACACACTTGTTTAGAGGTAAGGAATAACAGTTCAGCGATCAGATCAGCTGCAGTTACTCACACTCTAATTTAGATTGGTGCTTGCAATGTGAGTTGGAAAAAGCACAACTGGAATGGTCTGTGCTTGACTGGCAGCATTAATCGCCGCTGCGCACATTTCTAAGTTGCTGCTTGCAGTGTGATGGGTTGGAGCCTGCGCACTACAAACTTTACACTTTGGGGACAAACGGTATTCCAGGGACTAATCCAGGAATGCCCATTTCCCAGGAACATACCCTTCACTACAGAGACTGTCCCAGAGATGAATAGTAACCTTGCAATCCTCAGAGCTACAAGGAAAACCTCCTAAAATGGGGCTTTAAGGCACCACCCTGGTCTGATGTCTAAAGACGATGTGGAGGGTGGAGGCAACTGATCGGAGCTTTGATGAGAGTCTGCTCTTGGGTCTGAAAAGTACTTTAAAGTGCACTGATTTGAGATCTGAGGAGGGCCTGATCAGGGATCTGAACAGTGGATTAAAGAGGACTGATCTGAGGTCTGAAAGGGGTTTAAAGGGAGTCTGAAAGGGGACTGTAAGGGGGCCTAAAAGGGAGTATGTCTGAGGTCTGCATTTTAAGGGGTTTGAACTGAAGTCTGAATAATGAGAGTGAAGGGGGGAAGGTGGACTGACGTCAATGCATACTTTCCTCCTACAAATGCCAGATTCATTTTTTATTCCATTTTTCTCTGAACAGATAATGGCACAGAGCAAATGGTAAAACACAAGGTTTATTTTACCAAAATGCATAGAGAATAAAGTAAAAAGAAGCATGCTTTTTAATATAGCACTGTCCCCATAGGGCTTGCTATGTGATGACTTCTTGGGCCTCCTCTGATTACCTACAGACAGTCACTTAGGGACAGTTCACCCATCCATCCTTACTCCCAATGGTTTGTTACTCCATAAACAGTCCAGGGATTTTGGTTTTATATTTATTGTGGAACTTGGATGGGAGAAGGGAATAGTGGGTTACTCCAACTTGAACTATTTACAGTTGATAAGGAAAACTCTCACTTGGCCCCACCAGGTTACTTGTGGAAGAAGACACACTACTTTAACCATACTGTCACATGTATAGAAGAATTAAGTCTTCTTGCTCTCTTTAACAGCAGACTTGATGCAACTACTTTATCTTCAGGACACTCTCTAGCATTCCCTTGACTGACACTCACTGACTTCTAGCTGAAGGCATGGCCCTCAAAGAACAGGCCCATGACACAGATCTGAACTCACTGTAGGCAGGATCAGATCCTTTCCAGTGTCTTCCTTTCAGTCAGCTCTGCAGGACATCTGGGTTCAGCTCCTCTCTGACTCTGAAGCCCTTTAGGTCGACCACCTGAGGCCGCATGGCAACTTCTACAAAGGAGGGGCAGGACCCTAAGTACATGTGCCTTTGGCATTTATACAATATCCCAGCATGAACACAGGCACATTTCTCTGCCAATCCCCAGGGCTGTACCTAATGCCTGTGCACTCATTTGCCCGGTTTCCTCCCACTGTCCAATATGCTTCCCTATTGGACCAGTGTGAAACACTTCAGACAAACTGAGCTGCACCTGAACACCATGAGCAGATCTCACTAGCAGATTCTGCTCTCTGGTAGGCAGAGAGCAATATAAATGTACCTGTCAATCTCTCTGGTAAGCATAAATGATCCAAAAACGATATTCTCTTTTTTAGCACCTACCTAGGAGGGTGCTGCATCAATGTGCCAAAAACATACTGGAGAGAGGGGATTATGACAGCCTGCCATCTCCAAAACTACTTATCAGGAAAGAAAAATCCATAATGGCAATGAAATAGAGAAAGACAAACTTGAAACACTTTAAAGCTCATCTCACAGATTGCGCTGACCCTAGGGCGCACAAGGCGCACAGGTGGGAAGACCTCATATGTCATCCTCCCGGGATAATGGTGGTCCCACTTGGACTTTTTACTATATTAGGTTGGGTGGGAAGTGGTTAAAGAGGTTGTAAAGGCTAGAAAACATTTTCTCAAAAATAAAAACATTTTATTTTACTTGCATTGTGGATGTTATTGCACAGAGCATCACTAAACATCCTTCTCTGGGGTCCCTCGCCAGCGCTCTGGGCTCCTCCTCTTCTCCCAGTGCCATCATAGGAAGCCACTTTCTATGGGGGTGCAAGTGCGTGCTCACTCCCGAGCTGCGCCATGTTGGTCCATAAACACACACACTGTGGCTTGGCCCCATTCACTCTTCCCCTGCTTTGATTGAGTCTCCTGTAAGAAGAGAGAAAGCAGAAAAGAGCTGCTGCAGAGGGACACAGCGTTGGATTGAGAGCAGCCTCAAGTGAGCATAAAGGTGGATGACGGGGGAGATACAAACTCTAAGATATTTTTTACCTTTATGCTGGGAATGCATTATAGTAAAAAATGCCCAGACTTTAGAACCAATTTAAACTCTTCACTACAGCCTTTTATTTGAATTTGAACTTTTGTCACAGGGTCACTTTAAATTGTAGACTTTCTTCTATTTATATCATATAATACAAAAGTGTCCTAGACACATTGGTAGAGAAATGCTGGTGACAAATGGATACACAAACACAATTAATTGCCTATGGGACTTTAACGAGTCACAACCCAAAAGCTAAAAACAAGAAAATGTATTAATCCAAACCGACAATATTACTTAAATTTAAAAAAATGTTGTCATCTATGGTTGCCAACAATAAAAGTACATAAATGAGCAACGTTAGGGCTGTTAGGTTGTAAACCTTCCATCAAAAATAGACGATCTGTGCTGGTTTTCTCTACGCGTTTCCTGAGATAAAAAACTTGCTTCCTCAGGAGAAGCACAGATGGATATCTAGAGATAGAAAAAACATATTAGGTTAGGAAGAAAAGAAGAGGAAGAGAAAAAAAAAAAAAAAACCTCACAATCCAGACTTACAGTTTGAATGGTTGCAGGAAACCTCCACAAATAGACAGTAAGCAATAAATAACCGAATACACTTAGTGGGTCTTCTAAATATGACTCAATATATCACGCCGGATGAAGCCACCCAATGGTCCACCAATTTCACTCCGGGAGTTGTGGAGGGGGGGAGGAACCAAACACTGTCACTGCGTTCCCCCTATACGACACCACAAAGATGGTGGATAGCTACCACAGAACCTGAAACATAGCCTAATAAACCTAAAAGCAAAAAAGGGAGGAAGCCCAAACAATCAGACTGAGCATTCCCTGATGTGCAGGAAAAACCACATAAAGCAAATAAAATGTAATTTAGAAATGTACACTACCCACTGCATGTCTTTTTCCATCCGATTGTCATCCAATCCGCCAGACGGATGGTGAATGTATTGTCGCCATCTGTTTGTTTTTTTAGCGGCCCGGATTGGATGTCAGTGGGTCGCAGCGGACACATATCCAAAGACATTCGCACCCCATAGAGATCAATAGGGGGTCCGATCGAGTCCACCTGAAAAACGGACAGGAGGACCCTATCAGTCCGCTGGTGTGAAGGGGGCCTTAATGGACATGTGTCAGTTTACATCCGCCTACATTCAATCGATACCGCCAAAAAAGGGACAGATGGGAAGAATCCAGCAGCCCAAAGAGCGGTCCGTGTCCGCTCTGCATGAGCGGAGTGGATATGGACCTGTCATCCGCTCACTCAGCGGGGGTCAGCAGGGTGATCCCAATCAGGCCATTTCAGGACTCCTAGGGGCCAGTACTTTATGGAAAATCTTTGTACAGGTAAGACTAAAGCTGGATACACACTATCCAACGTTTGTGGTTAGATTTCCTTCAGATTTACCTTTTCTATGTAGTGCAAGGGCCTGCCAGATTGCATACAAATTGAAAGTGTTTAGGTTTGACCTCCTATTATATGGTTTTGGTAAAGCCCCGTACACACGTACCGATTGTCGGCCGTAAATATTCGGCTTGTTAGTATGATGCTTCCGACAGCCGACAGCGAATTTTCGGCCGAACAGAATCTGTCGTGCAGGCATTAAAATTTTTGTTGGCCAACACCAGAACGGCCGATTGTTCGCCAGTCAGTACAGATTTTGGCCGACAGACAGCAGATTAGCAAGACTGGGCATGCTCAGAAAAGAAAAAAAGACAAGGAAAGTTAACCATCACATGACATCACTTCTGCAGTCGGCTGTTGTTGGCCGACAAAATTCGTGTGCAGTCTTTTGCAGTTTTCAACAGACACGACAGCCCTGGACAAAAGACGGCCGATCGTTTGGCCGACGATCAGTACGTGTGTACGGGGCTTTAGTCTAAAGGAAAAAGTCTTCAGAAAATCTTATAGTGTGTATGGCCCTTTACTCTAACTTTTACAGGCAAAGTTCTTGCTGTAACTGCCAGGACAAGAATCAAAGAAGTTCTTGACACTCCAACAACTTATTTGAGAGTCAGCAGAGATCTCTGTTGTTATTGGACAGATATCGGCCTATATGGCCACACCAGGTATCAACTATAAGCAGCACAAATAAAAAAGCATTGGAATTTCTGACTGAAAGGGAAGGAAGGCTTAGTAAACAGTATCTTTCTAACCACAGTCCCTGAATTTACAAGTCAATGGATAAATCTCTGACATGTCTTCACCTGTCTAACCTTAGGGTCAAATGACACTCTTGCAAGGGTATCCTTAGAACCATTAGGAAATTCTCTGACCATTGAAAAGACACATGAGAATGTACATAAAAGTTAAATAGGTCATTTTCCAAGGAATGTACAAGCCACAATAGTGAAGGATTGTTACAGATTATGTCAGAACCATTATACATCTCTTTTGGAAAAAGCAGAGAACCCAAAGCCCTTATGTATACTGCTGCCGATAAACGGACATTTAGGAGCAGTTGGGCTTTTTGTTTTAGCAGTCCCTAAACTCTCCTCTATGTTATCTTATTTGTCCATGTACACTGAGAAGTTTATAGTCGTTTAGAGGCAGTTGAGTTTAGTGGCATTTTTTTTAAAGCAAAAAATTGCATTCAGGACGGAAGTTTATTGGCATTTGAAACGCCAAATGCTTGTAACAACGCGCAAACGCATCTAAACGCGGTAAAACGCGCTTATAAGACGTTTCATTTACAGGTGTATGTACAGTAAAAGTGGCAAAACTGATGTTTTTAAATGTCGTTGACTAGCTGTCAAGTTTCATCGTTCAGAAGAGGTTTTTAAACATCCCGTGTACATAAGGCCTTGGAGAGCATTTTTGGTGTTTAAAGAGATTGCAAATAAGCATAAAACTAGACCTGGGGACACATAATACCGTCCAGTCTTATAAGGTAAAGGGCGGTACTCCCTTAATTACTTCATACTATACAGTCAATTGAGACCGGAGTCCTGACGAAGCGTGCATCACGCACACGTCATGCGCTGGGTCCGCTCACCCATGCCTGTGCCCCAAGCCTCTCTCTGACTGTTGGCCCCGTCCATCCAGGTCCTGGGTCACGCCACAGTGAGGCGACATAGCAGCTTCAACACGGAAGCGGCTCTGTTGAGCCGGCATGCTCTCGGTGTTCGGAGCCATGGCCACATCTGCAAACTGAATGATGACCGGTCCATCCTGCTTGGTGACAGCACATCCGGACTTCAAAGGAAGGGGGGTGGTAAGAATGGAGTATTAGAGGCCCTACCGGACAACTGTGCCACAACACCAACCTGTACAGGAGTATATCCAGGACTTGAGTCCCTATATGTTTGCTATGTGTCCTGCATGTGACCCAGTTTGACCCCAGAACACATTAATGCTATTACAGTGGACAGTTTGAGGTTTATCCGGGGAATGTCCCTTCCAAATGACCGCTCTCAGCTTTGACCTGTCATTATTTGAATGAACCATGACTTCATATCAGCTGTTTTGCCAAGTTTAAGGACTGTGTGGTTATATTATTAGATCCATTTACAATCAGCGTGGCATCATATGGACTGAATGTATCTATGGACTTTTAGAGCATACTAACATCTGCACAGTCCAACTGCATTCTTTGGGCACTGAAGGCAGATACAGAATATCTGAGTTGCCATCCATGAGTAAAACCTCTTGAAGTCATCTGTGTTTCTATGGTTTATAGGGCATAACAGTCAGTAATTGAGATTTAAGTTGCCCACATCCAACACAACGCATGTATTTATGATGTTTTTATAACACTATCCGCAGTTGGTATAATAGGATGTCCATTAGGGCAGGATACAAGGGGTCAGGGTTGGTGTGTCAGGGCCTTCACGTGTTTGTTTGTGAGTGAGTGTGGGATTATCTGCAGCAGCAAGTCCAAGGTTTTGTTCACCAATGGCTGTAGATTTTTAGCTTGGTTCACAGTCTGTTAACCAGTATTTCACCAATTTTCAATAAAGTTTTTTGCCCTTCTTAACCTGAGTAGAGCCCCTTTTTTGCAACCAATTCCAGGGGTGGCCCCTTTGTGGCACCCCTGTTCTTTGAATTTGTGTCGATTAAAGAGATTGCATTAGAGGTTTTGGGATTATTCCATAGTGCACATGTTTTAAACAATAAATAGAAAGAATGTGAATATTATACTAGGTAAATATATAGAAAAATATGAATACATTCCAAATAGATAAAAAAATGTCCAATAGATGATCCAATCACAACTGGGAAAGTGTGAACAAAATAATGCAATGTGCTCCATGTCTCCACCACCATGCAAGCTGGCCGCTCACCTTAAGGATATGACCCCTGCAGTACCAGAATGGTCATAACACACTTGTTTTCCTTCAGGGATAGTGCTGGGATGACGTCACGCCCTAATCCCACTGCCATCTTGGCTTTCGGCTAAACGCCAACAGATGTTTACCCATGCGTTCTTGATCTAGCACTGGTTTCAATGCTTTGTTTTTTTGTAAGTGCAATTCCTTATTTTTATATTACATTTTTAATTGAACAACCCTACTCCTATGTATTTTCTATTTGCTCCATATACATATTTCGGTCCAGCTGAGGATTCGTGTGCTCTTATGTGTGCAAGAGTGAAGATTCACCAAGCGCTGTTTGGAGGCTCCATCCCTAAGGAAAACAAGTGTGTTATGACCATTCTGGTAATGCAGGGGTCATATCCTTAAGGTGAGCAGCCAGCTTGCATGGTGGTGGAGACACGGAGCACATCACATTATTTAGTTCACACTGTCACAGTGGGGATTGGATCATCTATTGAACTTTTTTTTTTTATATATATTTGGAGTATATTAATATTTTTCTATATACACTGTATTTAGATAGTGGAATGTTGACATTCTTTCTATTATTGTTTGATACATTTGCACAGTGGAATGTTATTTCAGCATTTAGGAGTAGAGTTGCGCTGCACTAGATGCTGTTATTTAATTTCGCCATTTAGTAGAGGTCATATGACCAAAAACCTAAGCTTTAGGCTGGCCAGCGTGAATAAAAAAATCTCCTGCTTTGGCTACTGTATGTGTCAGAATACCCAAACTGAAGCTGCATCAGATCGGATGCAGCCGCTGTCTGGCCAGCCATTTTCCGCCAGGCTCTTTTTAATTTCTGACGAAAGACGAGTGGTGCCAACAGGAACTGGCTGGATTCAGTGAATGGGCAGCCCAAGTGTATGTGAACAGCTCAGGAGGAAGACTGGAGCAGCATTTGCTTCAGAAAAGGTAAGTATTTCATTGAATTTTATTTTTTATTGAGCTTGCAATAGTGGTAGCATGGTTTTGTTTGAGTACATGTTCACTATCAGTGAACCATTTCTGAAGCCTCCTATTGTCTTTACTCACAATGTTTGCTTCCCCAGACCTGCCCCTCTCTGTCCTGATAAGGATGAGTGGACTGGAAATATCTAAAGGGCACTACTAGACAAACAATTTAACAAGTATGACTATAAGGACCAAACAATAGTCTTTTCCTAGACAAAAGATAATAAGATGCATGCAATTTTAGGTCCACCATTTATTAATCCGAGAACTATTGTGTGAATATTTTTTTGGCGTTTTGCAGCAGACTGATATCACCGGGATTGTGGAAGTAAATGGGCTTTTTCAGTTGTTTTCTGTCATGTTTGTCTATTTTGCCATTTTATAATAAAGAGTCTCTGTCACTTTTCCTATTCATTATAATAAAAAGGTTGTTCATGATAAACTCCTAGGCCAAGGAGTTGGCCATGCACTTCTGTGAATACCCCAAGGGTGGTCATATAATAGATTTTTTTAAGATGATTGATCATACCTTCCCATTGCTCCACACCACTCCTGTATCACAGGGTCACGCTGGTTGGAGCTTTCACCAAGCTAGGGACATAATTTAAACCAAGTAAATAGAACATATCTTAAAAAACGGTACATTCAAATTTGTGAAAAAAGGCAAACAAGGCAAACTGCAAGGTACAGGGAAATAAAGCAACAGAGATGACTTCCAGTCTCTAAAAATAATCAGTTTTAATAATCATTTTACTGCATTTATATCAGATGCCAGTGAAAACAAGCAAAGCTTGTACCACAGGCCCGTCACACTTGACGGAAATCGGACGAAATATACTCCGATTTTTCTCTCTCTTGCTCAGCGTTCATTACCGTTTTTAGTTGACAGTGCACAAATGTTCACAAAATTTCTCGTCCAATTTTTTTTTTTCTTGGGACATTTGTTCCTAGACTTCTGGGTCGTCAGCAACTTCAGATCATGTGCGATCTTTCACATCCGATTTTTCGCAGACGTACTGCATACACATTACACAAAAATTGGTCGTCTGGGGACGGACGATAAAAATTTTGGTGTTTGTCCCTCCGTTTTTTTTTCGTTGAAAATGTCGGCATCAGCTTCTGAAAGTTTTGTACACACTAGCCGAAAATCGTACAATTTTACCTCGGACGGGATTTTTCAGCAGATTTTCTTTCTATTTAGTTTGTTTGATCTTATATTATGTTTTTTGGTAAATCTAAAAGGAAAATTGTACAAGAATATTGAACATGTATGGTTAGCCTTAGTCATGCAGGGGTTGGGTAGCCTTAGTAATGCAGGGGATGGGAGCAACAAGGAACCAAGGCCTTCAGGATTCTACTCACTGTTGTGGGTTTGGGATGTTGTGCTCAGTTGCAGGATTTTAATGCAAATGGGGGATAATGGCGCAAAACAGATCGCCAGTAATACTCAAGCAGTCCTTAATGGGCTGGGGGATGGAGGGGTATTAAAATTTCCAATACAAGTTCATGTCCACTGAGATGGCTGCTGTCGGTGGAGAGAGAAGCGACTTTGTTGTAAAATACAAGGGGAGAACAACAAGCGCCAATGTGAGTGTAGCATTAAAAGACTTTAATAGGGAATAAAAGCAATATTACTCACAAGAGTAAAGTGAATGTAGGCATCAAAACAAGATAAGGTGGTCTCGTGCATCTGGTGTCCAGGGGGTCCCTCTCGGTCCGAACTGAGCTGGTGCAGGGGAGCGGGGGTCTCCTGTTGAAGGCAGGGGACTGTCCTGGTCCGTGGGCTGCTTGCGCTTCGCTCTTCCACGCGTAGAGGGGCCATGACGTCACTTCCTGGTTGCAGTGCTCAGACAAATGGCGACGCATTGCGGAGCATGCGCACAGACGGCCTGAAGAAGAAGCACATAATCCGCAATGCATCGCCATTTGTCCGAGCACTGCAACCAGGAAGAGATGTCCAGCTCCGTTCAGACAGAGAGGGACCCCCTGGACACCAGATGCACAAGACCACCCTATCTTGTTTTGATGCCTAGATTCACTTTACTCTTGTGAGTAATATTGCTTTTATCCCCTATTAAATTAATGCTACACTTGTGGTTCTCCCCTTGCAGGATTTTAATGGCAGTTTCTAGCCATACAGCAATGCACTCAAAATATCTCCTGTATAACCTTTGAATGTTATGGCAAGCCATGAAAAAAAAATATATATATAGAAAATGAATGATGAGACCCATGGGCAATGTTTGGTTTTGTGTAACATTCGGCCTGCAGTTTTCAATAGTATTGGACCGGAGTTATCTCTCGATTCATCTCTGCTTGATCAGCATCAATATTTTAAATCAGCCAAACCTTTCCCAGTTACATCTAACTACCTTTATTTATAGAGTGTAGGTAGTTGTAGGAAGCATATCAATAGTATGAGTGGTCTGAGCTTGGCCATAACAATGGCTCTCCACTGATTTAACAATTTACACTACAGAGGGAGATGTTTGTATCATGTACCATGATTTGTATCATGTATCATTTCACTTTGGCCTGGTTTACATTGCCACGACTTCAGCACCGACATCCCAGCGCAACTTCGGTACAACTTGCATACGACTTCTTTAACAGAAGTCAATGCAAGTCATGCCAAAGTTGGACCAAAAGTAGGAAAAGTCGGAGAAACTCAAGTCGCTCCTATTAGAATGGTTCCATTGCACTTATTGGGGTGTGACTCTAAAAGTCGGAGCGCATGTTGCACCAGTCTGAACCGGGCCTAAAGCCTAACACACACTAGCATTTTTTTTTTTCTTCAACCTAGCAGGCCTAAATGAAAAAAACTGACAGCTCAGGAGGAGCCGTTGTACTATCTAGTACACACGAGCCGAATGTCAGGGTTCCAATAATAGAAACCAGGGGACATTTGGCCTGTGTGTACTGCAGTTGGTCTGACCATTCGGCCGGCTTCTGTAAATAGGACATGACTGAAATAGGTCTGCCGATTGGCTCCTGATCAGTGCTTTAAGCCAATGGCTGAGAGTGCTGACCGGAGTGTTCTGGCAGGGGGGCCGTCCCCCTGCCAGAGCACACTAGGACGGCAGGCTAGAACGCTGTACTACTATCCGATGTTAGTACAGTGGCTCCTCCTGAGCTGCCAAAAAAAAACTATTAGTGTGTACCAGGTTTAATTATCTGACATTAGTGCAGCAATCTCCTCTGCTGTTCTATTGTCTTCTGAGAGGGCCCGCCAGAACACTCTGGTCAGCACTCTGATCGGGAGCCAATCGGCAGACCTTTTTTAGTCATGCTTCTTCGACAGAAGCCGGCCAGCTTTTGTCAGACCAACTGCAGTACATGGGCCTAATGTCACCCGATTTCTATTGAACCGGTTGATGCTGCCCAACATTCGGCCTGTGTGTACAAGGCTTAACTTATGAGTTCACCCAGTGCCTTTATTAACATTGGAAAGACAGCAGGAGATGTAGTAAAAATGTAAGCTTTTATATCTACAAGTGAAAGAGATCTTTATCAGTATAGGTAGAAGATTTTTATGCTGGGTAGGGAGGGAACTTGCATTTACGGGTTTATTGAATATTGGCTTAGAAAAGATCAAAAAGAATGAAAGTTCTGAACGTTCTCAAATATGTGTTCAAAGTCCAAAAAACGAATTGAATACTAAAAATCCAATTGAATTACTTTAGGGATCTATTGGTCCATGGGGCCACTTCCAAGCCATTCTAAGCCATACTTTCAAACAGCTGAAAAATGGGCGAGGAGGGATTCAACATGAAGAACCCATTGCTTAGCATTACTCAGTTTGTAAGGGTTTCATATACTATATGGAAAAGGAAAGACCTATTTAAAGTGTTACTAAACGCACAACAGTAAAATCAGTCTGTATATGCAGTAAAGCATACTTGTTATACTTCTCACTGTGGAACCTAGAGGTTAATTCTGGCCATTGTGTTAAATGGCTGCTTGAGCCTTTCTTTTCTGATCCTCCCCTTCTGTTACTCTCCCCAATCCAACTGTTGATAGCACAGAGCCTTGGGGGCACTGTGCACAGGCTCAGTTTAATGTGTATTGCTAAAGAGTTTTTTTTTTTTTTTGGAAGGGTGTATGTGATCGGCACAGGGCCAATCAGACAGAGGGTCAGGAGTCATGCAGACTCATAGGACAGTCAGAGTAGACTGACAACTCCTCCTTCAAGCTTTAACAAGTATTCAGCTGGACACTGATAGGAGTCACAAGACTGCTATATACTGCTGATAAGAAAAGGTATTTAGCAGTTTATATTTACTAAAATAATTGCATTTCCATGTTCTGTGTACGGTGGGAGACCAGATATAGTCAATGCAGGGTCCTGGGTTTAGTAACTTTTTAAGCTAAAAATAAAAAAGATCATAACATGAAGGAGTAACTCGAGCAGTGAAAAGCACAGCTCTATGATGACTCACCCTATATGCCTATGATTCTATGTAGCAAGTGACAGAGATTAACTGCATTATTTCCAGAAACAGTACATTCCTCACCTCTCTGCTAGATATTTCACTCTTCTTGTGAAACTTCTTAGACACTCAGATATATATGTGCAATTTAAAGAGTTTCCACAGCTTAAAGCTACAAGACATAAATCATTATCTCCCGCTCAGAATGGATGGCAATCCAAGAATCAAACACATTGAATGGGGATTACCAAATCTGATCACAAGAACATTTTTCTGTGGCCAGCTAAAGCATTGCTAAAAAAAATTGAATGTATTACAATTTGCCTTTTTCCATGTGAAGGCTGCATTACAAGCTCATAAGATTTCTGGCAGGATCTACAGGTATTTGTTTGTACTCATTAAACTGATATAACTAAACACATAAAATGGCAATCTTCAAGCAGATATAGACACAGATGAATTTCAGCTCTGTATTCGTTAATACTTCATAAAATACATTTTTACATTCAAACTGTGTAAGCAGCTGAATTTGATGTGCTATCTGCCTCTCGCATTCCACTTTACAGCAGCGATCACACTAGGAGAGGAAGAAGCAGCACAAGTATCCAGTCAGCTTTGCTGCACTGCTTATGTCACAGGTGTCAAACACAAGGCCCGCGGGCCAAATCCGACCCTCCAGGTCATTTCATGTGGCCCTCGCACCCAGGGCCGGTGCAAGGATTTTTGGCGCCCTAGGCAAATCAAAAACCTATGATGGATAGCGGTGGTGCAGGGAAAACCTATGATGGATAGTGGTGGTGGAGGGGTTAAAACCCCTTCAGACAGTCAGTAAGTCTCCTATAACTATTTATAATAGTGAAGTCTTTATCAGAACATATTAGGCCCCTCCCTGAGGCGTGTGCTTTGCTCGGGGCTCGCTGAGAGTTGTATTTCTATGTCAGTCATGTGACCCCCCCCAGCCCCCTCACCTGGATGATCTGGAACACCTGGTGCTCCTCCGCATACACAGCCATGTGTGGGGGGATTCTCAGGGGCTTGTTGCTGGCGTCCATGTCTCCTCAGATCTCCGAGTTGCAGGCCTCAGATTCCCCAGAGAGGTGGCAGCAGTGCTCCTTAGCAACACAAGCAGCTCCCCGGTTAGCAGTAACGCACTGTGTAAGTGAATACTTACCCTGGCGGAGTCGGCGCTGAGTCAAACTTCCTGACTCACGCATTAGGTCTCCCTCGCTCCATCTCCTCCACTGGCTGACGCCATCGGCAGGGGAAACCTAATGCGCATGCGCGGCACCACCGCTACAAACATTTCTGACGCTGGAGCCCGGTGCTCAGCCCTGAGACTCACACACTAATCTCAAAAGCGCCCAGGCAGCCGAAGGCGCTGCCACACAGGTACAGCACAACAGGAGGAGCGCCGCCCGCACCCGCCGGTCCATACTGATTCCGGGACCGGGAGGATGCTGGCGCCCCCTGCTGAGTTGGCACCCTAGGCGACTGCCTGGGTCACCTTACAGATAGCGCCGGCCCTGCTCGCACCTCTCCTGCAGCTGCAGGAGAGTTCCAGCCCTCCTTTGGTCCTCCTCTAGACCCTGTACTTTCTGCTTCCCAGCAATGCCCCAGCTTCTTCCCAGCAGCAGCACAAGGTAAGGAAGGGTGGGGAACTCTTGACTTCTGATGGTGGGGGGCTCTTGACATCTGATGTAAGAGGGGGTGGGGTGCCCTGGACATCTAATCTTACAGATTCAACCGGCCCTTTGAGGGCAATCATAATGCTGATGCGGCCTGAGAAGAAATTGAGTTTGACACCCTGGCTAACAGAAGTAAAGAGCAGAGTGACAGAGATATGAGCTCATCAGTCTGCTGCTTATCTTTTCGGTCTCAAGTTGTGCAGGGAAGCCGTGCACATCGGATCAGGATCTCGCAGTTCAGTCGGATCAAGGCGTTTATTTATCCCTGTGTGAAGCGGTCATACACTTATACCTGGAGGAGATTCTATATAGATACAGCACAGTCTTTAAAGGGAATCAGTTTGATATCTCACTTAACCCAGCTGTACCCAATAGCTTCACTCCAATAAAGTACACCTGACTCACTCCTTCTGCGGCCATAAAGTGGGAATTTTCTCCTGCGGTTTTCTGCTGCATCCTTTTCTTTGTTGAATACGTGCGTTTTTTAATCGGTCCTTTCCATTCACTCAGTGGGAAGTTGGATGATTTCCCTGGGTTCTAATATATGGTGATGTGATAACAAAAATCCCCTGAGGAAGCTAATTTATTAGTGAAACATGTTGGGACTATCATTTCTGAACCATTATGGACTTTGGATTAGTCAGGTGCTTGATAGGTAGCATAGTGTTGGTATCAGCAGAATGACAGGTTAAAGTTATGTGCTTCCTGCTTATCAAGGAGCAGGATTTGTAGTTAGGCCTGTTGCATGTGATCAGGGTGTGATTCATCTGGGCTGAGGGAGTGTCCCCATTGTATCCAGTCGGGAGGCCTGTTGGACAGTGGAGGAAACCCAGCCAATGACACACAGGCTTTTATGGCTATCTCAGTGGGTTGGCACAGGAAAGTGGTACATCCTGGGATACGTTATAAAAGCCAAGGACACATGTGGCAGGGGGTCTTTGGGTGGAAAGCCATGTCCCAGAAGGAGGGTGACGGCTTTCTCCTCTTCTGAAGCTGTGGAAGGTCGTCACGGGCAGTCGGCCTGGTGAACCAAAAAGTGTGGCTGAACCCAGAGGTCCAGTGGAAGCTGACTGTGGAGGTGGAGGCAACGGTGACTCTGGAAAAACAGTGTCCATGAGTACAGAGAAACCTGCCCAGGGGTCTGCTAGGAAGGGGACCTCTCCAGTGGCTAGAGTCAGCAGACGGGTGTCAGCACACAGGCAGTGAGAGTAAAGGGGGTGCCAAGTTTATAACCCTGAAGAGAATCTTCAAGCGGGAACATTTAATATAGCTTCACTTCAGTGGCAGGGTGAAGCAGCAGCCTTGCCGCATTCTACAGTCTGTTGTCCTTAACCACTTTACAACCGGAGGATTTTGCTGTCTTCCGTCCAGGCCACTTTTTGCGATTCGGCGCTGTGCGACTTCAACTGACAATTGCGCGGTCGTGCGACGCCGTACCCAAACGAAATTTACGTCCTTTTTTTCCCACAAACAGAGCTTTCTTTTGGTGGTATTTGATCACCTGTGCGATTTTTACTTTTTGCGCTATAAACAAAAAAAGAGCGTTTATTTTGAAAAAATAACAATATTTTTCACATTTTTTTATATGAAATTCCCCCCAAAAAAGATGTAAAAACCAATTTTTTTAAAAGTTTTTGGCCAATTTGTTTTATGCTACATATGTTTGGTAAAAAAAATCGCAATAAGCGTATTTTGATTGGTTTGCGCAAAAGTTATTGCGTTTACTAACAAAGGGAAAGATTTCTGTCATTTTTGGTGTTTTTTTTTTAACGCGTAATGGCGGCGATCTGCGATTTTTTTTGCGGGACTGCGACATTGCGGCGGACAGACCGGACCCCTGACTGACATTTTTGACACTTTTGGGGGTACCAGTGACATTACTGCAGTAATCAGTGCTATATATATGCACTGTTACTGTAAAAATGACACTGGCAGGGAAGGGGTTAATTTTATTGGAGAGGGAGGGGTTAATGTATGCCTGGTGCTTACTGACGTGTAGGGGGGGAGGTGACTATGTGATTCATGGACAGATCGGATGTCCAGCTATGCTGAACAGTCCGATCTGTCACTCCCTGTCACTATGGAGATCCGCCCGCTGTGTTTACACACAGCTGGCGGATCTCCAGACTCGATCCCCGACGATCGGGTAAGAGCAGCGGCGATCGCCGCTGCTCCTCCCCTGGCCCGACTCCCGCTGTGAATGAAAACAGCGGGAGCGAGCCTCCGGCGGCGCGCAAGCGCCGCCCAGAAGGGGAGGAGTCCAGTCACGTTAATACTACGTGGCTGGACGGGAACGAGCCACTCTGCCGCAGTAGTATTACTGTGAGCGGTAGTAGAGTGGTTAAGATTGTGCATACTTACTAGTTGGAGTATCCCACTCATACCTTCTCCTATTTAAGTTCTAAAAAAAACCACAAAAACAACATCCCCGGGATTGATTATTGATTGAGCCAAGAACTTTCATTGCTGTTTATCTGCTGTCAGTTGCTAAGGGTAACCCAGGGGAATCCAGAAAGTGTAATACTCAGCGGTCCTCTAGGGGGCAGTGCTACATATAGATTTTTAATATTTCTCTGTTGTATGTTTTAAATGTGTTTCTTATACAATTTTAAAATGAATTTAAATTAAAACATTGCATTTTACTTGATTGTGTAAAGCATATTATTGGCACCTTAAAAATCCCAGCTCCTATGGGAACAATCCATCCTGTCTATTGCACAGAGCAGGCAAGTATAACATGTTTGTTATCTTAAAGTGGAGTTCCACCCTAATTTAATACTTACCTCCATCTTCTCGCTCCGGGTCACCTGAAAAAGAAATGGATAATCGCATATTTTTTTTTTTTACTTACCTCGTAGCGAAGAAAAAATACTTAACTTACTTCCTTCTTCCTCCTTCCTCGACCGCTGCCCGTCGTCACTTCCTGGCTCTGCAATGATTCCTGGGAGCTGAACGTCATAGCTCCCAGGAATCATTGCGCCTGCACCGGCCCCGACGTCAGTTCCGGGTCGCGCGCGTCATCCCCTTACTTCCTTCTTCCTCCTTCCTCGGCCGCGGCCCGTCGTCACTTCCTGGCTCTGCAATGATTCCTGGGAGCTGAACGTCATAGCCTGCACCGGCCCCGACGTCAGTTCCCGGGTCGCGCGCGTCATCCTCTTCTAAACAGCTTCTGGGCATGCCCAGAAGCTGTAGAGGGATGACGCGCGCGACCCCGAAGTGACGTCGGGGCCAGCGCAGAGCATCCTGGGACCAAAGAAGGCGGAAGAAGACGCCGAAGGGGATCTTGCTGGCTTCAAGCTGCCCACATCTGAGATGGCAGCGCTGGACAAGACGTTTTCAAGGTAAGTATTTGTCCTAACAGGTAAGTGCAACCCGGGACAGATCAGAGGCTAGCCATTGTGGAATGCACTAGCCCTGACTGTCCCAGGGGTATTAAAAAAAAAAAAAAAAAAAATCCAGGATGGAACTCCGCTTTAATTTTAAAAACTTGAAGGCCTTATATTACTTTAACACAGAAATGCAATGATGTACCCATACTGCAATGCTTTGCTTAACAGCCGCAGGCAAATGTAAATGTATGACATTCTTTCACCTGGGCTAAAGACTCACCCAAAATAGCTGATTGGCTGGCTGGCTGGCCACCAGTATGAATGAGTGAATTGGGGCTGACATTTAGCCTTAAATCTGTATGTGTCGCTGCACATGTAGCATGAAGGTCTACACAATCATTGCGTACGTGAGGTTTGAATGAGGAAATTTCAACTCCATCTCCAGGCAAGAAACTCCCATAGACAACCGAATTACGATAATACATTTCCTCAGTAGACTGTGATGGAATATGAGAACCGACCCTTACAGCATCAGAAAGTCAACCTCAACAACAGCATGTGTGAGATATAATAAGCAGGGAAAAACCTCATAGTGCAATATAGCCAGGTTATCTTTATTAAAAAAAGAAGCTGCACTTACATTTAGGCAGTATACACAGACATCAATGTAAAAACACACCGGCTGCGGCGTCTCCCGATCCGTGGCACACGATGACGTCACACACACACACTCCATCTGATGCTTTTCCCCAAAACTGACATCCTCTTTTGAAAAACCTCCAACCCCAGAGGACACCAGTTATCATAGTCCATTACAGTCTACTGAGGAAACATATTATCGTGATTCCGTTGTCTATGGACGTTTCTTGCCTGGAGATGGAGTTTATGCAATGTTGATCCCTGTAATAAGGGATCAATACTTTTTGGTAAGCAGCCATTATTATTATTATTATTATTATTATACAGGATTTATATAGCGCCAACAGTTTGCGCAGCGCTTTACAATGTGAAGGAAGACAATACAGTTACAATACAGTTCAAAACAGGAGGGACTAGAGGGCCCTGCTCGTTAGAG
Source organism: Pelophylax lessonae (assembly GCF_965119305.1). Lineage (NCBI taxonomy): Eukaryota > Metazoa > Chordata > Amphibia > Anura > Ranidae > Pelophylax > Pelophylax lessonae. Next base: position 609,654,969 of record NC_138769.1, read on the forward strand.
CTTACAATCTAGAAGGGAGGGTCAAGTGAAACAAAAGGCAATAACTGTGGGGGATGGGTTGATGGAGAAAAGGAGGTACATTTGTTAAGGGTTGGTAGGATAGGCTTCTCTGAAGAGGAGGGTTTTCAGAGATCGCCTAAAAGCTAATAGAGTGGGGGATAATCAGACAGATAAGGGTAAGGAGTTCCATAGGATTGGAGAGGCTCTGGAAAAGTCCTGGAGGCGAGCATTGGAGGAGGTGATGAGTGAGCTAGAGAGCAGGAGGTTTTGAGAAGAACGAAGAGAGCGATTAGGTTGGTATTTTGAGATGAGGCTGGTGATGTAGCTGGGGGCTAGGCTGTGGATTGCTTTGTAAGATGTTGTAAGTATTTTGAATTTAATTCGTTGGGTGAGCGGAAGCCAGTGGAGGGCTTGACAGAGAGGAGTGGCGGACACTGAGCGATTGGTGAGGTGGACGAGTCTGGCGGCAGCATTCATGATGGATTGAAGGGGGGATAGCCTGTGTAGAGGTAAGCCAATGAGAAGGGAATTGCAGTAGTCGAGGCACGAGATGACCAGGGAGTGAACTAGGAGTTTTGTTGTGTCTTTGGTTAGAAAGGGGCGTATTTTGGAGATGTTGCCGAGGCTGAGGCGGCAAGATTTGGAGAGCGATTGGATGTGGGGTTTGAAGGAGAGTTCAGAGTCCAGGACAACACCTAAGACCTTGGCATGTGGGGATGGGCTGATGGTAATGCCATTGATATTGACGGAGAAATCAGGGGAAGGGGCACGCGGTGGAGGAAAAATTATAAGTTCGGTTTTGGATGGATTTAGTTTGAGGAAGTGGTGAGACATCCAGACCGATATATCTGATAGTAAATTAGTGATGCGTGAGGAGACTGAGGGAGAGAGCTGAGGAGTGGATAGGTAGATTTGGGTATCGTCAGCGTAGAGGTGGTATTGGAAGCCGTGGGAGGCTATCAACTGACCTAGAGAGGAGGTGTAGATTGAAAATAGGAGGGGTCCAAGAACAGAGCCTTGGGGGACTCCAACAGAGAAGGTAAGAGGAGAGGAGGAAGTAGAATTGTAAGAAACGCTAAAGGTGCGGTTGGATAAGTAAGAAGATAACCAGTGAAGAGTACAGTCACGGAGACCAAAGGCATGGAGTTTTTTGAGGAGGAGGGGATGGTCAACCGTATCAAAGGCAGCAGAAAGGTCCAGAAGTAGGAGTACAGAATAGTGTCCATTGGTTTTGGCCGTTAGCAGATCGTTTGTCAGCTTTAGGAGTGCAGTTTCAGTGGAGTGTTGAGGCCGAAATCCAGACTGAAGAGGATCAAGGAGGCTATTCTGGGCAAGGTGGTCGCACAGTCGGTTGTAGACTAGACGTTCGAGGAGTTTGGATGAAAAGGGGAGCAAGGAAATAGGGCGTAGGTTGTTCAGATCGGTTGGGTCCAGTGAGGGCTTTTTAAGTATGGGGCTGACTAGTGCATGTTTTAGAGAGTTGGGGAAGATGCCAGAAGAGAGGGAGAGATTGAAGATGTGGGTTAGAGAGTGTAAAATAGGGCCAGAAGGTGAACGTAGCATTTGTGAGGGAACAGGATCCAGAGGGCAGGTTGTTAAGTGGACGTTAGCAAGTAGTTTAGCAACCTCGTCTGTAGTGGCGGGGTTGAATGAGGGAAGTAATGATCGCACTTGTGGGCGTGAAGCATAAGGCATGGAGGAAGGTATCTGAACAGCAACAATTTCCTTACGAATTGTGTCAATCTTCTGTTTGAAGTGGTTGGCAATCTCCTGGGCAGTGAGTGAGTCAGTGGGAGGGGGTAGTGGAGGACGGAGTAGAGAGTTAAAGGTAGCGAAGAGTTGCCGGGGGCGTGATGACAAGCTGTTAATGAGAGTGATAAAATAGGTCTGTTTGGCAGTGTGGAGACTGGAATTGTATTTTTGGAGGGCGGATTTATATTGGTTGAAATCCTTCTGAGACCGAGTCTTACGCCATAGGCGCTCAAGAGCACGGCTATGCTTTTTCAGACTTCTAGTGTTATCGGTTTGCCAAGGTTGAAGGGGTCGGGGCCTGATTTGGTGTGTGGTGAGGGGGGCCAATGTGTCCAGGGAGGCTAAGAGTGAAGTGTTGTAGACAGAAGTGGCTAGGTTGGTGCAGGACAGGGGTGCAATATTGTCATAGAGGTGGCCGGTAGCAGAGTAGAGAAGAGAAGGGTTGAGATGGCGTAGGTTTCTGCGGGTAACTGTACGGTAGCTGGAGGGAGAGGAGGTGGAGTAGAGGGAGAGAGTGAAACTAATAAGGTGGTGATCAGAGAGAGGGAAAGGATTGTTGGAAAGGTTGTGCGGGGTGCATAGGTGGGAGAAAACAAGGTCAAGGATATTGCCTTCAGAGTGAGTAGAAGCGTGTATCCATTGCTTCAGGTCAAAGGAGGAGGTTAGATTGAGAAGTTTGGAAGTGGTAGGAGTGTTAGTATTAACAGGGATGTTGAAGTCGCCGAGAATGATTGTGGGGATTTCAGAAGAGAGAAAGTAGGGTAGCCAGGCGGAGAAGTCATCAAGAAAGGTTGATACTGGTCCAGGGGGGCGGTAGATCACAGCTATCCTTAGAGAGACAGGGGAGAAAAGACGAATGCAGTGTACCTCAAATGAGGAGAGTGACAGAGAGGGAGGCGGCTGAAGTACCTGAAAGGAGCTATGTGGGGCTAGAAGGATCCCGACACCCCCTCCCTTGCGTCCGTTGAGTCTAGGGGAGTGAGTCCATAGAAGACCACCTTGGGATAGGGCAGCAGAAGACACAGTGTCGGATTCGTGAAGCCAGGTTTTGGTGATGGCGAGTAGATTAAATGAGTTAGCGATGAAAAGGTCATGGAGAGAGGTGAGTTTATTACAGACGGAGCGAGCGTTCCAAAGGGCACAAGAGAAAGGGAGTCCAGTCTTGGGAAGAAGAGAGATAGGAACTAGATTGTGCTGACTGCGACTGCAGCCAGAGGGTGTAGGGTATGTGGTGTATTGAGCATGGGTAGATGGAGGCCCAGGGTTTGGGGATATGTCTCCAGAGGCCAGGAGAAGCAGAAAGGTGAGGGTGGTAATATGAGAGTGTGATTTATATGAGGGGACATGCCCCAGTTTCCTGGAGGATTTGTGTGCATGTGGATTTAGAAGTAGCAGGAGATGGTGAGTGCAGTAATAAGGTGAGGACAGAAGTGAGGGTGATATATATAAGCTGTGGGGTGGAGAAGAGGGGTGAAGTAGAGAGAATTTAAGGATGGAGGATAGGGCAGTCAGAAGAAGTGCCAGAGAGTGCATTTTACCAGGATAGAGCTGAAGAGGTTTAAAAAAAAAAAAAAAAAGGAGGAGATCACCTGCAGTATATGTGTTGTATATCTCAGCCTTTCCTGTGTTCCCTCACTTTGTGCATTCTCTGAAGTGTGTCCCGCTTAGAGAAATCGTCCCTACTTTGAGAAGAGAGCCCCCCGAGAGCAAACGTGCCCCCCCCCTGCACACGTGCCTTCCCCAAGTGATGTGCTGATTTTATACTATTCGACCTGGGGTGGGGGCTTATCCAATTAGTAATCAGGAATTGATAAATTAGGGCTGGACATATACTGCAGTTTCACTTCACAAAGATTTAAAGATAACTGGCAGATACCCCTAAAGATTAAAGGCTATAATGGTTGTAAATTTAAGGTAAGAAAACATAGGAGGGATAGGCTACGGATGGATAAGCAAGTAAGCATACCACATAGACTGTATAGAAAACGCAGGGTACAGGAATATTCAGTTTGGGTTGCAATCCTAGATGGACATACCACATAAACTGTATAGAAAACGCAGGGTACAGGAATATTCAGTTTGGGTTGCAATCCTAGATGGACATACCACATAAACTGTATAGAAAACGCAGGGTACAGGAATATTCAGTTTGAGTTGCAATCCTAGATGGACATACCTGTGAAGAGACAGAAGAAGGCCCTCAGATGACACATTGAGATGATCTATGCAGACTCAGAAGTGTGTCCCACTTAGAGAAATCGCCCCTACTTTGAGAAGAGAGCCCCCCGAGAGCAAACGTGCCCCCCCCTGCACACGTGCCTTCCCCAAGTGATGTGCTGATTTTATACTATTCGACCTGGTGTGGGGGCTTATCCAATTAGTAATCAGGAATTGATAAATTAGGGCTGGACATATACTGCAGTTTCACTTCACAAAGATTTAAAGATAACTGGCAGATACCCCTAAAGGTTAAAGGCTATAATGGTTGTAAATTTAAGGTAAGAAAACATAGGAGGGATAGGCTACGGATGGATAAGCAAGTAAGCATACCACATAGACTGTATAGAAAACGCAGGGTACAGGAATATTCAGTTTGGGTTGCAATCCTAGATGGACATACCACATAAACTGTATAGAAAACGCAGGGTACAGGAATATTCAGTTTGGGTTGCAATCCTAGATGGACATACCTGTGAAGAGACAGAAGAAGGCCCTCAGATGACACATTGAGATGATCTATGCAGACTCAGAAGTGTGTCCCACTTAGAGAAATCGCCCCCACTTTGAGAAGAGAGCCCCCCGAGAGCACACGTGCCTTCCCCAAGTGATGTGCTGATTTTATACTATTCGACCTGGGGTGGGGGCTTATCCAATTAGTAATCAGGAATTGATAAATTAGGGCTGGACATATACTGCAGTTTCACTTCACAAAGATTTAAAGATAACTGGCAGATACCCCTAAAGGTTAAAGGCTATAATGGTTGTAAATTTAAGGTAAGAAAACATAGGAGGGATAGGCTACGGATGGATAAGCAAGTAAGCATACCACATAGACTGTATAGAAAACGCAGGGTACAGGAATATTCAGTTTGGGTTGCAATCCTAGATGGACATACCACATAAACTGTATAGAAAACGCAGGGTACAGGAATATTCAGTTTGGGTTGCAATCCTAGATGGACATACCTGTGAAGAGACAGAAGAAGACCCTCAGATGACACATTGAGATGATCTATGCAGACTCAGAAGTGTGTCCCACTTAGAGAAATCGCCCCCACTTTGAGAAGAGAGCCCCCCGAGAGCAAACGTGCCCCCCCTGCACACGTGCCTTCCCCAAGTGATGTGCTGATTTTATACTATTCGACCTGGGGTGGGGGCTTATCCAATTAGTAATCAGGAATTGATAAATTAGGGCTGGACATATACTGCAGTTTCACTTCACAAAGATTTAAAGATAACTGGCAGATACCCCTAAAGGTTAAAGGCTATAATGGTTGTAAATTTAAGGTAAGAAAACATAGGAGGGATAGGCTACGGATGGATAAGCAAGCAAGCATACCACATAGACTGTATAGAAAACGCAGGGTACAGGAATATTCAGTTTGGGTTGCAATCCTAGATGGACATACCACATAAACTGTATAGAAAACGCAGGGTACAGGAATATTCAGTTTGGGTTGCAATCCTAGATGGACATACCACATAAACTGTATAGAAAACGCAGGGTACAGGAATATTCAGTTTGGGTTGCAATCCTAGATGGACATACCACATAAACTGTATAGAAACGCAGGGTACAGGAATATTCAGTTTGGGTTTCAATCCTAGATGGACATACCACATAAACTGTATAGAAAACGTAGGGTACAGGAATATTCAGTTTGGGTTGCAATCCTAGATGGACATACCACATAAACTGTATAGAAAACGCAGGGTACAGGAATATTCAGTTTGGGTTGCAATCCTAGATGGACATACCACATAAACTGTATAGAAAACGCAGGGTACAGGAATATTCAGTTTGGGTTGCAATCCTAGATGGACATACCAAATAATCTGTATAGAAAACGCAGGGTACAGGAATATTCAGTTTGGGTTGCAATCCTAGATGGACATACCTGTGAAGAGACAGAAGAAGGCCCTCAGATGACACATTGAGATGATCTATGCAGACTCAGAAGTGCGTCCCACCCAGAGAAATCGCCCCCACTTTGAGAAGAGAGCCCCCCGAGAGCAAACGTGCCCCCCCCTGCACACGTGCCCTCCCCAAGTGATGTGCTGATTTTTTATTTTGAAGGGGCACGTTTGAGCACTCAAGCACAGTTGAAACTAATTTCTGCAGCACTGAGCACTTTTTTTCACCATCAACTGCCCAAGGACTTTATGACAGGGGGCTTTTTGCATTGGTCCTTATATTATTAAGGGTCTTTATTAAGGCCTGCTTCTGTGTGCTCTTCCTCCTTTCCGGCAGCGCTCCTCCTAGTCTACAGTGGAGGAGAGGCTTGAAATTGCTTATTTCTACAGTCATGGCTGGCTTATGGCTTATTAATGGCCTGCATTGCTGGACTGTTTTTTTTTTTTTTTGTGCGGCGGCACTCCTTCTAATCTGCCGGAACGGCGAGAATTGAATGAAGCGATTTCAAGCCTCATTTCCGATCAGTGACATATTAATAGCATCATGGGTCCTGGGCAAAGTAATGCACTGGGGCCCTGATCAGAGAGATGGTGACCTGCGGTGCACTACACACAGTGTGGCAAAAAGTGGGTGTGGTTAAATTATGCTACAGATTGGGAGTGGCTTTTAGAAACAACAAAAAAACATAACCAGGGAATTAACCCAAATTAAATTCACCCCCTGTACACACTGTCCCACCCTCGCTACAAACTGTCCTCCTCTGTACATTTACCCTCTTTTTTCCCCTCTATTAATTTTTTTTATTATTTTTTCTTTCACAATTTTTTTTTTCGTTTTTTTTTATTATTTTTTACATTTTTTGTTTTTACAATGCTTTTGGGGGGTCTTTTTGAAATATCAGGGGTCTAAACAGGCTCATGATTTCTCACTTTTGGAATAGAGAAAGGGACTGGGGACATAGATTCCCCAATCTCATGAGGTAAATGAATAGGTAGCACTCTGAGGTTTCCTATTCATTTTCAAACTGAAGCATAACACAAAGTTACATAGTCTGGCTAAAAAAAAGACACAAGTCCATCTAGTTCAACACAATTTACTATGCTTCAGTTATGAATGAACACAGTGAATGATTGGTACCAATAACTCACTGTTCTTTTAAAGAAAGGAAAGGCTGGTAAGTATGATATGGACTACTCAAAAAAAATTAAAGGAACACTTTTTATTCAGAGTATAGCATCAAGTCAATTAAACTCCTGGGATATTGATCTGGTCAGTTAAATAGCAGAGGGAGTTGGTAATCATTTTCAGCTGCTTTGGTGTTAATGAAATCCAGGCCTAAACACAATAGGTTAGGTGGGACTTTAAGTGAGACCCCAGCAGGTAGTTCCCAGCGTCTCCATCCCTGTATCAAGAATAAAATTAGGTTGAAGGATTATAAGAGGTGCATGGAAATCAGCCAGCCCCCAATCTGATGTACTCACCCTCCAGTCTGTCACCAACCAAGTAGACCTGTCTCATGATACAAAGAACAGGGGTTTAGTTGACACACATTTGCAAACGCATGTGTAAGCTGCAGAGCCACTACACGGCACCCTGTTTTATCTGCAGTTCCTAACACTTCCTAATTTAGTGTCTCCACACTGGGAGCACATGGCTGCTAATGGATGGATGGGGGAACAGGTGGGTGGGAGACAGTTCGACCAGAACACCCGAACTACCCGAAAGTTCGGCCCGGATTTCAGAACCCCAATTGAACTTCGGTAATCAAAAAACACCATTTTGAAGCCCTAAAACCCAATAAATGCCCCTAAAAAGTGCCTAGGGTTCTGGGTCATGCCCCAGGGACTCTTAATCACACAAAAAAAAAGTTCTTTAAAATTGTCATTTTTGACAGAGAGCCAATTATTGAAAAAATTATTGAAAAATAAAATGAGATTTCTTTGGATTTAGTGTCTGGGGGGTCTAAAAAGTGTACCTGTGAAGTTTCAGCTCTGTAGCATGTCCAGAACCAGAAAAAAAAAGTTTGTTTGTATTAGAATTGCAATAGAGCAGGATAGTGGCTCTGCTCTATTGAAACCCACCAAAGACGCCCAAAAAATGCCCAAAAAAAACACCAAAATAAAAAAAAAAAAGCCCTAGCAAAAGAAAATGAAAGATCCCTCCCCCAAAATTACACACTGAAATGCTAAACCCCAAACCAAAAGAGAATAAACGTGAAATCAAATAAAATACAATAAACCAAATACAATACAATAACAAAAAAAGGACTGTCCAGCAGCTAAACAGTAACTATAGTTGTTGCTGACACACACACACACACACACACACACAAAGGTAGTCCTTAAAAGACTGTTGGGTCTCTGGTAAAACAGGGAGGGTACACAAGAATATGTAGCCCACCACACTGCAATCCACAAACATGTATTGCAATATAGCACTCTGAAGCAACTAATTCCCCCTACACAGAATGTCAGCTCTCCCTAAACTACTTCAACAGAGAGAGTTCAGAGAAGGGCAACAAAAATAATCAGGGGAATGGAGGACATCAGCTATGAGGAAAGACTACAAGCACTGAACTTATTCTCTCTGGAGAAGAGACGCTTCAGAGGGGATATGATATCAATGTACAAATACTGTACTGGTGATGACCCTAGCATAAGGAACAAACTTTTCAGACAAAGGGAATACAATAAAACAGGTGGCCACTCACTAAAACTAGAGGAAAAACAGTTTAACCTTAAAATACGTAAGGGGTTCTTTACTGTCAGAGCAGTAAGGATGTGGAATTCTCTTCCACAAGCAGTGGTATCAGCAGGGAGCATTGATAGTTTAAAAAAACTATTCGAAGGGCACCTTAAAGACCACAACATAAAGGGGTATACAATGTATGGTTAACAGCAAACACACACACACACATCATAGGATGAACTGGATGGACTGATGTCTTTTTTCAACCTCACAAACTATGTAACTATGTAACATACAATGGCAAATGGATGCTGGGAAGCCACCATTTTGTAGTGAAGGGTCTGGCACATAAAAAACACTGGTCTTCTGAACCAGCTAACCTAAACTCACAGACCAGGCAGTGCATTATGGTTACAAGGATTCATTTTGGCGAATTTTCATGGTCATTTGCAGGGATAATAAATTTGAATGGGCTGGATCCACCACAAACCCATGGTGGCAGTGAACGTGAACCTCGTCCCCACTACAATGCTCTCTACTTTATGCGCAGTGGGTAGTCCGTTAGGGCATTCACATGCTTCCTGCACCAACTAAATTTGAATTCCTAGACAGTCGCTTTAATTTCTGAATTTGTGAAGAAAAATCAATTCTTTAATTGTTTTAAAATCCATTTAGCCAATGGACATTGAATGCTTCAATTGGGCTGTAGGCCTGGTAACAGCTGTTTCTACCACCACACTACTGGATTCAATAAACAATTAAGAGTGCAAGGCTGATTTAGAAATGTGGGGAATCAGGACTCTTCCATTGACTATAAAACTGGATTGATGTACTTGAGGAGTTGAGGATATTCAGGCAATAAATTGTGTGAATACTTATTTCAGTTTCCAATCATGTAAGAAAAAACATTTGTGTTCGTTTTGAATACCCAATCATGTGCAGATTAAATATTTAATATCAGATATTTGCTTTATTTTATGATTGGAAAATTAATATAAATGTTCACACCATTGATGCAATTCTCAACCAGATTCCTTGAGGGAAATTTATCCAAACTGAAGCAGCCAGAATCTGGAGCAGTTGTGCATGGCAACCAATCAGCTTCTATCTGGTCGTGGTCACCTTGTACAGTTGCTCCAGATTCTGGCTGCTCCAGCTTTGGTAAATTTCTCCTATTGCATGAAACAAATTGTTCAAATTGATATTGCACAATGTGCCAGCAATATTATAAGTTTTCACATATTTGTCATACAAGACAAGGGAAAAGTCAGTGTAAGGCCAAGAGTTGTTGGCCCTTATTTTGATCTGCAGGGGTGCATAGCAGGACTTATTCGATGAGTAGCTCAGATGAAGATTGGCCATAGATGGTTGTTTATTTCTTCAATCAGCCAACAAACAGATTCCCCCATTCACAAAAGCAAGGTAGAAGGAGGAATCTTCCCACTGTGCTATTGTGTTCTGACAGGAGTACTCCTCTGTCAGAATACAACAATCAGCGCTGCAGCCACTGATTGAATGAACATTTTTCAACATTCCTGTTCAGCAGAAGTAGATCATTGGATTGACTTCTGTTGAATGGTAATGGCAATAGATGGAGTTAAATTTGGCTGGTCCCTGCTAAACCAGCTGAATTTCGATTCATCTATGGCCAGTTTAAAACCTCGTACACATGCGTCGAAAATCGGCAGGGAATTTTCGTCCAACGACCGATCTGCCGATTTTCGGCTTGTTAGTATGATGCTTCCGACAACCGACTCCGACTTTTCGGCCGAAAAAAATCTGGTGTGCAGGCTATAAAATTTTTGTCTGCGTCAAAACACGGCCGATTTTCATGCAGTCAGTACAGATTTCGACAGGGAAAAATCTTATGAGCAAGTCTGGGCATGCTCAGAGAAGAAAGAACACAAAGAAAGCAAACCAACACATGACATCACTTCTGAAGTAGAATTTTGTCGGGCGAGAAAATTCGTGTGCAGTCTAGGCACATTCCAACCAACAAAACACCACTCTGGACAAAAGACGGACGATGGGTCGGCCGATAATCGTTGCGTGTGTACTAGGCTTAAGGCCTTGGATTGGGGAGTTGGATACTTTTTTCCAGTATAATTCTCCTTTTGTAGACTGGAATAGATCCAATCACCCTAAGGTGTGAGAACACAAGGTTGACCTTCTAGATTCTCTAGTACCTGATGCAGTTTATTTTACTGTTACCGCTGTACTGCTATATCTATGCATCATACATTATTAGATAAGATTATTGCCAGCTTTGGTTGCCATGCTTTCCTGGCAACAATTCCAGATCTTGCTGAGTTTGATCAATGAAAGAAACGTGTTTGAAATATTGGCTCAAAGATTATAGTATATTGCATTAAAAGTGGAACGCTACCAATTTTAACAAAGCCTGTTAATCCTCAGTAAATTTGAAACTGTTTATTGACAAATATATAGCAGATCGGACATGCATAGGATGGTCATTTATGTACAGATTATCTGAGTTTTGGACTAATGAAAGCTAAAAGCAAATGCTGGGCTTTGTGGTCAGTAATGTGTAAAAGCAACAAATTTGAATTTTCATTTTCCCTAATTTTTTTTTTTTTAAACATGCCATGGAGATAAGGAAAAAAGAAACTGACTGAATGTATCTAATTTTCCCTACTTTAATTTTATCATATGATCCTAGATGTGGAGTGATAGAGATATTTACATTTCAACACTTTTACACCATTTTGGTCTTGTAATGAGCACCTCAAACATTTTGATTCCTTGTTGAGCACCTCACAAGTTAATGTTTTCTTTATGTGTCTCTTTATTGTATGCACCCTGTCCCTCATTATCTCACCTAACTGAAAAACTCCTTCATACCCTATTTAACCACTTAAGCCCCGGAAGATTTTACCCCCTTCCTGACCAGGGCCTATTTTGCGATTCGGCACTGCCTGACTTTAACAGACAATTGCGCGGTCGTGCGATGCTGTACCTAAACAAATTTTTACTGGTAGAACCTATCACTTAGCACCCAGTGTTAGTGGCCATCATCCCGATAGATAGATAGATAGATAGATAGATAGATAGATAGATAGATAGATAGATAGATAGATAGATAGATAGATAGATAGATAGATAGATAGATAGATAGATACAAAGGAAGTACCCCCAAGAATTATGGGACTTTATATGCCACTAAGACACTGAAAAAAGGTGCAGAAATGTGTATATAAAATCAGAGTTTTATTACATAAACAAAGAATAAATGCACAAACATAAGTATGACCAGCACAAAGCTAGACATAGGAAAACTTTAAAAACCTGCAAGTAAAGACAGACCAGTTTCCATACAGAAGACTCTTGGGTGTCATTGATAGAAAGAACCGGACAGGACCCTACGCGTTTCGGGTTGTAGAAACCCTTCTTCAGGGGACAACCAGAGTTCAATGCACAATGTTTACCCAAGGGAGTCCTCTTTGTAGGGGTGACTGGGCTGTCAATTAAAATCGGTATCAACCGAAAAGGAGATGTCTGATCTCATAGAAGACACGGTTCACTGAGAAGAAGAGTATTATAGATATGGCTGGCAGTTAACAAGAAACGTGGGTGCCACAATGATCCATTGCTGGTCCTAGATGGTCCCCATGGGTGAGTGGACCAATATGGTGTCTTAGTAGTCACTCTTGTGGATAAATGTTGCTCATGGCTAGAGGTAGGTGGAGTATATAAGAGTAGCAATTTCAGGACATGGGCAATACCCTACGTCCTATCCGTATGAGATCAGGCAACCTCTGCACTGATGCATTTTTGGGGTTACCAGTGACATTACTGCAGTAATCAGTGCTATACATATGCACTGTTACTGTAAAAATGACACTGGCAGTGAAGGAGTTAACTTTATTGGAGCGGGAGGGGTTAAGTGTGTCCCTAGGGGCGTGTTTCTAACTGTGATTGGCTGTGGCTACTAGTGGAAGAACAGAGATCAACGGTCCTACATAGCAGAACTGTTTGATCTCCATTCTTACACAGGGAAGAATGACAGGCGGCTTTGTTTACATTAGCTGCCTGCCTTTCTTCCGGTGTAAGGGAAGAGCGCGAGTGCCCGGTGGACATCGGGTCCGCCGGGCACACGCGCAGGGGGTCCGTGACCGCGCGGGAGCGCGCCTCCGGTGGCACGCGCTCGCTCCCTAGACCCTCACAGGCTAGCGACGTAGCCCTACGTCGCTTTGCCTGTGAGGGGCTGACTGCCGACGTAAATCGTCGGCAAGCGGTCAATGTGACAATGGGTTACAGCTCCAAATTGGCATTTATAGTCTGTCACGTATGTCGAGGTCTTAACTGTAATCAGGGCCGCTGATAGGGCAGTACAACCGGCCCTGTTGTACCGGGCCCGGCCATCAGCTACACAGTGGGGGCCCGGCCCCGGCCACATTAAAGTTCGTTACTGCATATTTTAAAAAAATAGCTTTCTAAACTCTCCCACTTCTACTTGCCTATGGGGTGGTGTTATATAATTTTCCTGGGCCCCATCAGGTCTACAAAGGGGCCCAGGAGGTGAGCGCAGTGGAGGGACTATTTCTTTATTTTCGGGCGCAAGTACATCATGCCGCCCCACTATTCAAATAGTCCCGGCCGGCGGAGTGATACTACTGTTCTCCGTTCGGCTCCCGGGTTCTGTCCTGAGGAGATATGAAGCAGTTGAGCGGCTGTCAGCGAACAGCAGAAGGAGAGTGCAGCAGCAATGGACACAGTGAGTGGAGAATAGAGGATAGAATCCTCACTGTGTCCTATTATACCACAGCACAACAGGTTATCATTAGCAGCACAAAAAGCAGGGGCTCTATCCTGTCTCTGTGTCACACGGCTGTTGGGTGCTGACTTTGTCAACTCATGGCTGTTAGATGTACTGAGTTTTACAGACTGTAACACACCACAGCCATAACAAAGTTAGCATCCAACAGCCGTGTGACACTGAGCCATGATAGAGCCCCTGCTTATTGTGCTGCCTGTGTGATGATCATAGGACACAGTGAGATGCTACTTTACAATTCAGTTGGGGGAGCAGTAAACATGTGCAGCAGAGCTGCACTTTTACTGCCCCCCAAACCAATCCCCTACATACCAATATGTCACTGGATTGGAAGGGTGATATCTTGGTCATTACTACAGCAATGAACAAGATATCATTTTTTTTTTTTTGCCTCAGTGATTCTGAACACAGTAAAAGTAACCCTAGTGGCTAAGAAGCCAATGGATTACTTTTACAGGCAGTGGCATCCCTGCCTTTACCACCTTTAGGATGCAAACAGTAGCATCCAGTTCCTGAGACACAGTGAGAGGGGCGGATGTCGTTCCTCCCACTGTATGGCATGAAGCGACAAGGATTTTATCACTTCCAGTTTCGGTCTCGTAGCCATTACCAGTTTGAACAAGCATCTGATCAAACTGATCTTGGTTTGATCAGATGCTTTGGACAGATATGGGGTCTAAAAGACCCCAGATCTCTCCATAAAGAGTACCTGTCGTGGCTCATGCTATCACAAGGGATGTTCATCCCTTGTGATAGCAAAAAAGAAAAAAAAATGTAAAGATACAGTGTACGATTTTTTTCTTTGTAATAAAATTAATAAAAATACAATTTTAAATAAATTTAAACTGCCCCCACTACTTTATGCTTATGCGCAATTGCGAACGCACACGTTGGCTCCGCAAGCATTTATATAAACGGTAACAAACCTGCCTTTTGTTTCGAGTCGGGATCAGGGGGCGGGGCAATGGGTGGTGTCAAGGGTTTGATTGAGGGGGGCCCCATCAGGTGGGCTGTATGGGGCCCCATGATTTCTAACAGCGGCCCTGACTGTAATCAACTCTTAATGCTCATTTCCAAGAAAAATGGACACTTGGTCATCTTTTCAATAACCAGCATTAAAATCTGAGTACAGTTTCTTCCCTCTGTCTACGCATATCTCCTCTCTAATAAGATCTCAAAGGGATATGTACATGCAATGCAAATGATCTGTTACTAAATGTTTAATTACCTGTATACCTATATACATGTTACTGTTTTAATTGAACCAGCCGATGTCGCCTGACATTAAGCCAGTGCGTAGTAGACTTTAGTCTGGTCATATGCAGAGAAATGATCTAGAAATTTTAGCCAGTTTTCATACATCTACTGTTTGTTGGTAAATTACCAGTTGGTAATTACTGTTGGGGTTGAAAGTGGCTAAACTTGCTAAAGTTGCTCCTTTTATCTTGCTTTTTACCAGTCTTTTATACACTTTTCATTAGCTGTCAGCAAACTGGATAGGTTTCAACGTTATGCAAATATAATTATATTGGTACCGAAAAGCCCCAACATATTTGTAAAGAATCCAACATCTAAGAGAAATTGTATGTGCTTAACAGTTACATAACATTTATATAACTATATTATGATTGTACATGTTTTAGAGTTTTGCAGGCATCAATGGTATTTATTTAGGGGAAACGATAAGCTACGGGTTAAGGAATTTCACTTCAGCCAATAGTCTTCGCTTTAATAAACCAAGCCAATCAGCACTTATCTTTGGTTCTCCATGGGGAAGATTTACTATTTACAGCAGGCATGTCCAACCTGCAGCCCGAGGGCCACATGCGGCCCAGAACCCCAGGCAATGCGGCCCACTGCCCTCTGCCAATTTTTTTTTTTTTTTTGCTCGGGAGGAAGGAAGTCAGGTCGGGGACATGGCCACAGCGGCTTCCAACTAACGGTAGGCAGAGGCTGCCTTGAAGGGGAGGGGGGGGGGGGCAGCATGTGCAGTGTTTCTGACTCCTACCACCATGACCACTTCAAATCACTGAAGTGGTCATGATGGTTAGAGTGTTCCTTTATTATCGCTCAGAAGAAGTAAACCTCTGTATACTGATTCCATTTCATTTGATCATCCTCTAGTTGTGTTAAATTAGTGCGGGGGGTGCGGCGGCGTGAGAAGGGCGCAGCGGCATTTTATTACTTATATACCTTAACTATAGTATATATTTTATATGCGGCCCGAGCAAATTTCTCTACACTCAGCAGCATTGCATAGATATCTCCCTCATTGCTTGCATTTACCGCTGTGCTACTTTTACTTATTTGTTCATATTTCATTCATATACAACTTATTTCCGATGATTTAGAATAACAAGGCTCTTGTACTGTATTTCGGACAGCAGATATCCATTATGTGATGCAATACTTAGGCATATTGTAGCCTACCTATTCATTATATGTGGGCTGCAGTTTTCACCATGTGGTGTTCTATGGAGCTGCCTCTGCTTAATGCAGGAGAGAGAACTATATGATTTCAAAAGAGTCAGTCAAGTGACTTTGGCGGGTTGTTTTTTTCACATCAATATTGTGCTCCAAGTGACTGTACGGCATGTACGGCTACTGCCTTTTACATAAACCCATAATAGACAAAACTGTACACTTCCTTGATTGTTTTATTTTTATTTCCAAAATTTGCTGCTATTTATGTATTATAGTCTGCCATGTTATCCTTGAACGTCCTCTGTTCTAATGCTAAAGAAACCTGTCAGCAAGGACAATTGCTTACATAATAATTACAGTAACAGTACAAATTTTAAAGCAAAACTGTTGTTTTAGCCCCGGTTCACACTGAGGCGACCTGTGAGGCGACCTGGTCGCCTCCCATAGGGAAGCTGCGGACCTGTTCTAATAGGAGCGACACAAGTCGCTCCGACTTAGAAAAAGGGTCCGGAGCTTCTTTGGGGCGACCAGGAGGCGACCGCCATAGACTTCAATGTTATGAAGTCCGTAGCATCGCCCCGATGTGAACGGGGCCTTAGTAGAAACAATACCAACATAGAGTGGTATTAACAAACATAATATATACATATATACTGTATATTTTAGAGGAAAATAAATTCCTCCATCCAGGGTACAGTAAACCATTAAGCCCCTGTTCTCACCAGTGCGACTTGTCATGTGATTTGGCAGTTCCAAATCGCATGACAAATTGCACCCCATTGCTGGCAATGGAACCCTATAGACAGTATAGCCACTACTCATGACGCAGTACTTTTTTTTACCAATAAATTGGGACTTGCATAGACTTCCGTTAAACAAAAGGGTGTATAGCAGTGTGCAGAGGGTTCATCCAGAATTAGTTCTGTTAAATGAAGTCGCAAGCCGCAATTAAATCGGCAGTGTACATCACAATGATGTGCGGCTTTGATATCGTGCTGAAGTAGCACGATTTCAAAGTCACATCGGTGTGAACCAGGGCTTAGCATGCAGTAAAGATTTATTTACAATTAAAGAAACAGGAGTATTCAGATATTCCATGATAGCACCCGAAATCAGGGAATTACTGTAGGCTACTATAAGGTCCTGTTCAGGTTCTTATAGTATACTGTGTATATGTAAAAATACATTTACTGTTCCTTCATGTATACATAGCTGTAATAGTATTTTTTATATCTGCTAGAAGTCTATCATACTTGGGCCTAGAGGTCCCATTTTACATGTCTAGAATAATCTTCTTAATTTTGTAATTTTTAACAATTACTGATTTACTACTTAACAGAATTGCTCTAATAAAGTCAAACACCATAAAAAGTCCTTTTAGCCCTATTATCTGCAGCTAGTATAGCAAAGCACAATAGGTGTCAAATTCTATAGTGAGACTCTACAGACTCCAACCCCATTATTACTGCTCTCTAAATTCCTAAGCTTTAACTCACTTTGTCAGGTCACTCCTTTACCCTCCTGTATTGTTGCATTCCACACGTATTTAGATAGCTAACATGGTTTCATATATGAAATGCTAAGATGCAAAGTTTAAAAAAAAAAAAAAAAAAAAAAAAAAAAATATATATATATATATATATATATATATATTTATTATATATTTTATGTATCTGGGCACTTGCAGGTCTTTTAAGGGGAAGCAGAAAAGTTCAATGGTAACTCTCCAACATTCCAGTTGGGTTGGCCCGCCCACCTTTGCCAAAGCACCCTTGGTCAGATAAGACAACTCCAGTTACAGAAAAGTTGGGATGCTGTGTAAAATCTACATCTTACAACAGAATGCAATGATTTGCAACTCTCATAAACCCATATTTTATTCACAATAGAAAATGTATCAAATGTTTAAACTGAGAAAATGTACCATTTTAAGAAAAAAAAAAAAAAAAGGTCCTTTTGAAATTGATGGCAGCAACACGTCTCAGAAAAGTTAAAACAGGGCCATGTTTACCACAGTGTAACATCCCCTCTTCTTATAAGAATACTCTGTAAATGTCTGTGAACTGAGGAGACCAGTTGCTAGAGCTTTGGGAGAGGAATGTTGTCCCTTTCTTGCCAGATATAGGATTCTAACTGCTTTAGTCTTTGATCTTTTTTGTCGTATTTTTTGCTTCAAGATGCACAAACTATTTTCAGTTGGTGAAATGTCTGGACTGCAGGCAAGCCAGTTAAGCCCCGAAATCTTTTACTACGAAGCCATGCTGTTGTCATAGGCAAGGCCTTCCCTGAAAAAGACATTGTCTGGATGGGAAAATATGCTGCTCTAAAATCTAGATGTATCTTTTACCATTAATGGTGCATTTTTGGATGTACAAATTGCTTATTCCATACACACTAATGCACCCCCATACCATCAGAGAATACAGGCTTTTGAACTAAGCGCTGATAATAAGCTGAAAGGTCCTTCTCCTCTTTAGTCCGGAGAACGTGGTGCCCATGGTTGCCAAAAAGCATGTCAAATTTCGATTTGTCTGACCACAGAACAGTTTTTCTTTGCAACAGGCCATTTTATACAAGCTTTGGACAAAGGCATTCAGATATTCATGTTCAGATATGGCTTCTTCTTTACATTATAGAGCTTTGACTAGCATTTTTGGATGGTACAGCGAACTGTGTTTACAGACAGTATGTTTTAGAAGTATTCCTGAGCCCATGCAGTGATGTCCATCACAAAATCATGCCGGTTTTTAATGCAGTGCAGGCTGAGGGCCCGGAGATCATGGGCATCCAATATTGCATTTGTCTTTTGCTTATAACGTTTTCTCTGGATTCTCTGAATCTTTTGATGATATTATGTACTGTAGATGATGATATATTTAAAGTTTTTGCAATTTGACACTGAAGAACATTATTCTGAAATGATTAGACAATTTTCTAGTCAATTTTTACTGAAGCCATTTCTGTGCTGTGCCTTCAAAGTCCACTCAAATTTTTAGGGGTCTCTACATGAGATTATCTTCTTTTTTCTTGGTCTATTAGGATGTTGGCATACTCTAAAAAGTTGCTTTGTTCCGAAATTCTTAGGCAATTTTTAGATGCAGCTTTTCACAAACTGGTGAACTTCTGCCCATCTTTACTTCTGAGATACTCTGACTCTCTTAGATGCTCTTTTTATAATCAGTCATGTTACAGACCTGTTGCCAATAAAGGTATTTAGTTGAAAAATGTTCTTCCAGCCCTTCCTTGTAAGTATCACTGACTTTGCAAGCTTTTTATTGCCCTGTCCCAACTTTTTTGAGACGTGTATGTCCTTTTTTTCACTATCTATCTATCTATCTATCTATCTATCTATCTATCTATCTATCTATCTATCTATCTATCTATCTATCTATCTATCTATCTATCTATCTATCTATCTATCTATCTATCTATCTATCTATCTATCTATCTATCTATCTATCTATCTGTCTATCTGTCTATCTGTCTATCTGTCTATCTGTCTGTCTGTCTGTCTGTCTGTCTGTCTGTCTGTCTGTCTGTCTGTCTGTCTGTCTGTCTGTCTGTCTATATCTACCAGTGGATACAGGGGCACCTTTTGAGCATATGCAAAATACAAAAAATTATAGTCTAAATGCTCCCTTTTTTTGCTATCCTGTTCAATTACCCCCTTTACCAGAAATCTCAGATGCTAAACAAATATGATAAATTCTATCTGGTTTATTTTCATAAGTTATGTGCAATATCAGACACAACTATTCCCCAAGTAGTATTACAAAACTCCAATGGATATACTGCAGGGCTTACAGTCAAATACCTACATGGTCCCTAGAGATGTCCAAAGACAATACATATATCCCCCTTATCTGGCCTTAAGTGTTTAGGGATGCAATTATCATCACAGATGCTTGAGGTTGATCAGACCAGACCAAACCTAATAACAATTAAACTCTGCACAAGTAAACCTAAAATGTTTATATAAGGTGGTCTGTCAAAATGCTTAGATGAGCCAGAGATATAAACAGTTTAAACACTTTTCTTGTAAGAGAGTTGAGCTTGGTGCTAACTTGTCCATCCCCAGAGCCTTTTCATTGGCCACTGAATTTGCCTATCATTAGGGCAACCAATAGAAAGCGTAAGAGGAAAGGAGGGGTGGGGACATGATTGACTTATTTTCAAGCCAGATTTTGCATGAACTTTTAGCTGCCTCATCTTTTTCTGATCTAGTGAGATTTTACTCACTAGATCATACAGTCACCTGTCAGAATCTTCCAAGCTGTGGCCACCCATACGGTGACCCTGACCCTGCCTTCAAAGTGCTTTTTCCTTTCTCTCTCAACAGGAAACATCACTTTGTTAGCTTTTTACATTTTGTATTTCATTTGTGTGAATAGTAGTTTTTTATTACTCTGGTCATGAGTCACATTCTGCATAGGAACTACTTGCTAAATATGCAAGCCTCATAGCTTAATTTCAGCATTTTGCAAAAGCAAAAACTCTCAATTTTGCTCCTTTAGCTGTGTATGTGACATTTTCTTTAATGCTGAACTTCAGGTATGATCTTTTTTGTGAAGCAGGTTTTCCAGGCCTGTAGCCTGATGTGGGTCTGCCATCGGTACCGGTTACCCCTCCAGCCTTTGTGAGCTGCGGCCCTGGGTGTGAGCACTGAGACATTGACAACTCCGGCATATTTGTTTTGTGGTTATATTGTATTTAAGTAGATGGGAGAAGGGAATGAGTGGGATACTCCTTTAGGCTCAACTAAATACAATTGTGGGACTTTTCTGGCAAAAATGCCTGTTAGCGCTGTCTTGATGCCAGCCAACGCTAGCCAATGCTTCCTGACGCTTGAACACTGTGTAATTACTGAAACTGTGCTGGATCCTCGACTTTAGTCCAGAAGATCCAGGACTGTAAAACTGCTTGACTTGTAACACTGCAATAGCTCAGAGTCATTGAATTGCTCCCTTCAGCACTGCACTGGCTGAGAAAACTCCTTGTAAGTTCCTGTACTGCTGCAACTCTCAACTGGCACACTTCATATCGTGCACTAGCACTTCAGGGCCCAAACCACAGGTGCCCCCTTTTACACTTTAAGCTCTTCAGGGTCCACTGACTATGTACCCCCTCTGTCATCTCAGGGTCCTCAACCTAGGTACCCCCTTTCACCACTAGCTGGCACTGGATCCTCAAACCTTTTCCAGAGTGGTCCCCTCTAACTTCAGGCAGACCCCCAGGGGCAATCCTCAGTACTCACGACCTGTGTAGGCTTTCCTGGGAATGGACCCCTCTGACTCTCCATAGGTTCTCAGCACACCGGATCCCTTTAGCTTAGCTCAGCCCTCTCTGGATCTTCAGGCAGCACCCCGAGATCCTCCTCCTCAGACAGGAGGGGAGACAGCCGTTCTCTCCCTCCTGGGACTCTGCTCCCGCCAAAGACATTGTGTCATGTGCCACCCCCAAACTTATACCCACTCCCACAATCTGCCTTCTGGGGTAGTTACAAGCCTGGATGTGTCCCCTGATTGGGTTTCCTCCACTGCCCTATGAGAAGCCTATCACATGAGCCAATGGGGAGACTCCCCCCTCAGCAGGCACACCCGGAAACCATGACACCCTGATTAATAAATCACAGCCCTGCTGTTAGGCACACAAGGCCACTATACCTTTACCTAGCACCTACCTGTAGGGTGCTACACTTGCTAATGTACATAGGTTCAGCAGTAATATCTCAAACTTGAGAGATTACTAGAGAAGCTGACATTCGCTGTAGAAGTCAATGCTTTGGCAATGATAGCCACGGACTTCTGGGTCCTGTGCCAACGGGTTTTCCCTATGCATACTGACCACAGGGGGTTGATTACTCAATACTGGTCCCATTCCCAAAATGCCTTGTATTTTTTTACAGTACATACAAGACGTTCTCTAAATGGACGTGGTGGAGAAGAGGGGCAGTGAAGTCAAGATCTTCGCCCCATCATGAGAACACCTTGTATTCATTGAATGGTGGTGGTGCTAAGTGAGCAACCCCCTATTAGTATGCAGTGCAGAAGTCATTTGGTAAAGGAGTGGAAAGATCATGGCTATCATCACTATAAATGTGCCAACTACTACAGTGATTGTCAGCTTTCTCAGTGGCCCATCAGGTATAAGATATGCATACTTACATTGTGCCAAGCTGGACAATGTAACTATGCAATATAAATCATACCTGGAGAGCAGCTTTAACCACTTTACCACCAGAGGATTTTGCTGTCTTACGTCTGGGCCACTTTTTGCGATTTGGCACTGTGCGAATTTAACTGACAATTGCGCGGTCATGCAACGCCGTACCCAAACGTCCTTTTTTTTTCCCACAAATAGAGCTTTCTTTTGGTGGTATTTGATCACCTGTGCGATTTTTACTTTTTGCGATATAAACAAAAAAAGCGTAAATTTTGAAAAAATAACAATATTTTTCACATTTTTTTAGATGAAATTCCCCCCCAAAAAATGTAAAAATCTAAATTTTTTTAAATTTTTGGCCAATTTGTTTTCTGCTACCTATGTTTGGTAAAAAAAATCACAAAAAGCATATTTTGATTGGTTTGCGCAAAAGTTATTGCGTTTACTAACTAAGGGAAAGATTTATGTCATTTTGGTGTTTTTTTTTTTAACGAGTAATGGTGATTTTTTTTTGCGGGACTGTGACATTGCGGCAGACAGATCGGACATTTTTGACACTTTTGGGGGTACCAGTGACATTACCGCAGTAATCAGTGCTATAAATATGCACTTTTACTGTAAAAATGACACTGGCAGTGAAGGGGTTAATTTTATTGGAGAGGGAGGGGTTAATGTATGCCTGGTGCTTACTAACGTGTGTGTGGGGGGAGGTGACTGTGTGACACAGGGACAGATCCAGGGTTCAGCTATGCTGAACCCTGCAATCTGACCCTGCCTGTCACTTCGGAGATCCGCCCCGCTTGTGTTTACACAGGCGGACGGATCTCCACACTCGATTCCCCGACGATCGGGGAAGAGCAGCGGCGATCGCCGTTGCTCCTCCCCTGGCCCGACTCCCGCTGTGACTGAATACAGCGGGAGCGCTTCTAGGCGGCGCGCGCGGCGCCTAGAAGGGGGAGGGTCTGCCAACATAGGTCTACGTCGTCAGACCTACAAGAGCCACTTTGCCGCAGTACAGCTCTAGTGAGCAGCGGCAAAGTGGTTAAAAAAGCTCTACTCCTTTGTGTATTTAAAGTGTGTGTGCGCACACACCTTTTTGCGCTATCTTACGCACTCTACTACAAAGTATTGGATGCTGAGGAACCTACCTTTTCTCTTGGTTATTTATATCCTACAGAATTATGCAGAATCCACACACAAAAGGGCATTAAATAATTGCTGAGTGAGCAACCCCCTGTTGTTACTGTGCAGTGCAGAAGCCACTCAGTACATGATTTAGAAGATCACGGTTATCATTGTAGAAGTGCTGACAACTACAGTGATTGTCCACTTCCCCAGTGGCCCCTCAGGTATTTGATATATAGTATATTCATTGTGCCAAGCTGGACCAATTTAACTTCTTTATAAAAATAATTTTGAGAGTTCGGCTTTAAATAAAATGATCTGCTTTTTTTCTTTAGAGGGTGTGTCTATGTGTGCGCGCTCTCTTACTCACGCTACTAAAAATGTTGGATGCTGAGAAACCTGTCCTTTCTCTTGGTTATTTATATTCTATAGAAGTATGCAGAATCCGCACAAAGAAGCATTATTTAACTGCACTTGAAGCATGTCATGCTTATATTTTACGTCAAGCTGATTTCTGATAGCAGCTTTCTTTTCATTACATGACTTGCTTTTTATGATGAAATTATTGTGAACTATACAATACAGGCATATATAGGTAATAAAATGTAAAAGACATTTTGAAACATGTTGGTCAGTTCTGAACAGGTATTGCTACTTATTTAATAGCTTAATAGGACACAGTTTATACTACACAGGTGGGTTTGTGTTACTGCATGCCCATGGCTGCAGGCTATTCCCATTGTGATCTACAAGTTATTCCTGTATTTCCTGCAATCCTGGGCATTTTGACAGTTAGTTAGCACAGTGGATAACCCCTGATTCCTCTATCTGCATTGTCTTCTATGTCTTACATCAACAGTCTATTAATTCGCAGGCTTACAGCACCTTGAAAGGGCGCATGTTGCCATTTCTCAGCTGCTTGCCTCTACCAGAATTAGCGGCTCTTTCTACACAATAGAATGAGCTATTAGTCATCTTGCCACCAATGATGGAAGCTTAGGATATTAATTCCTTTTAACAATAATACAAATATTTATTAAATGCATTGGGGTTCTGGATCTGGTCAGTGGAGACCAGATCCAGATCCAGACCCAGACCCCCATCCATAGCTCCCAACTGTGCTTTTTGGAGGGAATTCCCCTATTTTAGACCCATATCCCTTAGTATCTCCTTCAACCTCAATACTGCTTTATTTTGGACTCATGTATGGATCCCTATACCCTATCAAAAGTGTTATACTACCTCAAAGCAGAGTTCCATCCAAAAGTGGAACTTCTGCTGATGTGCTTCCTCCCCCCTCCAGTGCCAAATTTGGCAACTTTCAGGGGGTAGAGGGGAATGGGTACCTGTTTTTGATAGGTACCCTTCACCACTTCCAGGAGACAGCACCGCGGGGCTGTCCCTCGAATGTTCGGCCCCTCTCCTCCTTCCCCCACCGCTGGGCCAATTAGAAACCACAGCGCGCTTCTCGCATGCACAGTGGGGAACATTACAACCTTACAATGAATCTGAAAACCAGCTGTGGTGCTGATATCGCTGGCTCCCTGCACAGGTAATTGTCTATATTTTAAAAGTCAGCAGCTACAGTATTTGTAGCTACTGACTTTTAATTTTTTTTTTCCAGCTGGAACACTGCTTTAACCAGATCATCTAAACAGCCAGTACAAAAGTAGAGATAATATTTTGCAGTTGTAGCACGCCCCCTACAGGGGCTGCTGAGTATGTTCGTTTCCTCCTCACTTCCTTGACCCTGAGGCACCTCCAACCCGCTTGACACTATGGGTTCTGACATGATGCTTTAGAAAACACAACAATGACACCTAAATATAGATATATCAGTTTTACTGAGTTTAAGTGAAAAAGGAACAGATGCGAAATGCAATTTCAACACAACAAGAATTATGACAGTCTAGAGATTCCGAGTCTTGAAGTCCCATAAAGCACAAGGTAACCAAAGACTCAGAATCCTATACTTCAATAATATCAGAAACAAATAGATATAATGATATCTAACTGAAGAAACATATAACTATGGTTGCAAGAACAGTGCAATTCTGCTTATAAAAGTGTGAGAGTGACAAATCAGATATATGACTCTATATTAATTGATAATAAGACAGTAATATCTAACTAGTTCAGCTGCATGAATAACTCTTAATGGAATATACTTAAATAACAAATGTAACTTGACAGAGTGCACTCTATCATTTATAGGGGGCCCCCTTTGTCCCTGAATTAAATGAGTCTCCTCCTGAGCAAGGCCTTGCTGGTCCTCGCCGGCAGTAGGATCTCAAATCATTCCAAGAATGATATTTTTGTAATCTAAAGAGGGAAAGGGGTACTTGTATCCAGGTTCTGACTAAAATAAACAGTATGATCCGCTGTATGTACAGTACGTAGAAGCGGTCTCCCGGTTCACCACACACTAGGCAGATTCAGTAGTGTCCCATGGCAACCGCTCCGCTAACTCCCAGTTCTCACTGTAATTATACTGGGTCACAGGCTCTCTTTCTGTGTCCGTGAGCTACTTTGCCCACTGCAATGGTATATCTCACCCAATTCCTGAGTACTCCTCTCCAGCAGTCCTCCTCACTGGGCCGGTCACTCCTCTGCAATGTTTGCTACAACTCTCAGGTGTTGTCACTCTCGATCAATCACTTCTCGCTAGTGCCTCTGCACTAGGCCTCAGTGTTACTCCCTCTGCTCCCTGCAGCAGGTCTCCGGCTCTGTCCACCTCACACGCGGTCCCCGAGGCAAGAGAGCGAATCTCTGACCCTGCCCCTTATAGACCTCCTCACAATCCACTGCGGGACCTGCTGCTCCCTGGGAGTATAATTCCAACCGGCCATCTCACACAGTCTTCATCCTCCTCTGGACCACATATCCCATAATCCAATACGTCACTCTTCAGGAGAACCTCAGAACAAACAGCAAACTTAAAGGAACAATACGTCTGCCTTAATTATGCTGGTAGCGATTTCTTCACTTGGCTACACAGTATTTAACGTGGGTTTTTGCAGCTTATTTTAACATGTCCTAACAACCATGACTTATCCCTGTTGGCAGCGGGGATTCCCCACTGACAGCACACTATAAACAAAAGAGCCGATAGTGAACAAAAAAGAAAAGAAACAGCATTTTGGGGGGGGGGGGGGAACTCATGCCATAAAAAAGATTCCATACCAGACCTTTACCCGGGCATGCAGTCTCCCAGGTCAGGAAAGCGGGAGGAAGAGTGTGCACCCTCCCCCCACACTTCCTAAACCTTACAACTCCTCTTCCCCAAAACCCTGCCCTGGTAATTCTGTGTGTGTGGGGGGAGGGGGGGGTCTTATCAGAATCTGGAAGCCCCCTTTATCAAGAGGGTTCTGAGACCCCCCCCCATGTGAATGAGTATGGTGCACATAATACCCCTTCTCATTCACTAACAAAATGCCAAGTGTAAATAAAAACACCACATAGTTTTAAACAAGGCTTAAATAATGTCCCCCGATGTACATCCATGGTCATTTATGATATACTGCTCCCACATGGAACAAAAAACACCCGCCGACACAACAGCTCCAATCGTTTCCCCCGCCGCTTAAGTTAACAAGGTGTAGCGGTCCATGACCTCGTAAATGGGGGGCCTCCCAGCGATGTCAATGTCCATATATGGACACATCCCTGTGTGATCAACAACATCATAAGGTGTGGGCCACCCGTTCACATCATTGATCATACATGGACACATTCATGTTGATCAATAATATCGTAAGGGCGAGGGCCACCCAGTGATGGGTCCCCCACCCCCATACTTAACTTGCCTGCTGGGCTGCATGCTCAGATAAGGGTCTAGTGTGGATTTTGTAGGGACCTAACTTAATTTTTTTAAATTTGTGGCATGAAGTCCCTCTCAAAATTCATACCCAAATGGAATCCCCACTGGCAGCAGGGACAGGTCATGGCTGTCAGGATGCCGGCAGGTGCTGGCTCCCTAACAACCAAGTTGTTTATTTTTGTGAATCGACCTAAATCAGGGCAGAGGTGCAAAAAGAATAAGTGTACTTTGTCTGAAAGTGCACTTAAGCTAGGTACACTTTCAGACAGTCGGTCAGCAGTTACCAGCTGACTTTTGGCCCGTGCGTATAGCTCCTCATCCGGCAGAAGCCGGCTCACAACTATCTATTGAATGAGCATGCTGGAAAACCAGTAGCCCATCAGCATCCAATCAGCGCTTACAGCCAATGGCTGTGAATGCTGACCGGCGTGTTCTGGTGGGGGGGGGGGGGGCAATCCCCCTGTCAGAACACAATAGCACAGTGGGGGAGATCGCTGTACTACGGGTTGAATGAAAAAAAAAACTTCCTGTGTGTACCAGGCTTTATTCTTTAATAGGTAAAACATAGATAAGACAGACAACTGAATAAGTCAGAGGAGAGACTACCCCCCCCCCCCCCTTTCCCAACCCTCTCTCCCTGCTCTGAACATCTCCCCCTCATAGTCTCATTTTGATCAAAAGAAGCTGCCACTGCCATCAATTTTGGTATATATATATAGCACAATTCCCAGCCGTTTTTCTGGATATGGGTCCCCTTGGGTTACCACTAGCAACAACCGCACATTTAAGCATGTTCTCCAAGTGTGAGCACTGAGACAATGAACAGATCAGTATCTTTGGGTTTTTGTATTTATTTGGTAACTTGGATAGGAGAAGGGATGAGTGGGATACTCCTTTGGCTCAACTATGCACAAATTGCTAGGGACAATTGAAAAATGCCGGTTGGCACTGACTTGACGCTGGCTGGATGCCGGTCAATGCCTATTAAGGCTGGTTAATGCTGGCCTGCTGCCTGTTAACGCTGAACTGACTTCTGACTGCTTTCCTGAATGAAGAAGTCCTTTTTAAGCTCCCTTAAGCACTCCTGCTGAGGTAGCTACATGTATACTCTGCGGCACTGCTGAACACTTCAGGTTAGCTAACTCCCGGATCCCTTTGACCTTCTGGAGTGGTCCCCTCTCCAATCAGACCCTTGGGCGGTTTCAAGTACTCACAACACTGTTTTTCCCCGAAACTTCTACCCAGCAGCTCCACTCGTTCCACAGCACTCTGTTACCCCCCCTGCAGTCCAGCTCAACCTTCATCCTCTAGGCCAACTGCCCAGGACACCTTCTCTAGCTCTGACAGGAGGAGAGACAGCCGTCAGCCTCCTCCTGGGACTCTGATTCCTGCCAAAGACGCCCTGTCACATGCTCCCTCAGACTTATAACTCATCCCAGGGTGCACTGTGGCAAACTCCGCCCACTGAGACCGCTATAAGCCCTGGTGTGCTACTGGCTAGGTTTCCTCCACTGTCCAATAAGAGCCCTCATTGGAGACAGTGGGGAGATTCCCCAGACTCAACAGGTCACACCTTGAAACATGTGACAGCCTAACTAAAAGATCAGGCCCCCCCTGATAAGCAGACAGGGCCACGTATATGCTTTTCCCTAGAACCTACCTGGGAGGGTGCTACATATAAAAATGAAGCTGTAGTGTATAATCTGTTTTATATAGGATTTATGAACTTTGTGTAAGACGTTAACAGGCCCTGAGTGTTTCTTCTTTCTGTTGCATGTGTGCACAATGAGGAGTAGTGCTTTGTGGTTTAACTGCCACACGGCTGTATATTAGTTTTATCAAGGCCCTCTAATGGCACAGTGCCTTGTGTGAACACAATAGCAAAGGAAATATAAACCAAACATACTGAATATTTAAAGTGTATCTATAACCAAAGCCAAACATTTTGTATATTACAGATGACTTGCCCTTAGATGTAGTGGCTGCATTCGTTTCTTTTTCAGGCATCTTTTCCTTTATTCTAACTGGTGATCCTGACAGTAACACAATCCCTATGCAGGGGTGACATTGCTCACTGGCTGTACTGTATCTATTGAGAAACGGCATTGTCACCCACAGCTGGTCTCCTCCTAATTTAGACTACAAAATACCATATCCTTATCTCCATTACATGGGGACAGTGTTCTGTAGTTCACAGAAAATAGCTAGGAAGGCTGGTAACATTTAATGAGATTTCAGTTCAATTCACAGGAAACTACAAAAGCAATGCTTTTCTGGCAGGATCAACAGGTATTGTTCTGTACTGAAAAAAGAAAACTAATGCAGCCACAATATCTAAGGATTAGGCTGATATATATTTATTTTTGTTCTTGGGTTTAATTATACTTTAAAGTGAATGTATACCTTCACATATACCCAGTAAAGTAAACAGCCTCAGATAATACACATAGATTAATTAAATCTCCCTACATAAGTTTTACTTGTATACGTGCTGTCTTCAGCTTACTAGACTATTTAGAAAGTGCACATCTTGTTAGAATTTTCTCTCCCTGATTCACCTGTGGGAGGGAAGTTTGACCATAAACTGGGAGACAGCTGATTGAAAGAAAGGCCCACACCCCCTGTCAGGGAAATGGCCATAGGAGAACTGGCAATGTTGCCAATAGTAGAAATGGGCGCATCCCTGTGCGCCCTAGTCCAGGTTTATGCAAATGCGCAACAGCATGAATTGGTGAACGTGCGTGCGTAATAGCACACGCAATGCATGACAGATGTGGCCACTCGCTGGCCTGTAAAAGACTGCCGTGGGATCCATTACATTGCTGGATTGTCGTCAGCCTCCCTGTATTCCTGAGCTCCTGGGTACTTCTCTTGGATTGTATATTAAAAAAGAATAGCGCGCAAATGCAAAAGAAATTACAACCAAATCTGAAGAGAGTCCATAAATAAAAATGGGGGTTTGGTCCCACCATATGGCCATATCGTGCTCAAGCCCACTACTGCGTCAAAGTACCCCATTATCAGTGGGTCCTACACTATCCATGAAAAAGAGATGAATCCAGCCTTTCTAACCCTTGGAGATAATACGCCTTTCTAACCCTATCTCCAAGGGTTAGAAAGGCTGGATTCATCTCTTTTTCATGGATAGTGTAGGACCCACTGATAATGGGGTACTTTGACGCAGTAGTGGGCTTGAGCACGATATGGCCATATGGTGGGACCAAACCCCCATTTTTATTTATGGACTCTCTTCAGATTTGGTTGTAATTTCTTTTGCATTTGCGCGCTATTCTTTTTTAATATACTTCTCTTGGATTCCCTGTTGTGACCCGGCTTGTACCTGACCTGCTTGATGTCCTTCTTCTGGCATTGACCTTGCTTGCTTTATGCTCTCGTTATGGACTTTGCTATTATCTCCTGCCTGCTTTCCTGTTGAGACTTCGGCCAAGTTCCTGTTTCTACTACTTACCTTATCCCAAGACTGACTACCCGTGTTTGATCCTCAGCTTTGTCTTACCACTGCTCCCTCTGTGCACAAGTTTGCTGAGTTCTTCTGGAGTTTCTGAGGCACATTTGTCTGGCTGTGTTTCCTGCCTTCTCCAGTACCCCCCAGGCGTCCACCGGCCCAGTTCCTCGGCACCCTATTGGCAACCTGTGCTTCTTTGGGCGCTACACCTCCTGTACCACCTTCAGGGGTGTTCTGCACTTAGCCACAAGGGGAGCCCTCTCAGCACCTTCCCCTCGGATCAGGTACATGACAGTACAATCCAGCCATGTCAGAGGCCGACAGAGGTGTTTACCCACTTGAGGCTCTGTGTCAGCAGGTCACAGCCCCATCCAAGCAGTACAGGGACTACAGGCAGGGTACTTTCAGTTAGAGGGTCGCCTGCAACACCTGATGGCGTTCCCTGCTCATGCAGACCCCAGTTTATCAACCACCAGCACTGCATCTGCCTCATCAACGCAGGAACAAACCACCGCTTCATATACAGTGCTGGTCAGAGCAGCCCCAATCTTCCTCTTCTTGAGTTCCCCACAGGCACATCTTCCTCTTCTCCAAGTGCCCCATAGCAAGCAGCTCCTGAGCCTCGCTCTGTGTGTTCATAAGACACACAGAATTGGACTTGACCCCACTCCCTCTTCATTGGCTGTGATTGACAGCAGCGGGAGCCATTGAGGAGGCAGAGACCCGTTAGAGCAGCTTCTCTCCTGCATATCGCTGGATTGCAATCAGGCTTGGGTAAGTATTAAGAGGGGGCTGCAGGGGGAATTGCACACTGAAGGTTTTTTTACCTTCATGCATAGAATGTCTCCTCCTGAACCATGAGTACCAACGCCTGAGCGATTCTTTGGTGACCAAGAGAAGTTCAGGGCTTTCAAGAATGCCTGCTTGCTGTACTTGGCTCTTCAGCCTAGAACTTTTTTCTACAGAGAAACTGTGAAAGTGGGGTTCATTATCTCCTTGTTGTCTGAAGAACCCCAAGCCTGGGTCCATGGCCTACTGGAACAGAAGAACCATGTTCTCAACTCCATGGATGCCTTCTTTTAAGAAATGGCACAACTTTATGATGACCCCCAACGTGTGGCCACCACTGAAACCACTCGGCATACTCTTCAGCAGGAGAGGTGCCCCGTGGAGGATTACACTGTTGACTTTCGCAAATGATCCGCAGATACGGGCTGGAATGAGGCAGCTCTTAGGTACCAGTATCGTTTAGGACTATCTGAAGCCCTTTAAGATGAGCTGGCCTGATTAGAGGCTCCCGTTACTCTTGAAGGACTTATCCAGTTAGCCATCCAGCTCGACAGACGCCAGCGGGAGCGACGGACTGACTACTCCCAGACTTTCCGGCCGACCTGGTTGATGCCTAAGGTTCCTCCCATCTTCGCACCAGTACCTTCCTCTTCTGCAACTTCCGAAGGCTAACCAATGCAGATAGGCCTGGTCTGTTCTTGACGAAACCTGACAAAAGACAAAGTCGCTGGCAGGCCAATCTTTGCCTCTACTGTGGAGGGTCCTGACATTTCCTGCGCAATTTCCCCTTGAGACCCAATAAGTTGCCTCCACGAAGTCCCACTTATTTCCAAGTTTCCAGATCTTCCCCATCTCATCTTGTTCTACCTGTCTCATTGCAGGTGGCTGAAGAGGAGTTCCAGGCTCCTAGCAATTATTGACGCTAGGGCATGCAGCTGCTTCCTGGACCTATCTCTAGGAAAAAGACTATGTGTACCCTTTCTGTAATAAAAGGCAAAGACTCAAGGTGCATTTAGCTGATGGATCCTTGCTCCGCTCCGGACTTGTCACCTAAGAGACCAGACCTATTCTCACCATAATAGATTCCGGCCACCAGGAGTTCATCTGCTTTGATGATCTATGTTCTCATATGTTCCCCATCATCCTGGGAATTCCCTAGATACAGGCTCATAACCCACAAATTAACTGGGCCAAGAAGGAGGTCTCCTTTTTTTTCTGCCTACTGCCTGCAACAATGTTTTGTTCCTGGGTCCAGTAGCCCCACTGACTGCTTGACTGTTCAACCAGTGCCTGGTTCTCATCTGAACGTACCACTTGCCTATCATGAGTACATGGACGTTTTTGATAAGAAAAAGGCTAATGTCCTACCACCTCACCGGCCGAATGATTGCCTGATAGAACTACTCCTTGTTGGGGAAATGTCTTTTTGGGCGCATATTTCCTCTGTCAGAAATTGAGCTGGAAACCTTATGGCTATATATCAATGAAAATCTGGAAAATGAGTTCATCTGTCCTTCCTCCTTTCCTGCTTGGGCTGGCATATTCTCTGTCAGAAAAATAGATGGCACTCTAAGACCTTGTGTGGACTACTGTGAACAAAATTACACAAAAAAAAATGGTATCTGCTTCCCCTCATCCTTGAACTCCTTCAAAGGTTTATAACTACCCGGATCTTCACCAAATTAGATTTACGAGGCACCTACCTACTTGTTCATATCTGGGAGGGAGACTAATGGAAAACTGCATTCAGAACTTGGTTCGGACACTTTGAGTATCTTGTCATGCCGTTCGGATTGTGTAAGGCTCCAGCCAAATTCCAACACTTTGTGAACAAAATTTTCCAATGACCATGTGATCAGATGATGTGATTGTCTACCTTGATGACATCCTCATGCTTTCTGCCACCCTTGATCTCCACAGAACTCATGTGAAGAGGGTAGTTTCTACCTTAAGGAAGCACGGCCTTTATGTCAAGGCCGAGAAGTGTGACTTTGAAAGGATGTCTATCTAGTTTCTGGGTCTTATTATTTCTACTGAAGGGATCGCAATGGGCACACAAAAGGTGAAGGCAATCCTGGAGTGGCCAGCCCCATCAGACAAAGGCATCCAATGGTTTGTAGGCTTTGCCAACTTCTACCGGAAATTTTTGAGGGGCTTCTCTGCCATCATTTCACCCATTACCCAGTTGACCCACCAGCAAGCCTGGTTCCAGTGGTCTCAAGAAGCTCACGCAGCCTTTGACAAGCTAAAGAGTCTGTTTACCTCCACACCAGTATTACAGCATCCAGACCTGGCCTTGCCCTTTATGTCGGAAGTGGATGCCTCAAAAGTAGTCACAGGGGCAATCTTGTCTCAGCACTAGGGGCCTAAAGTCCTACTCCATCCTGTTGCTTTTTTTTCTCGGAAAATGAGTCCCCCAGAAAGGAATTATGATGTGGGTGATCGGGAACTGTTGGCTATTAAATCTGCCTTGGAGGAGTGGAGATATTTGCTGGAAGTGGCCGCTTATCCCATTATGATTTTTTACAGATCATAAAAACCTGGAATATCTTAGAACCGCTAAACAGTTAGGACCATGACAAGCCGTTGGGCCCTGTTCTTTTTCAGATTCAATTTCCACATTACCTACTGGCCAAGCTCCAAGAATGGAAAGGCGGATGCCCTCCCCCGAATGTTCCCGGATACCCCTAAAGCAACTGAACCAAGTACTATTCTGTCAGCACAAAACTTTTTGCTTATCCAAGCGGATTTGAAGACATCAATAAAGCAAGCATCCATCCAGTGTACTGAATCAGAGGTGTCTTCTTTGAAAAGTCAAGACAGTTTTTGTGGCACTAAGAAAATATTTTTGTTCTCCAACATGTCAGACTTCAGGTCCTAAAGACTTTTCATGACCAAAAACTGGCTGGACATTTTGGAATACAAAAGACCTCTGAACTTGTCCAGCGCTCCTTTTGGTGGCCCAGTTTAAGACAGGATTGCAAAAGTTATTTCAGCTCTTGTATTACTTGTCAATGCAACAAGGGGTCCAACACCAAGTCCTGGGGTCTGTTGAGACCCCAGCAAACCCTAAGCAGCCCTGGAAAAGGATTTCTTTGGACTTTATAGTGGACTTGCCCCCCTTTGAAGGGTTCACCACCCTCTTGGTGGTAGTTGATCCCCTTTCCAAGATGGTACACTTCCTGCCTATGATAGGTACTTCCTCGGCTCTGGAGCCAGCAAAAATGTTCATAAAAGAAATAAACAGATTGAATGGACTACCAGATAACATTGTGTCTGACAGAGGGGTGCAGTTCACCTCAAGATTAGGGATGATCGAACGGTTCGGGTCCACCATCGGTTCGGCCCGAACATTGGGTGTTCGAGGTTCGGCCGAATTTAGAACTTTTTGCCCAAAAAGTTCGGAATTCGGCAACCAGAACCGCCCAAAATGCAATGCTTCAGGAAATGGGCTTTAAAAGCCCGTGATTGGACCAGAACCATTAGCAAAAGCCAATTGAGGGGGCAGGAGAATGCTAGGAATGTGATTGGAGTGACTAGGGGGTCCCTAGACCAATCATTAGTGAATACGCCCCCCAGTATATAAGATCGCCCCCGCCATATTCCCAGCATTGTTATACTGGACATGGAAGAGAGTGGAAGCAGTTCTGTTAATTTTACTTTAAAAGTGTCATTTAGCTATTTTTAGTGTGAGGAAAGGGATATCTAGTGTAGTTAGAGTGCTCCTTTACACTTAAGTTAGCTTCAAAAATTTAGTTTCTGTAGGGAAAGTGTTAAGTGTCAGGGGACCGTAGTGTAGTGTAGGGTTAACTGACAGTGACTGCTATGGCAGGGTGACAAAACCCTTCCATAGCAGGGTGACCGCTATAGAGAAATGATAATTTCTCTGAGTTGCTTCGGGACAGGTATGTGGCTTCTCACCAGCAAGCATTTTTTATGCTGCAGGGGCTGCCACTGCCAGTGCTTTTTTGAGGACATGTTTGATGTCAGACATGACATCTGAACATGTGTATAGGGGGTATATATAGACATATATGTCTGAATATATACCCCTAGACATATAGGTGTGATAGTAGCAGAAATAAATGCTTGCGCTAATGAAATCATTTACAGTAATATATTTCTGCTACTATCACACCTATATATGTCTAGGGGTATATATTCAGACATATATGCCTATATATACCCCCTATACACATGTTCAGATGTTTTGCCTGCCTCAAAAGAACCCCAAAAAATGCCAAAAAAAACGCTAGCGTCAAAAAAAAAATGCCCAGGTGTGTTTTTGCTGGCATTTTTTGGGGGGTTTTGGAGGCAGGCAAAACATCAGAACTTGTGCACAGTACCACTATACACAAGTTCAGATGTTTTTCCTGACTGCAAAGAACCCAAAAAATGCCTGCTATTAAACCGGCAAGGTGTTACAGCAGAGAAGCCATATTCCTGTGCTTAAAGTTTTCTAATACAAACGATCTTTTTTTTTTATGGTTCTGGACATGCTACAGAGCTGAAACTTCACAGGTACACCTTTTAGACCCCCCAGACACAAAATCACACAAAAAAAAAGTTCTTAAAAATTGTCATTTTTGATAAAAAAGCCAATGATTGAAAAATTATAAAAAAAAAATAAAAAAAATAAAAAGAGATTTTTTGATTTTTACTTTGGATTTAGTATCTGGGGGGTCTAAAAAGTGTACATGTGAAGTTTCAGCTCTGTAGCATGTCCAGAACCCCCCAAAAATTAGCATTTTCTTATAATTTTTATTAGAACAGGTATACGGCTTCTCTACGGCGCTTTTTCTTGCATTTATCGGGCATTTTTGGAGGCAGGCATGACTTTTTTTGGATTTAGTGTCTGGGGGGTCTAAAAAGTGTACCTGTGAAGTTTCAGCTCTGTAGCATGTCCAGAACCAGAAAAAAGATCATTTTTCAGTAGAGCAGGGATGGTGGGACCCCTCTTTTACACTTATATGATCTTTTTTTGGGGTTCTGGACATGCTACAGAGCTGAAACTTCACAGGTACACCTTTTAGACCCCCCCAGACACAAAATCACACAAAAAAAAGTTCTTAAAAATTGTCATTTTTGATAAAAAAGCCAATGATTGAAAAATTATAAAAAAAAAAAAAAAAAAAGAGATTTTTTTATTTTTACTTTGGATTTCAGATCTGGGGGGTCTAAAAAGTGTACATGTGAAGTTTCAGCTCTGTAGCATGTCCAGAACCATAAAAAAAAAGATCGTTTGTATTAGAAAACTTTAAGCACAGGAATATGGCTTCTCTGCTGTAACACCTTGCCGGTTTAATAGCAGGCATTTTTTTGGGTTCTTTGCAGTCAGGAAAAACATCTGAACTTGTGTATAGTGGTACTGTGCACAAGTTCTGATGTTTTGCCTGCCTCCAAAACCCCCCAAAAAATGCCAGCAAAAACACACCTGGGCATTTTTTTTTTTTGACGCTAGCGTTTTTTTTGGCATTTTTTGGGGTTCTTTTGAGGCAGGCAAAACATCTGAACTTGTGTATAGTGGTACTGTGCACAAGTTCTGATGTTTTGCCTGCCTCCAAAACCCCCCCAAAAATGCCAGCAAAAACACACCTGGGCATTTTTTTTTTTTTTGACGCTAGCGTTTTTTTTGGCATTTTTTGGGGTTCTTTTGAGGCAGGCAAAACATCTGAACATGTGTATAGGGGGTATATATAGGCATATATGTCTGAATATATACCCCTAGACATATATAGGTGTGATAGTAGCAGAAATATATTACTGTAAATGATTTCATTAGCGCAAGCATTTATTTCTGTTCTACTGAAAAATTATCTCTTTTTTTTCATGGTTCTGGACATGCTACAGAGCTGAAACTTCACATGCACACCTTTTAGACCCACCAGATACTAAATCCAAAGTAAAAATCAAAAAATCTCTTTTTTTTTTTTTTTTTTTTTTAATTTTTCAATAATTGGCTTTTTTATCAAAAATGACAATTTTTAAGAACTTTTTTTTGTGTGATTAATAGTTAATGGGGCATGACCCAGAACCCTAGGCACTTTTTAGGGGCATTTATTGGGTTTTGGGGCTTCAAAATGGTGTTTTTTGATTAACCGAAGTTCGGGTCCCATTGATTTCAATGGGGTTCTGAAATCCGAACCGAACTTTCGTGAAGTTCGGGTGTTCTGGTCGAACCGAACTTTTCAAAAGTTCGATCATCCCTACTCAAGATTCTGTAGCAATCTTTGCAGGACTTTGTCTATAGAAGTATGTCTATCTTTCACTTACCACCCACAGAGCAGTGGTCAAACGGAAAGAAGAAACCAGACCTTGGAACAATATTTACGGTGTTTTTGTACCTGCACTCAGAATGATTGGGTGTCTTTCCTGCCAAACACTTTACCAGAAGCATCAGTTCCTGCAGTTCAAGATCGAATGAACTTTATTCAAAAAAATTATCTGTCACTTCAGGAGGCTATGTGGAAAGCTCAAGAGGATTAAAGAGGAGAGGAAATCCTGTCTTTAAAGTTGGAGACAAGATATTGCTCTCTTCAGCAAACCTAAAAATCGCTTGCCCATCTCAGAAGCTAGGCCCAAGGTTTATTGGTCCTTTTGAGATCAAGAGAGAAATAAACCCAATAGCTTTCGAACTAGCACTACCTAAGTCCTATAGGATCCATCCAGTATTCCATGTGTCTCTGCTCAAACCAGCTGTACCTAGTCCATTCCCTGGGAGAGAAGAGTTGCCCCCACCTCCAGTCTCAGTGTAGGGTGAAACTGAGTTTGAAGTGGAGGCCATTATGGATTGCAGGAGAAGGGGTAGGCAGATTCAATACCTCATCAAATGGAAGGGGTACCCCTCAGAGGATAACTCTTGGGAACCCGCAAGTAATGTGCATGCTTCTAGACTGGTACAGGATTTCCACAGAATATATCCAGAGAGACGGGCCTATTGGGGCATCCGGAGGCTGCCCCTTGGGGGGGGGGCACTGTCAGGGAAATGGCCGTAGGAGAATTGGCAATGTTGCTAGTAGTAGAAATGAGTGGCGAACAGGTGTACGCAAATGCGCGATAGCGTGAATTGGTGCACACAATGCGTGACAGACGCGGCCACTTGCTGGCCTATAAAAGACTGCTGTGGGATCTATTACATTGCTTGATTGTCGTCAGCCTCCCTATGTTCCTGAGCTCCTGTGTACTTCTCTTGGATTCACCATTATGACCCGGCTTGTACCTGACCTGCTTGATCTCCTTCTTCTGGCATTGACCCTCTGGCTTGCTTTACCAACCTTGCTCCTATTTGATCACCCGTGTATGACCCCAGCTCTCATTACAAGCTTTGCTATTATTTCCGGCCTGCTTTCCTGTTGTGACCTTGGCCAAGTTCCTGTTTCCGCTACTTGCCTTATCCCCAGACTGACTATCCTTGTTTGATCCTCAGCTTGGTCTTACCACTGCTCACTGTGTGCACAAGTTTGCCGAGTTCTTCTGGAGTTCCCAAGGGACATCTGTCTGGCTGTGTTTCCTGCCTTCTCAAGTACCCACCAGGCAACCTTCGGCACCCTATTGGCAACATGTGCTTCTTTGGGCGCTTCATCTCCTGTACCCCCTTTCAGGGGTGTGCCGCACATAGCCACATAAAAGGGGAGCCTTCTCAGCACCTTGGCCTGGGATCAGGTACGTGACACCCCCTCTTCACATAGGCAGAAACACAAAGAGCTGTGCTGTGAATATACCAGCTGTCTACTAATCTATTTATAGCTCCCACCCTGAAGCTGGATACACACTATACAATTGTCTTTAGATTTTTTCCTTTAGATTTACCAAAACCATGTAATATGAGGTCAAACCTAAACACTTTCAATTTGTATGCAATGAGGCAGGTCCTTGCACTACATAGTTGAAGGTAAATCTAAAGCAAATCAAACAACAAAAGTTGTATAGTGTGTATCCAGCTTTACACAAAATTCAGCCTGGTTTTATCTCAGTTGATGGAGAACTTGTCAGAAGTTATCATGCTGATAACAGTGGAAGAAGAGCAGGAGAAAGCTTTAAAGAGAGATAAGTAAACACTGCAGATATATGTGCCCACTGCCCAGGTAAATTTTCATAATGGGGTTTACATCCACTTTAAGTACAGTTAAAGTGTTACTAAACCCACCTCCGTAAAATCAGCCTGTACATGCAGTAAAGCATGCTTGGTATATTCACTGTGGAACCTTAGGGGTAATCCGCTGCATTGTGTAAAAAGGCTGTTAGATTCTGTCTATTCTGATACTCCCCTTCTTCCACTGTCCCCAATCCATCTCCTGATAGAACAGAGCCTTGAAGGCACTCTGCGCATGCTCAGTTTGGTGAGTATTGCTAGAGAGTTTTTTTTTCTTGGAAGGGTGCATGTGATCAACCCAGGGTCAATCAGCACAGTCCAGACAGAGGGTCAGGGGTCCTGCAACCTTATAGAACAGTCAGGGGAGAATGAAAACTCCTCCTACAAACTTTAACCAGACACTGATAGACGTCACAAGAGTACTCTAACTGCTGAGGAGAAAAGGTATTTAGCAGTTTATATTTACTTAATTATTGCATTTCCATGTTCGGGGTACTGTGGGAGAAAATATATAGTGAATGCAGGGTCCTGGGTTTAGTAACACTTTAAAGCCTGGTGAACTGTCAGCTCCGGTCAGAGCCGCTGTACTCACTATGTGAAGTAAGTACAGCAATCTCCCTTAGTGAGCTATTGTGTTCTGACAGGGGGAAGCCCCTCCCCTCCCCTCCCTCGTCAGATCACTCTGATCAGTGCTCTCTGCCATTGGCTGAGAGCGCTAATTAAGAGTCCGTGTGCTGCTGGCTTTCCGCATGCTCTTCTGACAGAAGCTGGCCAAACTGACAGAGCGACATACATACAGGCCGAATGTCGGCCATTTTTTTTTTTAACCTGCAGTTGTCTCCTGACATTTGGCCTGTGTATACCTGGCTTAAGGCTGCACTTACAGCCACACATGAGTTTCTGCTGTGTTTTTAGAACAACGCTAAAAATGCACCAAACGCGCATTATTTCTTAAAGGCACCCCAAATGCAGGTAGCATTTGCGCAAATAACATGACAAAACACTCTTGGATTAATGGCAAACAAGGTACTTAAGCTACTTTGGCGTGTTTTTTTGCACATAGGGCAACCCATTCATTTGTCGAAAAAAAGATATGTACATTTTTTTATCTAACCTCTTGGCGCCGACTGCACCCAAATATGGCACACCCGCCGAGATATTGCAAAAACAGCTGTGCCAAGAACACAGTTACCGGCACAGTTACAGGCGGCTAACTGCAAGCAGCAAACCATGTGACCACCATGACAGCCAATCACAACAGTCACATGATCATAAACCCCACCCCGCCTCCCGGCATCTTAAACCCCATAAAGGGCCAGAAGGGACCAGCGCCAAGGGGTTAAGAGATTTTTTTGTCCGGCAAAGCAGCACTTCATCATTTCTCGCCTAGGCGAGAAACATGTTTTGTCCTTCACCCCCCTATTCCCAGATTCTGTGCATGCATAAATGAGCCACAGGGCTTTGGATCCTAGGTGAGCCCTGAGGAACATTTGCACACATCTACACAAAGATGATTACTACAGGAGCCCCAACCAAACCAATGGTGTCTTTTCACATGAGCGGGAAATCTCCCGCTGAGCACAGATGTGGCAAAGGAGGTCTGTCAGAACTGCATAGCTGAAGAGAACCCTTTTGCACACCTGCACACTCATACCTCCCAACTTTTTAAAATGGTAATGAGGGACACCTATTACAAAAGTATGTAGGAATAGGCCACTCCCCCTTAAAGGAGACTTATCCAAAAAAATATCTGTAAAACCCACAAGTGTTTTTTACCATTACTATTTCTTTATGTTGGCTTTTGGAAATTACAAATGCAGTAAATTAGAAATTGGATGAAAGGTTTAGCACTGGTAAACACTTTTTGAAAGAAAATTTGTGCATTTAATATACAACTATATGGATCAGACCAAAATGAAGCACAAATGAGGAGGAAAGAGGAACAGAGGGACTTCCAAATTAGGAACAGTCACAGAAATCAGCGACAGTTGGGAGCTACGCACACACATGATAATGGTGGTGCCAGGGGAGGTGGGGAAGCAAGTCACTAAAGTTCCTCTTTAACGCAGTTCAAACTCACCCTTTGACTTTGAGCTGAGAGTGTGTGTGCCTTACATTCATCTACTGTACTGACAGACAGAAATGAATAAGGGAGAATCTCTCACCCCCTAGTATTCTTGCAGGGAGATCAGCCTACCTGACTACTCCTAAGTGGAACCCAAAGCCAAAGGATAGGGCCTGACTATATTCAACATCTTTACTGCATTCTTCACCACCCTCAGCATGGCCTTCCTGCTACGAATTTCCAGACCTTCCTGGTTTTCCAATAGCAGACTATTGATACCACAAGAATATTAAATAAAAACATTTTAAGTAGAGATAGAAGACTATATCATTCCTTTTAACATAAATGTACTCCTATTTCAAAAATAACTTCATAAATAATCACTGTTCCCCAGCTTGATAGGGCAGAAAGGATAGAGAGGCAAAGTTGATGCAATTGGCTGCCAGATGAACACATGAGCATAAAGTTTTCAGTCTGGGTCACTTAGTTTAGTTTCCATGTGAGGAAACTGATTTGCTTTTAAAACATAGACAATCTGAACAATGTTGTCATTGTATCACAAGCATATGAACTACTATACTATTCACACAGAAATATTCTGCAATGTTAGTTATTTTAACTTTTATTCCTCTAAGGCATCTGGCAGAATCAAAGGTACAAATACACCTCTAACCTCTGCCTCATTCTACAGTCATAGATCTTAAAGCAGACCTAGGCTTTGAGATACACTATCCCAGTCTTAGTCCGTAGGGTTCAATATTGAGTTGGCCCACCATTTGCAGCTATAACAGCTTCAACTCTTCTGAGAAGGCTGCCCACAAGGTTTAGGAATGTGTCTATGGGAATGTTTGACCATTCTTCCAGAAGAGCATTTGTTTCAGGAAGAACATCAGGTTAGGCACTGATGTTGGAGAGAAGGCCTGGCTCTCAGTCTGTGCTATAATTCATCCCAAAGGTGTTCTTTCAGGTTAAGGTTAGGACTCTGTGCAGGTCAGTCAAGTTCCTCCACCCCAAACTCGCTCATCTATGTCTTTTATGGACCTTGCTTTGTGTGCTGGTGCGCAGTCATGTTGGAACAGTAAGGGGCCAGCCCCAAACTGTTCTCACAAAGTTGGGAGCATGAAATTGTCCAAAATGTCCTGGTATCCTGACACCTTAAGAGTTCCTTTCACTAGAGCTAAGGGGCTAAGCCCAACCCCTGAAAGCCAATTCCACACCATTATCCCCCCTCTACAAAATGATTTGGACTGGTGCACAAATCAAGGTCTATGAAGGCATGGATGAGTGAGTTTTGGGTGGAGGAACTTGAATGGCCTGCACAGAGTTCTGACCTCAAGCTGATAGGGATGAACAAGAATGAAGACTGTGAGCCAGGCCTTCTCTACAACATCAGTGCCCAACCTCACAAATGCATGACTAGGGTATTAAAGATGATTTGTCTGTATAATGCTCTGACCATCATTCCCTTTAACCCTTATAAATAACCACGTGACCATAAGCTGGAGTTAAATGGCCAAAGCAGCCTTTTATTAACAAAACTGTATACATAACAGATAAATAACACGTTAAAACCAAACAGATAAATAACACGTTAAAAACAGTTTAACTGGGGCGTTAAGGTCCTAGTAGGCATCAAAGAAGAAGTACCTGCGTCCAACTTAATTAGGCCTCCAGCCGCCACAGCACCGACTCAGAGACAACCAGTCGCAGATACCAACATACCATTTACTGGGAGCCGTACCTCCGACGGGTCCCTACCTTTAACTGGGGCCTCAAGGTCCCATCAAAGAATAAAGTACCTGCGTCCAACTTATTAGGCCTCCAGCCGCCACAGCACCGACTCGGAGACAACTTGTCGCAGATACCAACATACCAATTACTGGGAGCCGTACCTCAGACGGGTCCCTACCAAGTATATGTTTGCCCCATATTGGCCTACCAGGACCTTGTACCCCGCCACCACCGCACAAACATGACACCTTATGTTTCGTGCGGCCCCCCACACCCACAGGGGCCTCTGAAGACCCAGCCCACACACCGAAACACTACGGTCCTCATCCCTAACATTTAAGCAAATCCCATCACCTGGCGAATATCCCCACACTTCAACGCCAACTGCAGCACCACCCCAAAAGAACCCCATTACTGACTGCAAACCAGAACACCTTCCCGTTGACTTACCCCCGAGCTAGATCAGGCCCGATGTTAATCGCCCAACTGCCATGGAGTACCAACCCCCACATCAGGTCAAACCAGAGCCAACCCCAGACAAAAAGTACAACGGTGCAAAGCCAATTAATCTATTGGATAAGCCTGTGTATGGATCGATGGCCCAAATCAGGACCCAGAGCGTGTACCAACAGCATATATGGGGCCAAATACAGTTGAGCAAAACCATAAACCACGGACAACCCTGCCACACATGACCAGGAACCCCAAGCCGTCATATTGTATCCCCCGCCCCGCCATCCATTAGGCGAAACGACCAATAACCCCAGAGGCACACAAAGGGTGACCAAACACGTAAAACCAAACATAAAATCCCAATACGGCAAAGACAGAATTGGACCAAGGAGGCGGGGAATATAACCACAACGCCGCCGAAACACCCAGCACCAATGCCCCCAAATAAAAAACACCCTCACGCAAAAACTGCTATTGTACCACATACATGGCCGACCCAATGCAAAACAAAGAGGCAGCAACACCAGGTGCGCAAAAGGTACAAAGTCGACAAAAACCACCAAAACCAGAAACAAAGAGATAATGTGCCCGAACCAGCCCACTGAATAAGGCAAGAGCTATAGCCCGATAAAATAAGATGAACCGCCTGAACTAGACAGCCACGAGAACCACACACACTGCCCAACTACGCAACCCCCTGGGTAATTCTGGAAAGCCTAAGATAGGAAACCCCAACAGGGGGACACTGGACGGAAACCGCCCGTCGCAACCTGTCCGCCATCCTGAAGAAAAAACCAGCTTGCCCACACCACAAGGTTTTAGGAAGGTAAACACCAAGGCCGTCACAAACAACCCACGGTGCTAAGAAGAATAAGAAACCCGGGAAAAAGGCCCGACAAGTAACATAACAAAAGCATACGACTATGATCAGAAGTAGAAAGCCACCAGGAGACC
This sequence comes from Pelophylax lessonae, assembly GCF_965119305.1. Classification (NCBI taxonomy): domain Eukaryota; kingdom Metazoa; phylum Chordata; class Amphibia; order Anura; family Ranidae; genus Pelophylax; species Pelophylax lessonae. The sequence goes on from NC_138769.1 coordinate 609,699,420, forward strand.
ATTCCCGGTTCACCAAACCAAGTACTGTGAATATTCCAGTGGAAAAAAGGGGCAAAAACCTGCCACCACAATGCCCAAGTACCCAAAGCACCACGTGTCCCTAACGCTGGCACAAAAAACCACACTGCCCAACCAATAACCAAACCCAAACCTTCTTGCCTCGCCTGGCAATGTAACACTCAGCAGGCGTGCTCCGGAACATAAATTGGATGACCCGGCATCACAACGCCCCCTTACGCAGCCAGAAAGGACAAGGAACTCCCAGATACGCAACGCACGCAGCCCAGCTTGCAAAAAACGTCCCTACTGAAACCGAGAATGGGGCAGCGACCAAAATGGGCTGTCACAGGAGCAAGAACCACAACAACCAAGGAATGCAAGCAAACACAAGCTAAACCACATGCCTAAGAGACCGAACCATGAGATGTGCCACCTGCTCGTGCCCAACACCGCCCCAAATCGCCATAGTGAGACAATCGTATATCACAAACGGACAAACCCACAGCCAAACAAAGAGAACCAGAACAAACAAAGTAAATGAAAAAATTCCACGTCAACCCCCACCCCCTTGCTCGCCGATGGGCAGGGGGCCACAGTCCAAAGCCGCCAAATACACACCACATCCGCCGATCCCGCGGCGGATCGAAAGCTCCATAAAAAAGCTAAACGTTGCACCCAGCATACTACCGGGTAAGCCAACTACCCCGACCGTATGTCCTAAACGACCGCTTTTAAAGGAGGACTGAAAAATCCCCCCAGCAATAGGCATGACCCGCCAGGGGAAGAGTTCATGCAACTGCAGCTGATGCAAAAGCACTGTCCCTCTACAGTCCCGACCGACACCATCTCGGGAGACAAACACGCCAGTCTTTCCACCACAATCCGACCCCTCATGGTCAAAAATACAGCCCGAAACCCCAAAAAGCTAAGCCCCGATGAAGGGCCCGTCGCATGTGGAGCACCCGGGGAACCAGTTGACGCACAGTAAACAACCGGAACCTGCAATAAGCAGAAGCAACCCGGCCTATATCAATGAAATATCCAAGCAGTGGCTGCAAAAAACAAAGCAAGATACCCCTGTGCCAGGAAAACAACCCAACAAAACCCAACCCAACAACAAAATGAGAAAAAAACAAAAAAAACAAAAAACAAAAAGGACAACCATCGGGCAGGCAGAGATGGAAAAAAATTAAGAACCCTGTCGCCGACCTACAAACAAATGGCGCCTGTCAGGAAGCACAGGCAGAAACCAAAGAAAGGCAACAGTAGATTTCTATGTTTTATTATTATTATTTTTTTTTTTTAATCAAATAGGCCCCCCGGTCAACATGTCGGACCCCAAGCCCTGCCTTATCATATGACAGAGATGACACTGAACCCCAATTCAGCAAAACGGCCAGTGACTGACCCACCACCGGCAAAAGACAGGAAAACGTATTAACCGGAAGTTGTCAGGGTCTTGCGTGGGGGTGACCCACAAATGATAAAACAAGCAACACCCCTCCCAGAGGGGAGGAAGAAAAATGGAACCCCCCTGCACCTGAAAGCAACCATCCAAGACCGTTTTCCCCAAACCACAATTGGGGCACAACACCGACCTCCATCCAGCGATCACTCCACTAGCTCCAGGAACGCACGGAGCAAGAGTGGGAACCAACTGCCAAGGCGCTCACGCGTAAATCGACACCCTAGACCCACAGGCGTCTTGTTTCTGTTTAACAAGAAACATCCATAGTTTCTTGTTGAAGAACTACCCCGTCGGTCACGAAGCAACGGATCCTGGCCTCAGGCTGAAAAAATAAAACAATAGCTATCCCATGCAGAAGCCCTCAAAACCGACGGCCACGTGATCCCAACGAAACGACAACAGACTGCTGGTGCCGACCTAATGTTGAAACATACCACAACCAAGCAAGTCCCCCACAATTGAAAGAAGCCACGTCACTCTCATCCAGGTAGAAGAACAGAGCAGAACCCCTCCACCATACATGGAAAATATCTCCCGCAGCGGCCACAAATTCTGCAACATCCTCACTGTTTCACAACATAATGTTTATTTATTTTTATTTATTTATTTTTTTTAATGTAAAAAACCACCAGGCTTCGGGGGTGCCCCTAATGAGCCCACAAAAACATCAGTACCCCCACACTTAACAAAATTCTATAACCGTATCCTAACCACCGCTTCGGCGCCAGCTGAAACGTAGGCAGCTGCAACACCTCTGCGTTACCCGCTAAAATCCTAGTCAGAGCTGAAATAAGAGGAGGGCTTACACAATGACATCACCGCACACTTGCACTGCTGCTGTCCCCCTGAGAAATACCATGCTGTAATGGACCACCTACCCCCCTGCAAACGACTAAGCCGCGAAACAACCTCCATAGGGCCTGCCAATAACCAAAACCCCCAGCGCCCTAAGAAATCCGTCCTGAAAAACGCCACGACTGCGCCACCCCCCACAATGTCCATCAAACCGCGACCCTCAAGCAACCTCTGTCCACCCAGACCCCATTGCCACAGGCATAGCTACCGCAGGATAGAAAGAAACCTATACTCACCAGGCTGACCAGGACGCACAGATCCCCCAGCCGCTGCAGACACCTCCATCGCCGCCGACACTTGTCCAGCTGCCTCCAAGCTTGCCTCGCCGAGCTCACCCTCTGTCCCGGCCCGCCACTCCGCACAGGCTGGGACACATATCCCAGCCGCCGCTGACATCATCCCCTGCATTCCGGAGCCCAGACCCGATGCAGCCATGGACACGCCGTGCTCTCCGCCTGCCAGAAGGTGCCCGGAAGCCGCTCCCACCGGACAGTCATCCCTCGAGCCGCAGTCTTCCACCCGCAGCCTGACGAGAAGTCCACTCCCATGGATGGCTGACACCCGCTGGACAGAGGTCACCAGCCGCACCAGGGGCCATAACTCCCGCGCCGAGCCACCCCAAAGCAGAAACCCCCACTCAGAGGCGCCGATGCAGTGGCAGATGATTCCTCCTGGGCCGCACCAGAGCCTTAGCAGTGTGGCAAGCCTGGTGCAGAACCCAGAGGGGGCCCCAAGACACTGCTAGAAAGGATCCTAAACTGATGCTGGCCTGCAGCCATGTGGGGGATCGAAGCACTCCAGAGGCCTCAGCCACTGAGCACGTGCCGGAGCAGGGGAGAATGAGCAAGGTTACCCTGCCTGACTCCCTTCAAACAGTCAGCTAACTCCGACTGTACCCCCGCATTACCGCACACAAAAGCTGCAGCCTGCAGGGAGGCCAGAAGGCTCTTCAAATCACCAAAGCAGCAAACCTGGTGGCAAGTTTTTTCTTACGTAGCTTCCCTCCGACTGAAGACCTACTCCGACCCCCAGTTTGACCACTCCCAGTGGCTCCACCCACTCCAGGCCTAGCCCCATCAAGTGAGTCCCAGAATCCATTGTTACTTATCAGATTAAGCTGACACCCCCTGCTAGCCCAAACCCCTTTAAACCCTGTCATGCTGGCCCTCCGTCCATGTCTTTTCTCTCCCTTCCTCCGGGCCTCTCTCTTCTGGAAGAATGGTCAATCATTACTCCTAAACCTTGTGGACAGCCTTCCCAGAAGAGCTGAAGCTGTTATAGCTGCAAAGGGTGGGCCAACTCAATACTGAACCCTACAGACAAAGATTGGGATGCCATTCTAGTTTACGTGTGTGTAAGGCAGGCATCTCAATACTTTTGGTAATATAGTGTATCTTTTGTTAAATTATAAGTGCACTTTTCACAGAAAGTGCACTTATTTCTACTGCCTAGCCACCCTGACCTAAAGTAACCCACCCTTCCCCAGCCCAGATATACTATATACATATCAAACAATACAAAAGTGAAAATCAAGCTCCACTCAACCGGATTATCCTGTCTAACAGTATGCATTAAAAACAGGGGTTTAGTTTGCACACATTTGCAAACACTTGCATAAGCTGAGAAGCCACTTGAAGACACACCTGCTTTTAATGCATACTGTTAGACAGGATAATTCGGTTGGTTGCAGGCTGGTCAGTAGGTTGAGATGCATCACCCTTCAATATGCTTTTTGCTGCAAAGACCAGGTATAGGCCATTTGTTTGTACTGTTGGAATACTGGTGAGAGGACGCACTGGACACCTTTGCTGCCATTGTGCTATATGCTGGATGTCCAGTGTGCCCCTGTGCCTTTAAGAAGGAGTGGGCTCCCTCCAGGCTCACCTGCTCTCTGCCTACCAATTATAATACATGTGCTTCTACTATGGGGGTTCCCAAATAGAGTTAGGACTGAAGATAACACTGGGGAGCCGTGAAATGGCTTACGTACGTATTTGCAAATGTGTGCAAACTAAACCCCGGTTTTTAACGCAACCTGTTAGACAGGATAATCTGGTTGGTTGCAGGCTGGTTGGTAAGTTGAGCTGGGAATTTTCTCTGGTTTTGTTGACATGCGTCGCCTTTCCATGTGCTCCTTCCTGCAAAGGCCAGGTATAGACGGAGGCAATGGTCATTTGTTTATACTATATACTTAGCTGCATTGCAATTTTGTAATGTGTTTTAACCACTTCCGGCCCGCGCTATAGCCGAAGTCTGGCTACAGCGCGGATTCGAATTTCCGGGAGGCCGTCTTTATATGGCCTCCCAGTAACCGCCTCCCCGCGCGCTCCCGTGAACGCGCATCGGTGAAAATCTGTGTCGGCCGTGTCCCTTGCACACAGCCAATCACAGATTGTGGTGAATGGCCAATCACAGCGGCCATTTACCACGTGATCGGACCGTGCAATGAGAGATGATCTCATATGTAAATATATGAGATCATCTCTCATTGCCAGCTCTCTTCCTCACACGGAGACTGCAGTGTGAGGAAGAGGAGAGCCCGATCACCGGTAAGGGGACACAAAGGAATGTAATCAGGGCACTGATCACCAGTGCCCTGATTACAGAAGAGGGGAAAAAATGCCACAACTGCCCACAGTGCCCGTCATCTGTGCCCCCCATCAGTGCCCACAGTCAGTGCCCATAGTGCTGCCAGTCAGTGCCCATCAGTGCCTGCTCATCTAGGCACTGATGGGCACTGACTAGCAGCACTATGGGCACTGAGTGTGGGCACTGATGGTGCTGCCCATCAGTGCCACCCGTCAGTATCCATTGATGCCACCCATCAGTGCCGCCTCTCAGTGCCCATCAGTGCCGCCTCTCAGTGCCCATCAGTGCCACCTCTCAGTGCCCATAGTGCTGCTAGTCAGTGCACAGCAGTGCCACCTCTCAGTGCCCAGCAGTGCCACCTCTAAGTGCCCAGCAGTGCCACCTATCAGTGCTCATCAGTATCAGGTGATTGACTCGGCCATTGCAGAATATTCCACCTCTTTTTCTTCAAAAGCTCCTGGGTTGCTTTTGCAGTGGGCTTTGGATCATTGTCCATCTTTACTGTGAAGCGCCGTCCAATGAACCTTGCTGCATGTGGCTGAATCTGGGCTGACAGTATATCTCCAAACACTGCAGAATTAATCCGGCTACTTCTGTCTTCTGTCACATCATCAATAAATACCAATGACCCAGTGCCACTGGGAGCTATGCATGCCCATGCCATCACAATGCCTCCACCATGTTTTACAGATGACATTGTGTGCTTTGGATCATGAGCTGTTCCAAGCCCTCTCCACACTTTTTTCTTCCCCTCATTCTGGTACAGATTACCACTTCAGCTCCAGAAGGTTTTACCCCTTAATGACCAGAGCATTTTTTGCGATTCAGCACTACGTTATTTATAGTATTTTTTACTTTCTGCTATAAAACATTCCCAATAAAAAAAAGTTTCAGCCAATTTCTTATCAGTTTAGGCCAATGTATTTGTATTCTGCTACATATTTTTGGTAAAAAGAATCCCAAAAAGCGTATATTATTTGGTTTGCGCAAAATTTATAGCGTTTACAAACTATGGGATAGATTTTTGGACTTTTTAATTTTTTTGTTGTTTTTATTAGTAATGGCGGCGATCAGCAATTTTTAGTGGGGCTGCGACATTGTAGCGGACAAATCTGACACAAAGTGACACTTTTTGGGGACCAGTGACACCAATACAGTGATCAGTGCTAAATAATATGCACTGTTACTGTATAAATGACACTGGCAGGGAAGGGGTTAATACTGGGGGGGGATCAAGGGGTTAAGTGTGAGCCTAATTGTACTTATTAACTGTGGAGGGGTGGGGGGACTCTGTGACAGGCACACAGAGATGGTGTTTCAGCTTAGCTAGTGGCCGTTATCTCTACAATTGATGTGATGGAAAATGAATTCAACGTGAACATAATGTTCCTTTAACTGCTAAAAAAGAATTGGCCGCACTCCAAGCAGCATCCAGATTCGTTGGGTAATGAATAAGCACACCTGCTAGTGTGTGAAACGCATCTACCTGTACACTGTTGTAACACTTGGGATGTTCGTCCAATAAATCGAATCTGGATGCAGCTTGGAGTGTGGCCAATTCTTTTTTATTATTGTATGCGGAGGCGAGCCGAGGCGGGCACCCGTTAGCATCATTAGGCTTCCCTTTTCTCACCTGGAGCAGCGAGTCTTTCTTTTCTTGGATATTGAGTTCCTTTAAATGCTGCAGTGCTTGGCTGCGCACGTATCACTTAGTGCTAAATACCAGTGTAAACCACAATGAAGTGTAAATATAACTAAATATGAATAAATTGACGTAAAAAATAGAAATGCACAAAAAACATACAATCCACTGAAAGATATCAATATAAACCACAACAGCATATGCTATTGAGTGCAAAATGGATGTAAAAAATAAATACACATGAAAACATGCACAAAAAACATATAGTCCAGTGAAAAGTTCCAATTGAAGAGTGCTTTGTGTTCCTCGATGCAAAAACTCCACAGGTGCTCTACTGTGAGGTGCTCCTAATTGGGAGTGGATGGTCTCTTACCACAGTGTATTGATCCCAATTACAGAGAACCCAAAGACTCTTAACCCCCCCCCCGCATGCTCACAGGTGCACTGGAGCGCTGAACTGGGGAGGGGGTGGGAGCAGCTGGTTAAGGCTCTCAGTGGCTCGCTGAGAGGCTGAGTCAGGTGTCGGTCCAGCTCTGTGACGTCAGGTGTCAGTCCAGCTCTGTGACGTCATCTGACAGCGGGCTTCTGCCTGCTGTCTGCTGAAAACAGGTCACAAGAGTGCAGAACAAACTGCACTCCTGTGATCCACAGGAGAAGTACAGCCAGACGAGCTTTGGCTGTACTTCTCCTTTAAGGTGGAAGTCAAATAACCAACTGTATATTTGAATGGTAAGAGGAAATCCACAAAAATTGTATTTATGATGGTATCTTTGCAATAAAAGTCTGATGTTTTTACAACAATCACATAGGTGCCATAAAAATAAAGTTTTATTTACCATTGTTGTTTGTGTGGGCAGACAGTCACAGTTGTTTTTGGAATGGGACTTTCAGTGCAGAAAAGGTTTACAGCATAAAAACTAGACATGTGTTTAACCAGGAACCCTTCCAGTGTTAGACCTATCACAAACTTTTAAAAAGTCCCAACAATTATTGCTATACTGATCTGTAGGCCGGTGCCTACAGAAGGATTCAAGTTTTTTTCTGTGCAGACTCGTGTTCTGCAGTTATCTGAGTCCATAGTCTTTCCTGTGAAACTGTTACAATGTGGATGAGTGGTGGATCTGAGGGATTGATTGGTTAAATTTCCCACAGATCCACATGAAAAGGGACCCTTCACCTTCAGTGCTCCTGAAGAGAGCTGCAAATACTGACAATACGACAAGATATAGGCCATTATGCTGTGTGTTCAAATACGGTGCGCTGTTCCTATAAATCTTGTTATAGAAAATAAATGCAATGTGAAAAAAATATTCCTTTAAATGCTGCAGTGCTTGGCTGTGCACGTATTACTTAGTGCTAAATACCAGTGTAAACCACAATGAAGTGCAAATCTAACTTAATATGAATAAAATTATGTGAAAAATAGAAATGCACAAAAACATTCAATCCACTGAAAGATATCAATATAAACTACAACAGCATATGCTATTGAGTGCAAAATAGATGTGTAGCACAATTCCCAGCTGTTTTGCTGGATATGGGTCCCCCTGGGTTACCGCTAACAACAACAGCACATTTAAGCATGTTCTCCAAGTGTGAACACTGAGATAATGACCAGTCCAGTATCTTTGGGTTTTTGATTTATTTAGGAACTTGGATGGGAGAAGGGATGAGTGGGATACTCCTTTAACTCAACTATGCACAATTTGGCGGAGACACTTAAGAATACTGTTTGACGCTGGTTAACGCTGGCTGAATTCCCGCCAACGCTGACTTGATGCTGTTTAACGCTGAACTATTCTTGTAACTGGGCTTCAACTAAAGAAATCCTCTCTTAGCTCCCTGAGGTAGCTACTTGTACACTTTTGCTGCACTGCTGAACGCTTCAGGGCCCACACTGGTGCCCCCTTTCACTCCCTTATCTTCAGGGCTTAACACTTGGCACCCCCTTTCTATACCACAACTACCGTTTAGCGTGCTCCTGGATCTCTTTGACCTTTTGGAGTGGCCCCCTATCCTAGGCAGACCCCTGGGAAGATTTAGAGTACTCACAACTCTGTTTTTCCTGGAAACTTCTGCCCAGCAGCTCCACTCGGTCAGCAACACTCTGGATTCCTTTCTGCAGCCCAGCTCAACCTCCGGTCCTTCAGGCCAACTGCCCAGGACACCTTCACTCGCTCTGACAGGAGGAGAGACAGCCGTCAGCCTCCTCCTGGGACTCTGCTCTCGTCAGGTTTATACCCAATCCAAGGGTGCATTGCGGCGAACTCCGCCCACTGGGACAGCTACTGTATAAACCCTGGTGCGCTAATGGCCAGGTTTCCTCCACTGTCCAACAAGAGCTCTCATTGGATACAGTGGGGAGACTCCCCAGACTCAACAGACTACACCTGGAAACACATGACAGCCTAAATAACTGATCAGCCCCCCCTGATAAGCAGACAGGGCCACACTTATACTTTTCCTAGCACCTACCTAGGAGGATGCTACAGATGTAAAAAATAAATATACCGTACATGAAAACATGCACAAAAAACATATAGTCCAATAAAAGCACCAATTGAAGAGTTCTTTGTGTTCCACGATGCAAAAACTCCACAGGTGCTCTACTGTGAGGTGCTCCTAATTGGGAGTGGATGGTCTCTTACCACAGTGTATTGATCCCGATTACAGAGATCAAAGGAAGCCTCATAGTGTGAATCCATAAAAACTATTTATTAAAACATAAACAGATATACACTTAAGAGAAAGCAGTAAATCCCTAAAGGCAGTACAGTAGGATCCAACAATCATGGCCATTAGTGCCTGACTTACTTGAATGAGAGGCAGGTGGAAAATATTCCAATCAGGAAAGGAACCTGGGAGTATCCTAGCAAGGGCAGCTTATAGAGGAAACCAATCCCCTCCAATTTACTCTGAAACCCTGTTCCTCTTCCTCTCCCTCCACATGGCATACAGTGGCTGCAGGAGAGAAAATGGAGGAGATTGGTTCCCCTATATCAGTGGTTCTTAACCTTGTTGGAGGTACTGAACCCCACCAGCTTCATATGCGCATTCACCGAACCCTTCTTAATTGCAAAAATAAAATATGATTTTAGGAGTCTAGTCTCGGGAGGGGCAATGCCAGAAAATAAGGTGTTTACAGAACTGAATTAAACGTATCATACAAAGAAAAATGTACAGAGGTCAGTAGGCTGTAGGGCAGCGTACAGAGGTCAGTAGGCTGTAGGGCAGCGTACAGAGGTCAGTAGGCTGTAGGGCAGCGTACAGAGGTCAGTAGGCTGTAGGGCAGCGTACAGAGGTCAGTAGGCTGTAGGGCAGTGTACAGAGGTCAGTAGGCTGTAGGGCAGCGTACAGAGGTCAGTAGGCTGTAGGGCAGCGTACAGAGGTCAGTAGGCTGTAGGGCAGCGTACAGAGGTCAGTAGGCTGTAGGGCAGTGTGCAGTAGTGAGTAGATTGTAGGGCAGTGTGCAGTAGTGAGTAGATTGTAGGGCAGTGTGCAGTGCTCAGTAGTTTATAGGGCAGTGTAGAAAGGTCAGTAGTATGTAGGGCAGTGTACAGAGGTCAGTAGGATGTAGGGCAGTGTACAGAGGTCAGTAGGATGTAGGGCAGTGTACAGAGGTCAGTAGGATGTAGGGCAGTGTACAGAGGTCAGTAGGATGTAGGGCAGTGTACAGAGGTTAGAGGATTGTAGGGAAGGATAGAGTGGTCAGTAGGCTGTAGGACGATGTACAGAGAATAGGGCAGAGGACAGGAGTTGACAGGACAGAGGATAGGACAGTGTTCAGGGAATCAGTAAAGAAACACACCAGGGGGCTGGGAGGGCACACACCGGGGGGTTATGAGGGCACACACCAGGGGGTTATGAGGGCATACACTGGGGGGAGGGTCAGGAGGACACACTGTGGGGGAGGGTAGTGAGGGCACACACCAGTGGAGAGTCAGGAGGCCACACACTGGGTGTCAGGAGGGCACACATCAGTGGTTGGGAGGGCACACACTGGGGGAGCCAGGAGGGCACACACTGGGGCGGGGGGTTGGGAGGGCATACCATGGGGTGTCAGGGGGGCACACACTTGGGGGGGGTTGGGAGGGCATACCATGGGGTGTCAGGAGGGCACACACTGGGGGGGGGGGGAGGTGTTGGGAGGGCATACCATGGGGTGTCAAGAGGGAACACACTGGGGGGGGGGGGTGGGTCTGGGAGGGCATACGATGGGGTTTCAGGAGGGCACACACCAGGGGGCATTCACAATGCTTATTGAGCTAAATGAAAAGGACATGCATTTCCATTTGTCAGCTAACAGCACCTCTATGCTAAGCTGCAGTAACTCAGCAGACTTAGCATAGAGGTGCTTGCAAACTAATCCACCATGTACAGCTAGCTGAGCCTACCTCCAGGAACATTCACTCGGCTCCCTCTGCTCAGCTGCTCACACTTCCCTCTTCCAGGCGGGCGCGATCTCCGTGGTCAGGTACATCCCCATCCCGCCCACTCAAGCAGCAAGCAGCCTGCAGGAGATAGGCTGGAAACCTGCTGGGGGAGGTACAGGGGGCAGAGCGTCAAGTGTCTATGTGTAATGGCTGTGAGTCGTCCCGACCGCAGCTCTGATTTCCGGGGGGGGGGGGGGGGTTGGCCTCACAAATCGGTAATATTTTAATATTGCCCTGTTGCCCCCCCGCCGAACCCCTGAGACTGACTCATCGAACCCCTGGGGTTCGATCGAACCCAGGTTAAGAACCACTGCCCTATATATACCACCCCTGCTGCCCCATCTATCTAGCTTCTTCTTCTTTATTCTGTTCTTAGGTCCCTGTGTACTCCCCTGCCCCTTGGGGGGGGGGCATGTCAAGATGGAAAGCGGGGGAGGAGCTGGTAAATATTTAATTTGCCCGTCTCTTCTCTTTCTGAATGGACAGAGTCAGTGATGAGTACCGATCACTGACTCTGTCTATTCACAACTGAAGAATAGTAAATTATGTTTACTGCATCTCAGTTTGTGAATTATCGGGAAGCTTTGTACAGAGGTTTTCCTGTCCATTCATTCTGTGAAGCTGAAGCTGCAGAGATGGAAATTGAGGGTTGTGTCCTCAATCTCCTTTTTCTGTCCCAAAGATGGGACACCAGAGGTATGTTTAGACCCCCTGATATTTCAGCAAAGTCCCCCAACGGGCTCCTAAAATAATTGTAAAAAGTAAAAATAAATAAAATAAAATTAAATTGTAAAAAATAAGAAAAAATAAAATATCAAAAATAAAAACTACTAACACCAGTGATGAAACTACCAGGGTTGCAAAGGTCGCACTTGCATTCAGGCCCTGGTGTTCCACCACCAGGCTTGGCAGGAAGGGCCCCAGGCTTAGAGAGAAGGGTCTGGAGGGCCCTTCATGGCTTCTTGTACCGGATCCCTGAAGGTTCTAGTTATGCCTCTGGACTGGAGCAAGATATATTCCCACTCCTGCTGCAGACTTTACCATGGCAGACCTTGACTCTACCATTCTATCCCTTGATAGGTACTACCTTGTCAGTCTTGGCCAAGGCGGGATGTCCGGTGGCCTCTTGCCAGTTTCCTACTTCTATGTCTCCAATAATTGGAGCCCAGGAATGTATCCCTAGTTTGATGGATGCGAAGTTCAAACTTCTTTTGACTAACCAGTTCAGGATTCCTCATTTTATAAATGGGAGTCATTGGCAGTCCATTCCTGAGACCCATTATATGCTTTCCCCTCCACTACTACTGGTATGCTATGCAAATATGACATTTTATAACTACAATTCAATTTTGCAGAATGCCTCTGGGGCCAAGCAACACTGCCTGAACACCTCCCACAAAGCCATACAGTGTTGATTTCTTATTCTATGATAAACAAACCTTCTGAGAACTATGTCCCCCCTTTCCTGCAGAAGTGGGAGTAAGATCTGAATAGGACCCTGACAAGCAAACAGATGGACAGTGTCCTTTTCTTTGCTCATCAATTCTCCCTCTCCACCAGTTATTAGGAGGCAGGATTTCAATTGTTGACGTGGTGGTACGGGATATAAGATTTTCCCCTCAGTTTAACTTTTGCATTGGCATTGTCATCAGAAAACCAGCACCTGCTACACATTGTTAGGTTGTGCCCTCTTCTACATTGTTTTTGGGGGGACGTAGAAGGTTTGAGGTTCAGAGGTGCTTTATAAAGTCAATGCTAAATCTCTGGAGGTTTGCCCAGAGACCTAGATACCTACTTATTTATTTACTTAATGCCTCTGTGTTTGTATCCTGCAAAAGTTGAGAAGCACAGACCCATCAATAATTGGTTAACGGATTGAAGTGGTAAACAAGATCAATGATATGGAACGCCTAACAGCAGCTCTGAAACGTAAAGATGAACAGTTCCTTAAAACATAGTAATAGTGGCATTATTTCCAGTACAAGCAGGAATACGCCTAACATTTCACCACCTTGATCACACAGACAACACCTCAGTAGTGCTCATACTTTGTTCCCAAATGTCTAATGCCCTCACAGACAGGCTTTTAGTCTTTCATATAAACTCCAGTCTACCCCCGTTTTTCCTTCTTCCTTTCTTCTACCTCTCTCTACCCTTTTCCCCTCTTTTCTTGATCTTACACTGCCTCTACAGACTCCCTTTTTTTTTTGAAAATAAGCCCTTTTAGCTAAGCATCATATTCACTGGTTCTTTGCCTATGGAGGGAGTTTATAGGGTCAGGAAATGTACCTACCTCTTATCCACAAGGAAACATTGGGGTTGATTTACTAGAACCTGAAGGGTGCAAAATCTGGTAGAGTTATGCATAGAAACCAATCAGCTTCTAGGTTTTGTTTTGTCAAAGCTTAAAGGGGAGTTCCTGGCCTCGAAAACAACTTTGCACCATCCGGTTGCTTTTTTTTACCTGAAAAAGAATTGGATAGTTTAAAATTTTTTTTTGATTTACTTACCTTGTTTATAAAGAAAATATACTTACCTTCCTTCCTCTTCCTCCCTCTACGGCCGAGGCCCGCACTGTCTCTTCCTGCTTGCATTGACTCCTGGGAGATGAGCGTCATCGATCCCAGGAGTCAATGCGCCTGCACCGGCCCTGCACGTCACTTCCGGTGCAGGTCCGTTATTCCCTGCTAAACAGCTTCTGGGCATGCCCAGAACTTGTGCAGGGATGATGCGCCTGCACCGGAAGTGACGAGCAGGGCCGGTGCAGGGCATTCTAGGACTCCGACATCACAGAAGAGGACACCAAAGAGGACGCTGCGGCTTCAGCTGCCCACACCTGAGATGGCAGCGCTAGACAAGACATTTTCAAGGTAAGTATTTCTTCTAAAAGGTAAGTGAAACAGGGGACAGTTCAGAGGCTATCGTTGCTGAAATGCACTAGCCCTGACTGTCCCGGGGGTATTTTTATCTAAAAAATGTTTTTCAGGGTGGAACTCCGCTTTAATTACACAAGCTGATGTTAGAAGCTGATTTGCTACCATGCACAGCTGCACCAGATTTTTCAGCCAGGGGACCAGTATGACTATCAAATAACTTGTTTTTCCAGAACGAGTTTACCCCAATCCAACTCACAACTATAACCCAACACTAAACCTCAATTAAACAGGACCCTTACTTTTGGTGTTGAAAGTATTCCACTCTAAATCCATCCAGTTCCTACAGCAAGGTCCTAAACTGGCCATAAACTGATCAAAAATTCAGCCAGTTCAGCAAGGAGTGGCCAAATTTTGATTTATCTACTGTCATTTCTATTCGACAAACGTCGATCTGATGATCATCTTCTGTCCAGCAGTAATGTTCGAAAACTTTTGTCAATCAATAGCTGCAGCTGAAGATCAGTGTATTTTGACAGCGGAATCCCACGGTCCCAATACAATGGCACAGCAGGGAAAATTCCTTCATCCACCTCGTTGTGTGGCTGGAGGAATCTGTTATTTTTTTATTCTTGATCAGTCCACAAGTGATCTATGGCCAGCTTTACAGTGATTACAATATCTTAGAAACCATAGCAAATTATTTTATTACCTAAAGTTTATTCTTAATTATTTAACGACAAATGAATACATTTACTCAAGAAAATTCTTGGACAAAAACCGAACAAAATGTAAAACTCCGATTATGAAGAAAATAATAATATTGTGCCCTTTAACAGGAAAACATAAAAAAAAGAGTGTGCATAACTGAAATACCTCTGAAATGAGTAATGACCGCAAGAATTATATGGAAGTAGTAAGAAAGCTGGTGCTTGTAATTGTGCAGTGAGGAGCTCTTTTATCTTGCACAGCTGAGACCCCAAACCAGAACACTATCCATAGTTTCTAGGTGCTTCCAGGGCTTTTATGATTTCTTTACAAAGCATATTGAATTGATAAACATGTAAATTGCATTAGGACTGGGGCTAGTAGAATCTCTGTGGTTTGGCCTAACTCATTCTCAGTCATCTTTCAGCATGCTGGAAGATCTCTATGATGTTTCTACATTGCTTGTTCATGCATTTAGTTTTCTAAAGTGCTGTATATTAAGTAATTACTGTTTTTCTCCGTAAATTAACATTTTATTTGTTTTTTATCTTTTTTTTCACCTTTCAATGCAGCTAATCTTCTTCAGCCTTTTCAGCCACTTTATGTCTACATGCACTAGCTCTGGGCCAGCTTCCTGCACAATGCCTATACAATGTGTGCCGAGCATGGCCACTTGTGATCTCTCCTAGGGGTGCTTGGAGTATAATTAGGAGGAAGTAGTGTGACACCCTCTAGTGTGCTAATAGTGGTAGTATAGGCAAATTTACCTGACCTAGGGATAAACCTGAGGCATGGAATCGGGGTCAGGGTTATTAATGGTCAGGACTGAATGATTCATCCTGGCAGCTCTGGTGGCTCCCCCTGTTTCTAGAATGTTGGAAAATGTTCTAGAAGTTAGTGGTTGCCTTGAATATTTAAAGGCCCTTAGCCAATCTCCAATAAGTGGGCCTGGCAGGGGACTAAAGAGCCGTTAAATAGGGGTGAGTCAATCCAGTAAGGGAGACAACTGAAAGCTGTACTGAAGTAGGAAAAAAAGGAAGAGAATTAGGGAGGGAAAAGCAGAAGAATGGAGTAGGGGAAGGGGGAGGGGGAAGATAAAGGGGGAAAATACAAGGGAGTAGGAGAGAGAAAGGAGGAGGGGGAGAGGGGAAAAGGGTGTGGGGGGGGGGGGCTAATCGGGGAAAGGAATGGGAAGGGAAAAGAGGGAGGGGAGAAAAAAAGGGAGACCAATAAAGGGAGGAGGAGAGGAGGAGTGAAATAGGGAGAGAATGGGAGAAAAAAGGGGATTTGGTAAGACAGAGTCAAACTCCCATAAGCCCGTAATATGCAGTAAGGGAGTCAGGTGAAAGATGGATAAGTAGTGCTGAGGGGAGTCTGTTGGTGGCCCCTGAGGGAACCCCTGCGTGGGAGGGGTTTTACCTCAGGCTTGGTAGGTTGACCTGGAAGGATCTTATTACAAGAGGCAGTTGGAGGGACCTTAACCAGAGAGGAAGCAGGAGCAAGGAGAGACTGTGAGTAGATCCGCACAGTGCAGGGACAGAAGAGGAAAGACTGCTAGCTGTAGCAGTTCTCTCTTAAAGACAGCGGCACACAAGTCTTCATCCAACTTTGCCCTGAGCAGTCTCCATGTATATGTAATTTAGGAGGACTGGAAAGAGAAAGCAGCCAGGTGGGTTAGCATTTCTGCAAGCAGTAGCGCTGGGATCAGTGTCTATGGGGAAGCAGAAGGTGGTATGAGATGATGTTCACTCCACGTGTGCTACCTTACCAAGGGACTGAGAGTTCCTAGCCTGTAATGGGCTGTTGCTGAGCTAATGAGAGACTGTTCGTTCCTCCAGGAGTAATCTAGCAAGGCTGTACAAAAATGTACCAAGTTTGTGCAGGAGGAAAAGGAATCAGTAAATAGAGAGGACGTTGTCCCTTGTGTTGTTGGACATTTTCAAGTTGGGCATCCCAAAATCCCTTACCCCAGTGATGGCAAACCTTGGCACTCCAGATGTTTTGGAACTATATTTCCCATGATGCTCAACTACACTACAGAGTGCATGAGCATCATGGGAAATGTAGTTCCAAAACATATGGGGTGCCAAGTATTGCATCACTGCCTTACCCCATCCAAGTTATCATCACCTAATAAAACAACAAAATCAAGCCAACAGGCTGATTTTTGTGTCTGAATGCAAGATGGAAATGCTGTTACATGGGTACATAATTAGTGAGGTTGAAAAAAGAAACCAGTCTATCCAGTTCAACCTATAATGTGTGTGTGTGTGTTTGCAGTTAACAGTACATCATATACCCCTGTATGTCGTGGACGTTAAGGTGCCCATCTAATAATTTTGGAAATTATCGATGCTCCCTGCTGATACAACTGCTTGTGGAAGAGAATTCCACATCCTTACCGCTCTGACAGTAAAGAACCCTTTACGCAATTTGAGGTTAAACCAACTTGAACTATGCACAATTTCTGAGGACAAATGACTGTAGTGTGTGTGGCAAGGCCGCTGCTTCTCCTTGCCACTGAAGGCCGCCTGTGTGTGCTAGCCCTTGTCCGCTTACTCTCCACTGGAGTGGTCCCCTTCCTGGACAGACCCCTGGCAAGCTTCCCGGTACTCACGGACACTGTTTTTCCCTGGGTTGCTCTGCCTTCAGCTCCACTCGTCAGTATCCTGGACCTCCTGGCTCAGCATCACACACTTGGTCCACTAGGCCCACTGCCTGTGACCACCTTCCTTTCTGATAGGAGGAGAGACAGCCATCACCCTCCTCCTGGGACCTGGCTTCTCGCCCAAAGACACCCTGTCACACGTGCCCCCGGCTTTTATGACCTATCCCAAAATGCACCACTCTTGTGCCAACCCACTGGGACAGCCACAAAAGCCTGTGTGTCACTGGCTGGGCTTCCTTCACTGTCCAGGTAAATACTTACCTTAGAACGAAGCCGTGACACGGTCGGCCGAACACCGCTAAGGGAGCTGACATGTTCCCTCGGAGTCTCTTCTGGGTTCGGCCGCTCTGGCGCTGTGAGTGGCCGGAGCCGCAATGACGTCACTCCCGTGTATGCGAGCGGGAGTTCACTTTCCGGCAAGGAGTCGGCAAGGAGCTCTGAAGGTCCGCCAAGATACGCCGGACCATCAGAGCGCATGCGCCGCTGGTGTCAGAGGCTGATAGCAGGGTGAATATCTCCTTCATCTCTCATTCATTTTACCTACAGGTAAGCCTTATAGGCTTACCTGTAGGTAAAAATGAATAAGCAGAGTATACTACCGCTTTAATGCCTAGAATGCATTATGATAACAAACCTTCTGACTTTACCACGACTTTAAGGCTGGCCATACATGGAACAAATTTCTTTCCTGCAACCATGGGTTGCAGGAAAGAAATGTGCTCGATTCCCCCATCAACACAGACAGTTTTGATGCGAAAATCCCTCCTGCTGGGCCATTGTCTTCTCCCAGCGAGGGAGCAGGGGAAGCCGTCTCCATCAGGAGAAAACAGTGATTATTGCTATTCGCTATAGTAGCCGCTAGCAATAATCAAAGGTAAAACCCGGCATGCTGGTCCATCGAACAACTTGGCACATTCACATTGCCCATACACATACATTCAGCAGGAACCAGCCAAGATTCAAACCGTAATTCGCCTGCCTTAGGCTAAAATGTCATTATCTCTCCTGCATGCTGATAATATCACCACTTTATGCTAGATTTGAATTGTTTATGTTGACTTGCCTGCATACGTGTTTATAGTACATGCAGAGGTAAAGTAAAATGTTGGGTGGGGTCAGTGAGGGAGGTGGAGGTGTGCTGGAATGTGAGACACCTAATGCCCAGCACCCACCAGTAAAACAGGAATGACATCAAAGAGAAAGAATATCCATCGCCATAAAACAACACCAAACATTAACCTTTTTACTCATGCTTGCCTGGCAACCCACACAACACTATTATTATGTGAGAAATTTAAGAAAAAAAACAAGCAAAAATGTGCAGAGATTTAATAAGCTTTTGAGATAACATATTTGCAAAAAAAACACAAAGCTTATCACAAATACACTTTCAGTCTCCGAAAAACAATCACAATTGTCTGACAACTTTTCGGTCACATTCTTTCTGAAATACTAGGCTAAAAAAACAATAAACCCGTTGTAGACTGAATGAATGGCCAGATGAGCACAAAAGATATTCCTTCAACTCTTTTGTTTTAGGTTGATGCTTAGCAGTGTTGGCTTATCAAATAATCCATTTAAACTGTCTGTATACTGTATGTTTTAAGTGATGCAATTTATGGTGATGTTAATCAGGAGTGACATCTAGTGACACCTGCAGACCTCCAGCGGTAGTGCTTATCATTTTGTAAAACATTTACAAACCAGGTCATAACTTTCGAATATCATATTTTCAAACAATTACAATGCAGATTTAGAGCTCCATTTATAAAGCATAAATATTGCCATGGTAAAAAAAGACAAAAAAAAAAAAAACTTTTATCTGGCCACGGCTGAATTCACATTTCCCCGTTGCACAGTAATCACAATGCACATTAACATTTGTCACATATGTTAGCAAGTTTTACTGCAATTCATTTTGAATGGCAACCCACTCCTTGCCATTTATTCATTTCGGCAATGCATTCAATAATGAATTGCAGCGCATAACAACACATACCCATTATTTTGGAAGTTTTGGTACATTGATAGCCCATTCATTTTAAAAAATTGCATATTAGCCATTCGACCAAGCTATGCACGATAGTGCAGAATGACTTGGTCGCTCCGGACCTAACTTCCCTACTTTGGACGGACCCTAAACTCAGACCATCTGCGGATCTCTTGCCTCTTATGACTGTTACTACACTACGGATATGGGACAGATATTTGGCCAAAGAGGATATTTCCTCTAGAATCAGCCCCCTCACCCCCTTATTCAGGATTCCTTCTTTTTCACCCACATCCACGAATCAGACATTTTTGGTTTGGCAAAAAACCAACTCCCCCCTATTGAGCCATGCGATCTCTTTTTTTTTTTTTTTTGAGCCATGCGATCTCTAACG
Source organism: Pelophylax lessonae (assembly GCF_965119305.1). Lineage (NCBI taxonomy): Eukaryota > Metazoa > Chordata > Amphibia > Anura > Ranidae > Pelophylax > Pelophylax lessonae. Next base: position 609,719,040 of record NC_138769.1, read on the forward strand.
GCAAAATAAAACTATTGCCCCGCCTATTACCGAATTGTCACAACCCGACTGGTGCGTGGTTGGAACATACGCAGCTCTCATGTTTCCTTAATAAGTTACCAAGGATATCTGACCTTTCTAGACCTAAAACCCCATTTGAACTGCTTCTGACACAGGACACTAGACCTGAGCATCCCCTATCTCTATTGTACCAAATTATCCTCCAGGCCTCTCACCCAGACCCCCCTTCATATATTGCAAAATGGGAAAGATAATTAAATGCCTCTCCTGAAGATCTAAACTGGAGCAAGACGCACAACCTCTCATTTACCTTGTCAGTTTCCTCCCATGCCCAAGAACGAAACTACCGTATTACAGCCAGATGGTATAGATGTCCCTCAATCTTACATGAGATAGACTGTAATATCCCGAATGAATGTTGGAGATGCTCGCATACACCTGGCAACATGGCTCACATTTGGGGGACATGTCCCCGTATCATACCCTTTTGGGACAAAATATTGGCTCTATATGAAAAACTGGTTGGTGACAGGTTCCCCAATGAGGTCCCCATAACAGTCTTGTCTATGTTGCCAGGATCTTATAAGCAGATTAAAAAAAATCCTCATCTGCCACTTTCTCACCGCGGCGCGATCGGTGATTGCCTAACATTGGCGTCAACCACTGGTGCCCCCTATGGCTCAATGGGCATGTGAAGTCGACCGGATTGAACATATTGAAAGACTGGTGTCTTGGGAGAATGGTAAATCAGATTCTCACACTATCATGTGGTCAGTATGGCTCAATTTTCGCTTTTCCAGCTAATTTGATACTTTTTTTTCTGACTCTCAGGGCGATCCCCCATAGGCTCCCCCCCCCCCTCTTTTTCCTCCTTTCTCTTTCTTTGCTTAAACTCTTACGGCTTTCCCTTACTAAATTCAATTTGCATATTTCCGTATATGGTCTTTATTAACACTTATGATTCCCCAGCACGGTCAAACCAAGAACGTGGAATCATGCCATACACTATATTGTTTAAGCCACTATCCCGGTTATGTTGTTTATACTTGTTGTTCCTATAGATGTTCATTACCTATCTGGTATTGGTTTACTGTGTGATTCATTGATATGGTAAGCACTGTACAATATGTAACTTTCTCTGTGCAAATGCTTGTTCTAATAGAAACAGAGTCAACATAAAAAATTGCATATTAGTACAAATTTATTAATGCAACACACATCGCACTGGCAATATGGTAACCCAGCCTAAAGCATAGTTATGTGATTTATAAATGTGCAGTGTGCTCCACTTGCATTGAATAAAATAAAATAAAAAACACTGCATGCTCTAGAAAGTGTCCCACATTTTATGAATGGCACATGCAATGCAGGCCACGGTGTTCAGTAAAATAACGGTGTCCTGCAGACACCGGGAAGTTCTTTGCTGCAAATAGGCTCCTTGGAGTCTGATGTTAAAATATCATTCTTCCCTCCTGAAGAGATTGATGTTATGAATGTCAGAAGTCTCATATGAATAAAGATGGCCAGATGTAGGCATAAACATAAATGCTTAGGTCATCCAAGTATTCCTATTTATGACTAAAGGAAGAAGTAGACACTGCCAGTGCCAGCTTATCACCAGCAAGAGCAAAAGTGTTAATGATGAAGTTAAAAAAAACATTTCAAATGGTTCCTCCATAAAATAAATTTGAAATGCCTAAAGGCGTCCCATGAAATTAGATGAGCATTTTCTCATCCAGCAAACTCAAATCTATTATATTTTTAAACAGCTCCACCATAACATTCTGTACAGGATAAATGCTGTTATACAAGTTTGTAGGCAGGTGCAGTTAGCTAGTCTGGCACTAGGAGGCTCTGTTCCAGTGTCTGGTTACAGAAGGTAGTGTCATCAGATGCTATGCCCCTTTTAGTTAGAGCCCTCCTGTAGTGATAGGTCTGTGTCAGGACCCAGATATAAGTCAGGGGGGAGGAGCCCTTGTGCAGTTGGGGCATGGGAACCAAACACCCCACATCTATACAGATTTAGCCAGCAATTGTAGGCCCTGGAGAGGGCTGGAGGCAGGGTGGAGGGATGGACCTGTACCCGGCTGTGGACTTCCTGACCCTTATGGAGGTGGGGGCTAGCCTGGGACAGGTTGTGAAAGGCCTTTCAGGCCTAGCCAAGAGTTCCCTTAGTAAGGCTATCTCCCTGGGGGATCCTGGGAGAGGTGTACCTATCGAGGAGTCTACTGCAGAGAACCTATCCAATCAGTAATAATGACCCCGGGTAGAAAGAGACTGTTTGAGGGAAGATGGTTCACTTCAATGACTGCACAATGCTTTCACATTTGACTTCTGACTTCCACTAAATGACATTTATCATGTACTGTCAAGTGGCCCTGGATAGTATGTCAGTGTGATGGGACTGTTTGTCAGACATGGGAGTAAGTCACACATGTGCAAGTCACAAGCAAGTCTAAAGTCTTAACCTTCAAGTCTCAAGCAAGTCCCAAATTACTGTGTCAAAAAGCAAGCAAGTCAAGTCGAGTCCCTGCTAGAAGTCAAGCAAGTCATTTATTTTGGTCAAGTCACAAACCAAGTCAAAATGCTGATCTACCCCAATTTTCACCTTTAAATCAGTTAAAAGTCAGTGGTCAGGAAAGGTTTTGTTTTATTTTCAACATTAACAAAACTACTTAGTGCTTTTTTCTTGGTATATTAAAGAGACACTTTGAATGCCCAAACAGCTCAAAATCCTTCGTCCGGTCATGTTTCAACACCACAGTCACTAAAAACATGTTAAGTATTTCCATTGTTAAATAGCCAGTGTCCTAAAAATCAGAACACACTGAGGTGTTTTAAGTGACTGTGGTGTCAGAAACATAACAGGCTCATTCATTTTGCTTTAACACCTCTTGAGAAAATGCAAATATTTAATAACTTAAAAAAGTAAAGTCATTTTAAATCATATGTCTCAAGTCAAAGTCAAGTCACAAGTCATGAATACCAAGTCAAAGTCAAGTCGAGTCTTTTATTAATTTTAGTCTCAAGTCCTCAAACTGGTGACTTAAGTCTGACTTAAGTCAAGTCATGTGACTCAAGTCCCCCACCGCTGCTGTTTGTGCCATTTTTCAAGGACGACGCCATAAAGTGCAGCGACTCTACTTATGTGTGGACATTTCTCCCTTTGGGGATATGAGAGTTATTGGTCAGGAATGTTGGAAGGAGGCCTCTGGCATGGAGTGGGGCACAAAATGGCAAAGGGTAGGGCCTCAGCAGGAGGGTCACTGTTCTAGCAAGGAGAGGCAAGGGGCAGGGACTTGTACTCTTGGCGCCAACATCTAGCCAATTGCAAGCCCCAACTTGTTGTCTGAAGTCCGCAGATTAAAGAGTTTCTAAATCCAAGAATAAACATTATATATTTCAGCTTAGCAGTCAAGGGTCGTTCTATAGCACATGGCACTTTTGTGGGGTGCCCGGGGTCCTGAGGCTATGATTGTCCAATATTTTCTTTTCTTTCTGTGTTTCATCTCACTACAGTACCCAAAGGCATTTGCTACAGTTCAGAGTCGAGGGAGGCTACTATTTAGCTCCAGACACATGGCACAGCTGAGGACCTCACCTCATTCTGAACTGTTACTGAGTCTGAGGTCTCCATTGTATCTAGGGGGTGAATTTAAGAGGGGAAGGGGTTTGCACTGATGGAGGGGGGGGGTCTGTACTGTGGGTTTGGCTGATGGTGTATTGTGGCTTTGGCTGGGGCTCTGTACATGGGGGGGGGGGGGGTGTACTGAAGGGGTAGGCTACTTATAGGGGGTGGTCTGTACTTAGGATGTGGGCTGAGAGGGGGGTCTATGCTGAGGGGAGTGAATTAGGATTGTGGGAGGAAATCTGTACTGAGGGGGAATTGCGACTTTTGGTGAAGATCTGCATTGTGAGAGAAATGGGCTTGGGGGAAATTTGTACTGGGAGGAGAGGAATATTTGGGTTGCGTTATGTATTTCTGACCTCTGCACTCTGTATATTACTTACCCCTGGCCCCTGCACTGTGTGTGTGTTGTACTTTATGCATTACTTACTCTTGACCCCTACACTCTCTTCATTACATACTCCTGAGTTCTGAAATATGTGTTACATACTCCTAAAACTTGCACTTTATGTGATCTGGTCAGTAACACCTCCTGTATTAGGGTGCATACACTCTGGGTGAAGAACAGCAGAGGTACCTTTGGAGATCAGCATTGTCAGTCTGGGGGAAGGGTAGTGTAAGATGCACCAGCAGATTTAGATACACTAACAAACTGAAGCCGAACTCAAGCTAACACTTTTAAAGCAGTTACAGCAACTGTTTTGTTCCTTTCGGGAAAAAGGTTTCACATAAATAAATTAAAACTGATCATTGGAAGCACCCCTGTCAGGGTTAAATTGTTTATCTCAGCCCTCTAATTGCTACATCTACAGGACAGCTTGGTCTGTAGAAAAAAAAAAACAGACTTATTGGCTAGATAACCAGGTGAAAAGAAAGTAAAGAATGCCTTAAAATAAAACTTATCCAGCTATCATATCTAGGACCTGGTAAGCGGCAATAAAATAAATTATTGTTTTTGGGTTTAATACTGCTTTAAAAAAATGCATGTTAAATTTCCATAAACAGCCAAAAATATTTTGCACAAACTATCTATAAAAAATGCGGTGGATTGTAATATTGTTTCCTAGTCAGTATATCCTCCTTATCATAATGCACATGCTGTTATAAGAGTCCTCAAAATCTATTTGGAGGGATCTGCTGCCTTCTACTATTAGCAGCTAATATCACAGTGTTATATAGAATTATGTTTTAGTAGAGATGGGCCGTACACCCCCCTTGGTTGGCAGCAGAACCTCCCGAACAGGGGAAAATTTCTCCCCGAACTGTGAACTCCATTAAAGTTTATGGGACCCAAACATGAGAAATCAATAGTCCCCATTCGGAAGGCTTATATGCAAGTAATGGGCCAAAAAAGGTTATGGGGGGTCCAGGTACTTCCCTTAGGGACATGTACCAATGCAAAGTTTTTTTTTTAAATAGTTGTGTTTCATGGAGCAGTGATTTTAATGATGCTTCAAGTGAAACAATAAAAATGAAAAATTCCTTTAAATATAGTGCCTGGGGGTCCCTTTAGTCTGTCTGTAAAATGGCGCATCTGTAGCATGTATAGAACATGCTGCAGCAAAAATTACATTTCTAAAGAAAAAAAATGAGTGAAATCACATTTAAATCGTTTCGCATTTGCAATTCCTAGCACCCGTCTATTTAATTTTTTTTTTTAAAAAAGACACCAACTTCTAAAAAGTAAACGGTGTGGGCAGTGGTGTATTTAGGTTTTGTGTCTAGGTCTAGGCCTGAATAAACTTGGGCACCCCCTAATTTAAATATGACCCACCCCTTTCTGCAAAGGCCACACCCTTTCCTGTTTATGACCCGCCTTGTCATCTGTAAACCACAGACCACAACCACAGTTTATCAGTGCAGCCTCATCAGTGCCCATCAGTTCAGCCTCATCAATGCCCATCAGTGCTGCCTTATCCGTGCCACCTCATCAGTGGCCATCAGTGCAACATATCAATGCAGCCCCATCAGGGAAGCTTATCAGTGCCGCCTCATGCCCATCAGTGCTGCCTTATCAGTGCAGCCTCATTAGTACTCATCAGTGCAGTTTATCAGTACCCACCATTGCCGCATCATCAGTGCAGCATATCAGTGCCCATCAGTGCAGCATATCAGTGCTGCCTTATCAGTGCCACCTCATCAGTGGCCATTAGTACAGCCTTATGTCACTGGATGAGTAAGATTACTCCAATCTTTTAGGATATCTGGACTTGTGTTTGCTGCCACTAATGATAATCACATGATTATTTCACTTATTTGTATAATGACTAAGAAGTCCACAGTCATTATACAAATAAATGAAATAATCAGTGGCAGCAAACACAAGTCCATATATCTTAAAAAAAAGAAAAATGCCCAAGGGACTTTATCAGACACAAACCACAAGGTATAAGATGTACAAAACGTACTAGATTGTAAACACTTTGGTACATACAATTTGAAATAATTATAGTAGACATAGGTACATATAGATATATGCATGGGTTTCCATAGTTACATAAATCAAAATATGACTGACAATCCAAGATGTAAATGTATATATGGTAAAATTCCCTATGCGTTTCACGAGACCATGCTTGCTTTCTCAGGAGATGCATATATAAATGCAATTGTGTATATAATAGTCCTAACAAACTTCCAAACCAGGGTAAACAGTCAAGCAGATTCATTGTTCCCATAGGACTCCCCATTGGTGATGAAGATGTAGGAAAACCAAAAGAGATCCCCAGACGGTCCATGTAGTTCTCCCCGGTGGCTATGGAGGAGTGGGGGCCAGCCAGACAGGCAAACGTCCAAGAAGGTGACAGGTTGTCACAGTGGTCGGGATGTACAAATACTTCCCTGAATATTCCAAAAGGTATGCACACCAGAAACCAAACAAGCTCACATCTGATAGGAGTAATCTTACTAACCCAGTGACATATTGCGATTGCACATATGAGGTGAGAAGGTCCAAAATATTATTGCCATAATATACAATTAAGTATTAATTCAATATGCTCGCTCAAGGACAAGGATGTTTAAAGAAATTAAATTATGTTATTGATATGATGCCCGCCATACCTGGGAGTGGAGGAGGGTAGGCGAAGCATTAGGCTGCAGTGCCACACTTATTAGCATTGGCGGCCTTCGGGCCAGTTGTATTATAAGTGGTCGGTGGCCTGCGGTCTGAATGTCCTCACCGGCCGGTATTATCATACCGGCAGGTAACAGTGTGACCGCTTTATGGGGCTGCCAAACTGATTTGCCTCCTGTACCCTGCCCTCTGGCCCAAATTGCCCCATAAGACTGGACCTATACTAAAAATGTAGTGCAAGCTGGTGGGGACCCTTTTTGTGTGGAAACCAGGAGAAGACTGGGTTTTTTTTGTGCGGGTGCAGCTTTTTTGCTGCCCCCCTGCAAAGTGCCGTCCTAGGCCTGGGCCTTGTCGGCCTAGGCCAGGATATAGCACTTGGTGTGGGTTCCCCCCCAGAATCCATACCAGCCGGGCAGGCCAGGAAAGGGGAGAGGGGGTGAGAGAAGCCCCCGCTCCTGAACCATACCAGGCTACATGCCCCCACCCCAAAGCACCTTGTCCTAATGTTGATGGGGACAAGGGTTTCTTCTCCACAACCCTAGGCTGTGTTTGTGGGGGTCTGCAGGCAGGGGCTTATCAGAATCTGGAAGCCCCCTTTAACAAGGGGCTCCCAGATCCCGCCCTCCCCCTATGTGCATGAGTATGAGGTACATTGCACCTCTATCCATTCACCAAAAGAAGTGTCAAAAATAAATCAAAACAGTAGAGAGGATTTTGACAATAAAAAAAAAAAAAAAAACAATGCTGTCAACGCCAGGCCCAAAAAAAAAAACTGCTCTGCTGTCAATGAAGGTTTACCGCCTACTGCAGGCTCCACTGCTTGACAGTTATTATAAAGGTAAGGGGCAGAGCCACTTTGTGACATCACGACCCGGAATGCATCGGTCAGTGAGGTCACAAGAGAGTGGGCCGTCAGCTGATGTCGCCAAATGGCTCAGCCCTTACCTATATAAGAACTGCCAAACAGTAGGCCTTCAGGGAGACATTGTTTTTTTTTTGTTTTGTTTTTTTTTTTTTTTAATAAAGGCATAGTCAAAAACCTGTCTACTGTTTTTTTATTTTTGACACTTTTTTTGGTGAATGGGTAGAGGTACAATGTACCCCATACTCATTTATATTAGGGAGACGCCAGAATCGGGGGACTTCCAGATACCGATAAGCCCCCTCCTGCCCGCAGACCCCCACAACCACAGCCCAGGGTTGTGGGGAAGCGACCCTTGTCCCCATCGACATGCAGACAAGGTGCCTCTGCCACAAAGCACCCACCCCCCCCCCCTTGTTGAGGGCATTGGGCCTGGTGTGGTTCAGGAGGGGGGGGGGGTGCTTGCTTGTTTCCCCACAAGCTGATGACTCATAGGTTGTTAGGGACGCCGCGGTGGGCTTCCTGGCCCCGCTCCTTAGCAACCAGCTATTCACTGTGCCCTCATTGGGCAAAGCTTGGACTTAGAATGCACTGAGCAGCACACCCTACAAATTCAGGTGTTCACCAAACAGGCAAAAGTTTGGCCCGCACCATTCGCCCAACTCTATGTATTAGCAATTAATGGAAGGATGGCTTAAAAACCCCCCAGAAGGAGGAAGTGGAGAGTGAGAGAGAGAGAGAGGAGCCTGACACCATGGGTTTGATTTACTAAAGGCAAATAGGTTTTGCACTTTCCAAAGTGCAGTTTCACTCTGCAAGAGTGGTTGCTCCAGAGCTTAGTAAATTAGGTAAAGCTTCACTTTGCAAAGAATACCCAATCACATGCAAGGAAAATAAAAAAAAAACTGTATTTTTGCTTCCACATGATTGGATGATGGAAGTCAGCAGAGCTTCTGCTCATTTACTAAGCTCTGAAGCGACTGCTCTTGAAGAGTGCAACTGCACTTTGCAAAGCGCACAGTCTATTTGCCTTTAGTAAATCAACCCCCTTATGTCCAAATATAGGAGCTGCATTACAGTAATACTGTAATTTATTCAGACAAGAAGCAATCAGTATTAGGTAATTGTTTCTGTGTTCTGGCTGTTTAACTGTAGCTGCCCATAACTTCTTGATCTGAGTTCTAGTGACAGACAAGACTCTGTCCTATTGTCATCTCTCATGCACAGTGCAAGATAGCTAGGTCTGTGCTATGGTACCTATGTAGTGGTTCCAGTATATTAGTAGATGAACCTGTTTAATGCAATAGAGTTTATATGCAGCTCCTATTATATTAGTTGACCCTATGCCTTCTGGTCTGGGATTCTATAGCTAGTTTTAGTTTAGGGCTTGATAGCCTGCATAGGCTAGAGCAAGGTTAGGCATCTGACAGCCACTTCTGGTAGTTAAAGGTCTGGTTGCATGTCAGATTAGAAACTACTAAAGAGGAACGAAAGCACAGAGTAGATAGGCTGACAGAGGCTGACAGAGTTCCAGTGACACACCACAATTTCTGCATATGAGAACCTGCATTCCAGGCTGGTTGGACAACCATTCGATGCATCGTGATCATCCTCAGTGGCCCCTTCTATTGAACTTTCCTGCAAAATTCATCAGAAGGTATCTCTAATAAAAACTATATACTGTATACTGTATATGTGTGCACAATTCTACCAGGACTCCTATTGGGCTCTTGGTTGATAATACCTGTTTGTACATGTATGTACTATTATTAATCTTTTCCTATACAAAGCTTGTATTATTTTCATACTGGTGTTTCTACAGAATATGCTTATGGTTCGTTCTGTAGGCTGGTTGCAGTAGCTCTTCTATTCCCAATTAGTTTGTTTAAATTACTGGTTAATTTCCCAGGAAGGGAATCCCCTCTGTTCACAGAAGACATGTCTCGGGTGGAGGCACTGCCCACTTTATCGTCAAACCCACTTTTCCACTTAGCAAAGGTACTGGTACTCCTTTTACCTACAGGTTTAGCAAACAATCCTGTTTAGGGAGAGCCAACTCTTATAACCCCCCCCCCCCCCATCCCTTCCCAAAAGTGGGCTACATGGCATTTGCATTTATGAGACTATTTACAATGGGGAGTGCCAGTGTTGTATAAAAACACTGACGTAAGTGCTTTCTTAACAGTGCTGTATGGCTATCAAGTGTCTAATTTATCAAAGCTCAAGATTCATTAGCACCACTGAAGGGAAGCTTAAGATATTTGCTAGGTGGCTGTCAGAAATGAAAAGTACATTTGGCAATGAGCCAATGAGACAAAAACTGTATAAAAACAACAAGAGTCTCTTTATTATTTTAACATTCACTATTGTTCAGTATACAATAGACACCATTTAAAGTAGAACACCTAAAAGCATAGTTGACTGCCAAAGGATTTGTAATTCCATTCGACCACTCCTGCTTTTCCCAGACATGATAGGCAGTTGGTGACACCTCTGCTCAGAATATGTACTTTATTACCTTCAGGCCTCCACCTCATTGGACAGTAAATGAGCATCATCCAGCTAGAGATGTCCTCTCTGTGCTTCTCTCTCCATCATAAACATCCACCTTTTTCCCAAAGACATTTGCAGGATGGCATCGCTATGACGTGGAATAACGCCTAACTGGCTCATACTACAGACACTCTCACTAACAGTCTGAGCGTTATGAAAGAATTATCGAAAAAAAATAATTCAAGAAACAATATTAGCAGAATGTAAGAGCAAGTTTAAAACCCCACTTCAGGCAATGGGATCCCCACCCTGCAAGGTTAAATTCTAGGTATAGAGGAATAAGGTGTAATACTCTCCTCCCCATCCAGGGACTGGACAGTAAAAAGAGAAGTGGTGAATCCCTGCTTTTTCCTCCTTAAAGTGGAACTAAACTCAATTAACTCTAACTATATGTGGTTGGGTGCAGCATGGTGTGGCGGTAATAACTCACACAGCCTGGGTGCAATCAGTAGAACTTGTATTGTGACAAAGGCAAAACTTGTATTGCAGTGAAGGTAGAGCAGGTCACAACAAACCCAGTGGGGGAGGACCTAACTGGGAACACTCACAAACAGTGGGGTTGATTTACTTAAAGCAAATAGACTGTGCACTTTGCAATGTGCAGTTGCCCCAGGACTTAGTAAATGAGGAAAGCTTCAACTTGAAAAGAATACCCAATCATGTGCAAGGAAAATATAAAAAATAAAAAAAAACAGCATTTTTGCTTGCACATGATTGGATGATGGAAGTCAGCAGAACTTCTGCTCATTTACTAAATTACATTGACTGTTCGAGGTTCGGCCGAATTCCGAAATTTTTGCTGAAAAAGTTCGGAATTCGGCAACCAGAACCGACCAAAATGCATTTGGGACAGGAAATGGGCTTTAAAAGCCTGTGATTGGACCAGAACCATCAGTAAAAGCCAATTGAGGGTGCAGGAGAATGCTGGGAATGTGATTGGAGTGACTAGGGGGTCCAGAGGCCAATCATTAGTGAATACGCCCCCCAGTATATAAGATAGCCCCGCCAAATTCCTAGCATTGTAATAGAGGGACGTGGAAGAGAGTGGAAGCAGTTCTGTTACTTCAAAGTGTCATTTAGCAATTATTAGTGTGAGGAAAGGGATATCTAGTGTAGTTAGGGTACTATTTTACACTATAGTTAGCTTTAATAATTTAGTTTCTGTAGGGAAAGTGTTAAGTGTAAGGGGACCGTAGTGTAGTGTAGGGTTAACTGACTCTGACTGCTATGGCAGGGTGACAAAACCCTTCCATGTCAGGGTGACCGCTATAGAGAAAAGATCGTTTCTCTTAGGTCACTTATAGAACAGCGATATGACTTCTCGTCTGTCACCCAGCTTTTTGCTGCAGGCGTTTATAGGGCTTTTTTGAGGACATGTTTGGAGATAGGCATGACATCTGAACTTCTGTATAGGGGTTTTAAAGAGATATTGCTAGAGATGAAGTGAAAGGCACCACATCCCATAAATTGAGTAACTACAATGGAGGGGGACAAGTGGGACTTTAATGGTGCTTAAATGATGGAGAAAAATCTGAATTCTCAAAAATTACACATTTTATTACACATGGAAAGTGAGGACAAGACAATACATCAATATAAAATGATAAAATCAAGAAAATGCACTCGAAAATATCAACTCTACATGTTTCGCCATCTTCAAAATAGCTTCTTCAGGAGTCTTCATAGACATTTCTCGAGAGTGAACATTTCTAAATAACAAAAGGAAAAACATAAAAAACATAGCATGTGTATATATATAGGGCTCATCTCAATGGGTACTTCAATGTAACAAAAATAGGAAGGGAAAATGAAGTCCCTTTAATATCCCCCAAATGGGAGGTATCCCTTAAAAACAAAAGGAAATGAGATTTGTTGAAGATAGTAGTAAATATAGTAAAGATCTGTCCAATCTTGAGCGTATGAATACTTACCCACAATTGACAAGATTCAGCGCCTGAGTTGTAATGCAGTATTCAAAAGTTCACCGCCATTTCAATTTAACAAATTTTCCAATAGTACACAAAAGTAAAGGAGACTGCACGGGAAAAAAGAGAAAAAGGCATGGAAAAACATCATCAGCGTTGTACCAAAAATGTATGGAGAGAAGTAGGGCTTTAAAGATTTCATTTACCGCAAGTGGTCTCAAAGATCGTGTATCGTTCCCCGGTGGTCTAGTGTAATACTGACCATGTGGCGCCGGCATTTATACACCCCCTCCACTCCCTCGGCGTCTGACGTCACCGAGGGAGTGAGAGCGAGGTACGCCCAGTGGTCCAATGGAGGCCGAGGAGGAAGTGCGTCAAAAGACGCGACCGCATCACATGGTTCCGCCGGAACCGGAAGGTCGGGGATAACAACATCCGGTCAGGACAGGACTGTAAGCAGAGGAGGTAATGGATTGCCCGAAGGCAAAAAGGATCCAAAAACGAAGCTGATAGCATCGCCGAAGGCCGGACCTCAAAGAAACATGTCCGCAATGCCTATAGAATGGGGAAAAAAAATCCAAAGACGCAAAAAGGTCATAGAGGAAAGAAAATTGCCCCATCTAGTGGATAAATCAATATAGTGACACAAAAGACAAATTAAATAGAAAAAAGATATTCGTAAATGCTCCAAAAAAGGACAGCTGGGCATTTTAAAAGCGGTGCTGCTACTAACCAGATTGGACCATTTTTCTGGAAAATAAATGTAGGGCACCGCGGGTGCCCATATGGGTAACTATAACAGAGGCTGAAAATGGGCTCGAATCCAAAGAGTCCCCCAATGTGCCTACCTCAAGGTGCGTCACCAGAAACCACATCCACGTAACGGCGGGGGTCAGGAAAAGTATATAATGAACAACATACAAAATATTCTTGTTCTCTAAACGGTAATTCAACCACATCCACAGAAATAAACACATACGGGCGATTTTGCCAAAATATGTAAGATGTGCCAATGAAGGCACCTAGAAGAAAAGGATCTTGTAATAAAAGTACAAGATCCTAAAAGCTGACCAGCTCCAGAAAACCTGTGCTGAATCAGCACTAAATACAAATGACATTGTTTAGCCTAGAAAGGGTTTGAAACTAATGGATTCATTTATACCTGGATACTGAGTAGCTGATAGGTTAAATATCCACTTGGTTTCACGTTGCAATAAGTTTCTATCTACACTTCCACCTCTTTCATTCAGTGGAATGTGTTCCAAAACAAAAAAAGTCATCATCCTATCATCAAAGCCATGATATAAACCCATATGTCGACTAATGGGACTTACGAACTTTTTGTTCTTGACAAGTTTGACATGGTCACGAATTCAATTAAAGAAAGGCCTTTTTGTTTTACCTATATAGAAGGCTTTGCAACTACAGTACATTATATAGACAATTCCTACTGTTTGACAATTCGCATAGAAATTCGGTCTATACAATTTTCCATTAGGGAGAATGATTTCACCTACATTAGGTAGATATCTGCAGAAATTACATTTTCTGCAGGAATATGTACCTGTGAGTGTTTTTTTGGATTTGTTTGAAGGAGCATAATGACTATGAACTAATTGGTCCCTCAAGGAACGAGACCTTTTGAACGTTATTTGGGGGCGAACATCAATAAACTTTGATACCTTTTCATCCGCCTCTAAAAGGTACCAGAATTTCTTGAGAATTGACCGTACCTGGTCATGTTGACCAGAATATCGTGTAATTAGGCGTACCCCATCAGAATTAGTTTTATTCTTTTTTTTGCCAAAAATCAACTCGGTCCTGTTCCATTTTTTCGCTCTATGGTAAGATTTTTTCAAGCAGGCCCTACTGTATCCTCTTCCCAGGAGTCTCCTCTGTAAGCTCTTAGCTTCTCTCTCGAAATCTTTGGATTTCGTGCAATTGCGTCGTAATCTTAAATACTGGCTGTATGGTATACTTGATACTAAAGGTTGAGGGTGGGAGCTATCTGCCCTCAATATAGTGTTGCCTGCTGTGGTTTTGCGAAAGAGGGTAGAGCCCAAAATGCCATCTTCATCTATATAAATAGTAATATCCAAAAACTCCAAGGACCTTTGGCTGTAGGTGTAAGTGAATTTGAGATTGAAGTCGTTGACTTTCAAAACCTCAAAAAATCTCAAAAGCATGCTCAATGGACCTGTCCAAATCATAAAAATGTCATCAATGAATCTTCTCCAAAGGAGAATATGAGATAAAAAAGACTCCAAGTTAGTCCTGGAGAAAAGGTCACGCTCCCATCCCCCCAGGTGCAGGTTGGCATAAGAAGGGGCACACTTGGTCCCCATAGCCACACCCTGCACCTGGAGGTAATGGGAGCCATTGAACAGGAAAACATTGTTGGACAAGATAAATCTGAGAAGTGAGATGACAAAGGCATTATATTCCACTGAGGACCCTCCTCTTTCTGATAAGAAGCCCTCCACAACTCGAACCCCACAGTGATGTGGGATGGAGTTGTAGAGGGCTTCTACATCAATGCCCACTAGCCACGCTTCCTCAGGGACTTGGATGCCATCAATGGCTTTGATGAGATCACTGGTGTCCCTGATGTAAGAAGGCAAGGCCAGTACATGGGGGCGCAGGTAATCATCCACCAGTTGACTCGCTCGTTCCGTTAGGCAGCCATTGCCCGAGACTATTGGTCTCCCAGGAGGTTTTTTAAGATTTTTGTGAACCTTGGGTAAGGCATACATAGTAGGAGTTTTGGGATCCTTGATATTCAAGAATTCCCAAGTTTTCTTATCTATTAGGGCTTTTGAGTAGGCTTCAAAGATAAGCTGACGATATTTGATGATTATTCTTGCTAGAAAACTTTCAGAAATTTTTCTATACCAATCTTTGTTGTTTAAAATATTCAAAACCATAGCTTCATATCCTGTTGTATCCATTACAACGACATTTCCGCCCTTATCTGAGGGTTTAATTGTAAGGGACGAGTCGTTTTGAAGTGATTGAATAGCCCTAATCTGGCTATCATTAAGGTTAGAGGAATTAACATCTTTCCACTTAGTCTTCTGAATTTCCCTAATCACTTGTTGGGTAAAAGCCCAAATGTTAGGGTTGGATTGCAATATAGGAAAAAAATTGAGATTTGGGTTTATATGAAGATGGAGGAGGAAAGATGGGTTCCACTTCCTGATTTTTTGAAGTGGCCATCTGATCAATTGATTCATCAGAAAACGGCAACCTGATGAGTCTCCTTCTTCCCAGAGTTCCATCAAATCATTGAGAGCCTGCATTTCGGCCAGTGATAGTTCCTGATCTTGTGCAGGTAGACAATTCGATTTTGTCAATTGATCTACTAAGGATTGATTGTCTTTATCATAGATTACTTTAAACATCAACCTGCGAGCAAATAAGTGAACATCCTTAATTAGCTCAAAGGTATCAATTTTTTGCGTAGGGCAGAAGGTTAGACCAAGAGATGGAACATATATTTGAGTTTCATCAAGTTTTTTACTAGATAAATTAATAACTTTTAAAGCTTCAGAATCTGAGGTCTGAAGTTCAGAGAATGATTGCTAACTAGATGAGTTTTTTGAGGGCTGAAAAATGGGTGCCGTGCGAATTTCATTATTTACTACTGTGCTGTGATTCATCTTAAAGGAATGTGTGGCATTAAGACTTGGGGTAGCAACTGAATTCTCAATGGCTAACTCACCAAGATTTTGTGGTGAATGGGAAGGGGATTGGTGGAATTGTTGGTGATGTTCCGAGGGCCAATTGTTGGTGAACACCTGGGCCATTTTTTTTGGGCATTTTTTTGGGGTCTTTGGAGGCAGGCATAACGTCTGAACTTCTGTATAGGGGTATATATACACACACATGTATGTATATATACACATACACATATATAGGTGTGAAAGTAGCAGAACACTATGCTTGCGCTAATGAAATAATTAACAGGCATATGTCTCCGCTCCTATAACACCTATATGTGTGTATGTGTATAAATACATATAAGTGTGTGTGTATATATACCCCTATACAGAAGTTCAGATGTTATGCCTGCCTCCAAAGACCCCAAAAAAATGCCCAAAAAAAAATGGCCCAGGTGTTTTTGTAGGCGTTTTTTTTTTTGTGGGCATTTTTTGGGGGTCTTTGGAGGCAGGCAAAACATCTGAACTCCTGTATAGGGGTATATATACACACACACTTATATGTATTTATACACATACACATATATAGGTGTTATAGGAGCGGAGACATACAGTATATGCCTGTTAATTATTTCATTAGCACAAGCATAGTGTTCTGCTATTTTCACACTTATATGTGTGTATGTGTATAAATACATATAAGTGCGTGTGTATATATACCCCTATACAGAAGTTCAGATGTTTTGCCTGCCTCCAAAGACCCACAAAAAATGCCTAAAAAAAACGCCTGCGCCAAAAAAAAAACGCCAAGGTGTGTTATTCCAGGCGTTTTTTTTTGGGCATTTTTTGTGGGTCTTTGGAGGCAGGCAAAACATCTGAACTTCTGTATAGGGGTATATATATATACACACACACTTATATGTATTTATACACATACACACATATAGGTGTGATAGCAGAGAAGCCATATGGGTGTTAATTATTTCATTAGCGCAAGTATAGTGTTCTGCTACTTTCACACCTATATATATGTGTATGTGTATATATACATATAAGTGTGTGTGTATATATACCCCTACACAGAAGTTCTGATGTTATGCCTGCCTCCAATAACCCCCAAAAAATGCCCAAAATAACGCTTGCTACAAAACCGGCAAGGTGTGAAAATAGCGGAGCCATATCCCTGTTCTATATTAATTCTAATACAAACAAACTTTTTTTTTCTGGTTCTGGACATGCTAAAAAACTGAAACTTCACAGGTACACTTTTTAGACCCCCCAGACACTAAATCCAAAGAAATCGCATTTTTTTTTCAATAATTTTTTCAATAATTGGCTCTCTATCAAAAATGAAAATTTTTAAGAACTTTTTTTGTGTGATTAATAGTCCCTGGGCATGACCCAGAACCCTAGGCACTTTTTAGGGGCATTTATTTGGTTTTAGGGCTTCAAAATGGTGTTTTTTGATTCCAGAAGTTCGGGTCCCATTGATTTCAATGGGGTTCTGAAATCCGAACCGAACTTTCAGGAAATTCAGGTGTTCTGGTCGAACCGAACTTTTCAAAAGTTCGATCATCCCTATTTGTCAATCCACCTCATCGTGTATTAGAGCTGGTATCAGCCGAACTGACAGCAGCTGTCTGGTGGGGCAGAATGTGGCCTGGCCGTCTTGTACCCAAACTGGAAGATGTCCAAGGAAATTGTGAGCCCTAAGCTTTCTCTTCTCATCTGGAACCTTTCCCTACTGCTAATACTGCCCAGGGAGACCTGTCCCTACACTACCCACATGTAAATGCATACCAAAACCTTGGGAGCAGGGACTTACAAGGACTCTGCGATCCCAAGATGGCCGCGGAGGGTAACCTGGATGCAGTGCAGACTACAGGAATGTTGCCTCCAGGAACCATAGAGAAACTGAGTTTCCGCCGACTTCCTCTCCAAGTTGTGATGACGCTCCAGTCGAGCGCCACCTACAGTGGAACAAGCAGACTGCACCTGCCTACATATATTTAATCCTAATGCTTCTAGAATTATTATATAGAAAGGAAGTTATAACATATTTACTTGTTTTAAACTTTTATTTTTTACATTTCTTTAGTTGCTTTCTGGTTTCTGGCCTAGGCCAAAATGATGTTTTACATCCCAGGAGTCTTCATAATCACTTTTTTTCTTTCATCTGGAGTAGAGGAGATCTTGCAGTAAGGTATTTTCTTTTTCAACAGATGCGTGTGGTGTCATGTGCTTCATCTCGAAAATGTGAGGTATTACAGAATCTTGGAACAAATCTTCAAAATGGGGGCCCAGGCAGCACAGAAGCAGAATGAAAGCTCTTAAAAATTTAGAAAAAGTCACATGAATATAGGTTACTACAGTTGTCCTCCCCCCATTTACAGTGCCTTGAAAAAAGTATTTACACTCCTTGAAATGTCCACATTTTGTAATGTTACAAACAAAAACATAAATGTATTTTATTTGGATTTTATGTGATCGACCAACACAAAGTGGCACATATTTGTGAAGTGGAAGGAAAATGATAAATGGTTTTCAACATTTTTTAAACATAAATATCTGAAAAGTGCGGTGTGCATTTTCATTCAGCCCCCTTTACTCTGTTACCCCTAACTAAAATCTAGTGGAGCTAATTGCCTTCAGGAATCACCTAATTAGTAAAGAGTGTCTACCTGTGTGTAATTTATTCTCAGTATTAATACAGCTGTTATGTGAAGCCCTCAGAGGTTTGTTAGAGAACCTTAGTGAACAAACAGCATCATGAAGGCCAAAGAACACACCAGACAGGTCAGGGATGAAGTTGTGGAGAAATTTAAGGCCCCTTTCACACATACGGACTGTTTGTCCACTTTTCATCCATCTGTTGTTGACAGATGAAAAATGGACATCAGTGCATTCCTATGGAAAAACAGATGACAACGAATGATCATCCGTTTACATCCGTTTTCATCCGCTTCCGTCAATATCTGTTTTATTGAACGGATGAAAGCCCCAAAAAAATGGATGAAAAACTGATGAATACTGCATCCATTTTGAAGTGACTGGACTGATGAAATGATCGGTCCGTATGTGTGAAAGGGGCCTTAAGCAGGGCTAGGTTATAAAAAAAATATACCAAGATTTGAACATATCATGGAGCACTGTTCAATCTATCATCTGAAAATGGAAAGAGTATGGCACAACTGCAAACCTACCAAGACATGGCCTTCCACTTAAACTGACAGACCATGCAAGGAGAGCAATAATCAGAGAAGCAGCCAATAGGTGCCATGGTAAATCTGGAGGAGCTACAGAGATCCACAGCTCAGGT
Source organism: Pelophylax lessonae (assembly GCF_965119305.1). Lineage (NCBI taxonomy): Eukaryota > Metazoa > Chordata > Amphibia > Anura > Ranidae > Pelophylax > Pelophylax lessonae. Next base: position 609,738,062 of record NC_138769.1, read on the forward strand.
GGGAGAATCTGTCCACAGGACATCTGTTAGTCATGCACTCTACAAACCTGGTCTTTATGGAAGAGCGACAAAAAAAAGCCATTGTTGAAAGGAAGCCATAAGAAGTCCCGTTTGCAGTTTGCGAGAAGCCATGTGGGGGACCCAGCAAACATGTGCAAAGAAGGTGCTCTGGTCAGAACTATTTGGCCTAAAATAAAAACGCTATGTGTGGCAGAAAAATAACACTGTTGCCTCAACACACCATCCCTACCGTGCAACATGATGGTGGCAGCATCATGTAGTGGGGATGCTTTTCTTCGACATGGAAGCTGGTCAGAGATGATGGGAAGATGGATGGAGCCAAATACAGGGAAATCTTAGAAGAAAACCTATTAGAGTCTCCAAAAGACTGGAGTCTTCACCTTCCAGCAGGACAACGACCCTAAACATACAGCCAGAGCTACAATGGAAGGGTTTAGATCAAAGCATATTCATGTGTTAGAATGGCCCAGTCCAGACCTAAATCCAATTGAGAATCTGTGGCAAGACTTGAAAATTGCTGTTCACAGATGCTCTCCATACAATCTGACAGAGCTTGAGCTATTTTGCAAAGAAGAACTGGCAAAAATGTCACTCTCTATAGGTGTAAAGCTGCTAGAGACATATGCATAAGGACTTGCAGCTTTAATTTCAGGGATAGGTGGTTCTACAAAGTATTTAGGGGGGCTGAATACAAATGCACACTTAACTTTTCATATATTTATTTGTAAAAAAAATTGAAAACCATTTATCATTTTTCTTTCCACTTCACAATTATGTGCCACTGTGTTGGTCACATAAAAATCCCAATAAAATACATATATGTCAATGAAGTGCAGTGACAACAGAAAGAAAGTAAAGGGCAACTGAATATAATATTCAAGTGTAGGGTCAATAGTGGAAGCTTTCATGAGAATCCTGAGCATCCAAACTAAAATGAAGTAACTTTTCAAGGGATCGAAGAAATAAAGTTAAAAATTACCACCAATAAAAATGGGGCTGTTTCTTCAAACAGAATGCTATTGTCTTTGAGATCTGCAGTTCAAGTGAAAAGCAGACTCTGAAAGCCAACAAGGTAGTACAGTTGTAATTGATGAAGGTTAGGTTACATTTATTTGCTAATTCCCTCTAGCGTTCTCTAGAATTGTTACATTGCATCTCTTGTTACAAAGACGTATGTATTTCCTATGCTAGTCATACAGTATGTGCTCAGACTAGTGGTCATAATGTGGTATTTAAAAAAAACGAAGTTTGAAAAGGATTAAAAGAGGTGCATGGAAGCCAGCCAGCCCCCAGTCTGATGTACTCACCCTCCAGTCTGCCACCAACCAAGTAGACCTGTCTCATGATATAAATAAAGAACAGGGGTTTAGTTGACACGCATTTGCAAACGCATGTGTAAGCTGCAGGGCCACTACACGGCACCCTGTTTTTCCTGCAATCCTAACACTTTTAATTTGAGTGTCTCCACAATGGGAGCACATGGCTGCTAATGGATGGATAGGAGGCAGGTGGGAGGGAGCAGCCCAAACCTCCCCTAACGCACCCACATCCATGACTGGTCTAGTATCTCAAAACTCTAACAGCGATGTTATTGCGATGGTACAAACTGAAAACGACCAGCTGAGAAGCATACACCTCCAACCCCTTGGCGGATGCAGTGTAAAACACAGATTGGGACTTTATATGAGGCAATTGGCCTGTGAAGCACAGTGCCTTCATCCCTAATTTCATAAAATATTTGGGACTTTACATGAAACAAGCAGGTCATTCTATTGGTCTCCATCCCTGTATATGAAAAAACTGGGGTCAAACTGGGGTCAAATCAGACTGCATCCACCAAAAAACGCACGTAAAACCAAGTAGACCTGTTTCATGACATATCATGAGACAGGTCTACTTGGCTGGTGGCAGACTGGAGGGTGAGTACATCAGACTGGGGGCTGGCTGGCTTCCATGCACCTCTTTTAATCCTTTTCAACCTTTGTTTTTTCTGATACAGGGATGGAGACGCTGGGCATTACCTGCTGGTGTCTCACCTAAAGTCCCACATAGCCCACATTGCTTATAATGTGGTATTTTAGTACTGCTCATAATAAAAGAACATTAGTTCATAAGAGAAAATAGCCTAAAGAACACTTGTTTAGCCCAATTTTGTGCTCAAAAATATTGGACAATGGATATGTGTTTTTGTTTTTTACAAATAGACCCTTAAGTGTCTGGGTAGCACCACAACTAGAGCACAGAAACCAAAATTCACACTACAGATTGGCCCCACAATCCGCGGACCAGCTGGTTCCTGATATGGTTGATGCACAGAGCAGCTGCTTTCCTATTGGATGCTGTGATAGCTCCATAGAGAGCCAGCTAATAATGTGAGCCACTGCAAAAATGGATGCCATGGTGAATAAAAAATAGAAAGATATAAATGAATAAAGTAAAAGTAGACAACTTGTAAGTAAAGCCTGGTTCACACTGCTATTTTTTTCATTCAACCCATCAGGTTGAACAAAAAAAATAATTGACAGGTCGCCGTACTAACACAAGCGAAGTTGGTGCAGCGATGTCCCCCCAGAACACCAATGTCTGCAACCGCTGATGGTTTTCCAGCATGTCACTTCTGTTGGACAGACAGCTGTACACGTTGACCGAATGTCAGTTGGTTCCTGCTGAACCAGCCAATTTTTAGCCCTTGTGTACCCAGTATGAGGCTATGTGATAAGAATTTTACTCAGATTTAAAGTTTTAATTTATCAAACGTTATACTTAACGTACCTGCTTTGTGCAATGGTTTTACACCGAGCAACCCCAACGCTCCTCTTCTCAGGGCACCCACCAGTGCTCCTGCCACCCCTCCTCCCCCCCACTGAGTGCCCCAACAGCAAACCGCTTCCTACGGGGGCACCCATGCGTGCTTGCTCCTGAGCCCTGCTCTCTGTGTCCATTGACACACAGAGCGCAGCTAGGCTCTGCCCCCCGTTCCCTCCTCACTGACTGTGATTGACAGCAGCAGGAGCCAATGGCTTGAGGGGGGAGAACCAAAAGAGCCTCTGCTCTCATGCACATCACTGGATCGAGATCATGCTCAGGTAAATATAAGGTGGGGCTGGGGGAGTTACATGCAGAAGCTTTTTAATTTAATGCAGAAAATGCAGAAAGGTAAAAAAAAACTTCAGCCTTACAACCACTTTAATGCTGAAGTCTGGTCTCCAGACACAGATGTCATCCCCACCCTGCAGCCCTCATTTCACTGGAGACCCCCAGCAGTTGTTTTGTATTTTATCTTTTCTAAATGTTACGTGAGGCATTGTGTCTGCTTTCTGTACTAATTTCCTCCAGCAGTGGGTGGTTCTTGATAATGAAGATAGCAGAGCTGAGGTGATAACATCAGTGTTGTGCTTTCCATCAATGCCCTGTGATTACAAAGCCTTGTGGTGATGTCCTCCCATAATGCACTGTGCTCACAATCTGTCCTCAGTCTTCCGGGCTGAATGATGCTGAGTGGGACATCTTGTGGTTGAAAATGATTTACAACAGGGGGGGGGGGGCTTTTTTTAGGCTACTGGAAGACTTTTTTAATGAAACAATATGCCTAAAGCTGGGCAAAAACATTTTAATAATCTTGCTTTTTTTATTCCTTTAATGGGGCAACTGTGTTAACTGCATACTCCCCTTCTATAGCATCTATCTCCAGTGGGCAGGCACACCCCCTGCACAGTTTTGACTATTGTGCTCCAATCAGCAATGCTCATGATCACTACTGATTGTAGAAAAGTAGTGATGACTGTGTGGGTGTATCAAACTGCTCGAGGTAGACAGCTGCTCTCACACAGAGTGTGATGGTCCTCGTTAGAACCCTTTCACACTGAGGCGCTTGAAAACTGCCCAACTGAACAATTTTGCAGTGCTTTTGCTGCGCTTTTGTGGCACCTTTCAGGCATTTTTCAGGCATTAGCGGTGCGCTTATTTTTATAGACAGGTGATTGAAAAACTGCTTCAAGAACCATTTTGAGGCGCTTTTAAAATGATTTACGGGTGCTTTTGAGGTGCTTTCCATTCATTTTAATGGAGAGGGGCATTTTTGAGGTGCTTTTTTTTGCGCTCCAAACATGCTCCAAAGATAATGCTTGCAGATTTTTTTCACCGCCCCGCCAGTGCACCGGCCCAATGTGAAAGCATTGAGAGTTCTTTCACACTGAGGTGCTTTTCAAGTGCTTAGGCGCTAAAAAAAGCACTTGAAAAGCTAATGAAAATATATTCCCATTGAACCACGTACACAACTACTTTTCAAAAAGTTGAAAATCAACGACAGCCTTTGAGGATTTTTACAACCTTCAACTCCCAACACCATCTTGTCAAAACGACAAATTTCTAAATATTGCCATTTATTACAGGCTGACCCAAGAATTGCACACATCATCCCACCGACTCCTTTGGTTACCTATAGGAGAGCACCCTCCCTTAGAGATAAGCTGGTTTCCAGTACTTTCCAATCGAAACCTGCTTCCAACTTATTGCCTTGGGGCACATGGACATGTGGCACTTGCCAATGGTGTGGGTTCATTAGGTCATCCAAATCCCTCACTCTCCCCAATGGTCAAAAAGTGAAAATCCGACATCACATTCCCTGTCGATCCCAAGGGGTAGTATATATTATTGACTGCCCATGTGGAGCCTTCTACATAAGAAATACGAAGAGAGAATTTTGGCGGAGGGTAAAGGAATATGTGACAGCTGCAAACTCAGGGGATATCTATTCAGCCATTGGGAGACATATGGCCAAGGACCATAAGTATCATGTGCCTCCTTTCTCTTCTGGGGCATGGACTCCCAGACCCCAGGGGAGGAGACTGGAACAAATGCCTACTTCAGAAGGAAACCCGCTGGATACACAAATTGGGAGCTTAAAAAACCCCAGGCTTAAACAGGATAATAAGCTTTAGACCATTGCTTGAGGGTTTTACATCAGGAAGGTCAGAACATTTGATGTAAACTGGGCATCATTGTAAGCCTTGTTGCTTCTGTGTTCTATATACACTGTCACTTCTTCTTTTCTTTTTTCCCCCTTCCCCCCCTTTTTCCAGTTAGTTACATATTTATATTTTCATTTGTATTTTATTAATTTTTTCTTATGCACAATTTATGTAAATGCTGGGGCTAAGCTTTTCACATGGATGCCGCCATGCCTGAGCACACACTTTGTGTCTGCACACTTCTCCTTTTGGCATGAGCAGTGCCCGGATTGCCCCGCACGTGTAGCCTCTTCTGTTTCATAGGGGGGCACTTCTGGTGGAGATGGCTATACTCTTCCGAGTATATTCGCTCCCTCCAGTGGTTTGGGCAACATTTTGTGTAGCCTAGTCCACTTCTCGTGTCGGGGCTGTTCCTGGCTTCAGCTGCCCTTTTCCATAATGACGGCGGCGGCGGAACTTTTGGTTCTGGGTTTGACGTCACCGTTCTTCCGTGACATCCATCATACCCAGCCTGCCTTGCAGACTCATTTATGTCTTATGTTTTGGTTTCTACATGCAGGTATGCTGCAATTTTTGAACCTTTGAATCCCTTCTGATTTACATATAGCACTCTTTTCTTTTTCAATATTTAAAGTGCATGTGACTATGGACACAGTCCTTGTCACCTCCGCTCCTCCTATACATCTGGCTCATTTTTTGGAATGCATGTATGTATTAGCAGATAGATGCAGATTTAAAGGCCCAGGCTGCCACTTTTCTGTCCCTTAAATTCAGGAATCAGCACTGTAGATGCAGAATAACTTCATCTGGTCCCATCCAGTGAATGGATCCCCAGCATACAGTAAGTTACTCATCTTTAAGTTATTGTCACAATCTGGATGGAGGCCGAAGTGCAGAGAGGGCTTTCCTTACAGCTCAGTGCGAGTCACCCCTGGAAGTGGTACAGGAGGGGAAGCGTCCAAGTAGCACAGGTCGCCTGAGGTGAGCACCAGATGATTTCAGGAACTCTGGGTAAGGCAGTCAACTAGAGGAGTAGTAAAAGCCAGGTCGAGGGTCAAACATCGGTGATCAGTCCAAGAGCAAGGTAAGTAGCAGAACAGGGATGAGCCAGGGTCATACACAGGTGAGCAGGCAGAAACAGAGTCCATAGGCAAGCCGGGGTCATACACTGGGAAAACAGGCAGGTAGTAGCAAGAGCAAAGTCCGAGAGGCAAGCCGAGGGTCAAACACCAGGAGGAGATCAGATGGTTCAGAAACAAGCCGGGTCACAACAGGAAGTCCAAACAGGAAACACAGGAAGCTGAGAGATAATCCAGCAATGAGTCTGCTCCTATGGCCACCTTTTATAGGCCAGCAGAGGGCAGTGTCGATTGAGGCAGGAATGACCATTGCTATTACTGGCAATGTTGCCAGTTCTCCTACGGCCATTTCCCTCACGGGCCAGCAGAGGGCTGTGTCGATTGAGCCAGGAGCGTCCATGACTAGTACTGGCAGAAATGCCAGTACGGCTGTGTCCCTGACAGTTATTTTTTGTATGTTTAATACTATTTACCTGTCCAATATTGATAGGTTTTCTCTATATATGTATATTACCATATTTTCTGATTGTATGATGTATTTTTTAGAAAATCCAGCTTGCATTTAAGGTCCATTATTCCCCTGAAGAAGACTGAACCAGTCAAAACATGTCGGGTTCTGGATGAGACACATTGGGATTGTATACTTTGATGTGTGTTAGTACCGCAAAGCCCATATCATCCTGTATCACATGGGTTTGGTCATATTTGTACACTCCCTATGTTGGGAATTTTTTAACCCATTATGTCAATAAATTTGTGAACTTCACTACTTACCACTTTTTTGTGAATATTGTTTGATCTCTCTGGCATCACTTAGAGTCAAGCCTCTTCCCCTTTTGACCCTTACGTCTGTGATAACGCCCAGGAGGATGGTGAAACACGTCGACGCAATTTCCGGTCCCACGCTTGCTGTGACGTCAGTTCCGGTAGCGGTGGAACGCACGCTGGGAACAGGAGAGCCTGCAGCACACCGCGATCGTCCTGATCAGCTATACCCTTCAATGATTATACACAGCCTGCTTTTATCCATGGAAATGTGAGTGATTCTATTTTTGTCCTAAATAAACGTCTATTGTAGCAATATTACGCTATTGTGAGCTTTTTCCTTCCGCATATGGCCCCATCCTGCTGAGTCCCTAGGAGTTCCCCAAGTGGTCCCTAACAGCCATAAGGATTATTGCCCGGATTCCCTGCCGGACTTAGCTTGTGTGACCCTTACACAGTACTGTCTAGGGGTCCATTTCGTCCGGTAAGTGTAACATCCTGGGGGAGAGGAAAAGTCACCTTTTTCACCACACCATGGCAGCATGATTTTGCACATAATTTCCAGCACTTGAGCACTTTTTTTGTCTGGGTGGAGTACCTTTCACTGGCTACCTGCTGAAGCACTTTTTTTGAAACCTACTGGACTTTTTTGATTGCATTTTAGTATTTATTGGACTTTTATATTTTTATTAACTTTGCTTATTCACTGCACAGGGTGAAAGTTATTGTTGTTATCGACAGTGGTTTTGCATTGTTATTTGTCTCATATATTAATTATTCATTCAAATATTTATTCATCCAAGTGGTTCGCCACTATATTGCTAATCACAAATTAATTTTGCGCTGTTTCCACATATTATCACGTTTAAAATCCTTTTGATTTTTTGCACAGCAGCACTTTTGAGTCACATTTTTATTCACCATAGGGCAGCATTAATTTTCTGTTTTTACATACTTTGATGTGTGTTAGTACCGCAAAGCCCATATCATCCTGTATCACATGGGTTTGGTCATATTTGTACACTCCCTATGTTGGGGAATTTTTTAACCCATTATATCAATAAATTTGTGAACTTCACTACTTACCACTTTTTTGTGAATATTGTTTGATCTCTCTGGCATCACTTAGAGTCAAGCCTCTTCCCCTTTTGACCCTTGTGGTATTTTGTACATATTCCCATTGAAATTAATGAGTGCTTTCACACTGGGGCGGTGTGCTGGTGGGGCGGTGAAAAAAAATCCTGCAAGCAGCATCTTTGGAGCATGTTTGGAGAGCTAAAAAAGCACCTCAAAAATGCCCCTCTCTATTGAAATGAATGGGAACCGCCTCAAAAGCAGCCGAAAAGTGCTTCAAAACCGCCTTAAATTGGTTCTTGAAGCAGTTTTTGAGTCACAAGTCCTCAACAGCACCTGAACAGCGCTGCAAAAGTGCTCAGAGTTTTATTGGCCTCAGTTTGAAAGGGCTCTCATTGATTTCAATGGAAATAGGTTTTTGTGAGCTTTTCAGGTGCTTTTTTTTAGCGCCAATCACTTGAAAAGCACCCGTAGTGTGAAAGAGGATACAGGTCTGGACTAAATCCAGAAGGCAGCGGCTACTCCTGCCCACTGCCTCCCAATCAACTGCAATAAGGGCATTCCCTGCTCTGCAGCTACACATACACAAAGGGGTGGGGATTGTTGTGACATCATTGACCTACTATGGTCATGGTAAAATCTTAGCTCACATTTGAGTTAAAAAAAAGAAAAACTGCTAATTCATCAGCAAAACTTTTTTTAGTTTAAATAGATTTTATTTATAGTATAAACCCTCACATCCATACCTTGAAACTTAATAGTGATATACTGTATACATATATATGATTGATCCAGGAATGTATGGAATATGTGAGCTGCAGGGGGTGCTGCACCCTCTTGTTTAAGCAGCTAGCAAGGAGGAGAGTTGTGGGCTCAGATACATAATACAACCCTGTGTTTATGTACAGTGCCCTGAAGCCAGGCTTATCATCATTATTTCATCCATCAATACCTTCTCCATGTTCCCAGAAAATCAGGTTTTGGCAGCTTGTGTGTCAGACATCATGACATATACCTATAGTATATATTCACGTGGTCATGTTTTTAAATGGTGTAGGAAATACTGTTTTAATAATATTGTTTGATGTTTGTGATTTTGAAAATAACACAAAGTTGATTTAAGCCTGATCACTAAATATTTATCAACTTTTTAACTTGTTAACAAAATTTCAAAATATGTTTTCAGTGTTTTTAAATCTGCAACTTTCATAAAAATAATACATGGTTATACTGCCATTTAGGTCCTTGTTCAGGCACTTCCTGTAGGCATATCTCCCAACATTTGAACTTCAGAATGAGGGACACTGAAGAAGGGACAAGACCTGTGGCATGCTTTAAAATGTGGGAGTGGCCAATTGCTTAGAAGTGGGAGGGGTTACGTTTAAGTTCTACATATAAAATATGCTTTGATTGCTTTGTCTGAGCCTACCTCAACTTCATCAAAATAGTCAGGGACTGCAAAGCAACCAACAACAATGAAGACTTTGGTGAGAAGTATACAATGTACAGTATTGTGTATATAGTGCAGGAGTATGTAATGCGCAGAATGTAGGGGACAGGAGTGTGTAATGTACAGAATGCAGGATGCAGAAGTATGTAATTTACAGAATGCAGGGTGCAAGAATGTGTAATGTATAGAATGCAGGGGACAGGAGTATGTAATGCACATAATGCAGGGGACAAGAATATGTAATGTACAGAATGCAGGGGACAGGAGTGTGTAATGTACAGAGTGCAGGGGACAGGAGTATGTAATGTATAGAATGCAGGAGACCGGAGTGTGTAATGTACAGAATGCAGGGGACAGGAGTATGCAATTTATAGAATGCAGGATGCAGGAGTATGTAATAAAAGAATGTAGGATGCAGGAGTATGTAATGTACAGAATGCAGGGGTCAGGAGTGTGTAATGTACAGAATGCAGGGGACAGGAGTATGTAATGTACAGAATTCAGGGTGCAGGGGTGTGTAATGTACAGAATGCAGGGGACAGGATTGTGTAATGTACAGAGTGCAGGGGACAGGAGTGCAGGAGACAGGAGTGTGTAATGTACAGAGTGCAGTGGACAGGAGTATGTAATGTATAGAATGCAGGTTGCAGGAGTATGTAATGTGCAGGATGCAGGCATATGTAATGTACAGAATGCAGGAGACCGGAGTGTGTAATGTACAGAATACAGGAGTATGTAATGTACAGAATGCAGGAGTATGTAATATACAGAATGCAGGGGTCAGGAGTGTGTAATGTACAGAATGCAGGGGACAGGAGTATGTAATGTACAGAATTCAGGGTGCAGGGGTGTGTAATGTACAGAATGCAGGAGTATGTAATGTACAGAATGCAGGGTTTAGGAGTGTGTAATGTACAGAATGCAGGGGACAGGAGTATGTAATGTACAGAATGCTGGGTGCAGGCGTATGTAATGTACAGAATGCAGGAGACCGGAGTGTGTAATGTACAGAATGCAGGGGACAGGAGTATGTAATGTACAGAATGCAGGATGCAGGAGAATGTAATGTACAGAATGCAGGGTTTAGGAGTGTGTAATGTACAGAATGCAGGGGACAGGAGTATGTAATGTACAGAATGCTGGGTGCAGGCGTATGTAATGTACAGAATGCAGGAGACCGGAGTGTGTAATGTACAGAATGCAGGAGACAGGAGTGTGTAATGTACAGAATGCAGGAGTATGTAACGTACAGAATGTAGGGTGCAGGAGTATGTAATGTACAGAATGCAGGGGTCAGGAGTGTTGAATGTACAGAATGCAGGGGACAGAAATATGTAATGTACAGAATTCAGAGTGCAGGAGTGTGTACTGTACAGAATTCAGGGTACAAGAGTATGTAATGTACAGAATGCAGGGTGCAGGAGTGTGTAATGCATAGGATGCAGGGTGCAGAAGTGTGTAATGCATAGAATGCAGGGTGCAGGAGTATGTGATGTACAGAGTGCAGGTGACAGGAGTGTGTAATGTATAGAATGTAGGGGGCGGCTCCATCCATTTCCCCAATCCCATCCCGGCTCCACCTACAACCCCTATCCAATCCTGATGCCGGCTCCACCCACAACCTCTATCCAATCCCGGCTCCATCCATTCCTTGATCTCATCCAGCCTCCATCCATCCCCAATCCCATCCCGGCTCCATCCATCCCCCTGATCCCATCCTGGCTCCATCCTTCCCCCTGATCCCATACCAGCTCCATCCATCCCCCACACCCATCCCAGCTCCATCATTCCCCCTGATCTCATACCAGCTCCATCCATCCCCCCTTACCCCTTTTCCCCATGCCTTCCTCCTCTGCAAGTGGAGTAGTAGTACATAGAAATCACAGACCTCAGAAGAGCCGAGTTGTGGCAGAGTGGGGCGCTGCTCCCACCTCCTCCTCTGTGTACAGGAAAATACGGGAAGGAGAATCTGGGGGTCCCCTTGATGTGCTTGTAAAGTGGCGCATCTGTATGATGTGTGTAGCCTGTCCGAGCAATACTGACATTTCTAAAAGACAAAATGTAATTCAAACTTGCTTGCGGCTGTAATGTATTGTCGGCTGCCGGAAATACAGATAAAAAACATGTAAAAAACGGCGTAGGGTCCCCCCACCCCCTCCCCCTCTGATATGGATTTTAAGGAGAACCCAACACCAAAAATAAAAAAAAAAAAGGGTGAGGAGACCCCCCAAAATCCATACCAGACCCTTATCCAAGCATGCAGTCTGGAAGACCAGGATATGGAGAGCCCCCCCCCCCTCCTGAACCATACCAGGCTGCTTGCCCTCCACATGGTGAGGGTGCTTTGGGGTTCCCCCCCAAAGCACCATGTCCTAATGTTGATGGGGACAAGGGCCTCTTCCCGACAACCCTGGGCTGTGGTTGAGGGGGTCTGCGGGTGGGGGCTTATCGGAATCTGGGGGCCCCCAGATTCCGGCGCTCCCCCCTATGTGAATTAAAATCGGGTACATCGTACCCCTAACCATTCTCAAAAAAAGTATAAAAAATAAAATAAACAGAAAAAGACAGTTTTTGACAAGTTCTTTATTCAAAAATAAAAAGATAGTGTCCCTCGATGTAAATCCATCATCAATCACGACACTCGCCGGACTTTCAAAGACGCTTCCGCCTCTTCTGAGGCGTCCCGCCGTATGCCGCTCTTGAGCTTTGACAGCTCTTTTAAAGGCAAGGGGCGTGGCCACCGGTTACGTCACCTGGTGGCACTGCCCCCATCTGATGTCAAATGATGTCTTGATCTTGGTCATCTTGGCATGGCACTGCTCCCTTTCTTTAACATTGGCGTCTATGGGAAATATTTGTCAGCTTGGCATGGCACTGCTCACAAACTATAAGTGACAGGGGCACAAAACTTGGGGTGCACTAAGAGAGGACCCAGGGCAACAACATATCCTGCCTTTGGCCAATCATGGATCTGACAGGACATTGTGCTGTGATTGGCCAAAGCATACAGGTCAGGTGCATGCTTTGGCCAATCACAAGCACTTAATGCACTGCATTTGTGCAGTGCATTATGGGTCGCTCATCGCTGGACAAAACTGCGAACACATGAACACTGCCAGTGTTCCCTGTCTATGTCATTTATACAGTAACAGTGCATTTACTGTGCATACAGTATACAGTAACAGTGCATTTTATTTAGCGATCAGGGGCGATCAAGGGGTTAAGTGTGCTCCTAGGGAGTGCTTTCTGACTGTAGGGGGAGTGGATGCACTGGAGGAAAAGAGAGATCTGTGTTTCAGCGTAGCTGAAACACAAGATCTCTCTTTTCCAACCTTGTTACATGTTACACCTTGTTTACATAGGCAGACCACCGTTCTGTCATTCCGCCGAATGATCGGCAGTGATAGCGGTGCTCCGGCATGCACAAAATCACGTACATGTGATTTTGCGCACCCAGGCCGCCCTTCTACAGTATATATGTGGCAGGCGGTCCGGAAGTGGGTAATATAGCCATACTCTGTTAGATTTTGAACAGATTCCTCCATGTACACAAAACGGTGTGGATGGACAAATCTTCCTGCCGGGCCATTGTATACTGACTGACACCAGCGGCTGCTGTCAGAACACCCAAACATCAGCTGCCTCTGATTGGCTGAAACATTTCCAGCAGGCTTCTTCAACAAAAGTACTTTTTGTTAAATGCTGCCAAGCTGGCAGGGCCACCAGCTGATCATACTTCAGCTGGTTCAGTCAAAATTTACTCAGGTCACTGTATGGCCAATTTTGCTCTGTCACGAACAGGATCTCAATAGGAATTAGGCATTACATCACTACTCTAGCCTGCAGAGAACAAAAGTTCACCCATCTCACTCGCTCTCTTTTGAAGGCCTTATGAGAGGTTGCCTGTCACCTCCCAATAGGACAAGCAGGACAAGGAAATAATGATGACCATGACCTTTCTACAAATAACACATAAGCCTAAAAAAGCCTAAAATAATCCCACACAGGTTAAGAAATGACAATTGTAGTAAACTGTACACTAATATCACCCATATAATTGCATCCTTAACTAGGGACTGATCTCCTCCATTCTAATCTGCATTGCTTTCTTTAATGTGCCGCCAGATCTTTACAGCTGCAGGACACAGACTATACTGGGTGACACTTTGTTCCCTGTGGTTCCATCATTTCAGTGATATCATAAGCTACTCAAAAAAAAAGCTAATATGTTAAGGGAAATTTAAGAAAAAAAAATGATTATTTTAACATTTAAACAAATAAAATATTTCTATGTTGTGGCATGGCATGAAATGTCGCAATCACTTTCACCATTGAAAGTCCCTGTTGTTTTTTTTATACAGTTTCGGGATATTAGTTTATGTAAATGTGATAGTTATGTTTTTTAAGAACATCAAAAAATTACTTAGATTTGAAGCTGAACCCCAGGCACAAAAACATTCATTTACCACACCAGGCAGAGGATATAAAATATCATGTTGTGTGCACCCAACACCTCTGCAGACCCAGATATTTCCAAATAAATGTTGTCTGTGTCCCTCCTCAGGTAAAGGTAAGCTCAGTACACACTATTAACCACTTTACCACTAAGCCTATTTTTGATACTTTTTGTTTACAAGTAGAGTTGAGCGGACACCTGGATGTCTGTGTTCGGTGGGTCCGGCCGAACTTGAAAAAAAAGTCTGGGTCCGTGACCCGGACTTTTTCCGAACTTTACCCGGACACCGATCCCCATTGAAGTCAATGGGGACCCGAACTTTCAGGCACTAAAATGGCTCTAATAAACCAATGGAAAGGGCTAGAGTGCTGCAAATGGCAGCAAAATGTAGTTAAGAGCATGGCAAGTGCTCTACAAACAAATTTGGATAGGGAAATAACTTAAAACAACAAAAAAAACAGGAAAATAAAACAATTTTCTTCATCTGTGAAGGACGAGGCCCATATGGAGTAGGAGGGAGGTTGAGGTGGCGGTGGATGTGGCAGTGTAGGTGGAAGCGGCGGTGGAGGGGGATGAGGTAGCCAACACTGCTTTTTTTTAGTCATTTTAAATTAGGGTACACCCCAAAAGAGTGAGAAAGATCAAAAATATAACAATGGCTGGTTAAGGCCGGTATCCATCTCTATTCTGCACAAGCTACGGGACAAGTCCTGTGGGATCCATGCCTGGTTCATTTTAATGAATGAGCTTGTCCACATTGTCTCTGGACAGGCGGCTGCGCTTGTCTGTGATAACGCCGCCAGCCGTGCTAAATACACGTTCAGATAATACACTGGCTGCAGGGCACGCCAGCACCTCCAAGGCGTAAAGGGCAAGCTCAGGCCATGTGCCCAGTTTGGAGACTCAGAAGTTGAAGGGGGCAGACCCGTCATTCACTACATGTAGGCGTGTGCACACATACTGCTCCACCATGTTGGTGAAATGCTGCCTCCTGCTAAGACGTTCCATATGAGCTGCTGGTGCTGCTGTTTGTTGTGGCATGCTGACAAAGCTTTTCCACATTTCGGCTATGCTAACCCTGCCTTCTGGGTTGCTGGCGGTGCCCTGGTTGCGTTGGCGACCTCTTCCCCCTCCTCTGCCTTGGCCTTGTGCTTCCACTGTGGCCCCGCTGTCAGGTGGGAATGCCAGCAGCATCGCGTCTACCAGCATGCGCTTGTACTCACGCATCTTGCGATCACGCTCCAGTGAGTGAATTAAGGACGGTATGTTGTCCTTGTAACGGGGATCCAGCAGCATGGCTACCCAGTAATCAGCACAAGTTAGAATGTGGGCAACTCGGCGGTCGTTGTGGAGACACTTCAGCATGTAATCGCGCATGTGTGCCAGGCTGCCCAGAGGCAACGAAAGGCTGTCCTCTGTGGGAGGTGTATCGTCCTTTGTATCCCCCCAGCCACGCACCAGTGATGGCCATGAGCTGGCCTGGGTGCCACCCTGCTGTGAACATGGTTCCATCTCCTCCTCCATCTCCTCCTCCTCATCCTCCTAATCCTCCAGAACTTTGCCCCTGCTGGACAATTGTGTACCTGGCGTTTGTGGGTGCAGGAACCCACCCTCGGAGCCACTTATGAATGACTGCCCTGAAAGACTTGGAAATTATCCCTCTTCCTCCTCCTCCTCCTGTGCCACATCCTCTTCCATCATCGCCCAAATCGTTTTTTCAAGGAGGCATAGAAGTGGGATAGTTAAGCTGACAACGGCGTCATCGGCACTGGCCATGTTGGTGGAGTACTCAAAACAGCGCAACAAGGCACACAGGTCTCACATGGAGGCCCAGTTATTGGTGGTGAAGTGGTGCTGTTCCGCAGAGCGACTCACGCGTGCGTGCTGCAGCTGAAACTCCACTATGGCCTGCTGCTGCTCGCACAGTCTTTCCAGCATGTGCAAGGTGGAGTTCCACCTTGTGGGCACGTCACATATGAGGCGGTGAGCGGGAAGGCCGAAGTTACGCTGCAGCGCTGACAGGCGAGCAGCAGCAGGGTGAGAACGCCGAAAGTGCGCACAGACGGCTTGCACTTTCTGCAGCAGCTCTGACATATCGGGGTAATTTTTAAGGAACCTCTGCACCACCAAATTCAGCACATGCACCGGGCAAGGGATGTGCGTCAAACTGGCTAGGCCCAGAGCTGCTATGAGATTTCGCCCGTTATCGCACACCACCAGGCCGGGCTTGAGGCTCGCTGGCAGCAACCACTCACCGGTCTGCTGTTTCATGCTCCTCCACAACTCCTGCACGGTGTGTGGTTTTTTTCCCCCAAACAGGCAAGTTTTCAAATTGCCTTCTGTCGTTTACCCCTGGCTGTGCTGAAGTTGGTGGTGAAGGTGTTACGCTGACCGGATGAGGAGGCGGTAGAGGATGAGGAAGCGGAGTAGGAGGAGTTAGGAACAGGAGGCAAACTGAAGCGCCCTGCAATCCTCGGTGATGGAAGGACATGCGCCAAATTGCTATCCGCCTCAGGCCCAGCCGACACTGCATTTACCCAGTGTGCCGTTAGGGAGATATAACGCCCCTGACCGTGCTTACTGGTCCACGTATTGGTAGTTAGGTGGACCTTGCCACAGATGGTGTTGCGCAGTGCACACCTGATTTTTTCCCCCACTTGGTTGTGCAGGGAAGGGATGGCTTGCCTGGAAAAGTAGTGGCGGCTGGGCATGACGTACTGTGGGACAGCCACCGACATAAGGCTTTTAAAACTGTGCGTCTCCACCAGACGGAATTACAGCATTTCAAAGGCCAAGAATTTTGAAATGCTGGCATTCAGGGCTAGGGATCGCGGGTGGGTAGTTGGGTACTTCCTCTTCCTCTGAAGTGTTTGGGAGATGGAAAGCTGAACGCTTCCACGGGACATTGTGGAGATGGTTGGTGACCCAGGTGGTGGTGTTGCTGACAGATCCTCTGTTTGCGGGGTGGCAGGTGCCGGTATCAATACAGAGGTGGATGAAGAGGCCGAGACTGCAGCAGAAGAGGAAGCAGGAGGAGCCAGAGACCTTTCTTGGTTTTGAAGGTGTCTACTCCACTGCAGCTTGTGCTTTGCACTTAGATGCCTGATCATGCAGGTTGTGCTCAGGTTGAGAAGGTTTATGCCTCGCTTCAGGCTCTGATTGCACAGCGTGCAAACCACTCATGTCCTGTCATCAGCACATTGTCTGAAGAACTTCCACGCTAGAGAACTCCTTTGAGCTGGCTTTGGTGCGCTCGGTCCCTTGCTGCGTTGGGCAGTAGCAGGCGTAATGTCTAGGGCACGGCCGCTCTGCTTCTGCACCCTGCTCCCTCTTCTGCTGTGCTGGTGGCTCTGTGCAACCACCGCCTCGTCCTCCAAACTACTCAGGTCACCTGCATGACCTTCATTCCATGTGGGGTCGAGGACCTCATCGTCCTCCACATCATCTTCCACCCAGTCTTCACCCCTGCCCTCTTTGTTGGTCTCCGCAGCAGTTGGCACCTGCGTTTCATCATCATCGGAGACGTGCTGCGATGGTCCTTCCATGTACTCATCTTGAGAAATAAGTGGTTGGGCATCGCTGCACTCAATCTCTTCCACTTCTGGGGCAGGGCTAGGTGGATGGCCCTGGGAAACCCTGCTGACAGTCATCAAAAAGAAGAAGAGACTGCTGCATGACTTGGGGCTCAGACAGCTTGCCTGATTTGCAAGGGGGTGAGGTGAAAGACGGTTGGACATCGGCTGCAGGTGCCAACTCTGACCTTTCTGCAGTAGACTGGGTGGGAGACAATGTGAAGGAACTGGAGGCACTGTCAGCAACCCAATCTACTATCGCCTGTACTTGTTATTGCCTCAACACTTGTAGAGGCGCATGATGCCCTACCAAATACTGCTGCAGGTTCTGTCGCCTACTCACACTTGAGGAAGGTGTTTCACTTGTGCGTGTACCTGCCACAGATCGACCACGTCCTCTCCTTGCAACAGGAGCTCTACCAGCAGCACCACGACCCAGGCCACGGCCCCTATTTGACGTTCTCCTCATATTTCTGTAATTTATGATCTTGCCCTAGAAAGGTGTTTATTGAATAGCGGAACAAAACAACAACAGTATCCCACGGGTGTATCTCACAGTCAAATATGCAAACTATGCCGCAATTAAATTCTTTTTTACCCCAAAAGGGTGTTTAATAAATAGCGGAATAGAAAAACAGTATACAAATACAACGGGTGTATCTCACAGTCAAATATGCAAACTATGCCGCAATTAAATTCTTTTTTACCCCAAAAGGGTGTTTAATAAATAGCGGAATAGAAAAACAGTATACAAATACAACGGGTGTATCTCACAGTCAAATATGCAAAGTATGCCGCAATATAATTTTTTTCACCCCAAAAGGATGTACAGTAAACCCCCCTCCATTGCGGGGGTTACGTTCCGGACCCAGCCGCGAAAAGTGAAATTCCGCGAAATAGAAAAACCCTATTAAAATGCATTGTAGGCATGATTTTTTTACTGTCACTGTACGTATAAAAGCATTTTAAGGTGTTTAAACACACTTTTAAAACAATAGAAACTCATTTAAACACATAAAAGATACTAAGAGACATAGCAAGAGCTATGAAAAACACAAAAATATTTCATTTTTAATGATTTATATAGTAAAATAACATTACAAAAAAAACGCGAATTACCGGGACCGCAAAAACTGAACCGCGATGGAGCGGGGGATTACTGTATATTGAATAGCGGAATAGAAAAAAGTATATAAAACGGTGTATCTCACACGTACAAACACAGACTAGGCCCGATTACAATTTTTTGTACCCTAAAGGGAGGATGAGGATGAGGAAGAGGAGTAGGAGGACTTCGGAACAGGAGGCAAACTGAAGCGCCCTGCAATCCTCGGCGGTGGAAGGAGATGCGCCAAATAAATTTAAAAGGTGTATCTCACACGT
Organism: Pelophylax lessonae; assembly: GCF_965119305.1. Lineage (NCBI taxonomy): Eukaryota > Metazoa > Chordata > Amphibia > Anura > Ranidae > Pelophylax > Pelophylax lessonae. The sequence continues at coordinate 609,756,832 of NC_138769.1, forward strand.
ACTGATACAGACTATGCCGCAATTAAATTTTTTTCACCCCAAAAGGGTGTATATTGAATAGCGGAATAGAAAAAAGTATATAAAACGGTGTATCTCACACGTACAAACACAGACTAGGCCCCGAATACAATTTTTTGTACCCTAAAGGGAGGATGAGGATGAGGAAGAGGAGTAGGAGGACTTCGGAACAGGAGGCAAACTGAAGCGCCTTGCAATCCTCGGCGGTGGAAGGAGATGCGCCAAATAAATTTAAAAGGTGTATCTCACAGGTACCGATACAGACTATGCCGCAATTTAATTTTTTTCACCCCAAAAGGGTGTATATTGAATAGCGGAATAGAAAAAAGTATATAAAACGGTGTATTTCACACGTACAAACACAGACTAGGCCCCGATTACAATTTTTTGTACCCTAAAGGGAGGATGAGGAAGAGGAGTAGGAGGAGTTCGGAACAGGAGGCAAACTGAAGCGCCCTGCAATCCTCGGTGGTGTAAGGAGACGCGCCAAACAAATTTAAAAGGTGTATCTCACACGTACCGATACAGACTATGCCGCAATTTAATTTTTTTCACCCCAAAAGGGTGTATATTGAATAGCGGAATAGAAAAAAGTATATAAAACGGTGTATCTCACACGTACAAACACAGACTAGGCCCCGAATACAATTTTTTGTACCCTAAAGGGAGGATGAGGATGAGGAAGAGGAGTAGGAGGACTTCGGCACAGGAGGCAAACTGAAGCGCCTTGCAATCCTCGGCGGTGGAAGGAGATGCGCCAAATAAATTTAAAAGGTGTATCTCACACGTACCGATACAGACTATGCCGCAATTTAATTTTTTTCACCCCAAAAGGGTGTATATTGAATAGCGGAATAGAAAAAAGTATATAAAACGGTGTATTTCACACGTACAAACACAGACTAGGCCCCGATTACAATTTTTTGTACCCTAAAGGGAGGATGAGGAAGAGGAGTAGGAGGAGTTCGGAACAGGAGGCAAACTGAAGCGCCCTGCAATCCTCGGTGGTGTAAGGAGACGCGCCAAACAAATTTAAAAGGTGTATCTCATACGTACCGATACAGACTATGCCGCAATTTAATTTTTTTCACCCCAAAAGGGTGTATATTGAATAGCGGAATAGATATTGGTATATAACGGTGTATCTCACACGTACAAACACAGACTAGGCCCCGATTAGAATTTTTCGTACCCTAAAGGGAGGATAAGGATGAGGAAAAGGAGTAGGAGGACTTCGGAACAAGAGGCAAACTGAAGCGCCCTGCAATCCTCGGCGGTGGAAGGAGATGCGCCAAACAAATTTAAAAGGTGTATCTCACACGTACCGATACAGAATATGCCGCAATTTAATTTTTTTCACCCCAAAAGTGTGTATATTGAATAGCGGAATAGAAAAAAGTATATAAAACGGTGTATCTCACACGTACAAACACAGACTAGGCCCCGATTACAATTTTTTGTACCCTAAAGGGAGGATAAGGATTAGGAAGAGGATTAGGAGGACTTTGGAACAGGAGGCAAACTGAAGCGCCCTGCAATCCTCGGCAGTGGAAGGAGATGCGCCAAACAAATTTAAAAGGTGTATCTCACACGTACCGATACAGACTATGCCGCAATTTAATTTTTTTCACCCCAAAAGGGTGTATATTGAATAGCGGAATAGATATTGGTATATAAAACGGTGTATCTCACACGTACAAACACAGACTAGGCCCCGATTTGAATTTTTCGTACCCTAAAGGGAGGATAAGGATGAGGAAAAGGAGTAGGAGGACTTCGGAACAGGAGGCAAACTGAAGCGCCCTGCAATCCTCGGCGGTGGAAGGAGATGCGCCAAACAAATTTAAAAGGTGTATCTCACACGTACCGATACAGAATATGCCGCAATTTAATTTTTTTCACCCCAAAAGGGTGTATATTGAATAGCGGAATAGAAAAAAGTATATAAAACGGTGTATCTCACACGTACAAACACAGACTAGGCCCCGAATACAATTTTTTGTACCCTAAAGGGAGGATGAGGATGAGGAAGAGGAGTAGGAGGACTTCGGAACAGGAGGCAAACTGAAGCGCCTTGCAATCCTCGGCGGTGGAAGGAGATGCGCCAAATAAATTTAAAAGGTGTATCTCACACGTACCGATACAGACTATGCCGCAATTTAATTTTTTTCACCCCAAAAGGGTGTATATTGAATAGCGGAATAGAAAAAAGTATATAAAACGGTGTATTTCACACGTACAAACACAGACTAGGCCCCGATTACAATTTTTTGTACCCTAAAGGGAGGATGAGGAAGAGGAGTAGGAGGAGTTCGGAACAGGAGGCAAACTGAAGCGCCCTGCAATCCTCGGTGGTGTAAGGAGACGCGCCAAACAAATTTAAAAGGTGTATCTCACACGTACCGATACAGGCTATGCCGCAATTTAAATTTTTTCACCCCAAAAGGGTGTATATTGAATAGCGGAATAGATATTGGTATATAAAACGGTGTATCTCACACGTACAAACACAGACTAGGCCCCGATTACAATTTTTTGTACCCTAAAGGGAGGATAAGGATTAGGAAGAGGATTAGGAGGACTTTGGAACAGGAGGCAAACTGAAGCGCCCTGCAATCCTCGGCAGTGGAAGGAGATGCGCCAAACAAATTTAAAAGGTGTATCTCACACGTACCGATACAGACTATGCCGCAATTTAATTTTTTTCACCCCAAAAGGGTGTATATTGAATAGCGGAATAGATATTGGTATATAAAACGGTGTATCTCACACGTACAAACACAGACTAGGCCCCGATTTGAATTTTTCGTACCCTAAAGGGAGGATAAGGATGAGGAAAAGGAGTAGGAGGACTTCGGAACAGGAGGCAAACTGAAGCGCCCTGCAATCCTCGGCGGTGGAAGGAGATGCGCCAAACAAATTTAAAAGGTGTATCTCACACGTACCGATACAGAATATGCCGCAATTTAATTTTTTTCACCCCAAAAGGGTGTATATTGAATAGCGGAATAGAAAAAAGTATATAAAACGGTGTATCTCACACGTACAAACACAGACTAGGCCCCGAATACAATTTTTTGTACCCTAAAGGGAGGATGAGGATGAGGAAGAGGAGTAGGAGGACTTCGGAACAGGAGGCAAACTGAAGCGCCTTGCAATCCTCGGCGGTGGAAGGAGATGCGCCAAATAAATTTAAAAGGTGTATCTCACACGTACCGATACAGACTATGCCGCAATTTAATTTTTTTCACCCCAAAAGGGTGTATATTGAATAGCGGAATAGAAAAAAGTATATAAAACGGTGTATTTCACACGTACAAACACAGACTAGGCCCCGATTACATTTTTTTGTACCCTAAAGGGAGGATGAGGAAGAGGAGTAGGAGGAGTTCGGAACAGGAGGCAAACTGAAGCGCCCTGCAATCCTCGGTGGTGTAAGGAGACGCGCCAAACAAATTTAAAAGGTGTATCTCACACGTACCGATACAGGCTATGCCGCAATTTACATTTTTTCACCCCAAAAGGGTGTATATTGAATAGCGGAATAGATATTGGTATATAAAACGGTGTATCTCACACGTACAAACACAGACTAGGCCCCGATTAGAATTTTTCGTACCCTAAAGGGAGGATAAGGATGAGGAAAAGGAGTAGGAGGACTTCGGAACAGGAGGCAAACTGAAGCGCAATGCAATCCTCGGCGGTGGAAGGAGATGCGCCAAACAAATTTAAAAGGTGTATCTCACACGTACCGATACAGAATATGCCGCAATTTAATTTTTTTCACCCAAAAGTGTGTATATTGAATAGCGGAATAGAAAAAAGTATATAAAACAGTGTATCTCACACGTACAAACACAGACTAGGCCCCGATTACAATTTTTTGTACCCTAAAGGGAGGATGTGGATGAGGAAGAGGAGTAGGAGGACTTCGGAACAGGAGGAAAACTGAAGCGCCCTGCAATCCTCGGCGGTGGAAGGAGATGCGCCAAACAAATTTAAAAGGTGTATCTCACACGTACCAATACAGACTATGCCGCAATTTAATTTTTTCAACCCAAAAGGGTGTATATTGAATAGCGGAATAGAAAAAAGTATATAAAACGGTGTATCTCACACGTACAAACACAGACTAGGCCCCGATTACAATTTTTTGTACCCTAAAGGGAGGATGAGGATGAGGAAGAGGACTTTAGAACAGGAGGCAACCTGAAGCGCCCTGCAATCCTCGGCGGTGGAAGGAGATGCGCCAAACAAATTTAAAAGGTGTATCTCACACGTAACGATACAGACTATGCCGCAATTTAATTTTTTTCACCCCAAAAGGGTGTATATTGAATAGCGGAATAGAAAAAAGTATATATTAAACAGTGTATCTCACACGTACAAACACAGACTAGGCCCCGATTACAATTTTTTGTACCCTAAAGGAAGGATGAGGATTAGGAAGAGGAGTAGGAGGACTTTGGAACAGGAGGCAAACTGAAGCGCCCTGCAATCCTCGGCGGTGAAAGGAGATGCGCCAAACAAATTTAAAAGGTGTATCTCACACGTACCGATACAGACTATGCCGCAATTTAATTTTTTTCACCCCAAAAGGGTGTATATTGAATAGCGGAATAGATATTGGTATATAAAACGGTGTATCTCACACGTACAAACACAGACTAGGCCCCGATTTGAATTTTTCGTACCCTAAAGGGAGGATAAGGATGAGGAAAAGGAGTAGGAGGACTTCGGAACAGGAGGCAAACTGAAGCGCCCTGCAATCCTCGGCGGTGGAAGGAGATGCGCCAAACAAATTTAAAAGGTGTATCTCACACGTACCGATACAGAATATGCCGCAATTTAATTTTTTTCACCCCAAAAGGGTGTATATTGAATAGCGGAATAGAAAAAAGTATATAAAACGGTGTATCTCACACGTACAAACACAGACTAGGCCCCGAATACAATTTTTTGTACCCTAAAGGGAGGATGAGGATGAGGAAGAGGAGTAGGAGGACTTCGGAACAGGAGGCAAACTGAAGCGCCTTGCAATCCTCGGCGGTGGAAGGAGATGCGCCAAATAAATTTAAAAGGTGTATCTCACACGTACCGATACAGACTATGCCGCAATTTAATTTTTTTCACCCCAAAAGGGTGTATATTGAATAGCGGAATAGAAAAAAGTATATAAAACGGTGTATTTCACACGTACAAACACAGACTAGGCCCCGATTACAATTTTTTGTACCCTAAAGGGAGGATGAGGAAGAGGAGTAGGAGGAGTTCGGAACAGGAGGCAAACTGAAGCGCCCTGCAATCCTCGGTGGTGTAAGGAGACGCGCCAAACAAATTTAAAAGGTGTATCTCACACGTACCGATACAGGCTATGCCGCAATTTAAATTTTTTCACCCCAAAAGGGTGTATATTGAATAGCGGAATAGATATTGGTATATAAAACGGTGTATCTCACACGTACAAACACAGACTAGGCCCCGATTAGAATTTTTCGTACCCTAAAGGGAGGATAAGTATGAGGAAAAGGAGTAGGAGGACTTCGGAACAGGAGGCAAACTGAAGCGCAATGCAATCCTCGGCGGTGGAAGGAGATGCGCCAAACAAATTTAAAAGGTGTATCTCACACGTACCGATACAGAATATGCCGCAATTTAATTTTTTTCACCCAAAAGTGTGTATATTGAATAGCGGAATAGAAAAAAGTATATAAAACGGTGTATCTCACACGTACAAACACAGACTAGGCCCCGATTACAATTTTTTGTACCCTAAAGGGAGGATGTGGATGAGGAAGAGGAGTAGGAGGACTTCGGAACAGGAGGAAAACTGAAGCGCCCTGCAATCCTCGGCGGTGGAAGGAGATGCGCCAAACAAATTTAAAAGGTGTATCTCACACGTACCAATACAGACTATGCCGCAATTTAATTTTTTCAACCCAAAAGGGTGTATATTGAATAGCGGAATAGAAAAAAGTATATAAAACGGTGTATCTCACACGTACAAACACAGACTAGGCCCCGATTACAATTTTTTGTACCCTAAAGGGAGGATGAGGATGAGGAAGAGGACTTTAGAACAGGAGGCAAACTGAAGCGCCCTGCAATCCTCGGCGGTGGAAGGAGATGCGCCAAACAAATTTAAAAGGTGTATCTCACACGTAACGATACAGACTATGCCGCAATTTAATTTTTTTCACCCCAAAAGGGTGTATATTGAATAGCGGAATAGAAAAAAGTATATATTAAACGGTGTATCTCACACGTACAAACACAGACTAGGCCCCGATTACAATTTTTTGTACCCTAAAGGAAGGATGAGGATTAGGAAGAGGAGTAGGAGGACTTTGGAACAGGAGGCAAACTGAAGCGCCCTGCAATCCTCGGCGGTGAAAGGAGATGCGCCAAACAAATTTAAAAGGTGTATCTCACACGTACCGATACAGACTATGCCGCAATTTAATTTTTTTCACCCCAAAAGGGTGTATATTGAATAGCGGAATAGAAAAAAGTATATAAAACGGTGTATCTCACACGTACAAACACAGACTAGGCCCCGATTACAATTTCTTTTACCCTAAAGGGAGGATGAGGAAGAGGAGTAGGAGGAGTTCGGAACAGGAGGCAAACTGAAGCGCCCTGCAATCCTCGGCGGTGGAAGGAGATGCGCCAAACAAAATTAAAAGGTGTATCTCACACGTACCGATACAGACTATGTCGCAATTTAATTTTTTTCACCCCAAAAGGGTGTATAATGAATAACAGAATAGAAAAAAGTATATAAAACGGTGTATCTCACACGTACAAACACAGACTAGGCCCCGATTACAATTTTTTGTACCCTAAAGGGAGGATGAGGATGAGGAAGAGGAGTAGGAGGACTTCGAAACAGGAGGCAAACTGAAATACCCTGCAATCCTCGGCGGTGGAAGGAGATGCGCCAAACAAATTTAAAAGGTGTATCTCACACGTACCGATACAGACTATGCCGCAATTTTATTTTTTTCACCCCAAAAGGGTGTATATTGAATAGCGGAGTAGAAAAAAGTATATAAAACGGTGTATCTCACACGTATAAACACAGACAAGGCCCCAATTACAATTTTTTGTACCCTAAAGGGAGGATGAGGAGTAGGAGGACTTCGGAACAGGAGGCAAACTGAAGCGCCCTGCAATCCTCGGCGGTGGAAGGAGATGCGCCAAACAAATTTAAAAGGTGTATCTTATATGTACCGATACAGACTATGCCGCAATTTGATTTTTTTCACCCCAAAAGGGTGTATATTGAATAGCGGAATAGAAAAAAGTATATTAAACGGTGTATCTCACACATACAAACACAGACTAGGCCCCGATTACAATTTTTTGTACCCTAAAGGGAGGATGAGGAAGAGGAGTAGGAGGACTTCGGAAAAGGAGGCAAACTGAAGCGCCCTGCAATCCTTTGCGGTGGAAGGAGATGCGCCAAACAAATTTGAAAGGTGTATCTCACACGTACCGATACAGACTATGCCGCAATTTAATTTTTTTCACCCCAAAAGGGTGTATATTGAATAGCGGAATAGAAAAAGTATATAAAACAGTGTATCTCACACGTACAAACACAGACTAGGCCCCGATTACAATTTTTTGTACCCTAAAGGGAGGATGAGGATGAGGAAGAGGAGTAGGAGGACTTCGGAACAGGAGGCAAACTGAAGCCCCCTGCAGTCCTCGGCGGTGGAAGGAGATGCGCCAAACTAATTTAAAAGGTGTATCTCACACGTACCGATACAGACTATGCCGCAATTCAATTGTTTTCACTCCAAAAGTGTGTATATTGAATAGCGGAATAGAAAAAAGTATATAAAACGGTGTATCTCACACGTACAAACACAGACTAGGCCCTGATTACAATTTATTGTACCCTAAAGAGAGGATGAGGATGAGGAAGAGGAGTAGGAGGAGTTAGGAACAGGAGGCAAACTGAAGCGCCCTGCAATCCTCGGCGGTGGAAGGAGATGCGCCAAACAAATTTAAAAGGTGTATCTCACACGTACCAATACAGACTATGCCGCAATTTAATTGTTTTCACCCCAATAGGGTGTATATTGAATAGCGGAATAGAAAAAAGTATATAAAACGGTGTATCTCACACGTACAAACACAGACTAGGTCCCGATAACAATTTTTTGTACCCTAAAGGGAGGATGAGGAAGAGGAGTAGGAGGACTTTGGAACAGGAGGCAAACTGAAGCGCCCTGCAATCCTCGGCGGTGGAAGGAGATGCGTCAAACAAATTTAAAAGGTGTATCTCACACGTACCGATACAGACTATGCCGCAATTTAATTTTTTTCACCCCAAAAGGGTGTGTATTGAATAGCGGAATAGAAAAAAGTATACAAAATGGTGTATCTCACATGTACAAACACAGACTAGGCCCCGATTACAAGTTTTTGTACCCTAAAGGGAGGATGAGGATGAGGAAGAAGAGTAGGAGGACTTCGGAACAGGAGGCAAACTGAAGCGCCCTGCAATCCTCGGCAGTGGAAGGAGATGCGCCAAACAAATTTAAAAGGTGTATCTCACACGTACCGATACAGACTATGCCGCAATTTAATTTTTTTCACCCCCAAAAGGGTGTATATTGAATAGCGGAATAGAAAAAAGTATATAAAACGGTGTGTATCTCACACGTACAAACACAGACTAGGCCCCGATTACAATTTTTTGTACCCTAAAGGGAGGATGAGGAAGAGGAGTAGGAGGAGTTCGGAACAGGAGGCAAACTGAAGCGCCCTGCAATCCTCGGCGGTGGAAGGAGATGCGCCAAACTAATTTAAAAGGTGTATCTCACACGTACCGATACAGACTATGCCGCAATTTAATTTTTTTCACCCCAAAAGGGTGTGTATTGAATAGCGGAATAGAAAAAAGTATACAAAATGGTGTATCTCACACGTACAAACACAGACTAGGCCCCGATTACAATTTTTTGTACCCTAAAGGGAGGATGAGGATGAGGAAGAAGAGTAGGAGGAGTTCGGAACAGGAGGCAAACTGAAGCGCCCTGCAATCCTCGGCGGTGGAAGGAGATGCGCCAAACAAATTTAAAAGGTGTATCTCACACGTACCGATACAGACTATGCTGCAATTTAATTTTTTTCACCCCCAAAAGGGTGTATATTGAATAGCGGAATAGAAAAAAGTATATAAAACGGTGTATCTTACACGTACAAACACAGACTAGGCCCCGATTACAATTTTTTGTACCCTAAAGGGAGGATGAGGATGAGGAGTAGGAGGACTTCGGAACAGGAGGCAAACTGAAGCGCCCTGCAATCCTCGGCGGTGGAAGGAGATGCGCCAAACAAATTTAAAAGGTGTATCTCACACGTACCGATACAGACTATGCCGCAATTTAATTTTTTTCACCCCAAAAGGGTGTATATTGAATAGCGGAATAGAAAAAAGTATATAAAACGGTGTATCTCACACGTACAAACACAGACTAGGCCCCGATTACAATTTTTTGTACCCTAAAGGGAGGATGAGGAAGAGGAGTAGGAGGAGTTCAGAACAGGAGGCAAACTGAAGCGCCCTGCAATCCTCGGCGGTGGAAGGAGATGCGCCAAACTAATTTAAAAGGTGTATCTCACACGTACCGATACAGACTATGCCGCAATTTCATTTTTTTCACCCCAAAAGGGTGTATATTGAATAGTGGAATAGAAAAAAGTATATAAAACTGTGTATCTCACACGTACAAACACAGACTTCCCTTTAAATTTGTAATTTTTAAGTAGCAGATTAGAACAGCACTGTGTGTAAAGGCTGTATGTCACAGTAACGTATGAATGAAAAAATGAATAATTATTTTTCACTTTAATTGGTGATTTTTCAATAGCAGATGTGAACACAGCAGTGTCTTATGTTTTATGTCACGGTCAGCAGCAGGCTATGAAGAGAAAAAAAAATTCCCCTTTAAATTTGTAATTTTTAAATAGCAGATTAGAACAGCACTGTGTAGAAAAATATAGCTGAAGGCTGCACACAACAGACTGATAAAAATATTTTTTTTTCTCCCTCCTCCTCCTCAGTGGGCTCAAGTGAGGGCAAAAAGATTGTTCACTGCACCACCCCCACACAGCAAAATCGATGTAGATCCCTAGCGGACGATTGTTCTGTCCTGTGTCTCCTAATCTCTTCCTGCCTACTCTCTCCAGCCTGTCCCTAAAATGCTTTTCTATCTTTCCCTGCCTACACTCCGACCTGTCCCTACATTCTTTTCAGCCACAATGTTTTTTTTTCCTGTCTCTGTCCCTAATCAGCAGCAGCCAGCACCCTTGTGTGTGCTCTCCCCCTACACTAGAACAGACTGACGCGCACCAAGCTGTGTCTCTAGCTTTTAAAGACCTGGGTCACATGCTTCAGCTGGCCAATCACAGCCATGCCATTAGTAGGCATGGCTCTGATGGCTTCTAAGACACACCAGTTAAACGCTTATTGATTGGCTGTTGAAACCGCGCCATTACATACAAAACAGGAAATAAACTTACCGAACACGGATTTTAAACCCGAATATACAGTAAAGTTTTCGGGTCCGTGTCCGGGTAACAAAAATCCAATTATCCGGTGCGGACCCGAATAATACAGTCCCTGTTCGCTCAACCCTATTTACAAGTTTAAATCAGTGTTTGTTGCTAGAAAACTACTTAAAATCCCCAAACATTATGTATATTTTTTTAGCAAAGACTCTGGAGAATAAAATGGCGGTCATTGCAATATTTTTTGTCATGCGGTATTTGCGCAGCGGTCTTTCAAACGCCCATTTTTTGGGGAAAAATTATGAAAAATTACATTTCACTGCATTTAAAAAAAAACTAAACAGTAAAGTTAGCCCATTTTTTTGTATGTTGTGAAAGATGATGTCGCGCCAAGTAAATAGATACCCAACATGTTACGGTTTAAAATTGCGCACACCCGCGGAATGGCGACAAACTACGGTCAATAAAAATCTCCATAGTCGACATTTTAACATTTTTTAACGGTTACCAGTTTAGAGTTAGAGTGTAGCCCTTTTTTTTAAATTATTGCTCACACTCTGGCGATTGCGGCGATACCTCACATGTGTGGTTTGAACAGCGATTTAATTTGCGGCGCGACTTCCATAAACGTTTTCTTTTCGTGCGCGAGCTAACGGCGACGGGGGCGGCTACATTTTTTTTTTCCTATTTGTTTTATTTATTTTTAAATTTTAACACGGGTTTTTTAAAAAAATAAATAAATCTGATCACTTTTATTGCTGTCACAAGCAATGTAAACATCCCTTGTGACAGCAATATGCAGTGACAGGTACTCCTTATGGCGGGATCGAGGGTCTAAAAGACCCTAGACCCCTCCACTACACTTCAATGTATTCAAGATGCCGAAAACAGCATTTTTGAATACACTCACTTTTTGAATCTGCCGTCTTTAGCAGCAGAGTAACCCGTACGTGACGTCATGGACACCACCTCCGAGTTACGTCATCGGAGACCCTCCCGCTCACCGGGGTAACCATGGAGCGGCTCCCGAGCCACATCGGTCGTTACCGCCGAAAAGCCGACCGCCAGCTCTAAAAAACGCTACCGGGATGATGCCTCTAGCAAGGCATCACCCCGGTACAACCACGCAAAGTCAGCCGACGTAGTTCTACGTGGCTAGTCGTAAAGTGGTTAAGCTTAGTACACACCACAAAAAAACTGACAGCTTCAGTTGGAGCCGCTGTACTAACATTCCAATGTTAGAATGGGGGGGGGGGCGCTAGAACACTCCAAGTCAGCGCTTTAGCCATTGGCTGAGATCGCTGATCAGGGACTGGTTGGCCCCTGGTTTTCCGGACCGACTGCCATACACACATTTTTCATTGAACTGGCCAATATTCGGCCCATGTGTACTAGGCTTTCATTTATTTTTTTTTTTTTCAACTCAGCAGGCTGAATGTAAAAAAACATTGAAGCACTCAGGAGGAGCCGCTGTACTAACTATCTGATGTTAGTACAACCATCTCCCCAGGTGAGCTACTGTGTTCTGACAGGGGGACAACCCCCAGCCATTGGCTGAGAGTTCGGATCAGATGCCGAACGGAAGGCCTTTTTCGGTCATGCCCCTTTGGCAGAAGCCGACTGAATGGTCAGCTTCTGTCAGATCAGCTGCTGTACACACAGGCCTAATGCCGGCCGGTTTCTATTGAACTGGCCATTTCCGGCTGGTTTCTATTGAACCAGCCGATGCCGACTGGTTTCTATTGCATCGGCCAATTCTGGCTGATTTCTATTCAAGCGGCCGATGCCTGCTGGTTTCTTTTGAAATGGCCGATGTTCATCTGGTTTCTTCTGAACCAGCCAATGCCAGCCGGTTTCTATTGAACCAGCCGATGCCGCCCGATATTCAGCCGGCATATATGACCCTTTAAGCTGGCCATAGATGGATTGAAATTTGTCAGGGAGTGTGAATTTCGAACCATGTGTGGCTGTTCAGTCTTTGATTTGTCTTCTGTCAGATGGGAATGTTGGAAAACTCTTCTCAATCAGTGGCTACAGCTTATAAGTATATTCTGGCAGCAGAATGTCCCAATGTCAGAACACAAGGTGTTAGGGGAGGGGGAGGGATATTCCTCCATCCACCTCATTTGGGTGAAAGGAGGATTCTGTTTTTTTTTTTTTTTGTTAATTAATCCTTTTAGGCCACTTTTACCTTTTCAATTTGTCATGGCAACCACTGTCAATAATATGTAAATTGATTGGGAATCCAAATCTTTAAAATTATTTTTGTTATTGCTCTACTCTTTTACAAACAGAGCAAAAATGTTTTAGCCTTACATACACTTTAATATTTGACACACCATTAAAGCCATCACTTTAAAAACTCTTTGTTTGTTTGTAAATAACTTTACCATGCTTTTTATCTATAAATATATATATATATATATGTATATATTTTTTCCCCCTTCTCTTTCTCTCTCCTCTTTCTCATTCTCTCTCTCTCCCCCCTCTATGTGCATCCACCTACATTGATTCAATAACACACCGTTATAATCAATACACATTCTTCAATACTATAATTTACGGGACAAGATCAAACGTGCTCTCGTCTATTTGCGCACTTACCTTTTTTGTTGCTGTCCCACTTGCACACTTTCAGAATCAAACTTATACCCACGTCCATCCCCTTGAGTTTTGAGAAGCAGGCGTTGGATACATTTTTGGCATTTTATCTGTTCAATTTGTGTACTTGTACTACACATGTACCATGTTACGTTAAAATGTTACACTAAATGTTCTTCTTCATTACTGAGTTTTTCCTTTTGCTCCTGCGTTGTCTTCCTCTTATATTTGACTCCTACATATTTTAATTCTACTTGTTTTTTTTTTTTTTCTACTTTCCAAAAATGTGAATTGGACTATACATTTGTATGATTACGATGTACCTGTATTGTCCTTCAATTTCTTCATGAATGCATTCGCTACATGTCTTTGGTTAAAAAAGAAAAAATCCCAATAAGTGTATATTTTCCCTTGTTCACATGGAATGCGGCTTTTAAATTGTGCGATTTCACCTGGAATTGCACAATTTCAAAGCTGCATCTCAGTGTAGCTTTAGGTGGGCTTCATGCACAAATGTCTATTGAAGTCGCCCCAGAAAAGTAGTGCATGTACTCGTTTTTCAAATCGATGCAGTACTGCATAGTCAGCGTTGCATCAATTTGAACACTGCCATTGCCGGCAATAGGGTGCCACTTGTAATGGTGGTGATCAGTGACTTCTAGTGTCACTGTGATAATGGGGTGGAAAATCTGGTGCTAACAGACACTGGCTGGGAGGGACACTAACTGACACTGATGTTGCTAGAGACATTAATATAGTGATCAGATATAATAATGTACACATGATACCGGCTGGGAAGTGGTTAACATCAAGGGTCAATCAAGGGGTTAACCGTGTGCCCAACAAGTGTAATATGTGCTGCTTTTAAAGCCCCATAAACACGAGTCGGATATCGGGCGGTATCTGCCAGTTCAATAGAAACCTTGTGTACGGTCGGCCTAACATCAGCTTCTGTCGAAGGGGCATGACCAAAAAAGGTCTGTCGATCAGCATCCGATCAGCCCTGACAGGAGTGGGGAGAACACTGGAGTATTATCTAATTGTTGGTACAGGATCTCCTCCTGAGCTCTTCAGCTTTTTTTTGTTCGGCCCACTGGGTTGAACGAAAAAAAAACTGATAGTGTGTACTAGACTTTCCTCACAAATCTGGTTATTTTTTCTTTCCACTTTTCAGGGAGAAGGAACAGCTAGATTGCTGTTCTGTGTACAGAGTCCTTTGTAATTGTAAACACATAACTCTGTGCAGTGATTGGATACAGCAGGTTTCAGCCAAAATCATTGGCTAAGACCTGCTGACAAACTCTTTCTGTGTCCAATGGCAGCACGGGAATGCAGAGACTGTGGAGGAGGAGGAGGAATGGGCCAATGTCCTGATGGCACTTTTCTGCAATAACAATGGGCCTTTCAAACCTGGAGGTAAAGAGACTTTGGAAAACATATGAAAAGGAGTCACTTTCTGACTGTCTACAAAATAATCAATATATTCAATGTGCATAAGTGCATGCTTACCTGACACAAAAAGTTTTAATTTTTTATTGATAATTGGAAAAATATATACAAGGTCACTATATATTTCCTTTAAATATGTAGTTCTGAGGGTTGTAGTATAATTATCTTAAAGTATGTAGTAGAGATCGACCGATTATCGGCAAAGCGAGGGCCGATATGCACTTTCCCCGATATATCGGAATCGGCCTTTTGATTTACCAATATTGCCGATATTTAGGGAAAGTGCATGTACTGGGGTGATGCCTGCAGCTAGAGGCATCACCCGGTACCGGTGTCCAAAGCCGATGGTCGGCTGTCTTGTAATGACAACCTATGCAGCTGAGAAGTCGCTCGGCTGTCATTCCAAGGAGCGGGATGGAACGCCCCCCCCTCCCGCCGCCTTCCACGGCTCGCCCAGGTCTCCTGCCCCACTGGGAGACCCGGGCATCCTACCTTCTCCGCCGCCGTCTGACCGGGTCTCCATTTCTTTGAATTTGGCGCTGCTGAGTACCCGGAAGTGATGTCATGACATGACATCACTTCCAGGTACTGGCGGCGCCAAATTCAAAAACTTACAGCATTCAAAACAGCCAAACTTTGAATGCTTTTAAGTGCAGAGGAGGGGTTTGGGGTCTTTTAGACCCCCAGATCCCTCCACCACAGTACCTGTAGATATAAAAAAAAAAAAAAAAAAACGTTTAATGTCTGAAAATATCGGCCAATACCAATATCCAATAAACCAAAAAATCGGTATTGGCGGTAAAAAAAACGATATCGGTTGATATACTAGTATGTAGACCCAGTCACTAAAATGTTAATTTCAAAAGTAATTTTCAATATTTTCAAATATGTATATTTCATTTATTTATCTTGGTTATTTTGCAATGACATTGTCACCATCAGGAATCCTACCCTGAGAAAAGCCATGTGGCCATTACTGGAGGGCGTGTAGACAGAAAAAGGCTGCAAAAAGGCTCCAGGAGATTGGCAGCACTGAGCTGTGACAAAGGATAAAATAATAAGTATTTCAATTGTACTTGTTTAATATATAGCACTTTAGCAAACTTAATATAACTTAGTTAAGGTTTACATCTACATCTTTAAGCATCATATATTACCTTATAGACCAGGCTAAACAAGCTACTACAAGTTTGTTTGTTGATATTACTCAGCTATTAATGACATTATGGCTTCGTCTCCCACAGTTCTACTTAAAGCAGAACTAAACTCCAGATTACAAAACTTACGAACAGGCAGGTAGGCTTATTTTTATTGCAGAAGAGACACGCAGGAATTACGACATCCCACACCAGTCAATCAAGATGGCCAAAGATGGCATGTGAAAGAAATCAGGGAGAAAATGCTGGCGAGAGACATTGGACCATTGGAGAGGCAATAAATATTGTGACATTAGTTCTGCTTTAGATTCCTAAGTTATGAGGAAGAAGCCATTGCTGTATATTCAAAAGGAACTGTAAATATTGAGAAGCAGCATTTAGCAGAGACCCTAGAGAATAAAATGGAGATCGTTGCAATACTTTTTATCACACCGTATTTGCGCAGTGGTCTTACAAACGCAATTTTTTGGGAAAAATGTCACTTTTTTAAATGAAAAAATAAGAAAACAGTAAAGTCAGCCCATTTTTTTCTATAAAGTGAAATATAATATTACACCAAGTAAATATATACCCAACATGTCATGCTTAAAAATTGCCCACGCTTGTGGAATGGCGACAAACATTGGTATATAAAAATCCCCATAGGTGACAATTTAAACATTTCTTACAGGTTACAAGTTGAGAGTTACAGAGGAGGTCTAGGGCTCAAATTATTGCTCTCGCTCTAACAATCCTGGCAATATCTCACATGTGTGGTTTGAACACCGTCTACATATGCGGGCATGACTTGCATATGCGTTCGCTTCTGCGCGCAAGCTAACAGGGATTTATTTTATTTTTTATTTTTACACAGTTTTTTTTTAATTTTTTGATCACTTTTATTCCTATTACAAGGAATGTAAACATCCATTGTAATAGAAATAAGCATGACAGGACCTCTTTAATGTGAGATCTGGGGTCAAAAAGACCTCAGATCTTAAATCTACACTAAAAAAGAAAAAAAAAAAAAAAGTGAAGGAAAAAAATAGGCTCTTTAAATCAGTTGCTGAGAAGCGACGTATGACGTCGCTCTGGTCCTCCAAGGCCAGAGAGTCTAGTGGGGGCCATCTTGTCCTCACTCGACTTCCTGCCTGAGAGGAGAGCGGACTGGATCGGTTTCCCTGCTACCAGCGGGTCCGGTAAGCAGGGAAAAGGACCGGGAAGTGCCGGGAAGTGCCGGGAGGGGGGGGGGGGGACACACCTCTCCCGCTGCCAATAAGGGTGATCCCAAAGCGAATTTGCCGCTAGGACCACCCTTATGTTAAAGCTGACAGCCCGCCGTTTAGAAAAATACTGGGGTTCTGGCAGCTATCTGCTGCCAGAACCCTGGTATTTAACGCCAAAGTACCGACGTAAATACACGGTGGGTGGTCCGTAAGTGGTTAAAGTGTCACCTATAGAGAATTTTGGGTATTATTATTATTATTATACAGGAATTTCAATTTTTTTTGTGATTCTATGGACATGCATAATTTTAAGACATGACATGTTTGGTATCTATTTACTCAGCGGTACCCCGTCTTTTATATTATACCAAAACTGGGTTTAATATTGTGTTTGTTTACACTAAAATTTTTTTTTTTTTTTCAAATATACGTTTGATAAATAACTTGCACAATTATTATGCAACATAAAAAAAATGCAACTAATACTGGGAGGAGGGTGGTATAGTAATTTCTAGCAAATAATGCAGATTTAACGTGTGCAAAAAAAAAAAAAAAAAAGACAGGCAAGTGGTTAATGACAACCTGAGTCTGCTGTAACCATGTGTTCTGCAAATTTCCCCCTCCCTGACCCCCCCCAATTTGAAATTGCATGCATATTGAAGTACATTTTCTTTAAAATATTTGCTGAGAATATCAGAAAGGGCTCGTTCACACCAGTAAGTCGCGCTAAATGCATGGGTGTTGGTGTTTGCTGGGAAACAGTTCAATGCGCCCATCCCAGTGTATTGTGCTGCTTACTTTTTTCCCAGAACTTTTTTGAAACGCCACAATTACATTTCAATACAGTTCTATTTACCTCAAAGGTATTGAAAAAAGTACTACATAGTTTTATAGTTGGTAAGGTTAAATAAGGTTAAATAAAGACACAAGTCCATCCAGTTCAACCTGTGTTGGAACCTGTGCCTCAATGTCGATAAGCATTTCCCAAATCCCTGTATGTTATATTCACTAAGATGCAAGTCCAAGATTCTTTTAAAACTATCAATACTACCCGCTGACACCACCAATTGTGGAAGAGAGTTCCACATCCTCATTGCCCTGTTAGTGAAAAACCACTTACACATCTTAACCAGTTGCAGATTTTGGATGCACTAGACACACCCCAAAAAAAGTCATCATTGTACACAGGGCATGTCTAGTACGTAATCCTTCTGTCCTGCTGCCGGGATCCCTCCTGTCCCAGTACCCAGTAATTCAGCTCTGATTAATCAAGCTGCATTGCCGAGTACCCAGAGAAGGTCCCAGCAGCAGTAGCTGTCAAAAAAGCAATCTGGCAATGTTTATCAACAACATTGCTCAGCTGGGAATACAGAAAGCTGCAATCAAACACTGAGGTTGATTTACCAATGGCAAATCCACTGTGCACTACAAGTGCACTTCAAGTCACTGTAGATCTGAGGGGAAGATCTGAAATGAGGGGAAGTTCTGCGGATTTCTATCATCCCATCATGTGCAAGCAATCATTTATTTTTTTATTTTCCATGCATGTCCCCCTCAGATCTACAGTGACTGCACTTCAGTGCATGCCTAATTTCACTTGTAGTGCACTTGTACTTCACAGTGAATTTGCCTTTAGTAAATAAACCCCATTGTTACATTTTGCAAATTTCTGTGTTTTTTAGCTCCAGATCAAAGGAATAAATTTCAATCTGCAGATGAAGAGAGTTAGGCTCGATTCACATTAGTGCAATGGCACTGTGATTCGGAGTGCACTGCTCTGAAAATCACATGCGATGTCTGTGCGATGCCAATTCAGCCATACAGATAGTATGGCTGAATTCGCATCTGCTTCGGCACAAACACGCACAGGACCCTTTTTTGGGTCCACACCAGAATCGAATCGCATGGTGATTCACAGTTATGCGATCCGATTCATGTCCGAATGTCAGTTTGTACTGCGATATGTGAACTGATCTGGGGGTGTCATTAACTTTGAATTGACACCCCCAGCGATTCGCATATAGCAATGTGAACTGCCTGCGCTGGGAATGTGATGCGGGAACCCGCAGTAGATAAGTGTGAACTGGGATTTAAAGCAACTTTTTTTTTTTAATTTAATGTCCCTCTGTTGAACCCCTTACTAACCCCTTAATTTACTCTAATCAGCAATAATTAGCTCCTTGTTCTCTTCCATTCGGTTATAATTTTCCTGGTGATTTGTTTTTTGTTGTTTTCTATTATTATTCCCTAATATTTAAACTTTTTTCTGTTTATGTTTGCTTTGATCATCAATATTTTTACACTTTTTACATATATTTACACGTATCACACTGAAAAAGGGCAAAATTTAAAAAAAACTACTTCATTTGTAATTAACTTTGCAATGCTTTGTACTAAAGTCATAATTTTAGTGTTGTTTCAAACAGGACAAATTACAGAATAAAATGAACTCTTTTGCCTTTTGTTTAGTTTTATTACGTTTAATTGTCTAAGGATCGCGAAAAAAAAAATAATTGTTGCAGGAAAATATTCATAAAATGAAAGCCATGTTTGTTCTTACAAAAACAATATATGTATTACGTTGTTATCTTAAAGCGGAGTTCCACCCTGGATTTTTTTTTTTTTTTTTTAATACCCCCGGGACAGTCAGGGCTAGTACATTCCACAATGGCTAGCCTCTGATCTGTCCCGGGTTGCACTTACCTGTTAGGACAAATACTTACCTTGCAAACGTCTTGTCCAGCGCTGCCATCTCAGATGTGGGCAGCTTGAAGCCAGCGAGATCCTCTTCGGCGTCTTCTTCCGCCTTCTTTGGTCCCACGATGCTCTGCGCCGGCCCCGACGTCACTTCCGGGTCGCGCGCGTCATCCCTCTACAGCTTCTGGGCATGCCCAGAAGCTGTTTAGAAGGGGATGACGCGCGCGACCCGGAACTGACGTCGGGGTCGGTGCAGGCGCAATGATTCCTGGGAGCTATGACGTCCAGCTCCCAGGAATCATTGCAGAGCCAGGAAGTGACGACGGGCCGCGGCCGAGGAAGGAGGAAGAAGGAAGTAAGGTAAGTATTTTTTCTTCGCTACGAGGTAAGTAAAAAAAAAAAAAATATGCGATTATCCATTTCTTTTTCAGGTGCCCCGGAGCGAGAAGATGGAGGTAAGTATAAAAATAGGGTGGAACTCCACTTTAAGTAATGGCAAATTATTGCTGAATAAAGAGGCTCATAGCACAGAAATCTGAAAATTGCTCTGGTCCATAATGGGTAAACAGGTGTAAGAGCCGAAGTGGTTAAGGTTAAACCGCTTCCCTTCCAGTCTGATTGTGTGGCCCTATGTCTTTTTACAGTCCCTGAGACTGAACAGTTTTTTTCCTATGCTGGGATTACAATTCAGGTATTTGTATACCGCTATCATATCTCCTCTCCAGCGTCTGTTCTCCAGGGACAATATGTTTAGTGCTGGTAGCCGTTCCTTGGAATTGAGGTCCTCCAGTCCCCTTATTAATTTTGTTGTCCTTCTATGCACTTTTTCTAGTTCCAGCACATTTTTCCTGAGGGATGGTGACCAGAACTGGATGGAATACTCCAGATAAGGCCCAACCAGAGTTTTATAAGGTGGCAGCATTATAGTTTTATCTCTGGAGTAAATTCCCTTTTTATGCATGCTAATAGTCTGCTTGCTTTGCTTGCTGCAGCTTGGCATTGCATGCTATTGCTCAGTCTTTCTTCTACTAGGATCCCCAGATCTTTCTGCATCTCCTGGATTTCCCCAGAGGTTCTTCCCCTGGTAAGTAATTTGCATTTATATTTTTTAGCCCCCAAGTGCATTACTTTACTATTTTCAACATTAAACATTAAACCTAATTTGCCATGTAGTTGCCTACCATATAATTTTATTCAGATCTTCATTTTACATTTCTATATCCTATTGTGAAGTTATTGCCCTACTTACAGTATCTCACAAAAGTGAGTACACCCGTCACATTTTTGTAAATCTTTTATTATATCTTTATATATATATTTATATTTAGATATAAATATATTTATTATATCTCTATATTTTGTGACAACCCTGAAGAAATGTCACTTTGCTACAATGTAAAGTAGTGAGTGTACAGCTTGTATAACAGTTTAAATTTGCTATTCCTCCAAAATAACTCAACACACAGCTATTAATTTCTAAACCGCTGCCAACAAAAGTGAGTACACCCCTAAGTGAAAATGTCCAAACTGGGCCCAAAGTGTCAATATTTTGTGTGGCCACCATTATTTTCCAGTCATGCCCTAACTCTCTTGGGCATGGAGTTCACCAGAGCTTCACAGTTTGCCACTGGAGTCCTCTTTCACTCCTCCATGACGACAGCACAGAGCTGGTTTGAAGATGCCCCACAGATGCTCAATAGGGTTTAGGTCTGGAGACATGCTTGGCCAGTCTATCACCTTTACCCTGAGTTTCTTTAGCATGGCAGTGATCGTCTTGGAGGTATTTTTGCGGTCGTGATCATGTTGAAATACTACCCTGCTGCCTAGTCTCCCAAGGAGGGGATCATGCTCTGCTTCAGTATGTCACAGTACATGTTGCCATTCATGGTTCCCTCAATGAACTGTAGCTCCCCAGTGCCGGCAGCACTCATGCAGCCCCAGACCATGACACTCCCACCACCATGCTTAACTGCAGGCAAGACACACTTTTCTTTGTACTCCTCACCTGGTTGCCACAACACACGCTTGACACCATCTGAACCAAATAAGTTTATCTTGGTCTCATCAGACCACAGGACATGGTTCCAGTAATCCATGTCCTTAGTCTGCTTGTTTTCAGCAAACTGTTTGCGGGCTTTCTTGTGCATCTTCTTTAGAAGAGGCTCCCTTCTGGGACAACAGCCATGCAGACCAATATGATGCAGTGTGCAGCGTATGGTCTGAGCACTGACAGGCTGACCCCCACGCCTTCAACCTCTGCAGCAATACTGGCAGCATTCATATGTCTATTTCCGAAAGACAACCTCTAGATATGACGCTGACCACGTGCACTCAACTTGTTTGGTTAACCATGGCGAGGCCTGTTCGGAGTCAAACTTGTCCTGTTAAATCCCTGTATGGTCTTGGCCACTGTGCTGCAGCTCAGTTCAAGGGTCTTGGCAATCTTCTTATAGCCTAGGCCATCTTTATGTAGAGCAACAATTTTTTTTTTCAGATCCTCAGAGGTGCCATTTTGAACTTCCAGTGACCAGTATGAGAGAGTTAGAGCGATAACACCAAATTTAACACACCTTCTCCCCATTCACACCTGAGACCTTGTAACACTGAGTCACATGAGATCAGGGAGGGAAAATGGCTAATTTGGCCCAATTTGGACATTGTCACTTAGGGGTGTACTCACTTTTGTTGCCAGCAGTTTAGACATTAATGGCTGTACGTTGAGTTATTTTGAGGGGACAGCAAATTGACACTGTTATACAAGCTGTATACCCACTACTTTATATTGTAGCAGATACTGTATTTTTTGTGTTATCAGCAAAAACTGAGATGGAGCTATTTATACCACCCTGTATATCATTTATGAATAAATTAAACAGAATTGGTCCCAGGACAGAGCATTGGGGTACCCCACTTACCACTAAAGACCAGTCTGAGTACACGTTATTTATCACCACCCTTTGGACACACCCCCATAACCAGTTTTCTATCCATAAGAAACTCTATGGTCCATACCTAGAGACCTCAGTTTTTAGATTAAGCGTTTGTGGGTAACTGTATTAAATGTTTTTGCAAAATCCAGATACACCACATTCACAGACCTTCCCTTATCTAAATGGCAGCTCACTTCCTTGTAGAATGTTAACAGATTGGTCTGGCAGGAATGACCCTTCGTAAACCCATGCTAATTACTGTTAATGATACTGTTTCCATCAGCAAATTATTGGATATAGTCCCTTATCATTCCCTCCAATAGTTTACAAACTATCGATGTTAGACTAACTGCCCTATAGTTTCCAGGTATATGTCTGCACTTTTTTGAATATTGGTACCATGTGGGCTTTTTTCCAATCAGCTGGTACCATTCTTGTCAGTATGCTGTCTATAAAGATTAGGAATATTGGCCTGGCTATGACCTAACTGAGTTCTTTGAGGACTCTCGGGTGTAAGCTATCTGGTCCTGGTGATTCATTAATGTTAAAGCTTTTCCAGTCTTTTCTGGACCCTGGCTTCTGTAAGCCACAAGAGTACATCATGTGATGTGTTACTAGCAATACCATCATTGTTGTCATACCCCTCCTTTTCCTGTGAAAAAACTGAGGGGAAGCAGTTACGCATGTAACATGCAGTACCTTTTTTTTCAGCGCACAACACAGCAACCCTGTGGTGTGAACTGCACCCTAGTAAACAAGGCATTTTGACGTGTGGGGCTGCACTGGAAAGATCTGCCAGCAAAGACCCAATGCATTTGGTATAAACCATCTCTTATAGTGGATGCTGTTCCATGCTGCTGTGAAGTTTGTCTTTCCTGTCAAATTAGTAGATCTTTTGAATGGCTGGCACTCATATCTTGTTCAAGGGTGGCTTTATTCCTCAGCAGGGTCTACCTGGAGCCACATGTCTGTGCATGCTCTTACATGCACCAACACAGGTACCCTGAGAAAATAAAATAAGTCACAAAAGAGACCCACATCTGGCCCCACCTCCAAGCTCCTCCTCCTGGTGAATCAGCTTCCAAGGCTTGATCCTTTAAAGGATGCATACTGGCACAAAGCATGATGGGACATATATCCTGATAAATGTATTGCAGTGAACAAAAAGTATTTTTTTAGTTTAAAGCCATTTTTCCCTGTGCTCAGCTAAGCAAAACATGCATAATTAGGACAAAACTATGAGATATTAGATTCATTGCTTAATGCTAATCACTACTTGATGCTTCAGCATTCACACTGCCATCACAAATAATCCTTACATTGTGTCTAATATGTTTATTTCCTTTGATCGTCAACTCCATCTAGTGGCCATATTGCAATTTATTCCTGAAATACCTCAATCAGGAAAACATAAAATTATGGCCACTAGATGGAGCTGACTATCTTAGGAAATAAACATAATAGATACATGATGGGATTATCTGAGGTAAGGCATTCACACTGTGAATTTATGAAAAACCATAGCATTTTTCTAATTTTGAAAAGGTTGCTGAGATGAAAATCTCTCCAAAGTGAGAAAAATCTGCGTTTATGCAGTTATGATTACAATAGGTGCCCCATTGAAAGGTTTACATTTTATTTCTGTTCAGGTCATCATCATAATGATGGATTTTCTCTTTCTTTTAGTCCGGTTGATAGTGATCCCCAGGACAACCAAAGGTAGTAAAACCTCCCTAAAAGTAAAAAATGAAAAGGATTTCTGACCCTTCCCTACTCTATTCAAGACTAAAAAAGTGTTTTGACTTTAGATACACATATATACAGTAATTCAGAATCTATATGATCATATGGATACAGATACAAACACATCTTGGAACAGCACAATAGCCTGTTCTGTTCATATAACCCTTCACCAACCCTTCATATTGCCTTTGGCACTGGAACACACAGGATTTCCAAGACTCTCAGGGTTGTCAGTGGTACTATTTGTTGGTGTTCCTCCTGCATAAACAGAGTGTCTGGCTTTCCTTCAGCTTAACACAGCATAAATAATAGGGACATTTTGTAGTTCCCTACAGATACTGTAAAAAACAAATGAAGACACAGCTAGGGGTACTGATCAATTTACATAGACATGGAATACTTTCAAGTTTTCAAAAACTTTGCCTAACCTTTGTTCCTTCATTACCTGAAGCTGTTACTTAAAGTAAAACTTCACCTACAAAGGGAAGTTCCCCTTTTTCTCCTCCTCCCTCCCTCCTCTACTACTTTTGGAGTTTTTTTTTATTTTTTTTTTATTAAGTCACAGCCGGCTTTCCACATCCAAGATGGTGGTGCTGGGGACCCGAAGAACCGGCCCAGGTGAAGGCAACACTGGAGTCCTGGGCCGGTAAGTGCATGTTTAATGAAAGTGAGCAGCTATAGTATTTGTAGCTGCTGAATTTTATTATTTTTTTTCAGAGTGAAGTTCCTCTTTAATAATCTATCAGTGTGGTTACAGCTGGAAAGAAGCTTTCTTTCTGCTGGGGTATAACTTAGGGCTCATTTAAAGTAGCGGTTGGGGGGGAAGTGGTCCATGCTGCAATCACAAGCCAAACGATAAGCTCCTGGTTGCAGTGAAGTGTTCCTATTTAAAAACATTTTTCAGCTGTCAGAAAAACAGATATTTGGAAGGTGGCAGTACCTTTGGGGCCCTGTAAAAGTTAAACCAGGGAGCTGGCTGTAAAAATCTATACCAAGCACATTGCTTCTGCAACAATGAGGTTGGATTCATGACTCTTAATGGAGCCGATTCACACAGCTCAGGAGTGGCTGCGGTCCGGATTGGAAAAGGGTCCTGTGCGTCTTTGGCTCCGCTTCAGGTCTGAATTCACACCTGAAATGGAGAAAAGGGACACACCAAAACCCCCTGCTGCGAACTAGTCTGAACCTGGCCCTAAAGCAGAAGTTCTCTCCAAACTCATTGTAGAGGTACAGCCTTTTTTGGGTGCCAATAAAATTATTATAGCTTGATTTTTTTACTTCCATTGTTTTTTTTTATGCTCTCAACCTTTTTTTTTTTTTTTTTTTTTTTTACCAGTGTAACCTTTCCATCTGAAAAATTAACTAAATTAAAGTGCATCTAAACTCAAAACATTATATATTGTATGTCTCAGATGTGGTAGTTGCTAAGGTTTTCTTTTTCTTCAGCTTTTATTTCCTATAATTTTACTGTTGGTCCTGCAAGTAATACACTTTCTGACCAGTGACTTGGGTTCAATTCGCAGGCAGTCCAACAAACCAATCCTAAAGCCTGAAAGATGCAAACTTCAAACCAAACCACATTCAAGTCTATGGGGGAAAGGTGAATCTTGAAAATCAATTTTAGTCATTTTCACAACTAATAGGCAAGAAATTGTCAAACAAAGAGCATAGGCAGCTGGAAACTGCCAAGGGGACATATACTAATGCAACTTCAAGAGCAACATTGGAAAGACTTTTAAATGACATGTCTGGGAGAAGCCTTTAGGCTGTATGCAATGTTAAGGAACAGTATGTTTCTCAAGAACAGCGTCAGTGAGACCATATTCTGACATATGTTTTTTACATTTTGATTGGGTTAAATACAATAGTGGCTGCACCATAATCAGATTCATTATAACACAGGGGAGTGTTAGATGTACTAGCAGATTTAGTTACATTAACAAATTAAAGCCAAACTCCAGCACACACTGCAGTTACAGCAATAATTTTTTTCTTTTGGATTTTACATAAATAAATAAAACCTGATCATTGTAAGCACCCCTGGACTTTTGTTAACATTTCTGCTACCAGCAGCACTGTTGTGGTTTGCAGCCTCTGTCTGCAGCATATAAAGACATGGGAAAAGTACCAGCCATTTGGGTACCACATGCATGCGCAAACACAAGACTATGCACCGAAGAGTTTGTTGGTAGATGCATATTGCAAGCACCCATTCTCCTCAAGAGCACATAAAAGCCATTTTTTAGAGTGGCAATGTGCTCTTTTACTCCTTCTCAAAGGTGCATAGCAGCCATTTATTTTGGACCTGCTAATGCAAATTTTTCTTCCTCCTTCTTCCTTCTTTTTAGGGGTGTATAGCTGTCATTTATTTATGACCTGCTAATGCATCCTTTTCCTCCTATTCCTCCTCAAGGACAGAAAGCAGACATTTTCTTTTTTTATTACTCCGGTACCCTTTTCTTCTCTCTCCACTAATTTTGCCATATAACTGTCAAATAGCTATGAGGAGTCAGCAGAATTTCTTCTGCAAGCTATCCCCAGCACCAACCCACAAACTTCAGCTTCTGTAGAAGCAGAAGAAAAATATTTCCTCAAAAAAAAAAAAAAAAACTGCATGCCAAGCATCCTTATGGCAGTTTTACCTAACACTCCATTTATGCCTTTTTGTGACCTGCGCTACACCACAGAGTCAAATATTCAGCCTCTATTATTTTCCCTAGAAGGCCATATGCCAACTGATATTACTTTACACAGAAAGCCAGGCAGAGAAGAATTATGAGGAGGAGGGTTGGGGCGCTGGAGTTAAGGAGGAGGAGGAAGAGGGTTGATTTGATGGCATGGAGGAGAAGGAATGTTGGCAGTGAGGGGGATTAGGATTGGGTTGCTGGTGGTGAGGAAAAGAAATACATTTGCGTCAGCTTCAAGGGGAATGTTTCACCCTTTCCCAATACAAGAGGAAAATCTTGAGGAACTAACTGCCATGATCTAATAGGGAGCACAAAATTCTCCACTCTAGGGAAACAAAATGTTGTCACAATTTTTGATAGTGGCTGGATCCCCCACCATAGGCTGACCAACCTTCCACAGGGGGAAGAGTAGGCAGCAAATGGAGGAGGAAAATCATGCTCTTAGTTAGGGGAATGTAAAAAAAGAGAACATTTTGGGGGGAGGCTTCAAAGGTGATGTTTCACCCCTTCCCAATACAAGGGTAAAAATCTGGTGTATCTACTGCCACTGTCCAAAAGGGAACACAAAGTGCCCCATTCTTGGGATCCGTGGCAAAGTACCTCTTTGCTAAATCACCTGATGATGGCTAGATCCACTGCACTAAACACATAGCTACAGGGAGGAAACCTAAAGATGACGGCTGTCTGCTTTCCCACAAGTTGGCTTTGGTACCAAACACAGGCAACGCTGCCATTTTTGTGCAGAATGTCAAAACATACTTGTATGCAACAGTGGTATGCACCTGAGCACCCCTTATTCTTTTCCCCCCTCTTTGCCAAAGTAGTCAGTACATTTACTAAATTTGGTGCTTGGAAGATACACTGCAATCAAGGCATAGATGCAGGAGGAAAACAAACAGTATAAGCTGGCTGCCCTAAAAAAAAAACACATAGGCTGGCTTTGAATTGACATTTGTTGCTGACACATGCAAAGCTGTCCCTTTTTGTGCAATACATCACTGCATACTTGTGTACCAAAGCACCCATTAATCCCCCCCCCCTCCATTTTCCATAACTAGAATTCAATTTCTAGCCGCAGAAGTGGCTAAACGCAGCCGCATGTAAATGCAAGTAATCGCATGTAAACGCAGTGTACAAATGTTAGTCATCTTTGTGCCAGGAGCGTTGGAATTTCAAAATAACAAAACGTGCTTTTACCAGCGACAGAACATCCGCCCGTGTGAAAGGGGCCTTAGTGTTTCTCAACTTAGCTAACTCATCTAAAAGAGGAATGGGGTGACAATTAGGATGGTGGTTCCAAATTGCTTTTGGAGCCAGAGGCAAATTTTAAATATTGAAAAGGTTTTTTTGTCTCATTAGCAGTCTGTCTGAAATTGCTCAAATAATTTAATTTCCCCCTCTGAATGCAATAGGGATAGAGCAAGAATGTTGTTGCTGGTGCTTTTCTACCTTGAGCAGATATGTAGTCCATTTCTTTCCTCAGTGTGTAATCTAAGAGGAAATGAATGTGCATTTTTATGACTCACAGGCTTCATTGTCTGTAATTTCCGCTTTGTAAGACCGATGACCACTATGTCCCAGTCTTGTAACTCCCCTGCTGTAGTTCTGTGCTGTAGTTCTGTTTCAGCAAGCAGGGGCGTAACTACATCCCTGCTCACTAAAGTGGGTGGACCTGTCAGGAGCGTGTGAGCATTCCTGTTCCATGACAGCTGATGGTCTCATTCCAGTATTTTAGTTTTGGCTGCGATGCATTCTCCCTGACTGCCAGTCCACCTGCAAGGTAATTGATGTAGCCAGTCTCTGGGTGGAGACCAAACCTGATGTAAGCCAGCCAAGCCTGAAGTCTCATGCTTGTGATAGTGTGTTTAACACATGCTTCAAGCTCCCTGTTTGTCTGCCCTGCTCTGCTGTTTGGATTCCCCTGTTTATGATCTGGGATTGGAACTTGGCCAATCCTCAAAACTCTGCCTGCCTTTTGAATATGGATTCAACCCTGACTATTCTGAGGAAAATTGAAAGTTAAGACGGAATAGAAGTTGTAAGCATAATTAAAAGCATTTTAACATAATTTTTATTATAGAAAAGAAAAACATATATTTTACCATATACTGTACAAATATAAAAGCACATGTGCCAAAAATGTGAGCTAAAATAATTCCACTCGCCATCTAATGGTCCAGTTCATTCTCAACAGATGTAGCTAAGCTAGATAGGATCATAACATCCCTGAGGCTGGTAAGTAACCCTATATGATAATACAATGGGTAACCTGAACAGGTAATATCCTGTTAAGAGTATCAAAGAGGGACAGTGTTGCCAACTCAGGGTATGTCAATTCTGTTCGATATTTTTTCAGCCTATGCTGAACAAATATCGAACAGAATTGATAGAGAATTGGCCAAGTTCCAATCCAAGGTCATAAACAGGGGAATCCAAACAGCAGAGCAGGGCAGTCACAGATCAGCAGAAAGGGCAAAAGAACCGCTCCAGTGATAAGGTAATCCCAACCATCAAAATAAGGTGCAGCAAGGATCCGCAGTCCAGGCAACTGTAATGTATAGAGAGAAATAGCCGCACTCCAACTTGAAGGTGAAAAATATAAAATCTGTTTTATTCGTATCCAAAAGATAAAATCAATTCAAAGTGTATCCATAGTACAGTCAGAGACAAGAGATGAACGCATAGTAGTTGACGCGTTTCACGAATAAACGTCCGCTTAGTCGTAACCATGATGGTTACGACTAAGCGGACGTTTATAAAACGGCGGACGGTTATAAACGTCCGCTTAGTCGTAACCATGATGGTTACGACTAAGCGGACGTTTATCCGTGAAACGCGTCAACTACTATGCGTTCATCTCTTGTCTCTGACTGTACTATGGATACACTTTGAATTGATTTTATCTTTTGGATACGAATAAAACAGATTTTATATTTTTCACCTTCAAGTTGGAGTGCGGCTATTTCTCTCTATACATTACAGCAGAGCAGGGCAGACAAACAGGGAGTTTGAAGTTGTTAAAAACATCAAAAGTCAATTCCTTCTTCATTTTTGATTTTCCTTGATAACCATTAAGGCGTGGCATAGTTTATCTTTTTGGTGTCCACAGTACCACACTGTGAGGATATCGTTATCCTGGTTATTAATCCTGACTATTCTGAACCTTGCCTGCCTCGTACCTGAACTGTCATAGAACTTCTCTGCCTGCCTGCCTGCCTGCCAACTGCAAGTACCTGTTTGCTGTTCTCAGTTTGTGCCTGCCCTGATGTGGTGGCCAGGCATTATAGCATTGTGTATAAGACGGAGTACTGGTAGGTCTACTTGCCTTAGGGGAAAGGGGGCAGCCATAGGTGAAAAGCACAGAAGCCAGCTTTAGTGCCTAACCACCTGCACTGCATGACAGGACCCCAGAGACTCCCAGTCTGAACTGCCTACTGCTGATTCGACTTCCAATGACAGGCCTGCTCAGCCCAAGCTCCACACACACACAAGGCTGCCGTGACCTCTATTTCCCTAGGCATTGTGAGAAATTTAGTGTGATTTCCCTGCATGGATGAGACAGGAAACCATCAGAAAGTCCTCCTCCTGGGGCCCGGAAATAGCGCATTATTTTGAGGAACAGCGACATCACTGGGTGGAAAATTGTCTATTGCATGAAAAGTAAGTCATTTTCGTGACCACATTCTTAGCTATCTAGTAGAGCCTAGGGAGAGGGATCTCGAAATGCAAAGTTAGCAGCATCCTTGAGTTCTTTAAACTTAGAAACCTTTAAAAGAAGGCCATTAGACTATAAGGAGGTGTATTTTGTGGTGCCTCTGATTCCCAGTAGGTGTTTTGAGGATGCCCAAGTCTTCCCTATTCAGTATAGTGGGGAGTTTGTTTCTAATTTTACATAATTAGATATTTTCAAGGGATTGTTCCCTTTAAATTGGTATATAACCTTTGTTTGATAACTATTTACTGTACCTCACACCCAGTGACATGGTGGAGTTGGAATGCCATGTAGTAAATCTAGGGGTTTGGGGTAGACAAGCCTCCCTGATTCTTCCCACTTTACATTGCCTACTCCTAAAAACCACACCTATATAGCCTATTCAGAAATCTGGATCTACCCATGGTTAAAGTGTGCATATGAAATTACTAAGTCCCACTTTCTTATCTGCAGAAAAAGAAAGAACAAGAGCCCACTCAAACACCCAGGTTTTTCCGAAGTCTTTAAGTCATTGGCATAAATAATTGGAAGAGCCTTACAATGCATATACTTCATATGGCCAAGAATTAAGTCTTGGAATAAGCATGTGTATGGCCATGAATTCTTACTATTATTATCTACTTAACTTTTGTCAATGATTTTAGACTGATCCAGCACAATGATAAGATAGTGTCCTATACAGGAAATGTTCTTACATGTTTGCATAAAGTCTTATGCAAAAAAGCACTTTATACAAATGTTTACAAGCAAACAGATAGAAGCAAAGGGTCAGGGGATGATACAGACAGTCTGGCTGGGACAGAGGATAGAGAACATAAAAAATAAAAGTAAAGCACACAGATCAACCCAGATTCACAAAAAAAGATTTAAATGTAGCACTTCTATATAAATATTTTATATAACAACATTATTAGGTACGCAACTTAAATCTGTAATTATTATAATTACACAGGCTCAGACAAGATCCCAATCATGTTACCTTTCCACCAACTATGGTACCACTGTTGACTAGAGACAAATGAAGTACCTACTGTCTGTAAAACTATATCTAAGTGCCTTGGGTTATGCACCCCCTCCCCCAAACCTTACCTACCTAAAGTCGAACTACACTTCATCTGAGCACCACAAGCCAAAAATTCTATTTAATTATTTTGTAATATTTAAAGCAAACTCACCCATCCATGTCTCCATGCTTTATTTTGTTGAGCAATCACTTTGAAAAATCCCCCCTAGCATTTTTGGCCGTGGTCATCTTAAATAAGGGCAGATAATTCATGTGGCATTTACTTCCTGGAATCCGCCTGCCCTTAGCTCAGGCATGCAAGCAGGAGAGGGTGTGCTTAGCTGAGAAAGCTCCTCTTACCCAACTGAAGACTCCAGGGATGTATGACATCATTTGCCTAGGCATGGAAACCAGGAAGTAACTCAGGAAATGTAAAAGAATAAATAAAAACAGGCAAATATATTATACTGTACTTTCCTATACATTTACTAATGCTAGCAGCATAGGAATTAAAAATACTCAATGTTGATTGAGAGAATGAAGTTCTGCTTTTATTTCTTCTTCCCCTTCTAAGTTATTTTACTTAACCTATTTTTGTGGTATCACAGCTAAAATACACATAATTAAAAAAAATGCCCTAATTTAATTTACAATTAATTTGAAGAAACATCTTTATCGGAAATATACGGTACTTTTAAAATGTCAACACTAGGTTAAGTAAATGGTCAAACCAAAAAAAAAAAAATTATTCTTTACTAAATATTTTTTGAGATACAATGTCAGTAAAAGAGAGTCTAGGCCCCTGCCTGCCCAAAAATGTGTTATTGCTGAATTTAAAGGCTCATAGCTCAAATAGGAATATACGTTTTTAGTTACATTTTCCTAGCCCTGTTTAAGTGGTACCTTTGGAACCCCCCAAGATGCATAGGGTCTTTAGTGACCTTAACCTTAAATTAAACTAGTTCAAAATGTGTCTGGCACTTTTTTCATTGAACTCCAGTCTACATGAGACACATGCTGATCTACAGCTGTTACTCTCTTTGGAGAACTATTCTTCTTAACTATAGCAGACATTTAAAATGGATCCAGCACCCCACTTGTCCCACCTATTGTTGTTCTGAACTGTATGTCTGTGTGCAGGCAGCCATCTTGGTAGAGGACCAGGAATTTGTTACCACCCCCTACTTCCCCCCCTCTTTTCCCACAAGGACTGGTGATCTGGTAACTAGTAGAGTAATGATTAAGATGAGGGATCTGTAGTGTTATCGATAACCGCTTAGAATTTCTAAATATGGAAGAAATCAGATGATGTTGCTAAGTCACTTTATGTAGACGCACTCCCTTCTTAACAGTTTTCGCTTCTTCTCTCTGTTTTCGAATACTTCTACATATCTGACTACGAGCTGTTTATCTCATGAGTTTGAATAGTTTTCTTTTTGTTCATGTGAAAACTCATTGACCCGCCAGGCGGACATTTATTTGTTCAATATGTTCATTCTTATGCCAAAAGTTTGTAAAGAGTCGGTTCACACTGGGGCGGCACGACTCTGTACTACTTCGGGGGCGACTTGTGCATTCCCATGCACCGCGACTTTGTCGCGACTTGCACGGACTTCACATAATGGAAGTCTATGCAAGTCGCTCCGAGGTTGCCCCGAAGTAGTACAGGACCCTTTTTCTAAGTTGGAGCGACTTGTGTCGCTCCTATTAGAACAGGTCCTGTAGCAGTCAATGGACTGGGAGGGAGCGCGACTTGTCAGGCTGACAAGTCGCCTGACAAGTCGCTCTAGTGTGAATCGAGTCTTAGAGTATTTGACACGACTTTGCTTTTATCAACATGAGTCCAGTGTGTCCACACAATGAAGGTCTTTAGGACACAATATTGCATTTTGCCAGTTAGGGTGAATGGCTGTACTTAAATCTCCAGTTTGAAATTAATATACTCACCAGAGTTATTGCCAGCTTAGAAAAATCAGCCTAAAAAATATGGACATAATCCATTCCAGATTCTAGTGCCTTCTATTTATGTCCAACATGGAAAAAACACACATTGGCTTAGGAAAAAGAAGTAACAAAGGCAATGACTGTTGTAGTGATGACACTGCGGTCCAGCTCTACCGCTAAATCAAGAATGCTTCCTGTATCTCCCCCAAAACCCCAACTCCACTCTAACCCCAACTCTATCCTAATTGTGAAAATCAACTCTAGTTGAATACTGTTAGGTTTATTCAAGTTTTATTAATTTGCCAAGCAGTGCTGATGACAAAAACAACCCATTCAAGATTGCGGCTGCACAGCAAACACTGGCCTAATGCTAGGCCCATGATTTGGATATGGTTTTCCCATTTAAAAACCCAATTCAGCTGTCAAAAGAAAAGGAGTCAGCAGTATTTTCTCATGAATGATTTTTAGCTGCTTCTGTACCGGTCTCTGCAAAGCCATCCACCGTGGATCGCTTTTTTAGAGACAAGCATAACTGTAAATGAGCCCCAATAGGTTGTTACAGTATGAAAGGGTAATGGGGCTTTGGGTCACACATCTTTGCAGAGTACTGAGCAGGATAGCTACACCTGAATAAACTTGTACCTATTTCTCAATCAACACATGAGAAAGTCACATCTCACACCCTATGCTCTCTAATTAAAGTTATCATATTTGGTGAGGATTCCTGTCAAGACATTCCCAGCAGTTTTTCCTTTTTTTAATATAAAGATATCAAATGTCCTACCCAGAATTCAGCTATTCATAAAATTCCAGGAAAGTAGGTAAATTAAAAAAAGGAAGCAGTACCAAAAGCAGCCAATACACAATCTAGTTTTCAGTAGTTTAGACTGTGGCCAATGTGTCCAAAAGGCGAAGGCCCATTAAAGTGGTATTAAATCCAAAAGCAAACTTTCATTAAATTGTTGCTTACAATTTCTTAAATGTGATTACTGCATTCATTTTCTTTTTTAGGTTTTATTTCTTCTATTTTCATCTGATGGTCTAGACCAGAGGTGTCAACCTCAGTTTCATCGGGGGCCGCATCAGCATTATGGCTGTACTCAAAGGGCCGGTTATATTTGTAAGACTATATGTCTGGAGCACCCCACCTTCCCTTTTATCAAATGTCAAGAGCTCCCCACCATTGGAAGTCAAGAGTCCCCCACCCTTCCTTACATCACAGTGCACCCCCTTACCTTGTGCTGCTGCCAGGAAAAAGCTGAGGGTGGACCTGGGAAGCAGCAAGTGCGGGTTCTGGAGGAGGACCAGAGGAGGGCTGAAATCAGCTGCCAAAATCTGCTGAATGCTGAGACCAGGAGAGGCGGAGATGAAGGGGTGCTGCGGCTGCACAGAGAGCCACAGGACTTTTAGGAGTAGTTCTGTCCTCCTATCTGTTACCAACTGCTGAGATGGGGGAATGGGATAGAGATGAGCCACTCCACAGCTGCACGGCAGAGAAATTCTGTCCCCATCTCTGCTACCAACTGTTGAGACAAGGAGAGGGCGGGAATGAAGGGGGTGCCGCAGCTACAGGAGAGATGCAAGGGCCACATGAAACGGCCCCCTGTGGTCATTCATCTGGAGTGTAGACACTCTAATACAGGAGGTGTCTTACTGGCCAGATCACCAGGTGAAACAGTGGCAAAAAGTCTAAGAAAAGAAAACTGATGCAGACCAGAGACGTAACTAGAACCTTCAGGGCCCTGGTGCAAGAAACCATGAAGGGCCCCCCAGACCCCTGGCCGGGGCCCTTTTCTTCAAGCCTGGGGCTCTTCCCAATGATCCCGGAGCCCTTTACTCTCGTTGCGGGGCCCTTTATTATGATCCTGCAGCGGGACCCTTTCACAAATTCTGCAGTGGGCCCCCTTCCTTCCAGCTTGGGGCCTCCCCACGGTGGTGAAATGCCAGGGCCCGGTCGCAAGTGTGACCTTTGCGAACCTGGAAGTTCACCCACTGGTGTAAATTTTTTTATTTTTTGGTATTTTAATTGTATTATTTTTTTTATCATTTTACTTTATTTTTTTACAATGTGACTGACTATGACTCTGTCCATTCAGAAAAGGAAGGAGCTGGCAAATTACATTTTTACCGACCCCTTTCTGGTTCCCTATTGGGACATCCCCTGCAGCAGCCTGCAGGAGAGGGGAGGGAGCACAGTGGGGGCGGGGGGCAACACAGTGGGGGGGGAACGGGGGAGCACACAGGGGCCCAGAGACAGCAGAACACAAGTGAACTGGATAGGAGGAGGGGCGGGGGCAGCATACAGAGGAACCAATCTCCTCCATTTTCCTCCTGCAGCTACAGGAGGAAAAAGGAGGACAGGTATTTCTCTACATGCTGCCCCCGCCGCCCCTCCTATCCAGGTGTACAGGGGAGCTGCACAGGCCCCCTGGACCATGGGGCCCGGTTGCAATTGCAACCCCTGTAGTTACGCCCCTGATACAGAGTACAGAATGTGTACAGCCCACAGCACAGACTGTGTACAGCATACAGAGCACAGAATGTGTACAGCACACAGCACAGAATGTGTACAGCACAGAGCATACACAGCACAAAATGTGTACAGCACACAGCACATAATGTGTACAGCACAGAGCATGCACAGCACAAAATGTGTACAGTACACAACGCAGCACAAAATGTGTACAGTACACAACACAGCACAAAATGTGTAAAGCACACAACACAGAATGTGTACAGCCCAGAGAATATATAGAACAGCGAATGTGTAGAACACAGAGCAAACACAGCACAAAATGTGTAAAGCACACAGCATAGAATGTATACAGCACACAGCAAACAGAACACAGAATGTTTACCGCACAGAGTATACACAGCACAAAATGTGTACAGCACGCAGCATGCACAGCATGTGTATAGCACACAACACAGAATGTGTACAGCACAGAGCATACACAGCACAGAGAATGTGTACAGCACACAGCCTACACAACACGGAATGTGTATAGCACACTGCATAGAATGTATATAGCACACATCATAGACAGCACAGAGTGTGTACTAACAGGAATGTTAGAGGGAGGAGTGTCAGGGAGGCCAGTCCTGAGTTGGTACACCCTAACATATTTGCCGAGTTGCAGGTTGAGGGGGATATTAACTCAGGAGTGGCAGTGCTGGAGCATGCACCCTCCCCCAGCTGCCAGGGGAGGGACGGCTCCAGGAAGAAGGGGGGCCGTAACTCAGGAAAGGTTAGAAAGGTTGTGGTAGTTGGGGACTCAATTATCAAGAGGACAGAGAGGGCATTCTGTAAAAAAGATCTTGTTAACCGAACAGTTTGTTGTTTACCGGGCGCCCGCATTCGGCATATCGCAGATCTGGCAGACAGATTGTTGTGCGGGGGGCTGGGGATGACCCAGCGGTCATGGTGCATGTGGGCACTAATGACAAAGTTAAAGGTAGGTGGAGGATCCTTAACCACTTGCCGACTGCCTAACGCCGATCTACGTCGGCAGTCAGCCCCTCACAGGCAAAGTGACGTAGGGCTACGTCACTAGCTTGTGAGGGTCTAGGGAGCGAGCGCGCGCCCCCGGAGGCGCGCTCCCGCTCCCGCGTGGTCACGGACCCCCCCGCGCGTGTGACCGGCGGACCCGATGTCCGCCGGTCACTCGGCGATCGGCGGGGGAGAGGGAGAATGTCAGGCAGCTTGTGTAAACAAGCCACCTGTCATTCTCCTTGCTGTTAGGATACTGATCACTCGGATCTAGTATGTAGATCCGTTGATCAGTGTCCATACAGCTCAAGCCCCAGCCAATCACAGTAGAAAGCACGCCCCTAGGGATACACACAGCCCCTCCCTCCCAAATAAAGTTAACCCCTTCACTACCAGTGTATTTTTACAGTAACAGTGCATATATATAGCACTGATTACTGTAGAAATGTCACTGGTAACCCCAAAAGTGTCAAAAATGTCAGTCAAGGGTCCGATCTGTCCGCCCCAATGTCGCAGTACCGCAAAAAAA
The DNA here is from genome assembly GCF_965119305.1 of Pelophylax lessonae. Taxonomy (NCBI): domain Eukaryota; kingdom Metazoa; phylum Chordata; class Amphibia; order Anura; family Ranidae; genus Pelophylax; species Pelophylax lessonae. Next base: position 609,794,524 of record NC_138769.1, read on the forward strand.
ATCGCAGATCGCCGCCATTACACGTTAAAAAAAAAAACAACAAAAATGACAGAAATCTTTCCCTTTGTTAGTAAACGCGATAACTTTTGCGCAAACCAATCAAAATACGCTTTTTGCGATTTTTTTTACCAAACATAGGTAGCATAAAACAAATTGGCCGAAAAAGTAAAAAAATTTTGATTTTTAAATTTTTTTTTGGGGAATTTCATATAAAAAAATGTGAAAAATATTGCTATTTTTGCAAAATTGACGCTCTTTTTTTGTTTATAGCGCGTGATCAAAAAATCGCACAGGTGATCAAATACCACCAAAAGAAAGCTCTGTTTGTGGGAAAAAAAGGACGCCAAAGTCGTTTAGGTACAGCGTCGCACGACCGCGCAATTGTCCGTTAAAGTCACGCAGTGCCGAATCGCAAAATACCCCCTGGTCGGAATGGGGGTAAAATCTTCCGGGGCTTAAGTGGTTAAGAACGATTTCAGGGACTTAGGTAATAGATTGAGGAAAAGGACCTCCAAGGTGGTTTTCTCTGAAATACTGCCTGTACCTCGAGCCACACAGGAGAGGCAGAAGGAGATTAGGGAACTTAACAAGTGGCTGAGGAATTGGTGTAGGAAGGAGGGGTTTGGGTTCCTGGAGAACTGGGCCGACTTCTCAGTCGGCTACCGGCTCTTTAGTAAGGATGGGCTGCACCTTAATGGGGGCGGTACAGCTCTTTTGGGGAGAAAGATGGCCACCAAGTTGGAGGAGCTTTTAAACTAGGAGACGGGGGGGAGGGCTCAGAAGTAGAGTCATTTAGGAGGGAACAAAGGACTGAAGACAGTTGTAGGGTTAGCAGCGACAGTAGGTCCACAACGTCAATCGGTAGGTCTGTGCGGGAGAACCGCAGACCAAACAGGAATAAACATAACCACCAATCACGTTTAACTTCCGTAAAACTAAGAGGGGTATATGCTAATGCCAGGAGCCTAGCTAATAAAATGGATGAGTTGGAAATGTTAGTGCATGAGGAGGACATAGACCTAGTGGGAATAACGGAGACTTGGTTCGACCCCTCACATGACTGGCTGGCAAATATCCAAGGGTATTCAGTGTATCGGAAGGACAGGGTAGGAAAAAGAGGGGGAGGAGTATGTCTCTACGTCAAGAATAATGTAAAGGTGATTGAGAGGAGTGACATTACGGAAGGGATGAGTATTGAGTTAGAATCCATATGGGTAGAACTCCATAGGGAAGGAGAAAAGGGAAAAGTAATTGTGGGGGTTTGCTATAGGCCACCTAAACAAGGGGAGGAGGTAGAGCAGGAATTTTTCGCACTTTTGGGTAAAGTGGCAAAGCTAGGATCAGTCATCATATTGGGGGACTTCAATTATCCCAACATTGACTGGGAAGAGGGGACTACACACTCACATAAGGGCCGTCTATTCACGGAAACCTTACAGGATAATTACATGTCACAGTTGGTGGATTCTCCTACTAGAGAAAACGCAATCCTGGATCTATTGATCACTAATGACCCAGACCTAATCTCGGAGGTAGGAGTCCAGGACAACATCACAGGATGATCACATTTAGCGTAAATAACAATATAGCAAGGCAAGTGGGGAACATAAGAACCCTTAACTTCAGAAGGGCAGACTTTCCAAAATTGTACTCGTTGATGGAAAGGGTAAACTGGGACCGAACCCTGGGATCCCTGACCACAGAGGAAAAATGGGAATGCTTTAGGAACATATTAAGCAAAGGCATCTTGCAGTGCATTCCTATGGGAAATAAATTTAGAAGGGACAAAGCCAAACCTGGCTGGCTAAACCGGAGCGTTAAAAAACTTATTAGGGGAAAAAAATTGGCCTTCAGGAAATATAAATCAGAGGGCACAGTATTGGCTTTCGACCAATACAAGGAGGCAAATAGGAAGTGTAAACACGAAATCAAGATGGCTAAAATAGACTTTGAGAGACAAATAGCGGAGGATATTAAAAAAAAACCAAAGAAATTCTTTAAGTATATCAACAGCAAAAAAACTAGGGCAGAGCATATTGCACACATAATTAACGATGATGGGAGGATGGTTACAGAGGACACTGAAAAAGCAACCGTGCTGAATGCTTTTTTCTCGTCAGTCTTTACACAGGAAACGGAGGGGTACACTGACCATGACTGTATGGTTAGTAGTAATACACAGGACTTGCCACTATGGCTAACAGAGGGTGAAATCAGGGAAAGGCTGGATAAACTTAACACAAACAAATCACCAGGCCCGGATGGCGTACACCCGAAGGTACTCAAGGAACTCAGTAAGGTTATATCCAGACCACTGTTCCTGATCTTTGCGGACAGTATTAGGACAGAAGATGTACCAGGGGAGTGGAGGAAAGCAAACGTGATTCCGATATTCAAAAAGGGTCAGAGGCATATACCGGGAAATTATAGGCCTGTCAGTCTGACATCAGTAGTATGTAAACTTCTGGAGGGGATGATAAGGGACTATATCGTAGAGTTTGCTAAGGACAACAGCATCATCAGTAGTAACCAGCACGGGTTTACAAATGGGCGTTCTTGTCAAACCAATCTCTTAACATTCTACGAGGAGGTGAGCTGTGAGCTAGATAGGGGCAGACCAGTGGATGTGGTGTACCTAGATTTTGCTAAGGCGTTTGATACAGTTCCCCATAAGCGCTTAATTTATAAAATAAGGTCTGCAGGTATCGACAGCAGGGTTTGCTCTTGGATACGGAACTGGCTAAAAGGGCGTGTCCAAAGGGTGGTAATAAACAGCGCATACTCAGACTGGTCGGAGGTAGTAAGCGGGGTCCCCCAAGGCTCAGTCCTAGGACCAACCTTGTTCAATTTATTCATAAACAGCATTGAGGACGGGATCAGTAGTTCAATATCAGTTTTTGCAGATGACACAAAATTAGGCAGGGCAATAACAGCACAGCATGAAGCAGATATCCTACAGAATGACCTGGACAAAATAACGGAGTGGGCAACCACATGGCAAATGAGGTTTAACGTGGAGAAATGTAAGGTTTTGCACTTGGGGACTAGAAACATAAAAGCACAATACACATTAGGAGGGGAACCCTTGGGAGAATCAAAAATGGAAAAGGATCTGGGAGTCTTGGTTGATGATAGACTAGGCAAGAGCATGCAATGTCAAGCGGCAGCTGCCAAGGCTAGCAGAATATTAGCATGCATAAAGAAAGGGATGTATTCCAGAGATAAGACTATAATCCTTCCACTTTATAAAACTCTGGTCCGACCTCATCTGGAATATTCTGTCCAGTTCTGGTCACCAGTCCTCAGGAGGGATGTGTTGGAGCTGGAGAGGGTCCAGAGAAGGGCAACTAAACTAATTAGGGGATTGGAGGACCTTGATTATGAGGAGCGTCTGCAATCACTTGATTTATTCTCCCTGGAGAAGAGACGCCTGAGGGGGGACATGATAGCAATTTTTAAATATCTCAATGGGGATCTAGGCTTAGAAAAAAAGCTGTTCAGTCGAAGGGATTGCATGAGGACTCGGGGGCATACAATGCTATTAAAGGAGAATCGTTTTAACCTCAAGCAACGTGGGCGGTTCTTTACTGTTAGGGCTACAAGATTGTGGAATTCTCTACCACAAGAGGTGGTTTCTGCAGGTAGTATGGTGGCTTTCAAAAGACTACTAGACGTACATCTCAAGGATCAAAACATTCAGGGGTATGCGAGATGATTACAGCCACACACACCTACACAGGTTGAACTGGATGGACTATTGTCTTTATTCAACCTCACCTACTATGTAACTATGTAACTATCATACACAGCACAGAATGACTTTGCAGTGTTTATTGGTTGCATGTATGAGATATAATAAAAGTCTAACAAAATGGAATCATTTAGCCCTGAGGGCTCGTTCACACTCGCTTTCCTCTCCGAAGAGCGATATGTGCTCGGACCGCTTTTCTGAGAGCATCCAGCAACCATTGCCTCCACCTGCTTTAACATCTTGAACCCCACACTAGTATGCCGCAACTGTGTGCATTGCATGTGCTTAGAGGGCGCTTGATGTATGGCACTTTGACTCAAGAGCTCTGGAAATATGGGTGGCTAACAATGCCCCAGCATATACTCATACAGCCAGCTTTCATTAGCAGTGTGGTATTATCACCATATTACTGGAGCCTATATGTTGCTCCTTAGATGACATCCTTCAAGTTTATGCAGTTCATTTGGCACCAAAGTATAGGGCTCCTTCAAAGATGTCCATGTTACTACACACACATACATACACACATACATACATACACACACATACATACACATACGTACGGTACATACATAAATGCACATACATACAGAAAGCCTTTTTATAAACGGCAGAGAGAGGATTGTACCTTCCTGTAACTTCCTGCCGGGTATTGCACTGTAGGGGGAGGCAGAGAGCAAAGCACACACTGTGCTTTCACTTTCCAATGTGAGATCAGCTCCCTCGGGAGGAACGGGGAGCTTGTCTCAGCTGCGCTTCCCGCTCCTCCTCTCTATACATACAGGGGGCCCTCTCTGGCCCCCTGCAGCATGGGGCCCGGTCGCCATGGCGACCCCTGCGACCCCTGTACGTCCGCCCCTGATGCAGACACCACATCCTATGATTGGTAAACTGCAGTTTATTAAATTTTTGGTTTTGGCTTTTATACAGTTTTAAACTAGGAACAGGGTGTCCACATTTAGAATATAGCAAAGGGAGGGTCATAGTAATAAAGTCATAATCTAGAGGTCAAAAATCTAACTGCATCTTAGCCAGGGGTGGTCACAGGAACAAAAACAACATGTTTTATGTGAATTTTGATTTTTCAAATAATCTGTTGATCACTGTGGGATTATGTGTAAATTATAATTACTATAACCAGTTTAAAATGGAAATGTAAGGTAAAACCTTTTTTTTTTTTTATATTGAGTTGGCGCACCCTTTGCAGCTATAACAGCTTATCTCTTCTGTGAAGGCTGTCCACAAGGTTTAGGAGTGTGTCTATAGGAATGTTTGACCATTCTTCCAGAAGCACATTTGTGAGGTCAGGCACTGATGTTGGCTGTGATCCATAGCAGAATGCAAAAAAACAAACTGACCACACTGGGACAGCTGCGCATCCATGCCCTGGCATGGTCAGTTTGAAATAGAAAAGCAGGGCAACTCGCAGAATCACCAGGTATTTTTTTTTTACACAAAGGAAGCAATACAAAGCAAGCAGGATGCTTTTTAAAGTGGTTGTAAAGTCTAAACATTTTTTTAACTTAACGCATTCCTTGCATTAAGTAAAAAATGTTTAGGTGTCAGCATTTCCCCTTACCCCCCCCCCCTTTTACTTATTTGAGCCCTTATTTGACCCAGCATCATGTACGTCTGCAGCTCTTCTTTTCCCTCACTTCTAGGTCTTGCTGGCTTTGCTGGGGCATCGGGAGCCATTGGCTCCCAGTGCTGTCAATCAAAGCCAGTGATGAGGGAGTGGGGGGCGGAGGAACTGAGTCCTGCTGTCTGTGTCAATGGATGCAGCAGCAGAGCTCGGGTGCGAGTAAAGCGGCTTCCCATGGGGGCACTGGACAGAGGGTAAGGGGCCAGGAGCGCCAATGGGGGACCCAAAAAGATCAGGTAAGTAGACATGATCAACATTTTTTTATTTTATTTACCTTTACAATCACTTTATTTAACCACTTCTGGACCGGAAAGATTTGCTCCCTTAATGACCAGGCCCTATTTTGCGATTCGGCACTGCGTTATTTTAACGGACAATTGTGCGCTAATGCGACGCTGTATCAAAACTAAATTTCCATCCTTTTTTTAACACAAATATAGCTTTCTTTTGGTGGTATTTGATCACCTGTGCGATTTTTATTTTTTGCGTTATAAACAAAAAAAAGAGCGACAATTTTGAAAAAAAAAAACAATATTTTTCACATTCTGCAATATGACATTCTCAAAAAAAAAATGTAAAAATCAAAGTTTTTAAAATTTTAGGCCAATCTGTTTTCTGCTACATATTTTTGGTAAAAAAAAAAAAAATCGCAAAAAGCATATTTTGATTGGTTTGCGCAAAAGTTATTGCGCCTTGGTAATTTTTTACTAGTAATGGTGGTGATCTGCGATTTTTTGCGGGACTACGACATTGCGGCGGACAGATCGGACCCCTAACTGAAATTTTTTACACTTTTGGGGGTACCAGTGACATTACTACAGTAATCAGTGCTAAAAATATGCACTGTTAAAAGAATAATGACACTGGCAGGGAAGGAGTAAACGGTATAGGTGATCAAGGGGTTAAATGTGACCCTAGGGGAGTGATTCTAACTGTATGGGGGTAGAACTTGTGAAATGATCACAGAGACATGCGATCCTATATAGCTGGATCACATTAGCTCTGTGATCATTGCAGTGAGAAGGACGGTCGGCTGTGTTTACAACAGCCGACCGTCCTTCTCTCTCAGTGGGGAGAGATAAGGGGTGTCAGGCAGCAATCGGAGCCGCCTGACACCCGCATTGGATTCCCCGCTGACGATCGGCGGCGCGTGCGCGCCCCCTAGTGGCCTACAGGAGAGCGACGTAGACCTACATCGCTTTGCCTGTCTGTGCCACCCTCCCGCAGTAAAAAGGCGACGGGTGGTTCGGAACTGGTTAAGTAAATGGCAATACAAATCAGAAATATGAAATGTTGGGATAACATCCAAAGCCAAAACCTTATGTACGTCTGTTTCCCTGCTGTGTTGATTTACCCTCTTGCTATATATTTTGGTGATAATTGTCACAGTGACAGAAGGTGATGGGAAAGACTTTTTTCAGCTGTCAAGAAAACAGAATGTAAGAGGAAATATTCAAATAGAAGCACTTGTTCTGGTGACAAATAAAAGTGATATTTATTTACTACAGATATATTTCCTCTTGCGTCCCATTGTGTCTGTGAGACAGGAAGCGAAGAGAAACCTCCCCAGTAGAATAAAGACTGCAAAAAAAAAAAAAATTGAGAGACTGTAACTATTCCCCATGGTATCCAAAAGTAATAAAGGTTTTGGCTTTAAATATACTTTAATTTTAAATATCCACATTATTCCTCTTAGCTATTGCAACTTGTAATGAGAGTCTTATAATGCTAACTTTGCCTTGGGCTCAGTAGTATCTTAACCACTTAAGCCCCGGAAGATTTTACCCACTTCCTGACCAGGGCCTACTTTGCGATTCGGCACTGCGTGACTTTAACGGACAATTGCGCGGTCGTGTGACGCTTTACCTAAACGAATTTGTCCTTTTTTTTCCCACAAACAGAGCTTTCTTTTGGTGGTATTTGATCACCTGTGCGATTTTTTGATCATGCGCTATAAACAAAAAAGAGCGTCAATTTTGCAAAAATAACAATATTTTTCACATTTTTTTATATGAAATTCCCCAGCAAAAAATGTAAAAATCAAAATTTGTTTTATGCTACCTATGTTTGGTAAAAAAAACTTTAGTTTACTAACTAAGGGAAAGATTTTTGTCATTTTTGTTGTTTTTTTTTTTAACGAGTAATGGCGGCGTGGCAGCGATCTGTGATCTTTTTTTTGCGGGACTGCGACATTGCGGCGGACAGATCGGACCCTTGACTGACATTTTTGACACTTTTGGGGGTACCAGTGACATTACTGCAGTAATCAGTGCTATACATATGCACTGTTACTGTAAAAATGACACTGGCAGTGAAGGAGTTAACTTTATTGAAGAGGGAGGGGTTAAGTGTGTCCCTAGGGGCGTGATTCTAACTGTGGTTGTCTGTGGCTACTAGTGTAAGAACAGAGATCAACGGTCCTACATAGCAGAACCGTTTGATCTCCATTCTTACACAGGAAAGAATGACATCGGGTCCGCCGGGGACACGCGCGCGGGGGGGGGGGGGGGCAGGACCGCACGCTCGCTCCCTAGACCCTCACAGGCTAGCGAGGTAGCCCTACGTCGCTTTGCGTGTGAGGGGCTGACTGCTGACGTAAATCGTCGTGCGGCGGTCGGCAAGCGGTTAAAGTGAACCTATACCCAGATCAAGCACACTAAATTACAGTTTTTACATATTCTGAACAAGCAGTACTATTATTATCATTATACAATACTTACTGTATAACGCTCCAACTGTTTGTGCAACGCTTTGCAAAATAAATGGAGACAGAAAAGTTGCAATATAATTCAATGTGGATTAGGAGAGCCCTACTCATAACAGCTCAGAATCTAAAATAAAGGGGAGGTCAAGTGGTACAAAAGGTAAGATGATTTTCATGGATTGCCTAAAGGCAGGCAGGGAAGGACAAAGCCAGATTGGGGTAGAGAGTACAGTAGGATAAGAGACGCTCTGGAAGTGAAAGTGGGAGGAGGTGATGAGATACAGAGCAGGCGGGAGGTTTTGGGAGGAAGGATGGTTTAAATGATATTTAGAGACCAGGATGGTTATGTAGCCGGGACAGAGTTATGGATAGTTTTACATGTTGTTATTTGTATTTTGAATTTTATTCATTGGGCATTCAGAAGCCAATGGAGGAATTTGGGTGGTGGACACAGAGTGGTTGGCAAGGTGGATGGCAGCAGTATTCATAAAAAAACTGAATAGGGAGATAGCCTCTGTAGAAGTAGGTCTATGGGGAGGGAGTTGCAATAGTTGTGGTGAGAGATAACAAGGGAGTAAATAAATATCTTTGTGGTTTAATTTGTAAATAAGATGCATATTTTGGAACTGTTATAAAGTTACAAAGCTGAAAATGTTACAAAGTGAAGACAGCAACATTTGAACAGCATTGAATGTAGGACTGAAAGTAGAAAAGGAGCTCTGGATTTACACCAAACACCCTGGCTTGAGGGGAGGAACTAATAGTTGGATTATTAGCACTTCAAAACATACCTTCATCAATCTCTGTATATATAAGCATTGTGAAGAAATACATTTTCAATGGTCACAATAGTGAGATTGAATTCTGAGCTCTTTCACCATTACCTTCTGTTGCACCAGAATCTTGGCAGGCTGCAGATCTTCTAATGTAACCAATCACCAGGTGCTCCTAAACTGTTAGAAAGTAAATAAACCAAAACTCTGCTATCTTTGTTGTTATCTTTGAGCATCTTTAACTGGTTTATTGTGGCAGGGTGGCACAGGCAGGCTGGATCACATACATGAACCTCATCCAGCTGAGGGGCATGCAGTGCACTGCTCCCACGACAGTGGATTGGTGCTTATCACTGTAACAACAATCAAAGTGTAAAAAAAAAAAAAAAAAATCCCTGATCACCACTATGGTAATACTAAATTACTGTGATGAAAGTATGTACAAAAATAGTTAAAAAATAAAAAAAAAAGATGTTGAAAGAAGAAAAAACAAATGTTAAAAAATATACAAATTGTAATTAAAAAATGAATATTATTTTTTTTAACATACTGTCAGTATACCTGATCACCTCCACACCAGTCATATGATGACGCTGTACTGTACCTTACTGGTGACAATATGTAAAAAAAAAATGTGAAACAAAACAAGTTTAATTTAATTTCTTAATTTTCCAAACAATTGTGACAAAAAAATGACAACTTCTAAAAGCTCGCCATGCCTCTTACTAAATACCTCAGACTGTCTACTTTCCAAAAAGGGGTCATTTTTGGGGTATTTTCACTGTCCTGGCACTTTAAGGGGCTCAAAAAAAAAAGGCCACCGATACATCAGGACTGATCAATTTATACCATAAATTGTAGATAAAGTGTGTATAAGGGTATAATATTACATATGCTGGGGTATCATCATCCTTAAGCTGGGTACCGAGCCCTGGGCTCCCTTTATACCATATATTGATTGATCAGTTATATACAATAGTTTGTAGATGCTTTAACTTTCATACAAACCAGTTAATATACACTATTTTTTTTTTTTTATTATTTTACGAAAGACATGTAGCAGAATATATATTGGCCCAAATTCAGGAGAAAATTTGATTCTACTGGATATGTTTTATAAAAGAAAGTAGAAAATAAAATTATTATTATTTTTTTTATTTTCGTTCTTTTTTTCACTTATATAGCAAAAAATAAGAAAACCCAGTGGTGATCAAACACCATCAAAAGAAAGCTCTATTTGTGCAAAATAAAATATATAGGAAGGTCAAGTGATTTAAAGCGTAACCCCCCCCCCCCCCCGGGTGATCTATGTACATTATTGCAAGGATTTTAACAAACTTTGTTGCAGATTCCTACCTTTTGTTGTTCTGAAGGAATCATAGTTTGTTCCTCTGTGCCTCTGTGCTGAGTGGGTCAAATGGGAGTGGTTTCATAATTATTTATCAGCTGTGGCAGCTGCAGGGCTCTAATGAGGAAAAGTGGCAGGATCTGCATCCCTTTAGGCCCCTAAGGGAAGGGACTTACCATAAGTCACTAAAGGGGTTTTAACCAGTGGTGGCCGGCCCGTCCATTAGGGGCGCATTGGCGCTGCTCCCCCTATCCATGCATCTGGCCCCCTAATCTACATGCAGGGCGCCGGATGTATGGATTCTAATGAGGGTTTTTTTTAAGCATGTGATTAGAGCCAGAGGCTCTGATAGGCTTCAAAAAAGAGTGGGCTCGGGGGGTGCAGAGCACTGCACCCTGAGCCCCCATCCAATTGTGTGACAGTAGGGAATGAATATTTGCTATTGCCACATTAAATCTCCTCCCGGCCAATCAGGAAGCAGGTCCTGAGACCTGTTTCCCAATTGGCCAAAGAAGAAGGCATCCTATTGGGGGAGGAGGAGGGAGGAGACGGCCACTGAGAGGGGACATGGAGGAGACTGAGGGGGACGCCGTCGCCGTCCGGAGGAACAATGTAAGTGAGCTGGCGCCCCCAGATATGGTGTGGACTGGACTCTGGAGTGACGGGGGGTCCATGGCCAGGTCCATCTGACAACCCCCCCCCCCCTTCAGGACCTTGGGATGGGGGTGGGAGAGCATATGGGGGGGGGTGGCAATTTTCTTTTTGCCAAGGGTGGCAAAAATCCTTGCACCGGCCCTGGCTGTCACAGCCAGGTGCCCACACTTGTGATGCCAGCACTGGGGAGAGGTGAGAGAGAGGAGTGAGGCTTCGGGTGGCCGCATCGCTGGACCATGGGACAGGCAAATGTGTGTTTATTAAAAGTCAGCAGTTACACTTTTAGTAGCTGCTGACTTTTAATAAATCTGAAAACGACTTGAACTGCGCTTGAAGAAGGCATAACTTTACAATGCATACAGCTAGAGAGGTCAGTTGTGGCAGGTTTTAAAGCTAATTTAACGACAGTAAAGAATATGTAAATAGTTTGATATCCATAGCTGATTTTAGAGTGGTGTCTATAGACTTGTGTACCCCCCTTTTCTATCCTATCAAACAAAAAAGTGTGAAACACTCCTCTAAATTAAACAACACCCATGCATGCATTATTTTTTTTTTTTCTTGGATGATTGATACACTTTAAATTGTGCGATTTAGCTCCTATAGGGATGAGAATTTTTTATAGTGCTTGTGAAATACCTCTCCTACTTGTCTTTTCATGCACAAGTGCTTTCTGTGTGTACGTCTGTCTATGGGAGTGCTTAGAGTAATGACTGCTTGTGTTACTGTTGCATAGCTCTACCTAAAGAACATACAGTATCAGTCAAAGTGGGCATGTGTTCATTAATACCCCACCTGTGAGGGATTTTGTGTATGTCACATTAGCATACTGAATGACTGTATTTTTCAGTCGGCTGCTAATTGCAGCCTCTCCCTGTGTCAGGCACACCCAGACAGTGTGTTCTCCCGCTCTGGAAGACGCTGCTCTTCACAAAAAAAAAAGATTTTGTTACCGGAGCTCACGACAAGCTTACTAACGAATCTCAATGGCTACTTTCTCTAACGCCTTTGGCTATGACGTGTCCCCCTGGCAATCTCAAAATGGGGAGAATTATCCGTCTCCAAGCCCTGCATTATCTGAAAATTACAGAAAAGAATCCTGTACCACTACTACTAATGGCTCCTATTCATCTCAGTCATTCGAAGAGGTTTTTAAATCCAAGCTCACGGTGTCTTCTGATTCCCAGACCGTGGTCAGCCATCAGGATGATGCAGAGAACAAGCTAAGTTCTGCACTGATGTCTTTCAGAGACAAGGTGAGTGCAGAGGGAAGGGCAAATGGTGACAACACTCTACATTTTTCTACAGTGAAGTAATGCAGGACTGACATTCAGGAAGCCAGTGTGATGCTGCAGTACACTACATAAGATCTTTGTGTATTTAGTGTTTATTTTATTGACCTTATGTGCTAAATTGGTGTTTAAACTGTGGCTCTTCAGTCAGTCATTTTCCTGGATGACAGTTTGCTTAAAGCGTAACTCCACTTTTGTTGAGAAAAAAAAAACATTCCCCTCTGGGTGATCTATGTACATTGCAAGGATTTTAACAAACTTTGTTGCAGATTCCTACCTTTAGTTATTCTGAAGAAATAACTGTTTGTTCCTCTGTGCACAGTGAGTCTAATGGGAGTGGTTTCATGATTATCAATCAGCTGCTGCAGAATCAGCGCTCTACTGAGGAAAGGTGCAGGGTCTGCATCCCTTTAGATGTTATTTCCTATTTGGAGTATCTTACCAAAAATGACATTTTTGTTGCAGGAGGTGCCAAAAATCTGACTTGTATCTAAAGCCTTTAGGGCCCCTTTCACACTTGGACTCCGTTTTTCTCAGCGGGGGATCGATCTGCCGATCCCCTGCTGAGCAGGGGAATGGCAGCTGTGACTCCGCGCTGTGTGCGGAGACAGAGCTGTCAGGTCCTCGCTGTCCTCTATGGGGGAATTGGATGAGAATGGACCATCTGTCCTTACTTATCCGATCCCATCTGATCCATTGGACGGATGGAAAATAGGGTTTCCATCCGTCAAAATCTGGACGGACCGGATCAGATGTCAGCGGACATGTCTCTGCTGACATCCGATGCCCCATAGGAGATGCATGGGGCATCTGTTCAGATCCGCCTGAAAAACTGACAGGCAGATCTGAACAGTCCGCAAGTGTGAAATGGGCCTAAAGCGGTTGCATCCTCACAAAAAAAAAAAAACAAACCCTGCAGGAGAAAGGCATAATGAGCTAGTATGCACATACTAGCTCATTATGAAATCCTTACCTTAGAACGAAGCCCCGACACGGTGGCCCAGACACCGCTGAGTGAGCTGTCATGTTCCCTCTGCTTCTCTTCCGGGTTCGGCGGCTCCAGCGCTGTGAGTGGCCGGAGCTGCGGTGACGTCACGACCGCGCATGCGGGCAGGAGGTCACTTTCCGGCAAGAAGCTTTGAAGGTCCGCCGGGCCTTCAGAGCACATGGGCCGCTGGTGTCAGCCGCTGCATGCAGGGCGAATATTTCCTAAACCATGCAGGTTTAGGAGATATTCATTTTACCTAAAGGTAAGCCTTATTATACGCTTACCTGTAGGTAACAGTTAAGTATACTCCGATACTACCACTTTAATCGTTGTTTGTTCCTCTGTGCTGAGTGGGTCTAATGGGAGTGGTTTCATAATTATCAATCAGCTGTGGCAGCTGCAGAGCACTAATGAGGAAATCTGCTGGGCCTGCATCCCTTTAGACGTGTTCCTATTGGGAGTATCTCACCAAAAATGACATTTTTGTTCCAGGAGATGCCAGAAATCTGACTTGTATCTTAGGCAGACTTCTGGGAAAATTGGTGAGCCAATCACACAAGCAGGAAATGATGTTTCTGGGGGGCGTTCTGTACACATTCTGTGTATAGAAAACCTCCAGGTAGCCATATTGTATTGCATGTTACAACAGCTGCAGACTGAAAAGGAAAAGTAATTTTTAATAACATTCAATTACAATGGGACTTGTGTCGCAATTGTATACGCTATATTGTTTTTTCTTTATTTGCTATTTTTTTTTCCCTATTTCCCTACGAAAGTGGAGTTTACCCTTTAAAGGGTAACTCCACTTTCGTGGGGAAAAAAATAGCAAATAAAAAATATATAGCATATTCAACTGCAACAGAAGTCATATTGTAATTGAATGTTATTAAAAATTACTTTTCCTTTTCAATCTGCAGCTGTTGTAATTTTCTGTAACATGCAATACAATATGGCTACCTGGACGTTGTCTATACACAGAATGTGTACAGAACGTCCCACAGAAACATCATTTCCTGCTTGTGTGATTGGCTCACTGATTTTCCCAGAAGTCTGCCTAAGATACAAGTCAGATTTCTGGCATCTCCTGGAACAAAAATGTCATTTTTGGTGAGATACTCCCAATAGGAACACGTCTAAAGGGATGCAGGCCCAGCAGATTTCCTCATTAGTGCTCTGCAGCTGCCACAGCTAATTGATAATTATGAAACCACTCCTATTAGATTTACTTCTCACAGACAAACAGACATAGATTTCTTCAGAATAACAAACGGTAGGGATCTGCAACAAAGTTTGTTAAAATCCTTGTAATGTACATAGATCACCCCAACGGGAATGTTTTTTCTCAAGAAAAGTTGAGTTACTCTTCAAGTAAAAGCCTATTTAATGTATAACTAAAGCCAAAACCTTTTAGTTTTGGATAGAGCTGAGATGGATTTTTATTCAGATTTTTATTGCTATCTGTGCTCCCATTAGGAAAACGCACCCTTTATTTGTCCTGTTTACCGTTATCATTGAGAGTGAAAGTGAAAGAAAACCTCAAATTTTGGATTGTCACCAGCTCAGAAATAGAAGACAACTTTTTTAATGGGGACCCTAGCTCTGTTGGCCCTGGTGCCAATCAAGGATTCCCTCACTTTGGAGGGATTTCCTCTCACTTCCTGTTTTGGCTATGGAACAGGAAGTGACTGAAGACTTTGGCAATGGGACACAGGTGGGGGGAAAATAAAAGGACAAAGGGTTTTTCCCCTTACCTCACTCTTTCCAAAATAAAAATTTAATTCTACATTAAGCTGGCCATTCAGAGTCAAATCTGGATGCCATATACTTTGCTTAAGCTATGTGTATCATATACAATTTCCATATATATAATGTGTGTATATATATATATATATATATATATATATATATATATATATATATATATATATATATATATATATATATATATTAGTAAATTACTGTTTTTTGATTCTTATTTTACATTTTAGCGCTTAGCTTCTTTTAGTCACTTCCTGTTTACACACAGGCTCTTCAGTGGCCACTGCATGCCATTTCTTTGTACCGGCTTCCTGTTAGTGGCAACAAGGGATTGTGCCTGTGGATTAAGCACTGACATAGCCAACTAAAGTTATAAAGTAGCATTTTAAAGTTATAAAGCAGAATTTTTTTTTTTTTTTTTTTTTTATAGAGTTAGGGAAGCATATAACCCCTTTCATTTTTTATTTTTATTTTTTTGACATCTGTGTCTCATTGGGAAGTTTTCCCTTCACTTCCTGTCCCCCAACCACAACAGAAAGTGAGAGGAAATGCCTTCAAATGGAGGGAAATCTCTGGTGGTCACAATGGAGTTCCCAATTGATAGATTTCCTCTCTATTCTTGCTCTGGAAACCATTTAAAATTTTGGATTTTCTTTCACTTCCAGTCACATGGACATGCAGAGAGGGTGAATCTCCCTCACAGGGACACCAACAGCAATAAGAACCTGACAGGTGTTCTAACCCATCTACGATATCCAAAACTGAAAGTACATTTTTCCATCAGTTATGGCAGAGTGACAACGGAGGATTATAAGTGTGAGACAGAAAGAGAGCATTGTCACCCCATAAGAAGAGGTTTCTGAACAAGAATAAGAGAAGTATTATTTTAATAACAGCTGTAGATTTTAAAAGATTAAAAAATATTTTTCTCTTCTTCACTGCCATTTAAGCCTCGGTTCATACTAGATGCAGTACGAATTCACAACGAATTAACTGCGGATTCCGCACCACATCAAAATTGCAACCAGTTCACATACCTGCCAACTGTCCCATTTTTGCAAGGACAGTCCCGGCAAATAGGACCCTGTCCCAGGTAATTTAACTTGTCCCGGCTGTCCGTAAATGCCCGTTATGGGCAGCCGGTGCCCGTAAAACAAATGGCTGCAGGCCGTCATCGTAACTGCGCATGCGCCGTTCGGATGCCTGCCGGGCTTGGGAAAGCTCGTACAAGCTCAGTCGGGGAAGGGGGGGGGGCAGGCACATATGCAGTTACATAATGGTGCTGCCTGGTGCCATTTTTAAATCAAAGGCAATCGTTCTCAGCAGCGCCTCGCTGGTGCCGGCTGCCACAGTCAGCTGTGGCAGAAGAGATATGGGCCTGTAGGCCGAACACAGGGTAGGATCCTTCCCAGGCTTGTGAATCAGAACTATGTGTGCCTGAGACATGGATTCTGGCAGAGCTCCCAACTCCAGGCAGGAGGCGTACGTCTTCAAGAGCCTGTGAGCCAGGTCAGAGATGTACATCTTGTACCAGTCCCCCGGCAAGCCGTCAGGGCCAGGGGTCTTCCCGGGGGGGGGGGGGGGAGCGAATGGCCAGCTCAACCTCCTCCAATGTAAACTCAGCCTCCAGGAGAGCAACGTCCTCCGGCGACAGGGTAGGCAATGCTAGATCCCTGAGAGACCCCAGGTCCCGCCCCGTCTGGCGGGGGGGGGGGGACCCGCTCCATACAAGTGCTCATAGTAGTTACGAAATTCTAGAAGAACCTCAGCGGGGTCCCTAAGAAGGCCCCCGCGTGCAGATTGTAGAACAGGGACCACGGTTTGGAGTCTAGAGTCCGCCTCTAGATTGGCCAGAAGTCTACCATTTTTGTCACCTGACTCAAAAATCTTGGCCCGAAGTGACCCCAGCTCTGCCTCAGTGGCTAAGGAGACATGCAAGTGCAGAGCTCACCTAGCCTGGGCCAGGGAGGAGTACGCCTCAGGGGATGGATCTGAGACAAACACCACCTCGGCCTCTGCAACGGCCTCTTCCAGGGTTATCCTCTCCGCAGCGCACTCCACCCTGGCGAATTTAATGGCGGAGATATAGTTGCCACGCACAGTGGCCTTAAAGGCATCCCAGCACACCAATGCAGATGAGGTGAGGCCATTAAGGTCCCAATGCCGAGCAATCTTGCCGTTCATCCCTTCCATTACCTTCTGGTTTTGCAACCACCCACAGCCTAACCACCCAGCCCCCCCGCTCTCCCCGGGCTCCCAGCCGCAGCAGAAGCTCCAGCGGCGAGTGATCGGAGAGGCCGGCAGGCAGATAGCTAGCTGACAGTACACAGGGCAGGGCCAAGGGGGAGCAAAATGCCAGATCAATACGAGAGCCAGAATGATAAGAGGAGGACACGTGAATAGAACCGATTCTGCGGGTGCTTCCACCGCCACAGCTCCGAGAGCTGCAGGGTCGAGGCCCAGGTCTGCAGGTCCAGACAAGACTGCCAAATCTGATTCGAGGTATCCAAGTCACCATCCAGGATGTTGTTGAAATCACCCGCCACAAAGATTCGCTGGGCCGAGAATTCAGCCAAGCGATCATAAATGTGGTATATTACAACACTAGAGAAGGGCGGAGGAACATATACATTCACAAAGAGAAATATTCGGCCCTCAATTTCCAAAGCCAGGATAACAAATTGACCCTTGGGGTCTGTAATGACCCGCTCGATACGACAGGGCAGAGCTCTATGTACAAAAATCGAGACCCCCCTGGCATAAGAGGAGTGGAAGGAGTGACCTACCCACATCAGATGGGTTTCCTGGAGGAAGACAATGTGCAGTTTAGAGGACTGAAGATATTTAAATAAAAGCGCACGTTTGAATTTGTTATTCAGGCCCCGCACAATCCAAGAGACTACTTTAATTTGGTTTGTCATGGCTCCAGAAAGTATCGCAGGACAGAAGAACAGGGAGCAGTGGGGGGGGGGGGGGGGGGGGAGCCCAAGGGCCAGGCAGGGAACCAGCCACGCCACCCCTCAGACCCAGCCACAGTGAGGCATATACACTAAGCTTGATCCCACAGTGAAACATAACATAGCAGTGAAGCAGTACATATAACATGAAAATGCATGGTGTAGCATGGGTTTGCAGCCAAAAACAAAGAAATAAAAAGTAAAAAATACAACACCCTGCTGACCAGGAAACAACGGTGTTTCGGGTCAGTTTCATCCCCAAAAAGAACTCAAAACAACACTGTCTAGAAGAACCTAGTCAGCAACCATCAGACACGGGGCCAGGAAAAAGAAAAAAGAACTCTGTTCTGCAGGTCAGTCCTCAGTCTCCTAAGAAGTCAGTGGGAGAGCAGCCTCCACCTCCCACCAAATCAAAGGTCAGGACCGTGAAAAACAAGAAACAAACAAAAAGGGTGTACAAAAAAAAAAAGTTGTGGGCATGCTCCTCGGGAGCTCTTCTGCATAATGGATCCAGCTCAGGGATATACCAAAAAGAATAGGATAGGGCGGCCAGGTCAGGAGAAACAGAAGGGAATCCAGAAGGAGGTAGGCACCATTAGTCCAACCATATAGAAGAATGGAAAAAATAAAAGGCCGCATAGCAGCAAAGGGGAAAAAGTAAAAAATGGCAAAATGAAAAATAAGAGAAACCCCCCAGAGTACCTTTGGAGCCTTAACGCAGGGCCAGGCATCCGCATCCTCTGGTGTATTGAAAAATCTCACCACTCCGCCGTGTGAGACCCGCAGGCAACTGGGATACAACATGCCATACTGCACTCCTCTCTCCCGCATCCGACATCAGACATCCGTGAAAGACTTGCGTTTCTTCTGTAGGTCCGCCGAGAAATCAGCATACAGGTGGACGGCAGCATTCTTGAAGCGGAGGTCGGGGTGTTTTCGGGCCTCGCTGAGGATCCTGTCCCTGTAGTTAAGGAAGCGGACTAGGAAGGGCCTTGGGGGGGGGGGGCGCCCGGAATCCCCCTACCAGTGGGGACTTGATGAGCCTGTTCCACCATGTAGGTGGGGGACAACTCCATCGTACCCAAGAGCTCCTTGAAGAAACGCTCGGCAAACTCGGCCGGAGCAGCCCCCTCCGCTCCCTCTGGCAGGCCCAGGACCCTCACGTTGTTGCGCTGCATGCGATTCTCTGCGTCGTCAGCTTTGGCCATGAGCAGAACCACTTTAGATTGCAAGCCCTCCAGGAGGCCAGAATGCTGTGTAGTGGTGTCTTCAGCAGCGCCCTCTGATCTTGTCCAGGTCATTACGGATAAGATTCCTCCGCCAGGTGATCAATTCTGACCAGCAGGGACATCTTGCTGTGCTCGATGGCATGCAGGGTGACTTCTGTGTCCGAGCCCACGGCACGGGCCGAGGTACCGGCAGAAGAGTCAGTGACTTGAGCCGCCTCCATGCTGGCAAGGAGTGTACAGAGTTGATCAGCCAAGATGGCGTCGGAGCATGCGGCCGGAGAGCCAAGGTCTTAGTATGTGTCTGCGGAGCAACGGAGTGGCGTCTGGAAGGCATAGGTGAGTATCGGAGGTGCCCCCCTGTACCAAGGAAGGCAATGGAGGTAAGTCTGTCAGGTTTGCGGGCAACAGGATAGGTGAAAAGGTTCAGGATTGCAGGAGCTCCGGGAGCACACGTCTTCTCCGCTCTACATCCAAGCCACGCCCGAACAAGTCCAGCCCAAAAAATAATTTTTTTTGGATAGCATAGGGAAGGGTTAACACCCCTGTAACATTTATTTTTTACTGTCTGTACCCCTCTTCAGAAGATTTCACCTCACTTTCTGTCCCTGAGACAATTAGATTTTGAAAATGTTGGGTTGTTGTGGAAACAAGGATTATTGATAAAGCTTCAGTGGAGACATCTTTTTCTCCATGAGAACTCTTACAGGAGTGAATTTCCCTTTCTGGGGTAGATTTCCTCTAATTTCCCATTGTCTCCCTCTGTTTGTAAGTAGGAGCCGTTTGTAACCCGGGGACCGCCTGTATTACATTTTTTGTTTTGAGTTTAATACTGCTTTAATATTTAGAAAACTATAAAACTTTTTGCCACCTTCTGTAAAGTAGCACATTTTAGCTTTGATAGCTCTTTTATGGCTTCAAAAATTAAACTGTTGTAGCACACCAAATAATTTAATTGGTGATGTTCACTGATGATGGAAGGAATTCTCCTCCAAAAAGGGGAATAGGCCACTGTTTGCTGGCTGCAAGGGGAATTTTGCACAGGTAATCAGAGTGAAGATCTAATTTCTGAGGGGTCTGTGACAACTAGGCGCCCCATGGTAATGACAGTGATGGTTTCCCTCTTGGGGTAGGGGGGGGGGGGAACCATTACTGAGGAACAAGTGAAACGGATCGTGAAAGACATTGTTGCTGTAGTAGATGCCACATTTCAAAATATGCACAACTGGTGATTAACAGTGACCCATGGAGGGAATATTTTGGAATTTTTTTTTGTTTAACCATGCTTAAGTATGTGCCTGATCATTGTCTACTAACTTTTTTCAACACGCAATAAACTCATAGTGCAATGAGCTGTGGCCCAATCCCTGTGTCTCCAGTTGTGGTATAAAAGAACTGGTGCTTAGGGTGATGAAGTGAGTTTCAACGAGGGATTGAAAGGAATGCAAGATTGCCAATCCAGTATAATATTTCTCGTAGGGTGAGTGTATCATCACAAGCTCCACTTTAAAATCTCCAGGTGATGACCATAGCTCATTACATTCCAGAAAACCAGTCAGAAAAGGAAATGACTAACTGCACTTTAGGCTACACCAACTTTTCTTATTTTTTGAATAGTAGCAGGGCCGCCATCAGGGGGTTACAGCCCATACATATGTAGGGGGCCCAGGCGTCTCGAGGGGCCCAGTCCTGAGGGATGCCTGGGCTCCAAGTTGACACCTCCCCTTTCCTTTCCTCCCCTACACTGGCAACTAGTCCCAACTCTCGCTAGTGCCACCCGCTGCACTTGCTCCTGACTCCCAGCCTCCTGCTGGCCACCACTGTCAAAATTATTGGTTGCTAGGACCCCCTGGCATCCTAGCATTCAATCATATACATTCACAGGCCCAGGCAGAGGAGGAGGATGTAACTTGGTGGTCAGGCCGGGGGGGGGGGCAGGCCTAAAGCTGCGTAAGGGGCCCCAAAATTTCCGATGGCTGCCCTGAATAGTAGTATGACACATTTTCAGCTACCTGGCATGGTAGTGTGGTTACATAGGAGGTGAGAGCAAATGTTTATTGGTCTACTCAACTATTGTGTGCATTGGAGACCTCCACTCCACACTAATGCCCCTTGGACTAACCTTCGGAGTAGAGGTATTCCCCAGGGAACCATCTGGGGTTAAAGGGGGACCCCATTGAACCAGTAGTCAAAAAAAGCAAAGAATGCATTATTAAAGGAGTGTTGTCTGAATTAGGACACGAAGGCTGTATAAGGACAGCACTGGTGATAGATGGTTAGTGACGCATTGAAAATACAGTAAAAGTGGATGTTAGTAAATCAATCAGGAATGTGAGGAGATGTTTTTTTACAGTATGAGAACAGCAAGTTATTTGAAAAATATGAGATAAGGGGATACATGTATACATCTGCTGCTAAAATCTGATGCAGACATGTGATATGAGAAACTGAAGACAAGCATGTCACAGTTGTATATTATCTATAACTGACAAATCAAGGAGCGGCATACACACTAATGCTCTAAATATGCTACCAACCCTTGTTTTACAGATTCTATATCTGGAAAAACAGCGTGAGATCCTGGAAGACCGCTGGTCTATGCTGCAAGTAGAAGATACTCCTGAAACAGACCTAGAGCCTATTTACCTGTCCTACATCAGCCGACTTCTCGGCAAAGTCAACAACGTAAACAAGAAAAATAACCAGACCCAGAAGAGCCTGCTGGACATGATGGATTCAATCAATGATATAAAAGACAAGTTAGTGCTGGCTGTTGGGGTGTACTGATAGCAGATTTTAAACGCAACTTTAGTCAAGAAAAGATATACCTCCTTTAGAGCTTGAGAATGAGGGACACTTCAGGGAGGTAGTGACCTGCGGTGCGCTACACGTGCCACAGCAAAAGTGGGTGTGACTAAACTGTTAACAGTGGGAAGGGCTTAAAGTACATGCCTAAACAAAGCACAGGCTTCCTTGTATCTATAAAGTATGCTTTGATTGCTGTGCCACAAGCAAGAGCTTTACAAATACATATAAATCCCAGCACAATCATAAAAAAAATGTTCCACACTGAAAATAGAGAGCCAACACTTTGTCTGGGCCTACCTTAAAGAAGAACTTCATTAAAATACTCAAGAACTGCTTAGCAAACCTTGAGAAAATGAAAAAGTGAGAAGTTCAGAGGTCAGGATTATGTAATGCACAAAGTGCTGTAGTCAGTGCCTGGTTTAGGAGTACATGACACACAGAAAGCAGGTTCATGGAGTAATGCACAGGATGCAGAGGACAGGAGTGTGTAATGCACAGAATGCAGGGAACAGGAGTGTGTAATGCACAGAATGCAAGGGACAGGAGTGTGTAATGCACAGAATGCAGGGGGCAGGAGTGTGTAATGCACAGAATGCAGGGGACAGGAGTGTGTAATGCACAGAATGCAAGGGACAGGAGTGTGTAATGCACATAATGCAGGGGACAGGAGTGTGTAATGCACAGAATGCAGGGGACAGGAGTGTGTAATGCATATATGGATTTAGGAATAGAAAACAAAAACAGTGCAGAGGACATGGGTGTGTAACGCATAAGGTGTAAGGACCAGGAGAGTCCAAAATACTCCCCCCCCCCACAAGCAATATACTCTCCCACTTTACCCTTTCAGAAAAATACCCCACTTCCTCCACTGCAAAAAAAGTCCAGCACTAACCTGCATGCTCAACCTTCCAGGACAAATGTTTGTTCCCCTTCCCTAACCCAAATCCTGCCCCCTCCCCTCCCAGAACAAATCATCTCTCCCAAATCTCTCCTCCCAGCACAAATCGTCTTCCCCCATTTGTCAGCACAAATACTCCTCCACCCCCCAAAATTTCTCTCCCAGCACGATCCTCCCTTCTTCCCCATCCCAGCACAAATCTCAACCCCCATCAATTTCCCCTCCCAATGAAATTCCTCTTCCCCTCCCAACATAAATCCTCCTTATCCCCAATCTTCCCTCCCAGAATAAATTCTCTTCTGCCCCCCCCCCCAATCTTTCCTCCCAGTACAACCACCATTCCAGTACAAATCCTCGCTCCTGAATCCCCCAGCACAATGCTCCCTTCTGCCAATCCCCCCTCCAAACACCACAATTTCCCCCCTAATTCCTCCTCCCAGCAAAAATTCTTTCCCCCCCTTCAAGCACAAATCTTCCCCCAATCCCTCATCTAGGACCAATTACCTTTATCCCTGCATTAATCCTTTCCCCGCTTCTAGCCCCAATCCTTTTCCCCAAATCTCACCCCCAGCACAACCCCCCCCCCCCCCAAATCCTCTCCAACACAAATCCTCCCTTCCCCTGGATTTCAAATCTGATGCCCCTCTTTTAGAACAAGTCCCCTAGCATATATCTTTTTAGCCCTCCCCATCACTCCTTGCAGCCTAAATCTTTGTTAACTGCTCCCAAGACCACTCCTCTTCTAGGTCACTGCCCCCCCCCCTTTCCAAGTCTCAATGTCTATTAAACTTATTACAGACCTCAGATCAGCCCAGCTCATGCAGAGCAGTGTCCCTCCTCCTCAGTCTCCTCCGCCTGTCTATGAAAAGATCAAATCTGAGAAAGAGGCTTGGTAAGATGCCGTGGTGGGGGGTGGGTTCGGCAAAAGGGGCATGTGGGACCCTGGGCACCCTGCAAGAGTTGCCGTGCAAATGGGAGGTATGAAAATATCCATACTCCTTTACTTGCCAAAATATTTGTGAATTGATGCACAAATCTGTATAATCTTTCTACCTTTGTTGGCTGTGTGGCTGCAAAGTATATGGGGTAATAGTTTCATTGTAGCGCAGTGCTGCAGAATCAGAGTCAATACCTTATCTGATTCCTCTTCTCTAGTATACTAGTAAATGTCTTTTCATTTCTGCTGACTTGCCTAACTTCTCTGCCTTGTAAACTCATCTAAGCATCCTGACCATCAGCTTACAGTGAAAAAGCCCCCGGTGCAGAGCAAATTTCAACTTCCAGCTATCGTGCAACAACGCAGTATAAAGATAGATAAATATAAGTGTGTAGCGCTTAATCAAGATTTAAAAGAAAGTCCATAAATAGTCCATAAAAGGAGAGATATCCAGAGATCCTCGTGGAAGAGTGTAATCACACAGCAACCAACACTGAGTAGGAGGGTGAAACAGATCCGCCACCAAGTGAAATGCCAAAACACGCTTACCAGACAGATGTAATGAACAAGCATTTAAGCAATAGCCATGGCAAACTGCAGGTAACAGTCAAAGGGTCGCCATCCCATTCCACTTCTCAGATGAGGATGTCACAAGTATAGGGTCAGATATCAGATCGGAAACCACTCATAAAAAATAAATAATACCCCTCATGGTACAGTATGTACGCATCAACCAGTTATTGAAATAATAAGAGGAAAACTCACATTATAGAAGGGGAATACAAGCATATAAACGCAGATCAGCGTGGACCCAATCCTAACCAACAAAATGGCAGCGGTCGTCCTCGGCTGCGCATGTGCTTCCAGGCGTCCACCAATAGGGCCGCTCCCTATTGGTGGACGCCTGGAAGCACATGCGCAGCCGAGGACGAACGCAGCCCTTTTGTTGGTTAGGATCGGGACCACGCTGATCGGCGTTTATATGCTTGTATTCCCCTGCTATAATAAGAGTTTTCCTCTTATTATTTCAATGAATGGTTGATGCTTACATACTGCACCATGAGGGGTATTATTTCTTTTTTATGAGTGGTTTTTCGATCTGATATCGGACCCTATACTTGTGAGATCCTCATCTGAGAAGTGGAATGGGATGGCGACCCTTTGACTGTTACCTGCAGTTTGCCATGGCTATTGCTTAAATGCTTGTTCATTACATCTGTCTGGTAAGTGTGTTTTGGCATTTCACTTGGTGGCGTATCTGTTTCACCCTCCTACTCAGTGTTGGTTGCTGTGTGATTACACTCTTCCACGAGGATCTCTGGATATCTCTCCTTTTATGGACTATTTATGGACTTTCTTTTAAATCTTGATTAAGCGCTACATACTTATATTTATCTTGCTTTTATATTATCAGTATATGACCAGTGTAGCTGCTATATGATACTCTTACACATTTTTATATTTATATGGTTGGAACCTTTAAGTACTCAGTGCAGTTACCTCTACATAATTCTACTTTTGGCAGTATAAAGATACATTGTAGATTTCAGATAACTGTACTAGCTTAAAATAAAAATAACCCTAGTAGACATTTTTCAAATTTATATAAAAACTACAAACATTACGCTTTACAATTACTCTGCCATAACAACCTTTATTTCTAGAAGCTTAATACACTATATACAGTACTCTCACAAACAGGGCCATCCTAACCCTCTTGTCTAGATCCATATTGTAAAGAATATATAAATTCCGCGCTACGATATGTAAGGAATAGAAGGGCTGCTGCCTACCTCAAATACCCCAATGGGGTATAACAATATGGAAAGAAAGGGAAGGTATGGTGGCGCTGCCTAGAAATAAAGTGTCATATGTGCAAAAGAATTAATATGGTGGTGTAACCTGTAAATATATATAAATAAAATATGAAACATACAAGGATAAAGTGAAAAGGTACAAATTGGTACAATAAAATTCAAATTGGTACAAAAAAATTCAAAATCCTCACTGATTATAAAATATGCAATAAAGTACATAAATAATACAGTTAATTAAGTGCTAATAATAATAAAGTATACAACAAATCATAAAAATGGAAAAAATTCAAGAAATATCCAAAATCAAATATATATATATATATGCAAAGGTGTGTGTGTCTTTGGAGGGAGCAGAGTCCCAGGATGGAGAGTGCGGCTGTCTCTCCTCCTGTCTGAGGAAGGTGGATGTCTCAGGTGTCGCCTGGGAGTCCAGAGAGTGCTGAGCTGAGGGGGATCCAGTGTGCCAAGAGCCTGTGGAGAGAGAGAGGGGTTCAGTCCCAGGAAAGCCTACACAGGTCGTGAGTACTGAGGATTGCCCCTGGGGGTCTGCCTAGAGTCAGAGGGGACCACTCCGGAAGAGGTTCGGGGATCCAATGTCAGGTAGCTGGAAAGGGGGTACCTAGGTTGAGGACCCTAAAGTGTAAAGGGGGTACATAGTCAGTGGACCCTGAAGAGTTCAAGGAGCACAAAAGGGGGCACCGGCAGTCTGGACCCTAAATTGTATTGCGTGTGCCAGTTACAGTGTTAGCTATTTGGAGTTCTGCATAATACTACCTCAAGCTGTACCAGGCGGGGGAAAAGTATTCAATGACTTAGGCTCCATGTACACGGGACGTTGTTAAAAGTCCCTTTGAATGCTGGAATTTTTAGGATGTTTGAAACGTCCGTTCGGTCGCGTTTGTACCCGCGTTTAGCGGGCGTTTAGCGGCGTTTGCGGGCGTTTGCGTTTAGAAGCGTTCCTAGAGGTCAAAAAAATGATTCCCCTTTAAAATGGAAAAACGCGAACGCTAAACGCGGGTCATCGCGTTTGGACGCGTTCGGACGCGTCCAGACGCGTTTGGACGCGTTTGTGCG
Organism: Pelophylax lessonae; assembly: GCF_965119305.1. NCBI lineage: Eukaryota > Metazoa > Chordata > Amphibia > Anura > Ranidae > Pelophylax > Pelophylax lessonae. The sequence goes on from NC_138769.1 coordinate 609,821,151, forward strand.
TTTGAAACGCCGGGAAACACACGTTCGAACGCAAATAATTGCGTTCTAAAAACAGTCCCTGAACGCAACTGCCTGCAAATGACTGTAAACGACCTGGTGTACATGGACAGATAAGATAAAATGTAGATGGGTTCAGGGGCTTCTGAAAAAAACGCCCAACTGCTCCTAAACGGCCATTTCCAGCGTCCCGTGTACATGGAGCCTTACACAGTAAAGCAGTGTCAGGAGTTCTACAGTTCTCAGCTTGGATCTACTGGACTATAGGTCAGGGACTCGACACTTCCTCTGTTTTACAGAGTGTTCTCAGAGTCAGTGAGCGTTGGCTGGCGCTGGCTAGCATCAAGGAAGCATTTTTCCAGGATCAAAGTCCCAATTGTAATTAGTGCAAGCCACAAGGAGTATCCCACTCATTTCCTTCTCCCATCCCTTTAATTTATGATAAAAACCACAAACAAAGATGCTGGAGTTGTCACTGCTTTAATTGTCACACCTGGGGACCCGGCTCACACGGGCTGGAGAGGATTCCGGTACCAATGGCAGACCCACATCAGGCCACAGGCCTGGAAACCTTGCTATATATATATATATATATATATATATATATATATATATATAAAATGCATAGTCCAATAGTCCCAATAATCATGCAAAGTGCAAGTAGAAAATGTGAAAAATATAAGATATAGTTTGATTGTGCAGAAATCACTCCGTGCAAGCAGGTGCAATTGTGCTCCCCCAATAGGACTGCACTCACCAAATAGAAGTACCCCTACAGCGGTCACAGGTATGTAGCCAACAAATGGAATTGGACTCCCCCAGCCACTCTAATACTGACCAGCACAGATAGACTCTCAGCCCACGCTTGCTATAAAGTGGTTCCTGTCCCAGCGTTAATAGAAATGGTGGGTACTCCTCACAGCCCTTTATTGGCTGAGCCAAATCCTCCTTCATTTGTCTCATACACTCCCCATTCAAGACACATTAATACATCAAAACATAGAATTCAGCCTCGTAGCTGTCTTTGCAGCTTCACTGCTCAGGCCTAGAGCCTTGGTCCTTCAGACCCTCAACCACACAGTCCCAGTACTTGTGCACAAAGCACCGTACCTTTGTCAGCTTGACTGTTTCTCCTGCAGCTCCCAGCTGCTACATCCTCACAGGCTCCGGCCTTTGTCTGTCCTGACTTGGACAGTGTCCAATTTAGGACTATTTCTAGGCAGCGCCACCATAAGTTTCCTTTCTTTCCATAGATCCATATTGCAACTAGAGTATACTGCCTTTTTTATATTGTAAAACATTTTGCAAACTGTTGGCGCTATACAAATCCTGCATAATAATGGCAATATTAATATTACTCCAGCAAGGCCCATTACAACACCTCTCAATCTCATAGAAGCAACAAAGCCGCATTCTCTACTTATAGCTTTTGCAGAATAAATTTGATCTTCCCACAGTAGAGAACTTTTTATCGTATTGGAAAATACAACTGTCCAATCAAAAACAGGACCTTTAATACAACTACGGAGTGAGAAATGTGGCCAATTCCTGTAAAAAACCCTTACAATTTATACTGTATAATATATTTGCTCAAAAAAAAATAGGAAATGATAACCTCTAGCCCCTCAGCCCCCTTACCTCCAATCTAAGTGATTCCAAACAGACAACTGAGGCAAGCAGAATGCACATCCATCTCTGACACTTTCCTTGTTCTCTCAGCCCCAGCCTCAAATCATGTATTACCCAGAGGCTAAATTTATGCAGAGGGATTAGCTTTTAGCGGTTTTTGTTCTTTGGTGATTACACATCTGCACTGCAACCTTGAAAACATTATTTATGGTATCTGACTCTCAAGACATTGAATCAAGTGCCTTCATTGTCTGCAGCTGATGCCCCCAGTTACAAAACAGATGCATAACTTACCTAGGCCTGTGCTGATAACTCCTAAAGCACATTGAAACAATAGGCAGACAACAAGAGGATATAGAGTTGATAGCAGAATAGTTTGATGTCTCTGGATATTTTAAAAATCAAACAGGTTTTAAAAGTTCAGTTACCCTTAAAGGGGAAGTCCAACCTAAAACTGAAATCTCTAAATCTACTTGCAGGCACAATCTAAGACTAACCTATCTAACCCTGTAAAGCAAAACTCACTATACATACCTTTTCTGAAGCCGATCCGATCCCATGCTGAGCTGTCAGCGGCAGCTTCTCTGTGTAGGCATGTGCAAAAGAGGCAGCGACAACAGAAGCTCCATAGTAAGTCTATGGGTGACGTCACTTCCCAGGCATTTCACAGCCGTTGTTGGCTGTGTCCTGCACAGAGCTTCTGCCGCTGGAGACCGGACTGGATTGGCTTCAGAAAAGGTATGTATAGTATGTTTTGTTTTACAGGGTTAGATAGGTTAGTTTTACAGTAGATTGTGCCTGCAAATAGATTTAGAGATTTTAGTTTTTTGCTGGACTTCCCCCTTAAGGCCTCTATTCACATCTGTGCATTTTGTAGTTTGTTTCCCCACACCTGACTACACTCAACATTTAATTGTGTCTGTTCAAATTTCAAAGTAGCATTGATATCCCCATTACAAATTTTCCTGAATAAGGCCTCTTTCACACGGGCGTTCTGTATGTCCGTATATCACCCCATCCGTTTGCGGGTGATATACAGACAGAATGCATTTCAATTGGATTGCGGATGTGAGCTGATGACCATCCGCTGACATCCGATTTGCGTCCTTTCAGTTCTGTTCCGTTTTTTGGAAAGGAACAGAACCCTTTTTTTCTTCCGTTTAAAAAACGGAAAGAACGCAAAATCAGATGTCAGCGGTGTCATCCGCTGACATCCGCAATCCCATAGACACACATTATGTCCGTATATCATCCGCAAATGGATGGGATGATATGCGGACATACGGAGCGGATGACACAAGTGTCACCCCGTGTGTGTCCGTAAAAAAAAAAAGTGCCGCAGCAGACGAAATAAACTGAGCGGCCGTGTGAAAGAAGCCTAAGGAAGGCTTTAGGAGTAGCAGGTGCTGTAGCAACAACTAGCTGGAACTGGAAACATCCCAGATCAAATTTACATACCACGGATCGTCAATTACATCCAATTCTTTATTGAAGAATGATCACATCAGACATAGTGCAACATTTCAGATCCACACAGGACCCCTTCGTCAGACATGTAATGGATCTATCCCATGCCTGACGAAGAGTCCTGCGTGGCTCTGAAACGTTGCACTATGTCTTCTGTGATATAATCATTCTTTAACCACTTTCCGCCCGCCCGCCGCAGTTTTGACTTCGCAATTTGACGTAACCCTACGTCAGCCGTGCACGCGGTGCTGGGGGGCGAGCGCACGCCACCACCACTAGGCTGTGGGGATACCGATCGCTCCCAGCTAAGAGAGAAGGATGGTCAGCTGTTGTAAACACGGCTGACCGTTGTTCTCTCTGAAATGATCACAGAGCGCCCGTGATCCTTCTATATAGGATCACAGTTCTCTGTGGTCATTTCACAAGCCCATCTCCCATACAGTTAGTAAACACTCCCCTAGGCTCACACTTAACACTTTGATCACCCTTAGGTTAACCCCTTCCCTGCCAGTGTCATTATTACAGTAATAGTGCATATTTTTAGCATTGATTACTGTAGTAATGTCCCTGGTCCCCCAAAAAGGGTAAAAATGTCAGTTGGGGGTCTGATCTGTCCACCGCAATGTCGCAGTTCCACTAAAAATCGCAGATCACCGCAATTACTAATAAAAAATAAATAAATGAATAAAAATGACATAAATCTTTCCCCTAGTTTGTAGACGCGATAACTTTTGCGCAAACCAATAAAAATACGCCCTTTGTGATTTTTTGTTTTACCAAAACTATGTAGCAGAATACAAATTGGCCTAAAAGGATGAACAATTTTTATTTTTACATTTTTTATTTTTTTTGGGGAATTTTATATAGCAGAATGTGAAAAATATATATCATTTTTCAGAATTGTCGCTCTTTTTTGTTTATAGCGCAAAAAATAAAAATCGCAGAGGTGATCAAATACCACCAAAAAGAAAGCTCTATTTGTGGGGAAAAAAAGGAAATCAATTTTATTTTGGTACAGTGTCGCACGACCGTGCAATTTTCCGGTAAAATAGCGCAGTGCCGAATCGCAAAAAATGGCCTGGCCATTAAGGGGGCAAATCCTTCTGGTCCAGAAACGGTTAATAAAGAATTGGATGTAACTGCTTATCTGTGGTGTTCTGGCAAAAATGTACATTTGTTCACATTTCAAAACTTATACACTGTATATTTGAAATAGATGTGCTATTTTTTTTTTAAACATCATCAGGCATTTTCAGCCACATAGACTTCAATGGGAGCTCATCTAAAAATGTGCTACATGCTCTTTTTCATGCATTTTGAGTATGTTTCTGTGCCTGGAGAATTCTTCCCCCTGTCAAGCTCAAGAAAAAATCTCCTAAGCCTCGGTTCACATTTATGTGATGCGGGAAGGCTGCGAATCCGCAGCCTGTTCCCGCATCGCACACGCACCCCCGGCAGTTCACACTGCCATATGCGATACGCTGGGGGTGTCAATGTAATGTTAACGACACCCCCAGTTTGATCGCATATCGCAGTGCGATCGTGCAGTTCGCACAGGATCGGATCGCACAAGTGTGAACCGCTGTGTGATCCGATCCTGATGCGGCTGCCAAAAAGGGTCCCTGTGCGTGTTTGCTGCGGGTGCGGTGCGAATTTAGCCATACAAACTGTACTAAACTCGCACTGCACAGCCGATCGCATGTAATGTCGGAGCAGTGCGCTCCAACATTACATGCAAACCCCGCACACGCACAAGTGTGAACCGGGGTTAAAGCTTGATACATGTGCAAAATGTTTGCATAAAACTTGTTAAAACCACCAGAAATAGGCTCTGCTTAGGTGTGAATACAGGCTAACAATCAGATTAGGTTGTCTGCAGCATTAAGGTTTAGGTTCAGCTATTCTATAATGAAACCAAACCATAATAATATTGGTTTAAGGGTCACATTCATTTAAACTATAGGCTTATTTATATCCTATAGAAAACTTTTTGTTGTGTGATTGATAAGTCTACCTCACAGATTTAATCATATATTCTTTTCTTGACATATACACACACAACTTTCTATTGAAACATACATAAAACACACAGACGCACAAAGAAATTCTATCCACAGACCACAGCAGTGTTTACCCAGTACTGATTAATCCATTTCATATCCGAATAAACACAATTTCTGTAGGGGATGGAGAGATCACTTCCAGTCAGAACTTTTGCTACAATTTTGCTCTCGGCATGAAGCAGCCACACATAAAGGTTAGAAAAGATGGCAACAGGTACAAACATATCATAGATAGGTTTAAAGTGATTGTAAAGTCTATTTTTTTTTTAAATTAAAATAACAAACACGTTATACTTCCCTCCTCTGTGAAGTGGTTTTGCACAGGGAAGCCTAGATCCTCCTCTTCTCGGGTCCCTGGCTGGAGCTCCTGGCACCTCCCTTCTATTGAGTGCCCCCACAGTAAGCAACTTGCTATGGGGGCACCTGAGTCGAGCTGCAGCTCCATGTATCCATTCAGACACGGAGCTGCCGTTCGGCCTCATCCCCTCTCTCTCTTGATTGGCTAACTGAGTTTGATTGACAGCAGCGGGAGCCAATGGTGCCACTGCTGAATCTCAGCCAACCAGGAGAAAAAGTCCCAGATGGCTGAAGCACTCCTTGACATCACTGGATAGAGAGCGGACTCAGGTAAGTATAAGGGGGGCTGAGGGGGGCTGCTGCACACAGAAGGCTTTTTATCTTAATGCATAGAGTGCATTAAGATAAAAAACCTTCTGACTCTACAAACTCTTTAATATATAAAGACGCATAAAAGCAAAACATGTCTGACTATAGAGGCAGGGGCGTAACTGCAGGGGTTGCAATTGCAACCGGGCCCCATGATCCAGGGGGCCTGTGTGGCTCCCCTGTACACCTGGATAGGAGGGGTGGCGGGGGCAGCATGTAGAGAAATCCCTGTCCTCCTTTTTCCTCCTGTAGCTGCAGGAGAAAAATTGAGGAGATTGGTTCCTCTGTATGCTGCCCCCGCCACTCCTCCTATCCAGTTCACTTGTGTTCTGCTGTCTCTGGGCCCCTGTGTGCTCCCCTGGACCCCCCCCCCATCCCTCCCCCCTACTGTGCTCCCTTCCCTCTCCTGCCGGCTGCTGCAGGGGATGTGTCACAATAGAGAACCAGGAGGAAGGGGTCGGTAAATATGTAATTTACCAGCTCATTCCTTTTCTGAAAGGACAGAGTCATAGTCAGTGACATTGTAAAAAAAAATAAAATAAAAATGATAAAAAATAATACAATTAAAATAAAACTACTGACACCAGTGGGTGAACTTCCAGGATCGCAAAGGTCACACTTGCAACCGGGCCCTGGCATTCCACCACCATGGGGAGGCACCAAGATGGCAGGAAAGGTGCCCACTGCAGAACTTGTGAAAGAGACACCAGTGGATGAACTTCCAGGATCGCAAAGGTCACACTTGCAACCGGGCCCTGGCATTCCACCACCATGGGGAGGCCCCAGGATGGCAGGAAGGGTGCCCACTGCAGAACTTGTGAAAGGGCCCTGCAACGAGAGTAAAGGGCCGCAGGATCAGGCTTGAAGGAAAGGGCCCCTGCCAGGGCTCCGGGGGGCCCTTCATGGTTTCTTGCACCAGGGCCCTGAAGGTTCGAGTTACGCCTCTGTATAGATGCATTGATATATACAGAATCTGAAAACTAGGAGTTTTGTGTTTCAGATATAATGCTCCAGCTGTATTATATCTACAGTGTGGACTTGGCACATCAATAAATTAACCCCTCATCTACAAATGTGTTGGTATTCTAGAGGTTAAAGCAAACTAATGGCTTTCAGATAAAAAGTGATAATTTCTCAGGGCTCTGAAGGTGCCCATTGTGGTTCCAAGTTCCTGGGCTCTCCCATTTCTCCAGGAAGCCCAGGACTGCTGTATATTGCTTAAACTGTGAGAGCAAAAAAGAGGTCAGGGAATGGATCCCCTATGCAACTAATGAACCCAGAAAGTGACAGGCATTATATCACTTCCGAGTTCAGAGCTTTCATTGCCTGGCTACTGTAGCTGGGGTAGCAGCTAATCAAGCACAATCTGTGCACAATTAGCTGCAGTGGAGGGCCAGGAAGACATTGAGGGTCTAACAGACTCTTGATTTCTCCTTAAAGAGAACCCATGCTTGTTAGCCCACTTGTGATAACAATAAAGTTACATAAAGAAAAAAAAGTGCTAAATTGTAATAAAATAATATTCATATGTAAGCAGCATCTCCTTCATCCCGTACACTGCATTGCAAATGTGCAGTGCATAGCACATGTGTGTGTATGTAAACATCAACTATACCCCCACATGTGAGGTATTGCTGCAAATGTTAGAATGAGAGCAATAATTCAAGTGTCACAATTCATAGTTAAAGGGTAACTCCACTTTCATAGGGAAAAAAAATAGCAAATAAAAAAAATATAGCATAAACAATTGCAACACAAGTCATATTATAATTAAATGTTATTAAAATGACCTTTCCTTTTCAATCTGCAGCTCTGTTTCTGTACAATGCAATGCAATATGGCGACCTGGAGGTTTTCTATACACAGAATGACTGTGTACAGAACGCTCCCCAGAAACATAGGAGTTGATTTATTAAAACTGGAGAGTGCAAAAGCTGGTGAAGCTCTGCATGGTACCCAATCAGCTTCTAGCTTCAGCTTAGGCTTTGACAATAAAACCTGGAAGCTGATTGGTTTCTATGCAGAGCTGCACCAGTTTTTGCACTCTCCAGTTTTAATAAATCAGGCCCATAATTTCCTGCTTGTGTGATTGGCTCACTGGTTTTCCCAGAAGTCTACACTAAAGGCCCATGCACATTATAAGAAAATCAGAAGTAAAACTTTGTCCAATGAACGATCTGCCGATTTTCGGATCGTTAGTTTAGTACTTTCGGCAGCCAATTATGAATTTTCGTACACCAAAAAAATGAATGTGAAAGCTAAAAAATTTTTATCGTACGTGAACATTGTAATTGGTGCAGTTTTTGTCCCAAAAAAACATCGTAAGAGCAAGACTAGGCATGCTTGGAAACTAAAGAATACATACAAAACAATTCAACACATGACATCACTTCTGAAGTTGAATTCTGTCATACGAGAATTTTCGTATGAAAGTAACCTCTTCACTTTCAATATGAGACTGGCATGCAACAAAAAGCGGACAAAAATTAGTCTGATAATCTGATTTTGTGTACAAGGCATTAGATACAAGATGTACAAGTCAGATTTTTGGCATCCCCTGCAACAAAAATTAAATTTTTGGTAAGATATTTCCAATAGGAAATAACGTCTAAAGGGATGTAGACCCTGCAACTTTACTCAGTAAAGCCCTGATTCTGCAGCAGCTGATTGATAATCATGAAACCACTCCCATTAGACTCACTGTGCACAGAGGAACAAACAGGGATTTCTTCAGAATAACAAAAAGTAGGAATCTGCAACGAAGTTTGTTAAAATCCTTGTTATGTACATAGATCACCCAGAGGGGAATGTTTTTTTTCTCAACAAAAGTGGAGCTACTCTTTAACTCTAAACTGATAACCTGTACAGGCTTTAAAACTTCACCTATGGAGAATTTGGGTGCCATTGTTTTTTTGTCATTTCATGGGTGTTCGAAATTTTAAGGTTAATTTTTGGTATCTACCGTATTTACTTAACATAACTCTATCTTTAATATTTTAGCAAATAATATTTTCCTGAAAATAAGAATTAGATAAACATCTGTGCGAATATTGTGTGGAACTTGCAATAGCATTGCTGCTTTTTTTATTCTCCAGAGTATCTGTTTTTGAAAAATACACAATTCTTTAAAAGTAGTTTCTAGAAAAAAATGCAGGTTTTAACATTTTGTATAGATATAACACTATGAAGAAAAAAAATGGAGTTTGTTTTTCATATGTATAGTTTCCTTAAAAATTATGCTTTCAAATTTTTCAGCACCTGGTTTCAATACATACTGAATGCTAAAGTTAATTCTGTCCTTTTTTGGCCCCTAAACCTTAAGGCCCGTACACACGATACTAAAATCGGCAGTTAAATTCTGTCTGACGAACGATCTGCCGCTTTTCGGATTGTTATTATAGTGCTTTCGAAAGCCGATTACGAATTTTCGGACAACAAAAACTGGATGTGTAGGCTTTAAAATTTTTATCGTACGTCAACACAACATCCGATTTTCATTTAATTAGTATAGTTTTCATCAGAAAAAAATCGTAAGAGCAAGACTAGGCATGCTCAGAAACGAAAGAACACATACAAAACAATCCAACACATGACATCACTTCTGAAGTAGAATTCTGTCGTACGGGAAAATTCGTATGAAAGTAACCTCTTCACTTTCCACATCAGACTAGCATGCAACAAAAAATGGACGAAAGATCGTCCGATAATCTGATCGTGTGTACGAGGCTTATGTTTGTGACGACGTCCACCAGTGTCCTCCACCATCAGCCTCTCTACAGCTTTAACCACACCTAATGAAGCATGGGAGAAAATTTGCACAGCATAGGGGCTGCAGTTCTGCTTAGAGATCATTTGAAAAGGTCTCTATATCTGGATACATTGGATATTTATCACAATAAGATATTAAAGCTAGTAGTAAATTGCTTGGTAATGTTAAAGATGTTTCACAATGCTTCCAATTGGCTTGTTCAGTTTAAGGACACACCTCGGCATGCTGTATGTAACCATACTCAAGAAATGCTTCAGTATATTCCCAAATTGGGTTGAACTGAGAAAGTCACTTGGATGAGTGGTAAAATATAATTTACATGAATACAAACATAGTCTAAATCAAATTTCAGGAGTAATCTATGGCATTAGTGGTCAGATAAATGTCAGACAGACCCAAAGTAAGACAAGTTAACCTTTTTAATTAGGCAGAGGCAGCAAGTCCAGCAGCCTACATAATCTTTCTTGATCGGAGCAGATGTGTGAAACAGAGACCCGAGTTACAGTGCTGAGTAATGACCAGCAGATAATAAAGGAGCACGGCTGACTGTTACACCCAGGAAGTGCTTCATCCAACAAAGAGTCTACAGCCTTCACTCTTTGTATGAGACTATCCTGTGTATTGCTGTGTCATCGCTTCCCCCAATATTTCAGGATTAAAACGTTTTCTGCATGACTAATTATTTGCTGAGTGTCCGCTTTAACACAAATGAGTAAATCAGCCATAAACAATATGAAGCTCATTTTAATGAACAACAGCAACAAATTACACTTACAGGTAATGTGGCCTAGTGCTTCTGATACCTAGTAGATGATTGTTGGATGAAACTTGGTAAGGAAGGCAAGAAGGGTTTTGGCTTTGTTCCAAGGTAAATTGTTGATATGTGTAATTGCAGAGTTTAGGGTGAGTCTTGCCCGTAATTAGAAAGTGTGTTAATATTTATTACTGTTATAAATATACCTATTTAGGTGATTCACAGTATATTAGTTATATATAACTTCTAACTGGTGAATCTCCTATCTGAAAATGCCAAATTTTTGGGAGGAGATGGTTTTAAAATGAATAATAGGTCCTGAATTAAATCTAAATTTCCATTAATAACATATAGCCATAATCATATCACGTATTTATAAACAGCTGTGTTAAGCCCCATACACACACGCAGATCGTCGTCATACAAATGTTCATCTTTTCTCCCCGGGATGTCGGTGTCTGTTGAAAAGTGCAAAGACAGCACAAGGACAGCACAAGAATTTTGTCTGCAGACTTCAGCTGACTGCAGAAGTGATGTCATGTAATGGTTAACTTTCCCTGTGTTTTTTATTTTCTGAGCATGCCCAGTCTTGCAAATCTGCGGTCTGTCGGCTGATTTCTGTACTGACAGGCAAACAATTGTCCGTTCTGGTGTCTGCAGACAAAAATTTTCATGTTTGCAAGAAAGACTCTTGTCCGCGGATTGTGTGCAGACATCTGTCGGAGGCACCATACTAACACGCATACAATCGGCAGATCTTTCGTCCGCCGACGTTTGTATGAAGACGATCTGCGTGTGTGTACGGGGCTTTACTCACACTGATACCTTTGCTTTAGAATGAACATAGAACTATTCATGCTTCCTTATAGAGAAATTAGCCAATTGGCACTGCTTCTGGAGATGGCATATTATGTAAGTTAACTAGCATGGAACATGGGATTTATTTGACTGCTTTCTGACTCGTGAAGAGGTCCCTTAGGTGCCCAAATCTCATTTCAAAGAGATGAAAACAGCATACTATAGAAAGCATACAAATGCTGTGCTTTTGGACCTGATTCAGTTTAATTTTATTATTGCACAGAATTTAGCCCATCATGAATCTAAACCAGTAAAATCTTGAAAAACTATTCTCATAAGCATGACCTTGAGAAACAATCATGTAGATATTTGTATCCTTTCCTTTTCAGGTGGAACGTTGGAGTAATGTCAGCTGAATGATAAAATTGTGTTGGATCAGGTCTAAGAGTGTAGAAACCAGTAATACCCCTGCTACAGTCATACAAAGAGAAACATACACACGCTCTTTACATACAAACATACATACGCTGTCTTCTGGCTAGAAGACAGTCACATCAAATCCAACCAGTATGTTTTTTAGACTATGGAAACATGGAGTAGCTGAAAAAAAAACAACATAGGTATGTACTCAAACTTAATGCTCACTTCTTTGCTTCAAAGCAGCATTGCTACCACTAGGCTCCCATGCTGTGCACATAAAACCAGAAATCAAGCCTAGTACATATGGGCTGAATGTGAGGCGTCATCAGCCGGTTTAAAACAAACTGGCCAGCAATCAGCCCATGTGTACGGCAGCTGGGCCTGAAGTTCCATGACCAAAAAAAGCCGTGCTGGCTGGCTCCTGGTCAGCGCTCTCAGAAAATGGCTGAGAGTGCTGACCAGAGTGTTCTGGCAGGGGGGAGGGGGGTGGCTTTCCCCCTGTCAGAACACAATGGCACTGCAGGGGAGTTTACTGTACTAACAACGGATTGTTAGTACAGCGGCTCCAACCTGAGCTGCCAGGTTTTTTTTATTGTTCAACCTAGCAGTGTGTGTGAGGCTTAAAGGAGATGTAAAGACAGACATTTTTTATCTTAATGCATTGTATGCATTAAAGGAGTTGTAAAGGCAGAAGGTTTTTTTATTTGAATGCATTGTATGCATTAAGATAAAAAGCCTTCTGTGTGTGGCAGCCTCCCCAGCACCCCTAATACTTACTTGAACCCCATCTCTGTCTAGTGATGTCCACGAGTCCCTCAGCCGTCCAGGACTCTCCCTCCTGATTGGCTGAGACACAGCCATGGCACCATTGGCACCCGCAGCTGCCAATCAGGAGAGAGAGGGGGCGAGTCGGATGGCAGCTCTGTGTCTGTGAACACAGTGAACACACAGAGCTGCAGCTCGGCTCGGATGCCCCATAGCAAGCTGCTTGCTGTGGGGGCACTCGACAGGATGGAGGGGCCAGAAGCAGCGAAGAGGGGCCTGAGAAGAGGAGGATCCCAGCTGCCCTGTGCAAAACCAATTGCACAGAGCAGGTAACTATAACATGTTTGTTATTTAAAAAAAAAAAACACGAGACTTTACAATCACTTTAAGTATTCTATTGTTTGTTAATGGTCTACAAGAGGTACTGACACTTATACATAAAGGGCTTATGCAGCTACTGTACCCCGTTAGATTGAAAACCTGCTCTTCTGCTTACGGTAGCAGTGTTTTCAGCCCAGTCCATTTGATTGATGGCCTGGAAATAGTTAGCCAACTTTGTCTCCAGGGATTTCTATAGACAGAGAACCTTCCCCAAGCTAGCCGGAAATGTATAGGTACTATAAAGCCAACCACACACTCATAAAAGTTTGTTAAAATTTTTTTATTCAAAACCTTTGCTCAATTTTTTAATGATTATTGGGGTTAAATCAATGATTGCTTTTGACCATAATGACAAGAAAATCAAAGGAGCAGAATGGAAACATTTTCTCAGACAAAGTCTTTCTTTGGAAAAAATCATACATATTGTAAGATGCATGTTCGAGGGACAAAATAATTGAATTTAGTTGACTCAATGATGGCAAAATTGAATGATCTGTGATTTAGAATTTCTATATGAGTGTTCAAATAAAATATCTAATAGTGTAGGTCCAGCTTTGTTGTTTGCTGGGTTTAAGTGGTTCACAAGTAACTGTCTAATCACCTTAAAGCCCCATGCACACTGACAGGCAAACTGCATTCCAGGTAATCAGCCCAGGGTGCATACTGTTCCAAATGTACATACTGCTCAGTACACTATCCATCCCTGTCCAGGAACAGCAACTGCCAGCCTCTCATAGAGTTTGGCAGGCTGCTGGTAGAGGGGCTAGAACCTGCCCTTCAAGGTTGCCTTGAGTTTTTTTTTTTTAAAGCATACAAGATAACAAAAAATTATAGTTAACTAACCTCTGCTATACTTCCCTCTTCCAACAACATAAGCCCTGTTGCTAACACTTCCATCTTCACCTGGTATTCTTCTGGGTTTGGCATCTTCGGCCATCTTGATAGACAGTCCCTAGATGCAGTAACAGTTGGACATGGCACAGAGTTCGCTTATGTCGACACTGATGCGTATCAAGAATGTATATTGAGTTGCACATGCATGGCTCAGTGTACACGCAGAAGAACATTGCTTTGGATGCTTTTTTTGCAGAAGAGTCACTAAATCAATAATGGCCTAATAATAATATAATTCCATTTTAGGTTCTTGGATATGAATGGTCCCATCAAAAGGACTTTTGAATGTTCTATTTGGCAGAACTAGCTTTCACACAGCATGCAAATGAATATCGATTCTCCTCTCATGTAAAATATACATCCACTATTCAGTGCACATCAAGTAAAATTGTTGGGCAAGCATCCTATAAAAAACCAAGTGAGGTATTTTTACATTTCTGCACAGTAGAGAAAAATAGACAACCAAAAATTTTGCAAACTGTTTAAAAAGTCCGATGATCAACAGTTCTCTCTTCATAAAAGGATTAAGAGCAATTATGCTCCATGTACTAAAGGACGCCAGTTGTGTCAGAGCAGAGGCTGCAGCAGAACCTCGCAGTAAAACAAGCCATAACAGCTGACATGGTGCTGATATCATTACATTATCCAGGACATTCTCACTTTTTCATCAGGGTCCAGCAGGAATAGTTACAACACCTTTTTAACAGAAAGTGTGCCAGTTTTACATTCTACTTTATATAGCCCAAAATCAAGTTAATCCCTAGTCCACCAATATATCACCATAGGGCAACTAGCCTGTATATCTCATAATATATTTTCCATCTGTCTTACCTAGGTATGAAGATGAGTTTAATATACGCACAGACATGGAATATGCATTTGTAGGACTGAAGAAGGTAAGAATGATGTCATGTATCTAATAAATGTTTTGTTATAACAATAGTATCCAGTACCTGTCTGCTCATCCAAAACTTATTTTATTAGATCAGCATTGAAACATACCGTGCAGGACAACCTGTTAGGGTCTTATGCCTCGTACACACGCACCGATTGTTGGCCGACCAATCGGCCGTCTTTTGTCCAGTGTTGTTGTGTTGGTTGAAATGTGCTCTAGACTGCACACAAATTTTGTCGGCCAACAACAACCAACTGCAGAAGTGATGTCATGTTCTGGTTTACTTTTCGTGTGTTTTTTCTTCTCTGAGCATGCCCAGTCTTGCTCATCACATTTTTGTCTGCCGAAATCTGTACTGACTGAAGAACAATCGGCCGTTCTGGTGACGGCCAGCAAAAATTTTATAGCATGCACACCAGATTTTGTTTGGCCGAAAAGTCGCAGTCGGTTGTCGGAAGCATCATACTAACAAGCCGATAATCGGCCGATCGGACGTTGGCCGAAAATTCATGGCCAACTATCGATGCGTGTGTACGAGGCATTAGTCTTAGCTCTGTATCAAAGTAGTTTTTACATTGTGCAATATTGTCTTATAAGTGGATGAATGTCTCTGTGCTGTGTGCCATGAGAGGGTGGAGGAAGTACAGTAGAAGGTGAACTGTATGTCTTTCTTGAGGTCAGGGGGGCTGATCATAGCAAATGTTCTGAATAGAGTAAAAGTATAGGATTACTTGCTAAAGTTACATCTGATTGGTTGCTTTGGACAATATCTCATGCTACCTTTTCCAACTTTAACTAGGGGGAAATTAATTAAAAGGATAAAATCTCAAGTATAAAACTATACCATCCACATTAATGGCCAAATCTGACATATCTGGGGAGTCTATGTAGGTGTAGCCAAACCGCTTTGAGTAAAGAACAAGTACTACTACTGCTACTAACAGGAACGGCAGAAAGCAAACACCAAACAGCTGCAATCTACAAATTGCTACTAAGCTGTCAGTCTGCACTGGCATACAAAATGTTTAAAAGATATGTCATCTTATTACACTGCCAATATTATTGCAATATTATTGAATTAATCCAGACAAAGCTGCAAAACCTGATTAACAGGTCACTGCTAGCATATGGGCTGTCTGAGTACCAGAAACCCTTTATGCAGAGTAGCCAATATACAAATTATAAGGACATGGAGAGGAACAGGCACAAACTGTTCTTTTGTTCCCAGTTTGTTTTCTCAAGTCATTTAATAAAAGTCCCCAAGAGATCTTTTAACCCTATAAACGGAGCTGAAACTCATTCAATTGTTATAACTAGACCCAAAGAATGTTGTAGTGTGTCATGTACCTGTATGAGGACCCTGAGATGACAAAGGTGGCCTTTTGCACAATTCCCACAAGTGTCAAGGTACAAGATCTGGTGAATGGAACTCAGGAGCTCTGCTATTTGATTTACAGAAGTACAGCACAGGTTTGAGTCAGTAACAAATAAGCAATGCAGCCCAGAAACAAGGTCAGGAACATGCAGCGCTCAGCACTGTGCAGGCAGTGAGGTGCAAAGCCAGTGAGCAAAATCCTGGTCAGAAGTCCAGGCTAAATTAGGTGATGGAGGTAATCAGAAATCAATGGCAGAAAAAGAAAATCCAAGGGCAGACCAGACAGAAGAAGGGTTAATAACAAAAGGTCAGGCAAGTTCAGGATCAAAGATCAGGGGTCACAGGGATACAGCTTAAAAACTGTATAGCGCTGAACCTAGGCAGGACTTGGATTTCATTCTTAAATTTAATCTGATAATATTTGCCTTCCCTTGTTCTTCCTTTCACCTAAAGCCAGCCATAAGACAGTTCAGAAGGAACTGGCTGAGATTTGATCCATGCATGGACAGGCGGAATGTACCCAAGTTGATCTATCAATCAACTTGGGTACAGCCAGCCTGCGGGATTTTACATGTGATTATTGCAATTGGCTGTTATAGCCGCTAACAATAATTACTGTCTTCTCCCGGCGGGGGTGGCTTCCGAGCACTGGCCCAGTTTAAATAGGCAGTTTGGCGCCAACATCTGCCACAAGCACACGTGAGCACCTGTGTGCACGGGTATGCGTGCTCGCACAGGTGTGTGCACTGGTATGCTTATGCGCATTAACATTAGCAATTGCCAAATTTCTGTAAGCACGAAAAGAAACATGTATTAGCCTGTGCGCAGACGTTCATCCACAGGGGCCATTTCATTTTTTGGCATGCCCTTCATTACAGCACCCCTCACACTCCTTGTGGGAGATATGTATTTAACAGCATTTATACGCTCAACAATCTTTGAGTTTGAACCAATTGGATCCCCCTCTGTTTGCCTTTTAGCTATTTTTTTGGCTGAATTTCACCAGGTGCATTGGATGCTGGAACATTTAGAGCAGAAAGTACTTCCTATGCAGTCATTCTTCCACAGGAGCCCAGATGGTCACCTAATGATAACGCAAGCAGCCACCATTTTGGTTGGTTGTTTGATTTTGGCAACAAAATTTATTACAAGATACACTTATTTTTTTTGTTTACCTCTGCTGACCTAACATGCATGCTTACCAAGATCCGATGCCTGTGGCCACCAGGGATTGTTTACATTGTCCCCCTGAATCTCCTGGCTGGAAGATGGAGGCAGAGGAGCCCCATATAAGTTTACAGAGCTCCAACTGTGCAGGCATAGCCAGGAGATAGAAGACTTTTTTTTTTTTTTTTTAAAGCCCGTGAGATAGTAAAGTGACAAACTACAAAGAAAAAAAACACACAAACACAAGAATGGGGAAGGGGAAGTGTGGAAGTGCTTAGTGTCAAGGTGCAAGACCTTGACATGCCCATCAACCAGGGATTAAAAATTCCTCTGGTCCTGGCCAAAAGGCCAATCCCTAGAGGCAGGTGCGAAAAAAGTGTGTAAGTGAGGTGACCAAGGTGCCATAAAAAACTCAAGATGAGCTCCCCCACCTGTGAGAATTTAGGCACCCCTGGGCTACCACCCCAGGGGCACATACACCATGGGCTTCTTTCGGATCCCAGCCTTCGGCCAGACCAGTGCAGCCACATCCCCACCAGGAGGCATCAGAACTTGACAGCTTAGGGAGAGCCTGCCTTCAACTGGGGACAAGCCTTTTTCAAGGCCAGATTCAACCCAGGAGAAAAAGGCCCTCCCGCCACCATCACCATTCCTTACCAATTACATCCGGGAGCAGTACTAACCGGCTCAGGACAGCACCGGCTTTCTCACTCCATTCAAACTGATAAGAATAGATACTACACTTGATCTTAGCCAAAAGGCTGGAGACAGAAGACTTGTGGTGTGGGATTTAAACAATCTCTAGAGACTGCAGGCATCAGATCTTGGTAAGTATGCATCTGCAGATGGGATAGATGAGTTCTGTTAGATCGGTGTAGGGGGCAAAAAAGAAAAAGTGCACTTTGTATGAAAGGGTGTCAATTCTTTACTGTATGTTAGGCAGATCATGGCAAAATCTTGGTTTAACAGGAAAAACGTTTAACATTTACAATAAGTGTGCTAAAATCTCATTTTAAGAATTCTAGTAGAAAGAAGTGAGGACAGGGATTCTCAATAGAGGTACCTGGCTAGTAGATTTAACTACTGTTTGTAGTGCAAATCCTATTGAACATTATAATGTGTAACAAGTTTTACTTTGAATAAAATCAAAGTTTATCTAACAATTATTTGCATTCAATTCAAATGAGGATATGCTAAAAGACAAAGCATTTAGTGGGTTTTGTTTTCAAATGATAAAAAATATTAAAACATTAACTGTTTTAAAGCTGAACTCCGGAATAAGCAAATATCGTTTAAGCAAAAGAAGTATGTGCATTCTTTCCCTGGTACACACTAGAAGTTTTTTTTTGTTCAACCCAGCGGGCTGCAGAAAAAAAGAATTGAAAGATCAGCATACTAACACAAACGATGTTCTCCCCCACTGTGATTTTGTGTTCTGTCTGCCAGAACACACTGATCAGCAGTTGCAGGCACAGGTCACCAGCGCTGATCGGATACAGGTCAGATGCAGGTTTTGCAGCATGCCCGTTTGACAAAAGGTGGTCGTGAGACCGGCTTCTGTAGAACAGACAGCGGTACACATGGGCCCTAAAGGGCCATACACACTATAAGATTTTCTGAAGACTTTTTCCTTCAGATTTACCTTTTCTATGTAGTGCAAGGGCCTGCCAGATTGCATACAAATTGAAAGTGTTTAGGTTTGACCTCGTATTATATGGTTTTGGTAAATCTAAAGGAAAAAGTCTTCAGAAAATCTTATAGTGTGTATGGCCCATAAGGCTCCCTTCATGCCTGAAGGATTTTCAGCTTGAAGCTTGTAGCTCTAAAATGCTTAAAGGGTAACTCCACTTTCGTGGGGGGAAAAAAATAGCAAATAAAGAAAAAACAATATAGCATATGCAGTTGCGACACAAATCATGTTGTGTTTGAATGTTATTAAAAAATTACCTTTCAATCTGCAGCTGTTGTATTTTCTGAATTTGCAATGCAATATGGCTACCTGGAGCTGTTCTGTACACAGAATGTATACTGACCACACCCCAGAAACATCATTTCCTGCTTGTGTGATTGGCTCACCAATTTTCCCAGAAGTCTGTCTAAGATGCAAGTCAGATTTCTGCCATCCCCTGCATTAAGAAATGTCATTTTTGGTGGGATACATCCAATAGGAGCACTTCTAAAGGAATGTAGGCCCAGCAGATTTCCTCATTAGTGCCCTCATTAGAGCCCTGCAGGTGCCACAGCTGATAGATAATTATGAAACCACTCCCATTTGACCCACTCAGCACAGAGGCACAGAGGAACAAACAATGATTTCTTCAGAATAACAAAATGTAGGAATCTGCAACAAAGTTTTGTAAAATCCTTGCAATGTACATAGATCACCCCAAGGGAAATGCTTTTTTCTCAACAAAAGTGGAGTTAGGCTTTAAGAAGCCAAATCCCATTCCTTTTACCCCTGGTCACATATGAGCGCTCTGCTGCCTGAAGCAAAACTCCTGTCACTCAAAAAAAGAACATAAGCTTTTTTTTGACAGATTACAAGTGTTTTTGGCCACAGTGAATAGAAATGTCTGACTTGAGCACTTTACGGCCATTTTGTCGCTAGTTTTCTGCTCAAACAGCAGCTCTCCACTTCTCTATCTCTCTCCTCCCCTGAGTGCTTTCTGTTGGCTAAATAAAAATGCCTGAAGCTGTAAAACGCTTGTAATGCGCTTCTATAACAATTGTAAAAAGCTGCATAAACACTTTAAAAAAAAAACACCAGAAAAACGCCAGTAAATTGCTACGCTCAGGTGTGAATGGAGCTTAAGTGGACCGGTTCCTGCCGAATCAGCTGATTTTCTGCCCCTGTGTACAAAGCTTTACTAGAAACTTGGTGTGCAGTGTATTTTTCTCCCAGATCTGCTCTGTGATCCAGTGTGAAACTACATCTTTCTGCAAATACAGCATGAATTGCAAAGTTCAAAGCTGGCCATAAACATGGCAATTTTCTGTGATTTTTAACCATTTTCAATCAAGCTGGAATGAAAATGTCAAGCTTTTGAATGTGGAAATTAGTGATTTTGAGTGGCCTCAGGGGGATGGCATTTGACTTTCCCATAGTATTTCTGGTTTCCATAGATTTTTTTTCAAAACCTGTATTGAAGCTGTCAATTTGTATCCCAGTTCGATCAATCAAATTTGTGGGTGGTAAATTGCTTATTTTTAGGCAACCGCTTTGGATTTTATGTTCTATTCTGAGTCATTTGAAAGCTTTGTTTTTTGTTGTATGCAGCAGCAACTATGAGGAAGTGAGCTTCCATCTAGATAAAGGTTTGCCTGTAGATGTGGTATACTTGGATTTTGCAAAGGCATTTGATACATTCCCCCACAAACGTTTACTTTACAAACTTAGGTCTGTAGGCACGGACCATAAGATGAGTACCTGGATAGAAAATTGGTTACAGGGCAGGGTTGCCAACCTACCAGATTGAAATTTACTGACACAACACCTAAAATTTACTGGAACAGCCAAGTTTTTACTGCTATTTTACAAAAGTTACAAAATTACAGTTTTAGGTGCAAATTTTAGTATTTAACCACTTGCTGCCCGCCTACCCTCAAATGATGGCGGAATAATGCGTCTCCCGTTATGACGTTGGCCCATTCAAACAGGGCATGCGCGAGATCAAGTACACGCAGCCCGGCACTGTTGGTGGCGACGTGTCTGAAAGACACAGCTCATCACCGACAGTGTTAAACTGCCAAAGAAAATGGCTGTTTACCGCGTGATCGGCCGTGATCCATTCATAGCCGATCACAAATGTAAATACAGAGCGGTAACTGGCTGCTACCAGCTCTTCTTTCCTCACACACTGTTTCCAGTGGAGCCAATTCCAGTGACCAGTGAGTTACCGATCTGTGTCTATATTGTACTGCACCAAGAACACAAATAAAAAGAACCTGACACATCACCCCAACAACAGTGTACAGTCCTCATCTGTGCCCAGCAGTGTTACTGTTACCCCCCTGCCCATATTGTCACCCAACAGTCACCACATCAGTAACCATCAGTGCCCATAAAGTTCGCCTGTCACCAATCAGTGTCCATAAAGTGCACCTGTCACCCATCAGTGCCCATAAAGTGCACCTGTCACCATCAGAGACTGCCATCAGTGATCGTCAGAGGTTAACCTGTCACCCATCAGTGACCGTCACCTGTCACCCGTCAATCACCCATCAATGGTCGTTGCCTGTCACCCGTCAGTCACCCATCAGGGACTGTCGCCTGTCACCCATCCCCAGCCGGTTCTTCAGCAGTCTTCAGGTCCCCAGCGCCGGTTAACGGTGGGCAGTCATCTGTCACTCCTTGTGGCTTCACAGCCGACTTCAGCACCCACAAGCACCCCACCTGGCACCACTCCTGCTCCCCTTTTTGGAGCAATTTCCACTTTAACTTTAATTTTAAATAAAAGTTCAATAGGGATTTAGCTGCAAAAGACTATTAATCTATAATTTGCATGATTTACCATTATAAAACACCTTATAGTTCACCTGACTTCTTATTTCAAAAAGTTATAATTACTGTGTGATGTTCTTAGGAAACGTAGGATAGTGGGGAAACAACTAATTTTCACAATGGCAGAATAAAGAAACAATAAGCAAGCCAGACTGAGTACCTGCAGACAGGGCCGCTGATAGGGGGGGACCACCAGCCCTCTTGTAGGGGGCCCGAGCACACAGGGATTAGTGATGGACAACAAATATAGAAATCTTCGTCCAGCACCTTAATCTGATCTGTCCCTCTCCCTGCTATCAGATTTTATCTGTTGAGAAAGAGACAGTTGTCCCTCACTAATCCCCCTCCCTTGTGTGGGCCCCCCTCCCAGCACTTATCTCTGCTCAGGAGTTTATTTGTAAATTGTAACTTTGTTTCTCTCTCTCTGTCTCTCTGATCACTGAGCTCCAACTGCCCAGCCTGTATATTTTTCTCATCTCATCTTCCTTTTTATTTAACATAGTTTTTTTTTTTTAGATTTAGTAGGAATTATGCGAGTTATGTTACATTTGTGTCTGATAATAGTGATTTTGTTGTAATTTTAGCTAAATATATCTTTAATATTTTCTTGGAGGGGGGGCCCTGCCAGGTAGTCTGTACGGGGCCCCGCGATTTCTAACAGCAGCCCTGCCTGCAGATGTCAACACAGTTGTGTTTTGAAGACCTAGCTGCCCTAAGGAAAAACAAGGGCACCCTCTTTACAGCCTTTTGTATTCATATGCACTACAGTGACAACAGACTGCATATTTTTTCACAACTGTAGAATACTGTATTTCTGGATAACATGCATCATCTCAGTAGCTTATAGTTTCCTTTGAGAGAACATGTGACAGGGTAATTTATAGGCAGGATATTGTGAGAGACAGGGCCACACGTGTAATGAAATAATATTAAACCAGTGTATGGCGCCTATTATAAAACATGTATATGCAAAATGTAGCTGCCCCTTTAAAAAGGAATTAATCCACTTGTGACATAAATACAATATAGGTGTGGTGTTTAAATACAAATAATAACATAAGTGAAAATGTCAAAAATGTAAATAAAATAGTCCAGTGTGATATAACCCCAAGACCAAAAAGTCTTCCAACGCAATATACAGCATGTATGGTATAGGATAACACCACCACTGCCAGCATGAAGCCAACGTGTGCGTGTGTTCCAAGTCTCACTTTCAGTTTTTGGCCCTGACGTGATGTCACACAGGTCCCGCAAAAGACGGTCGTACTCTCCGACGTACGTTTAGCCCAAAATCGCGTCTTCAGGAATTGTCACTTAGGCCTGAGGCAAAAGTTCCTCTCAGGTCTCTGAGGTTAGCATGGAGAGTATCGGTTCCCGCATTCACAGCGGCAGGCAAGGGTATTATAAATTACCGGTAGATGATTCCTGGGTGTCAGGGAGGCACCCCAAAATGTGAGTGTTTTTTTAATGTTTTTATTCAGCTTTCAATAAAGACATTTTACACGATGAATTCCTCTCTGCTTTGCTTTGTAAGCATGCAAACCCCAAATCTGGTCTGTGTAAAAGGAGACAGCATTAAGGATACATAGCCATGCACAGCGGAGCTGTGGAAAAGCTTTCTTTGATCTTTTTTGGCATAAGTTAAAAGAGATCAACTACATTTGGTGAGTCTTGCCCCATTGGGGTAGGGGCACTACTTACACGGAAGTAGAATTGGCACCACACTATCACTTTTAAGCACTGGCGTTGTGTAATAGAAGATTTAAGTAATAATTTTTTCATTTTTTTGCACAGATTTTTTTTTTTTTTATAAATTCAATGTTTATTAGGAAGAAGAAATAACAAGGCATACAGAATAGGCAAAAAAAAAAAAAGAAAGGAAACCAATGGTGTCAGTCCATATACAAAATCATATACAGAGAACAGACAACTTCAGGGAATAACATAATATAGAGCGCATTACCCATAATGTCGGAGAGAATTGCTAGGGGAAGTCCGACCCCCGGAGGGATCCCGCCCCCATCCGGCATCTTCACATGGCCGGAGTGGTGTGAGGGAGAGACCCCCCCGGGCCGACCAAGCTCCTCTCCCAGTCAGCTAGTATGAGCCCACGCATGTATGCCCATGGGGAGTGATAAAAACCAGAGAGACAGATAATGAACGGCAGTCCCCGCCACTTCCCCTTCCCATCTTTTGTGTAGAGGTGGGGAAAGAGTCCACCATCAAGAGAGGGGAAGAAGAAAAGAAAGAAGAAAAAAAAAAAAGGGGGGGGGAGGGAGGGAAGGAAAAAAAAGCGAGAGGAGGTAATGGGGGGTGGGGGGGGAAAGGGGGAAAGAGATAGCCACCCGGGCCGCAGAAGCTGCACTAGGCCACCAAATCTCTGTATTCTTCTGAAAAACTGAACTCATGCCAGTAATACCATCTTTTGAGAAACCCCTCCCTAGTGCCCCACTCGGCAGCCACAAGATCTTCCATTTCATTGATGCTGGCCACCTTCCGCAGCCACATAGCCACTGTAGGAGGCTGCGACTGTTTCCAGAGAAGCACAGATTTTTAATGCAGTTGGACTTTGTTTGAATATTGATTTTTTTTGTTACATATACCTTCTTATGGAATCACGGATTGCACTTTAATTTAGGCACTGGCACTTTGTTAATTATTTACTGGATTGTTAATGGCTGATTCATTTATTTCACTTATGTGTAACTAACACAGGACTTTTATATATTTATTGTTTTTGGGTAATCCATCTAAAACAGATGGAGTAAGGGAATAGGGTGCTTTCATTATATTAGTTTTTGTTTGAAATATGCCTACATCCAGGTGTGGCTTTGGGCCACTACAACTATGTGATGCGGTTTCTCCCTCTCTCCTTCCTTCCTGTTTAGTGCTAGTTCCTTTAGTGCTAGTTAAATCCTCCCTGTTTTTATCTATGTTCCCTCAATCAATGTTGGTATTTTGCATATACAGGGCTTAGGGAAAGTCATTGTCTACTTACACTTCAAAATAATGGAAAAACATCCTCTGTACCACAATTATTTAATTTAATATTTTTTTCCCCATAAATATTTAATTTAATATTGCATTGCAATCAGCACCTCTGTCTTACTGAAGAGTTAAACTGACTGTGGATGGTGCCAAGTCAGCAGGCGATCATACTGTCCAGACAGACTGGCTCAATGGAGCTGTGGTAATACAAAAAGCTGTATTTGAAACAGAGCAAACACATACAACTTAAAGAAATTTTCCAAGCATGTCATTGAAAGGAATTATGTTTTTTCTCATGTCATTCTTGAAGTTTCATTAAAATAATCTTTTCTCTGCTGCATTTTTTTTTAAATGTTTTTGCTCTTTTAAATGTACCTCCTGATAGTGCCCAACTCTCCATGCACTTTTTGTCAATAGATTGCTATTAGCCTTCAAAAAGGACAGAATTTAATAACGTGATTCACTTCCAACTCCCCCCTCCCCTTGAAAATTCAATGGGATTTGCTGCCAAGATTGATTTTCACCAATAGTAAAGTGGTGAACCCCCCAAGAAAAATATAGGCAGATTCACCCATTCCTAATAGCCACTAAAGATATACTGTGGCTGACTCGACAAGCTCTTACAGTTATAGATTCTCTTTCATGGAGCAACAATCACTCCACAACAAAACGATTGCTCATTCTAAGTCCCCAAAATGTGGTGTTAGTTTATATAATATGGGAAGTACATTTGTTTTTTTTTTATCTCTATCTGTCATCTAATGGCACTTTTCCACTGCAAGTACCGGCTCGGCTCTACTCGGCCCTGCTTGGCCCGGTTTGCTTTTCCACTGCTGGTACCGCATGGTACGGTGTTGGAACGGTTTGGTACGGTACGGTTTGCTTTTCCACTGCTGGTACCGCATGGTACGGTGTTGGAACGGTTTGGTACGGTACGATATGGTTTGCTTTTCCACTAAAGTAGTACTAAAGTTAAGTGGGTGGGATAACAACGGGGTGGGTGGGATTGGGTGGGATTCTCTGACCAATCAGTGGCTAGTAGTGACTGCATGCAAAGGATTGTGGGATATGGTACCAGTTTGGTACCTGTTGGAATCAAAATCGAGTAGGTACTGTTTTTTCAGAGCCGTACTGTACCGTTCGGTTCCATGCAGTGGAAAAGTGCCGCCGTACTGTACCGTACCGTACCGAACCGTTCCTACACTATACCATGCAGTACCAGCAGTGGAAAAGCACAAAAGTGTGCCGAACCGTTCGGTTCCATGCAGTGGAAAAGCGCCATAGGCAAACCACTTACTGCCATGTATCCATATCATAATACCAACCTGGGTATGAGCCTATAAAGGTTATGTGGTCAGTAGTATAGTAAATAATAATATGGCTAAATTAACAT
Organism: Pelophylax lessonae; assembly: GCF_965119305.1. Lineage (NCBI taxonomy): Eukaryota > Metazoa > Chordata > Amphibia > Anura > Ranidae > Pelophylax > Pelophylax lessonae. The sequence goes on from NC_138769.1 coordinate 609,847,073, forward strand.
GGCAATTATTATAATCAGCTTACATTTTTTTTTTTTTTTTTTTCAGGATGTAGATGCTTGTAGCTTGGACAAGACTGAACTCGAAATAAAACAAGGCCAGCTGAAGGAAATTATAGACCTGCTGACTACTGTCTATGAGCACGTAAATAAGAACTTTTCCTAAATTCTGTGTGTCTGTAACCTTAGCTTAACCTTACCTTATGTTTTACCCCAGTGAACAAAAATCATATTGTATGCTATGATTTCTTGTACTTTGCATTGTCATACTGCAAATGCCTGGCTGTATTCTTTTTCTGTTATTAGTCACTGAGGATTCTATTGCATTTCTCCCTCTTGACGATTCCCACTTATCTCATGTCTGTCTAAATGTACATCACTGACTGAGTTAGCAAAAGTAAATTACCAAAACTCAACCCAGACTACATTAATTTACACACAAAAAGTTGGAAATCGTCACATAGGGTCATAATTAGAAGGCAAAGCTGTAGAGTTACAGGACACTGGAGATTTACAGCTAGTAAACTATAATACAACCAATATATGTTAATAATATATACCGGTACCAATAAACAGCTTTTTAAAAAAAAAATAAAAATTAAAAACAAAATTAAACCCCTGTGCTAGCCTAAACCATATGTATAAAGAAAATTTATGTAAATAAACTAGTGTATATGTGTTGCTGGCAGCAGTTGTCATTTGTTTCCACATCTCAAAATATAAAATATCCAAATAGTACCGCGCTACAATGTGAATAATTCAAAAGGAAAAAATATCAAAATATCCAATAATCAATAAAAAGTGCATATAAAACGAAAACAATTGTGCTTGATAATGTTCAATCTGTGATATTCATATGTATATCAATCATATGTGATCCATTTGATTTGTAAGCGAAAAGTTCTCCACTGCAGTGCCAACCACCTATCACTGCAGCCTCTTTCCTCCCAAATAGACCCTCACAAAGGTGAGGTCTATCACGCTTTCCCATATACTGGGTATTACCGTATTTTCCGGCGTATAAGATGACTGGGCGTATAAGACGACCCCCCCTAATTTTCATCTACCGGTAATACTTATACTTAGGTTACCTTGGAGATATTATATTCGGTGTATAAGATGACCCCCCATTTTTGGGGGATTTTTTTGAGGTTCAAAAGTAGTCTTATACGCCAGAAAATACAGTAATCATGAAGTGTACTTCCAAACAGCCTTTGGCAGATCATCAATCCATCATTCTTTCAGTGGATATTGTGGAATACTCTACAAATATTTAAGCACACTACTGGTTTCTCTAGTCTAGATGCAGGGAAGACCAAGAATGGACACTGGACAATTCTGTTCCTGAATTTAATTTCATGAGAAATTCTATAATTCATTTTAATTAATAATAATATAAATTATTTTGATTTATGGGAGGGGGGTTATGTGCACTGGGTTATGCTAGGTACACCACTGGTTCACTTCAGTCTCCGCTAGCCCCAAACCATGGGGCATCTGCTGAAAGCAACAGCAGCACTGTTTCCTTGATCAAAGTAGGTCATAATTAAGAAGAATCAGAGTTGTGTAGATAAAACCTGAGAGCTTGGTTAGAGTGATGAAGAAGAGACATCAAATAGTTGAAGAAAATGGGCAGTTCTTGCCTCCTTTTATCCAGCCTTATTGGGAAGCAATAGCAGTGCAGATATAAAGGCTGAACTTTGGCCATTTTTAATGCCAATCATCAGCAAAGCAAATTTAAAACATTTTGTTTATCCCCCCAATCAGATTGGTAGTCAGCAAAAAATAAGAATTTTTTTCAAGTGATGAAAGCAAACACAATGCCTCTACATAGGTAAGGGGTGTATATACTAAGATGCAGGTGCCTGGAGTTCTGCTTTAAAGCTACCACCTTATTTAGTTATTTTTGGTGACACCTTCACTACAAGAGCATGGCATACACATAGGTGGAATGTAAGATCAATACTGCCCAACAAAGTAGGATTCCGTTAATTATGTCCCTTTTTGTCCTAGGAGCTGAAAGAAGTAATGGAGGAGTCTGGAGATATATCAGTGTTGTTGAACATGGACAGTAGATGTCCTTTGAAATTTGAAAATCTAATACAAGAGATAAAGGAACGATATGAAACCATTGCAGCAAAAAGTCGAGAAGAAGCAAAGGCTCTGTCCCAGAAAAAGGTAGATATATAAATAATATAACAGTTACTGCATCTCTATAGAATTGTTATAAAATTTTATTATGTCCATATAACATTAAATTCTGAAACAATAGCATATTAAACATTACTAAATATTTCTAAACAACAACAATAATAATAAAATAGGCAGAAATGGATAAGTTCTCCTACAGACTGTAGCTGAAAATTGTCACATACACAACTTATTAATATTATCCTTTTTTTTATTAGTAACTTCCAGAAGTTGTTGCCAGTATTATCAGACCAGTACTAAATACAGTACAGTGTGTTGACCAAATACATTTTTCTCTTTTTTTAAGGAAAATATATTAAAATATATAGACATTACATTTAAATATTTAATATCTGTGTTTATTTTTATCATATATTTTAGTCTTTTTTGACTGTTGTTAAACCAGAGGGAGTGGAGCCATTTTTTAATGCTCAAGTATGCACAACATACTTGCACATTATGGTAAACCGACCTCTGAGTTTTGCTCTCATCCAGCAAAGCCAGCTATGTGCTTCTTCCGCTGTTTTGCAGCCATCTCTCTCTAATGTTTAATCTGCACCTTGCATCTGCTATTTCTTTGGTCATAGGGCAACCAGTGATGATGCAAACTTTCCCAGCCAGTCCCCTATTTAATTTGTACATTACACAGAAAAATCCCATTCATTCCTAAGCAAAGTTTTACTTTTGTTGGGATGCATTATAGACCACCTCTTCATAGGAATACATTGACATGCACAAAATAATTACAGGACTCGCTGGCAGAGTTTGCTGCAGTACCATTGTGGCTCAGCGTGGACTTGGCAAGAACATGAAATAAATGGGCATGCACAAAATAATTATAGGACCTGATGGCAGAGTTGACAGGAGCATGGACAAAGTATAAGACTTTGATCTGGGGTAGGGGGGTTATGATGTTATTTACTTATTTACAGTAACTGTGCAAGAGTACAGTTACTTGTTTAAAAAATTAACAGCTACTTGGATAAAACAGATAAGAGTGGGCTTAGAGCCTTTGTTCTTGACCGAGTGTCAGTGGTACAGAAAATCTCACTAACCCGGACAGAGGCAGCAGAAAAAAACAAAAACAAAAAAAAAATAATTTATTCCAGTAGGGAAGATCGTTATCTCTGTTAGGCAACCCATAGCCGGAAGGCCTGCCTTGGTACCTCACATGGCACCATAGCACTTACCCCACTTCCCCTTCCCCCACTTTTTTTGTTTGTGTGTGTTTTTTTCTTTGTTGTGTCACTGCACTATCACTCTTTTTTCTGCATGACTTGTAGAGTGTGGGTCCTCGGGCCCAGCCTTGAGAGTCTTGGGAGGGGGTGGATATGGCCTTCTGGCTTAGTTTGCCCTCTCTCATGGGGTCTCACTTTGGGGGAGCCCCACCTAGTACTTGGGGTGGGCTGTTTCGGCAGTCCCCCTGGAGAACGGGGTTTGTCTGGTTTCGGCCAGGCAGACCATAGGAAGTACCTTAGTCCCTGTCAGGAGTCTTGCGCCCCGGGGGATAGAGGTTAGGGTCCTACCTCTTCGGAGGGAAGACTATTTTGCACACCCTGTGTTAGTCTGAGTGTGTTTCACACGCCACGGGATAACAAAAAAAAAAAAATAGATGATTTGATTTTCTTTCCTTCCTTTCACCATGGGCGGAAGCCTTCTCAGCTGGCAGAACACAATGATTACTGCTAACGGCTATGGCCACCAGCAGTAATCACATGCCAAGAATCCGACAAGCTGGTTGTACCCAAGTCGATCCCAAATTTCAATCCATGTATGGCGGGCTTTTGGTTTTGTTGAATGTGACTTTTTCCTGGTGAGCTCTGTTTTCTTTATTTCTTGTCCTGGTGCCCCAGATATAAAATGTAAAGGGAAATTACAGCTACCAATAAAAACTGAAGGGGTTTTAACCTTTTTACTACTTCACTCAAAAAAGGTTCAAACTGGAACAGAGTTTTAAAAGGATGTATGTCTCTTTAAAAGAATGTACTATGCTACAGCCAAAGCATGCAACAAACAAACCAGAAAAAGAAGGCTAGTTGTTGGGATGTCATAGAAGCCTTTGATGCTATGTGTGAGCTGTGTTGTCAGCTGTGACAGTGTGAGACCCTGCCACGGTACAAGTTTAGTAAGTTGGTATAAGAAGGACACAGGATTCTCAAAGTTGCAATTTGGCAAGCTCTGACATGTTTATGGTGAACAGAGAAAGCTGTGCTCTATGTTTTCTCCGGGTTTGGTAATTCCGGATTTGGGATGAGAGCTTAAAGGTTCCAAAGTGTCTTAGTCTAAAGGGAACCTTCAGTCCAGATTCCAGGCTTTCCTAGTTGCTTGCAGCCTGTGTGAGGGCACAGGTGTGTAGGATCGTTTTAAGCCAAATCTGAGCATAGCTCAGGGCAGTTGCTGACATTCAGAGACACAGGCTGTGTGTGAATATAGCAGTGTACTCCAGCTAGGAGGGGTGACCTGTTTGGGAGACATGTTCCAATGTGGGGGGACTTTTTGCCCATAGGACTGGGAGAGTCAAGACAACTACATGGGCTCGGAGAGAGCTAAAGCCCACTGTCAGCTGACATCACAGACATGTTCCGGGCTCTGAAAAGATCCTTACCATATGGTCGGGATCCACCCAGAAGCTTGGACTAGCAGCTGGTTCAGCCTCTTAGCAAGCCACTGAGAGCCTGAGCCACCTGCTCCTGCACTGCCCAGAACTCCAGTTAGCACTGAAGGGGCAAAGCAGAGAGCCAGTGATTGACACTCACAAGCTCTCTGCAGGCTGAAGACTGGGAGTTGAGAGATCAGCAGTGTTTGATCATTCATTTCCTGGTCTAAGTTGCAAGAGGAAGTGGGAAATCTCTATAGAGTAAAGTAAAATCTCTTTTAGAGATTTGTCAAAGGAATATGTATTTCGAGTGGAAGATTTGTTCATTTTCTGTAATGAGAACCTGGACAAAACGAGATGGTGAATCTCTTCAGCAGGAATAAAGACAGCAAAAAAGAAAATATGACAGGGTCTCTATGCCTTTTTGGCACTATAACTGTTGACTAAAAAACTATATTAAAATGTGCAAGCAATAAACTCAACTGATTGTGTAACAAAATCACCAGAGAATTGACATCATCACCTTTGTGATACATCAGAAGTCTCACCATTGCACATAAGGATTGATTGGTTGATAGTTTGACAATGCATAAAGCAGAGGTGAGCTTTATGAAAAGGATTGGGTCTTTAAGAAATAGACATTAGTTAAACAAAGAAGTAATAACCCATCAATCTATAGAGAGGTCCTATTGTACTTAATCATAACAATGAAACATGACCATTGTGATCCTTTTATTTAGTTACAACAAGGAGTCCTCCAAGCTGGACGCTATGAAACTGAGTTGGAAAACAGCCGCAGCCAGATTACCCAGCTCAACAGTCAGATCCAGCGTTTGAGGTCAGAGGTCTTAAGCATTCAAACCCAGGTAAGTGTTTTGTGTAATGGGCAGAGTTTGCTGTTTGTATTATGAATTAAGATAAAGCTATGTTGAAAAATATGCTGTAAGTTAGGGTCTATAAAGTCAAAAAGTGCAGCAAGTTTATTAGCTGAACAAATGTTAAACAACCCAAGAATTCAATATGTATCTGTAGCAAAAACTTTTTTTTAGATTTGGAAAAAGTCGGCATGGGTAAACCCTCCTCGTGTTTTTCCTGTGTCAAATTGAAAAGATTCCCTTTCACCTACAGTGACGGGGAAAAGTATTTGATCCCCTGCTGATTTTGCATGTTTGCCCACTGACAAATAAATGATCAGTCTATAATTTTAATGGTAGGTTTATTTTAACAGTGAGAGACAGAATAACAACAAAAAATCTATAAATTGATTTGCATTTTAATGAGTGAAATAAGTATTTGACCCCTTCGCAAAACATGACTTAGTACTTGGTGGCAAAACCCTTTGTTGGCAATTTCAGAGGTCAGACATTCCTTGTATTTGGCCACCAGGTTTGCACACCTCTTAGGAGGACTTTTTTCACACTCCTCTTTGCAGATCCTCTCCAAGTCATTAAGGTTTTGAGGCTGACGTTTGGTAACTTGAAACCTTCAGCTCCCTCTACATATTTTCTATGGGATTAAGTTCTGGGCCACTCCAGGACCTTAATGTTCTGCTTCTTGAGGCACTCCTTTGTTGCCTTGGTGGTGTGTTTTGGGTCATTTTCATGCTGGAATACCCAACCATGACCCTTTTTTAATGCCCTGGCTGGAGGAAGGAGGTTCTCACCCAGGATTTAACGGACATGGCTCCATCCATCGTCCCTTTGATGTGGTAAATTTGTCCTGTTCACTTAGCAGAAAAACACCCCCGTAGCATAATGTTTCCACCTTCATGTTTGATGGTGGGGATTGTGTTCTTGGGGTTATAGACAGCATTACTACTCCATAAAACACAGTGAGTTGAGATGATGCCAAAGAGCTCGATTTTGATCTCATCTGACCACAACACTTTCACCCAGTTCTCATCTGAATCATTCAGATTATCATTAGCAAACTTCAGATGGGCCTGTACATGTGCTCTCTTGAACAGGGGGACCTTGCAGGCGCTGCAGGTTTACAGTACGTCACAGCGTTGTGTGTTAACAATTGTTTTCTTGGTGACTATGGTCCCAGTTTATTAACTTATTTTTTAGGTTTAAGATTCATTAATTATTCTTCTGAGTCTTTTAGTTGGAAAGCTTTTTAAATGAGAATAAATGCTGTTTGATGAGTATAGCTTCGTAATTTGCGAAGGAATAGGAGGAACGTGGGGCTGGCTAAGGATTCTGAAGTTGAATAGTATATTGGCGATTGCAAGGTGGATCCTCCAGGAGGGCTCTAATCTACTCTGGAATATTGGCTTTTGATGAATATCATTCTGCTCACACTGACCCCCTATAATTAAGGGGTCAGTGATTTCTGGTAAGCCTCTTCACACATTGGGTGACCATGTGGTGAAGGGATTGAAGATCTGTTTGTGTGTGCAAGAGTCTTCTGGAGACTGCACTGAAGTTTGTTGGTGCATGGGACTCTATATGTGATTTTTTTTCACTTACTGCTACTGCACTTTATATTTATTTCACTGTGCGTGGGACTTTACAGTGGGTACGAAAAGTATTCAGACCCCCTTAAATTTTTCACTCTTTGTTATGTTGCAGCCATTTGCTAAAATCATTTAAGTTAATTCTTCTTCCTCATGAATGTACACATAGCACCCCATACTGACAGAAAAACACAGAATTGTTGACATTGTTGCAGATTTATTAAAAAAGAAAAACTGAAATATCACATGGTCCTAAGTATTCAGACCCTTTGCTGTGACACTCATATATTTAACTCAGGTGCTTTCCATTTCTTCTGATCATCCTTGAGATGGTTCTACACCTTCATTTGAGTCCAGCTGTGTTTGATTAGATCACACACCTGTCTATATAAGACCTTCCAGATCACAATGCATGTCAGAGCAAATGAGAATCATGAGGTCAAAGGAACTGCCTGAAGAGCTCAGACAGAATTGTGGCAAGGCACAGATCTGGCCAAGGTTACAAAAAGATTTCTGCTGCAATTAAGGTTCCTAAGAGCACAGTGGCCTCCATAATCCTCAAAATGGAAGACATTTGGGACGACCAGAACCCTTCCTAGAGCTGGTCGTCCGGCCAAACTGAGCTATCGGGGGAGAAGAGCCTCAGTGAGAGAGGTAAAGAAGAACCCAAAGGTCACTGTGGCTGAGCTTCAGAGATGCAGTCAGGAGATGGGAGAAAGTTGTAGAAAGTCAACCATCACTGCAGCCCTCCACCAGTCGGGGCTTTATGGCAGAGTGGCCCGACGGAAGCCTCTCCTCAGTGTAAGACACATGAAAGCCAGCATGGAGTTTGCTAAAAAAACACCTGAAGGACTCCAAGATGGTGAGAAATAAGATTCTCTGGTCTGATGAGACCAAAATAGAACTTTTTGGCCTTAATTCTAAGCGGTATGTGTGGAGAAAACCAGGCACTGCTCATCACCTGTCCAATACAGTCCCAACAGTGAAGCATGGTGGTGGCAGCATCATGCTGTGGGGGTGTTTTTCAGCTGCAGGGACAGGACGACTGGTTGCAATCGAGGGAAAGATGAATGCGGCCAAGTACAGGGATATCCTGGACAAAAACCTTCTCCAGAGTGCTCTGGACCTCAGACTGGGCCGAAGATTTACCTTCCAACAAGACAATTACCCTAAGCACACAGCTAAAATAACGAAGGAGCGGCTTCACAACAACTCCGTGACTGTTCTTGAATAGCCCAGCCAGAGCCCTGACTTAAACCCAATTGAGCATCTCTGGAGAGACCTAAAAATGGCTGTCCACCAACGTTTACCATCCAACCTGACAGAACTGGAGAGGATCTGCAAGGAGGAATGGCAGAGGATCCCCAAATCCAGGTGTGAAAGACTTGTTGCATCTTTCCCAAAAAGACTCCTGGCTGTATTAGATCAAAAGGGGGCTTCTACTAAATACTGAGCAAAGGGTCTGAATACTTAGGACCATGTGATATTTCAGTTTTTCTTTTTTAATAAATCTGCAACAATGTCAACAATTCTGTGTTTTTCTGTCAGTATGGGGTGCTATGTGTACATTCATGAGGAAGAAGAATGAACTTAAATGATTTTAGCAAATGGCTGCAATATAACAAAGAGTGAAAAATTTAAGGGGGTCTGAATACTTTTCGTACCCACTGTATATATATATATATATACATATATATTTGAATTACTTTTATTGCTGTCATAAGGAATGTAAACATCCCTTGTGACAGTAATAGGCAGTAACAGGTACTCTTGATGGAGGGCTCTGGAGTTCAAAAGACCTCAAACCCCTCCTCTGCACTTAAAAGCATTTAAAACACTAAGTTTGGCTGTTTTAAATACTGTAATGTTTTCCGGGCGCCTTTAAGGCTTCAGTAACCAGAAGGGATGTCATGACATTGCTTCGGGGTTTCTACATTGGAGACCCGATCAAAGCCTAATCCGGCTTTGTTTGGGTCTCCAGCCAGCTGGCGGAGGTTCCGACTGGTCGATCGGATATCTTGGTGGGACGGGAGACCCAGGCAAGCCGCAGAAGGCGGCGGGAGGGGATGTCCCATCCCTCTCCTTGTAAAAACAATCAAGCAGCTGCTTAGCCGCATCAGTTGATAGTACAAGAAAGCTGACTGTCGGCTCTAAACAATGTTAACAGGGTGATGCCTCTAGCTGCAGGCATCACCCTGGTACAACCCCTTGAAGCCAAGGCCGCATATTTGCCATCCGTAGTCATCAATTGCTATCATTTTATGGGAAACACCTCATACCTCCAGGTATTCCCTTTACACCTTGGGAACCCCAGTCCACAGGCTTAGAACCTGTCCTAAATACAAGCTTCTGTAAAGGAAGATTATATAGGCAGCATATGTTACCTGCAACTGGATGCCTAATAACTATCTTTTCTTGTTTTTTCCTGTTTCTTTTGTAACCAGAACATAAACTAACTGTGCAAATACTAATCCGTGATTCAGTAGAGTGCTTTAGTTCTGCCCATGGGTGCACAGTAAAAATCTCTTTCTAATGTGCATTTCAATCAGTGTTATTTTAACAACCATCATAAAGGCAGAGGAAGGACCACATCATAATTATACTGTCACTCACCGCCATAAAAAAGCGTAAATTAAATCGCCTGAGGAACTGTTACATATAACTTCTTTTTAACAAGTGTCTGTTGAAATAACCTTGTCCAAAAGATTAAAAAATAACAATGTCTTAACAAAAATTCCAAGCACAGACTAACACATTTACTTCACATCTTTGTGAAACTGACAGCTGCAAGTTCGATAAAAGCATTGACATACTTACAATTAAATGTAGTTTACCTAAACTGATGACAAGTTTATTTAATAATAAATAATAATCACTTAATCACTTAATAATTAACTAATAAATTGAACGTGACCTGTCCTAAAATAGTTAGAACTATGCAAAACTTAAAAATATTACTTCGCTCTCTGCTCTTTCTTCCTGTGGGTGCCCCCATAGCAAGTCATGTGCTTTAGGGGGCAACAGTGCACTTGTTCTCCCAAGCCAGGCTGTGTGTGTGTCTATAGACGCACACAGTGCAGCTAGGCCTCTGTCTCCAACTCACAGGATTTGACCGACAGCATTATTTAAAGAATAACTAAAGGCAAAAGGTTTTCTTTCGTTTTGAATAAAGTGGAGATGGATTACGACCCCTGTCAGTTTTTATTGCTGTCTGTGCCCCTGTTAGGGAGATTCACCCCCTCTATTTCTCCTGTTTACCTTTATCATTGAAAGTAAAAGAAAACCCAACATTTTGGGTTGTCCTCAGAAAAGAAAGAGAGGAGAGATCTTCCAATGGGGACACTGATTCAGGTGACCTAGTGGACCCCAACAAATTGCCTTAATTTGCAGAAATTTCCTCTCACTTCCTGTTTTGACTATGGAACTATGGACAGGAAGTGAAGGTTAATCTCCCCAATGGGACACAGATCACGAAAAAAATATCTAACCCTCTTTTTTGCTCTATCCAAACTGAAAAAATGATGTTTCTGGAGTGTGGTCATTACACATTCTGTGTACAGAACAACTCCAGGTAGCCATATTGCATTTTCAGAAGATTACAACAGCTGCAGATTGAAAAGGAAAGGTCATTATTAATAACATTCAATTGCAATATGATTTGTGTCGCAATTGTATACGCTATATTGTTTTTGATATATTTGCTATTTTTTTCCCCTCACGAAAGTGGAGTTAACCTTTACTGAAAGTTTAATTGGGCCTTAAAAATTTGCATTGCAATTTATATATGCATTTTTATGTGGTATTATTTTTGGATGTTTAACCGGTTGCCGACCGCCGCACGACTATATACTGCGGCGGTCAGCCCCGGCCAGGCAGAGTGACGTATCGGTACGTCACTCGCCTGTCACTGACTTGCGAGCCTATCGCGGGCGGGCGCGCGCCCGTCGAGGCGCGCGCCCGCCGCGGCTCGTTCACAGGCAAGTCAGTGCGTGTGACCGGCGGACTCGATGTCCGCCGGCCACACTACGATCGCTCCTGTGAAGGGAGAAAGACAGAGCAGCTTGTGTAAACAAGCTGCCTGTCAGTTCTCCCTGTGTAAAAGTGAAGATCTGACCGTTCTACTATGTAGAACGGTTGATCTTTGCTTTTACACCAATAGCCATGTCCCTACACAGTAGAAAGCACGCCCCTAGGACACACTTAACCCCTCCCTGTCCAATAAAGTTAACCCCTTCCCTGCCAGTGTCATTTTTGCAGTAACAGTGCATATGTATAGCACTGATTACTGCAGTAATGTCACTGGTAACCCCAAAAGTGTCAAAAATGTCAGTCAAGGGTCCGATCTGTCCGCCGCAATGTCGCAGTACCGAAAAAAAAATCGCAGATCGCCGCCATTATGCGTTAAAAAAAAAAACACCAAAAATGACAAAAATCTTTCTCTTTGTTAGTAAACACGATAACTTTTGCGCAAACCAATCAAAATACGCTTTTTGCGATTTTTTTTACCAAACATAGGTAGCATAAAACAAATTGGCCGAAAAATGTTAAAAAATTTTGATTTTTACTTTTTTTTTTGGGGAATTTCATATAAAAAAATGTGAAAAATATTGTTATTTTTGCAAAATTTACGCTCTTTTTTTGTTTATAGCGCGTGATCAAAAAATCGCACAGGTGATCAAATACCACCAAAAGAAAGCTCTGTTTGTGGGAAAAAAAGGACGTCAAATTCGTTTAGGTACAGCGTCGCACGACCGCGCAATTGTCCGTTAAAGTCACGCAGTAAAAAATCGCAAAAAAACCCCTGGTCCTTTAGCAGCCAAATCCTCCGGGGCTTAAGTGGTTAAGAAGATTTGCTTGATTAGAATTATCCATTTCTTTTGGAATACAACCATGTATAAATACCTGAGGCTAAAAAACATTCTAAGATCTCGTTTTTTTATTTTTTTTACACATTTTGCAAATAAAATAATAAAGGCTCTGCACTGAAAAGAGTCTCTACATTATTATGGAGGTGCTGATTACCAGTGTTGATTTCGCCGACTAAAACCGACTAAAACGTTTTCGTCGACTAAATTAACACAATTTCAGTCGACTATAATACGACTAAAACTAAAACAATTCAGATGACTAAAATACGACTAAAACTAAAATGGCATTTTTGTCTTAAGACTAAAATACGACTAAAACTAAAATAGCATTTTAGTCATAAGACTATAACTAAAACTAAATAGAAAATTGACATCATTAAAATTAACACTCCTCTGCTGGCCATTTCTATATCAACAACACAATTCCATCCAGAGCCTGTAATAATAGCACATTAAAGTTTAAACATGTATTGCACCACCGCATACGCATAAGTAAGGAGCATCTACTAAGCTGCTGAAAATGAAACAATTAAGAAAAAGGCTTTTCTTATATTTTTCCCTAATATTTAATGTTGGTAATATATTCAGGTAATATGTGCAATGACATTACAGCAATGGAGTTTACAGCAGTGTTAATTTAGACAACGAAAACGTTTTAGTCTCCGCTTTCGTCACCGGCATTTTTCAACTGACGAAAACGTGACGCAAAGTATAGCACATTTTTGTCAAATGACGACAACTATGACGAAAATCAAATCCGTTTTCATTAACGATCGAAAACTAAACGAGAATGTGAGGCAGGGACGTTTACCCAACTTCCGGTTTTCACGGAGCTCCGCCTGTGTGGCGTCTGGCGTGGCGTGCCCCGTGACGTCCGACGTGAGCAGTGGGCTACTACAAGAGAGTCGACTCGAGACCAGTCACCTGACCTCACCAGAGCACTGCAGCTGCAGCACTACAGCCAGACGTGCCAGGCCCGACTCATCACATGGCACTGGCACCCGGCCACCACCACATCCAGAGCAGAGCACCCACTGTGAGTTAACAGCCAGGCCAGCTATTACTGCCTCCCTGAGTCCCCTCAGACCACTCACCAGTCACCACTGGCATCCGATTCCGCCATCCATCCAGGACTGTGTGCATGCATACAGGCCGCTGAGGCCCGCCCGGCCCATCCTGTTCAACAACTTCAGTTCAGAGTCAGACCAGAGACCACCCTTAAACCTGAGAACCCCATCCAGCACTCTGAGCAGCACTGTGTGTACTCACTGCACTGACTGCAGGCAGCAGCATTACAGGCCTCCTCTCTGACCTGACAATGACCATTTAGATGACTAAAATGAGTTTTAGTCAACTAAAATGTAGGATGTTTTAGTCAACTAAAATGTAAGATGTTTTAGTCGACTAAAATGTACTGGAGTTTTAGTCGACTAAATACGACTAAAACTAAAACACTTGCAGAAGACTAAAATGGGACTAAAACTAAATTGAAGTTTGCTGCCAAAATTAACACTGCTGATTACACTGACTTTTAAGGTATTTTTTTGTGACAAAGCCAAGGCCACACTTTCATGTTTTGCATTGAAATATATGAGTTTTTAGAAAAAAAAAATGGAAAATATGGTTTGTGTAAAAAACTGAGGGAGAATTGTATCTAAACTATTATATTGTAATTGTGATACTGTGAATGCGATTATAAACCACATAGCAAGGCCACTAGGTATACAATTAATATAGATGTTCACATGTATGGCATCACAATTTTTTAAATTAATGCATAAAAAACTTTAGAGATTGAGATAAAGATTGAGATCCTTCAAAAAATGCTGCTTATCACCATTAAGAAACAAAGAAATAAAAAAACAGAGGATTTATAAAAAAAAAAAGGTTTTAGCTGGCGCTCCACTTACATGTTAGAAGATTGGCATCTTGTCAAAGCAGAGAGATAATCAGGAACAGTGTTTCTGTCTACTGGAGTGGAACATCTCAGTGTGTCTCCAATAAGAAGTCATCAACGCAGATCCAAATCCAGTATTCTCCTAACTGAAAGAAATTACATTTTGAATCGATTTTTAGAAGGTTTTTTAGATACAATCACTTTAGGTCATGGTTACATTTTAACTGTTTACAATTTGTGCATTGCAAGAGTTATTTGGGTGACTTTGGCCCCATTCACACATGCAGACGGTTCATTTCATCAGTGCAGTCATGTTTTTTCAAAGAAAAGTTTAGATCAGTTTTCAACAGTTTTTTTTTTTTATATATATCCACTACCAATGCAAAAACTGATGCAAATACGAACCCTTTTTCCATTTACATCCATTTTTCGTCCATTCTGTCTTTTTAACAGAAGAAAAATATTGCTTTGATCCGGATGTTGACACATGTGGATGTAAACTGATGTAAATGGATGATCATCCATTTACATCCGTTTTTCCATAGAGATGCATGATGTCCATTTTTCATCTGTCAATGGATGAATAAAAAACAGACGAATGGACATATGTGTGAAAGGGGGCTTAGGCTAGGCTCACACTTATGCGTGCGGGCGTAATGTGCCCATGAGAAACGCGAGAAAAGAAGTCCTCGACCCTATTTCAATAACGCTTTGCATGGAACCACATGGTGCTGCAGCAAAAAGCAGGCATTTTGTTGGATTAACGGCACCCCAGAGCATCTGCTTATAAGCAGTGTATTTTGCATGCAGTTGAGGAACATGCGCAAATATGCATGCCACCGCACATATGTGAACCTAGGCTTAGGCTGCATTCCCACCTGAACGTAGCGTCTTTGTGCAATTTTCCAGTGTTTTTTTTGAGAATTTTTATGGGCAATAATGGTGCCTTTTTAAGCGTGACTTGTGCTTTATTATACAGCATTTTTGAGCTTTGGCGTTTTTTTTATTAGCCAATAGAGAAAACTATCATTTGTTGCATGATTTGTTGCTAGGTATTTCAGGTTTTTTAGCTTTTTAAATTTTTTGTATTATCATTATTATTCTTTTTTTTTTCGTTAGGGTAAGGGGTTAAGGTTAGGGTAAGGATTAAGAGTTGGGGTTAGGGTTAGTGGTTATTTATTTATTTTTTTGTTAGGGTGTTACTATTACTACTACTAATAATAATAATACGTAATAATAATAAATAACTGAACATCCTAACACAAAAAAATGAAATAATTATTATTTTTATTGTTATCATTATGAGTAATTATAAAAATAAATAGCACTGATAGTTATAACCTTAAACTACAAGAAAATAAGAGGTGTGGGGTAGTGCTGCGCTACCTCTAAGATAAAAATGGGTAAAAAATCAGCAGAAATCTCAAAGCATGGACGGATGGGTAAAAAAATCAGCAGAAATCTCAAAGCATGGAACTCAATGTAGAAAGATGTAAACAAATCTGATATATAAACCTTCTCATACAAAATATACAAAGTATACGGACATGTAATTAATGAAGAACAAATAAATATAATCGTGCAGTAGTAAAATACTAAAGGGCAGTGCAAAGTCTTAACATTACCAAAGTGATAAGTGCTGTAAAAAATGCCTGGTGCAAGGAGATAAGACGTTAATACATAGTAAAATTAATACATAAAATTATATTAAAGGTGCTATGAATGTGTTCAAAGTGATATAGCTGGCAGAAATATCAAAAATGAATAATTGACTAGAGGAAATATAAAAGTGTAAATATAAGTGCAAAATAGTCCAAAATGCTATGATGCAGAAAATGCAGTGATAAGTTAATTTATTCAATTAAAGTGCATGGTGCAGGGATTAGACACTCAGGTCTCTTCACTTGTGATCCTTGTGATGATAATATATTATGCTAGATCAAAAGATAAGGTGCTGGTGATAGTAATCAATCCTGGGTACACGTGCAAATACATGTCTACCTGGTATCTTCAAACGAAAGTGCAGGTGATGGACAGTGGGGAACCCCCTAAATGTGTGGTTGGCCTCTCACCTGTCACTTTCTTGTATATAGCCTTATGAATAGATAAATGGCTGCGGAGTTCCAGGGATGGGTCCCTCTCCTGGCTCCTGGTACCGGATTGCCCTCTGGTGGGGGGGGGGGTTCACTCCTGGGGTCCTATGGGTGGGGTTCTCCTAAGATCCTAAGGATGGAGATCCTGTGGGGGTACTCCGCTACTCCTGGTATTGCTCTAAGAGGTCGGGTACAAACATAAAACTCCTCATAGTGTAGTATTTCAAAACATTTAATTGGATAAAAACATATCATCTCACATAAAGGATAGCTGTCAGCAGTGTAGTAATGAAGGTAGCGTGCGTCTCTTCCTGGTATGCTGCTTTCGGGTCTCCATGTCCTACGCGTTACGTCACGTGACCTCTTGACTTCTTCCGGGATAACGGAGGCAGCGTGAGAGACGCATTTATGTGGTGGGGCGGCAATAGAGGATCAAGTGCGAGTGCCGAGCGCCGCCATATTTCTGAAGCAGGACCTTAGTAAAGATGCCAGAGGGGACATTTGCAGGAAAAAACGGCTATACAACTAATTAGAATGACTACTCATGTGAAAATATACACATAGGTGCCAGAATTGCCTGAACGATGGTAATAAAAGACTAGTAATTGATAAGTGCTGACGTCTGCCGCCGCCTTTTTTTTGTAGCAGAGCCCTAATAGGTGTCTGCAAGGAATGAATTAAGGAACATACTGGTTATCCTAGGTAGATCACTATATAAGTCTGTGATGCAAAGTGATGCCATATAAGCCTGTGAAGAAAATGGTAAATTAACCCCTTGGGTACCTGATGTAAAACTGCTTCAGAATAACAACGTAGTGAAGGCCACCAAATATATAAATAAATGGACCAGGACGAAAAGGGGACCACATATTACCGTATCTCATATTCAATCTAAACTTAAGATAAAAAATAATGAACAAAAACAAGGGGGGCTCTACACATATAAGGAAGTGACGTACACACCCATTGTAATAATAAAAATATAAATAAAAATATATCATCATGCAGAGCAGCCATACTAAAACTTAGTTGAGTTCCATGCTTTGAGATTTCTGCTGATTTTTTACCCATTTTTATCTTAGAGGTAGCGCAGCACTACCCCACACCTCTTATTATCTTGTAGTTTAAGGATATAACTATCAGTGCTAGCTGCCACCTCCCTCCCTTTTGTTTTATTCCTCCATCCTAGACACCCCTTCCTATAACAGCGCGAGAGTCCCTCCTTGTTTACATTTTCACATACATCCTACCTCCTCTCACAGCAGTTATGGAAGTGTTTAACTTTATGGATAAGAGAGATATTAATCTAGACAAAATGGCAATTAACCCATTAACAAAAATAAAGACCTGGATAGTCTGATGAGAAAACTAGGACACACCATGGAAAAGAAAGTCAGTGCATGGTGGGATATTACCACCTTTGAACGCTATATTAAATAGAACTTTGTCCCCAGAAGATTGAGATGGAATGTACCACCTAATGATGGGCTCACCGACCCAGAGTCGGTAGAAGGGTGGTTCAACTTTTTCAATGAAAAAGGGCTGAAACTGCTCAGACTATTGCTGAAGAGAAAATTTAGGAAAATTAGAAAAATAGATCAACAAATCAGAGAACTGAGAAACCAATTAGATACCTATAAAGACAATCAAGATATCCTGACACTCACCGCAATCCTTAAAGTGGAGTTCCACCCTGGGAAAGCTTTTTTTAATAAAAAATACCCCCGGGACAGTGAGGGCTAGTACATTCCACAATGGCTAGCCTCTGATCTGTCCCGGGTTGCACTTACCTTTTAGAAGAAATACCTACCTTGAAAAAGTATTGTCCAGCGCTGCCATCTCAGGTGTGGGCAGCTTGAAGCCAGCGTGATCCTCTTCTGTGTCCTCTTCCGTCTTCTTCGGTCCCACGATGCACTGCACCAGCCCCGCCGTCACTTCCGGTGCCGCAGCGTCATCCCTGCACAGCATCTGGGCATGCCCAGAAGCTGTTTAGCAAGGTATGACGGCGCCTGCACCGGAACTGACGTCGGGGCCGGTGAAGGCGCATTGATTCCTGGGAGCGATGACGTTCAGCTCCCAGGAATCATTGCAATCCAGGAAGTGACGAATCACTGTGGCCGCCGAGGGGAGGAAGAGGAAGTAAGGTAAGTATATTTTCTTCTAAACCAGGTAAGTAAAAAAATAAATAAAATTGCGATTATCCATTTGTTTTTCAGGTGACCCCGGGCATGAAGATGGAGGTAAGTTTAATTTTAGGGTGGAACTCTTTAACAAAGATCTGATCAAAAAAGATAAAGAGGTACAAATTAGAAAAGGAAAAAAATACACCAGAGATAGCAATGACTACAAAACAGATCAAGTATTCAAGTGGCAGAACCAATTAAGAGAAAGCAACCCTACATCCACCTACTCTACACCTGAAAAAACAGTAAAGATCGACAACCAGAGGGAATATAGACATCATCCACAACCACCACAAGAATCTCAACAATATAGACCACCAGGAACACCAAGAAACCACAGACCCCAATGGCGGATGCCCAATAGATCAAGAAATGAGAATTATTACCACCCACAAGAACATACACCAAATAGAACCCCACAATGGGACAGAACACCACGCAGTGGTGGAAAAAGCCAGCATATTGGAAGAACAATCACAGACCTTATAACAATTGGAATAGACACAACAACTGGCCTAGAGAAAGAAAAGGACGCCCCTAGGACCAATACTACCATCGAGCTCCTGAATTTCACAATAACAGACCACAACATAATTACTATCATCGAGCACCAGAATACTACAATAATAGACCACCGTATGACCATCAGAACCACAGAGCACCAGAACATCACCAAAACAGACCACGAGAAAGAAGCCCAATACCAACACACAATTCCTACGCCCCTCTCTGAGACCTAAGAGAAGAAGATAACCACAATCATTATGCACCACACGGATGCGAACAAGATTCCAGACTGGATTTTTTAGGGAGAAGAATAGACAACCACTCTCCGAGAAGAAAAAAGAACGCAAAGAAGAAGCATGGAAAGAAGAGAGGATGTAGATCAGGAAAGAGAAAACAAAGGAAAATGAGAATAGGCGAAGGGATATTCAATTTCAGTGGCAAAGACTTGACTAAAGATGAACTAGCAGTATTGGATAAAGGCTTAAAATAAGCACCAGTAAAGAACCTCAACAAATTTGACACGTATATAGGGATCCTAAAATATGTGAGAAAACTAAAACATCAAGAAATATATATTAAGCAATCCCACAAGATCTACAGAGACTAATACCAGGACAGAAGAAGTGATACACAGCAACCTACGCAATCAATCGTTATTCAACCCAACAATAATCGACAATAAACATATAGAGGTATTTTGAAAACTAGTAACTACTGAAGTGAGTGACTTGGAATTAAAGAAAAGTCATGAGCCAGGGCATATAAAGGCAGGAATTAAGAAATTAACGGAAAGAAAGGCTATTGTTATCAGACCTGCTGACAAAGGAGGGGGCATAGCAATATTATCAAAAGAATACTACCAAGATATGATGGACCAACTTTTAGAAGATGAACAATAACTAATGCAAATTACTAAGTAACCCTTTGCACAAATACAAGAATTAACTAGAAAAAGTGGTACAACTAGGGATTAAGAAAAATATTCTGAATAAAAAGGAAGCTAAATATCTTATACCAGAGGCCTGTCGCACACCCATAATATATGCATTACCAAAATTACACA
Source organism: Pelophylax lessonae (assembly GCF_965119305.1). Lineage (NCBI taxonomy): Eukaryota > Metazoa > Chordata > Amphibia > Anura > Ranidae > Pelophylax > Pelophylax lessonae. The sequence goes on from NC_138769.1 coordinate 609,866,925, forward strand.
AGAATAAAGAGAAACCACCACCTAGACCAATTGTTAATGGAATTGATTACCTTACTGCCAGACAAGGCCAATATGTTGATTTTTATTTGCAACCACTAGTACAACAGATCAAATCCTTTCTCAAGGATACGAAACATATTTTACAACTTTTAGAGGACCTCAAAAAAGAAGAAGGCCCGTTTATAATGGTGACCATAGATGTATCTTCACTTTACACCATCATCGAACATCATCAAGCATGTGAAGCCACCAAATGGGCCCTCAGACATCTATCTACTCTTTCATGCAAACAGCACAAATATCTTGTTAAGTGTCTTGACTTCTGCCTTTAAAAACAGCTATTTTTGGTACAATAACATCTATTATCTACAGAAAACCGGAGTAGCCATGGGGGCAAAATTTGCACCAAGTGTCGCAAATCTTTTCATGTCCCAATGGGAAGAAGATAGCGTATACCGGAATCGACCCAAGGAATTCACTCTTTACAAACCATACATAGATGACATCATTATTCTATGTAAAGGAGACAAAACTAAGCTTATAGATTACATTAACTCCCTTAACCAGAACAACAGAAATATAACACTTACAAGTGATATCAGCGAAGAAGCAATCTCCTTTCTGGATCTCGAGATTGTACAATCCAACAACACACTAACTACCAAAGCTCATTTTAAAAGTGTGGACCGTAATAGTTATATCCCGACCACCAGCTGCCATCATAAAAACTGGATATTCAACATCCCCAAAGGGCAATTTATAAGATTGAGGCTTAACTGCACATTTATTTCCGATTACCAAGAACAAGCAATTAGTATGGGTCGCAGATTTACTGACAAAGGCTATGATAAACTACACATAGAAAACACCATTAGAGAGGTCAAGACAAGACACTTGAAAGAGAGACGTTGATGAAAGACAAGGTTAACAGTAACACACAAATTGTACAAGTACCGCTAATCCTAGACTATAATGCACAATACAAAAAAGTAGAAAAGATCATATGGAAACACTGGCACATCTTACAAACAGATGTGCACCTCAAAAAGATATTACCGGATCAGCCAAAATTTGTTTATAAAAAAGCTTCCACCATCAGAGATCAATTGGTTTAAAGTATAGTAGATCCTCCTAAAAAAACTTTTACATTCTTTACGGGTAAAGGATTCTACCTGTGCAAGAGATGCTATGCCTGCACCAAAACCAAAATGCCCAAAGGTAAAAGAACAGATTTCACTGCTAACAGTAATGCTAAAACTTTTAAAATCAATCAATTCATCAGCTGTAACACAGAAGGATCAGTATACGCTCTTGAATGTAGCTGCGGCCTCCAGTACGTAGGCCGTACTAAGAGATTGCTCAGAATACGGTTAAAAGAGCATGTACAAAATATGTGTAAGGGTTTTGATAAACATAGTGTATCAAAACATTGTGACCTGGTACACAACAGAGATCCCACACACTTAAAAGTCTACCGCTTTGGAGTGGTTAATGCCAACATAAGAAACATTGGAGAGGCGACCACAAGGTTAGAACCCTGAGTCAACAAGAATTGAAATGGATTTTTTTAATGAATACTTTTCATCCGTTCGGCCTAAACATAGAATTTGATCTTAATTGCTTTCTCAATAACTTTTAACAGATCAATATTTTACATATTCTCCAGTAACTTATTTTTGATGCCCCCCTTGATTGTTTGTTCCATCTTTCATTTTTGCATCTACGATTCATGTAGCATCCTCCTTTAGACACCTCTCACCATATATATTTTTTTTCCTCCTTTGCCTCACCCAGTCTTAATATGGAAATAATTAAGTATTTTCTTATCACACTCCATTAATGAATTTACAGGCATGAATACCCATACCACCATCTATTCCATTCATTTTGTTAGTCACTTTTTAACCACATAACTTTTTATTCGATTCCATTTCATTTTGTACTATTTCACTTCCTGGCACATTCCACTGTTGGTATACCCCATGTTCTTTTTTCTCCCTTTTACAGTATTTATGATCTACTTCCATCTTACCTTTGTTTTTCATGCCATTTATGCGGTATATATATATATATATATATATATTTTAATTTTACCTACATATTATTTACCTACTTAATTTTACTTTTTATTCACCTCTTTATAATATTACTAAGTTTTAGTATGGCTGCTCTGCATGATGATATGTTTTTATTTATATTTTTTTATTATTACAGTGGGTGCGTACGTCACTTCCTTTGATGCGCAGAGCCCCCCTTGTTTTTGTTCATTATTTTTTATCTCAAGTTTGGATTGAATATGCGATACGGTAATATGTGGTCCCCTTTTCGTCCTGGTCCATTTATTTATATATTTGGTGGCTTTCACTACATTGTTATTCTGAAGCAGTTTTACATCAGGCACCCAAGGGGTTAATTTACCGTTTTCTTCACATCCCATCTCATACTTTTTTGTCCTTGTAACGCCATTGTTCGGGCTTATATGGCATCACTTTGCATCACAGTCTTATATAGTGATCTACCTAGGATAACCAGTATGTCCCTTAATTCATTCCTTGAAGACACCTATTAGGGCTCTGCTACAAAAAAATGGCGGCGGCAGACATCCGCACTTATCAATTACTAGTCTTTTATTACCATCGTTCAGGCAATTCTGGCACCTATGTGTATATTTTTACATGAGTAGTCCTTCTAATTAGTTGTATAGCCGTTTTTGCCTGCAAATGTCCCCTCTGGCATCTTTACTAAGGTCCTGCTCCAGAAATATGGCGGCGCTCGGCACTCGCACTCGATCCTCTATTGCCACCCCCACCACATAAATGCGTCTCTCACACTGCCTCTGTTATCCAGGTAGATGCGTATTTGCACGTGTACCCAGGATTAATTACTATCACCAGCACCTTATGTTTTGATCTAGCATAATATATCATCGTCACAAGGATCACAAATGAAGAGACCTGAGTGTCTAATCCCTGCACCATGCACTTTAATTGAATAAATGAACTTATCATCACTGCGTTTTTCTGCATCATAGCATAAGTGCTACCTTTTTGGACTATTTTGCACTTATAATTACACTTTTATATTTCCTCTAGTCAATTATTTGTTTTTGATATTTCTGCCAGCAATATCACTTTGCATGCATTCATAGCACCTTTAATATCATTTTATGTATTAATTTTACTATGTATTAACGTCTTATCTCCTTGCACCAGGCATTTTTTACAGCTCTTGTCACTTTGGTAATATTAAGACTTTGCACTGCCCTTTAGTATTTTACTACTGCACAATTATATTTATTTGTTCTTCATTAATTACATATCCGTATACTTTGTATATTTTGTATGAGAAGGTTTATATATCAGTTTTGTTTACATCTTTATACATTGAGTTCCATGCTTTGAGATTTCTGCTAAATTTTTTACCCATCCGTCCATGCTTTGAGATTTCTGCTGATTTTTTTACCCATTTTTATCTTAGAGGTAGCGCAGCACTACCCCACACCTCTTATTTTCTTGTAGTTTAAGGATATAACTATCAGTGCTAGCTGCCACCTCCCTCCCTTTTGTTTTATTCCTCCATCCTAGACACCCCTTCCTATAACAGCGCAAGAGTCCCTCCTTGTTAGTAATTTTATTTTGTTCGGGTTTAGGTGTTTATGTATTATGGTATTAATAATAATAATTAATTTCATATTTTAGGAGTTATTTATTATTATTTATGAATTATTACATATTTTTTATTTGTGAAAATTTTTAGTTATTTGTGTATTTATTTATTCATATATTATTCCTATTGAATTTTTAAATTTTTTTATTTGAGCAGAAAATCGTGTAAAAACGCGAGACAAAAACATGCGAATTACGCGTATCTATTAGTTTGCTATGGGAATAAAAACGCATCAAAAACACTCACATCTGCCCAATTTGAGCTACAGAACAAGCTCCAGAACTTTTTTGAGCTTCAGGCATTTGGCTTTAGGCGACATGGGGGTGCAAATGGGGTCTTAGGGCTCACACCAGCAAACTATCCTAAACATTTGGCTGTTGGTGGCTGTTGGTGTGCGCTGTAAGACACGCTGTTAATGCACTCATCCCGATGCATCACACCGTTTACTTATTTTTTACAGAAATTTAATAAACTCTGAAACTTAAATGAGTTTTCATTACAGTTTAATTCACTGCAGTGGTGTTGCAATGTGGTGGTTCGCATCATAAACCATTGCGCTGAAAAAAAAGTAGTACTTGCAGTACTTTTGCCAGCCAACACTACAGCAACACTGTGGTATTAACTAACACCATTGGAAACAAGGCCTTTTGCCTTCTCTATACATTGGGGCTGCACTGGCCGCTACTTCTGCCAAGAAGGCCCCATTGAATAAAACGTGCTCTTAAACAGTCTCCTCTAGATTCAGTTTTTCAGGCAGGTGGCAAGCTTGTAAAGGCAATTCAATAGATCAGTGTTGTTACAAGACTTGTATTGGAGTTTATAATTCCAATAATTGCACTGGCTACCAAAATAAGTGGGTACAAATCTGACAACTGCCACTAATACCTGCAGCAGTTTGCACACAGAGTGTGCAACAGTGTTTAGACCATCAGCAAGAATCTACTGATTTTTGCTAGCAGCCTCCCCTGGCTACATACTAACTCCCATATGAATGTAGCCTAATGCAACCTCCAAGTCACAGTTTCAAGTTTTGCTTCATAATTCACACAATAAACACTACTATTAATAATTGCAACAGGTGTTTCAGATGACAGATCCTAAAAAGATAAAGCTGCTGTTGCAATGAAACCAAAGAAAGGAAGAAAAAGTTGTTGTCAGCGTCAAACATTCAGGAGTTTCCTTCTACTTTTTCAGAAACATTAAACAAGATATGCGATTGTTCCTTAACCTTCCTAGCGGTATTCCCGAGCGTGACTCGGGGTTACATTTTAGAGCCAAAAGCGATAACCCCGAGCCACACTCGGGGTACCGCTAGGAAGATCGCCGGATCCTGGAAGAGGTTTTACTTACCTTTTCTCCGGGATCCAGCGATGTATGCGGGCAGTATGCGGCGGCGTAGCTTCCTCCCGATCGTCTGTCAGCCCCGGCTTCCGTCTCTGGCGACGTGACGTCCACCGGGGGGTGGAACCGGCGGCAAATTCAAAATGTATAACACACAAACACACTGATACACTGTAATCCTATTGGATTATATTCCCTAAATAAAATAAATTGACCTTTGATTGCCCCCCAGTGCTTTCTCCATTGCACTTCCTGCATTATTCCTATACATTGTATCTGGATCATTGCAGAGCAACAATGGCCTCAAACAAGCGCGCGCAACATCAAAAGCGATGTATGACCTGCTGGGCGAGAGCGACAGCAATCCCAAATCGCATGCAGAGTGGAGTGACAGCGATTCATGGGGAAGCTTGTCATCCGACGCTGAAAGTGAGTTCAGTGATGATGCTGTGACTGTGCCGAGCGATGTGCATACTTGGTGCGTGATCGACTGCGGTACGGAGCATGTAGCGCCCCCAAGGTTCCCGTTTACCGGAGCACCTGGTCTCAAAGTCGATGTTGAGGAGGATAACCCCTTGGTGTATCTGCAACTTTTTTTGACTGATGAGGTTATCGAAAAAATTGTTGTGGAGACCAATCGGTACCAGGAACAACAAGCCGCAGCACATCGGCGGTTTTCAAGGAGCAGGATGTGGGAACACGTTACCAGTGCGGATATCTGGAAATTCCTTGGCCTAATTATTCTGCAGGGAGTGGTGGGGAAACCCCTGCAGAAGTGGTATTGGACCACAAACAAATTATTGGCCCCACTTTTTTTTTGGTACATGTCGGAGTACAAATTTTCCCTTATTATGAGATATTTGCACTTTGCCAATAATGAGGATTTTGATGAGACTTCTCATCCGGCTCCGAAGCTGAAAAAGATCTGGGACATTTACCAATTAATTTTGAAAAATTTCCAGGAGTCCTATGTCCCAGAAAGAGACATTTGCATAGACGAAAGTCTTATGGCATATAAAGGGAGACTTAGCTGCATCCAATATATTGCATCCAAGCGAGCACGCTTTGGAATCAAATCTTTTATGCTGTGTGAATCCAGCTCTGGCTATATTTGGAACTCGGTCCTATATACTGGGAGAGGAACCAAGTTCAACCAAAGGTTCAGCAGCTATGGGATGGCAACTGCTTCTGTTCTGATGCTGATTGATCCTCTGCTGGATCAGGGGTATTGTGTCACTACAGACAATTTTTATACGTCCCCAGAACTGTTTGAGTTCCTTCTACAGCATAAGACGGATGCGTATGGGACCGTCAGAGCAAACCGGCGTGACATGCCCCCCAGCTTTGCCAACAAAAAACTCAAGCCCGGAGAGTTAGTTGCCTGGAAGAAAGGAAAAATGTTGGCACTTAGATGGCACAACAAAAAAGATGTCTGCCTGATGAGCACCATCCATAACACCGCCACTGTCATGGTCCATACAAAAGGGAGAAAAGATGTTCTGAAACCGCAACTGGTCCTGGATTATAACAACACCATGGGAGGTGTGGACAGAGCTGACCAGGCCATGACTTTCTATCCAGCAATGCGGAAACAGCAGAAAAAATATTATAAAAAAATATTCAGACACCTCCTGGAGCAGTGTTTGTGGAATGCCTTCATTCTCCTAAAAAAGAAAAGTGACAAGCCTGTGATCCATGCGGACTTTGTGTGGAAAATTGCTGAGCTCATTTTTCTCAGGCACCAGACACCAACAGTAAGTCGATCCGGACGCCGTGCTGCTGGTGTTGTGAACCCCGAACGACTGACCGGTCGTCATTTTATGGACCACATTCCGCCGACGGAGAAGAAGTCTGCACCCACAAGGATGTGTGTGGTGTGCTGTTCCAAGCACGACGACACCGGGTGGAAAATAAGAAAGGAAACGCGGTACTACTGTCCAGAATGTGATGTTGGACTTTGCGCTGTACCCTGTTTCAAAGTTATCCACACCCGGGACGTTTATTGAAGCAGTATGACAAGTAATATTGCATCCTTTTTGGGAAAAAAAAAATATATTGCATCCTTGTTTGACAAAAAAAAAATGTCAGTGTTTTTGATTACATGATTTACTATAATTTATTGAATAAAAAGTGTTATTTTTTGAAAAAAAAAAGTGTTATTATTATATTATTATTTTATAGTTATTTATTATATTATAATTTAGGATTTTGTGTTTCAAACTTTATCATACTCGAGATGTTATAAAGAAGAACACACGGTAAAAAAAAATCATATGTAAATAGTTGGTTTGGGCTGCTCATTCTCAAGAATTGCAAGCAAAATAATAGTACCGCTTTCAGCACCTAAAATTCGAAAGAATCATACCGCCAGGGAGGTTAATGGGCAACAGTTCCAATTTGGTACACATTTTCTTTTCTCCTCATTCACATTCACTCCAAATTGCTGGGGCTACTTGCAAACTGGGGTTGAGAACCCTACTGTCCTACAGATAACCAGTCTCAGATAGATTTTTGTAGTTGTTCTTGTAAAATGCATATGGCTTACATATTTGCAGCCATTTTGCAGTGGTTGAAATACGTTTCTCATTCCTTCCCTTGTTTGGCATTACAGAGTATGAATTTGGAGCAGAAGGTGTCCATGGCCAAGACGAACACTAGTGCCACCCTTAAAGATGCCAATGCAAAGCTTGCCGAAGTACAGGAAGCCCTACAGAAAGCCAAACAAGATGTTGCCCGGCAACTGAGGGACTACCAGGACCTCATGAACGTCAAACTGGCTCTGGATATTGAGATTGCGACCTATAATAAATTGCTGGAGGGAGAAGAGCTCAGGTAAGATCCTAGGATATGTATCTTCTAAAATCATCCTTAAAGTGGACCTTCACCTGAAAATGAAAGTAATCATCATCCTCTCCTCCCCCCTAGCCTGTTCCTGTTACCTTTTTTAGTATTACTTGCTTCCACTTCCTTAATCCTTGCCTAGCCAAGGATGATATCCATTTGTAGTTGATTTTGTATTTTTTTTAACTTTTCTTTACCATAGCTGGGTAAATATCCTCTTCAGAGAAGTATCTTCCCAAGTCCTGTGCTGGATCAATAATAAAAAATGCATTAAGTAATTTTGAGTAGTATGATGTTAAAGTAGAGCATATGTAGTAAGCAGAGCATATGCATATAGCATTTTTTTTTCTTTTTTCATTTTCCCATGAGAGGGTGCTAGAAAAGTTATATCTTTTTGGTATTGCAATGGTCAGATCGCTCCACCAGATTTTCAGGCTCTGCCCACAACATAGATTCCACCTGCTGGCATACTGTCAACACTAAACTATTCAACAGCTTACACTATAATTTGCACAACATCAGGATCACCATCTTGAATTCCAACTTTTCTTCCACATTGCAACATGGCAGAGGTCAGTTGCACTGATTTATAAAAAAAACTTTAAGTCCTCAATATCTATCAGAGGATTTTAGAGTAACAACGATGGATGACATATATATATATGGGGCAGATCATTTCTCATACTGCAGTGCCTGCACACTAAAAGGGTGTCCATGCGATTCTGCTAGCTGACATAGTAAAGTTACCCTGTGTATATATATAAATTTAGCAAAATGCAATAGTTATTCTAACCTAAGTAAATTCATATTTAAATCCAGGTCCCTGCCATAGGAGTGTGCAGAGGGTGTGCTAGAGCCCACCCTAATCACTCTGCGGTGGCAATTCCCCCTCTGTGCTGTGCCAATTTCCCCTACTACCCAGGCTTCTCCTGTGTTGCACCCCCCCCCCCCCACACACACACACACTGCAGTGCTGCTGGCTTCCCTCCTTTCCTCTCTTCTCACCCCGGCTGCTGTGGGGGATATTTCAGGATGGAGAGTGGGGGAAAGGGCTAATCAATATTTTATTTACCGACCCCTTCCTTTTCTAAATGAACACAGTGAGTAATCATAACTGAAGCATAGTAATCTGTGTTTACTATGCTTCAGGTCGTGAATGAACAGGAAGCCGCTCAACACAGAGCACTTTTCCTATTCATTCACTTTCCAGTGCAGCTGAGGCTGCAGAGAAAGGCATGTGTGCTTGAGCTTTGGGGTGCACACCCTTGTGCAATGGGCTGCCACACCTATGGTACCTGCATTACATATTTAGCATTTTTCCAGGGCTATTTTAGTCAATGAGGAATTCAATTGCGCTGGGTGAGGTGTGGAGCTGAAATCCAACTGGCTTCTAAATTCAACACAGACGCTTTATTTTCAGACGTTTGTAATACACAAGACCCATAGTGTTAAATCGTTCATGATCTGTTTTTTTTTTTTTTTTCATCAGTGAAGTCTTCTCTCTATTTTGTTTTTCAGGCTGAACTCTCCTCCAGTTGTAAATTTCCATTGTGAAACTGGTAGGTTTCTTTACTAACTAAATGAACATTGCTATATACACTATATTACCAAACAAATTGGGACACCTGCCTTTACTCGCACATGAACTTTAATGGCATTCCAATCTTAGTCCGTAGGGTTCAATATTGAGTTGGCCCACCCTTTGCAGCTATAACAGCTTCAACTCTTCTGGGAAGGCTGTCCACAAGGTTTAGGAGTGTGTCTATGGGAAAGTTTGACCATTTTCCCAGAAAAGCATTTGTGAGGTCAGGCACTGATGAGGACAGGAAGGCTTGACTTGCAGTCTCCGCTCAAATTCATCCCAAAGGTGTTCTATTGGGTTGAGGTCAGGACTCTGTGCAGGTCAGTCAAGTTCCTCCACCCCAAACTCGCTCATCCATGTCTTTATGGACCTTGCTTTGTGCACTGGTGTGCAGTCATGTTGGAAACGGAAAGGGCCACCCCCCAAACTGTTCCTAAAAATGGGAAACATGAAATTGTCCAAAATGTCTTGGCATGCTGACGCCTTAAGATTTCCCCTTCCTGGAACTAAGGGGCCAAGCCCAACCCCTGAAACACAACCCCACACCATAATCCCCCCTCCACCAAATGATTTAGACCAGTGCACAAAGCAAGATCCATAAAGACATGGATGAGCGAGTTTGAGGTGGGGAAACTTGACTAGCCTGACCTCAACCCAATAGAACACCTTTGGGATGACTTAGAGCCTGGACTGCGAGCGAGGCCTTCTCGCTAACATCAGTGTCTGACCTCACGAATGCTCTTCTGGAAACATTCTCAAAATGGTTCCTGCACTATTTTTCTGTAATTTCATTGTGACTTGCATTGACTTCTGTTAAATGAAGTCACAAGTTTTAATTAAATCGCCAATCCAAATCGCACTGATCTGCAGCTTTAAAGTGGCACTGAAGTAGTACGATTTCAAAGCCGCACTGGTGTGAACCAGGGCAGGGGTGTAACTACAGGGGTTGCAGGGATTGCAATTGCAACCGGCCCCATGCTCCAGGGGGCCTGTGCGGCTCCCCTGTTCACCTGGATAGGAGGGGCAGCAGGGGCAGCATGTAGAGAAATCTCTGTCCTCCTTTTTCCCCCTGTAGCTGCAGGAGGAAATGGAGGAGATTGGTTCCTCTGTATGCTGCCCCCGCCACTCCTCCTATCCAGTTCACTTGTGTTCTGCTGTCTCTGGGCCCCTGTGTGCTCCCCTGGTCCCCCCGTCCACTGTGCTGCCCCCCCCCCACTGTGCTCCCTCCCCTCTCCTGCCGGGTGCTGCAGGGGTGTGTCACAATAGATAACCAGGAAGGGGTCGGTAAATATGTAATTTACCAGCTCACTCCTTTTCTGAATGAACAGAGTCATAGTCAGTGACATTGTAAAAAAATAAAATAAAATGATAAAAAATTATACAATTAAAATACCAAAAAATAAAAAACTACTGACACCAGTGGGTGAACTTCCAGGATCGCAAAGGTCACACTTGTGACTGGGCCCTGGCATTCCACCACTGTGGGGAGGCCCCAAGATGGCAGGAAGGGGGGGCCCACTGCAGAAGGGTCCTGCTGCGGGACTGTAATAAAGGGCCCCGCAATGAGAGTAAAGGGCCCCAGGATCAGTGGAAAGAGCCCTAGGCTTGAAGAGAAGGGTCCCGGCCAGGGGTCGGGGGGCCCTTCATGGTTTCTTGCACCGGGGCCCTGAAGGTTCTAGTTACGCCTCTGAACCAGGGCTTAAGTAAAACTGTGCTTTGCCCATGTAACAGTAAAGGCCCCTTTCACAAGAAGGGTCCAATCAGGTTCGCCTGCCAGTTTTTCAGGCAAACCTGAAAGGACCCCCATTTACTCCTATGGACCGAGGGGTGTAAACGGATGCAATATGTGTATGTGCTGGTAGGGAGGGAAATGAAAGCAAGCTTTTTGCTTTGCCCTGCAAATTGCTTTTAATTGTTGTTTTGCTTTGCAAGTTTGTTTTCGAAAACTTATTGAAAGACATTCAGTTTAAATTCATCTTTCACTTACTGACAGCCTCAGTACATGGATGGGGAGCAAAGTATGTGGCCTGAAACACACTAAGTGGGCTGTTTATAAAAAAAAAAATACAACATAGCTGTTTGAATGTCACAGCATTCGAATAACCTTCACAAATAATCCACATAATGTGTCTAATATATTTTCCATGATTTTCAGCTCCACCTAGTGATCTTAATGCAGTATTTTCCTGGAACATCTCATCCAGGTAAATACCATGTAATGGCCACTAGATGAAGCTGCCGATCATAGGAAATTAGGCACATTACATTATTTGGGATGGCTGTGCAAATGCTGTGGCATTTGTGGAGCTATTTTTTTTTTTTTTTAAAAAGAGACACCATAGTCTTATGTCCCTGACCTAGAGAAAACACACAACAATCAAGAAAAAAGACTGCTAGCAAATAGTAGATTTTTTTTCTTAATTAAATATTTGAATTTGAGTTTTTTTCCCTAAACCAGTAACATAAGGTTTTCTTTTCTACTTTGCAGAAGTGCGGCGGCCGTCCAGATCTCGGAACAGTTCTTGGAGTGTGCACAGCAATACATCTGATTACTAAGTGATGTCTATTTTAGTGAATCTTCCCCTATTTTTTTTTTTTTTACAATATTTCTCCACATAGCTGCCATATTCAATGCAAGCATTTTGTTATGTTAGGGAAATTTTTGAGAAGACTAAATTTATACAGATGCCTTAAACAGAAAAACATGTCTTTTAAATAAACACAGAAGCACATTCTACCTGCATCCCATTACATCCCAGTATTGATTACGCATACTAGATAATTCGTATTAATAGGAGTAGGGTAGAAATAACTGAAATTCAATTTTGAAATGTGTGTACTGTATTATACTTTAAGGAGGCACATATCTAGAGAAAATACACACCTTTTGGTCTAACTGCAGCCCCAAAGGGAGGTTGCTCAGAATGACGAGAAAGAGGCTGCAGACACACTCAGAGGTCCTTTGAAAGAAGCAAAACTCCCATATTTTCGTTTTGTCTGGTAGCTTGCAATTGGAAGCATTTAGTGTCCATTCACACTAGTCCGACTTGTCAGGCGACTTGGTCAGCCTGACAAGTCACGCACTGTCGAGGTCCATTGACTGGTACAGGAGCCGTTCTAATAGGAGCGACACAAGTCGCTCCGACTTAGAAAAAGGGCCCTGTACTACTTCGGGGCGACCTGGAGCGACTTCCATAGACATTCATTTTATGAAGTCTGTGCAAGTTGTGCCGAAGTCGCGCTGCACGTGACTTCACAGGTCGCCCCCTAAGTCGGAGCGTCGTAGTGTGAACCGAGCCTTACTATCTTTGTTTATCATTTGTGGTCTTTAAAGTAGAACTACAGGCAAAACATTTTTTTCCTTTTGGATAGAGGGTCATAACCACTGTCAGATTTTTTTTTTCACCATCTGTGTCTCATCGGGGAGCTATCCCTTCACTTCCTGTCGCATAGCCAGACTGGAAGTGAGAGGAAATCCCTGCAAATTAAAGGAATTCCTTGGGGGATCCACAGGTCACTAGAACTAGTGTCCCTATTGGAAGATGTCCCCCTCTATGACTTTTCTGGGGACAACCCAAAATTTGGGATTTTCTTTTACTTTCACTTTTATTTCAAATAGTTTTTATTGGGTTTTTCAAAAAAAGACATGAATTAGAAAACACGCTCTCGGACGCAGCCGCAGAGCCAGAATGAACGATGTTTGGAAAAAAAGAATAATCATGAATAACACGATCAACAAACGTACATACAAGCGGTCATGGGTTACAGCTATATACCAACGTAGGCAGGACAACGGTAATCAACAGGTAAGTAAGTAAGAAACAATTGTACCACAAATGTCAAAGGAGAGGGGGTTAAGTACTCATACCGGTCTGAAGGTGGAGGGATGTGTAGATGGAATGAGGGGAAAAGGAGAGGGGAGAGGGGGGGGGGAGGCTCTGCTCTATGGATGGTGGTTCCAGAAGGGGGAGGACTGAGGCTTCCCGGGAGGGGGACCTGAGGTGGAAGCGGCAGCGGGGGGGATCCAGTCCGCCACTGCCACCAAGGGCTCCAGGTGGTGTCAAAGGTTTTGAGGGAGGAGGTTCGCAAGGCTAATAGGTGTTCGTAGTGGCCATTAAGGTGGATTTGGGTGATCACCTCCTTTTACTTTCACTTTTAATGATAATGGTAAACAGGACAAATCAAGAGAGACAAGTCAGGACAAAACAAGAGGGTGAATCTTACCAACGGGGACACAGCAATAAAAAGGGATAAGTGTTCCAATCCCTCTCCATACCATCCAAAACTAAAAAACAAGGATTTGCTTTTAGTTATACTTTAATTTCAAAATCTCCTCACCATAATTCAAGCTCCAACAGATGCATTTAGCTGTTATATGACATTTTAAAGAAGTTACAAGTTAGGCTTCTTATCATGGATTCTGAAAGAGTGGATTTGAAAATCACAAAATTTCTGTCTCTTTTCAAGCCTCACTAGCAAAAAAAAGATCTAAAACCTGTGGTCCTGTGACATAAGCTCTGTTCCTTTTTTGCACACATGGGAGGTGGATTCACTCCTCAGGTGTCCACATCTCTGCTTGACTTGAACACTTCATATTGGCTATCCAGTAGTGTATTTTATTCAAGAATCAGACTGGAGTTTAAACACACGCACACACATAAAAAGATTCCTGACAACCGAGCATACTTGTAATAGAATGCAACAATCTCCCTAGAAGCTACAATATCTTAGTACACAGGAGGCCGTTTATTACATTTGTATATTTAATATCCCTAGGCAGACACTGCATAGAAATGTGTACAACAAAACCATACATAAGATAAGAAAAATAAATATCTACAGAAATTGGCTGGAAGATAAAACAGGAGAAAACACAATCAATCAAATGGTCGCAGGGTTAGAAAGTATTTACCGTATATACTCGAGTATAAGCCGACCCGAGTATAAGCCGAGACCCCTACTTTTACCACAAAAAGATGGGAAAAATCATTGACTCGAGTATAAGCCTAGGGTGAGAATGCAGGGCGGCGGGCATGGTGCAGGAGAATGCAGGGTGACTGGCATGGTGCAGGAGAATGCAGGGTACTGGCATGGTGCAGGAGAATGCAGGGTACTGGCATGGTGCAGGAGAATGCAGGGTACTGGCATGGTGCAGGAGAATGCAGGGTACTGGCATGGTGCAGGAGAATGCAGGGTGACTGGCATGGTGCAGGAGAATGCAGGGTGACTGGCATGGTGCAGGAGAATGCAGGGTGACTGGCATAGTGCAGGAGAATGCAGGGTGACTGGCATGGTGCAGGAGAATGCAGGGTGACTGGCATGGTGCAGGAGATTGCAGGGTGACTGGCATGGTGCAGGAGATTGCAGGGTACTGGCATGGTGCAGGAGATTGCAGGGTACTGGCATGGTGCAGGAGATTGCAGGGTACTGGCATGGTGCAGGAGATTGCAGGGTACTGGCATGGTACTAGAGGATCCGGGGTTGTGGGCATACTACAGGAGATGCAGTGCTGTGGACATGGTACATGTGGACCATGCCCGCAGCACTGCATCCCTCGTAGTGTGCCCGCAGCCCATGGCAGGTAGTGAAGCTGTTTCACTTACCTGTTCCAGAGGCGCCTTCATTTTAAAAATGGCGCCGCCCGGCGCCGACACGTCATTGCGCACGCGCCGCCGCCGCTCGTATACTTTCGGCTATTCCCGGCCTCTCCCGAGCGGCGCCGGGAATAGCCGAAATTACACGAGCGGCGGCGGCGCGTGCGCGATAACATGTATGCGACGGGCGGCGCCATTTTTAAACCTTAAACCCGTCGGAGAGGACATTTTTTTCCTT
The DNA here is from genome assembly GCF_965119305.1 of Pelophylax lessonae. Lineage (NCBI taxonomy): Eukaryota > Metazoa > Chordata > Amphibia > Anura > Ranidae > Pelophylax > Pelophylax lessonae. Next base: position 609,882,187 of record NC_138769.1, read on the forward strand.
GACTCGAGTATAAGCCGAGGGGGACGTTTTCAGCACAAAAAAATGTGCTGAAAAACTCGGCTTATACTCGAGTATATACGGTATATGATGCTCGACAGATACACCATTATTGCCAACTGTTCTAACTATATCTATATTTCCACGTGACAAGGTTTTACAGTCCAAAAACCAATATTTTGTTGAACAGAATGAAATTACGATTTGATAGAGAAAAACAGAAATAATTTTTACAGTTTACACTGGAAGGTCTGTAATGTTCCTGAATACATTCAATGGAAAAATACGTAAATGTTCATTTTTAGGCAGCTCAATATTTAGAAGTATGGATGTGGGGCAGACTCTAACCCTTGGTGTTTCTCCTCTGAAGGTAGTACCTCACCTGTTGTAAGAAGAGTTCTTGTCCCGTGAAACAACCATAGCTTGTATGGACCAGCTAGTTCTGAAGGACAGGTTGAAGTTAGAATTTCCGACAGGACCTCATTATCTAGACTGCAGTCATCCCTGTCAGGAGAAGACAAGAGAATCTGGCAGGCTGGTTGTACCCAAGTTGATCGATCAATCAACTTGGTACATTCAGACTGCCCATTAAGGGTTCTGATCTCGGCTGGTTCCTGCTAAAGTTATAGATTGAGAATATTTGGGATACTTGGTATAATACTACACATTGAATTATTAACATAATTAACAAATCACAGAATTTTGTAAAAATTATTAATGTGCTTTTTTTCTACAATTAACCCATATTATATGTGATAAACAGTTACCAGTAATAATATTACAAGCTTTTATTATTTTGTCATATTGTATCATCTGCTTTAGCCGAATCCAGAACTTTTTAGCTAGGCGACATCACAGTAAGGGTTTGTTCACACTTGATAAAATTTCTAACGGTTAGCAAATGCTCCTATAGCTTTAGTATGGGCGTTAGACTGGAATTTTACAAGCGTTAATGACGAGTTAAAAATGCTCCTCAAGTTCCTGAAGTGTTTGATGAGCGTTAGGGCACAATAAAACCGCTCCACAAATGCCTATTCCGTTATAGGCAGTAAACAAATCCTAATGCCCCGAAATCGCACCGCAACTGCCCACCAGATCGTTTGTAAAAGTTTTATTATAGACTTGAATAAGAGGCTTCAAACACCTCCTGACTCGACATGAGGCTTCAATTGTGAAGCTAAGTGAAGCGACGCTAACGCTTTGAGGTTTTGATAGTGTGAACAGCACTGTGTGTTGTCTATTGTATCATTTGCATAGGTGCCTCAGGTTAACACCTCTCAAATGCCTGTTTTTAGCGTCAGAGTGAACTTAGCCTAAAGCATACTATGTGCGACAGACTTATGAAAGTAAAATAATGCAAAATAATATAGGGGGAGGCAATCCTTGGCAAGCAGTCAAATATCAACCTTCAGTTAATCGCTATAGATTTGCTCCATCACTGCCCTGTGCACTTTTTCTCTGAACAGGTACAATGCTGTATATTTCATTTATGTCTATATTTGCATTTTATGTTCTTTTATTTTAATTATACTTACATTTGCTTTCAGACAAAAAAGAAAGACTTTGTTTAAAAGCTTCTGTTTTCTTTTGTGTCCTCTTTTTTCCTATTTGGTCTAAGGTGATTAAACAACCTGTTAAAAGAAATAACTTTTTATGTTACTCTAGATTTATTTGGCAAATCATAAACCGAAATTAACCAATGCAAGTAGTTAAAGTAGAACTATAGGCAAAACAATTATTTATTTTATTTTTTCATTTTGGATATAGCAAGGGAGGGTTATAACCCATGTCAGATTTTTATTCGCCATCTGTGTTGAGATTTTCCTTCACTTCCTGTCCCATAACCAAACAGGATTGAGAGATAATCCCTACAAATTAGGGGAATTCCTTGGAGACCCCCAGGTCACCAGAAGCTGTGTCCCCATTGGAAGATTTCTCTTCTATTACTTTTCTGAGGACAACCCAAAATTTGGAATTTTCTTTTACTTTCACTTTCAATGATAATGGTAAACAGGACAAATAGAGAGGGTGAATCTTCTTAACGGGGGGCACAGACAGCAATACAAACCTGACAGGGGTTCTAATCCCTCTCACTGCCTTTAGTTATACTTTTAACTTAACCACTTCAAGACCAAGAATATTTCTGACACTGGTTGTTTACAAGCTAAAATTAGTATTTTTTACTAGAAAATTATTTAGAACCCCCAAACATTATGTATAATTTTTTAGCAGAGACCCTAGAGAAAAAAATGCACTACAGTATTTTATGTCACATGGTATTTGCGCAGTGGTCTTTCAAATGCAATTATTTTGGAAAAAATACACTTCGCTGAAAAAAAACCGAAACATTAAAGTTAGCCAATTTTTTTTTTTGTATATTGTAAAAGATAATGTTACACTGAGTAAATAGATACCTAACAAGTTACACTTTAAAGATGCATGCAACACAGTTTAGTATGCTTCAGTTTTCAATGAACAGAGTGAGCAAGTTTGTTCATCTATAAAAGGAGGTGCCGGTAATTTAATTATTTAATACCCCCCTCCCCCACTCTCCATCCTGAAATATCGCCCGCAGCAGCTGGGGGAAGAGGTGGGAAGCCAGCAGCACTTTGAGGTGGGGCAGTAAGGGGAATTGGTACTGCGCATAGTGATTAGGGTGTGCACACCCCCTGCACACACCTATGATCAGGTTACCTCTGATCCATCATGTTTAGGTCCAGAAAAACAGAAAAGGGATGCAGTCCCTTTTAGTTTTTCCAGACTTTGACGAACTCGGCCACAAGGACACAAGGCCATTTACATAAGCCTACCTATAGCATACCTATAGCCTACCTATAGAGCTGCATGGAGCTTCCATTCAGGTCCATTTGAAAAACTGAAAGGCGGACCTGATCAAAAAGCCCATGGGAAAGGCACCTTAGTTGTGTCTGTCTTTCTCTTAGCATGCTGCATATTTGTGTGCTTTGAGCAAGTGCAATAAACAATCAATGTGTGACAAGGGCCCCTACCCGACAACCCTGGGCGGTGCTTGTGGGGGACTGCAGTAAGGGGGCTTATCGGAATCTAAAAACCCCCTTTAACAAGGGGGGCCCAAGATCACACCCCCACCCTATTTCAATGAGTATGGGGTACATTGTATTCCTACCAACTCACCCAGAAGAGTGTCAAAAATAATTAAAATAGTACACAGGTTTTTGAAAAAGTCCTTTATTAAAATGAAGAATATCCCCCGGGGCCTGATGGGACAGTGACATTAAAAGGGGGTGGGGTCTCCGGATGACATCACCTGGTGGCCACGCCCCATAGCTATATGAGAGATGGCAAACACCGGAGCTAACACAACAGCGGAAGCTAGCGTCTGGAGAAGACATTGGTGGAGGGAGAACTGGCAGAGGAACTAGAGGAAGAAGACAGCGGAGGGAGAAGAAGGGGAGGAAGAACCAGAGGGAGAAGACATTAGCTGGTCCCCCCCCCCCCCCGTTCCTTACCTGCCTGGCTGCATGCTCAGATAAGGGTCCAGTATGGATTTCAGGGGGGACTCCACGCCGTTTAAAAAAAAAAAAAATTGGAATGGTCTAGTATGGTAATGGGGGAACCTCACTCTGTTTTATTTATTTAGTTTTATTTTGGCGTGGGGTTCCCTATAAGTCTTACCAGACTCAAAGGGCCTTGTATGGTGTTGGGGGGGGACCCCACACCGTTTTTTAAAACATTTTGGCGTGGCGTTCCACTTCAAGATCCTCAGAGTACAAGTCGCATGCCACAAGCCAGATCAGTTAAGATGGATCATCTGACTTTAATCCGACTTATTGAATGGGCTAAAAACAGGCCAAAGTCGGACCTTTTTTCAAAGTCGGACCGATTTGTGTTGGACCAGTTAAGACGGCTGTCATAGGGAACTATTGATATATACACGTCATGCGACATGTACTCTCAAAGTCAGAGCGCATGTTGCATCAGTGTGAACTGGGCCTTAGATGTGGTAAGACATATGGTACCCCTTTTTACATTTACATGTATACATAATTTCACTGGGGGTACTATGGGCAACCACTGGTGACTTCTCCAGGACAAAGTAGCCAGCATACTTCTGCATTGGCATTCTGCCTTCTTTCAAGTAACCCCAATTACCTGGAGCAGGGCAAAAGTAGAGGCAGATTTCCAGTAAATTATTTTTGCTTTTTTTTATTATAATATGTAGAGCCATAGCTCAAATACCTGCAAAAGCATTTTTTTTGTTTCTTTTTGAGCTGCAGTGTGCATATGAGCCTTTGGACTTTGAACATATTTCATTTGAATGCACCTGGAATGTATTTAGCTGATTAAAATTGGTTAAAAAGTTAATTTTGCCACGAAATGATGTACCTGTATGTCATTCTGCTTCAAGTGGTTGTACCGGAGTGATGCCTGCAGCTGCAGTTTTTTTAGAGCCCGACGGTCAGCTTCCACCAGGAGGCCCGAGCAACCAGCAGGCACGACCGCTGGCTGGCCGGAAACCCGAATAAATCCGAAATCGGCTTTGATGGGGTCTTGGCTCTAGTAATCCGGAAGCGACGTCATGACATCACTTTCGGTTTATCGGAGCCTTAAAGGCGCCAAATTTAAAAAAAAAAATGTCAGTATTCAAAACAGGCAAACTTGGCATTTTGAATGCTTTCTAAGTGAAAAGGAAGGATTTGGGGTCCCTTTAGAAAATATAGTAAAAAATACCTGACATGTAATGATTGCTGTCAGAGATGTTTACAATCCTTGTGACACCAATAAAAGTGATAAAAAAAATGTAAAGGGACAATGTAAAAATAAAAAAAAAGTGAATGCATAGGTAAGTTGCGCCTGTAAATGTAAACCACACGTGAGGTATCATCACAATCGTTGAAGTGAGGGCAATAATTCCAGCAAAAGACCTCCTCTGTAACTCTAAAATGGTAACTGTTAACCACTTTACCACCGGAGGATTTTGCTGTCTTACGTCCAGGCCACTTTTTGCGATTCGGCACTGTGAGACTTGTACTGACAATTGCGCGGTCATGCAATACCGTACCCAAACGAAATTTACGTCCTTTTTTTCCCACAAACAGAGCTTTCTTTTGGTGGTATTTGATCACCTCTGCGCTTTTTTTTTTTTTGCGATATTAATAAAAAAATGCGAAAATTGTGAAAAAATAACAATATTTTTCTACTTTGACAGTTAAAAAATATCCAATATATTCAATTTTTGTCATATATTTAGGCCAAAATGTATTTAGCTACATGTCTTTGACAAAAAAATTCTTAATGAGCGTATTTTTAACCACTTTATGACCAGAAGGTTTTACCCCATTCCTGACCAGGCCATATTTTGGGATTCGGCACTGTGTTACTTTAATGGACAATTGCGCGGTCGTGCAACACTGTACCCAAATTAAATTGATGTCCTTTTTTTGCCCATAAATAGAGTTTTCTTTTGGTGGTATTTGTTCACCTGTGCGATTTTTACTTTTTGCGCTATAAACAGAAAAAAAACGACAATTTTGAAAAAACAACAATATTTTTCACATTTTTTTTATATGAAATCCCCCCCCCCCCCCAAAAAAATGTAAAAATCAAAATTTTTTATCATTTTAGGCCAATTTGTTTTCTGCTACATATTTTTGGTAAAAAAAATCACAATAAGCGTATTTTGATTGGTTTGCGCAAAAGTTATTACGTTTACTAACTAAGGAAAGATTTCTGTCATTTTTTGTGTTTTTTTTTTAACGAGTAATGGCGGCAATCTGCGATTTTTTTTGCGGGACTGCGACATTGCGGCGGACAGATCGGACCCTTGACTGACATTTTTGACACTTTTGGGGGTACCAGTGACATTACAGTAATCAGTGCTATACATATGCACTGTTACTGTAAAAATGACACTGGCAGGGAAGGGGTTAATTTTTATTAGAGAGGGAGGGGTTAATGTATGCCTGGTGCTTACTAACGTGTGTGGGGGGAGGGGACTGTGTGACAGAGGGACAGATCGCATGTTCAGCTATGCTGAACCCTGCAATCTGACCCTGCCTGTCACTTAGGAGATCCACCCGCTTTGTTTACACAAGCGGGCGGATTTCCACACTAGATCCCCGACGATCGGGGAAGAGAGGCGGTGATCACAGCCGCTCCTCCCCTGGCCCGACTCCCGCTGTGACTGAAAACAGCGGGAGCGAGCCTCCGGCGGGCCGAGAAAGGGGAATGTCTGGTGACGTAGGTCTACGTCGCCAGACGATAACGAGCCACTTTGCCGCAGTACAGTCAACGTGACTGGTCGGCAAGTGGTTAAAATGTTTTAAAGTGTCGCCTATGGAGATTTTTAAGTACCGTAGTTTGTCACCATTTCACAAGTGGGCGCAATTTTAAAGCATGACATGTTAGGTATCTATTTACTTGGCGTAACAACATTTTTCACATTATCCAAAAACAAAAAAATTGGGCTAACTTTACTGTTTTTTTTTTGATTCATGAAAGTGTTATTTTTCAAAAATACTTGTGTTTGAAAGGCCACTGCGGAAACACAGTGTGACATAAAATATTGCAACGACTGCCATTTTCTTCTCTAGGGTCCCTGCTAATATATATATTTTTTTTCTAGCAAAAAATACTGATTTTAACTTTAAGGCCTCTTTCACACAGGCGGACCATTCAGATCCGCCTGTCCGTTTTTTTGGCGGATCTGAACGGTCCCCCCATGCATCCCTATGGGGCATCAGATGTCAGCAGAGACATGTTCTCTGACATCCCATTTGATCCGTCAAATCTGGATGGATGGAAACCCTATTTTCCAGAGGCGGGGGACTTGAGTCACATGACTTGACTTAAGTCAGACTTAAGTCACCAGTTTGAGGACTTGAGACTTGCTTGACTAAAATTAATAAAAGACTCGACTTGACTTTGACTTGGTATTCATGACTTAAGACTTGACTTTGACTTGAGGCATAGGACTCGAAATGACTTTACTTTGCATTTTCTTAAGATGTGTTAAAGCAAAATGAATGTGCCTGTTATGTTTCTGACACCACAGTCACTAAAAACACCTCACTGTGTTCTGATTTTTAGGACACTGGCTGTTTAACAATGGAAATACTTAACATGTTTTAGTGACTGTGGTGTTGAAACATGACCAGATGAAGGATTTTGAGCTGTTTGGGCATTCAAAGTGTTTCTTTAATATGCCAAGAAAAAAACACTAAGCAGTTTTGTTAATGTTGAAAATAAAACAAAACCTTTCCTGACCACTAACTTTTAATTGATTTAAAGGTGAAAATTGGGGTAGATCAGTATTTTGACTTGATTTGTGACTTGACCAAAATAAATGACTTGACTTGACTTGCTTGACTTCTAGCAGGGACTCGACTTGACTTGCTTGCTTTTTGCCACAGTAACTTGGGACTTGCTTGAGACTTGAAGGTTAAGACTTGCTTGTGACTTGCACATGTGTGACTTACTCCCATGTCTGCTATTTTCCATCCGTCCAGCGGATCGGTTGGGATGGGATCGGATGAGAACGGATCGATGGTCCATTCCCATCCGATTCCCCCATAGAGATTTATGGGGAACTGACAGCTGTCATCCTCCTGCTCAGCGAGGGATCGGCGGATCGATCCCCCGCTAAGATAAACGGAGTCCGTCCGACGGATGGACGGATAGTGTGAAAGAGCCCTTAATCAACAAGTGTCAGAAAAAGGCTTATTTCTTAAGTGGTTAAAAAGATTCTGCCACTTTGACCAGAATAGAGAATGCTATAGTATAGTGCTTCTACAGTAATGTGTTTTAGCGCTGCGTATTTAGTTGCTTTTTTTTCCCCTGTAGATCAGCTTTAATTAAAGCAGATTTCCGCCCGTTTTTGTGTTTATTAAAAGTCAGCAGCTACAAAAAGTGTATCTTCTGACTTTTAATAAACACATACCCACCTGTCCCACGGTCCAGCGATGTGGCCGGGGGGAGCCTTGGTTGTCTCCCTCTTCTCTCCGCGGTGCTGGAATCTCTAGTGTGGGCACACGGCTGTGACAACTTGCGGCTTCACAGCCAGGTGCGCACTGTGCGAATCGTGCTGCACGTCCCGAGTAGACAGGTAGTCTTCTGGGACCTGTGACGTGTCCCAGAAGATTGCAGGGAGGGAGGGATGAGGAGAACTTCTAGGTGGCCCGAGTAGAAGTGGGATTAGGTACCTGTCAAATCTAGGTACCCACTCCCCCCCCCCCCCCCAAAAAAAAAGACATGCCAAATGTGGCATGTCAGGGGGTCAGGAGGCCTTAGAGTGGAAGTTCCATTATTGGGTGGAACTCCGCTGGAAGATAACTAATATATAAATAGTGGCTCTTTAGAGAAAACTAGTTTTAACTACAGCCTGCACCCACTCACCTCCAGCTAAAAAAAAAAACATGTGATATAGCCCGCTTGTAACTTGCAGTATGCTCTATGAATGCTTGAAATAAAAAAGATAGAAACTGGCAGACTGGTTGTATTATAACAAATTTTCATTCATGTGGAATTTATGGCTGTGAGAATCTGAGAAAGACCCACACCTCAGGGCTAAACCTGAGCATACCATCCTCTGAAGTTATAGAAACCCTCTGACAAGTAAGAATGCTATAAGAGATTAGATGTTTGTTATTCCGTCACTCAGTACAAGATTGTCATCCTTTTAGCTCTAAGCTTCTTTCTCTCACACTTTTTTTAAGTAAAAAAAATGAAAAAAATCTTACATATCACAAGAATTCAGATCTGATGAAATATACAAGTAAAAGTTCAATGAGCTTATTCAGCAAGGCCAAGAGCACTGAAGGTGTACTTATACAATGTGTAGTGGCTTGCAACAACCAATCTGATTTCATTTACCGTATTTTCCGGCGTATAAGACGACTGGGCGTATAAGACGACCCCCCCCCCCCTAATTTTCTAGTTAAAACATAGGTTTTGGGCTATACTCGCCGTATAAGACTATCCCCCTTCCGAAGCAAAGTAACACCGCTGAAAAACATCAGATTTCTCATAGATCTCCAAGGTACCCCAAGTACTGTAATACATGTAATCTCTCATAATATCTCCAAGGTACCCTAAGTATAAGTATTACCAGTAGATGTAATCTCAAGATGCTGGCTGTGCTGGAATCCTGTACCGGTATACCGTATGTACCGTAGCTTCGGCTACATACACTATACCGCGCTGAGCCAATCACAGTGAGCTATGTATTCTATTATTGAATGCAAAGCCTGCTCGGATTGGCAGAGTCAAAGAGGCGGACTTATGTTATTCCGCTAATCCGAGCAGGCTTTGCATTCAATAATAGAATACATCGCTCTCCCTGATTGGCTCAGCGCGGTATACTGTATGTAGCCGAAGCTACGGTACATACAGTATACCGGTACAGGATTTCCACACAGCCAGCATCTTGAGAGATTACATCTACCGGTAATACTTATACTTAGGTTACCTTGGAGATATTATACTCGGCGTATAAGACGACCCCCCATTTTTGGGGGATTTTTTTGAGGTTCAAAAGTAGTCTTATACGCCAGAAAATACAGTAATTATAACCAGGCCATCAAACCATTGCTTCCTGCTATATGTTCATGTCCTTTACAATACTTTTGGCTTTCAGGTATAGCATGATATCTTAGAGTGGGGTGTCTAGGTCCACAGAAGCTTATCTTGAGCTACTCCTGAACTTTACACATGTAAAAAGGCCAAAATCTTGCAATGAAAAACTACTTAAAGTTAAATTCCAGATATAGCAAATTGTACCTCCTGGACTAAACTGGCATGACATACCTGTGGGTTCCCTGTGGAAGCTGGAAATTACTGTAGCAGGTATCCTTACTGCACTGCCTACCTGTAGGTTCCCGATCCCTTGGCAAGTGGCAGCACTGTTGCTTACTGAATACAGGAGGTCACCGGCTTGGCACAGGTGTCATTCAGAAATCCTTTTTCATTTTCTCAAAGAATGCAAAGTGTTCTCTGATGGAATGAGGTGGGGTTGAGACATTACCGCTACCGCCCCTCCTTCTGGTCCAAATAAATCATGCTTTGCATTCATAGAGATAATGTAAAATGTTCCCTGAATGCTGCCCATTCAGAGCAAGACACCTCATGTGTTCAAAATCCAGCCGGGCAGCACCTAGGCAGGGGACTGGTTAAAGAGACAGGCAATGTGTGCAACTGTTTCATGTTGTTTGTTCAAGTCTGCTAATACAGTGTGGTTCACTCAGTGTTGGAGGGTGCTGAGGCCCAAATTCCAACTCCTTGCTTTGCACATATGCCTCAGTGGAAGTACTGATTTTCTTACACTTGACATAGATGGATACCTCTCGTTCTAGTCATGGTCACCTACTTTACTAAGTTTGCAGTGGCAGCATCAACTGGTAACCAGACCACCAAAACCATTGCCCAGATGGTGTGGGAGCACTTCTGTCTGTCTACATAAGATACATTCAGACCAGGGGTCCTGTTTCAGAATCAAGTTCTTCCAAGAATGGTGCCATTTACTAGGCATAAAGAAGTCACAAACTGCCATGTATCACCCACAAGAAGATTCGGCAAGTAACAAGTTCAGTTGCACCATGATACAACTGTTGAGAGGCTTAGCGTTTAAGAAACAAGTGAACATTGACCCATTACTTAGTCAAAGCAGTCTGGAAATACAGCCATACAGTAGATTGCTCAGTAGAAATCTCACCCTACCATGTAGGGTTTGGCTGAACTCTCGGGAAGAGCCCACAGATCTTTTGACCACAGGGGGGCCCACAGATCTATTGACCACAGTACTCAAAGAAAAACTTTAACACACTCTGACTTTGTGGATTCGGAAGTAGAAACGTCTGTCTGAAGTCCAACAGTTGATTAAATAATTGACAGAAGGAATGAACCCTGCTTCATCTTTAATGGAAATGGCTTTTTTTAACATTGCTGTTTTTTGCTTCCTTCTGTATACCCCAACACCATTCCATGTTTACGCCCATCATTACTGTTAGTTTGCCTTTGTTTCCAAACCAGTAACACACCTATCCTATTCAAATCCCAGGGTGGATCATTTATTTAACAAACCCCCCCTATACAACAGCAATACTTCCTGTTATAATCAAGTTTAGTAAATAGTAATAAAGGCTATAATGAAATGAAAATGGTTCAAATTGTAGTGTACCCTTAGGCAGCCCATAGATGATTCGGTTTTCTTTCCTTCCACCATGGGTGGAAGGTAAGAAAATCACTTGGCTCCCTTTTTTAACACTGAATTCCTGCTACAGCACTATTGTGTTCTTCCTGGCTGGTGAAACAAAATGATCACTGCTAGTGGCTAAGCCGCTGGCAGTAATCACGTGTCAAAAATCCAACAGACTGGTTGTACCCAAGTCGTTCGATGAATCTGCTTGGGTACAAATTATCCTGCCCATACATAGATTGAAATTTGGCCAGTGCCTGATGAACTGGCTGAATTTCGGTCCATGTATGGCTGGCTTAACATTCATTGTCAAAGATTAGTTGTTCCCTTACATTGGTGGCAATTGGGAGAAAGAAGGTCCTGTTACATTAAGTGACATGACCCTTTTATTTGTTGTCATTGGGAGGAACAATGCTCCTTACAGTGGTAGTCATTTAATATTTAATATAGATATTTATAAAGCACTGACAACTTTTTTGCAGCACTTTACATACTGCACATTCACATAAGTCCTTGCCCTTAAGAACCTTACAACCTAAGGTCCCTATCTCACATGCATACATACACGCACACACATACTAGTGCCAATTTAGATTGGAGCTAATAAACCTACCTCTTTGGAGTTCGGGAGGAAACTGGAAACAGGAAGAACATGCAAACTCCATGTGGGTAAATGCTAACCATTATGTCACTGTGCTGCCTTAAAAAAAAAATTGCTCTTACATTGGTGGTCATTGTAAGGAAAAATGCCCCTTACATTGGTTGTCATTATGAGGAATAATACCCCAAACTTTGGTGGTCATTGGTAGGAATAATACCCTTTACATGGGTGGTCAATGAGTAGAATAGCACTTGCATTAGTGGTTATTGATAAGAATGTCCCTTATGTTGGTGGTCATTGGTAAGAGTGTCCCTTACATTGGTGGTTGTTAAGAGAAATGAACATCTCTTTCTTACAGACAGCAAAAAAGATCATAGGTGTGAGAGGACATGCCCCAAGTGACATTAGTGTTGAAAATATGCAGGCACTGCAGGACCCGAATGCCTGCATGCTGACAATGTCATTGCTGACCCTATTGCCAGTCTGTGGACCACACTCAATGCCCCATCCTTGTTATGCCACTTTTCTAAGCCAGAAGGAATGAACCCTCTGACAGCTGAGGTCTGCGTAGGCAGGCCCTACCATATTAAATCCAGTGAGCAAGTTCTGATGTAGTGGGCAGTGGCGAATGGTGCTATAAATTTTTTTTTTTTTTTTGGGGGGGGGGGGGGGGGCGCAAACAGAAAAATGTAATAGGCATTGCTTTGCGGCAAAAAATGCTATAAAAAATTGTGTGACTTTGAGGTCACAAAAGTGTGAAAGGAGCCTTCAGTAATCAAGGTATAGTGTGCCCCCTTCAATGCAGAGTGACCAGCGTGCTGTGCCCCCTTTCAATGCAAAGTGACTAGCATGCCCCTTTCAATGCAGAGTGACCAGCGTGCCCCCTTCAATGCAGAGTGACCAGCGTGCCCCCTTTCAATGCAGAGAGACCAGCGTGCCCCCTTTCAATGCAGAGTGACCAGTGTGCCCCCTTCAATGCAGAGTGACCATCGTGCCCCCTTCAATGCAGAGTGACCATCGTGCCCCTTCAACGCAGAGTGACCATCGTGCCCCCTTCAATGCAGAGTGACCAGCGTGCCCCCTTTCAATGCAGAGTGACCATCGTGCCCCCTTTCAATGCAGAGTGACCAGCGTGCCGTGCCCCCTTTCAATGCAGAGTGACCAGCATGCCCCCTTCAATGCAGAGAGACCATTGTGCCCCCTTCAATGCAGAGTGACCAGCGTGCCGTGCCCCCTTTCAATGCAGAGTGACCAGCGTGCTGTGCCCCCTTTCAATGCAAAGTGACTAGCATGCCCCTTTCAATGCAGAGTGACCAGCGTGCCCCCTTTCAATGCAGAGTGACCAGTGTGCCCCCTTCAATGCAGAAAGACCAGCGTGCCGTGCCCCCTTTCAATGCAGAGTGACCAGCGTGCCCCCTTCAATGCAGAGAAACCAGTGCACTTACCTGCAGCTACGGCTTGTCCTCAATCCCCCGCGACTCCTCGAGTCCTCCCGCCTCCTCCTTGGCCAATGGCATGGGTTCGTCTTTTGGCCAATCGGGAAGCAGGTCTTGGACCCTCTTCCCAAATGGCCAGGAGGAGGATCCGTGTGACAATAGCGAATTTTAATTCGCTATTGTCGCAAAATTGGGGGGGGGCTAGGGCGCAGTGCTCTGCGCCCCGAGTCCACCCTTTTCTGAAGCCTATTAGAGCCTCTGGCTCTAATCAGGTGATTCAGAGAAAAAAAAACTAATTGAACTCCATGCGTTCGGCGCCCCGCATGTAGATTAGGGAGCCGGACGCATGGACAGGGAGCGCGCCCCCAACGCACCAGCCGCCACTGGTAGTGGGGGCAATGCTATAGGGCTCCTGGCTTCAGGGGTAAGGCCAGAGAAGGACCTATAGGTGTGCACCGGATATACCGGATGTACCTGAGCACACGCTAAGCATCTCATGCCCATTAGCATTATTGCTCTGTGTGCCAGCGGGAAGATAGTAAAGATTTCCCTCTTACCGACTCTGCCATAAAAGGAGTGCTTATGCACTTCTCTTTCACTGTGCAGACCGGGAGATCAATGTGTTGTGGCGATACACACACTATATTACCAAAAGTATTGGGACACCTGCCTTTACACGCACATGAACTTTAATGGCATCCCAGTCTTAGTCCGTAGGGTTCAATATTGAGTTTGCCCACCCTTTGCAGCTATAACAGTTTCAACTCTTCTGGAAAGGCTGTCCACAAGGTTTAGGAGTGTGTCTATGGGAATGTGTGACCAATCTTTCAGAAGCGCATTTGTGAGCTCAGGCACTGATGTTGGATGAGAAGGCCTGGCTCACAGTTTCCTCTCCAATTCACCCCAAAGGTGTTCTATCCGGTTAAGTTTAGGACTATGTGCAGGCCAGTCAAGTTCCTCCACCCCAAACTCACTTATCCATGTCTTTATGGACCTTGCTTTGTGCCCAGGCAGACGTCCCAATACTTTTGGTAATAGAGTGTATGTAGACACGCACACACATGTTTTTGAGCTTTAGGGTACACACCCTAATGCAATAGGCTGCCCACACCTATGGGCATGAGATGCTTAGTATGTGCCCAGGCACAGCCGGTATACCTGGTGCACACCTATAGTCCTTCTCTGGCCTTACCCCCGAAGCCAGAGGCCCTATAGCATTGCTCCCACTACATCAGAACTTGCTCCTGTAAGTGCACTGTATTTAACATGGCAGGGCCTGTCTATGCAGAGCTCAGTGGGAAGGGCCCACAGTAAGATGGCAGTTAATTGTAAATGGATAGGCATGTGGCGATAGAAAAGTGCGATTAAAATAGCAAATCGATTTTTAAATTTTTTAATGCAACTGCAAACATTTGATTTATAGGTGAGCCAGAGAAATCAGACTTTGCATGCGTCTCTTGTAAAAGTGAGTGTATAAATTATAGCTGTCTTTTAAATGCAGCAAATAATAATTAAACATAAGTGATATATAAAATTGCCACCTTTTCTTGGAAAAACCACCTTATGATGTTTCCCCATTAATAACATTGGCAACCAGTCCTATTTTTACCAGCCAGTTCAGAAAAGTCTTGGCCAGGTGTCAACTCTAGTTTTAGGGCTCTTTCACACGGGCTTTCCGTGTGAGAGCTCCGCTGCGGTCCTTTTTTTTTTTTTATTTCACGGAGCTGATGACATTTGTGTCATCCGCTCCGTAGGTCCGCATATCATCCCATCCGTTTGCGGATGATATGCGGACCTAATGTAAGTCTATGGGGATTGCGGATGTCAGCGGATGACACTGCTGACATTCGATTTTCCTTCCTTTCAGTTTTTTGAACGGAGGAAAAATAGGGTTCTGTTCCGTTCCAAAAAACGGAACAGAACTGAAAGGAGGAAAATCGGATGTCAGCGGATGGTATTCCGCTGACATCCGCAATGCCATTGACTTACATTATGTCCGCATATCATCCGCAAAAAAATAGGATGATTTGCGGACATACGGAAAGCCCGTGTGAAAGGACCCTAAGTGTACATTTTAGTAAGTACATATTAGTAAGCGAGAGGCTTCTGGTTCACCTAATAAAAGTAAAAAAAAAAAAAAAAAAAAGAGTGTGCGGATAAACAGCTATGACAATAGCTGAATAGGATTAATCCGCAAAAAAAATGGCTGCAGGCACAATTGGTGACAGGTACACTTTAAGTGAGAGCAGACATGGCAGCTGTTTTAATAACCCTGTGTTATTTGAAAGATGCTGTATATTTAGTAAATAGATCTGTTGCCAAGCGGTACGCAGTTAGCAGATGAGTCACATTCTTTGTTCATCAGGTAATACCACCTGCATGAGAACACAGCATAGAAGACTGGGACTTTTCCTCCCTGGGAAGTAATGGCACAGGGGGTGTGTCAGCACTATGATAGTGAAGACCTGTCAAGCTGTGAGCTGCGCTCTATTCTGCCTACCCTGGTGTGTGATAATAATTCTGAAGAGCCAATAAGAATAAGACAAGTGTAATTTATGCAAGTTGCCTCCAGCGAGGGAGCGACAAGAATCAAGTTGTACAGAGTACAGACACAATCCTGTCTCCAAGAAAGTAGAGGGTGTACCTAGTGAGAGTGCATACACCTTCCCTAGTGTCCCTAACTGGATGGCAGTGTGACATCTGCTGGCCAACAGTGAGATGTACAGGTCTAGAATTATAATTCATAATAGCAGCATAGTTACATAGTAGTTGAGGTTGAATAAAGACGATAGTCCATCCAGTTCAACCTGTGTAGGTGTGTGTGTGGACACAATCGTTTCCCATACCCCTGAATGTTTTGATCCTTGAGATGTTCGTCCCAGAGTCTTTTAAAAGTAGCCATACTCCCTGCAGTAACTACCATTTGTGGTAGAGAATTCCACAGTCTTGTAGCCCTTACTGTAAAAAACCCCCTGCGTAGCCTGAGGTTAAATCTCTTCTCCTCTAATTGCATTGTCCACGTGTCCTCATGCATTTGTTGCGATTGAACAGTTTTTTTTCTATGTTGAGATCACTGTTGAGGTACTTGTATATAGCTATCATGTCCCCTCTCAGGCATCTCCTTTCCAGGGAGAATAAATCAAGCGCTTGTGTGCGCTCTTCATAATTAACCACTCTACCACCAGAGGATTTTGCTGTCTTACGTCCAGGCCACTTTTTGCGATTCGGCACTGTGCGGCTTGACCTGATAATTGCCCGGTCGTGCGACGCCGTACCCAAACAAAATGTACGTCCTTTTTTTCCCACAAACAGAGCTTTCTTTTGGTGGTATTTGATCACCTGTGCGATTTTTAATTTTTGCGCTATAAACAAAAAAAGAGAGTAAATTTTGAAAAAATAACAATATTTTTCACATTTTTTTATATGAAATTTCCCCCCAAAAAAATGTAAAAATCAAAATTTTTTTAAATTTTTGGCCAATTTGTTTTCTGCTACCTATGTTTGGTAAAAAAAAAATCACAATAAGTGTATTTTGATTGGTTTGCGCAAAAGTTATTGCGTTTACTAACTAAGGGAAAGATTTCTGTCATTTTTGGTGTTTTTTTTTTTAACGAGTAATGGCGGCGATCTGCGATTTTTTTTGCGGGACTGCGACATTGCGGCGGACAGATCAGACCCTTGACTGACATTTTTGACACTTTTGGGGGTACCAGTGACATTACTACAGTAATCAGTGCTATAAATATGCACTGTTACTGTAAAAATGACACTGGCAGGGAAGGGGTTAATTTTATTGGAGAGGGAGGGGTTAATGTATGTCTGGTGCTTACTAACGTGTGTGGGGGGAGGTGACTGAGTGACACAGGGACAGATCGCAGGTTCAGCTATGCTGAACCCTGCAATCTGTCACTGTTTGTCACTTAGGAGTCTACAAACTCGATTCCCCGACGATCGGGGAAGAGCGGCGGTGATCACCGCCGCTCCTCCCCTGGCCCGACTCCCGCTGTGACTGAATACAGCGGGATCGAGCCTTCGGCGGCGCGCGTGCGCCGCCCACAAGGGGAGGAGTCCAGCGACGTAGGTCTACGTCGCTGGACGGGAACTAACCACTTTGCCGACGAAGAGCACCAGTGAGCGGTCGGCAAGTGGTTAAGATCCTCTAACCCCCTAATCAGTTTAGTTGCTCTCCTCTGGAGCATGGAGAACAAAAATGACATACAGATGCAGCGACCCTTAGCCATAGCTCCCAACTGTCCCTGATTTAGAGGGAATGTCCCTCATTCGGAAAAAAGTCCCTCTGTCCCTCTTTCCTCCTTATTTGTTCCTCATTTTGGTCTGATCTATATAGTTGTATATAAAATGCACTTTTTATCTATCAAAAAGTGCTTCCCAGTGCTAAACCTTTCATCCAGTTTCTAAATTTCTGCTTTTATAAATTTAAAAAGCCAATATAAAGGAATAGTAGTGGTAAAAATAAGCACTTGTGGGTTTAACCAATCATTTTTTTTGTACAATTGCCCTTCAAGGGGGCGTGGCAGGGATGTGTCCTATGCCTACATACTTTTGCAAATTGGTGTCCCTTATTCCCATCTCAGAAAGTTGGGAGGTTTGCTTTAGCAACCAATTATATTTCAGTAGACTGCAGTCAGATTAGCAAAATATTATTTTTGAATGCTTGCTATGAGCTTATACTGTGTTCATTAGTAAATAAATACATTCATGCAGTGCCCTTAACTCTGAAACTCTGAACCACAAAGGCAGCATTTGCTCATGAATCTTTAAAGTGAGGTAAGAGTTATGTAAAAAAAAAAAAAACAAGACCTACCCAACATATTTACTATATACATCACAGTGCATGCAAACATTTCAACAAACTTTATTGCAGCTCTTTAGCTGCATGTGTTCTGTAAATACTGAGAATGGCCATTCTAGTGCTTGTGCTGCAATCTTTTCGAAAGAGTACTAAGAGTTATGTAGAGGTAATGCAGTTTTCTGTAGACTTGAAAAAAAAAAATAATATTTTCGATCTGCATAGATCACTAGCAGGAAATGCTTTCAATGCACACAGAAATCCACACAGGAGCTGCCTAACCAGACTTCACATCTTACAAGCTGACTGTACAATACCTGTATTACCAACAGTTAAGTAGTATGAGGCCCTTGCACTTTCAGGTTAAGACTCTTGGTTTCTGCATGTTTTCTCATTAACTTGTTGGGCGCAGTGCTTTAAGTGGCCCAAAAGAGGTGCCGGTACTCTACTCTATTATAGCCTATAAATGTTGTACCCCCCCCCCACACCCCACATCAGGGTCCCCACAGAGCAACCCCCCCCCCTGGCCTGGGCTTGGGACTCCCGAGCAGGGGGACTCACTGGTGGTGACTGGTCTGGCTCTGGAGTGGGAAATATTCTTGGGGAGGGGGAATTGAGGGCGCAGATGTGCAAAATGAGCGTACTGGTACACTAAGGTGCGCGGAGAGGTGGCAGTGTGCTCAAGAGCCATATTTGGAAATGGCGGTACTGAGTACCAGTGCATACCGGCCCACTTAAAGTACTGGTTGGGCGCCAAATTTGGGTCACATGAGAGGACTACCCCCAGGGGTGGGTTCATCTAGGCTTGGCTAGGCACATGGGGTACCTTTGCCTTGTGCTGTTTCCATCAATGCCCTGGGACAAGGCTAAGGCTGTAATTGTTCCCCGGTTAACTTTTCCCAACAGAAAGTGCAGCATGACTCGCGCATGTGCAGTAGGAAACAGGCTGTGAAGCCTCAAGGCTTCCCTTTCTGTTTCCCTTAGTGAAGATGCCGGCGCCTGCACCCAGAGCCGATGGACGGATCAGCTTGGGGTGCCGACATTGCAGGATCCCTGGACAGGTATGTGTCCTTATTTTTAAAATCAGTAGCTACAGTATTTGTAGCTGCTGACTTTTAATTTTTTTTTTTTTACAGGCTGGAACTTCTCTATTAGCTGTGTGCTACAGTATGTCAATGGCATCAGTTTGAGAGGCTTCTAAAATCATTCAGAAATCATTGACTGGTGCATTTGATCTGCATTTGACTCCCATCTGACCTTTATTTGACCATCTTAAAGTGGGGTTTGCATGCCCATAGACTTGTTTTGGAATGCTAATCCCATTTGAAGTGGAAAAATTCCCAGCTCCTTGCAAACATACTTGGAGAGGTAGGTTCAGCACTCTGAGATAATTACACTCAGTGCACATGTGCTCACAAGAAACAAATGCGGACAGGAGGACAGAGTGACCTTGTTACTGTAATGCTGCTTACCTATTGTTCATTTAATAAGCTGGGAGTTTGCCCTTGATCAAGCTGTACTGCTGCCGCTGCAGTGTAGGTCATTGATTGGGTTTTACCATCTGCCAGGGTCAGTGCCAGGACAAGGCCATCCAGCGCCCAGGGCAAAGATGCCAAACTGCGCTCCGCCCGCCTTCTCTTAGTGTTAGGTTCAGGGTGCCACCATCCTGGCAACCGACCCTCCTACCCACCCCTTGTCCCTGCCCTGGATGCCCCCAAACCTCACATGATACCCCAGTGCCCAGGGCAGCCGCTCCTCCAGCCCACCCCTTGTCCCACCCCTGGATGCCCCCCAAACCTCACATGATACCACAGTGCCCAGGGCAGCCGCCCCTCCAGCCCACCCCTTGTCCTGGCCCTGGATGCCCCCAAAATTCACATGATACCCAGGTGCCCAGGGCAAGCGCCTCTCCAGCCCACCCCTTGTCCCTGCCCTGGATGCCCCCAAACCTCACATGATACCCCAGTGCCCAGGGCAGCCGCCCCTCCAGCCCACCCCTTGTCCGTGCCCTGGATGCCCCCAAACCTCACATGATACCACAGTGCCCAGGGCAGCCGCGCCTCCTGCCCACCCCTTGTCCCGGCCCTGGCCAGGGTGCCTAGATAACATGACTAGCTGAACAGAATTACAAATCCTTTGGCAGATACAATCATTCTCATATCTATTTAAACTAAATACTTAGCTTCTTGCCTAGAGTTTGGCTTTATTCATAAATTACAAGTGACCTAAAAAGAAAACTACCCAAAGTAGATATTTTTGTTTAGTTACTGACAAGTTTGACCATATTATATCTTTTATCCAACTACTGCAGAAAATCAGAGAGAGGATATTTTGGCACAATCCAAGCATAGTGATGGGTTTTTTGGCTTTTACCCAAATTTACTCAAGTGTTCTAATGACGTTAGTTCGTAAATGTCTTCAGGAAACAAGGACTAAGGTCCTGTGTTGACAGGATGTTTTCTTTAAGCCGGTTTTACATTCCCTTACAAGCCAATGGTAATTCAGACCCGTTTGAAGCAGTTCAGAAGGAGGTCTGCTGCAGGTCAACTGCGTCTGGTAATGAATTCTAAATGATCTCAGAAGTTTCCCAAATTGCTGCAATAAACACAAGCACTAATGCAAGCAATGACCTGTCATACCCTCCCTCCCCAAAGCTGGCATACATGGATCAAAATTTGGCTGGTTCAGCAGGGACCGGCCGAATTTCAATCCATGTATGGGAAATGTGGTTGAACAGAAGTCGAGCTACCGTTGTTGGGGGCTGGGGGCTGTTGGGGTTTTTGTTCGCTCACATTTGCCCGTGGATAGTGTGACATGCACAGTTCTGAGCCGAGCGTCACAGACATTTTTTTTTGCTGGCACCCTTTTTCTGTAAAAAAATGCTCATTTATTACTGGCCATTAGTATAAATACTGAGAGTTGGCAACACTGATACAGCTGCAGAGGCATGGGCCTTGTCACTATGCCACTGCACATCATCCAACAAGACAAGCTCCAGTGAGCAGAAAAGACTCTTTTCTTGATCATCTCTCCCTGATTTTCTGACATCTTGTGAAGGATTTGCTGCAAGGTCAAGAGAGTGCAGTAACAAAGAGAGAAGGGTGAAGGGGCGTAACAACAGGGGTTGCAATTGCAAACAAGCCCCATGCTCCAGGGAGCCTGTGTGGCTCCCCTTCACACCTGGATAGGAGGGGGGGGGGGGGGCAGCATGTAGAGAAATCACTGTCCTCCTTTTTCCTCCTTTAGCTGCAGGAGGAAAATGGTGGAGATTGGTTCCTCTGTATGCTGCCCCCGACACTCCTCCTATCCTGTTCCCTTGTGTTCTGCTGTCTCTGGGCCCCTGTGTGCTCCCCTGGACCCCCCCTCCCTCCACTGTGCTCCCTTCCCTTTCCTGCTGGCTGCTGCAGGGGATGTGTCACAATAGAGAACCAGGAGGGAGTCGGTAAATATGTAATTTACCAGCTCCTTCCTTTTCTGAATGAACAGAGTCATAGTCAATGTCATTGTAAAAAAATTAAATAAAATCATAAAAATAATACAATTAAAATACCAAAAAATAAAAAAAACACTGAAACCAGTGGGTGAAATTCCAGGATCACACAGGTCACACTTGCAACCGGGCCCTGGCATTCCACACCCGTGGGGAGGCCCCAAGATGGCAGGAAGGGGGCCCACTGCTAAAATTGTGAAAGGATCCCGCAACGAGAGTAAAGGGCCCCAGGATCAGTGGGAAGAGCCCCAGGCTTCAAGGGAAGGGCCCCCAGCCGGGGCCTTCATAGTTTCTTGCACCGGGGCCCTGAAGGTTCTAGTTACGCCTCTGGAAGGGTGAGTAGGAGTATAGTGTTTTATACCTGCTGGAATTGATTGGTTGAAGGGTGTGTCACCAGGGACTACAAAACCCATTTTTGTCATACCTGGACAGCGCATGGTTTTGGATAAACATATATCTTTCTGGAACTAATTTGTCAAGAAAGAACATATCCAGGTCAACCTACAGATTGTGATCAGTAGTAAAGTATTTTTCCCTTAAAAATTGAATGAACACAGTAGTAGCTCCTGGCTCCTTAACTACCAAGCTCCCATCAATTGTCTCTTTGACTTCTGCTTAAAGGCAAAGTCAGACATGTAACTAAACTGGAAAACAATTATCTGGAAATGCCATGGGGCTCCTATCTGAACCCTGCTGTCCTCCTGGGCTATTACTCCATACAACTTTCAGATGTGTAGAAATTCCTCAAAGAATACTGAAATCTGATAGGCATTGCATTCACACCTGTGAACATCTTGTTTGCACAAATAAAGAAGACATGCAGACTTTCAGCATTCTCTGGAGTAGACAAGCTATGTGCACACAGCAGCACGCCCTAGCCTCGGGAGATGGGGTCTGTTGTCACTCTCTATGTAAAAATAATATACGATAGGGCAATAAGTTGAAGATTACAGTGAGGCACACAATGGGGTTGATTCATGAAAACTGTTCCAAAGAAAAAAGCAGGGTGGTGGTCAATACCATACAGGCTTTATTCTTTCTCACCCTAATGAGTATTGTGGAATTAAACAAGAAATCTGATTGGTTGCTGTTGGCCTCAGCTATGATTTAGTTTGCACATAGGTGTCTGGAGCATGCGAGTGCAGTGAGCAGAGAAAATCCTTTGCCACTGATTTTGACTTGTAAACTGCACTTGTGTTGAATCAAGACCTGTTTAATAATATGGTTTCAGGGATAGCATAACGTTATCTAATGATGACTTGTTGCCTAGTGCCTAGGCAGAGTTGTATAAAGTACTCGAAACCCATACTTGAGTAAAAGTACAAGTGCTCGATCAAAAAGTGACTTGAGTAGAAGTACTAAAGTATTCAACATTTTTTGTACTTAAGTATTTTTTTTAAAAATGTTGCTACTCAAGTACTGAAAGTAAAAGTACCAGTAGTTTTGAAAAAAAATTGCTACTCAAGTACTGAAAGTAAAAGTACAAGTACTGTGTTATGTAGTTATTAAAGAAAGAAGTCAAAAGTTTGAACATCACATTGGTTTTTATTATTTCAAATGCAGCTTTTATTTATACATACAGTAGCATTTATTTTCGTATGCGCTGATCATACACATGTTTTGAGCTTCATGAAACCTGCCATCTACTGTTCTGGTGGTGGTAATTTTTATAATTGTAACGAGTAACTATGCAGCACAAAAAAAAAAAAATATCGGAGTAGAAGTATTGAAATCATTGAAAAAATGTAGTGAAGTAAAAGTGGAAGTAGGAGAAAAAAATTATACTCTAGGAAAGTACAGATACCGCCTTTCGGTACTTAAGTACAGTAGTGAAGTAGTTCTACTTAGTTACTATACATCTCTGTGCCTAGGGGAGTTCTTGTAAAACATCTTGCAGTTCTTATGCCATTTCTTCCCCCCAAACACTTACTTGATACCCTTCCTTGGTCTCTGTCAGCAGCCCCCCTCACCTCTCTTCCTGCATTCACAAGACAAGGGCAGCAGCGGGAGCCATTGGCTCCTGCTGCTGTCAGTCAAATCTTGAGAACAAGAGCAGGGGGCAGGGTCGAGTCACTCTGTATGCGTCTATATGTAGGCAAGTGCAGTCTACTTTCTCCCTTGCAGGAGGTGCTATTCTGCAGCAGCACTGCAGCCGGAGAGGAAGCCAGGAGACACATGGTTCCTCTATGTTTTCCTGAGTCACTGGGGAAGCACCCAATTGAATGCTGCTGCCCCATGTGAATCCAGCAACCATGTTGGGTCAGGAAGAGCCTGTTTAAGGCCCTGGCTCCCAGGCTTGACGTGCATTCGGCAAATGGGCAGAGTAGGGAAAGGTACCCTGTCTGTTAGGGACACCACTAGTAGTAGGGGAGATTCCTGACAAGGATGGAAAGTATAGGGTCACATTTCTTCTGGACACCTTCCCGAATTAGCACTAAATCAAAGTTCCCAACTGTCTCTGATTTTGAAGGACTGTCCCTGATTTGGAACAAAGTCCCTGTGTTCCTCTTTCTTGCTTGCTTTTCCCTCATTTTGGTCCAATCTATATAGTTGTATATATATAAAAAGGGTCTCCCAGTGCTAAACCTTTCATCCAATTTCCAAATTTCTGCACTGGTATATTTCAAAAGACTGTATAAAGGAATAGTAGTGTTAAAAAAGCACTTTTGGGTTTCAAAGTGGAGTTCCAGCCACGGGGGTGAAATTTAGCTAAAAATACCCCCGGGACAGTCAGGGCTAGTACATTCCATAATGGATAGCCTCTGTACTGTCCCGGGTTGCACTTACCTTTTAGAAGAAATACTTACCTTGAAAATTTCTTCTGCAGCGCTGCCATCTCGGATGTGGGCAGCTGAAGCCAGCGCGTCCTCTTCTGTGTCCTCTTCTGCGTCCTCTTCTCCCAGAATGCGCCTGCACCAGCCCTGCTCATCAATTCCGGTGCGGGCGCGTCATCCCTCCACAGCTTCTGGGCATGCCCAGAAGCTGTTTAGCAGGGAATGAGGCGCCCGCACCGGAAGTGACGAGCGGGGCCGGTGCAGGCGCATTGATTCTTGGGAGCGATGACGTTCAGCTCCCAGGAATCAATGCAAAGAGGAAGTGACGGCGAGGGCCGCGGCCGCAGAGGGAGGAAGTGGAAGAAAGGCGAGTATATTTTCTTCAATAACAAGGTAAGTAAACAAAAAAAAAAAATCGTAACTATCCATTTGTTTTTCAGGTGACCAAGAGCAAACGGATGGCCCAAAATCGATTATGTCGATTTTGTGGCCGGAACTCTGCTTTAACTATTCATTTTTTTTGTATAGTTCTCCTTTAAGGGGGTGTAGCAGTGGGGTGTGTCCTATGCCTACATACTTTCGCTAACAAGTGTCCCCGTTTCCCATCTCAAAAAGTTAGGAGATATGACTAAACGGCCAGGCTGCATTCTGTACCCTCTCAACAGACGCTGTCAGTCCAGCTGGAATCTGCTTCTTCCATGTGGCTGGAAACTGTGAGTGCTCACTGCTGGGGAGCCTGCCCACTGGGTTTGTTGTGAACTGTTACTGCATTAATTCAATACAAGCCTTCTATTGCACCTACCTGTGTAAATTATTGCCTCTGCACCATGCTACACCACACTACATATTGATACACAACCTGGCTCAGGAGCACCCCTGCATGAGTGCTCCCATGGCACATGGCTTGCTATGGGGGCATTTAGAGAAGAGGAGGAGAGGACAGTGCTGGTAGGGGACCAAGGAAGAGGAGGTAAGGGACAGCTCTGTTCAATACCATTGTATAGGGCAGGTAAGTTTAAACCTCTCTTTTATTTTAAATGAAAATAACTTGACCTTAATATCACTATAGCAATAAATAACATTAAATAATGATCCTGCATTTATTTATTTTACTACTGCATGCATTGTGGCTCCATTTCTGTGTGTTTGTCTTGTTATATGGGAAAAGGTTGGCTTTAAATAAAAATTTAACAAGCCTCCTATGTGATAGCACAAATGGAGTGACACACACTCTTTACAGAGGCATCAGGGAAGTTTTGGACCCCTAACGTCTCTTCTACAGGCATACCCCGTTTTAAGTACACTCACTTTACGTACACTCGCGAGTATGGACACAGCCTGGTCAGCTTGGCATGGCATTACTCCCAGTTTTTAACATTGGCATCTATGGGAAGTCTTGGTCAGCTTGACATGGCACTGCTCCCAAGCCATAAGTGACAGGGATACCAAACTTAGGGAGCAATGTGAGGGGACCCAGGACTACAACATATCCTATTTGTGGCCAGCCAGCTTGCCTAGGAAATTAAAAAGGTATTGCTTCACTTTAAGTACATTTTCGTTTTAAATACATGCTCTGGTCTCATTGTGTACTTAAAAGCGGGGTATGCCTGTACACTCCTCTCAGCTCGACTGAGTAGAGATTGCACTCAGTCAGCTGTTTTGCCCATCCCCACCAGTCAGGATCTGACGGCTCTGAAGCTAAAAGCAATCCGATCTGGGGGGTCCTGAATTCATTGCTGTCAGGGGAGTTCGGGAAACAGATGTCCCTTGCCTCCCCTCCCCTCCACTCACCATCCTAACAGTGCTGATTGACTTCTTAGGCTCCTGGAGAGCACAGGTGAGCACAAGAAATGAATGTGGTGGGGTTGGGCATACCACTTCTATAATCATGTCCAAAGTTGGCTGAACTAATAGTAACCTCACTGCTGTGCCATAATCCTTACAGCAGCAGCAGTAAAGGAGTTAATAGTCTGGGCAGAGGTGCACTTCACATGTAAGGCACAATTTTCTATTATACACAGCATGCAGGCCCTTGCAACCACACTTGCATCCATCATTTCTTTTTGAGTCTCTATGTCTGGCTCAATTTACTGGCCTGCAATATTAGCATCCAAGGTTACAGCTGCCATTACCAAACAACATTCTAAAATCTAGATATGTGCAATTTGTTTCAGTCCGAATGTAAATTCGGATGAAGTTTTGGTTATTTGAAGATTCAGGAGTGAATAAAGACATGAGTTTTTGACAATTCCTTTATTAAAAAATGAAAAACAATGTCCCCCAATGTGGATCCATCCTCAATCACGCCGCCAACCGCACCGCTGGACCTGAAAAAACGAAATAAAAAAAACTCCAGCATTGTCAAGGGCTCCCTGTCAACTGCCTGCTCCTCAGTTTGACATTTCTTAAATAGGTAATGGCCAGAGTCACCTGATGAGGTCAGTGGGTGACCCCCACCTCCTGTGACATCACAGATTGGGGCATGCTGGGCCGATGATGTCATAAGGGGGCGGGGTCATCCGCTGATGTCATCTGGTAACTCCGGCCATTACCTAGTTAAGAAATGTCAGTTTGCAGAGCAGGCAGTCGGCGAGGAGCCTTTGACGAGGCTGGAGGTTTTTTTTTTTCTTTCTTCAGGTCCAGCGGTGTGGTGGAAACAAGGATCTACATCAGGGGATATTGTTTTTTATTTTTAAATAAAGGACCTGTCAAAAACTCGTGGTCTGTCTTTATTCACTTTTTCAACTTTTTTGGTGAATGGGTAGGGGTACTATGTATGGTTCTAGATTGCGATAAGCCCTCCACCCACAGATCCCCACAACCTCAGCCCAGGATTGTGGGGAAGATGCCCTTGTCCCCATCGACATGGGGACAAGGTGCTTTGGAGTCAAGGGGCAGAGTCCCCCCTGCCCCAATGCACCCCTCCCATGCTGAAGGCATGAGGCCTGGTATGGTTTAGGAGAGGGAGGCCGCTCACTCGTCTCGTCTCGTCCCCCCTCCCCCCCTTTGCTGGGATGCAAGCTTGGATTAGGGTCTAGTATGGATTTTGGGAGGGATCCCATGCTGTTTTTTTTTTTTTTTTTTTAGAATCCATACCAGACCCAAAGGACCTGGTATGGATTGGGGGGAAATCCCATGCTGTTTTTTTTTTTTTTTTCCTGACTTTTCTTTTACTGGCATTCTTTGTTTACATTTCAGCTGTGAGCAGGGTTGTAAGGTTGTTAAGGATGTGAAGGTTTCCTGGCCCCCTCCTTAACGATCAGCTATTCTTTACACGGAATTTGAATCGGTCAATAGTTTTCCGACCAAGCCAGATTTTGATTGTTCTGAAATTTTGGAATTCATTAGAAAATGAATAAACTAAATTTAACTAAACAAATTCCGAAACGAATCAACAAAATGAAATTAGTAACAAAGAATCTATCCAAAATTAAACAAATGTTTCTGTTCTGCACATGTCTACTAAAATCATAAACTGAGATTATATGTGCAAATTTATGGTTTAAAATATTACTTTTGCATTAGATGTATTATTTGTATACCTTTTTTTACTTGCAGCTCAGTAAGGCCTGCATGAGTAAAGCTGATCCTGAAGAAAATTGCGTTTAACTTTACTGCCTGAATCCAACGTAGGCATTTAATGCACCAACTCTTTACAGAACATCATTTAATTTACCTACAGTGAACAAAAAACAAGCATGATATAGTGACAGATTCCTAAAGCATACATAGTATATGCATGTGCACTTCAATAATCTCTAATATGTTATCTCTTTTCAAATTTAAGATGGTAAAACAAATATTACTACTAATATGTTTGTCTGTAGCAACAAACCTTCCAGCCCTGTATGTGTCATTGTCTATGAAAGCTGTTTTCTCAAATATAAAAAGGCAACTATGCACATAAAATATTTTGCAAAGTCTATTGAAGCCGCCTAGTTTTAATGACAGAAATTTCTAGAAACATTCCAAGTATAACTTTGAAGAATATTTTCATATTGCTGTTAGGGTTTACTATATTCTTTGCCACAGTTTAGTTGAAAAGTACTTTTTTTCAATTAGGTATGACACACCCCACTTCTATAGAGAGTGCTCATCTCTATGCTTGTTCTAGGTTAGTGACTCATGTAGCAGAGTGCCTTTTACTCGCCATGCTCAGATGCAGGCACAGACCCTTTTAACTCGCAACTCCCTGGGTTCCTGGACATACTCAAGAAAGATCATTTCTCTGCTTCCCTCCTTCAGCAGTTCGGGGTGGCCACCTTTGATGAGGCAGATGTAGCTGGGCAAGTGATCTGCAGCTAGGTGAGAGGCCCTCCACTATCAAAACCAATATGTGGGCAGCCAGGCCAGAGCTTGTTTGCACACAGCATCTCTGGAAGACCCAGATACTGTTAGGAGCACCTACCCACTTGTTTCTAGATTGCTGCAGTTCCAATAGAGTGGCCCTGTTACCTTGGGCCTGGAATCCCTCCAGCTGTTCACCTGGCTTACCAGAACTACCCTGGACTACATTGAGAGAGACGATGTTTATGAGGATAAGCACAAGTAGCTGTTATGTTCTAAACTGTTTGACTGTAGTGATTCTCCACTAAACCCTCTGTTTTTTTTTTTTAGTTTGTATAGAGACTAAACAGTGCAGCCACATGTTAACCTGACTGAGCCACAGAGACACTGCTGTGAAGAGTCCATGTTTGTGCAGCTTTCATAACAGTAAGGCATTACAGTGCAGCTTTCATAACAGTAAGGCATTACAGTTATTCCGTGTCTGATTATTTGACCAATAAGATATTCTATTAAACCTGGCATCTATGAACAAAATCGCCCATGTCAAACATTGGTGATGAGAGAGGCCCGATAGTGGGACCCGGTTGTACAACACTAGTTGTGCAGTAATGACACCATATTTCTGGCAGAATTCTTGCCACCCATGACAAGTACCCAGGTACACATGCCCAAGTCAAGACTTGGGTGGGCCTTAAATGATCATACGGGATCTCTCCCACTCAGCAGGCAGAACTGACCATTATGCTATAGAGGAAAAAGGAAGAAGGTTAAAGCGGAGTTCCAGCCATGAAATCGACAATTGCTTCTAGTCACCTGAAAAAGAAATGGATAATTACGATTTTTTTTTTAATTTTTACTTACCTTGTTATTGCAGAAAAATATAATCACCTTTCTTCCACTTCCTCCCTCTGCGTGCACGGCCCGCGTCGTCACTTCCTCTTTGCATTGATTCCTGGGAGCTGACCGACATCGCTCCCAGGAATCAATGCGCCTGCACCGGCCCCGCTCGTCACTTCCGGTGCGGTGCCTCGTTCCCTGCTAAACAGCTTCTGGGCATGCCAAGAAGCTGTGGAGGGATGACGCGCGCGCACTGGAAGTGACGAGCGGGGCCGGTGCAGGCGCATTCTGGGAGAAGAGGACACGGAAGAGGACGCAGAAGAGGACGCGTTGGCTTCAGCTGCCCACACATGAGATGGCAGCGCTGGAGAATAAATTTTCAAGGTAAGTATTTCTTCTAAAAGGTAAGTGCGAACCGGGACAGATCAGAGGCTATCCATTGTGGAATGTACTAGCCCTGACTTTCCCGGGGGTATTTTCATTGAAAAAAATTTTTTGTGGCCGGAACTCCGCTTTAAAGTGGTTCTAAAAGTAAAAGGTTTTTTACCTTATTGCATTCTCTGCACTAATGTAAATAACCTTTTAAAAGTGGCTCCTCCCCTAATACACATCTGAACCTGATTTCGGTCCAGCGCTATGCTCATCTGCAGAAGCTCCTCTTCTCTCTCCTGGCTCTGACAGGCTTGGCTGAGAGCAGTGGTTGCCATTGGCTCCTACTGCTGTCAGTCAAAACTTGTGAACAGAGGGTGGGGGACAACCTGGGCTGTTTCAAACAGTCCGGCTAGGGATCAAGCACGAATGAGTGCCCCCATGGGAAGCAGCTTCCTGTAGGGTCACTCAGTGGGGGGGGGGGCAGTACCACCTGTGGGAGACCTGAGAAGAGGAGAATCCTCTATGCAAAAGCACTGCCCCAAGAAGGTAAGTATGACATGTTCATTGTTTTTTTGTTTTTTTAAATTCAACATTCAAGCTTTTCAAACTCTGATGATACACATCATAGCTCATTTCATCTGCAGGAAGCAGAGCAGTAGAATCCATTCCACAAAGGGATGGTTTATTGACACCCACTGCAGATTGCAACTGTAGTGCATTTTAAATGCGGTGCGGGAAATGTGAACGGAAGGTGGGTGTCGAACACCGTGTTCTGGTGTGAACTGGCCCTAATATGTACAACAAGCATTTTAAGAAGCATTTGCAAAGCTTTAAAGGATAAGTTCACCTTTCGTAACATGTTACATGTTACACCCAATGGATCAGGCCCCGCACCCCCACAAGTCCTTCATCAGACAACTATCTTCCTGTCACTGAGTATCTGCTTGCCTGTATGGGATGTACAGGCATACAGATACACAGACAGATCTGCTGGAGACCAGCATGGCACCAGTAATCGGCTGACCACTGGTGCAATGCTTTATAGGCTTAAAAAAAAAATAAATGGACATTTTTTTTACCTGAAAAAACATGTTAATTTATTATTTCTTTCTAAAAGGTAAACCTATCCTTTAAGCAAGCTTCAAGCAGCCAAACTGAAGCTTCTAAAGCAACCTTCAGCTCCAGTTCGAGGACGTTAACCTGTGTTTCTGCTAAGTATACTTTAATTTTCAAGTAGCGCTGAGGCTCACTGAGAACTGCTAATAGCTTATTTAAAGTGTCATTCTACATTCCCATTTAGATTGCTGTTTAACTTTTCTGAGCTGGAGCTGGCTGAAAGATTTGTTAATGCTTAGCAAAAGCTTGCTGTACACACGGCCCTACAAGATGGAGCCCAAGTGTACAAGGCCTAGATGGGGAACTTTGATTCTACAGAGCCCTTGTGGATAGGTGCAGCGTGATTCAGTGGGAGAGAGCACATAAAGTCCAAGTGCAGTAACAGGAGTATATTGTAACAAAGGCTCAGCAGTACACAACAGGCCTGGCAGGGAGGCAACCCAACTTGGACCACTTACAAAGTGCAACAGTGAAGGAACAGAAGACTGGAGACCTGGAGATGTTGAAAGTGTCTGCCACGAGTAGCAGAATGCAGCCTGGCTGGTCTGTAGCCAAAAGGTAGGCTTTCCAGCAAGGATGGCGTAGTAACTGCACTTTTCCTACTTCTCCGAAACTGTATACAAGATGGAGCCTGAGTGAACAAGGCCTAGCTGGAGCCTGAGTAAACGAGGCCTAGCTGTAAAATGTAGATTCTACAGAACCCTTGTGGGTAGCTGCAGCAGAGAGCACACAGAGTCCAAGTGCAGTAACAGGAGTAACTTTTTAACAAAGGTTCAGCAGTATACAACAGGCCTGGTGGGAAGGCAACAATTCAACATAAAATACTAAGGTGCTAAAACATGGAAATCTACTGATGAAACTGGTAATTATAAAAATGTAAATGGTCCATATAAACATCCATGTGAAAAAGGAGATAAGTCCACTCCACAGGGCTGGCCTTCAAGAGGGGAGGAGTGGAAGCTGCATTGCCCAAACATGTAAAAAAAACAATGAGCATTTTGGGTGTTATACGTGTAGCCCCCTCCTAGATAGGTGCCAGGAAAAGCATATTGTGGCCCTGCCTTCTTATCAGGGGGGCCTGATCATTCAGCTAGGCTGTTATGTGTTTCCAGGTGTGTCTGTTGAGTCTGGGGAGTCTCCCCACTGTGTCCGATTAGGGCTCTTATTGGACAGTGGAGGAAACCTGGCCAATAGCACACCAGGGCTTGCATCTATCCCAGAGGGCGGAGTCTGCCGCAATGCACCCTGGAATGGGGTATAAGTCTGAGGAGAGCACATGACAGAGCGTCGTTGGTGGGAAACAGAGTCCCAGGAGGAGGCTGATGGCTGTCACTCCTCCTGTCAGAGGAAGCAAATGTGTCCTGGGTGGTTGGCCTATAGCAGTGGTCCTCAACTCCGGTCCTTGGGGCTCACTAACAGGCCAGATTTTAAGTATTACCTTGGGGAGATGCAGACTAGAATATTGCAATCACTGAGCAGCAAATGAGACCACCTGTGATATAATTTAGTTATCTTGCAAACCTGGCCTGTTAGTGGGCCCCGAGGACCGGAGTTGAGGACCACTGGCCTAGAGGACCGAAGGTTGAGCTGAGCTGCAGGAAGGATCCAGAGTGCTCTGGACCGAGTGGAGCTGCTGGGCAGAAGTTTCCAGGAAAAACAGTGTTGTGAGTACTCGAAACTGCCCAGGGGTCTGCCTAGGATAGGGGACCACTCCAGAAGGTCAAAAGGGATCCGGGAGCCAGCTAACCAGTAGAGAGATTTAAAGAAAGGGGGTGCCTGTGTCTAAACCCTGAAGAGAAGTGAGAGAAAGGGGGCGCCGGTGCGGGCCCTGAAGTGTTCAGCAGTGCAGCAGTGTATACAGATAGCTACATCAGCAAGGAGTGCTTAAGGGAGCTTAAAGAGGAATTCTTTATCCAGAAAAGCAGTCACAAGTCAGTTCAGCGTTAACAGGCATCAGGCCAGCGTTAACTATCGTTAACCGGCATTAACCGGCATCCTGCCAGGGTCAAGTCAGCGCCAATCGGCATTTTTCAAGTGTCTCCGCTAAGTTGTGCATAGTTTAGCCAAAGGAGTATCCCACTCATCCCTTCTCCTATCCAAGTTACCAAATAAATACAAAAACCCAAAGATACTGGACTGGTCATTGTCTCAGTGCTCACACTTGGAGAAACATGCTCAAAGGTACTTTTGTTGCACCCGGTGACCCAGGGGGACCCACAGCCAGCAAAACAGCTGGGAATTGTGCTACATACCCAAAGGACATCCAGAGGAATGGGGGCTGTCAATGCACGCATTGTCATCTTACACCTACTGCGCATGCTCTAAAACGTGTCGCAGACCAGTGATGTCAGAGGATCGACGCTGCATTTCACCGTGCGTCTCAGCCCTCGTTCTCAGCTGCTCTTCATTTCATCTTAATTGCTGGCTGGATCCAGCGAGACCTGCAGAGACACAGCACCAACACGGGCATCACAGCGCCCATTCCTCCACAAGTCCTTTGCTTGTGATATGTTATATATAAGTCTGAAATGCTTGTTATATGCACCTTAATGTGAGTTTTATCCTTCATTTGGAATAAATTTTGTTCACGATCTACACTCGACTCTTTTCCTTTGCTTTCTGGTAGGGAGATAACCCAACTGGGACCCAAGATGGCTGCCAAGGACACATGGAGTGTCAGCATCCAATCAGATAGCCGCCTCCCTGTGACCAAGGGAACCATAGGGGAACTAGGTTCCTTTCTACTTCCTCCCCCATCGGCATTGCCGCTGTGGACGAGCGACACTTACAGTGGAGAATACAGATGGCACCTGAGTATACCCTAAGCAGCCTTGTGCAATTTTTTTACTTTTTTTACAACCACCATGCAATGCAAACCAATTTCAAATGATTGCCAATGCACTTTGAACTGAATTCTGTGATGCAATGCCTTCAAGAAGCCTCAAAGTATCCTAAAAAAGATTCAAAAGCTTCTGAGGCTTAGCTAAGATGCTCTGAAATATGTAACTGTGGTCCGCAGACACCAGAGGGTTCCTAGTGGCAGTAGATGCATTTATAGAGTACCTGGTTCTTGCATACAGGTTTGCTTTAAAGCAGTGTTTGCTCTAGTAAATCTCACACAGGTGACTCACTCTGTTGGAGCAAAAGTAATAATCTGCACAGAAAAGGTATGATGAAAGAATGAAAGGCGAGCACCAGGGCGCGGTCAGAGCAGAAAGGAGGAAGTACAGCGATCAAAGGGCCGTTGTGTGTGTGTGTGGGAGTTGGTTTGGGAAAACTACAAATCCTTCACAGTAATATAACAGAAATGAACCTTTGTGTCTCCATGCAGATTATCATTAAGTGTATGTGTTGTACTGCAGACAGCAGTATAGTAAGAGAGAATCAGCTCCTCATACAGCAAGACCTCAAGGAAAATGGCTAAATTGTGGCAAATGACTTACATTTGCTAAAATGAGATTTGCATGCATTATATAGCACACCTGTTTGAAGGAGTTTTCATTTTCTCCAGGATAGTGCAAATCCCCTAATTTAGCAAGATTAGGACTGTTAGGGCTTCACACTGCCAATCAATTGATCTTAATTATTTTTAAAACTGGGCAAATGTTTGGATCTAATGTCTTGTTTTGTCAGGTACTCTTCTTATCCAAATACAGACTCAGTGTATGTGCCTGCTCCCTAGGCCTTTGGCTGCATTAACATATTGGCGTCTCGGATTCTGCCAGTGATCCCGAACCATTACACGTTGCGGGAAGCCAGTGCGATTCCTGTGACTTGCAATAACACCCCAAACGTGGTACAATTTTGCTGCGATTGTCGCCTGACGAATCGCAGTAAAATCACACAAACAGAATTGCGGGACGCCTTTTGCCCAAAGAAAGTACAAGAACTTCTTTTTGGCAACAGGCATCCTGCAATTCTGTTTGCGCGAGTTTACCATGATTCATCAGGTGTCAATCGTGGCAAAATCCCGCCACATTTGGGGTGCCATTGCAAGTCACGGGAATCGCACAGGCGTCCCGCGACTTGCAATGGTTCAGGATCACGGGCAGAATCTCAGCAATTCTGCCCGCGATCTGAGATGCCTATATGTGAATGGAGCCTAAACGCCTATTGACATTTGATGTAAAATTAATGAGATAACTCAAAGTGGTTGTAAACCTCTGACACAAAATTTGAACATAACATATCCCTCTATAGTGTGTACTTGTCTCAATCCAGAGCCTTACATGTCATTTCTGTCTGCTGCTTCATTCCTCTGCTATCTGCATGAGTCACATTTGACACATTTTCCTGATACCAAGAGGTAAAAAGGTGACAGGGGAGGTAGCTCCTGCACATAGCCTGCAATTGACAGCCTCAGCTCTGTTCCTGTGTGCTCTATGAGGAGGTGTGTTTCCTTCCCTCGAATTAGCTCTAAGCTCTTCTTACTGAGCTCTGCAAATAGTAACTTCAACTCTCTGCCCCCTGCTTTTTTTAAAAGCTCAGATAAGCTGTATAAATTCTGGACTTTAAATTGATATAGAGAAGATAAGACTGCAGATAAAAAGGTACACCTTATGTAGGAGGATTTGTTTAATCTCTGTGTATCACTTGAGGATAGTCACAACATTGGGTATATTTAAGGGTTTATAACCACTTTACGGGTGCAGTAAAACATACATTATAAATTGCTTACTGTCTGTGCTTGTTTTCAGCTCCAACATAAAATGTTAAGACACAGACAACAGAGAGGAGCCCTGCAGCAGTCTCCCTGTAATGGTCTGGCACACCCTCCTCCACTAAGTTTACTCCTGACTCAGTAGTGAATGAGACCACAGCAGCCCAAGTAGCAGTTGCCCTTTCTGCTGCCTACTTGCCTACTTCTGAATATTTTATGAAACCACTGGAGCTGAAAAGAATCACAAACAGAAGATATAAAATGTATGTTTTACTGCACCCTCACATTACCTCATTCATTTTATCAGACTTTCCCTGGGCTTTAAAGTAAATGCAAGGTACCAGAAATATAGGAATGCTATTGATGGCCTGTATCTGAAAATACTTAGGACCTGGATGATATTCTGTCCCACTGGCTTCACTGATCGGAAAAGTCAGACTTTCAAAACCTACATATGAGGGTAGGCATACCAGCCACTAAGGATTTTCAGGAAAATAGGTTATACGTGGTTTGCAGCAAGCAGTGTGCCATCCATTGTTATGGATTTATTCTGGCAAATGTAGCATTTTATTAGTATAATAGGATGATATTTAGGCTTCAGTGGTAAAGCTGAATTTCAGGTATGGATATTTTTGCATAGTTACATTGCTCCCGCTTGGATCAATGTAAGTATGTCTTTTCTATATTTGTGGGATTCCCGAGAAAACTGGCGATCACTGTGGTAGGCATAGTAAATGTCACTAGCTTCTGGGTTCCAAAATGCCTCTCCACCACACTAATCAGAGAACGATTTGCATTAATTGAGTAAATGCAAAGTGTTGTCTAAATTGCTCTTGTGCCAATAAAATGACTTCCTGTGTTCACTGAGCACCGGGGCAACCGGTTGCTCAACATTGGAGTCATTCACCGAACACTTTGCATTTTCTCAATCAATATGTTCTCCAATTGGATGCAGTGGAGAGATGGGTGGTGACATCACAATCTCCTCCTTGGCCTTTCAGAGAATGCTTTGCATGCTTTGATAATATGCAAAGTAAATGGCGCTTATGCCAAGCAAGTGACCTCCTGGTTCACTATGCACTGGGCAGCCGCTCGGCACAGGACCCAGAACTTAGTAGTAACCTCCATCTTCCTTTGGGATCAGCCAGGTATGGCACATGCATACTTACATTGGTCCAAGCAGATATATCTATGCAAAAACAGCCACACCCAAACTTAAGCTTTAAATTGAGGCTGGGTTCACACTTGTGCGATGTAGGAACCTGTGTGATTCCCGTGCAGGTTCCCGCATCGCACCTGAATTGCCGGCAGTTCACACTGACATCTGTGAATCGCTGCAGGTGTCAATGTTAAGTTAATGACATCCCCCAGATTAGTTTGCAGATCGCATTGCAAACTCTGAAATAGTGCAGGAATTGGATTGCAAAGGGTCCCGTGCCATTTTTGCAGAATAAAGTGCAAATTCAGCCATACAGTTTATATGGCTGTATTCGCATTGCACAGAAATCGCATGTGATCTGCACAGCAATGCGGTACGAATCACATGCGATGTCAGTAATCGCACAAGTGTGAACCCAGACTTAATCAACAACTCTTAGTAAAATGCAGAGAAGGTAGTACCATCATAGGGCACAAAATGTGGGGGGGAGACACTGTGGCATGATTTAGATGCAATTACTTAAAGC
This sequence comes from Pelophylax lessonae, assembly GCF_965119305.1. Classification (NCBI taxonomy): domain Eukaryota; kingdom Metazoa; phylum Chordata; class Amphibia; order Anura; family Ranidae; genus Pelophylax; species Pelophylax lessonae. The sequence goes on from NC_138769.1 coordinate 609,919,422, forward strand.
GGTGTTCCAGCTGGGAAAAAAAATAAAAGTTAGCAGCTACAAATACTGTAGCTGCTGACTTTTGATTTATAGACACTTACTTGTCCAGGAAGCCCACAATGATGGCACCCAGCCGATTTTCGGATTGGCTGCCGGCTGCTTCCACCGACATTCGTTGTAAGGGAAACCGGCAGTGAAGCCTTTCGGCTTCACAGTTGGTTACCTACTGTGCATGTGCAAAGCACACTGCAATTTCTAATTGGCCATGCAGGGGGAGAAGGAGGAGGGGGGCTGAATTTCCGAGGGACAGCTCAGTGGCGCCATCTCCTGAAAGTGGGAAAGGGTACCTTTGAACAACAGGTACCCGTTCCCCCTACCCCCCTGAAAGGTACCAAATGTGGCATTGGAGAAGGGAAGGAAGCAAATCAGCGGAAGTTACACTTTTGGGTAGAACTCTGCTTTAACACCTTACAAATGGCGGTAGCAATTTTCACTCAATCCTCTCTAAAACTCGACATCTGTCTGCTATACTTTTCCTGTCGTTAGTATGTGAATGGAACCCAGTGTTCACAAAAGTGTTAGCTACTTTGCTTCAGTTTGTTTTAATGAATAAACTGGTGTTAACTGTCCATAAATATCTGTAACTGATGTGGTAGTTCAGTGTAAGCTTCTGAGTGTCGCTGATTGCAACTTAACCAAATAAAAGGTATAACATTCAGCATTATTTTTTTTTGTCGGGAATTCCATTCACGTATGGTATTACACAGGTTCCCACAAGATTCATAGTACAAAGCTGTTTTCCAACTCCCACCAGCAGAGCTATGAGTCATCTAGCCTATCTTGCTCTGTTATTCTTGCCGTCACCTTGGACACACAATAACTAGATATACAAGGTTGTGTACGCTCACAGTCCTAGTCCATTTTACAGGTTTTTACAAACTGTGAACTACAGGCTAAATATAAAGTTAATGATTCTGACCAAACCAGTTCCCCACCCTTATACATTCCGCAGATTTCAGCCATATTACACATACAAGCCAGGGGGCATAGGCACTAATTACTATCTGGGTCAATGCTTCTCAGTCTTTTCATACTAGGTTCCAATACAAGTGCCAGAACTTCTCACAGTGCACCTACAGTCATAAAATAATACTAACATAATGAAAATGAATTAACAAAGTCTCTTGTGCTTTACCAAACAGAATTGCGTTAAACAACAGCTATTTTGATCCATCTTCCTCTGCACATAATTTACAAATTCCCTTTATATCCAGTATATAACCTATATCTAGCAGTCTTCTGGACAGTCATATGATACCTTTGGTCCTTGCTTACCTCCTCCAATGGTGGCGCTCACATAATGGCATATGAGCAGCATTCTGTGCCACAGTACTGTTTAGCATGATTAAATATCCCCTGGGGATTTGCCCATGGCGTCCTGGACTCACAGGAAGTGTGTTGAATGATGCTGGGAATCATTTAACCTGGAAAAGAAGCGGCGCTGGACCTCAGAGCTTTGAATCTGTTGGGGGGGCAGCACTAGAGAGCAGGGACATATTGCAGCAAAAGCTACATTATTTTATCCAAGAACATAATGGACAACCTATTATTTATTTTTGACCCGTTGAGTTAGGCTTTAAAGGGTTTTAGGAAGAGACCAGTTTGCAAAATGCAGTAACCCCTAGCAACCAACCTGAAAACCTCAAACATTGATAAATAAGAAAATTGATTGGATAGTATTAGAGTTGTGAGATGCTGACAAATGTGGGTGAGGGTGGAAAATTTATGTCCCTATAGTAATACTGACTCTGAGCTTCTTTTCTGCCACTGCAACTGTCATGCAAGCAGAAAAGTAGCAGAGGATCTTTAAAGCTGGGAAGGTGGAATCTAATGTAATCTAATGGGGATTCACAGATAATCAGCAGTGGGTGGATCCATAGCCATAGACACCCATCTATTGGCTGTAGAAAGTGCCTACTGTCTGCTATCAATCACAAGGGGAGGTGGACCCTTAGGGACTCCGTAGCTGTCAAAGAGGTTGTAGCTGTCTGATTGGACACTGCAACTCTTGTGACCCACAGCAGTCTTCTTGGTGTGGGACTCTATAAATTATGGTGCCAACACACTTTGGATGCACCTGGAGCAAGTGGTAGATGAGAGACCCCACTTATTAAGAAATGTGGTTAGCGCAGGCTGAGATTCTTATTCCTGGACATACATTTTTTGTTATACTTTATTTTGCATAATGAAATATACAAAAAACAAATACTTACAGGGTACATTCCATCCTGTACTGCAACACAGCACATAAATACACTACATAACAATACATTTCCGATCATACAATAAATACATGACCAGTGTAGAACAGATGTCCCTATTAACCTGGCTGAAAGGTCAACCACCACCCACTTGCACGCTTACACCTTTAACTTTAACTTATCCCAATAATCAAGACGACACTGTGAGTGGAATCAATTGGTCATAGCAGCCCTTTTATTAACCAATTCTAAATTAAATTAACATAAATTAACATAAAGGAAAAACCATTCATTAAAACAGAAATGTAAAAACAGTCTTAAAGCTTTTGTTGATCTTTGAGGCCCCCCATTTAATGTTCCGATAATACTACACTGCGGGCCCACTTAAACATAATAGGCCTCTAGCCACAAAACGCCAGCTCAGAGACAACACTCTACCCGCAGTGTACCCATTTTACCTTCCAGTCAAACTGACATCAACCAGAGGGACACCTACCACCAGTGGGTCCCGAACCATTACTTTGACTTAAAGGTTCTTGCACCTGCCAGCAAAGACCAACAAAGAACGCCACAGCTGCCACGACATACCATCCAAACCTGCCAAAACAAAAAAAAAAGAACAAACCCCACCAACAAACAATGACAAGTAGAGCTGGAATATTAGGGAGGGAGGGAGGGACGCTGCTTCTAAACAACTGAGGGGATTTTGGCGCCCGGAAGATCCTACCTCTTCCTGCCTGCCAGCCCCACCCCCACCTTAGCTTAACCTAAACACCTAAACAAGACCTAGCCCCCCCACACACACTCACTAACTAGCTAATGCCTAACTTACTTAACCCTTTCACTCCCCTGTTCACCTGGTCACGGTGCCCCTACGCTACTCTCTCCTTTCTTTGCTCCGGGCCTTACTTGACCAGTGTAGAACAGATGTCCCTATTAACCTGGCTGAAAGGTCAACCACCACCCACTTGCACGCTTACACCTTTAAGTTATCCCCATAATCGAGACGACACTGTGAGTGGAATAAATTGGCCATAGCAGCCCTTTTATTAACCAATTCAAAATTAAATTAACATAAATTAACATAAAGGAAAAAACATTCCTTAAAACAGAAACGTAAAAACAGTCTTAATAGGCCTCCAGCCGCCTCCAGCCGCAAAACGCCAGCTCAGAGACAACACTCTACCCGCAGTGTACCCATTTTACCTTCCAGTCAAACTGACATCAACTGGAATGCACCAGAGGGACACCTACCACCAGTGGGTCCCGAAACATTACCTTGTCTTAAAGGTTCTTGCACCTGCCAGCAAAGACCAACAAAGAATGCCACAGCACTCCAAGGATGAAGCCTTACCCTTGAGTGCCCCTCCACACCCTTAACGCCCTCTGTATACTATCCTGCAACCCCAGGGCCCACAAGTCCAGCCCCACGGCATTAAGGTGCACACCATCCCCCCCCGTAAGTACCTCCAGGTCTCAACCTCCAACTCCAGATGCCTCAGGACCACTCCCCCATTGCGACAAACAAATTTGGCCACCGCTTTGTTCACTTTTATGCGGGCCCTATTAACACGCTCCACCGACCTTGCAAGACGCCAGGAAGTACGGGCGACCATGTCAGACCAGATAATGATCAAGTCAGGGAACGCCACACGTAGACGCAGGAAATCCAATTTGATGTCTCGTATAAGTTCCCGCATGGATCTCACCACCAAATCATTACCCCCCACGTGAAGCACGAGCACATCTGGATGCTTATCCCACTGTGCAAATTTATAAACTTCCGGCACCACCCTGCTCCACATCATACCCGGCACCCCCAGCCAGCGGACGCAGGCCTCCTGTCTGGTGAACCCTAGCTGTCTACCATCGGGACAGATGTCTGCTCGCCTGGCACCCCAAAACACATAGGAGTGACCCAATATCCAGACGAGGCATGGTTCATCTGAAAGACAACAAAAACAAACAGCAAAATAACAGCAACCCCAGCAGGTTCCTCATAAGTACTCAGACGCACACACTAGCACACCTAATGAAAATGACAAAAGATGAGGACGAACATACAAAGAAAACCTCTTCGAATCCCATCTAACAATTTGCTTACCGCTTCCTCATCCAACCCCAATGCGGAAGGCGTGTGAGGCATAGCATTTAGCATCCAAACCCAAGACACCCAAACACTTACAGAACACCCCAATGAATTGAAATCTGGACAATGAAGTACCGTCAGCATGTATCAAAAAGGAGTCACCCACCCGCGGTCGTACGGCCAAAAATTCATGCACAGCGCCCACTGGGCACAAAGGCGATGTCGGCATGGCAAACAACTGGACGCGCACGCGAAGTCCTTCGTAAAATCGTAATCCCCCTGCAACTTAAACAAGAAAGCTAAGCTGGCCAACTTGCGAGCTACGGCGGATGCAGACCCACCCTTCTCAAACTGTCTCGCCATAAAGTAGAGGACCACCCACCGAACGTCAGGGTCCCTACTATCCAGATCCGCCAAACGCAGCACCTCCCACCACTCGAGTCATACTTTGCAATATGCTGACCACATCGCTTCACTCACCGACCGCTTGATCCAGCCGGCGATGACCCCAAGGCAATCTCCCACAGCCAATCGGGACACGGGACCCCGCGTTGCTCCGCCACCGGCGCCAACTCATGAAACCTGTCCCACTGAAAGCGAGACAAGGCGTCAGCCAACGTGTGCACAACCCCGGGAATGTGCACAGCATAAAGAAAAACATTCAATTTAAGGCAACGCAACACCAACTGCCTGTAAGATTCTGGTACCTTCGGTACCCTTATTGCCCATTTTCCTTTTCAAATTGCGTCCCACCTTTTCAGTTAGGTGGAACGCATATACCTTTAAGCCGCATGACATCATCGCTGAGCGCCGCTCTGAGCGGCTATTTCAATCGCCGGCTTTCTCTCACAGGTTGTTCGTTCAAACCGCATGCTTAACAGCCTTGTCTTATGCTGCCGGAGCCTCCAGCTATTCTCTTTACCTGGAACAGACCGGAACCTCGCTACTGATCCCGTATCTCGCTACCGGATCACTCCCTTACTACCGGACCCTTCTACTTACTAACCTCACTAGTGATAAGTACCCCACAGGGGATTCCTTCATAACAAACTTACACTATCTACTTCTGCACATTAAGGACTGTTACTATCTATGCATTACTAATCCTATCATCTGCACTGTTACATAGATTGCTAGCTCTTGAGTTGTAATGTTCTGGTACCTCTGGTACCCTTGTTCCATATTTCTCCTTTGCTAATTGCGTCCCATCTTGTGTAACAAGAGACGCATATACCTTTAAGACCGGATGACATCATTGCCGAGCGCCGATATGAGCGGCTATTTCAATCGCCGGCTTTCTCTCACTCATCGCTCGTTCAAACCACATGTTCACCGCACCTTCTCCTGTGAAGTCGGAGCTGCTGACATTTCCTTTGCTGAACTGATGCCGGAACCTCGCCGCTGATCCGTATCTCGCTACGGGATCACCTCTCTATCTATGGACATTGTTACTACTAACCTATCTAAGTGATAAGTACCCCGCAGGGGATTCCTTACTAACCAATCTCCTACTGTCATCTACTGCAATTACCAGGACTATCTATCTATCTATTCCATACCATCTGCATAGACTGTTAGCTCTTGGGACTACCTTCAACTATCCTTGCACTAAGTTACTCTGTCTAAGTATACTCCATCTGTGTCCTCTTACCATCTGCACTATACTAGACATCAGAACCTATCTGCTTTACCATCACCTGCAACTCTCCTAATATTACTCCTAGTAATCACCATACAACCTGTCTCTCATCTATACATTCTCATATGTTCTATCCCTCCACTAAAACATCTGATTGAGTATATGTATATTGCATAACAGGCTGTACACCGTGATGAAGTCCTGAGAGTTGGATAGGTTTATTCAACAGTATCTCTACAAGGCTACTGAGTGTGATAATCCATCCATTAACAAAAACGCATGAACGTTACAGATTGAACGAGCCTTAAAAAAAATATGGATTCAGCAGAATTACCCACTCATGTACTACAATTAAAACAGCAAGTAGATGCATTGATCCTTGCGCTTACAGAGGTACAAAATGAAAATCAGACCTTGAGACAGCAGGTTGGCCGTCTCACACAGCTTTCTGCTACTCAGCCCCGTGAGCCTAAGATAAACCCTCCTCTAGTGTTTTCTGGTGATCGGAGCAAATTTCGTGAATTTAAAAACGCATGTCGTTTATTTTTTTTGTTAAAACCTCTAACCTACTCCACTGACCAAATTAAAGTTTGTACCATCATCTCCTATTTAACGGGTGAACCCCGGGCCTGGGCAGACGCTCTCTTTGAAAAGGATGATCCACTCCTTAATTCTTACCCTCTATTCCTAGCACAACTCGCTAGTTTATATGAAGACCCCAATAAGCAGAGTACCGCTGATACCCAGTTACGGGCCTTGAAACAAGGAAGGAGACCCGTTGAAGATTTCGTGGCAAATTTTAAAAGATGGTCCCCTGATTCAGGGTGGAACGACACATCTTTGAGAACGCAGTTTAGACTCGGCCTATCTGAGGCCGTTAAAGACGAGCTCGCCCGAGCGGATTTACCTGGCACTCTGGAGGGACTGATACAGACCAGTATCAATATTGACAGACGACTACGAGAAAGAAAGGCTGAGAAGATGGGCTCACCATTTTCCAGTCCTTCTCGGATGTTGCCTGCTGACCCTACTCCTATGGAGGTAGGAATGATACGCCCACCTCTGACCCTTTCTGAACGTGCCAGAAGGAAGACCGAACATCTCTGCATGTACTGCGCATCCCCGAATCATTTGATAAGCGGCTGTCCCCTTGTCCGCAGAAAAAAGGGTAAGTGTTCAAATGTCTTGCTAGGCGGACTCACAACTTCCTTTTCTAATCCTTATCTTTTTGTTCATTTAACATTGCAGAGGGACCAAATTAGGATCACCACCAAGGCTATGATCGACACAGGATCTTGTGGAAACTACATTGACATTTGTTTTGTCTCCCTTAATAAAATACCTATTGTTTCAAAACCCAAACCTGTCTCCGTTAGTTTTATTAACGGTACCCCCCTATCCTCTGGTCCTATCACCAGTCAGACACAGGCACTCCTTGTAACTGCTGACGAGTCTCATGTGGAGACCACCACCTTTGATGTGTTAACATCACCACATTTCCCAATCATTTTGGGACTTCCCTGGTTACACATACATCAACCAATCATCGATTGGAAAACAAGAACGCTAGCGTTCTCTTCTCACTATTGTGAAACGACGTGTAATCTCCCCACATATGATAGGATCCTGTCTGTAGTGCCGGATGACATTATACCCAAGTGTTATCAGGACTTATCGGAGGTTTTCCTTGAAAAAAACGCTCAAATGCTACCTCCTCATAGGGACTATGATTGTTGTATCGATCTACTCCCTAATAGCAAGTTGCCCTTCGGACATGTTTATCCTCTCTCACAGGATGAACTCTCTCATCTTAAGGAGTATCTGGATGACAACTTGGCAAAAGGATTCATCCGACCTTCTACTTCCTCCACTGCTGCTGGACTCTTCTTTGTCCGCAATAAGGATTCTAGCCTTAGGCCTATCATTGATTTCAGACAATTAAATGCCATTACAATAAAGGATCGTTATCCTTTACCTCTTATTCCTGAACTTATCGAACAGGTGTGTGGAGCTTCTCTCTTTTCAAAATTGGACCTAAAAGGGGCATACAATTTAATTTGAATCCGTAAAGGGAATGAATGGAAGACGGCATTCAGAACCAGATACGGACTGTTTGAGTACCTTGTAATGCCATTTGGGCTATGTAATGCTCCTGCAGCCTTCCAACGGTTTATAAATGAGATATTCAGAGACTTGCTTGACGTTTGTGTTGTAGTATATTTGGACGATATATTTATCTATTCTCATTCCTTACCTGAGCACATAAAACATGTGAGACTTGTGTTGTCAAGACTACTTGCACATAACTTATATGTTAAATCAAAAAAATGTTTGTTTCATAAAGAGGAAGTACTATTCCTAGGATATATTATATCAAAAAATGGAATCAAGATGGACATGAGCAAAATATCCTGCATTCTAGATTGGCCTGTGCCAACAACTCGCAAAGCATTGCAAAGGTTCCTAGGATTCTCTAACTACTATAGGAAATTCATTAAGAACTTCTCTGCGATTGTGAATCCTCTCACACAACTCACAAGCACGAAGAAACCATTTAATTGGTCAAAAGAAGCAGATGGAGCATTCTGTCTGCTGAAATCAAGCTTCACTACTGCCCCCATACTATGCCATCCAGACCCATCCCTTCAATACATCTTGGAGGTAGATGCGTCAAATATGGCAGTAGGAGCAGTTCTCTCACAACGACCAACAAACACCTCACCTCTTCACCCAGTTGCTTTCTTCTCAAAGTCATTAAGCAGCCCCGAGGTGAACTACCCAGTAGGAGAGAAGGAGTTATTAGCCATAAAACTGGCATTAGAGAATTGGCGACATCTACTTGAGGGCACTCAATTGCCAATCCTGATATATACTGATCACAAAAACCTTCAATACCTTCAGACTAATAGAACTCTTTCCCACCGGCAGGTTCCGTGGTCGTTATTCTTTCTGAGGTTTAATTTTTTAGTGACTTATACGCCCGCAGACAAAAATAAAAAAGCGGATGCACTTTCACGACTAGCCGAGAAGGATTCTACCGAGGTTCCCTCAGTTCCTATAATACCACTTGAACATATTATCGGTGTCATTCGCTCCCTGAAGGAAGAGATTTTGCACAGCATAGGACTGGACTCACCTCCACCACAACTAACTACTGACGCAGAAGGCTTCCTCTATTACAACGATAAATTATACATACCCCCTACTATGCAAACCAAGATCTTGGAATTGTCGCATGATGTACCTATGGCAGGACATATGGGTATGACTAAAACTTTAAATCTACTTACTAGGCAGTTTTGGTGGCCAGACATGAAGACAACCGTAAAAAAGTTCGTTTCATCTTGTGATATCTGTGCAAGGTCTAAAATCGACAACACGAAACCATCGGGGTTACTTTGTAGTTTACCGATACCCCAGGTTCCGTGGGAAGTGGTATCCTTAGACTTCATAGTGGAACTACCACCTTCCAAAGGATTCAACACCATCTTGGTATCAGTGGACCATCTGACCAAGATGGCACATTTTACTCCTATCCGAAGACTACCTTCGTCCAAACAAACAGCGGAATTACTTGTGAAACATGTCTTTAAGTTACATGGTATTCCAAAAACACTGCTGTCTGACCGTGGTTCACAATTCATCTCAAAGTTTTGGCTAGCTCTATGTCAGATACTACGAATAGAGCGTAAACTTACTTCTCCATACCACCCTCAGACCAACGGACAGACAGAGAGAGTTAACCAGTGCATTGAACAGTATCTGCGTTGCTATACTTCGTATCTACAGGACGATTGGGCAGATCTCCTCCCGCTGGCGGAATTCGCCTATAACAACGCGACTCATAGCACTACTAAACAAAGTCCATTTTACCTAAATTACGGGTTTCATCCCACACTCCTTCCACCACGTATCTTGCCATCAAGTAATCCAGTGGCATCTGATTATCTTGCCCAGATAAAGGATTCTCTGGGATTACTCAACAATACCATATCACATGCTCATAGCCAACAAAAGAGGTACTACGACCTCCGTAGGAAACCCTCTCCCCAATATGCCATTGGGGATCTTGTTTGGCTTTCTACAAAAAATCTGAGATTGAAAATCCCTAGTAAAAAACTTGGACCTCTATTTCTGGAACCTTTCCCAATAGAGAAGCTTATTGGAAAAGCTGCAGTACAACTCACATTACCAGCAGACCTCAAGATACATCCTATCTTCCATGTGTCTCTACTGAAGCCCCATGTTCCCAACCAAGGAATAAGGCCTACTATCTCACCTCCACCTCCTGTACAAGTGGAAGGTGGAGAAGAATTTGAGATAAAAGAAATTTTGGATTCCCGTTTCAATAGAAGAAGACTCCAGTATCTTGTACGATGGAAGAACTATGGGCCCCAAGATGACACCTGGCTGGATACCTCCGATATACATGCCCCTAGACTGATTCGCAATTTCCACTTGAAATATCCAGAAAAAACAGTTCTAGAGGCCTTCCGGAGCCGGCCTTAAGGGGGGGGGGTACTGTAATGTTCTGGTACCTCTGGTACCCTTGTTCCATATTTCTCCTTTGCTAATTGCGTCCCATCTTGTGTAACAAGAGACGCATATACCTTTAAGACCGGATGACATCATTGCCGAGCGCCGCTATGAGCGGCTATTTCAATCGCCGGCTTTCTCTCACTCATCGCTCGTTCAAACCACATGTTCACCGCACCTTCTCCTGTGAAGTCGGAGCTGCTGACATTTCCTTTGCTGAACTGATGCCGGAACCTCGCCGCTGATCCGTATCTCGCTACGGGATCACCTCTCTATCTATGGACATTGTTACTACTAACCTATCTAAGTGATAAGTACCCCGCAGGGGATTCCTTACTAACCAATCTCCTACTGTCATCTACTGCAATTACCAGGACTATCTATCTATCTATTCCATACCATCTGCATAGACTGTTAGCTCTTGGGACTACCTTCAACTATCCTTGCACTAGGTTACTCTGTCTAAGTATACTCCATCTGTGTCCTCTTACCATCTGCACTATACTAGACATCAGAACCTATCTGCTTTACCATCACCTGCAACTCTCCTAATATTACTCCTAGTAATCACCATACAACCTGTCTCTCATCTATACATTCTCATATGTTCTATCCCTCCACTAAAACATCTGATTGAGTATATGTATATTGCATAACAGGCTGTACACCGTGATGAAGTCCTGAGAGTTGGATAGGTTTATTCAACAGTATCTCTACAAGGCTACTGAGTGTGATAATTCTGCAGCTGAAAATCCATCCATTAACAAAAACGCATGAACGTTACATGAGTCTACTACCATCTATCCTTGCACTGGGTTAGTCTCTCCTGTATATGTCATCTGCTGTCCTTACCACCTGTTACTATACATGATTACTAACCTATCTGCATTCTACCTATTACCATCTACTACTCTCCTGAACATTACTATCAAGTGCTTATCATTGCTATCACTGCTCACGCCTGTCCCTTCAGCACATCACCTCTATACTGTCATATACATCCTATCACTCCAGGAACATCTTATTGAGTGTATGTATATTTGCATGCTGAAGCAGGCGGGTCCACAGTGATGAGTCTGGAGAGTTGGATCTGGTAATTCAACACATCTCTACATGACTACTGAGTGGAGATTCTGCAGCTGCAAATCCAGCTCACTATAACAAAAATGCAGGAGCGTTACAGATTGAACGAACCTAAAAAATGGATTCAGCAGAAGTACCCACTCAAGTGATACAATTAACACAAAAAGTAAATGCATTAATACTTGCTCTTACTGAAGTAAAAGATGAAAATCAGACTCTGAGACAGCAGATAGCCCGTCTTTCACAGCTTACTGCTGCTCAGCCCCCTGAACCTAAAATAAACCCTCCTCTAGTGTTTTCAGGTGATCGGAAAAAAATTTGTGAATTCAAAAACGCATGTCAATTGCTTTTTTTGCTAAAACCTCGTACTTACCCTACTGATCAAATTAAAGTCTGTACCACTATTTCATATTTGACGGGTGATCCACGGGCTTGGGCAGACTCTCTCTTTGAGAAAGATGATCCTCTTCTCAACTCCTATCCTTTATTCCTAGCGGAACTCGCTAGCTTATATGAAGACCCCAATAGGCAGAGTACTGCTGATATCCAATTAAGGGCTTTAAAACAAGGAAGGAGACCTGTTGAAAACTTTGTAGCAGAGTTCAAAAGATGGACCCTTGATTCAGGGTGGAATGATACATCTCTGCGAACTCAGTTCAGACTTGGGTTGTCAGAAGCCGTTAAAGACGAGCTCGCCCGAGCCTTAATACAACTCAGTATCAACATTGACAGGCGACTGCGAGAAAGAAAGGCTGAGAAGATGGGAATGCCATCGTCCAGTCCTTCTCGGATTTCGGCCGTTGACCCTACTCCTATGGAGGTAGGAACCATACGCCCACCTCTATCGACTACTGAACGAGCCAGGAGAAGATCCAGAAATCTCTGCATGTATTGCGCCTCCCCGGATCATTTGATAAGCGTCTGTCCCCTTGTCCGCAAAAAAGAGGGTGAGTGTTCACATGTCTTGCTAGGGGGATTAACGACTTCCTTTTCTAATCCCTATCTCTTTATTCATTTGACATTACAGTGGGACCAAACTAGGATCACCACCAAGGCTATGATCGACACAGGATCTTGTGGGAACTATATCGATACACGTTTTGTTACTTTAAATAAAATACCTATTATTTCAAAACCTAAACCTGTCTCTGTTAGTTTCATTAACGGTATTCCGTTATCTTCTGGTCCAATCACCAATCAGACACAAGCACTCCTTGTCACTGCTAACGAGTCCCATATGGAGACCACCACTTTTGATGTACTACCATCACCACATTTTCCCATTATTTTGGGACTCCCCTGGTTACACATACATCAACCAACCATAGATTGGAAAACACGGACTCTAACCTTTCCTTCTCACTATTGCGAGAGCACGTGTAACCTCCCATCTTTTGGAAAGATCCTGTCTGTGGTGTCAGATGAGATTACACCACTATGCTACCAGGATCTGTCTGAAGTCTTCCTTGAGAAAAATGCTCAAGTGTTGCCTCCCCATAGGGACTATGATTGTTCTATTGATCTACTCCCTAATAGCAAATTGCCTTTCGGTCATGTTTATCCTCTTTCACAGGATGAACTTTCTCATCTCAAGGAATACTTGGATGAGAATTTGGCGAAAGGGTTCATCAGACCCTCTACTTCTTCCACAGCTGCAGGACTTTTTTTTGTCCGCAATAAGGATTCAAGTCTTAGGCCTATTATTGACTATAGGCAATTAAATAGCATTACGATAAAGGATCGCTATCCTTTAACGCTCATCCCTGAACTCATTGAACAAGTGCGTGGGGCTACCTACTTTTCTAAATTGGACCTAAAAGGGGCATACAACCTAATCCGAATCCGTGATGGAGATGAGTGGAAGACAGCATTCAGAACCAGATACGGATTATTCGAATATCTTGTGATGCCTTTCGGGTTGTGTAATGCTCCCGCAGCTTTCCAACGATTCATAAATGACATCTTCAGAGACTTACTTGATGTCTGTGTCGTGGTATATCTAGACGATATACTTATCTATTCTCGATCTTTGTCTGAACATATAAAACATGTAAGACTTGTGTTATCCAGATTACTCGCACACAATCTATACGTGAAATTAAAAAAATGCCTATTTCATAAAGAAGAAATATTATTCCTAGGATACATCATATCTAAAACCGGAATCAAGATGGATATGAGCAAGATATTGTGTATTCTGGATTGGCCTATACCAACAACTCGTAAGGCATTACAGCGATTCCTCGGATTTTCAAACTTCTATAGGAAGTTCATCAAGAACTTCTCTGCTATTGTGAGACCTCTCACACAACTTACAAGTATAAAGAAACCATTCAAATGGTCAGAAGAAGCAAATGGAGCTTTTCGCTTGTTAAAATCAAGCTTTACTTCTGCTCCCATACTAGGCCATCCAGACCCATCCCTCCAATATATCCTGGAGGTAGATGCGTCAAACATGGCAGTAGGAGCAGTTCTCTCCCAACGACCAACAAATACTTCACCACTCCACCCAGTTGCTTTCTTCTCTAAATCACTAAGCAGCCCAGAGGTGAATTACCCAGTGGGTGAAAAAGAGTTGCTTGCCATAAAACTGGCACTAGAGAATTGGCGACATCTACTTGAAGGTACCCGATTACCAATACTCATATATACAGATCATAAAAATCTTCAATACCTTCAGACTAACAAAACTCTTTCCCACCGGCAGGTACGATGGTCATTATTCTTCCTAAGATTCAACTTCCTAGTGACCTACACGCCTGCAGACAAAAACAAAAAAGCGGATGCGCTATCACGATTAACCGAAGATAACTGCGCCGAAATCCCTTCTATTCCTATAATACCCTATGACCATATTATTGGTGTTGTTCGTTCCCTGAAGGAAGAGATTTTGCACAGTATAGGACTGGATTCACCTCCACCACAACTAAGTACTGATGCAGAAGGCTTCCTCTATTGCAACGACAAACTCTACATACCCCCTACTATGCGCACCAAGATCTTGGAATTGTCACATGATGTGCCTATGGCAGGACATATGGGTATGACTAAAACCCTTAACTTGCTTACCAGGCAGTTTTGGTGGCTTGATATGAAGACGTCTGTACAAAAATTTGTTTCTTCATGTGACATCTGTGCAAGGTCCAAAATTGACACTACAAAACCATCTGGTCTACTTTGCAGTCTACCAATACCCCAGGTTCCATGGGAAGTTGTGTCCTTAGACTTTATAGTAGAACTACCACCTTCCAAAGGATTTAATACCATTCTAGTGTCAGTGGACCATCTGACAAAGATGGCACATTTCATTTCTATTCGCAGACTACCTTCATCTAAGCAAACAGCGGAATTACTAATGAAACATGTGTTCAAGTTACACGGAATTCCAAAGACTCTTTTATCCGACCGTGGTTCACAGTTCATCTCCAAGTTTTGGCAAGCTCTATGTCATATACTACGGATTGAGCGAAAGCTCACTTCTCCTTACCACCCTCAAACCAACGGACAGACTGAAAGAGTCAACTAGTGCATTGAACAATATCTACGTTGCTACACCTCATACCTACAGGATGATTGGGTGGACCTCCTCCCTCTGGCAGAATTTGCTTATAACAACGCAACCCACAGCACTACCAAGCAAAGTCCGTTCTACTTAAACTATGGGTTTCATCCCACACTTCTTCCACCACGCATCCTACCATCAAGTAACCCAGTAGCCTCGGATTATCTTACCCAAATAAAAGACTCTCTGGGTTTACTTAATACCACCATCTCACACGCTCATAGTCAACAAAAAAGGTACTACGACCTTCGTAGGAAACCCTCTCCTCAATATGCTATTGGGGACCCCGTTTGGCTATCGACGAAAAATTTAAGGTTAAAGATCCCTAGCAAAAAGCTTGGACCTTTATTTCTGGGACCCTTCCCAATTAAGAAACTCATTGGAAAAGCTGCAGTGCAACTCACTTTACCGGCAGATCTCAGAATACATCCCATCTTTCATGTGTCACTACTGAAACCACATGTTCCTAACCAAGGAATAGGGAGATTTTGGATTCTCGTATCCACAGAGGAAAACTCCAATATCTCAAAAGATGGAAGAACTATGGACCCCAAGACGACACCTGGTTGGATACTTCTGATGTTCACGCACCCAGGCTTATACGAAGGTTTCACTCTAAATACCCGGAGAAACCAGTGCTATAGGCCTTCTGGAGCCGGCCTTAAGGGGGGGGTACTGTAAGATTCTGGTACCTTCGGTACCCTTATTGCCCATTTTCCTTTTCATACTGCGTCCCACCTTTTCAGTTAGGTGGAACGCATATACCTTTAAGCCGCATGACATCATCGCTGAGCGCCGCTCTGAGCGGCTATTTCAATCGCCGGCTTTCTCTCACAGGTTGTTCGTTCAAACCGCATGCTTAACAGCCTTGTCTTATGCTGCCGGAGCCTCCAGCTATTCTCTTTACCTGGAACAGACCGGAACCTTGCTACTGATCCCGTATCTCGCTACCGGATCACTCCCTTACTGCCGGACCCTTCTACTTACTAACCTCACTAGTGATAAGTACCCCACAGGGGATTCCTTCATAACAAACTTACACTATCTACTTCTGCACATTAAGGACTGTTACTATCTATGCATTACTAATCCTATCATCTGCACTGTTACATAGATTGCTAGCTCTTGAGTCTACTACCATCTATCCTTGCACTGGGTTAGTCTCTCCTGTATATGTCATCTGCTGTCCTTACCACCTGTTACTATACATGATTACTAACCTATCTGCATTCTACCTATTACCATCTACTACTCTCCTGAACATTACTATCAAGTGCTTATCATTGCTATCACTGCTCACGCCTGTCCCTTCAGCACATCACCTCTATACTGTCATATACATCCTATCACTCCAGGAACATCTTATTGAGTGTATGTATATTTGCATGCTGAAGCAGGCGGGTCCACAGTGATGAGTCTGGAGAGTTGGATCTGGTAATTCAACACATCTCTACATGACTACTGAGTGGAGATTCTGCAGCTGCAAATCCAGCTCACTATAACAATAACGCAGGTGCGTTACACTGCCGCAGTAGTTGAACCACCAGCTGGGAGGAAGCCGAGGAGCGGTTAATCACCTGGACCACTGCCAGATTATTGTAGTGCAGACGAACCTTCAAATCCCTAAAGGCGGCTTCAATGTCAGACTTCGTCATGAGTGCCCCCCGCCCATATCGCCGAACCCAGAACACCGCCGCATCGAAAGGCGTATAAGCCACCGCGCAGGCTTCCCAATCAATTGCATCATTTACTGACCCCCCTTTTGGGAAAGAGAGATGGTGAATGAGGCAAAACTTATTGGTCTCTTTTTTAGCCACCACCCCCAGCGGGGAAACCACAAAATTCTGCAATGGAGGAGAGGGAAAAGGGCCACCCATAAGACCCAACGCCACCTCCTTCATAATTTTGTCGGAAACCACCGCAGGATGCTGCAGCGTGGAACGCAAGTTCCGCGCAGGAGGGGGGATGGCGGCCATGGAGCAAGGGATACGATAACCCAGCCTCCAGACGCTGATCAGCCGCTCGATCAGGGTATCTATGTAGAAAAGGCAGCATCTTTTCCAACTTCACCGGCGTCATCCCTTTTGTGACTAGGCTCTCCGGAACGGCCTTTTACCCGCTTGAAACAGCACTCCCACAACCCGAGCATTCATGCTTGTAGCAACAGGACCCCCAAATTAACAAGAACCCTCATTGCACTGCCAACAGCGACCCCGTTGCTTTATGCCCGACTGCCCGGGGGTAGAAGAACCACTGCCCCCCCCCCCCCCTGGAAAAAACTGCTGAGGAGCCCGCGCCGACGACGCCCAGAGGCTAATGTCCTTGTGGTCCCAACGCAGTGACGGTCGGATGGCCTTCCGCTGCCGGAACTGCTCATCATACCGCAGCCACGCCGCACCCCGCAAAGAATCACAGACAGACATAGAATTATCACACTCACCGGGCTGCCCAGGGGTGGCCCCGCCAGCCGCTGCTCCTGAAGCCCCCGCCTCCTCATGCGAACCTGACAGCTCGCCTTCCGAACGATTAATCGCAGGGGGAGATGAATCCCCGGGGGGCACTGCAGGGGGCCTGCCCCTGGATGCCCGTGAACCGTGTGGCCGTCCTGTGGATCTCCGCACACCGGCTCCGCCTCCTGATGTCCTAGCAGACCACCCCGAGCCTTGAGCGCCTGCCGTGGCACTACCCGTGCCCCTCCGCCGATCTGAAGTCCCGGGCCTGGTGAGTCGTGGACACAGAGGGGGGCTGCCGGCCAAAGCACAGGGGGGCCCGGAAGCACTTCTCCTCCCCCGATGAGACTCCTCCCTGACAGGGACATCATCAGGGGAGGAGTTTTCACTCATGCCAGACTGACCCCCGGGGGGAGGAGGGGATAAACCGAGGCACGCCTACCCCTCCCGCCCCCTAAGCTCTGCCTCTGCCGAGGATTCCTCCCAGGAGCTCCTAGAGGGGCTCCTAATTGATGGACCAGCGTGAGGGGGGGGGGGTCCGGGGAGAAGCCCTCCAGAGGCCTGGCTCTCCGAGCGCAAGTGACGTCCCATCCCCCCGCCACCGCAGCCGGGCTCTGCTCGCCCAGCACCACTGCCGTGGTTCATGGGGCTGCCTGGCTTCAGGCACAGGTGGCAGCGGTGCTGGACGAGCAGAGCCCGGCTGCGGCGGCGGGGGGACGTCACTCGCGCTCGGAGAGCCAGGCCTCCAGAGCGCTTCTCTCCAGAGGCGAGAGGGCAAGCCGTCCAGCTCGGCCATCCTAAGGGGAGGAAGCAGGGGCCGTGGGATGAAGGGGGAGAGGGCTGGCAGGAAACAGAGCAGGGATGAAGGGCAGGATGGCGAGAGGGATGGCTGGAGAGGGGGATGGCGGCCTGAAAGGAGAGCGGGACGGATGGCTGGAGGGCCTGATGGAGAGAAGAAGGGAGGGAGGGGAGCTGGCAGGACACTACCTCACCCCACGCTGCTTCTAAACGACTGAGGGGATTTTGGCGCCTGTGAGATCCTACCTCTTCCTGCCTGCCAGCCCCACGCCCACCATAGCTTAACCTAAACAAGACCTAGGCTCCCCCCCCCCCCACACTCACTAACTAGCTAATGCCTAACTTACTTACCCTTTCACTCCCCTGTTCACCTGGTCATGGTGCCCCTACGCTACTCTCTCCTTTCTTTGCTCCGGGCCTTACTTTCACTCTGCAGTATGATGCCTAATGTGTTGTGTGGAGTAAAAGTACCCTGAACCATCACATCATGCATGACCCGCTTATCCCGAAAGCATTTACTAGAAACACATTACTAGGTACATCAAGTCATGCATTGCGTGGCAAAGCGTTGTCCTGCCAGAGTCTGGGAGGTTATGACCCAGAATTCTCAACTGGACAAGTTGAGGGGCTCCAGGGGGTTTGCCTAATGCAGAGAAAACTGGCTTTTAAGTTTCCTCATTGTTTTCTAAAGTCCAGTTTGGGGACCTGGAGCCTGGAGATTTCGTAGTGATCTGGGTGGGAGGAAATCTCCAATCCTGGGACCAGGGTTCAGGATTAGCCAGGACACTGATGGTGCAGGTGTGTCTGGGTCTTTTAGTAAAGACAGGACAGGAGGTCTGGCCCAGGAGTCAGTTGGGCTTCAAGTGGTAGTCAGTGCAGCACGAGATTGCTATCTGTGTGCACCCTGTTGGTGAGCTAACCATCTGTAGGAGACAGACAAGGGCCTGAAGTGTAAGACCAGATCAGCAGTGCTGCAAGTGAGAGCCAAAAGGGCTGAATGTCATTTATGTTGATGAGCAAAGAAATGCTGAAAACCCCTGCGAGGGAAACTCATGTTTTGTTTACTGAACTTTGCTTAATGAAAATGGGTAAACCTAGCCCTTAAAAAGAAGAAACAGCAAGCGGTGTGTCCTTAAAGCTCTACATTTGATGTAAGTTCCTACAAATGTTTCAAACATAATACAGTTCAATAGGCAGCAGGTGTGATGGGGGTAGGGAAGAGGGATAGGGGAGTTCACAGGCCTGACGCTTTATTGAAAGGACAAAGACACACAAGGGAGAGTGGGGGAGGGGAAATCTTCAGACCTCCTCTTCCTCCTTGAAATTATGGACACACGTTTTTTTTTTTTTTCTTAAAGCCCGTATTGTGTGAAACACACTCAAAAGACTTACACCCGATGCATAAAAAAGTGCACACACGCAAAACGTGAGACACACAAAAAGTGCACAAGGCATACACATAGCCCTCCTCCGAAGAGGAAGGGCCTTAACCCTGATCCCCCAGGGCGCAAGGCTCCTGACGGGGACTGAGGTACTCACTACGGCCTGCCCAGCCGAAGCCAGGCAGACCCCGTTCTCCAGGGGGACTGCCGAAACAGCCCACCCCAAGTACTTAGTGGGGCTCCCCCGAAGGGAGACCCCATGAGAGAGGGCGAACTAAGCCAAAAGGCCATATCCGCCCCCTCCCAAGACGTTCAGGGCAGGCCCGAGGTGCCAGTGACAGTACAACCAAAAAGGGGACAAACGTGAACACACAACAAAGAAAAACAGAGTGGGGAAAAGGGAAGTGGAGAAGTCCTGGGTAGTGTCAAAGTGCAAGACCTTGACAGGACCCCCGGCCTTGCACATCTGTAATAACCTCCATGTTTTTTAAAATTAATAGATCCAACATTTTTCCTTGTTGTGGCTTCCACAATCTGTTCCATGAAATTGTTCTGAAATAGGTTTAAGAAATGGCAAGCCTTTGTTGACCGTACAGTTTCATTTACCCAATCAATATCAGGATAATTAAATCACCCATAATAGTAATTGTTAAGCCTCCCAGCCATTTCACTATGTAAAAGGTTGCTAGGAGGCTGTAAAAAGTTAGTTAGAGTTGGTCTTAATTAACTACACTTTAGTTATCTACAAACTGCAGGTAATTATTTTTGTACATGCTGCATTAGTAGCACTACTTTGTAAAAGTGGCCCTATTAAGAACTACCTGAACCTGCTATATGTGGAGGTAAAGCAGGTGGCAGGGATTTTTGAATCTTGTGCCGCCAATTTTGAAGAGTCATAGGGCCAAAAAAAAAAATGTTGCTTAAGGCTTGCTTCACACATGTCCTGCTGCAGTTTGCAGTCAGTTTTTGAAAAGGAGTCTGGTGCAGCTTTGTTCACCGTTTCAGGCGTGAATTTTTACTTGAATTTGCACCTGAACTGGACCTAAAATCACACAGGACTCTTTTCAAAAACAAACTGCAGCTGCCCTGGACATGTGTGAACCAGCTCCACTGCAAGCTGGTCCAGTTCACACGTTATGCTATTCGGATGCGGTTCAAAACGCATCAGATTCGCATATATGAGAACCGAGCCTTACTGAATTACCCCATATTTTTTCTGCATGTACCACAAATTGCAATGTTCGTTTTGGGGAGCCTGACTGCTTCAGGCCTGATTCACATGGATTTCAGATGTGATTTGACCATTTTTGAGAGGACCTGTAGTCTCAAATAATGTCTAAAAGCGTAATTTAATTTTTTTTCCGCTGAACTCCAGCCAATAACAATTCTTGCCCATTTGCATTGAAAAAATGAACACTAATTGAGTGTGTGCAATATGCAGTCGTAGCTGTGTTATGTAATACTCTTATATTTATCCCCCCGTATAGTACAGTCTGTGCCAAATGTCTGCATCTGAAACTTACTGTTCCAGCTAAAATACAGAAATCACAGCTCCCAACTGTCCCTGATTTCGAGGGACTGTCCCTTTGGTTTGATTTGGAACAAAGTCTCTCTATCCCTACTCTCATTTTGGTCTGATCCATATAGTGGCATATAAAATGCACTATTTATCTTTCAAAAAGTGTTAAGCCAGTGCTCAACCTTTCATCCAATTTCTAAATGGTTGCATTTGTAGATTTCAAAAACCAGTATAAAGGATTAAAAAAAACACTTGTTGTTTTAACTTATTTTTTTTTTTTTGTATAATTCTCCTGTAAGGGGGCATGGCGGAGTGTGTCCTATTATGAAACAAATTTATGCAGCGCTAGCATCAGTGTTATTATTTGGGTGAAAATATGTAAACCATACAATTATGCACACTCAAATATTCTAAACATAAAGTGCTCAAGTGCTGTGAATCATCAAATATATCCAAGTGAACAATAAATATCAAGTGCATATACAAGTCCTTGTATTGTGGTGTATAAGGTGCTGAAGTGCCAAGATAAATATAAGGTGCTTTCAAAGTGATAAGGTGCCCCTCTCGGTTCCCCTCTCGGTTCCCCACTCACCAAATTGCCAATATATAAAGACCTTGTATGATATTGCACAGTAGCCCAGGATCTTTAGGGAACTTTCTCCAATATGACCTCCGGTATTATATGGGTCCGCTTCCGCTTCCACCATTAAATAAAAAGAAGGCCGTACATGGTGAAGTAAGTTTAGACTGATTTATTTCTCCATAAAGTCAAGTGGATACTTACAAGCATGAAAATGGGTAAGGCATGTACAATAAAACTCATGTACGCAGCTCTCGGCGTGCGTTCCACGAGCAGGAAGTTCCTGACCGGAAGTGACGTTCCGTCTGGTCCGCAACCTGAAGTACGTCAACGCGTTTCGCCGTCAATTACAGCGTCTTCAAAGACATCGCTATGAAGGCATAGGACTGTGTCCTATGCCTACATACTTTTGCTAATAGGTGTCCCTCATTCTTATCTCAAAAAATTGGGTTGTATGGGTACAGAGACACCAGGCAGCTATATAAGGCCACAGTGGAGCATTCCAGTACAGCCCGTAGCAATAAAAAAATAAAAAATAAGGTGCAGGGCTGGCATGACTAGGTAGTCAGGGGAATCTGGGAGGGTCAGGGTTAAGAAAGTTGTTAGGCCTATACCCAATTAGGGGGCTTTTCTTTCAGGTAGGTGGAGCTACAAGGAGGTTGTGGAGAAGGCAGCACAATCTGCCTGCCATTCAAGCTGAGACGCGTGGGGGAAGAACATTAACACCCACCCACCCTTATCTTGGCAATTTTGCATCACTATGTTGTCTGCCTGGTTGGCGGTTGGGGTCTTTGGAGGCCTGTAAAATAACCTGCTATGTTTATCAGTTTAGGGACCCATCTAAGGTATGGAGTCACCTGTGGAATGCCAGTTAATGGGGGTTAACTGTTAGGTTAAAATGGTGGTATCTGCTGAATGTTGAGGTCGTCCCAGAGTCGGTGTGGTGCGGCTGGGGACCGGCGAAAATAGTTACGCAGATACAAAAGTGGATGATTTATACTTGGTGCCTCCAAAGATAGGCAACCTCAGTTTTCTTGTTACTGTATTATTATTTGTTTTCTTGTTTTAAGGAATGTTTGTTATATTTTTGTTTGGTTTTAATAAACGGCCATTACGGACAAAATTTTAGTCCAACAATTGTGTTTGGCATTTTTATATAGATAGTTGGGGTAGAAAAAAGGGGGTTGGGTCAGTGTAGGATTTAGACGTTTAAGAGGACATCTGAAGTGCCTTAGTCATGCTATCTTCACCTTGCAACCAATGCTCCAGCATTATGATATGCCATATACAGGAGAGCTGGTTATCAGGCATAGATCTACAATAAATAATAGATTTTCTCTATAGGCTCTTTGAAGAAGGTAAAGAACAAGATTTATCATCAGCATTTAGAAACAATAGGAGAGAAATAATCATCCTCCCTCCCATAGCATAACGCAGCATTCTGACTGTGTCAGCACCTTTTTGCATAATTGTTAGGGGTGTCCTTGCAAGACGAGGCAAGTCTTGCAGGGCCAAACAGGGAATGTGAATATGTGAGAGCTAGACCTGCACAGACAGGACCTGACAGCCAACCAATAACAAATGAGCAAAGATCCACTAAATGGCTTTCCATTTCCTTCTGTACACAAGGGATTAAATGCATCCCTCCTACAATGAGACATTAAACAGTACTGCTCCAAGGCGGTGTATATAATTCTGGAACAATGGGCGTTTATTCAAAGACTAATATGTAATTACAGGCGCTGTTCTCTGTAAATGCTTGTCATTTACCGTGGGGTTTTACATGTTACAGACTTACCATACATTTGAAATGTGTCTGTTCAATCTAGCTACAATCTCCTTTAGGAGAAAAACATAAAACTATGTACTACAAGGATCTACCTAAACTATCCACTCTACTTGTATTTAATCAAGCAGGCCCTTGTATTTATATACTTGTGTGGGGTGAGCGTAAAGTCAAATAATGCTTTTTAACCACTTCTGGACCGGAAGGATTTGCCCCCATAATGACCAGGCCATTTTTTGCGATTCAGCACTGCGTTATTTTAACTGACAATTGCACTGCTGTACGTGCAGTCGTGCAATGCTGTACCTAAATAAAATAATTTCCTTTTTTTCCCCATAAATAGAGCTTTCTTTTGGTGGTATTTGATCACCTCTGCGATTTTTATTTTTTGCGCTATAAACAAAAAAAGATCGACAATTCTGAAAAAAAAAAAACGACAGTGCCTTGCGAAAGTATTCACACCCCCTTGAACTTTGCGAACTTTTGCCACATTTCAGGCTTCAAACATAAAGATATAAAACTGTAATTTTTTGTGAAGAATCAACAAGTGGGACACAATCATGAAGTGGAACGAAATTTATTGGATATTTCAAACTTTGTTAAAAAATAAAAAACTGAAAAATTGGGCGTGCAAACTTATTCAGCCCCTTTACTTTCAGTGCAGCAAACTCTCTCCAGAAGTTCAGTGAGGATCTCTGAATGATCCAATGTTGACCTAAATGACTAATGATGATAAATAGAATCCACCTGTGTGTAATCAAGTCTCCGTATAAATGCACCTGCACTGTGATAGCCTCAGAGGTCCATTTAAACGCAGAGAGCATCATGAAGAACAAGGAACACACCAGGCAGGTCCGAGATACTGTTGTGGAGAAGTTTAAAGCTGGATTTGGATGCAAAAAGATTTCCCAAGCTTTAAACATCCCAATGAGCACTGTGCAAGCGATAATATTGAAATGGAAGGAGTATCCGACCACTGCAAATCTACGAAGACCTGGCCGTCCCTCTAAACTTTCAGCTCATACAAGGAGAAGACTGATCAGAGATGCAGCTAAGAGGCCCATGATCACTCTGGATGAACTGCTGAGATCTACAGCTGAGGTGGGAAACTCTGTCCATAGGACAACAATCAGTCATATACTGCACAAATCTGGCCTTTATGGAAGAGTGGCAAGAAGAAAGCCATTTCTTAAAGATATCCATAAAAAGTGTCATTTAAAGTTTGCCACAAGCCACCTGGGAGACACGCCAAACATGTGGAAGAAGGTGCTCTGGTCAGATGAAACCAAAATCAAACTTTTTGGCAACGATGCAAAACGTTATGTTTGACGCAAAAGCAACACAGCTCATCATCCTGAACACACCATCCCCACTGTCAAACATGGTGGTGGCAGCATCATGGTTGGGCCTGCTTTTCTTCAGCAGGGACAGGGAAGATGGTTAAAATTGATGGGAAGATGGATGAAGCCAAATACAGGACCATTCTGGAAGAAAACCTGATGGAGTCTGAAAAAGACCTGAGACTGGGATGGAGATTTGTCTTCCAACAAGACAATGATCCAAAACATAAAGCAAAATCTACAATGGAATGGTTCACAAATAAAAATATCCAGGTGTTAGAATGGCCAAGTCAAAGTCCATACCTGATTCCAATCGAGAATCTGTGGAAAGAACTGAAAACTGCTGTTCACAAACGCTCTCCATCCAAACTCACTTTGCTCGAGCTGTTTTGCAAGGAGGAATGGGCAAAAATTTCAGTCTCTCGATGTGCAAAACTGATAGAGACATACCCCAAGCGACTTAAAGCCGTAATCGCAGCAAAAAGTGGCGCTACAAAGTATTAACTTAAGGCGGCTGAATAATTTTGCAGGCCCAATTTTTCAGTTTTTTATTTGTTAAAAAAGTTTGAAATATCCAATAAATTTCGTTCCACTTTATGATTGTGTCCCACTTGTTGTTGATTCGTCACAAAAAATTACAGTTTTATATCTTTATGTTTGAAGCCTGAAATGTGGCAAGATGTCGCAAAGTTCAAGGGGGCCGAATACTTTTGCAAGGCACTGTACATTATATTGACCTGACCCCTGCACTCTATATAACCTGTAGAAATGTTAAGAATTGTGCCACAGAGAGACAGCAGCTATCTGTGTGATAAGAATACAATCAAATATAGTGTTTATGTGAAGACAGCCTTATCACCACTTTATCCAACAATTCATATTATATGTAAGCAACAATAAAAAAACGACTTAAGTGGCAACAGTGTAGGAATTAAAATGATAAACAAAAAAAAAAAAAAAAAACAATAAAAAGTTCCCTGTGCTTATTTATAATCATAAATAGGTTTACAAAATTCAGAAACAATCCCTTTATTTCTTCATTTACATAAAGTGTCCCGTGCAATTAAAGGATCTTCAAACTTCCAAAGTTATAGTGAAAATCCCACTCCCAGACATGCACCACCTTGACTGCATATTCCACTACAGGAATCTGTAAAATGCAGCTTTCACAGAGGTGCAGGGGATCTATCCTCAGAACCATCACAAGTGATTATCCCACAATGAGCACTCAGCCATCCAACTATGGTTTTTAGAGAAGAAAAGTGTACCAACTGCTGTGTTAACCAGCGAGGAGAGAGTGACCGGGGAGAGCCGCTGCTCTCATGCACATCGCTGGATCGAGATGAGGCTCAAGTAAGTTATTGGGGGGGGAGGGGCTGCACTCAGAAGATTTTTTACCTTAAAGAGAAAGTAAACCCTCCGAAAAAAAAAGAAAAAAAAAAAAAACCTTGTAAGGCAAATGCATGGTAAGCTAGTATGCATCGCATACTAGCTCATTATGAAATACTTACCTTAGAACGAAGCCCCCGCAGAGCCGCCCTCTCAGCGACAGGACGGCCGACATGTTCGGCCATCCTGCTTCCTGGTTCATGTCCTCCGGCCAACTGATTGGCTGGAGGCGCGATTACATCACATTACAGCTTGCACGGGAGCCACCGTTCACGACACAGGGCTCTGAAGGAACAGCATGGGTGACCGTTCCTTCAGAGCGCATGTGCCAATGACGTCATCGG
Organism: Pelophylax lessonae; assembly: GCF_965119305.1. Classification (NCBI taxonomy): domain Eukaryota; kingdom Metazoa; phylum Chordata; class Amphibia; order Anura; family Ranidae; genus Pelophylax; species Pelophylax lessonae. The sequence continues at coordinate 609,946,159 of NC_138769.1, forward strand.
CTGCATTAAAAGTAAATATCTCCTAAACGGTGCAAGTTTAGGAGATATTTACTGTACCTATAGGTAAGCCTTATTAAATGCTTACCTTTAGGTACAAGTTCCAAGAGAGGGTTTCCAACCTCTTTAATGCATAGGATTTGAGGTGGGACAGATCTGGAGAATGGGGACATTGGTTGCTTTACATGTGTAAACAAGAGTCAGTCAATACAAGGCCAAGTAAACAGTTTGTGATATCATAGGTATTTGCAAATGTTACAATTGTTTATCTAAAACATCTTTCTTTGACATATGGATGCAAATTATATTGACAAGATGTCATCCATTATTGATACAAATATCTCTTCCTCTTCACCCCTATTCATTCCATCTTTGCAGAGCATGACATTTTTGGTTGTTCTGTCCCTAAACTGTGTGTTTTAAACTGATACATACAGCCCCCATCTCTCAGGCATCCTTCAATTTCCTTTACTACAGATCCTGCGAGTATGTTTATCTAAGCAAAATGCAAGCACATTGTTAGGCTTGAAATTGTGATATATGATTGGAACAGCTGATGGTTCTGGTTAATGAATTTCAATTGTCCGTGAACTTCCCATATAAACAGAAAGTCTATTGCACTTGACTTCTAATGGGATGGAGCTGGGTGGAAACAGCTCTGACAGATTCTGTTTGTAAGTAATAAATAACAAAAAAATTCTGAACTCTGGTTCAAACCTGAGCAATATAAAGCTCTTTTTCAGAAGCGCTTCAACACTCAACATGAGAATTCCCATTGAATGCCATGGTGCCCTTTCAGAGCATTGTGTAGCTTAGAGATGGGCTCAGGCGTGTTCGGGATCCCGCCAGGAAGCCAACACTGCACACAGCTAATCACAGGCAGTGAGACATTTCCTGATCTGTGCAGCTGCGGACCGGGAAATTTCTCACTGCCTGTGCTTAGCCATGTGCTGTGCCGGCTTCCTGGGGGATCGGGCAGGTGGAATCCCAAACACGCCCGAGCCCATTACTAGTGTAGCTTGAAGCTTGACACTCTAAGCTCAAAAAAGCTTCTTTAAGGTAGAGTTGTGTGATTTCTTGCCTCCTATTCTCCTAGTAACTAAATTTCCACTGGCTAAAACCAAAAAGAATTCCCAAAAACACATGTGCAATCTCAAATGAACAAAACACTCCAACAACATTTAAAGCTGCTCAAGAGTGAAACTCATGGTTTTCCCTCAATCAGGGGGACCAGAGAAATGAAAACACCTGATGCTGAATCATTATTTGCTGATCCTCGGATATGTGCAAGCCACTGTTTTTTCCCAATTACAACCCTCACTTTCAATTTACCCAGGTGTGAATTCCTGCAGCTGGATTTTCCAGATGTGTGCGAATAGCTGCAGCCACTGAGCCCATACAATGCAATGACAGGCTGTCGGCAGCCACAGCTAATTGTTACTGTTCGCACAACAACCGATTACCTGCAATGATTGTGGTTGGAGGCACATCCATACAAATGGAGCCCAAAGCAGCCCAAAGATTAGCCATTTTTTTTTTCCAACCAGTGGGTTGAATTAAAAAAAAAATTACTCGATTTCCCTATCCATACACTCAAGGTGGATGGGGGAATCCTCCCAGCTGAACTTGTAAACGGGTGCTTAGAGATTGATTGCATGTAGTTAGTTATTTAGGCTGCCCAGGTGGTAAGGAGTTCAACTAGACTTAGCGTTTTCCTGGGCATGTCTGACCCCTACCCTAAACCCTATGCTGTCAAAAAAAAGGGGGATGGCTCTGCTTGGAGGGCGCTCTCTGCTGTGACCTGCATTGGAAGGAATTGAGAGTCCAAACCTAAAATTTTAACCACCAGCAACATCTGGAGTGCACTTTAGGAAGGTCTGTGTGAGCCAAGACTCTACCACATAATGGATTCTCACCTTTTAAAAAAGGTACGCACCGGGCAGCCTGGGGTCTAGCTAGTTACGAAGGAACTGTATGACACTGTTGAACTGTATTACCAAGTTGTCCAGTAAAGTCTAATCAATGGTTCCATGCCTAGCCTGAAGTGATTTAAAGGTGTGCATGGAGGTATATGGTGTCTCCAAAAGAACAGGGCCTGTAAGCACAGGGTGAAGAGAATGGAATGGAAGGCCACCACGAAAGGTTAAAGTGAACCCCAAAAAAAAATATCCTGTTCCCTTAGGGCATGATTTATAGCACATAATTTGCTATATACAATTTGTCCCTTTCTATGTAGTAAAATACTTGGTTGATCCTGTCTGTTCCTGTGTCCCCCTGTCTGTACTGATCACAGTAATCATGTCTGCTGAGCCATGATACCATGGTCAGTTTAAGTGCCTCTGTCATCCCATTCTCTGCTCTGAGTCAATCTCTCACACAGGCAGGGAGTTGCTATGAGTAACCATGGACTGGTGGGTATGTAATAGCATCAAGACAGCGAAGAGCATGGGTGAACGGTGCTCCAGTAGTGAGGGGGTCAGTGCTCTGGCTCCTTCCCTAATGATTGGTTCCCCAAAAGTAATCAGGACTGAACCCATGGCACAGAGACCCCATGGACCTAGCCGCATAGTGCAGGAGAGCTATAGGAGGTAAATACTGTAAGTGCACGCATAAGGTCCACGCTTAGTGCACAGCGGGACCCCATACTGTCACTGGGACTGAGATGGCAGAGGAAAACTGGGCAGGTGGAGTGGGACAGCTCAGTTGAGTCCCCCTCTAAATGCTACATTCTAGAAGAAAAGTTGTGCAGTGATCAGGGATGGAGTGTTTCACAGTAGGACTCTGCATATTGTTACACAGCTGTGCAAGGTGTATGGCCCACTTCATATTTGGGGCACCACTTCAATGTTGAATTTCACATGACCGCAGCCCCGCCTGGTCCTGGGCATTGGTGAGCATGCACATGAGAAGGAGGAGGTACCCTCGCCTGCAGGGCAAGTTGGGCCCCTCCCACAATAAACCATATATATAGTGCAGCGCAGCTCAACTAGCAACAAAATCATTAGTGGGCTCCATTGATAAAGTCCATTACTAGGACGATCCACGTTTGGAATTAGGAGCCAGACCCTTGGATGTTATCCAGCGGTCACCGCCACCCATGTTAAAGCACGCTGGGTTTATGCTATGTGCTTGACACGCTGGCATGGTTTAGTGCCTTCTATGTGAGTGTTTTATCTTTATTTATTTGGTAATAAAGCGGTTACAGAGAGCACTAGATATCTTTTATTTATTTGCATATACCGTCGAACGAGAGTATACATCATTGAAAGGAGGCGTTGGAGATTAGCAGGGGAGCGGAGCATACACCTGATTTTACCCCCATTAGGGGACTGCTTACTTGGACCTGCTAATAAAACCGGGGTCTAAGTATAGGGTGAGCTGCCATCTAATCACTGGTGGAGGATTGTCTATGAGCACTGTTGTTATAGTTTAACAGGGAGGTGGAAGATCACAGCATTCTGTTATTTTATTACCACAAGCACTATGAACTGTTGATTTTTTCCTTCATTGTGGAACTCTTTTGGACTCACTGTCACTGTTTGGTTCGCAAACAGCAATCTTTTTTTTCTGGATACATCATTGTTGTGCTTTTTTTAGTTAAAAATTTTCTTTAATTAGGGTTTCACAATAACAACGAGAACAAGTATAATATGCATTTAAGGTATAAACATAGGTTCAATGCAGAACAAAGTGTGTTGATATACCAAGACAGTAGTAACTGAGAATATTAAGCACTGAGTAAGGAAAAAATATATATATAAACCTCCATATTATCTTACAAAAATTGTCCCAAACAGGGGGAAGGGGGAGTGGGAAAAGGGGGGGAGAGGAGCACAGGGTAAAGGCCCGTACACACGATAAGAAAATCTGAAGGGAAATTTTGTCCGACGACCGATCTGCCGATTTTCGGATTGTTAAGCCTCGTACACACGCATCGAAAATCGGCAGGGAATTTTCGTCCATCGACCGATCTGCCGATTTTCGGCTTGTTAGTATGATGCTTCCGACAACCAACTCCGACTTTTCGGGCGAAAAAATTTTTTGTCCGCCGTCAAAACACGGCCGATTTTCGTGCAGTCAGTACAGATTTCGACAGGGAAAAATCTAATGAGCAAGTCTGGGCATGCTCAGAGAAGAAAGAACACAAAGAAAGCAAACCAACACATGACATAACTTCTGAAGTAGAATTTTGTTGGGCGAGAAAATTTGTGTGCAGTCTAGGCACATTCCAACCAACAAAACACCACTCTGGACAAAAGACGGACGATCGGTCGGCCGATAATCGTTGCGTGTGTACGGGGCTTTAGTATGGTGCTTTTGACAGCCGACACCGACTTTTCAGCCGAAAAAATCCTGATGTGCAGGCTATAAAATTTTTATTGTCCGTCAACACAATGTCCGATTTTCGTCTCAGTACAGTTTTCGACAGAAAAAAATCTTAAGAGCAAGACTAGGCATGCTCAAAGACAAAGAACACATACAAAACAATCAAACACATGACATCACTTCTGAAGTAGAATTCTGTCTTACGGGAAAATTCGTATGAAAATAACCTCTTCACTTTCCACATCAGACTAGCATGCCACAAAAAACAGAAGACACATCATTCGATAATCTGATAGTGTGTACGGGGTTTAAGACAGGGTATTAAACTTCAGCTCTACATTCCTGACATAGAGAACTATAGTAGTTTAATCAAATTTGCACAGCACATTTTGGGTGTGATAGCCATTGTGACCACTTCATTAGAAACTGTTTCATCTGTAGGGCTTTCCTAGCAACCATTTTCCCCATATCACACAGGGAATTTAGGTCAGAAATTGTGCCTGGAGGGGGGATTAGAGGTTTGGTTATGTTTAATTTGGCTGCAAAGAGCAAATGGATGATGATACATCTGGATTCAGGAGGGAATTTTTCTATGCCCAAATTAAGTAAGGCTAGTTTGGGACATGGAGTCACTCCAAAAATAGAGGGGATCAATATAAAAAATGTGTTTCGAAAAGGAGCTTAGGGCAAAACCACAAGATGTGGGCAAGGGAGCCTACGCTGTCACAATTTCTCCAAGAGCTAGATGAACTACCAGGATACATTTTAGATATTTGGTAGGGTGTGAGATATCACCTGTGGAGGGTTTTTTGATAAGATTCCCAGTGGTTAGAGCAATGGGAGGCTAGGTAGGTTTCTCTGAACGCTCATTGCCACATGTCTGTTGTAATGGTGGTATTTAGTTCCCCTGTCCATGATGTGAATAGAATAAAGATATAGCTTTTTTTTTTTTTTGGTAGGATAAATGGAAGTAGAACTGATAGGTAGGTTCAGTAGTAAGTGAAATTTTAGATGATCCTAGTGTAGCAAGGTTTCCAGGCCTGTGGCCTGATGTGGGTCTGCCATTAGAACCGGTACTCTCTGCAGCCCATGTGAGCTGTGGCCCTGGGTGTGATAACTGAAGCAGCGACAACTCCGGCATCTTTGTTTGTGGTTTTTATTTAAATTAAAGGGGATGGGAGAAGGGAATGAGGGGGATACTCCTTGCGGCTCAAACTAATTACACTAATTACACGTGAGACTTTGTTACTGAAAAATGCCCGTTGGCGCTTCCTTGACGCCAGCCGGCACCAGCCAACGCTCACTGTCTCTTAGAACTCTCCGTGTAACCAAAGAAATGTTGAATCCCCGACTTATAGTCCTGTAGATCCAAGACTGAGAGCTGTAGAACTCCTGACACTGCTGTGCTGTGGAAGTCACTAAATACTGTCCCCCGCTTGGTACAGCTTGTGGTAGTATATTGTAGAACTTTGTGTAACTGTCGCTTCACTGACACTCTCTGTACAATTCAGGGCCCAGACTGCCGGTACCCCCTTTACAACTTCAGGGTCCTCTACCAGGGCACCCCCTTTACAGCTAACTGACACTGGATCCCAGAACCTCTTCCGGAGTAGTCCCTTCAGTACTCACGACCTATGTAGGCTTTCCTGGGACTGGACCCCTCTCTCTCCGCAGGCTCTTGGCACACCGGATCCCCTCAGCTCAACTCCGCACTCTCTGGACACTCAGGCAACACCCCGAGACATCCACCTTCCTAAGACAGGAGGTGAGACAGCTGCACCCTCCTTCCTGGGACTCTGCCCCCCGCCAACCACAACCTGTCACGCACTTCCCCCAAACTTATACCCACTCCCAGAATCCTTTGCAGCCTAATCTATCTTCTGGGGTAGTTACAAGCTGGGATGTGTCCCCTGATTGGGCTTCCCACACTGCCCTATGAGAAGCCTCTCACAGGAGCCAGTAGGGATACTTCTCCCCTGAGCAGGCACATCTGGAAGTCCTGACACCCTACCTAACAAATCACAGCCCTGCTGTTAGGCAGACAAGGCCCACTATATATTTTACCTAGCACCTACCTGTAGGGTGCTACACTAGAAAGTGAGCAATTCGTGTGTATGTAAAGGCCAGTTGGAGAGGTTGTATTCTTCTTTGAGAGTGTCAAATGACTGTAATGTATTAGTGGTAAGGATATACCTAATAGAAAAGATACCGGCCAACTGCCATCTTGACAGGTTTAAGTCAGAGATACAAGTGGATAGTGCCCTCAAAGGAACCAGGATATGTCGAGTTGGTGAGTTAAAGGAGGGATTAGATACAAGTTTTTTTCCAGGCTAGTAGAGAGGCTTTGATTGAGGGGTAGGGGTTGTGTGGAGGTGTGGGGAAACCCATCTCTGAGAGGAGAAGGAGGTCTATCAGGTTTTGACATTGGAGGGGAGGATTTTCCATAAGAGACCACATTTTTTCTGGAGTAGGGTGCCACCAGAAATAGATCTGCTCCAGAATGGCAGCGTGGTAGTAAGTGCTGATCTGAGGGAGGCCAACTCCACCCACCTCTGCGGTGTCAGTATGTAATGAGGGCAGCGGGGTGGTTTTGAGTTTGAGTGATATAAATTTTGAGATTTGTCTCTGAATTGAGGAGAAAAATGATTGGGGAATAGGTATAATCACTGTTCGAAAAATGTAGAGGAGTTTTGGGAGTAATATCATCTTGATGGTAGCTATTCTGCCCAATGTGGAAAGCCCTGTGCTTCGCAAGGAACGTAAAAGGGAGGCTAAGTTTCTTTCGAAAGCATAATGGCTTAGTTCTGATAATTGACTGATGTTTTAAGTTATCTTGATGCCTAAGTAAGGAATAGATTTAGCAGCCCATACAGAGGGCAATGCAAATTTTAATTGGGCTTCTTATTTCAGGGGGTGGCATAGGAGCAATATTAGCGATTTAGAGGTGTTGAGCTTATAGAATGATACTAGGCTGAACTGGTGTCATGTTTCCTGTATCACTTGTAAGGATTTCTGGGGATTGGTAACCATAAGGATTATATAGTCAGCGAAGAGGCTCACTCCGTGTTCCACTCAATTGCAGGGGATGCCCGAGATACGCGGGTCAGATCTGATATTAGCAGCCAGAGGTTCCATTAGTATTGCAAAAATTATTGGGGAAAGGGGGCAGCCCTGCCATGTGCCATTGGAAATTTTAAAGGGAGTTGACAAGGCTCCACCTGTAAAAACTCCTGCTGAGGGGTTAGAGTATAAAGATAGAATTGTAGTCTGAAACCAACCAGTAATACCTAACTTGGTAAGAACCGCTCTCAGGAAGCTCCAGTGTACCCTGTCAAACGCCTTCTCTGCGTCCAGAGATAGTTGACCTGATCTGGGTGTATCAGAGAGGGGGTAACTTCTACTAATCTTTTGACAATCACTTTAGCAAACAGTTTATTATCTATATTCAAGAGTGAAATAGGTCTATAGTTGGAAGCAGTGGCGGCCGGTCTATTGAGGGCGCCCCCCCCATGCATGCGTCCGGCCAACTAATCTGCATGCAGGGGCGCCGGATGCATGGAGCTGAATGTTTTTTTTTTTTTTTTAAATCACCTGATTAGAGCCAGAAGCTCTAATAGGGTGATGCAAAGGGTGCAGCCGGGGCGCAGAGCAGTGCGCCCCGAGCCCACCCATTGTGTGACAATAGCGAATGAAAATTCGCTATTGCCACACCGATCCTCCTCCTGGCCAATCAGGAAGCGCATCTGATACACGCTTCCTGATTGGCCGCAAGGCAAACCCCATACCATTGGCCGAGAAGGAGGCGGGAGTGGGAGGACCCGAGGAGACGCGCCGCTGGGACTGATGAGAACCTGACGCCGGGACACTGATGAGAAGCCCCCCCCTGCTGCTCCAGGTAAGTAAGGGGGCACGCACGCTGATGTCTGCATTGGGGCATGTATGCTGGTCACTGCATTGGGGGCACGCACGCTGATCTCTGCATTGGGGGCATGTATGCTGGTCACTGTATTGGGGCACGCACGCTGATCTCTGCATTGGGGACATGTATGCTGGTCACTGCATTGGGGGCAAACACGCTGATCTCTGCATTGGGGACATGTATGCTGGTCACTGCATTGGGGGCACGCACGCTGATCTCTGCATTGGGGGCATGTATGCTGGTCACTGCATTGGGGGCACGCACGCCGATCTATGCATTGGGGACATGTATGCTGGTCACTGCATTGGGGGCACGCACGCTGATCTCTGCATTGGGGACATGTATGCTGGTCACTGCATTGGGGGCACGCACGCTGATCTCTGCATTGGGGACATGTATGCTGGTCACTGCATTGGGGGCACGCACGCTGATCTCTGCATTGGGAACATGTATGCTGGTCACTACATTGGGGGCACGCACGCTGATCTCTGCATTGGGGACATGTATGCTGGTCACTGCATTGGGGGCACGCACGCCGATCTATGCATTGGGGACATGTATGCTGGTCACTGCATTGGGGGCACGCACGTTGATCTCTGCATTGGGGACATGTATGCTGGTCACTGCATTGGGGGCACGCACGCTGATCTCTGCATTGGGGGCATGTATGCTGGTCACTGCATTGGGGACATGTATGCTGGTCACTGCATTGGGGGCACGCACGCTGATCTCTGCATTGGGGACATGTATGCTGGTCACTACATTGGGGGCACGCACGCTGATCTCTGCATTGGGGACATGTATGCTGGTCACTACATTGGGGGCACGCACGCTGATCTCTGCATTGGGGACATGTATGCTGGTCACTGCATTGGGGGCACGCACGCCGATCTATGCATTGGGGACATGTATGCTGGTCACTGCATTGGGGGCACGCACGCTGATCTCTGCATTGGGGGCATGTATGCTGGTCACTGCATTGGAGGCACGCACGCTGATCTCTGCATTGGGGGAATGTATGCTGGTCACTGCATTGAAGGGGGCACGCACGCTGATCTCTGCATTAGGGGCATGTATGCTGGTCACTGCATTGGGGGCACGCACGCTGATCTCTGCATTGGGGGAATGTATGCTGGTCACTGCATTGAAGGGGGCACGCACGCTGATCTCTGCATTGGGGGCATGTATGCTGGTCACTGCATTGGGGGCACGCACACTGATCTCTGCATTGGGGACATGTATGCTGGTCACTGCATTGGGGGCACGCACGCTGATCTCTGCATTGGGGGAATGTATGCTGGTCACTGCTTTGGGGGCACGCACGCTGATCTCTGTATTGGGGACATGTATGCTGGTCACTGCATTGGGGGCACGCACGCTGATTTCTGCATTGGGGGCACGCACGCTGATCTCTGCATCGGGGGCATGTATGCTGGTCACTGCATTGGGGGCATGTACGCTGGTCACTGCATTGAAAGGGGGCATGCTGGTCACTGCATTGAAAGGGGGCACACTGGTCACTGTGCATTGAAAGGGGGCACACTGGTCACTGTGCATTGAAAGGGGGCACACTGGTCACTGTGCATTGAAAGGGGGCACACTGGTCTCTGTGCATTGAAAGGGGGCACACTGGTCACTGTGCATTGAAAGGGGGCACGCTGGTCACTGTGCATTGAAAGGGGGCACGCTGGTCTCTCTGCATTGAAAGGGGGCACGCTGGTCACTCTGCATTGAAAGGGGGCACGCTGGTCACTCTGCATTGAAAGGGGCACACTACCTTATTTACTGAAGGCCCCTTTCACACTTTTGCAACCTCAAAGTCACACAATTTTTTACAGCGTTTTTTGCCGCAAAGCAATGCCTATTACATTTTTCTGTTTGCGCCTCCCCCCAAAAATTTTGAGCACCCGCCGCCACTGGTTCCAAGCCAGGGTGGGGTCTTTTTCAGGTTTAGAGATGGTGGTTATTAGAGAATGTAGCATTTCGCTGGGAAGGAAGCCAGAGGACCCAGCAAAATTGAAGAGGTCTGCCAGTTTCAGGTCTAGTATATTTGCACATTTTTTTGTAATAGGCATTGGAGAATCCGTCTTCCTCAGGAGACTTTTGCAGAGGTAGGTTTTTAACCACTTAAGCCCCGGAAGATTTTACCCCCTTCCTGACCAGGGTTTTTTTTGTGATTTTTTACTGCGTGACTTTAACGGACAATTGCGTGGTCGTGCGACGCTGTACCTAAACGAATTTCACGTCCTTTTTTTCCCACAAACAGAGATTTCTTTTGGTGGTATTTGATCACCTGTGCGATTTTTTGATCATGCGCTATAAACAAAAAAAGAGCGTAATTTTTGCAAAAATAACAATATTTTTCACTTTTTTTTATATGAAATTCCCCCAAAAGAAAATGTAAAAATCAAAATTTTTTAACATTTTCGGCCAAATTGTTTTATGCTACATATGTTTGGTAAAAAAAAAATCGCAAAAAGCGTATTTTGATTGGTTTGCGCAAAAGTTAGCGCGTTTACTAACAAAGGGAAAGATTTTTGTCATTTTTGGTGTTTTTTTTTTTAACGAGTAATGGCAGCGATCTACGATTTTTTTTGCGGTACTGCGACATTGCGGCGGACAGATCGGACCCTTGACTGACATTTTTGACACTTTTGGGGGTACCAGTGACATTACTGCAGTAATCAGTGCTATACATATGCACTGTTACTGTAAAAATGACACTGGCAGGGAAGGGGTTAACTGTATTGGACAGGGAGGGGTTAAGTGTGTCCTAGGGGCGTGATTCTAACTGTAGTGGGACATGGCTACTAGTGTAAAAACAGAGATCAACGGTTCTACATAGTAGAACCGTCTGATCTCCATTTTTACACAGGGGAGAATAACAGGTGGCTTGTTTACATAAGCCGCTCTGCCTTTCTCCCGCTGTACCGACGATCGTAGTGTGACCGGCGGACATCGGGTCCGCCGGTCACACACCCGCACTCCTCCCTGAACAAGCCTCAGCGGGCGCGCGCCTCAGCGGGCGCGCATTTGCCCGCTATTGGCTCAAATCCCAGTGACAGGCGAGTGACATAGATCTACGTCACTCTGTCTGGCCGGGGCTGACTGCCGCAGTAAATATACTGTGCGCAGTCAGCAACCGGTTAATCACAGATACTGTAAAACCTCTTTTACAGTAAAGGGTTGGGATTATGAGTCTAGTTGTGGGATAGAAAGTTGTGCATAGCAGCCTCAGTGGGTTGGGGAGTGAAGGAATCATTTTTTAAATTATACAATAATGCGTAGTATTCGCTGAATACGTAGGCTATTTCTTCGGGATTACTGAGGGGTTTTATGTCTAATGTCTATATCTGGATTTTTCTTCTGTTCTTTTGATAATTTACGTAAGTCTTCTTCCTGTTGGAGTATATATCGCTCTCTCTCCTTCTTTTTCCTGGAGGCTATCTGAAACAGCTTACTCCGAATGGTGGCCTTATGCGCCGCCCAGTTGACTATGGGTGAGGTGTCTTCAGAAACATTGTCTACAAAGCATTGGTGTATTTGGTCTTCTACTTCCTTGAATATCATGGGGTCATTTAGAAGGGAGGCATTAAGTTTCCACGTTGCAGGTTTGGGTTTCATCCACAGTTCTGAGATTGTCATCTCGACCGGCGAGTGATATGACCATGGCATCACTCTTATCTAAGCCTTCTTTTTGAATGGTAGAAGAGGTGATAATGTAAAAAGGTGGTCTATCCGAACATATGTTTTGTGGGCATGTGAGTAATGTGTGTAGTCTCTCATGGTAGGGTGATTATCTCTCTAAACATCTATGAGACCATTGGAGTGCAGTAGGCGTGCTAGTTTAATGCTCTATTTGGGTATATGTTTGAGGGTAATTTTCAGGGAGTTACATTTATCTAGAATTTGATCTAGTGGAGTGTTACTGTCTCCCCCAAAAATGTTGTGTCCTGTCCATTATGAGTTAAGATTTTAAAGTTGGTTGTAGGAATAATAGTAATTGTGGTTCGGTAGGTTGTACTCGCCTGAACCCTCTGCGGATCTTCCCCCTCTGAGCCTTCAAATAGGGAAACCTGTGATCTGTGTTTCGGATAGAGTATATGTTTAGACACCGAGAGGACACTAAAGAGTTGGGAAAGAAAAAGAAAAGGTTAGAAAAGGAAGTGTTGACCTCCCCCTTCCACCCCACTCCAGGCAGGGGGGGGGGGGGGTATCAAAGAAGTTATCATTTTTTATAGTACATTTTGTATGTTTGTTTCTGGTTGTGGACCAGTTCCCCTTTGTTTACGGCGTAGTTGTCCACTGCAAGCCGCCATGAGCAATGTCGCAGCAAGAGGCATGCAGTAACATCCCAGCCCATTTCACTCCAAACATTTCGAACAACAACCTGAAGAGAGCAAGTTGGGACAAGGGGGGGGGGGGGGGGGGCGAACAACGTCACTCCCACCCCCCTCTCCCCCAGGACCCAAAAGGTAAACTCGTAGATCAAGATTAGGCAGATCCAAACACAATAAGGCCTAATGGAACCAAGATAAACAGGATTAGTGTTTTAGCTATTTGTATGTAACAGATTAATTGACTCTCCATTTCCCACTTTTGTCAATGCACTTATCAATTACTATCAATGTGTAGCGTGGTCTTCCTTAAACTGAAGGCTGTTTTAGTAAAGCAGTTAAGTTGTGAACTGTTAGAATAGTCTCCAGTAGGCAAGGAACCCAGTTGATCACTAGGTAGTAGCCTGTGGCCTGAAGGCCAGTGGGGGGACCTGACCCGTGAGGGGATTCGTTATTGTGGTAATAGGGAAAAAAGACACAAACCGTGCACTGGGGTCCATCTCGTCCTCTCCCCTCTCCTTTCCCCATTCTAGCACCATATTCTATACCAGTGGGGACTGTGTATATTGCAGAATGTTCAAATTTGTCACCTTGGCAGCCAGTCACCCTCCTAAGTGAACTCATCTAGGTATATTCCCTATTCTCCCTCCCAATGTCCCCGAGATTCGGATAGTCTATTTTTTCTCCCAGCCTCTCAGGGTGGTGTTTTGTGATCCTGCTGGAGCCGTGCGTTTTGGCTGAGACCATAAAGGTGATATTGGCCTGGTGGTGGTTGTTGCAGATTTGGCTGCTGATCTGGATCATGGACCATCCCTTGATATTATGCCTAAGCCCAGCAGTACCTCGTCCCCATTGTGGAAGTTTGAGAAGCAGTATGACTTTCTCTTGTATGTGAAGGAGAGCTGAAATGGATACAACCATCTATATTTTATCTGGCAGTTGATCAGATGAGTAAATAATGTTCTCAGCAATCTTCTTTTGTATAGTCATTTGGGAGATATCTGCAAAGATTTGGATTGGGTGTCCAAGTAGGTTGACATCCTGTCTGAGGCGGGCAGCTGCCATGATATTCTCTTTAATTCTATAGAAATGGGGTTCCACTATGACATCTCTGGGTAAACCATCTGATCTTGGAGCTATCAGGGCCCGATGGAAGTGGTCCAATTCCAAATGATGTGGTGATATGTCAGGAATTTGATCTCTCATTAGCATATGTAATGTGGGTTCCAAGTCTGTGAGGGTCTCGGGAAGGCCCCTTATTCTGAAATTATATAGCGAGATCTGTTTTTCAGGTCTTGAATTTTAGCTTGAGCTTGATCCAATTGGTCTTGTAGGGAAACAATCAATTTATGATTCTGGTTCACTCTCAGTACTGTACCATCAACCTTGGACTCAATAGAGTCCAGTCTCCCGCCTATATTTTGGAAGTCACTTTTTAAATCCGCTGTGATCATGGCACAGGCCTTAGAAAGTTCCTGCTGTAAAAGTGTTGAAAATCTGGCAATTAAAATCATGTCTCCAGAATATGGTGCAGGGGGTGGAGGGGCCTGGCTCAGGGCAATTTCAGCTAGGTCTGCCATCTGCCTATCCATAGATGAGGCTGGGGATACTGCACCCTCCATCTCCCCCTCTGAGGAAGCACGATATGGGGAAAATTGTTGTAAATCACTCAATGAGGGCTGCTGTATATCCTCCTGAGATTTTGGGGATATGGATCACCTCGTGTAATCGTGCTGCGAGTTGCTACCATCTTGGCTGGAGGTGTCTGTGCCTTGTTAAGAGACAGGCGCGCCGTTAAGGGAGGCTGTGACGGTGTTTGCTGCTTCTTTTTTCGCCGGCCCAGTTGTCCTCTGGTTCATCTTTCCCCCTCTCTCCAATGCCCGTAAGCTGGGGTTTCCACCTCCTCTTCCTCTGGCCTTTTTTAGCTGGGAAAGCCGGTCCGATACCGGCGCCACGCGCATGCACACTTTTTTTTTTTGGAGTTAGGCTTTATCACAATGACAATGACAGAACACAGTTGAAAAGCAGGGATTTATTTACCTGTTTGTTGGCTGGTTTGTTGAAACTTTGCTTTTTTGCAGTGCACCTGGCACTGATCCTTTTGCACAATTCTGGATGTGTGGAATGGCATGTTGCATGCTTGCTGTATCACTGTGGTTCCTCCCACTAACCCCAACATCACTTCTGTGTCCTTCAGTGTCTAGGGATGAAAAAGAAAAATCACAGTAACCAAGGATTGGTGTCCGGAGCTCTGCTACAGAGTGAAATTTCAGCAAACAGACAGGTATATAAATTGCTGCTTTTTACAGGGTATTTGCATTGTATTTTGGTAAGCCCCTGACATGGTGACTTAAATAAGAAATATAAAAACTGCCATTGCTGACTTCTTTCTGAAAATGTTAATTGCCTGTGGCCCCTTTTACATGGGCTGTCCGATCAAGTCTGTCTGTCTGTTTTTTAGGCGGACCTGATTGGACCCTCCAGTCTCTTCTATGTCTGCTGTTATCCACCATCATCCGATCCTGTCCCTCAAAAAACAGATGGATGGTGGTCCTATTTCCCATCCATCTGGCTGACCGGATCGGATGGCATCGAATGGAAACGGACAGGTAGTTTCCATCTGATTACCCCATAGAGGAGAGTGGGGCTGTGTCTGTGTCCACTCCGCTATTCAGAGATGACACAAACCTGTCATCTGTCTGCTTAGCGAGATCAGTAGAGAGATCCCCCGCTCAGCAAGCGGATCCCGCTTTACAGAGGCGCCCGTGTCAAAGGGGACTTACTGTCTCCTTAACCCTGAACAATCATGCACCAATATCAGAGATAACTCATAACCCAAAACTCCCTGCAATGTTTAGTGTTTCCTCCTGTCGATGGGTACACCATTACTGTGGTGGTTATGCAGGAGTTAGATTTTCAGCAGGATTTATTTCTGTCTGTGACCCAGTGGCGGCTGGTGAAGTTTTAAGATAGTGGGGCGCAAGACCCCGCCCTTCCATTTAAACCCCTCCCATTTCTCAGAAGCCCCACCCCTTTTAAAGTTCACCCATTTTGTCCCCTGTATTTTGCTTGCGTGAACAAATTCTCCCAATATATCACATATTAAGGGGTCCATCAGTACTAGTATATCCCATAATAGGGAACAGGGGCCCTATTATGGGATATACTGTGAGAGACACCCTATTATGGGATACACTGACTGAGAGTGTCACAAACCCCACAGTACAGACCCCCTATCAGGTATCAAGTGCTGGAGGCCAATGGAGAGAGGGCTTCCCTTGCAGCTAAGTGCCAAACTCCCCTGGAGATGAGACAGGAGGAGTTAGGCCCAAAGTCGCACAGGTCGCCTGCAGAGTTGCTTGCAGAAACGGGTTCAGGAATACCGCTGTGGTGCTGCGGGGTTACTGCAGGCAGGTGGCACCTGTGAGATGAAGCAGGTACTTAGGATCGCTGAGACAGAGGGTGGTTGATTCAAGCCGAGGTTCGATGCCAGGTGGGTAGCGGAGGAGACAAGGTCAAGTGGTAGCCAAGGTCTGGACAGGTAGCAGGCAGAGGAGATCCGTTAAACAAGCCGAGGTCAAAGTCAGGAAGCAAGCTGGAGATGGAGGTGTAACAAGCCGAATCAGGAACCAGGAATCACAGGAAACAGGAAACAGGATGTTGGTAGAAGCTGAAGATCAAACAGCACTTAGAGAAGGGCTGGCTTCCTTATAAAGGCCCAGGTAAGGGGCTGACAGAGTTGCTGGGTCCTAGAGCCCTTCTCCTATTCTGACGGACACTGGGTCCTAGAGTCCTCCTGCTATTGGTACCCTGACAGTGCCCCCCCCCCCAATGGGCAGCCTCCGGATGCCCAACCGGGCCATCTTCCTTGGATATCTGGCATGAAATTCCCGAAGGAGTCTAGGGGCATGAATGTTGATCTTTGGTTCCCAAGAGCTTTCTTCGGGTGGATACCCCTTCCATTTGATCAGATATTGTATTTGCCTGCCTTGTTTCCTGCAATCCAATATTGACTCCACCTCATATTCTGTTTCTTCACCAACAGTTACTGATGGTGGAGGAAGTTCCACCCTCCCAGGAAATGGATCTGGAATGGCCATTTTTAGGAGAGAGGCATGAAAAACTGGGTGAATCCTATAAGAATCCGGTAGGGATAATTCAAAAGCCACTGGGTTTACCTCTCGTTTAATTGGAAACGGACCAATGTATTTAGGCCCTAGCTTCTTCGATGGGCAAGGCAGTTTCAGATTGGCCGTAGACAGCCATACCTCATCCCCAATTTTAAAGGAGGGATTCCCCCTGCGTTTCTTGTCAAAAAATTTCTTGTAGTCGGTTTGAGCCTTCAGTATGCATTCTTGAAGGGTTTGATAGTTTTGCTGTATAAAAGCAAGTCTGTCCTGGACAGCAGGTACTGCAGATTCGAATATAGCGTCAGGCAAGGCAAGTGGGTGGAATCCATAGTTGGCCCAGAATGGAGACTGGTTTGTGGCTGAGTGTAGTGAATTGTTATAAGCAAACTCCGCAAATGGAAGCAACGAGACCCAGTCATCCTGTGAAAAGGCTGAGAAACAGCGGAGGTACTGCTCCAAGGTTTGATTCGTACGCTCTGTTTGTCCATTGCTCTGAGGATGGTATGCTGATGAGAGGCAAAGTTCTATTTTCAGGGCATTACACAGAGCTCTCCAAAACTTGGAGGTAAATTGTACCCCCCGCTCAGAAACAATGCTTCCGGGAAAGCCGTGGAGTCTCACAATTTCCTTGAGGAAGATGTGGGCAGTCTCAGTTGCTGAAGGAGTGCCTACCAAGGGTAGAAAATGGGCCATCTTCGACAGGCGATCCACCACCACCATAATGGCAGTAAAACCCTCCGAGGGCGGAAGCTCCACAATAAAATCCATTGAGATACCTTCCCATGGACGGTTAGGAATAGGTAAGGGTCTCAGTAGTCCCCAGGGCCTTGTCTTGTCTCCCTTGCTACGTAGGCACACAGAGCAGGATTTAACATAGGCTCTACAGTCTCGACTAAGGTTGGGCCACCAGAAGGACCGTTGGATGAGCTCACTTGTTTTACGAACTCCAAAGTGGCCGGCTAACTGGTGGTCGTGGTACGTCTTGAAGACCTGAAGCCTTGCCTCCTGAGGCACGAAGACCTTATCCTGGTGCCAGAGTAATCCATCTTGTTTCCTTAACGAGACCTGCTCAGATTCAGGGCATGAAGCAGAGGCTCGTTCAATGACCGATTTCAAGCTGGGTTGAATCAATAAAAAGTTCTGGGCTGAAAGAATAGTGCTCGGTGGAGCAGGTTCTGTGGATTCAGGGAACAACCGGGACAAGGCGTCTGCCTTCCCGTTCTTGGATCCTGGTCTATAGGTTAAATGGAAGTTGAATCGTGAGAAGAATAATGCCCATCTAGCTTGTCGGGGTCTTAGGCGTTTGGCGGATCTCAGATACTCTAAGTTTTTGTGGTCCGTAAAAATCATGATCGGGTGATTGGCGCCCTCCAATAGGTATCTCCACTCTTCAAAGGCCACTTTAATAGCCAGAAGCTCTCGGTCACCTACGTCGTAGTTTCTCTCAGCCTGGTTTAATTTCTTAGAGCAGAAGGCTACTGGGTGTAGTAGAGCTTTTGGGCCCGTCCGCTGAGAAAGCACGGCTCCCGTCGCCACTTCAGAAGCATCTACTTCAAGAACGAAAGGAAGCGCTGGGTCCGGGTGTTGCAGCACCGGAGCAGAGGTAAACAAGGTTTTGAGTTTTTCAAAGGCTACTTGGGCTTCCTGATTCCAGAGGAAACGGGTGTGGAGACGTGTGAGTTGAGTAATTGGGGCGATGATAGTGCAGAAGTCCTTAATAAATCTCCGGTAAAAATTGGCAAAGCCTACAAATCTTTGGACTCCCTTTCGGTCTGTAGGTGCAGGCCAGTCTAGGATTGCTGTGACCTTCTGGGGATCCATAGAGATTCCCCCAACAGAGATTACGAGGCCCAAAAATTGAATAGATTGTTTTTCAAAATCGCATTTCTCGGCCTTGGCATACAAACTGTGCCTGCGGAGGGTACTCAGTACCTTCTTGACGTGGATTCGGTGGAGCTCGAGAGAGGGGGAGAAGATCAGGATATCATCCAGGTAAACGATCAGAAATAAGTCAAGGTATTCTCGGAATATATCATTGACCAGGTGTTGAAATGTTGCGGGGGCGTTGCATAACCCAAATGGCATTACGAGGTATTCGAAGTGGCCAAAGCGTGTTCTGAAGGCCGTTTTCCACTCGTCCCCCTCTCTGATGCGAACTAGATTATAAGCCCCTCTTAAGTCCAGTTTTGTAAATACCCGGGCCGCTCGAAACCTCTGGAACAACTCCGGAACGAGGGGAAGAGGATACCTATTCTTGATGGTAATTTTGTTGAGCTCCCGGTAGTCGATGCAGGGTCTGAGGGAGTGGTCTTTTTTTTCAACAAAGAAGATGCCTGCACCAGCAGGTGAGGAAGAGGGACGAATGAAACCTTTGACTAGGTTCTCATCTATGTATTGTCTGAGAGCCTCCAATTCCACCTAGGACAAAGGGAAGATGCGCCCGAAGGGAATTTCCGCTCCAGGGAGCAATTCAATAGGACAGTCATATGATCGGTGTGGAGGCAAGGTTTCGGCTTTCTTTTTGTCGAAGACGTCAAGGTAGTCATGGTAGACTGAAGGGACTACTAGACTGGTGTCTGTTGCTGGTTGTATGGTCAGGTAGGTATGGGGGTTGGTTAGCGTGGGGATACCGCAATGCTGGCGGCAGTAGCTGGATGAGAAGGTGACCTCCCCTCGGGACCAGTCCACTGATGGGTTGTGGGCTTGTAGCCATGGGATTCCAAGAATAGCTGGAAAAATTGGAGAACTGATCACATCAAAACAGAGAAGTTCCTGGTGCCCTGTGTCTGTGGTTGTAAGAATAGGGACTGTTTCTTGGGTAACAGGTCCTGAACTAGGTTGACTTCCATCAGCTAGGTGTATGTCTAGTCTTTGATCCTTGGTAGTCAGAGGAATGTGCAGGTCTTTAGCCAGGTTGATGTCCAGGAAGCAGCTGCAAGCTCCAGAGTCAATTATTGCCCGCAGTTTGACCTCCCTTCCAGCCACCTGCAGAGAGATGGGGAGAATAATGTGAGTAGATAGTGATCCGGACAGCTGAAGATATGTAGGGTACAGGTGCCTGGACTTACTTGGCCGAATCGGACAGTTGCGAAGGTAGTGTCCTGATGCTCCACAGTAGAGACAGAGATTGTTTTGCCTCCTGCGTCCTCTTTCTTCTGGGGTTAAAGCGGGTCGAAGCAGACCAATCTGCATTGGTTCTATATTGGAGGTATTTAGAGGAGCAGCGGCAGGAAGTGTTGGAGCCGGGACCTTGGGCAGTACCCAGGTTGGCCGAAAGGTCTGAGAACGCTCAAAGCGTCGCTCCCACAGACGCCTATCTAGCTGGATGGAAGTTTGGATCAGAGTCTCTAGCGTGGCGGGAGCTTCAGATCTGGCCAGCTCATCCTTGATTGTTTCAGATAGGCCTAAACGGAATTGATACTTCAAAGCTGCATCATTCCATCCGGTATCAGCTGCCCATCTACGGAACTCCCCAATGTAATCCTCTACTGGTCGTCTTCCCTGCACCAGGGAGTGAAGGGCAGACTCTGCGGTGACCGTTTTCTGTGGGTCATCATATAAAGTAGCCATGGCTTCAAAAAACATGGAGACTGAGTTCAGCACCTCATCCTGTCGTTCTAGGAGGTTATGGGCCCAGGATTGTGGTTCATCAGATAGAAGGGAGATGATGAACCCCACTCGGACAGTTTCTGAAGCGAAGGTCCTAGGTTGCAGGGCAAAGTAAAGTTCGCAGGCATTCCTGAAAGCTCTGAACCTCTGCCGGTCCCCTGAAAAACGCTCAGGAGTGGGAACTCTGGGCTCTGGAGAAGGCAGTACCACAACGGGTGGAGCGGCAACAGCTGATGTGGAGGGCGCTGGTGTAGAGGCGGGGCTAGAGGCTTGGTTGGATTCAGTGGAAGTCATGGAACCTGTGAGGGCATGGAACCGCCCCTCAAGTTGGAAGTAACCCTCCTGCAGATTTTTGACTGCTTGTGTCAGAGCCGCCATCTGCTGACATAGGGTTTCAAGTGCAGAAGCACCTCTCTCGGCCTCAGACATCTTGGCTGTTTGATACTATCAGGTATCAAGTGCTGGAGGCCAATGGAGAGAGGGCTTCCCTTGCAGCTAAGTGCCAAACTCCCCTGGAGATGAGACAGGAGGAGTTAGGCCCAAAGTCGCACAGGTCGCCTGCAGAGTTGCTTGCAGAAACGGGTTCAGGAATACCGATGTGGTGCTGCGGGGTTACTGCAGGCAGGTGGCACCTGTGAGATGAAGCAGAGGGTGGTTGATTCAAGCCGAGGTTCGATGCCAGGTGGGTAGCGGAGGAGACAAGGTCAAGTGGTAGCCAAGGTCTGGACAGGTAGCAGGCAGAGGAGATCCGTTAAACAAGCCGAGGTCAAAGTCAGGAAGCAAGCTGGAGATGGAGGTGTAACAAGCCGAATCAGGAACCAGAAAGATCAAACAGCACTTAGAGAAGGGCTGGCTTCCTTATAAAGGCCCAGGTAAGGGGCTGACAGAGTTGCTGGGTCCTAGAGCCCTTCTCCTATTCTGACGGACACTGGGTCCTAGAGCCCTCCTGCTATTGGTACCCTGACACCCCTCCAGCACAAACCCCTCAAGCACAAACCCAGCACAAACCAAGCACAAACCCCTCAAGCACAAACCCCTTAGCACTAATCCCACAGTACAGGCCCCCTAGCACAAACCCCACAGTACAGGCCCCCTAGCGCAAACCATACAGTACAGGGCCCCTAGCACAAACCCCACAGTACAGGCCCCCTAGCACTAATCCCACAGTACAGACCCCCAGCACTAATCCAACAGTGCAGGCCCCCTAGCACAAACCCCACAGTACAGGCCCCCTAGCACTAATCCCACAGTACAGACCCCCTAGCACAAACCCCACAGTACAGGCCCCCTAGCCCAAACCCCACAGTACAGACCCCCTAGCACTAATCCCACAGTACAGACCCCCTAGCACTAATCCCTCAGTACAGACCCCCTAGCATTAATCCCTCAGTACAGACCCCCTAGCACTAATCCCACAGTAAAGACCCCCCTAGCACTAATCCCTCAGTACAGACCCCCTAGCACTAATCCCACAGTACAGACCCCCTAGCACTAATCCCACAGTACAGACCCCCTAGCACTAATCCCTCAGTACAGACCCCCTAGCACTAATCCCACAGTACAGACCCCCTAGCACTAATCCTACAGTACAGACCCCCTAGCACAAATCCCACTTAGCATAGCACTTTACCTGATGTACAATGTAATTGGCCTGGCCTGCACTGACTTATATTGTGTACACTCACTGCTAAGCAGGCTGCTGGCCTGGCACTATATATTTATTAATAGTAAATGGCACACAGCGGCCTGGTATAAGATGGTATAAAAGTCAGTAAAATTATTAAAACAGAAAGTTAATATTCTGAAGAGGAGTAATTGTCCTATGAAAAGCAATGCCATTTAAAAAGTAAAATAATTTAGAGCCTGCACACTGAATTCTCATAAATTAGTAAAGGTCTGCACATGAAGTAACTCCAACACATATACTGTACACAGGCTGTTAATATTTATAGGCCACAGATAACCTGTGTATGTAGGCCTTAGACATGACCAGCTTGCCATGCCCCCATCATCAATGCAGTGACCAGCTTGACGTGCCCCCATCATCAATGCAGTGACCAGCTTGCCGTGCCCCCATCATCAAAGCAGTGACCAGCTTGCCGTGCCCCCATCATCAATGCAGTGACCAGCTTGCCGTGCCCCCCCCATCATCAATGCAGTGAGCAGCTTGCCTTGCCATGCCCCCATCATCAATGTGAATGCAGTGACCAGCTTGCCGTGCCCCCATCATCAATGCAGTGCCAGTGACCAGCTTGCCGTGCCCCCATCATCAATGCAGTAACCAGCTTGCCGTGCCCCCTGGGCCCATCATCAATGCAGTGACCAGCTTGCCGTGCCCCCTCATCATCCATGCAGTGACCAGCTTGCCTTGCCGTGCCCCCATCATCAATGTGAATGCAGTGACCAGCTTGCCGTGCCCCCATCATCAATGCAGTGCCAGTGACCAGCTTGCCGTGCCCCCATCATCAATGTGAATGCAGTGACCAGCTTGCTGTGCCCCCATCATTAATGCAGTGCCAGTGACCAGCTTGCCGTGCCCCCATCATCAATGTGAATGCAGTGACCAGCTTGCCGTTCCCCCATCATCAATGCAGTGGCAGTGACCAGCTTACCGTGCCCCCATCATCAATGCAGTGACCACCAGCTTGCCATGCCCCCATCATCAATGGCAATGCAGTGACCAGCTTTTCTGCCGTGCCCCCATCAATGCAGAGACCAGCATGCGTGCGTGTGTGCCCCCTTCAAAGCAGACAGTGACAGTGTGTGGTTCGGGCCCCCCCCCCACCCCCCGAGGCATCACTTGAACTTACCTCACTCACGGACGGCGCCCCTAGTGGGTTGAAAATGGAAAAAAAATGTAATCTTTTTATTGCTCTGGCCACAGATTGGGGGGGGGGGCTGCGCCCCTGCGCCCCCTATAGACAGGCCGCCACTGCTGTGACCACCATTTGGGAAATT
Organism: Pelophylax lessonae; assembly: GCF_965119305.1. NCBI lineage: Eukaryota > Metazoa > Chordata > Amphibia > Anura > Ranidae > Pelophylax > Pelophylax lessonae. The sequence goes on from NC_138769.1 coordinate 609,969,435, forward strand.
TTCCCTTCCTTCCTGTGCCAGTCTGTGCCACTCACAGAAGGAAAAAGGGGAGTCTCTCTCACCGGGAGCCTGTCAGAAGTTCTAACCCTTCCTCACAGAGGTGTAACTAGAACCTTCGGGGACCTGGTGCAAGAAACCATGAGGGCCCCCTGACCTCTGGCCTCTGCCCTTCCCTTCGAGCCCAGAGCCCTTCCCACTGGTCCCAGGACCTATTAGGGTCCCGCAGTGAATCCCTTTCACATGTTGTGCAGCGGACCCTCTTCATGCAGTCTTGGGCTCCGCCATGCTGGTGGAAGGCCAGAGCTTAGTCGCAAGTGCAACCTTTGCAACCCTGGTAGTTCCACCAGTAGTGTCAGTGTGGACTGTGAATAGTATCAGTCAGTAGAGCAGTGGGCGTGGTCAGTAGAGTAGTGAATGTGGTCAGTGGAGCAGTGGACATGGTCAGTAAGGCAGTGAACATGGTCAATAAGGCAGTGGACATGGTCAATATGGCAGTGAACATGGTCAGTATAGCAGAAGACAGGGTCAGTAGAGCCATGGACATGGTGAGTAGGACAGTGGACATGGTCAGTATGGCAGAAGATGTGGTCAATAGAGCAGTGGACATGGTAAGTAGGGCAATGGACATGGTCAGTATCGCAGTGGACATGGTCGGTATGGCAGTAGACATGGTCAGTAGAGCAGTGGACATGGTCAGTAGAGCAGTGGACATGGTATATACTGCAGTAGACATGATCACTAGGACAGTAGACATGATCAGTAGGGCAATGGACATGGTCAGTATGGCAGTGGACATGGTCAGTATGGCAGTGGACATGGTCAGTATGGCAGTAGATATGGTCAGCAGGGCAGTGGACATGGTAAGTATGGCAGTAGACATGGTGAGTAGGGCAGTAGACATGGTCAGTATGGCAGTAGACATGGTCAGTATGGCAGTAGAAATGGTTAGTAGGGTAGTGGACATGGTCAGTCTGGCAGAGGTCAATTTTATTTTTTATTGTTCTTACAATTTTTTTAGGAGCCCCACTGGGGGGGGGCGCTTTTCTGAGATATCAGGGGGAGAGGGGATGCCGGTAGTGCTGCAGGGGAGGGGACACGCAGGAAACAAGTAGCCTGCATACAGGGCCAGTGCAAGGATTTTTGTCTACAAAAGCGAGGGTGCATTTTGCAGCTCCTTGTTCTCCACCACCATCCTCCCGCGAAACCTGCCACACACAGTAGCACCTACTGTATTAGAGTGCCTCAATCTGGATGAGGGAGTACAGGGGGCACCTTCAGCAGGGAGAGTGTTAAAGTAAGTAGCAGATTCACATACACTGACAAACTGAAACCAAACTCCAGCAAACACTTTATAATCAGTTACAGTAAAAATATATTTTTTTTCCCTTTTAGAATAAAGGTTTTACATAAAAAAAGTGAATAAATATATTATATATATATATATATATATATATATATATATATATATATATATATATATATATATATACACACACACACACACACACACAGTATCTCACAAAAGTGAGTACACCCCTCACATTTTGTAAATATTTTATTATATCTTTTCATGTGACAACACTGAAGAAATGAAACTTTGCTAAAATGTAAAGTAGTGAGTGTACAGCTTGTATAACAGTGTAAATTTGCTGTCCTCTCAAAATAACTCAACATACAGCCATTATTGTCTAAACCGCTGGCAACAAAAGTGATTACACCCCTAAGTCAAAATGTCCAAATTGGACCCAATTAGCCATTTTCCCTCCCTGGTGTCATGTGACTTGTTAGTGTTACAATGTTCCAGGTGTGAATGGGGAGCAGGTGTGTTAAATTTGGTGTTATCGCTCTCACTCTCTCATACTGATCATTGGAAGTTCAACATGGCACCTTATGATAGGGAACTCTCTAAAGGATCTGAAAAAAAAATAATTGTTGCTCTAAATAAAAATGGCCTAGGCTATAAGAAAATTGCCAAGACCCTGAAACTGAGCTGCAGAATGGTGGCCAAAACCATACAGCGGTTTAACAGGACAGGTTCCACTCAGAACAGGCTTCGCAATGGTCGGCCAAATAAGTTAAATGCACATGCTCAGCGTCATATCCAGAGGTTGTCTTTTTGAAATAAACATATGAGTGCTGTCAGCATTGCTAAAGAGGTTGAAGGGGTGGGGGTCAGCCTGTCAGTGCTCACACCATACACTGTGCACTGCATAAAATTGGTCTGCATGGCTGTCTTTAGAAGCCCCTTCTAAAGATTATGCACAAGAAAGCCCGCAAACAGTTTGCTGAAGAGAAGCAGACTAAGGACATGGATTACTGGAAGCATGTCCTGTGGTTTGATGAGACCAAAATAAACGTATTTTCTTCAGATGGCGTCAAGCATGTGTGCTGGCAATTAGGTGAGGAGTACACAGACACGTGTGTCTTGCCTACAAGAGTGCTGCTGGCACTGGGGAGCTACAGCTCATTGAGGGAACCATGAATGCCAACATGTACTGTGACATACCGCAGCAAAGCATGATCCCCTCGCTTCGAAGACTGGGCCGCAGGGCAGTATTCCAACATGTAAACAACCTCAAAAACACCTCCAAGACGACCACTGCCTTGCTAAAGAAGCTAAGGGTAAAGGTGATGGACTGACCAAGCATGTCTCCAGAACTAAACCCTATTGAGCATCTGTGGGGCATCCTCAAATGGAAGGTGGGGGAGCACAAGGTCTCTAACATCCACCAGCTCCGCAATGTCGTCATGGAGGATTGGAAGAGGACTCCAGTGGCAACCTGTGAAGCTCTGGTGAACTCCATGCCCAAGAGGGTTAAGGCAGTGCTGGAAAATAATGCTGGAACACACAAAATATTGACAGTTTGGGCCCAATTTGGACATTTTCACTTATGGGTGTACTTACTTTTGTTGCCAGCGGTTTAGACATTAATGGCTATGTGTTGTGTTATTTTGAGGAGATAGCAAATGTACACTGTTGTTCAAGCTGTACACTCTCTACTTTACATTGTAGCAAAGTGTCATTTCTTCAGTGTTGTCACATGCAAAGATATAATAAAATGTTTACAAAAATGTGAGGGATGTACTCACTTTCGTGAGATAATGTATATAAAATAAAATTGAGTATGACCTGAGAATCCCAAAACCCCACAGGCAGACACCCCAGCCCTCTGCAAGATGCATTCTCCTCAGCTTTTCCATGATCCCATGTCTAGTAACATGACTGCTGAGGTGCATAGGTCCGGAGAACCATGTTACCATAATAACCAATTGGAAAGGGCAAGGCCACAGCTTTATTTAATTTCAAAACCAAACAAGTACACATTTAGACCAGTGCCAGTCACAGTTGTACTATGAGCACTCTTAGTCATTAACAAATTAAATCTAAAAGGTGAAAGGGGGAGGGTCTGTTATCATCAGTGCAGGACAGACAGCCTACCCCCCAATTTCCAAACAAGAGCATAACCAGTGGCGGCCGGTGCGTTGGGGGCGCAGGGGAGCCGCCCCCCCATCCATGCGTCCGGCCCTCTAATCTGCATGCAGGGGCGCCGGACGCATGGAGTTCAATGGGGCTTTTTTTTTTGGCATCACCTGATTAGAGCCAGAGGCTCTATTAGGCTGCAGCAAAGGGTGGACACGGGGCGCAGAGCAGTGCGCCCCAAGCCCACCCATTGTGTGACAATAGCGAATGAAAATTCACTATTGTCACATGGATCCTCCTCCTGGCCAATCAGCGAGGGGGTCCGCTAGCGCTTCCTGATTGGCCGCAAGGCAAACCCCATGCCATTGGCCGAGGTGGAGGCGGAAACAGGAGGACTCGAGGAGACACCGGGGGATTGAAGAGAAGCCGCCGCCGGGACACTGAGGAGAAGCCGCCGCGACTGAGGAGAAGGTGCTGCCGTGGCTGCTCCAGGACTCCAGGTAAGTGCACTGGTCCTCGGGGGGGGGGGGGGGCACACTGCATTGAAGGGGGCATGTAAGCTGGTCACTGCTTTGAAAGGGGGCATGTACGCTGGTCGCTGCATTGAAAGGGGGCATGTACGCTGATCACTGCATTAAAAGGGGGCATGTATGCTGGTCACTGCATTGAAAGGGGGCATGTACGCTGGTCACTGCATTGAAAGGGGGCATGTATGCTGGTCACTGCATTGAAAGGGGGCATGTACGCTGGTCACTGCCTTGAAGGGGGGCATGTACGCTGGTCACTGCCTTGAAGGGGGGCATGTACGCTGGTCACTGCATTGAAAGGGGGCATGTACGCTGGTCACTGCATTGAAAGGGGGCATGTATGCTGGTCACTGCATTGAAAGGGGGCATGTACGCTGGTCTCTCTGCATTGAAAGGGGGCATGTACACTGGTCTCTCTGCATTGAAAGGGGGCACGCTGGTCACTCTGCGTTGAAAGGGGGCACACTATACCTTAATTACTGAAGGCCCCTTTCACACTTTTGCGACCTCAAAGTCACGCAATTTTTTTACAGCGTTTTTTGCTGCAAAGCAATGCCTATTACATTTTTCTGTTTGCGCCCCCCCCAAAAAAAAAATTTTGAGCACCAGCCGCCACTGGGCATAACCCATTACCATAACTTTAACTGCTGGCAAGGTCAAAAACCGCCACGAAAGCTGTGACAGTCCGACCAAAAAATGGGGGGTGGGCAGCTCTTCAACCACGTTTCTTCTTCAAAGACCAAAAAATTCCCTGGGTAAGGTATATTTAACTGAGCTCAGACCCAACCCCGTGCCCAAAATCCATCCAATCCTTTCTCCCACATAGCCTCCTGCTATAACCAAGCCCCCTGGCCATGCCCCCATCAGTCAAGGCTCTCTTTTCCTATAGGGATCAAGAGGCCTTCATCGTCCTCGTCTGGGCAAATGTACTGGAAGTATTGGTTAACCTGGACAGGGTGGCATGGACACACTAAAAACACTGTGCGAACCGTTTCAAACTCCAATAAAAAAAGGGTTTTTATGTGTATTCCTATAGTGGGGATGTTTCATCACTCAACCCCTCTGCTTCTACCCCCCACTGCCCTATACACCAGCAGGAGCTCCATGAAATACTATTGCACTTCCTAGTTTGGGAGAAGCAAAAGTGTCCTCCTCCATGTCAACTATTAATGCAGCATCAGATGCCTGAAAACCAATAACAAGGCCTGGATGCTGTCATGTGGTTAGGGATTCTCTAGCCCAATGCAAACTTTAACCCAAAACTTACTTTTTTTGGAGTGTGCAAGTGAACCTAGTGGTGAGGATACGCAACGAGAACAAAACCACTTATTTTTTAGATTTGCGGTGGGTATGTTTTTAGAATACAATTCTGTATAAACCAGGAGTATCACATTTTGCATGATGACAGTGCCCCCATGATGAATTTTGCACATATTTGTTTTTCTTCCATCACCCCAGGCACAATTTCAGACACTAGCTGGCTGAAATGGAGTTTACATCAGACACACTACTGAACATTGTTTGCGTTCAAAGACTAACTCTGCAATGGTCTAACAGTTCAGTAACTTGTTTGAATAATAAAATACCATCATAATACAGGACATGAATATTAAAATACACATCAACATACAAGACATGCAAATCATTGCCAAAAATGATATTCATGGCCATAATTTCTGTTCATATGGAAGTATAAAAGAAGCATTAAATACAAGATTATTTTCATCTCCTCATTGCATCTGCTGCACCATTGTAGTCATAAGCAACAAACTTTTCAGACACCCAGTGCTAAGAAGTATATGGCATGCCTAGGTGCTCATGTGTACTTACTCATAAGCAAAGCTGCTTTTAGAACACACGGCCTTTGTACACTCTAAATCGCAACACCCCCCTTACCCCTTACAAAAAATACACTAAAACTATTATGAGGGGACAGAAACAACAAAATAATCTACAAAAGGCCTGCTACATCTAAGTGATAAAACTGTATTGATTGAGTAAATAAAGATGTGCGTGTGAATGCGGTCTTGGGGCTCATTCAAATAGGAGCTGTGAATCTGTATTTTTGTTTTATGTTGCTGGAGCTGTGTGCAGGCACCCAATGTTATGCTATGGGGGACACAATAGCTATACAAAACAGCCGCAGTTCCTAATTTGACTAGTGTGTGAGTACAGGTCTAGAGCTGCATGGACAAACTGCTCATTCACACTGTATGGGCCAGAGAAACTAATGTAATGGAACCCCTCATTTTTTTATTTTTTAATAATTTTTTTTCACAACGCTGTTGGGGGGGAGCATGAGTGAAATATCAGGAGACTAGAGTGACCGCTGATGTCTCACTTTTGAGGTGAGAAAGGGGCACACTGGGGAGCCCAGGCAGAAGAAGATTGTGGACAGGAGGGGGTGATCAGTGCACTTGGGGGTTGACTTTTACTGACATTTACTGAAACCAATCCCATGTAATTTCCCCCTTGCAGCAGCTAAAAGCTGCCAGAGGGGGAGGAGTAGAAACTGGCAGTGCTGCGAGGAACAGCGGCCTTGGCAACAGGAAAATCAAATGGCCGGCAGGAGGGGGTGATCGGTGAGCCAAGGGGGGGATTACAGAAACTGATTACTCTGTCACTTTCCCTGCAGCAGCTAAAGGATGGCGGGGGAAAGAGAAAGAGAAGTTTTTTCCCTGCAGCAGGAAGAGCCGCACAAGAGATTTCTTCCAATAATTGAAGCACAATCAACCCCTCCTGTCCACCATCTGATTCCCCCTGCTGTCTGCCCCCCCTGCTGAACTCTGGTGCCTCACCTTGATGTCTGGAAGGTTAAAGAACCTTCTAGAACTAGTGGGCAGGGGTTAGAAGCTGTCATGCATATTTATGAGGCCTCAGCCAATCCTCAATAGTGGACTGGAAGGGGGCTGAGTTCACCTAATAAATAGACATGGGCTTTGCCAGCAGGGCAGTCGGTTGGAAGATGGAGATGCAGTGTTGAAAAGGCTGTTGGTGGCCTTGAGAGGGTACCCCCTAGTCTTGGGGGGGGGGGGAGACCTGCCTTGCGCCGGGGCTTTGGTGCTGAAAATATTCTTCCAAAAACACAAGGGAGGAATATTTCCTGGAGGCACGGGAGCAAGGAGAGGACAGAGTGAGTAGTTCAACACTGGTGGGGACCAACAAAGGGGGGCCTAAATCTTCAGCCCTTCCCCTTCTAGATCTCCTGAGAGACAGCTGGGTGGGCTGGTGAAGAATCAGCTGGGTGGGCTGGTGAAGAGTCAGCTGGGTGGGCTGGTGAAGAGTCAGTCAGGTGGACTGGTGTAAGAGTCAGCTAGGAGGGCTGGTAAAAGAGGCAGCTGCAGCAAGGTGGGCTGGCAGGGCCTGAGGAGGTGGTGCTGGGTTCAGTGACCACAAAGGAATCAGAAGGGAAAGTTACATGCTGTGTCAATCCACGTGTGCTACTGTTAAGGGACTGTGAGCTCCCCATGATTGCAGAGAGAGAAGGGGATCATATTAAGATATGTATATGGGGTAGTATCCAGGATCACCCTTATTTATAAATAATTTTAAAACTATAAATAAATAAATGACACCACACCTTTCTTTGTTGGAATAAAATTTTTATAGGCCGCGACCATTTATTATTTGCATTAAAATATAAATAAATAAATATTTAAAATATAACAATATATTAAACACTGTAAGCCACCCGATCACCACGACCTGGGTGCTATTAAATGACACATCGTCAAAAACTTTATCCACACCAAAGTTTGAAACATAGAAAACATATTGTCCCCCTTTGCATAAAACAAAGGTGACCCTCAAATAATAAATTTAGCCGCGACAGCCAGGGGAGGGGGGGGGAGGGGAAAGCTGAGGTCTTCTTCTTTGTCTTCTTAGCGATGACTGAGGAAAACGGCGGCAATGAGCCCCTTAAATAGCCCTGTCCAGAACCAGAACCAGCCGGCTTATGGCTCTTTGGGCGCCAATTTTGAGCGGGAAGGTGGAGAGGACCAAAAATCTCCCCAGATACAGGGAGAGCTTTGGGCGGGAAAACCCCGCAGTTTAAAATTCTCCCTAGCTATAGGCACAGAAATGAGCGGGAAAACAGGCTCAGGAGAACCAGGTCAAAAGTTCAAATGACCCCTGTGACCTAGGCCTACCTCAGCCAATACCTAACGCCTACCTACACTATCTTGCCCTGTTAACTACCCCATGGGGAAAATGGGGGCATAAAATATGCCCATTTTCCTTACATGGGGTAGTATCCAGGATCACCCTTATTTATAAATAATTTTAAAACTATAAATAAATAAATGACACCACACCTTTCTTTGTTGGAATAAAATTTTTATAGGCCGCGGCCATTTATTATTTGCATTAAAATATAAATAAATAAATATTTAAAATATAACAATATATTAAACACTGTAAGCCACCCGATCACCACGATCCGGGTGCTATTAAATGACACATCGTCAAAAACTTTATCCAAAAGACAGGAGGGGGATCAACACCCTCCTGTCACCCCCCAAAACGCGGCCTGTTCAATACATGTACCCAAATTGGCATTGAAAATGTCTAATCCTATTCCTGAAAGGTGGGTGTCATCATACCTGTAAAAACTATTCACCCAACCCTCTAGCTACATGTGTCTAAAAGAAAAGAAGACCAATTGAGGCAATCATTTTTCAACGGCCTTATTGATCCATTTTCTTATTTCCTCAAGGGGTTTCAGATGTCTGAACTTGTGCCAGGCTAACCTTGGGATAAATTCTGAAAAGACCACTAAAATGTTAGGGAAATGTAACTGTACGAGCTGCAAATCATCCCTAATCCAAAATATTAAGACAAGAGTCCTGTCCTTACCGATATCGTTGCCCCCAAGATGGACTATGAGCACATCCTGGGGGCAATTAAACTGCAGCAGCCAAAATTGCAAACCTAAACTCGGACCATTTCATTCCTCTTTGCTAAACCATAACACTTTCAATTTGCGGTGATCCAAACCCAGATTTTCCTTGTATGATCTGCTCTCAGCTCTCAATCTTGCCCACTGTATAAAGGAAAGCCCCAGGATCCAAATCAACCGCTGTTCACCTAAAAGGATTATGAAGAAGAATTAGGACGAATGTAAAATAATTAAGCATCTGATTTCCATCTTTCTATCCTCTTAAGCACTCCACCCTCTAAACCTAGTTGAACCGCCTCAGTGGCGGCCCTTATTCTAAAAGAATGGGATGACAACTTATTTTGTTCTAAACCTATCTGTTGCAAACATTTATTAAATACACTGTTGAACTGGTATCTGGACAACGGTATACCCGACTTGTGTATAAAAATTAACTTATTAACCACTGGCCTGACCATCTTATGATTGTTTAGCAGTAAAACAGGGCAAACCTTGGATCCCGAGAATCTGTTTAGAGCAACCCATTAATCCATACCCAATTGGTCCGTTTTAGAATTACGGATAAAAAGATGTACATTGCGGTCAGAAATACTCATATCAGAAGATAAAAGGCCCGCATCTTTAAACCTACCATCCGGGATTAATTCTGAAATGCGGAGAGCCTCAAAAACATTAAACTAAATGCTGCTTGGCACAAATCTGACTCGAATGCCGAATAGCACACTGAATTGCAATGAAACAAATTTGCTCTAAAAGCTCAAAAGTAACTGGCTTCCTAAGGTCTTTGCATAGGTTACTTTTCCCGTGGCCCTTAAGCGCCTGCTTCACTGAAAATAAGAAATGCAAGATGACGTGTTCCTAAGTTTACTAAAAATGAAACCCCTGCCAGTATTTTATTAACATGTGACCAAAACAACCTCTTCAAGAAAAGCGAGTTGAGAAATAATTGGTTTTCAAAAACTTTCAATAAATAAATATATAATTAAACATTTAAACACACTCAACAGCCTAGCCACCACGGCTCAGGCCGGATAACTTTCAATAATAAATATATAATTAAAAATTTAAATACACTCAACAGCCTAGCCACTACAGCACAGGCCGGATAAATAAAAATCACATATAAAGCATCAACTTCCACTCATAAACATCTAAAAATGACAACATAATATAACATAAAACTAAGTTTTCAGAAAAATGAGTAGAAACCAAATTATGTGCATGCAGAAAAGATACCCACCTGACCCAAGCCGACTGATATTCAGCTAGGGTGGATGGAGCCAAAGACCTGTTAATATTAAAGTTAATTAGCTCTAGATCAGGTCCCATAAGCGTTGCGGGTAAGGAAAGCCCAACCGATCTGCCTCTGGGAATATGCGGAAAAAACGTCCCTATCTGCAAGCGAGACAGAGAATCTGCCATGGAGTTGTCCTTACCAGGCACGTATCTAGCTTTTATCCGAATACGCAATTGCAAGCATTTGGATACCAAAACCTTAACAATTTGATTACTGGTGAAGACTTAGCCGACAAACAATTAATGGCTAACATGACGCCTTTGTTGTCCGTGCTAATCAATAATCGCCTATTCCTGTAATGGTGACCCCAAATTTCAAGTGCCACCAGAATAGGAAAAATTCAATTAAGACGCTGTTCTTCGTATAACCAAGGGAAACCCACCTCTTGCACCAGTTATCCGCCCCACCAGTGGGAACGCCAAATGGCAGCAAATCCCACTGAACCCGCCGAGTCAGTATATAATCTGAAATCTCAAATTAGAAATCTGATCTCAAATTAAAACTTCTTGCCAGACCGATTTCCCGTTGAAGCCTATTAAAAATTGTGTCCAAATTAACTTGTCATCACGTAATTCGTGAGACAATCTGACGTACGCTGAATGAGATGTTAGATCCAGAAATAGCTAGATATAATTTTCTAGAAAAAGGTTACCCTATAGGAATAATCCTAGAAGCGAGTGCATCTCCTTCAAACAAACCTTGTGTTTGCGAATGACCGTAAGAAGCAATCTATTTAACTTTGTTTGACCTTTTCTTCTGGGAGATAATCTATTGTGATTCCTAAAATTCTATGCGCATGGATGGCAAAGACGATTTTCGTGTGCCAAGGGGACCACAAAACTTCTGCATATTTCATGAAATGTACTTAGCATAAGCAGACAGTCCGCTGTCCCAAGCGTAGAAAAAGATCTGTACCTGACTGTTGAGTTACCACCCACTCTAAAAAGGAAGAAAAACACTCAAAATAAAAGCATGACAGTGAGCACCCCATTGGTAAACACCTGTCAAAATAAAATAAACTCTCGAAAGAAAAACCTAAAAAGTTGAAACATTTGGGGTGAACTGGCAAAAGCCCATAGGACAGGTGATGAATGAGCCTATAAGAATTAGGCTCCTTTTTCTGTACTATCCCCAGGGGGGAAAGCCGAAAGTCCGAAAGGGAGGGGAGACAATCCATAAATCTACCCAAATTAATTTCTTTCCTAATGTTTTCTAAGACTACTTCCTTTAAACTATTAACCGATTTCAAATTATTTACAAAAATACAATGAAGGGAGCGAAAAAACCCTCGCTGAAACCTTCAAATAGCAATTCAGCCTTCAGCCTGTCGGGTACTTCTGAAGCCATGGTAACATTCTTTTGAGTTTCACTGGGGATGAAGCTTTTGGGAATACTTCCAGCTATCTGAATCGCTGACGCGACCCTGAGCAAAAAACGCATTCATGCTTGTAACGGCATGAGCCGGGCTATCGACATTGCGACTCATTAAAATTAAAGTCCCCCCTTTTTTTTTTTTAAAGCTGGAGGCCGACTGCTGAGACAGCAGAGTAATAAAAAATGCTTGAAGAAAAAATTTGATATCGCATCATGTTTTTTTTTTTTTTTTTTTTATGCGTGTCATCCTTGCGCAGGTGGCCATGCTAATCCTCTCTGTATTGATACCAATTTAAGCACATGACGGTGGCTGAAGCTGATGTCTCAGCCAGCACTTGTCAGAATTGGAGTAAAACTCTTTTCTGCCATATCTTTTCTTAAATGGCATCAGAATAGTGAAAAACAAAAGAAGAGACTTCACAGGTTAGTGGTTCCTTCAAGGCCACCTCGGGCAAATTCTGCTCCCGAGCTAACCTAAAAGAGCTAACATTTTTTTTTTTTTTTTGTTTTATTTAAATATGCCTCCCTTGGCTCCTCCACTAGCTCACCACTAGATGGTAACCAACCCCACTTGCAGAATGGCTAGGGAAACTGACACCCTGCTCCATCAGTGATTTGAAATCAGAGAAAAATTTACCAAATAAAAGCATTGCATCAGCTCTATCTAGCCAGCTGCCATACTCACCGTTTCTGAAACTGGAGTCCCTGACACTGTTAGGTCCTTGTTCCTGCTCCGCTCCACCTGTGGGAAGACAGCTCTGAAAATTTGCAAACAGATTAGCATTCCTCTCACATGTCACCCTGGAGGGCTGACCCAAGGATGGCTGCCTTTCCTCTTCTTCAGCCGCGTGTGGACCCGCCGGCCTTCCTACTGCTCCTGCTGCTGCCGATGCTGCTGCTGCCGATGCCGCTGCTCCGATGCTCCTCTGATGACTCGGGGACCGCTGCGCCCTCTGCTGTCCGGCGTTCCTGTGGGGAGAAGAAGGGGGGGGGGAATCTTCGGCGGGGAATCTTCTTCCGCTTCCCGGGAGCCGCGTCACGACTGGAGGTGACGGAACTTCCGCGGCTGCGCATTGACGAATGCGACCGCTCCTCCTCATCCGCCTCCGGTGACGCCATCATTCTTCCGCCGGACTCCGATGGACTCGGGATACTTCCTCCGACCGCCGCTGCTCCACCACCGATGGGTCAGTTCGCCCCGACACCTGGAAACGGGCCACCCGACTCCTCCAACGGCAGGTCCAAACACCAACGGATCTATTCCTCGCCTCCTTCGCCGCCGGCCCTCTCGATAAGACGTCCCCTCAGGATCATCCTCTTGACACGGTGAGAATCTTCAGCCTTCTTTGCTTGACAGCCGCTTGCCTTACCAGCTTGAAAGCCGCTCACTCTTGACTGGAGACCCGCAGTCTTATCTTCTGAGCAGTTCGGTATCTTCAGGGAAAGCTGAGGTCTTCTTCTTTGTCTTCTTAGCGATGACTGAGGAAAACGGCGGCAATGAGCCCCTTAAATAGCCCTGTCCAGAACCAGAACCGGCCGACTTATGGCTCTTTGGGCGCCAATTTTGAGTGGGAAGGTGGAGAGGACCAAAAATCTCCCCAGATACAGGGAGAGCTTTGGGCGGGAAAACCCCGCAGTTTAAAATTCTCCCTAGCTATAGGCACAGAAATGAGCGGGAAAACAGGCTCAGGAGAACCAGGTCAAAAGTTCAAATGACCCCTGTGACCTAGGCCTACCTCAGCCAATACCTAACGCCTACCTACACTATCTTGCCCTGTTAACTACCCCATGGGGAAAATGGGGGCATAAAATATGCCCATTTTCCTTACATTCCTGCATCATTACAAGTGTTCAGAAACGTAAGGGCCAGTAAATGCATACTGAGCAGAAACAACGGCGTGTTTTTGTCATGATTGTTCTACTATACATTTTTGTGGTGGACACATCTGCCAAACCATCTAATATCCATTCCTTACCTTCAATTAAGACAGACAATTCATCTCAGTTACAGTCTAACAACAAGGGTTGCAGAGGTAGAAAAAGTCTTAGTACCAGGGCCCATTTCTGACCCATCATCGTGCAGTTTTACCGTACATAATGAGGAGATTTACTAAAGCTGGAGAGTGCAAAATCTGGGGCAGTTCTCCATAGAAACCAATCAGCTTCCAGGTTTTATTGTCAAAGCTTAATTGAACAAGCTGAAGTTAGAAGCTGATTGGTTACCATGCAGAGCTGCAGCAGATTCTGTGTGCATCAGTTTTAGTAAATATCCCCCTATGTGTCTCGTTTTATGGCTGACCTGGAAAACCCATTTGCATTATGTTCAACTCAGTCTCGGGAAAACAAGAAAAGGCTTGTGGCAACACAAATATATACAAATCAGTCTATTTGCAAGGCTTATCTGTATATATGAAGATAAAAGAATGCATACTGTGACTCTGGCAGAAGTTTACTACCAGCACCCAACCTAAAACAAAAGAGCTTGTGCCAAATACTTCAGATATTTCTGAGTACACAAACTCGCTCCCTTATGTAACATCTATTCTCATTTTGTGAAAAGAAACTCACTATAGTCACTTGGCACATTTTCTTAGCAACATAAAATTGCTTTGACACTGGGGCCCCATTGTGTCTATAGCAGGAACAGCAGTCTACATTCTATCACAGTAATGAAGTAGGGTTGCATTTACTTATACCAGGGGTGGAAAAACCAAAGTAGTCTTTAGAACCCTCTGTGTCACGTGCCTGATTCGAGGCAGAGAGAGGGCTCTCCTTGCAGCTGAGTGCTGTCAGGATTATTGAGGAGATTAAATAAAAGATAAATGGAATTATATAAAGGCCATATATATTTAGTTCTATATAGAAATTTTGAGCAGCTTGGCATCCATTTTGTTGGGGGAGAATTGAAGAGATCGTAAGAGGAGTAAGATGCTTTCAAGGAAGCTCTGGGACACTGATGGGTGACATTTGATCCTGAAAGCCAGGGCAGCGAAACATCCCATTCAACAGACATTCTAGAGTTCAGTAAAGTATACATTCTAAATTGCCTTATACATATAATCCTAATTGATCCATTCTCACACCTCAACAATTAGCATCAAGATTTGAATTTAAATCATTCTAACTGCAGTATGATTGGTTTAATTTGTCTTATCTTGGTATTTTAAGCTAAATTTGGCTTTAGTAAATGGTTCATTTATGATGATATTCTTTATAGTAGATTAACTATATAGAAGTTTACTTTACCAAAAATCTTTGGACTTTTAATAAGTCCCAGTATATGGTATAACAATTTATATCCATGTAACTTTATTCAAAATATTGGAATTATGCATATCTGTTGGATGAGAGAAGTCACGTGTCAAATCTGTCATATTGGTTGCCATCTTTTATGTCTTCCTGGTAGAATATTAATCATATTCTAGAAGTCATTGGTTATGGTCATCTTATTATTCTGAGATAATATTATTTGATTATATTCTCATATTACCTGTGTGATATATTTTATTGCATTTTATTCTAAACTTTGTCTTTATCACCAACTTTATTTTTGACATTGTATTTTGCACTGAAGTATTTAATAAATATATATATTTTTGCACAGAATTGTATTATCCTTATCTTCAGTTTAGCGTCACTTAAAACGATCTTGCATTTTTACTGATTTATGGAAATAAGTTGAGAATCTCCTAACTTACAGGTCTTTGCTTATTTACATAAATAGACACTGTTATATCAGAGCAGTATAAACATTCTGACAGTGCGATACACCCCTGAAGATGGAACAGGAGGTGTAGCGCCCAAAGAAGCACTGGTTGCCAACAGGGTCAGAGGAGTAGACCGGTAGTCACCTGAAGGATGCTGGGCAGAAGTCTTCTGGGAGTCTTCAGAGGAACTCGTCAACTAGTGCAGCCAGGAAACGGGTGTAGAAGCAAGCTGAGGGTCAAACACTGTTAATCAGTTCGAGGGCACAGGCAGGTAGCCGTAACAGGACCTTTAGCCAAGGTCACAACAAGAAGGCCCGTAGAAAGCAATGGCAGAGTCTGTGAAACAAGCCAAGGTCATA
Organism: Pelophylax lessonae; assembly: GCF_965119305.1. Classification (NCBI taxonomy): domain Eukaryota; kingdom Metazoa; phylum Chordata; class Amphibia; order Anura; family Ranidae; genus Pelophylax; species Pelophylax lessonae. Next base: position 609,985,017 of record NC_138769.1, read on the forward strand.
TACTGGAGAGCAGGCAGATAGGTCACAAGTCCGTAGGCCAGGCCGAGGTCATACACTGTAGAGCCAAACTGGAGCGAGGTAGGTGAGACAACCCAGAGAGTCAGAGTCAGGAGAGAAGAGCAGATAGGTCAGATACAAGCCGAGTCACAAAAGGAAATCCAAGGTAGGTTAGCAGATGCTCAGAACACAGGAAGGCTGACGACAATCCAGCAAATTGATAGGCCAGCAAATGGTTGCATCTATGACGTCATGTGTGCCCCATTGTGCATGCACGTTCGCGAACACGAGCCACGGTGAACCTGTGTACGCCCATTCGCCAAACTTCTGCCAGTGCACATGTCCATGGGAATGTGCCTGATGCAACCATCACAAGTACCGGCGGAAATGCCAGTCTCACTATGACCAATTCTCTGGGAGCCAGATGCCATTTTTAAAGGCTAATTTCACTTTTTTTTAAAAAAAAAATAGTAATACACATATTCTTTGCAGGAAAAAATGTGCATTTTTATTTCACATGACCCTGCATAGCAATGCACCTCTAATTAGTGGAGTACAAGTGCAATTTCAGGTTTCATAGACTCTTAGCAGACTCATCAGGAAGTGTTATTGGACAATAAGTGCGGTGATTACATGGCAGATGGGACTTGTAGTTTATCAATTCACAGATCTCTGTGAGGCTAGGTTCACACTATTGCAGCTTTGTGGGCAGCGTTTGCGCTTGCACAACAGCCAATTTATTTGAATAGGCTGCTGTGCCTACATTTCAAGCAAGAAAAAGGTTCCTTTAGCATTTTGAAAACACGGTAGCCAGGAATTCGCATAGTGCTTTTGCACCATGTGGTTTTTCTGCGGCTCCCACACCTGCAAATGTGCTGCATTTTTAGTTGCATGGGGTACCATTAAGAATGTATGGCACCCCTTTGTTTTTTAAGAGCAGCACGTTTTGGCTGCAGGTGGTTGTAAGTGTGGGAACAGGTGCGATTCTCACACCCGCAACTAAGCATGCACCAATACCAGTTTTTTAAGACTGAGTGCTCGCCAATAGCAATTACCGATGCCAATTTTTAGTGTCATGTGACAGCTTTTTTTAGGGCTTGTTCACACCATACATACAAGAAAACTGATGGGAAAACTGCACAGATTTCACTTGCAGAGACATCTGTTTCACATCAGTTTTCATGTTAGTTTCAGTGAGTTTTTACAGCCTGTTCACATATGTGCGGGCCAGCCGCAGTGTGATTTTAAAAAGAGTCCTGTGCAATTTAAAAAAGAGTCCTGTGCGATTTCAGTCCGCTTCAGGAGCGATTTCTAATCTCATACACTAAAAATCGTTTTGGAATCGCACCTAAGCCGCTGAACGAAATCGCACTGGACCATGCACCGACCTGCATATATGTGAACTGAGCCTGAAGGTATCAGTTTTAGTATCAGAGCATTTGCACAAGTATAAGTACTGGTATAGGATACCAGTATAAGTTTCGGTGCAACGCTACCCGCAACTATCCGCAATAGTGTAAACCTAGCCTGACTGAATGATCCAGGTGTGCAGATGGAGCCCCCTACAGCCACAGTGATTTCAAAAATGTCAGCAGCCACAAGTGAAAAGAACCCAAACACCTCATGTGGTACCATTTTGACTGTGCCAGAACCATGGCAATGTGTAAGAGCAGCTCAACCAACTGTTGTGTAAACAAGGCCTAAATATTCATTAATTATTATTATTATATATATATATATATATATATATATATATATATATATTATTTATGTTAATTATTCCTTAAATGATCCACAATAGTAGCTCTAATATTTATTTTATAAGGCCTCATATTCACTTGGCATTTAGCCCCAGTATATGGGTTTTCAGCATTTAAATGCAGGTGGAGGGCGGCCCTGTCCAACTGCAGCAGCTTTCAGACGCTCATAGACTTTTGCAGGCTGACAGCAGTGGGGCTGAACAAGGTGTCTGTGCCTTCTGCCCACCTGAAAGCCTCGGAATTTCATCATGCACCAGGGCTGAAGGCATAGTGTGCAAAAGACAAAACCAAAGAAAATTCCCAGCTCAGCTCACTAACCAGTCTGCTTACCAACCAAGTTAACCTGTCCAACAGGAGTTTAGTTAGCACACATTTGCAAATGCATGTCTTTCAAGCGTTGCCCTTCCATGTGCTCCTTGCTGTAACATCTGTTTGATAATAGTGTGCAAAAGGCCTAAGGCCCCATTCACACTGGGGCGATCCGACCTCCCGGGGCGACCTCACAGGTCGCGGCGCGCTGCTCGCACCGCGACCTCGGAGCGGCCGGCACGGACTTCATAACATTGAAGTCAATGCAGGTCGCTCCAGGTCGCCCCAAAGAAGCTCCGGACCCTTTTTCTAAGTCGGAGCGACTTGTGTCGCTCCTATTAGAACGGGTCCACAGCTTCTCTGTGCCAGGCGACCTACGGCGACCTGTCAGGCGACCAGTTCGCCTGACAGGTCGCCCCAGTGTGAACGGGGGCTAACTGTTCACTTTAAATAGTGAATAAACAACATACAACTGTGATTAGCTGCCATAGAACTTAAGTGATTCACACCAATGCAAGCTATGCAGACTGTGCTGACTATCTATAGTATGCATTAGTGGTGCTACCTTCAAGATTCCTACACTACCAAAAGCAGAAAACTCCCTGGCCGCAACAAACATAAACAATGAAACACGTTCTGATAGCAGTTGTATTCTTCATTCATGAACATACAGTTCATCGAGTGTGACTTATGCAACAGAAAGAAGATATGCTTTGCTTGTTCTATAAATGGCAAACAACAAAGGTGCGGATTTGAAACATAACCTATGCCTGCTAAAGCAACATGAGCATAATCTCTGGTTCCACAGAATCCACCTTCACTCTGTAATCAAGCATGTTTTTTTTTTTTTTTCTATGACAACTCTGCCACCTGGTGGATGAATGGTCACTTAACAAGAGAAAAAATTGACTAAATTATTATTTTAAAAATGCAATAAAAAATAACTTTTAATGAGACTCGGTCATAAGAAGAAAAAAAGCAAAAACATCTATACAGCCCCCCCAACTTTTCTGACAGAGCTGAAATCTGGGCATCCTCTCACGCCAAGCTCCAGCAATTACAATAAGAAAGAAGGAAATGGTAATATTGAAAACAATTTTTAATGTAGAAAAAACCTCATCACATACTTTAATGTATTAGGCTTCATGAAGCCTGTACAGCATAGATGCACTGTGTAATTTTGGTGTTTGGGATGTCCTGGAGCTGTGTACAGCTGCCGAAAGACATGAAAAGGTGTAGGTGGTTCTAAGCAGCTATGCCCAGCTATTAACGTAAAGTTAGAGAAATTCCCTGGAATTCCTATTAATTGGCACAGACATATTTTGTGAAAGTATCGCTTCTTGGGCTTTTGGCTAAGATCAAGTGTAGTATCTGTTCTTATCAGGGATCCAGTAGCATACCTCCCAACCTTCCCTGATTGGCCCGGACCGTCCTGGAAATGGTTATAAATCCCAGCGAGCTGGCGAATCAAAGCTATCCCAGAGAGTAGCCCAGTGCTGGAACAAGTTCTGGTACTTGGCTCCATCGTCTTTCCTGGCAGGGGCGCGCTCCCGCAGACACCAGCAAGGCTTTTTTCAGGTGGAAAGTTATGCCCGTCCGGCACTGCTTACTTCTCCTTGCTTAACTGACAGCGCTGCTCTGCCAATTGGCCACACAGAACCCCCCCCCCCCATCTAGGAGAGCAGAGGAGGGAGGGGGCAGATCAGAGCAGAGGAGGGAGGTTGCGGATCGGAGCAGAGGAGGGAGGGGGCGGATAGGAGAAGGGGAGGGAGGAGGCAGGTTGGAGCAGAGGAGGGATGGGGCAAATTGGAGCAGAGGAGGGAGGGGGCATATCAGAGCAGAGGAGGGAGGGGCATATCAGAGCAGAGGAGGGAGGGGCATATCGGAGGAGGGAGGGGGTGGATTGGAGCAGAGAAGGGAGGGGGCAGATTGGAGCAGAGAAGGAAGGGGTGGGGCTGCTTTTAGCCGCATGGTAGAAGCTCCTCCAGTCCAAATGGCAGCCTGCAGTGCAGATGATGTAAGTTGTACCTGCTATTTTGCAGCAGCCTCAGTGGTGTTTTCCTCACAGAGCAATCTCCTACTGGGTAGTTTTGGCTTTATTCCCTGTAATCCCTAGACACAGCAGTGTGTGAGCCCTGAGCGGTTGGCCGTATCTGAGGGGCTATAACTGTCTCTTCTGTTTCCAGCAATACTTTCAATCAACCACTTTCTGCAATCCTCCTTATAAGTTGTAGCTGCTCTATTGCAGCAGGCCCACTCTGATGCTTTTTTGGGAGAGGATCTGTGGCAAGAAGAGAGCTGTATACTGGAAAGGGGGGGGATTTTTACTTGGGGGAGAACCTGGGAGTACACAGTACACCCTTCATTTGTATGTAGCACACCTCTCAGCCCTGCACTCTATACACATGCACCCCTCAACACTGCATGCTTTATGTAGCGCACCCCTCAACTCTGCACTCAGTACATAGCGCACCCAACAATCCTGCACTCAGTACATAACCCACCCCTCAACCCTGCACTCAGAACATAGCACACCCCTCAGTGCTACACTCAAGTACATTGCGCACCCCTCAACCCTGCACTCTGTATGTAGAGCACCCCTTGACCCTACATTCTGTAGTGCACTCCTCAACCTTCACTCTGTATGTAACGCACACCTCAAACCTCCATTCTGTAGAGCATGCCTCATCCCTCCACTCTGTACAGAGCGTGCTTCTTAATCCTGCACTCTGAATGTAACACACTACTCAACCCTGCACTTTCTATGTAGAGCACTCCTCAACCCTGGAATCTGTACACAGTGCATCCCCAACTCTGCACTCTGTATGTAGCACACTCTTCAACCCTGCACTCTGTATGTAGTACACTTTTCAACCCTGCACTCTGTATGTAGTAGACTCCTCAAACCTGCAATCTGTTCATAGCATCCTCTTCAATCCTACACTCTGTAGGTAAAGCACTCCTGAACTTTACACTCTGTATGTAGCACACTCTTCAACCCTGCACTCTGTATGTAGCACACTCCTCAACTCTGCACTCTGTATGTAGTGTACTCTTAAACCTTGCACTCTGCATAACATATAGATATAAGGAAGCTTTGTTTTGTTTAACCACATGCCTTAAGCCCCTCCCAATGGTAGGACTTTGGCCACACCCACAGTTTTCTGCAGCGCACCACAGGTCAGCTCTTACCTTAAGTGTCGCTCTTTCTGAAGTTTAAAAGTTGGTATGGAGTAGAGGTGCTGTGCTGTAATGTTGGCCTGCCCAAGGCTGAAGTGTCTGGCTATGTACCCCTGCTGGAGTGATGGGGCTTGGAAGGTAAGTACTGGCTGGGACAGAAATCTGGACGCCCACAGGCAGTTGGAGCCTGAGAGTAATCCCTCTGGGAATACTGGAAGATCCGAGTACCTCCTGATTTGAGTGGATGTACCTTGTCTGGCCATGGGCTGGGAAGACAGAGAGTCAGCAGTGTCTGTGTCCCCTGGAAATTGTCACTCTAGAGATGCTGTTAGTAACACTTCGGTATGGGACCACACAGTGTGAACCAATACATGGTCACAGTCACTAATGCTTATTTTCTGCACTGCACTTGCCCTGACATCTGGGAGGGGGAGGGGGGAGTTTGGCCCTCAGGTTCCTACCTCCCCTGCTGGTGGGGTGTCTCTTTTTGGGAGAGCCCCTCAACCAAGTATTCGATAGATAGCATTGGCTGACATAGAAGAACGAAGTTTGCCGGGCCTTCTGGCTAGGCAGACCATTGTAACCCTTTGTCACCGTCAGGAGCCTTGTGCCCCGGGGGAACAGGGTAGATATCCTACCCCTTCAGGGGGTGGACTAAAGCACACCCTTAACTGTACTTTTTAGTGTGTGTTTCATGTGCACATTTTCTTTGTTCACTTAACCACTTACCGCATACTGATGTACCCGTACGTCGGCAGACTTTGCGGGGTTATACCGGGATGATGCCTCTAGCTAGATGCATCATCCCGGTACCGTGGTTTAAAGCCGATGGTCGGCTTTCCGTCGGTGATGACCGATGCGACTCGGGAGCCGCTTGATCGTTACCCGGGTGAGCGGGAGGGGACGCCCCCCCCCTCCCGCCGTCTTCCGTGGCTTTGCTTGGGGCTCCCGTCCCACCGGGAGCCCCGAGCACCCAGCCGGCATGTCTGCCGGCTGGATGGAGTCCCGATGAATGCCAGAAACGGCATTGATCGGGTCTCCGATGACGTAACCCGGAGGTGGCGTCCATGACGTCACTTCCGGGTTACTGTGCTGCAAAAGGCGCCAACATTTAAAAAACGGCTGTATGCAAAAATGCAGTTTTCGGCGTTTTGCATACATGGAAGTGTAGTGGAGGGGTCGAGGGTCTTTTAGACCCTCGATCCCTCCATAAAGTGTACCTGTCACTACATATTGGTGTCACAAGGGATGTTTACATTGCTTGTGACAGCAATAAAAGTGATCAGATTTTTTTTTTTTAAAAAAAACCTGTAATAAAGTTAAAAAAAAAGAAAAAATGAATAGGAAAAAAAAATAAAAAATTTAGCCGCCCCCGTCATCGTTAGCTCGCGCACAAAAAAGACTTATGCGCAAGTCGAGCCGCGAATGAAATCGCTGTTCAAACCACACATGTGAGGTATCGCCGCGATCGCCAGAGCGTGGGCAATAATTTAAAAAAAAGAGCTACACTCTAACTTTAAACTGGTAACCGTTAAATAAATTTAAAGCGCCGCTGATTGAGATCTCTATTGACCGTAGTTTGTCGCCATCCCACGGGGGGGGGGGGGGCGCAATTTTAAACCGTAACATGTTGGGTATCTATTTACTCGGCGTGACATCATCTTTCACAATATACAAAAAAATGGACTAACTTTACTGTTTAGTATTTTTTAAATGCAGTGAAATGTGATTTTTCACATTTTTTCCAAAAAAATTGCGTTTTAAAGACCGCTGCGCAAATACCGCGTGACAAAAAATTTTGCAATGACCGACATTTTATTCTCCAGAGTCTTTGCTAAAAAAAATATATATAATGTTTGGGGGTTCTAAGTAGTTTTCTAGGAAAAAATACTGGTTTTAACTTGTAAACAAAAAGTATCCGAAATAGGGCTGGGGCTTAAGTGGTTAATGTTTTTTCCGTTTCAGGTTTTGTGAAAAAAAAAAAAAAAACAAAACAGAAAGAAGATACGCTTTGCTTGTTCTATAAATGGCAAACAACAAAGGTGCAAATTTGGAACATAACCCATGCCTGCTAAAGCAACGTGAGAGTAATCTCTGATTCTACAGAATCCCCCTTTACTCATTATTCAAACCTGGCTATTTTTTTTTCTGTGACAACTCTGCCACCTGGTGGATGAATGGTCCCTTAAAAAGAGAGATTTTTTTTTTTTTTTTTCACAAAAAGATGCTTTATTGATAATTTAACACAAGTTTCAATTAGCTGTACAATTGTACAAACGTGGAAATGGCATATGTATCAGAAATATACAGACCAAGTTAAATTGAAATTAACAGATACAATGTTTACAGGATCAGTATATAATCAAGTCAAGCAATAACATGTATAACAGTTAAAGGCATCAAACAAATGGATATCAAGCAACAGAAAAAGTAACAGAACTTAGGATATCCAAATTTCAACTGTATGGTTTGATTTAGTGTGTAACCATGTAATAGGTAATATGAAAAGGACAGGTATTAGAGTAGGATGTAATAAGTATACCTCCAGCCCTGGCCGAAAGAAAAAAAAAAGGAGAGGATCAGCCAGAGGCACGGAGGAGGATAGATAAGAAGTGAGAGAAAGGGACAAAAGGTAGTCAAAGTGGTGTAAAGGGAGTGACGACAGAGAAAGGGTGTTGGGGTAGGGGAAGTGAAGGGTATCAGGGTGAAACATTCCTGGAAGGGACCGCTCCCGGGAATGCCAGATGAGTACCGTTCAAGATAAGAATCGTAGGGTTAAATCGTTCAAGAAACTAGCGCAAGATATTCAGGGGATACTGTAAAAAGTGTCCAAGGTGACCACATTTTACGGAACCTTTCGGTCCTGTCAGTTTTCATTACCAGTGTCTTTTCCATTTCGTAAATTTGGCTTATCTTAGATAACCAATCTCGAATTCGTGGGGGATTGATGGAGTTCCAGTTTAGTGGGATCAGACATTTTGCCGCATTCAACATGTGTCTGACCAAGGAGAGTTTATATGTACGATATGGCAGAGGATTGATGTGAAGAAGGTAGGTTGGGATGTCGAAATCTAGATCAAGTCCAGAGATGTGCCTCATCCATGAAGCAACTTCCCTCCAGAATCGCTCTATCTTAGGACATGTCCACCAAATGTGAGTAAAATTACCCTGAGTTGCTCCGCATCTCCAGCATTTATCGGAAACATTCGGGAACCACTTTTTCAATTCGTCTGGTGTATTGTACCACTGAGTCCTGATTTTAAAGGTGTTTTCTTGTAATTTAGTACTGAGAGAACATTTATACGCAAACACACACGATTTCCTCCATTGAGCAGCCGAGAATGATATACCCAGACTGTCTTCCCATCTCTTTTTGAATGGGTCTGATGAGTCTATCGGGGTAGAGTTAAGCCATTTGTATGCTATGGAAGTCACCTTCCTCATTGGCGTGCGAAGTGAGCAACAATTCTCAAATTCTGTAGGTGCCCTAAAAAATAGATTTTTGTATTTGTTGCTGTGGAGGAAACCGTGTATCTGTACGTAATTCCAGTATGACAGGCATTGTCTAGGTGAGCAGATTTTCTGTACATTTTGGAAGCTAAGTATTTTGCCCCCTGAGAAACAATGAGCAGCTGTCAAGGGGATCAACTTGCCGCCAACCATTACTTGTAGAGAATTATTTTGTATACCTGGTGAGAAATCAGGATTGTTGTATAGGGGTACAATTGGGCTCAGGAAGGTAGATAGTCCAAATTTGACCATTGACTTTTGGAAAATTTTAAGGGTGGTGTAAATCAGGGGGTGTTGTTTGATCTCAGGTGATAGTGATCGAGTGTTCGTCCATAGAAGGTGTTGTGTGTCGCAGAGGGACCAGTGTTTCTCAATGTTGACCCAGTCTTTGGTATCCGTGTGACAATACCAGTCTATAATTCTGGTTAGATGTGTCGCCACGTAGTATTTGTGAAAATTCGGAATTCCCATGCCACCGCTTTCCCTGTTTCTCTGTAAGTAAGAAAGGCTTATTCTTGGGTGCTTACCAGCCCAGATGAAACTGCGCTGAAGAGAGGAGAGACTACGAAAAAATGAAGAAGGGACATGGATCGGTAGGGTGTGGAACAGGTAGAGTAGTCTGGGCAATACCGTCATTTTTACAATAGCCGCCCTACCGAACTATGAAAATCTGCCCTTGTCCCACTTTTTGAGATCACTCGAGATCTTTCGTAACAAAGGAGTAAAATTGGTGTCAAATAGTTCATTGGTGTTCGCTGTCAGACCAATACCCAAGTACTTTAGTGATTTATCTTCCCAACGGTATGGGCAGTTATCTCTGGTCAGTTTTACCATCTGGGGGGAGAGAGTTAGATTTATTGCCTCAGACTTTGAGTTGTTAATTTTGAAGTTAGACAGTGCTCTATAAATTTTGAAGTGTTGGTTCAGATTGGGTATCGATATATGCGGTTGGGAGACATAAAAGAGCAAATCGTCCGCATAGGCCGATACCTTATATTCCCTTTGCTGCATTTTGATTCCCTGTATGGATGGGTCCAGATTAATTGACCTAATCAGTGGTTCTAGAGACAGTATGAACAGTACAGGGGAGAGTGGCCATCCCTGTCTTGTACCGTTGCGCAAATCTAGGGGGTCGGAGAAGACTCTATTTACTCTAACTTTAGCTTGTGGCGATGAGTATAGAGCTCTGATCCAGGACATCATATTTGAGCCCAACCCAATATGGGCACAGGTCTCAAAAAGGTAGTCCCATTACACGCGGTCGAAGGCCTTCTCTGCGTCTGTAGAGAGTAGAAGACCCTCGAACCCCAATGTCTTTGCTCCGTGTATTAGATTTATTGACTTAATAACATTGTCCCTGGCTTCCCTCCCAGGCATAAAACCTACTTGATCCGGTCCAACTATTTTCTCCAAATACGGCCTAATCCTATCGGCCATGATTTTCGCTAGGATCTTTAGATCTAGATTAAGCAGGGATATTGGTCTATAGTTGGAGCATAAGGTTGTAAGGTTGTATCCTTGTCAGGTTTTGGGATCACTGTAATGTGGGCAGTTAGGAAGTCTCTAGAGGGAGTGTGCCCATCTTTAATAGCATTTAAAGCATCTGCAAGAAAGGGTGCCAGGGTTTCAGTGAAGATTTTATAATATTGGGCAGTAAAGCCATCAGGGCCTGGGCTTTTCCCTGCCTTCAGAGCCTTAAAAACAAGTTTCACCTCATCAACTGTTATCTCTGAGTCCATACTATTTGTACACTCTCGGTCTAGGGTCGGGAGCCCGCTTTTCATTAGATATTCTTTAATAGCTTGGGGTCTGGTAGTAGTGCAGTTCTCGGGTTTGTTTTGATTGGGTAGATTGTACAGTTTCGCATAGAAATCCCTAAAAGTATTTGCTATATCTCTGGAATTTTGTATTAAATGATTTTGTGTTGACTTAATCCCCGGGATAACATTAGCGGCTTGAGAGTCCTTTAAAGCCCTGGCCAGGATCTTTCCCGATTTGTCCCCGTGTTCATAATATATGGATTTTTGCCAAAATAGAATTCGTTTGGTGTCCGCATCCAGGGGAGCTTGGAGCTCCCTCCTGGCTTGCGTTAATTCCTCTTCCACTGATCTGGCCAAAGATCGTTTGTGTTTGTTTTCTAAGTCTCTAATTTTAGTTAGTAGTTTTTTTTTAATTGCCAAATTCTATCTTTTTTTTTGTGATCCTAAGCGTATCAGCTCTCCTCTGCTAACTGCCTTATGGGCCTCCCAAACAGTAAGTTGGGAAATCTCACCTGAGCTGTTTTCAGAGAAATAGTTGTTCAACAAATTCTGAATATGTTGTTGGTTGAATTGGTCAAGAAGCAATGCTGGATTTAGTCTCCAGGCCTTATCAGGTCTTCGCGTTGGTAGGAATCTCATGTGTAGGGAGATCGGGGCATGGTCTGAAATGGTGATGGAACCAATGTCTGCTCCGCTCACCTCGGCTAGGTCCCTCTGCGACACAAACACATGGTCGATTCTAGTGTATCTGTTGTGTGGGGCAGAGAAAAAGGTGAAATCCCTCTCGGAGGGGTGCAATGTCCTCCAAGTGTCGATAAGAGTGAGTGACTGGAGTGACATTTTTATTTTTTTTAAAATTGCATAGGAAAGGCAAGATTGTCCTGTGGAGGTATCGCAGAGAGGGTTTAAAGGAACATTAAAATCTCCACCTAGAACTATGCAACCCCTCGCGAAGCTCTTTAATTCAGATATCAGTAGCCTACAGAATGTTAAGTGGGCTCGATTGGGAAAGTACACATTCGCCAGTGTGATCTGTGTACCCCCCAGTGTACCTGCGATAAAGATATATCTCCCTTCCGGATCTGCCATCTGCTTCTCAAGTACAAAGGGTGTATCCTTATGAAGCAGAATGGCGACACCTTTGGTTTTTGCGAGATTATTGGACGCATAAAATGCTGTCGGAAAGAATTTGTTTGTCAGTGAGGGGTGGGAGGGACTTTTAAAATGGGTCTCTTGTAAAAATACCATATTACTTTTCTTGAGTTCATAAAGAACTTTTCTCCTCTTTTCCGGGACATTGAGACCATTAATATTATGTGAGATTAGGAATGGGCACTTACCCAGGTGTGCGTACACCATCATGTCCGTAGGAGAGGTCCCTTCAGCCTGTAGTAAAATAAAAAGATGGGGGGGGGGGGTCTGAAACATTAGGGAGGGGGAAAAGAAGGATCAGTACAAAGAGATGAAACAGAAAGAAAAATAAGAAAGAGAAGACTCAAAGTGTAGCGAGGTCAACCAGGCCAAAATCGAGCTGGTTGAGATCGCAAACGATGGATATTGAAATCACGTAATATGTTATTGCAATCAATCAATGGATAAAATTATCCTGTCGAGGCAATGGAAGGCGTCACACAGGAACGGCCAGTAAGAAAAATAAAAAAATAAAAAGTTATCTTAATCTGTGACCGAAAATCTATTCCAGCAACCTCGGTTCTCCACTTGTGGAGAAAAGCTCCTGTGACATGAAGCTACAATAAGACCTAAAGTCTTCAACAATTAACACTATAACTTTTAGGCTTCTTTCACACGGTCCGCCTCCGCAGGCGGATCCGTGTTGCTCAGCGGGGATTGATCCGCGATCCCCGCTGAGCCGGGCGGATGACAGCTCCGTCTCCGCTTGCAGAGGGGAGAGGGAGGTGTCTCAGCACCCGCTGCCCTCTATGGGGGATCGGAGGAGAGCGGACCGCTTGTCCACTCTCATCAGATCCGCTCCGCTCCGATTACTGAACGGATGGAAAAATAGGGTTTCCATCCGTCCAGATTTCAGCACAGGATCGGATGCGGATGGCAGCGGGTGTCAGCGGAGGTGACCTCCGCTGACACCCGCTGCCCCATAGAGCTGCATGGAGGATCCGATCAGATCCGCCTAAAAAACTGACAGGCGGATCTGATCGGACCTCCCGTGTGAAAGAGCCCTAACTTGTAACTAGAAATGCTGGTAAGCCCACGGACCCACAAGCCCATAGGCCCGTAAGTCCATAGGCCGGCCAACATGCAGGTATGTAAACGGGCTCCTAGATCAGCAATGGGTGAAACAAGGTTTCCATCCCCTATAGTAGGTAAGTATAAAAACTATAGCCTATTCTCTTGAGAAAGACTGAATCTCCGATACTACTTTTACCGACAAGAGGTATGGCGATCGGGCTAACGACCAATAATCAGCAATCAGAATGTCAAGCGAGGTCATAAACTGATGATATGATCAAACATTTGCAACTACAGTTTGAAGGTCTCAACATATGACCACTCTTAACAACAGAACACTTTCACATTTATCATGAGTGTAACCTTACTATCCTATGTTAAATCACTAGATTAGTCTATAACACATAGAGTTAGCGAGGTTTTGTTCAGGTCCCTGTTTGGAAAAAAGAAAAAAACAAAAGAAAGGAAAAAAAAAAGGGAAAAGAATTGGCTTCAAACTAAAGCTCCATATCCTGTCTGTGAGACGGGACCAGACAAGTATTGCTTCTGCTACCTTTCAGTCTTTGTCGCCGCCAAGTGGTCAAAAAAAGGAAGAAAAAGTAAATGTGAGAGACTTAGTCACTGTGCTGATTAAATTATACATGCATACCATTAAACCCAGATCCGCAGTTGTCGGGCAGCATGAGTAAAGTAGTGTACAGACAGAGAATTCAAAGTTCCGTGTTAATAAATGCTACGATCAATGGGGATAGGGGAAAATGTGAACATGGTATTTAAATTCCAGATATTATAGGTAGCAAGCAGTTAAGGTCGGTCTCTGTTTCTTGGAGTCTTAGGCGTTTTGGGAGAGGAGCCAAACAAGGAATTAAGCTCTCTTTTCCTTTGCTGCTTCCCTTTCTTGTGGTAAGGTGAGCGTGCATTGGAGGCTTCCGGACCTTCTTGATTGGCATCATGGGGCAGGGGAACCAGGAACTCTGCATACCAATCCGGGAGTTCCACTTCTTCAATGTGCAAATTGGCACAGAAGTCGTGAAGATCTGCCGGTGTGCGCAGAAAATATTGTTTGCCCCCGATCCCCGCCTGTAAAGCAAAGGGGAATTTCCACCTATATGTAATGTTTTTTGCCTTAAGAATTTCCAAGAGGGGCTTAAGGGCTCTCCTGTTGTTCAGAGTGATGGGAGACAGGTCCTGGAAGAGTTGAATACGGCTGTCATTAAAGATGATCCGTTCATTCTGTCTGGCTTTTGAGAGGATATCCTCCTTAAGAGGATGGCTGGAGAGGCAGCATATGATGTCTCTAGGTGGGGCATCATCCGGGGGCTTCGGTCTTAAAGCCCTGTGTGCTCTTTCAAAGTCTATGGGCGATTCCTCCGGGCGTTCTAACAGGCTATTGAACAGAGACTGGAGAGCGCGCTTGACCCCTTCTCTCTCTACTGATTCCGGGACCCCCCTCACCCTTATATTATTCCGACGACCCCTGTTGTCCAGGTCCTCGATTTGCCTGTTCATGGCTATCAGGTGTGAGGAGTAAGACATGGCAACGTCCTCTAATTTCCTTATGGCCTTGTCCCTATGTCTCCCAGCTCTTTCAACAGCCGACATCTGGTCAGAGAGTCTGGTGATGTCAGCTCTCAGATCTACAATAGCCGATGCAAAAGAGTTTTTGATATCTGCTGCTATTGCTGTCATTGTTTTATATGTCAGAGGGGGGTCGGAAGGGTCTGGCTCACCTGCCATGTCCTCAGTGTCCGCCAGAGAGTCCGTATCGTAGTCCCTTTCCTCCTCTCTCAGCGCCGCCCACGCCATCTTGGAGGCCTGAGAGCCTTTCATGCTGGAAGTTTGGGTGCCGAAAAAGTCCGGTATGTTCCGTGTGGAGCCGCTCGGACCGGACCTCGGTGTCTTTGTGCCACTTCCCTGCTTGTTCGCTCTGCCCATGCTAGAGTGTATCGGAGCCCGCTAGCACTGGGAGACCCGATCTGCGGAGGAGCTCGGTCTTCAAGCGTCCATTCCGTCCGCGCGCCAAGCCACGCCCCGAGAGAAATTGACTGGTACATATTAATTGTAAAATGCAATAAAAAATGACCTTTTAGAAAGACTCGGTCATGAGAAGAAAAGAACAAAAACATCTGAAGAGTCTCCCCCCCCCCCCCCCCATCTCTCCTGACAGAGCTGAAATATGGGCATCCTCTCACATGCTTTAATCTATTAGGCTTCATGCACATGGGTGCATTTGCCTGTGCAGCATAGATACACTGCCGAAAGACATGAAAAGGTGTAGGTGGCTGTAAGCAGCTATGCCCCACTATTAACATAAAGTTAGAGACAATCCCTGGAATTCATAATAATTGGCACAGACACAGTTTGTGAAAGTGTCTTTCATGCATTTTAAAAATGTATAGTACCTGTCTAAAACTTGTACTTGAATTTGGCACGTGCTGTGCAACTTTTAGAATGCATGCGAGACACTTTCGCAAAATCAGTCTACGCTAGTTTCTTGTTCTGTACGCCAAAAGAAAGTGGTCTTATTTAACTCCAATTTCTTAACATATAAACTGATAGAATTTTATTTTTAGGTGCATTCATTGTGCCACAAGGTAAAAGTGACGCATTTTGGAGCTACCTGAATTTAGTTAATGAATCGCTGTCAGAACCAACAGTGTTGCAAATGCTTTATGAATTTGGTGCAATGAAATAACAAGAGGTATTAACATCAGAAAAATGGTGCTTTATTGAACCAGCAGTGAGCAGTAGTAAAGTTTAATCTACTGAACGCTGGAATTATACTGCCAGAGCACATTTATGGCAGTAATGCTAGTTCTAGACCAACTGGGTATGCACTGGCCAAAAGAAAAGGAGGATGGTAGTGAAGGTGGCAGAGGAACAAAGGGGGCTAGCAGGAAAAATATTACTGGAGGGGCAGTCTTTTGAGATGTTCTTCTGCCAGCTATCATTGGGGCCCCTTTAAGAGTGTCTTTGCACTAAATGACAGTGCCAGTTAACCTGTATTCAGTATAGGTACAGAATAGTCTCAGCACAGGTGCAAGGTAGATGTGGTTCAGATGGGGTAATGGTTCAGCATAATGCAGTACAGGGTTGGTATATGTGCAATGGAATAGGTGCGGTATAGAGTGCAGAATAGGTGTGGTGTGGAGTTGGTAGACTTGGTGTCCTGCCCTCAGTGGCTCAGTCCCTGCTAGCAATATTAGCAATGGTTTATTAGCCCCCTCACCAGTCCCTGGGATGCTGTGGTGACTTCATGTTGTACAAAGGTGGGGCCTTGGTTTCTCCCCGAAAGCCTCCTGTGATTACCAATTGGAAGCAGAGAGTGAGTGGATGCTCCAGTCTCCATGTTGCAGCGGTGGCACTGTGCTGCCTCCGGGAGTCCTTACTACTAGAGATGGGCTCAGGGGTGTCTGAGTCCCCACGTGCCAGAACCCGCCATGAAGCCGACACCGCTAATCACAGGCAATGAAACATTTCCCGATCTGTGCAGCTGCAGATTAGCGATGGGCTAACCGTTCGAGTCAACATCGTGCGTTCATGTGTTTACTTGACACACACAAAAATGTGGCGTTCGGTGGGAAGTTCACTCGCCGATGAGCACCCCATAATGCACTGCACGATTGCAGTGCATTAAGTGATTGGCCAAAGCATGCACCTGACCTGCATGTTTCGGACAATCACAGCGCAATGTCTTGTCAGAGCGCCACGATTGGCCAAAGGCAGGGTGCCTTTGGCCAATCATGGCTCAGGGGCTGATTCTTTTGTAACACAGTGTACTGCAGTCAGTGTAGTGCTGTGCTGATTCATATTGTGTAAAACAGTGTACTGCAGTGCTGTGTAGTGTAGGGCTGATTTGTGTGTAACACAGTGTAGTGCAGTTAGTGTAGTGCTGTGCTGTGATTATTGTGTAACACAGTGTAGTGGGGCCACTGAAGTGTTGGTGTATACAACACGTCTGTATCACCCCACTGATCCCTTTTTTTTCTTTTTTTAAGCATCAGGTTCTGTTGCTGCAATATCAGTACTCCCACTTCTTTGTCGCAGGCTCTATTCCTTCTGCGTCAGCAGTGGTTTTTTTTTTGTGGCACAGCACCACTAATTTTATTTGGGGCATAATTGCTGTCCCCCCTTCTGTGTCGCAGGTGCTATTCCTTCTGCGTCAGCAGTGGGTTTTTTTTGGTGGCGCAGCAGCACTAATTTTATTTGGGGCATAATTGCTGTCCCCCCTTTTGTGTCGCAGATGCTATTCCTTCTGCGTCAGCAGTGTTTTTTTTTTTTTGGTGGCGCAGCAGCACTAATTTTATTTGGGGCATAATTGCTGTCCCCCCTTTTGTGTCACAGGGGCTATTCCTTCTGCGTCAGCGTGGCGTCAGTGTGGCTCAGCAGCACTAATTTTATTTAAAATATTCTTGGTGCCGTGCCGATTCTAAAAATGGAAGACACCTAAACTGGAGGTGACATCCGGTCACTGCAAATCTCAGATGTCTCTGGTGTTATGCACTGATCAATACATGGAAGTATACATAAGCCAGATCAGTTGACAATAACCAGTCTTCATGCTGAACTATCCCCATGACTGTCTGCATCAACTCCATCTTAAACCTTTTGGTGTGTATGTACCCATTTGATTTCTTCAAACCTAGACAGTGGGGAAAGCTCTTGATGTCTTGGGTACTAGAAAGCATGTGAAGAAACCCGCAGATTATGTTCTTTTGGTAGCACCAGCACTCTGGACTTGTTGCAGTATAGTTCATATTAGTAAGACCCAAACACCCCCCTGTTCGACTCGCACAAGAACACCGCGAACAGGGAAAAAGTTTGTTCGAACAAACAAACTCCATTGAAGTCTATGGGACTCAACAAAAATCAAAAAAATCCTAATTTTAAATGGCTTAAATGCAAGTTATTGCCCAAAAAAAGTGTATGGGGATCTGGGTACTGACCTTGGTAACATGTAGCAATGAAAATATTTTTTTAAAACAATCGTTTTTAAAGGAGCAGTGATTTACTGATTTTAATGAGGCTTAAAGTGAAACTATATAAATTAAAAATTCCTTTAACCACCTTAAGAATGGAAGGATTTGCCCCCTTCCTGACCAGGCCCTATTTTGTGATTCGGTACTGCGTTACTTTAACGGACAATTGCGTGGTCATGCGACACTGTACCCAAAATATATTTACATCCTTTTTTTCCCACAAATAGAGCTTTCTTTTGGTGTTTGATTACCTGTGCGATTTTTATTTTTTGCGCTATAAACAAAAAAAGAGCGGCAAATTTGAAAAGAAAAACAATATTTTTCACATTCTGCTATATGACATTCCCAAAAAAAAATTTAAAAATCTAAATTTTTTAACATTTTAGGCCAATTTGTTTTCTGCTACATATTTTTGGTAAAAAAAAAAAAAAAAAAAAAAAAAAATCGCAATAAGCATATTTTGATTGGTTTGCGCAAAAATTATCGTGTCTACTAACTACGGGAAAGATTTATGTAATTTTTATTGTTTTTTTTTTTTACTAGTAATGGTGGTGATCTTCGACATTTTGGCGGACAGATCGTACCCCTAACTGACATTTTTGACACTTTTGGGGGTATCAGTGACATTACTACAGTAATCAGTGCTAAAAATATGCAATGTTACTGTAATAATGCCATTGCTAGGGAAGGGGTTAACCCTGTGGGTGATCAAGGGGTTAAATTTGAGCCTAGGGGAGTGAATCTAACTGTGGGGGGGGGCTTGGCTTCTGAAATGATCCGAGACATGTGATCCTATATAGCAGGATCACATGGGCTCTATGATCATCCCAGGAAGAAGAACGGTCAGCTGTGTTTACAACAGCCGACCGTCCTTCTCTCTCAGCGGGGAATGATTATGGGTGTCAGGCGGCAATCAGAGCTGCCTGCATGATGCATTGGCTTCCCTGCTGATGAGCGGGGGTGGGAGCGCACCGCCACCGGGACGCGCTCGCCCCCTAGACTCCCGAGAGCGAACGCCGTACATGTACGGCAATTTGCCTGGGAGTGGCTGCCTGCCACAGTATAACTGTGGCAGGCGGTCGTTAAACAGTTAAATATTGTGCCTTGGGGGTTCCCTTAATGTGCCTGTAAAGTAACGTATCTGTATGATGTATGTAGCCTGCTGCAGCAATACTGACATTTCTAAAAGGAAAAAATGTCATATACAAATATATATATACAAATTTAAAATCGCATGTACTTGTCATACAGGTGCAGAAAAATTAGGCCTTTGCTGTTGGTGGTGCCTGAACACTGTAACCCCTCGCAGTTACTCTTGCTGGGTGCAAGAACGGGCCCTGCTGGTAAAAAATCCATACAAATTTTAAACTGGCAAAGATCAAGTGTTGTATGTGTTCTTATCAGTGATCTAGTGGGGGTGCTGTGCTGTCATCTGACCTGGCCAAGGTTGGGTGTTGGCTATGCAAACCTGCTGGAGTGATGGGGACCTGGAAGGTTAGTATCAGCAGGAACTGAAACTGAAATTGGGCCTTTGGTGTTGGTGGTGCCTGGACACCGTAACCCCTCACAGTTACTCTTGCTGGGCACAGGGAGAAGGGCGCAGGGCACAGCGACAGGGCCAGCTGTTAAAAATTACATACGAAATTTAAATTGTATGCACCTGTCATACAAGTGCAGACAAATTAGGCCTTGGGTGTTGGTGGTGACCTAAACCAAAAACATTGTTGGAAGCTAGCAGAACCAAGGTTGAAGAATAGGATAGGCAGCATATGCAGTCTTCAAGGGATAGCAGACCCCTTGCAAATTCAACCAGTTACATCAGCATCAGGGACTTGATAGCTGCTGTTGATCTAGGACTGATTCATTTTGATAAAAGTTAGCTGGTCAACAGAGTCTTTGAACAGACGCACTCTTTTGTCCGTCACAAAACTTCCAGCAGCAATGAATGTCCGCTCAGAAAGCACGCTGGAAGCAGGACAGGCCAATAGCTCCATTGTATATTGAGCAAGTTCTGGCCAGTGGTCCATTCTCAAGACCCAGTAACTCAGTGGAGGCTCAATATGAAAGGTCTCTAAGTCTGCTCTTGCCCCTAGATAATTATGCACCTATGATGGGAGACGCTGCTGATGCTTGCTTAAACCTAACAGCCCTGCGTGCTGCTGAGGACTAAAGAACTGTTTAAAGGCATCGGTCAGCTGGCCGCCTTCTCCACCGTTCCTCCTTGGCTGAACGATGCCTCAGAAACACGTCCAGAGAAGGTTAACCTCCCAGTGTCTGGAAAAGTGTTACACAATTTTTTTTTCAAGTTCTCCTCAAGATGTTTCTTCCTCTGCTCCCTCTGCGAAGGCAGGATGAGCTCTGCAACTTTACTCTTGTAACGTGGATCAAGGAGGGTGGCCAACCAATAATTTTCCCTCTCCTTGATAGCACAAATCCTCGGGTCCTTTCACAGGCTCAGGGAGCCCATGCAACGTAAGTCCTCCTGAGTCTGGGTCACTAAGGATGACATTGACAGGAGCAACCTCTCCCCAACCATGTACAACTCCTGGGGTTTCTGGGGAATGAAAACCATCCCTTGAAGACTGCTGAATACTATCCTCTACAGAATAAAATAGAGATTATTGCGCTAACTTTAAAAAATGTAAGCAGCTGACATCAATCACTGAACTAAGGAGGGTGATAAATCAATAAATACAAAAATATGTGCAGCGCTAGAAGAAAAAAATTCCCAACAAAATAAATTGTCCAATCGCAGGAAACATTCCACAAATAAAGTAAACAATTGATGGTGAGAAAAAGTCCAATATATAATGGTGCAAATCATATATAAGTGCAGCAAATCCCGTCACCAGTGAAGGTAGAAATATATTGCGCTCACCAGATGGATGGGACCCCAAAACACCTTATAGTGTAGGAGTCAAACAGGCTTAAAAATGATGGAGTGTCCCCACAGATTTTTCACCGATTCCAACGGCAACCATGCAAATCTCCGGTAGATGGAATAGTTCAGAGATTCCCCTTCCACATGGTGGGTGGTAAAACCGAAAAAAATGGAGGGACATATAGCATAATATTGCTAAAATCAATTTAATATCAATAAAGCTGATACACTTACAGACATCCGTGAAAGACAGGCATATAAGATGTAAAACAGCTGGGCTGACCAAGTCCTCTTTACATGTTTTGGCATAAATGCCTTTTTCAAAAGATAAAGTCAGCAGGTAGCCAGTGTTCATATATATATAGAGGTAGAATTAATTGGGTACACCTGTAGGAAGTAGGCGGTGGACTGCATGGAAACCGGAAGTAAAACCGGCGTGCGTTCCAAGCCTCACTATGGTATAGCGCCAAAAATGAAGTCTATTAAATCATAAGGGGAAACAGGAAGTGATGAAATGCCTGGAGGGGATGGCATTAGCCATCGTACATCCCAAGCCTCTTTCTGAATTGTAAGACAGGAAGTGCTGACATCACATCCGGGAATAGGCGGAAGTGATGTCAGCGTCAAAACATCGAGGGGGGACGGCATTTAACCATCATCAACCCCAAGCCTCCATCTGAAGTGTAAGACCGGATATGCCGACATCACATCCGGGATTGGGCGGAAGTGATGTCAGCACGGCAAGGCGGACCGCCTTACCGGAAGTTGGAGCATATCAATGCACCAGGTCAACAAAACAGAAATGGAGACAGCTCAGATTGGCCGATTCAGCGAGTAGTGAATATCGCCAATAAGAGAACAAAAAAAGGGGGAGAATAAAAAGATGACGTTATAGTTAAACAGCGCCAACAAAAAGGGGAGAGGAAAAAATCGGTTTAGTTGTCTAAACCATAATATATCAACATAGTGGGCTCATTTATTGAGAAACCAGTATATTGAAAAAAACAAAAATGTCAATTGTCCACAGTTAAAGGGACATAATAACAAATTTTGTCTATATACAGTCCATAGTCTATCTCCATATTAGGTGACCCTTAATACAGGATATCTATAACAAAAAATATTTTTATTACATAACTACATGATGTATACAGCCAAAAGACAAATATAATAAAAATATTTTAAAAATATTTTAAAAAATATCGTGAATAAAAATAATAAAATCACATAAAAGAACGAATGAGGATAAAGGGAACATATAAGGCTAAAGATAGCCAGAAAGGCAGATGGGAGTGGGATATTTAGTACGCTAAGCTGTGTTTATAAAGGCGTTTATATCCCACTCTATATTCAACCCAAAAGGATGGTAGGACTTCAAAGTATAGATCCAGTATGTCTCTCTCCTAGAGACACCACGAATTTTTGAGCCACCCCTCCAGGGAGGTACATACTGGTCTATGACCTGAAATAAAGTGCCAGTGGGATCTTTATGGTGATAAAGAAGGTAATGTTTACCTACAGTATGCTTATCCTTGCCTGTGAGAATGCTCGTAATATGTTCATTAACACGCACATTAAAGGACCTTATAGTGCGTCCCACGTACTGCTTTTTACAGGGGCACGTTAACAAATAAACAATATGAGTAGTTATGCAAGTGGCGAAAAATTTGATATGGTGAAGACTCCCTGTGACAGAAGATTGAAAGGATGTAAATTTCCTTCTTTTATCACAATTATATTCGCACACTCTGCACTTCCGGCAGGGATAAAAACCAATAAGATCAGCAAAAAATTTTTTTGGTTTAATTGGTTCATCCGGTACATTGGGAGCTAATTGTCCTCTTAATGCAGGTGCACCTCTGAAAGTGACCGAGGGTCGTACAGGTAAAACGGTACCCAAAATGGGGTCATTTCTAAGTACATCCCAATGTTTGGATATAATTCTCTTGATGGAATTATGCTGAATAGAAAAATTGGTAAAAAAGGACCATTTAGCAAAATCAGACTGGTTTTTTGTTTTATTTCTATTTTTAGACCCAGAAAGTAATTGTGCTCTATCAATCTGGGTTACTTCCCTTATAGTGGACTCAAGAGCATCAGAATTATAACCCTTAACTAAGAACCTATCCTTTAGCAGCTGGGCTTGTTGGAGGAATTCATGTTCATGAGTACAATTCCTCCTAAGTCTGATGAATTGACTCTTAGGTATTCCACCCAACCAAGCCTTGTGATGACAGCTGTCAACAGGCAGGTACGAGTTACGGTCTGTGTCCTTGAAAAAAGTACTGGTGACAAACTGATTGTCCACTATGGAAATATTGAGGTCTAGGAAATGGATATTGGTGGAACTATATTCAAAAGACAAATGAATACCTCTCGTGTTATCATTCAAGAATGACATGAATGTCTCGAGAGATGAGGTGTCCCCTTTCCACAGGAGGAGGATGTCGTCTATATAACGCACCCAGAGAACCAGCTCGGGTGCGTCATAAGGAAAGACGACATCCTCCTCCCATTTGGCCATAAAGAGGTTGGCCAAACTAGGGGCGAACTTCGCCCCCATGGCCACACCCCTTTGTTGTAAAAATTATTGGTGATTGAACCAAAAGTAATTCCTCCCGGTGGCAAATATCAACAGATCTAGAATGAAATCTCGATGTGAAGGAGAGATAGATTTATCTGTCTTTAAGAAATGGTCAACAGCATTTAAACCCTGATCATGAGGGATACAAGTATAGAGAGAGGTGACATCTGCTGTCACCATCAGATGTTCACCTTCTAACTTGATATTTTTCAGCCTGTTGATAACATCACAGGTATCCTTAATGAAGGAAGGAGTTTCAATAACCAGCGGTTGTAGATAGAAATCGATGTATTTGCCAATACGTGATGTAATAGAATTGATGCCGCTAATAATAGGGCGACCAGGAGGATTTACCGGGTTTTTATGTACTTTCGGTAAATAGTACATGACTGGGATGCGAGGGGCTGTGGGAACCAAAAAAGACCTTTCTTTCTTGTTTATTAAGTTCCTTTCATAGCCTTTCTCCACCAGTCTCACCAATTCCTTCTTAAAAGAAGTAGTAGGGTTATTTTGTATTTTAATATAGGTGTCCTGATCGCCTAGGATTCTACCCATTTCATCATAGTAGTCCTGTTTATCAAGGACGACGATGCCGCCGCCCTTGTCTGCAGGGCGCACTATGAGGTCTTTCTGTTCACACAGAGATTTTAGACCCTTTTTCAGTTGAGGCTGTATATAGGGTTTCTTAACAGCTAACTCAGCCAGATCTTTAAACACCAAATCTTTAAACACCGCCACTGATGGAGCAACCGGACCAGGGGGGTTAAATAAAGATGGATTTGATAATCCGGAATGTTTAATAGAAGAGGTATATTCATGTGGTACTTCTGTTCTGGGTTTTGACAGGATATACCTTTGTACATTTATTTTGCGTACATATTTGTGGACATCGATAAATGTACTAAATTTGTTAATGGGTTTGGGTGGAGCGAACTTCAAACCTCTATCCAAGGTGTATAGCTCATCAGGACTGAGTTCCACCTTGCTAAGGTTGAAGATACCGGATCCAATCAAGTTTTTATTCTTTTTTCTTTGGATCCGCCACCCCCCTCTGGTACCTCGCTTGGATCCGCACCCCTTTTTCCCTTGTTGTGTTGCCGGGGAAAATCCCATTCATGACTGGGTCCTGGGCGTGGCTGGTTATAATTAAAGGGTGAACTATTTTGATGGTCATACTCCTCATCGTATGAACGAGACTGATCATCATGTCTAGGTTGTTGCCTCAAAGGAGAAAACCTATTATGTGTGTTCACATTATATGGTTTAGCATATGTTTGTTGAGGGTAAGGTCTAAATGGAGGGGGAGAGAAATGTCTTTGATAATTCTCATTATGAGACCACTGTCCCCTAGGGGAATTCACTGGATGAGGAGGATACCAGTTATTCTTAACAGGGCCTCTTTCATGTGGTGTTTGTGGTGGATGGTTACCCTTCCAATTCTGATTTTTTGGATTTTTTCCTTTTTTATGGGGGGGACCCTTGTTTTTTGGCTTCTTTTGTGTTTTGGGTGGAAGAGAAGTTTGAACAGAGGTAGCCCCAGGAGCATTAGGAATCACATGGTCCGTCTGATTGCCATCATTAGGATCACTATTCAGTAGATTCCTTTGCCATTGAAAGACAGTACGGTTATCATAATCGGACATGTCTCTCATAAACTTTTTTTGTTTCTTAGTTTTTTGTTCCCTTTCCTCTTTCTCTAAATACTTTTGAAGATTTTCAGAGAGAGTTTTGTACTCAGCTGTGGTGTTAAAAGGGGTAACTTTTTCTTTTAACTCTTTAATCTCCCTGTCTAGGGAGGTTAATTTGGTACGTTTAATCTCAACAAGATGCCGTAATAACTGTAAACCAGCATTATTGAAATAATCGGACCAAGCCTCTAAGGCTGTATCGTCTGATTGGGGGGATACCTCCCATCTCAGGCTTCTCGGAACCATTGATTTAGAGATATAATATTCTAAAAACGCAATGTCCCATTCAGAATGTAATTCTGACACCATAAGATTTTTAAGTCTTAAAAACAAACCGCCAACCTCAGTATCGGATTTGGTGGAGATAAAAACTCCATCGGTAATTACAGTTCTATTAGCTCTGTATTCAAAAACATCCATTGCTGGCATGTTCAAATCAAGAGCGATAAAAAACTATATGTAAGTGACACAAAGAAAAAACTATGTGTACATAAGTGAATTAACACATATGTGAAAGAAAGCAGCAATAACAAAGGTCAAAAATGTGTACAAACAGAATAAAATAGAGATTATTGCGCTAACTTTAAAAAATGTAAGCAGCTGACATCAATCACTGAACTAAGGAGGGTGATAAATCAATAAATACAAAAATATGTGCAGCGCTAGAAGAAAAAAATTCCCAACAAAATAAATTGTCCAATCGCAGGAAACATTCCACAAATAAAGTAAACAATTGATGGTGAGAAAAAGTCCAATATATAATGGTGCAAATCATATATAAGTGCAGCAAATCCCGTCACCAGTGAAGGTAGAAATATATTGCGCTCACCAGATGGATGGGACCCCAAAACACCTTATAGTGTAGGAGTCAAACAGGCTTAAAAATGATGGAGTGTCCCCACAGATTTTTCACCGATTCCAACGGCAACCATGCAAATCTCCGGTAGATGGAATAGTTCAGAGATTCCCCTTCCACATGGTGGGTGGTAAAACCGAAAAAAATGGAGGGACATATAGCATAATATTGCTAAAATCAATTTAATATCAATAAAGCTGATACACTTACAGACATCCGTGAAAGACAGGCATATAAGATGTAAAACAGCTGGGCTGACCAAGTCCTCTTTACATGTTTCGGCATAAATGCCTTTTTCAAAAGATAAAGTCAGCAGGTAGCCAGTGTTCATATATATATAGAGGTAGAATTAATTGGGTACACCTGTAGGAAGTAGGCGGTGGACTGCATGGAAACCGGAAGTAAAACCGGCGTGCGTTCCAAGCCTCACTATGGTATAGCGCCAAAAATGAAGTCTATTAAATCATAAGGGGAAACAGGAAGTGATGAAATGCCTGGAGGGGATGGCATTAGCCATCGTACATCCCAAGCCTCTTTCTGAATTGTAAGACAGGAAGTGCTGACATCACATCCGGGAATAGGCGGAAGTGATGTCAGCGTCAAAACATCGAGGGGGGACGGCATTTAACCATCATCAACCCCAAGCCTCCATCTGAAGTGTAAGACCGGATATGCCGACATCACATCCGGGATTGGGCGGAAGTGATGTCAGCACGGCAAGGCGGACCGCCTTACCGGAAGTTGGAGCATATCAATGCACCAGGTCAACAAAACAGAAATGGAGACAGCTCAGATTGGCCGATTCAGCGAGTAGTGAATATCGCCAATAAGAGAACAAAAAAAGGGGGAGAATAAAAAGATGACGTTATAGCTAAACAGCGCCAACAAAAAGGGGAGAGGAAAAAATCGGTTTAGTTGTCTAAACCATAATATATCAACATATCAACTTTTGGTTCAATCACCAATACTTTTTACAACAAAGGGGTGTGGCCATGGGGGCGAAGTTCGCCCCTAGTTTGGCCAACCTCTTTATGGCCAAATGGGAGGAGGATGTCGTCTTTCCTTATGACGCACCCGAGCTGGTTCTCTGGGTGCGTTATATAGACGACATCCTCCTCCTGTGGAAAGGGGACACCTCATCTCTCGAGACATTCATGTCATTCTTGAATGATAACACGAGAGGTATTCATTTGTCTTTTGAATATAGTTCCACCAATATCCATTTCCTAGACCTCAATATTTCCATAGTGGACAATCAGTTTGTCACCAGTACTTTTTTCAAGGACACAGACCGTAACTCGTACCTGCCTGTTGACAGCTGTCATCACAAGGCTTGGTTGGGTGGAATACCTAAGAGTCAATTCATCAGACTTAGGAGGAATTGTACTCATGAACATGAATTCCTCCAACAAGCCCAGCTGCTAAAGGATAGGTTCTTAGTTAAGGGTTATAATTCTGATGCTCTTGAGTCCACTATAAGGGAAGTAACCCAGATTGATAGAGCACAATTACTTTCTGGGTCTAAAAATAGAAATAAAACAAAAAACCAGTCTGATTTTGCTAAATGGTCCTTTTTTACCAATTTTTCTATTCAGCATAATTCCATCAAGAGAATTATATCCAAACATTGGGATGTACTTAGAAATGACCCCATTTTGGGTACCGTTTTACCTGTACGACCCTCGGTCACTTTCAGAGGTGCACCTGCATTAAGAGGACAATTAGCTCCCAATGTACCGGATGAACCAATTAAACCAAAAAAATTTTTTGCTGATCTTATTGGTTTTTATCCCTGCCGGAAGTGCAGAGTGTGCGAATATAATTGTGATAAAAGAAGGAAATTTACATCCTTTCAATCTTCTGTCACAGGGAGTCTTCACCATATCAAATTTTTCGCCACTTGCATAACTACTCATATTGTTTATTTGTTAACGTGCCCCTGTAAAAAGCAGTACGTGGGACGCACTATAAGGTCCTTTAATGTGCGTGTTAATGAACATATTACGAGCATTCTCACAGGCAAGGATAAGCATACTGTAGGTAAACATTACCTTCTTTATCACCATAAAGATCCCACTGGCACTTTATTTCAGGTCATAGACCAGTATGTACCTCCCTGGAGGGGTGGCTCAAAAATTCGTGGTGTCTCTAGGAGAGAGACATACTGGATCTATACTTTGAAGTCCTACCATCCTTTTGGGTTGAATATAGAGTGGGATATAAACGCCTTTATAAACACAGCTTAGCGTACTAAATATCCCACTCCCATCTGCCTTTCTGGCTATCTTTAGCCTTATATGTTCCCTTTATCCTCATTCGTTCTTTTATGTGATTTTATTATTTTTATTCACGATATTTTTTAAAATATTTTTAAAATATTTTTATTATATTTGTCTTTTGGCTGTATACATCATGTAGTTATGTAATAAAAATATTTTTTGTTATAGATATCCTGTATTAAGGGTCACCTAATATGGAGATAGACTATGGACTGTATATAGACAAAATTTGTTATTATGTCCCTTTAACTGTGGACAATTGACATTTTTGTTTTTTTCAATATACTGGTTTCTCAATAAATGAGCCCACTATGTTGATATATTATGGTTTAGACAACTAAACCGATTTTTTCCTCTCCCCTTTTTGTTGGCGCTGTTTAACTATAACGTCATCTTTTTATTCTCCCCCTTTTTTTGTTCTCTTATTGGCGATATTCACTACTCGCTGAATCGGCCAATCTGAGCTGTCTCCATTTCTGTTTTGTTGACCTGGTGCATTGATATGCTCCAACTTCCGGTAAGGCGGTCCGCCTTGCCGTGCTGACATCACTTCCGCCCAATCCCGGATGTGATGTCGGCATATCCGGTCTTACACTTCAGATGGAGGCTTGGGGTTGATGATGGTTAAATGCCGTCCCCCCTCGATGTTTTGACGCTGACATCACTTCCGCCTATTCCCGGATGTGATGTCAGCACTTCCTGTCTTACAATTCAGAAAGAGGCTTGGGATGTACGATGGCTAATGCCATCCCCTCCAGGCATTTCATCACTTCCTGTTTCCCCTTATGATTTAATAGACTTCATTTTTGGCGCTATACCATAGTGAGGCTTGGAACGCACGCCGGTTTTACTTCCTGTTTCCATGCAGTCCACCGCCTACTTCCTACAGGTGTACCCAATTAATTCTACCTCTATATATATATGAACACTGGCTACCTGCTGACTTTATCTTTTGAAAAAGGCATTTATGCCGAAACATGTAAAGAGGACTTGGTCAGCCCAGCTGTTTTACATCTTATATGCCTGTCTTTCACGGATGTCTGTAAGTGTATCAGCTTTATTGATATTAAATTGATTTTAGCAATATTATGCTATATGTCCCTCCATTTTTTCTGGTTTTACCACCCACCATGTGGAAGGGGAATCTCTGAACTATTCCATCTACCGGAGATTTGCATGGTTGCCGTTGGAATCGGTGAAAAATCTGTGGGGACACTCCATCATTTTTAAGCCTGTTTGACTCCTACACTATAAGGTGTTTTGGGGTCCCATCCATCTGGTGAGCGCAATATATTTCTACCTTCACTGGTGACGGGATTTGCTGCACTTATATATGATTTGCACCATTATATATTGGACTTTTTCTCACCATCAATTGTTTACATTATTTGTGGAATGTTTCCTGCGATTGGACAATTTATTTTGTTGGGAATTTTTTTCTTCTAGCGCTGCACATATTTTTGTACTATCCTCTACATCCATGCTGCCACAATCCTCCTCTTCCTGTGTGTTTTGTGTCTCTGTAGGCATGACATCTGCATAAAGGGGGTCTTGTGAGGAAAGGAAGTCCTCCTCTTCCTCCTGCTGTTCTGCCTCAAGTGCCCTGTCCATGATTCCATGAAGCGTGTGCTCCAGCAGGTAGACTAGAGGGATAGTGTCACTGATGCATGCATCGTACTGGCTCCCCATCCTTGTGGCCTCCTCAAATGGTGACAGGACGGTGCATGCATCCTTTATCAAAAGCCACTGGCGTGGCGGAAAAAAGCTAAGCTCCTCTGAGCCTGTCCTTGTGCCATACTCACACAGGTATTCATTGATGGCCCTCTGCTGCATGTGCAGCCACTGCAGCATTACCAATGTTGAGTTCCACCTGGTGGGCATGTCACAAATGAGGCAGGTGGTGGGCAGGTTGAATTCCCGTTGAACGTCAGATAGCCGAGCACTGGCATTGTATGAATGCTGGTAATGGCCACAGACTTTTCTGGCCTGCCTCAGGAGATCTTGGAAGCCCGGGTATTTGGTCAAGAAATGCTGCACCACCAGATTCAGGATATGTGCCAAGCATGGAACATGTGTCAAGTGTCCCTGTCAGAGGGCGGAGAGAAGGGTGGTGCCATTGTCACATACAATCATTCCTGGCTCAAGCTGTCATGGCATCAACCATGTCATCAACCATCTCTGAGCCTGCCCCTGCAGAGCTGACAGAATCTCTGCCTCGGTGTGACTCCTATCCCCTAGACAGACCAACTGAAGCACTACATGGCATATTTTAGCCTCACTGCTTGCGTAGCCCCTTGAATGCTTAGGGAGCACTGCTGCTTCAGAGGACAATTCAGCAGAAGTGGACATGGAGGAAGAAGAAGAGGAGGAGGTGGTGGAGTAGCCAGATGTGGCAGAACCAGCACCAGCTTTTTGGAAGCATGGTGGAAAAACAAGCTTCAGCACTGAACCCTGTCCTGCATCCTTCCCAGCTGCCAGCAGAGTTACCCAGTGTGCCGTGAATAAATGTAACGTCCCTGTCCATGCCTGCTGGACCAAGAGTCAGCAGTAATGTGAACCTTCCTGCTGACTGCTCTGTCCAACGAGGCCAAAACAATATCTTCCTCATGATGGTAGAGAGCTGGAATGGCCTTATGCGAAAAGAAATGCTTTTTTGGAACCCTTTCACTGTGGTATAGCATATTCCACTAATTTGCGAAAGGGAGCAGAGTCTACCAGATGAAAAGGCAGCAATTGTAGTGCTAGCAATTTGGCCAAGCTAACATTAAGATGCTGAGCATGTGGATGGCTGGGAAAGTATTTCTTTCTACGATTCAGCAACTGGGGTAGTGAAATTTGCCTGCTGCTCAAATCAAGCAGTGGTCTACTGCTAGCAGATTGGGTGCAAGTCTCTGTGGCACTCATTGCTATACCATTATCCCTCTCAATGCAGGTTTTTGAGAAGACATGAGGTATAGTAGGGTTAGAGATCCCAGATGAGGAGCAAGGTGAGGTATGCTTTTTTGATCTTGTGGCTCTTTCAGATGCTGTTGCCAACAGACTGCATGGCAGTTCCTAATATGTCTTGTCAAGCATGTGGTGCCTAAGCAGCTGGTGTTCTGGCCATGCTTGATCCGCCTCAGACAGATGTTGCAAACATCAATGCTGCGGTCTGCTGCACATGTGTCGAAAACAGCCTACACTAATGAACTTTTTAAGGTCCATGGGGAGTTTGCAACACCCTGCACCTGTGGAGCTCTGTGGTGTGATGCAATAGGTTGGCTACTCCTATGGCAGCCCCTGGAGCACATCCTGCCTCATTGGAGTTCTGCTAATATCTCCTCCTCCCCCTCACTTTCCTCCTCTCTCCTGTCAGGCACCCAAGTACAGTCAGTGACCTCATCATCCCCTCCCTCATCACCACTGGAGCAAACTTGCCAGTATGCTGTAGATGTGGGAACATGACTTCTCCGTCATTGTCACCCCCTCTCTCTAGGCTTACGTTATTCTCTTCATCAACCTGGGAACCAGCATCACAGTTTTCAAATTGCTGCACATCCTCCAGAAGCATGTCACTGACACTATGATTGAATAGTTCAGGTGACTCCTCCGTGCATGATGGTGGGGCGACAGAAGGAGTAGCTGTGGAGAAGGAGCCTGTGAAATGGGCTGCTTTGGCAGCTGCGATGGAAGGCAAACTAGTATGAGCCTGGGTGACAGAGGACGAGGAGGATGAGGACGGCACCATTATCCACTCCACAAACTCTTCTGCATGTTGTGGCTGAATAACTCGGCCAGCGCCATGTTTGTGACCACCACTTTTCACTGTGAACACAGAGGCTGCTTGCCCTCTTCTCGTGGCCTGTGAGGATCTGCCTCTCCTTGTTTGCCTTTCGGACATGATGTCAATTTTGTGTTTTTTTTTATTACTAGTTGATCAATATATATATATATATATATATATATATACACAGTATATATATATATATATATACACAAATAATGCACTGCTGATATGTACTGAACTGACCGATAGATACTGAATGGCCTGATATATACTCAAGTGGCATATATATATATATATATATATATATATATATATATATATATATATATATACATAGTGGTGATCGAAAGTTTGGGCACCCCAGGTAAAAAATTGTATTAATGTGCATAAAGAAGCCAAGGAAAGATGGAAAAATCTCCAAAAGGCATCAAATTACAGATTAGACATTCTTATAATATGTCAACAAAAGTTAGATTTTATTTCCATCATTTACACTTTCAAAATAACAGAAAACAAAAAAATGGTGTCTGCAAAAGTTTGGGCACCCTGTAGAGTTAATATCTTGTACTGCCCCCTTTGGCAAGTATAACAGCTTGTAAACGCTTTTTGTAGTCAGCTAAGAGTCTTTCAATTCTTGTTTGAGGTATCTTCCTTACAAAAGCCTTCCAGTTCTTTGAGATTTCTGGGCTGTCGGTCCCGTCATCCACCAGGCATTTTGGCAGCGGTCATCCTCATGTGCGGCTGTGAATACTATCCATATCTTGAGCTGGCTGGTGCCCTGACACTGATCACAGCTGCTTGGTCTCAGGTGTTCCCTATTCATGCTGTTTCATGCTAACTTCAATGTAAGTGTGCTGCCTATTTTAATAAAGTGATTTTTATTTGATACTAACCTAAGTGCCCTGCTGTTAGTTTTCTTCTGAATTGAGGGGATCCTACCCAGTTCTTCTGCGGGAGCTGCAGAGGTTCTCAGTCTCGGTCCCTTCTCCTGCTCATCCATCCAGTTGCCTCATTCTTTCCTCTACCCTGTTGATGGTCTACAGATACAGATGAAGGCTCCAATGGACTAAGTGACTCTGCACTTCTCCTTAGAGTGCGTACAGTGGGGATCGAAAGTTTGGGCACCCCAGGTAAAAATTTGTATTAATGTGCATAAAGAAGCCAAGGAAAGATGGAAAAATCTCCAAAAGGCATCAAATTACAGATTAGACATTCTTATAATATGTCAACAAAAGTTAGATTTTATTTCCATCATTGACACTTTCAAAATTACAGAAAACAAAAAAATGGCGTCTGCAAAAGTTTGGGCACCCTGCAGAGTTAATATCTTGTACTGCCCCCTTTGGCAAGTATCACAGCTTGTAAACGCTTTTTGTAGCCAGCTAAGAGTCTTTCAATTCTTGTTTGAGGTATCTTCCTTACAAAAGTCTTCCAGTTCTTTGAGATTTCTGGGCTGTCGGTCACGCACTGCTCTTTAAAGGTCTATCCCTAGATTTTCAATTATGTTGAGGTCAGGAGATTGTGAAGGACATGGCAAAACCTTCAGTTTACGCCTCTTGATGTAATCCCCCATGGATTTCGAGGTGTGTTTAGGTTCATTATCCATTTGTAGAAGCCATCCTCTCTAACTTCAGCTTTTTCACAGATGGCATCAAGTTACCATCCAAAATTTGCTGAAATTTTATTGAATCCATTTTCCCTTCTACTAGTGAGATGTTCCCTGTGCCACTGGCTGCAATACAACCCCAAAGCATGATTGATCCACCCCCCATGCTTAACAGTTGGACAGAGGTTCTTTTCATTAAATTCTGTGCCCCTCCTTCTCCAAACGTACCTTTGCTCATTCCGGCCAAAAAGTTCAATTTTAACCTCATCGGTCCACAAAACTTGTTTCCAAAATGCATCAGGCTTGTCTATATGTTCATTTGGAAAGTTCAAACGCTGAGTTTTGTGGTGAGGACGTAGAAGAGGTTTTCTTCTGATAACTTACATGAAGACCATATTTGTACAAGTATCTCTTTATAGTGGAATAGTGTACCACAACTCCAGTGTCTGCCAGATCTTTCTGGAGGGATCGTGTAGTCAAACGTGGGTTTTGAATTGTTTTTCTCACAATCCTGTGAGCTGTTCGGTCTGATATTTTTCTTGGTCTTCCAGATCTTGCTTTAACTTCCACTGTTCCTGATGACTGCCATTTCTTAATTACATTCCGAACAGAGGATATTGACATCTGAAAACGCTTTGCTTTCTTATAGCCTTCTCCAGATTTGTTAGCGTCAACTATTTTCAGTTTCAATTTTCTAGACAACTGCTTAGAAGATCCCATGGTGCTGATTGTTGGGACAAGGTCAGATGAGTCTGGGTATTTAAAACCTTTGAGATTGACATCAAATGGTCTTCCCAGATGATGATTCAGAACAATCCATGACACTGGCAGGTCTCAGCCTTGCCAAAGGGGGCAGTGCATGCTATAAATTCTGCTGGGTGCCCAAACTTTTGCTGACGCCATTTTTTTGTTTTCTGTAATTTTGAAAGTGTAAATGATGGAAATAAAATCTAACTTTTGTTGACATATTATAACAATCTCTAATCTGTAATTTGATGCCTTTTGGAGATGTTTCCATCTTTCCTTGGCTTCTTTATGCACATTAATACAAATGTTTACCTGGGGGTGCCCAAACTTTCGACTACCGTATATATATATATATAATGGAAAATTGTTACCAATACTTACCGTAATTTTCCTTTCCTGGCTCTGCGTCATGCCATCAGACTACGGGTCAACTCTGCCCCTTTGACCCCCATAGGACATCCCTGAAATAGCATAAAAGGCAGGCAGTACCTGGTGGAGGTGTTCTGTAAGAGCTTGTGATGGACCAGGGAGGGTTTGTGCTGGCATGACGCAGAGCCAGGAAAGGAAAATTATGGTAAGTATTGGTAACAATTTTCCATTTTCCTGGCTCTGCGTCATGCCATCAGACTACGGGACTTAACTAGCCAAAACACAGGGTGGGAAGAATAAATTACAAACACCAGGTACTGCTGCAAGAAAACTAATTTTAATATCTTGATAAAGCAGAAGACAATCCTGAAGCTCCCATCTGAGCATACTGGGATGACATCACATCCAGCTTATAGTGTTTTATGAAGGTATTAGGAGATCTCCAACCTGCTGCCTTGCAGACCACGTCTGCCGATACTTTGGACCAAGCTGCCCAGGAAGATGACACCGCTCTTGTGGAATGTGCTCGGATCTCCTGAGGAGGGGGGAGGCCTTCCAGGG
The DNA here is from genome assembly GCF_965119305.1 of Pelophylax lessonae. Lineage (NCBI taxonomy): Eukaryota > Metazoa > Chordata > Amphibia > Anura > Ranidae > Pelophylax > Pelophylax lessonae. The sequence goes on from NC_138769.1 coordinate 610,020,054, forward strand.
AGTAAGCTGTTTGGATTGCTTTAACTATCCATGTCAAGAGGACTCTTGGAAGGGCCGGCATACCCATCCTGGGACCCTTTGGGAATACAAAAAAGAGCATCTGTTTACTGGAACGACACCGTTCTGGGCAGCTATGTCTGTAGGAGAGACTTCATATCTAAATCATGCCATCTAGGCTCCTCCAAGGCTGATTGAGAAGGTGAAAAGGCCGGGAGAACTGATCTCCAATTAAAATTAAATTCCAACGAGACTTTAGGAAGGGACTTCGGAGAAGGTCGTAACACCACGCTGTCTGGAAGGAAGGTGCAGAACGACTCTTTGTAGGAGAAGGCTGCAATGTCTGAGACTCGTCTGGCTGAGACCAAAACTGTCAAGAAAACAGTCTTTGTCAGGTACCATAAAGGACTGTCCGAATCTGGGAAAAAAAGGGTGCTTTTAGCAACCCCGTTAATATTAACGGTAAATCCCACTTTGGAAAGAAAAGGATGAAAAGGCTGGGATTATCTTGATACGGAGGAATCAAACTACAAGAGACTTCCTTGACCATGCGGTATTGGTAAGGACCGAAAGTGCTGAAATTTGTACTTTTAGCACGTTGAAGCTCAGTCCCGAGTCAAGGCCGTACTACAGAAAATCCAATATATTCGCCACTGAGGGGAAACGGAAAGAAAATCCCTGTTGGACTGAGAAAGCCTCGAACCTCTGCCACACTCTATAATAAGTGGCTTTAGTAGATTCTTTCCTGGATGACAGAATGGTGGACATTACTGAGTCAGAAAGATTCAGGTTCTGGAGCTTGCTCCTTTCAAATTCCATGCAGTCAAGGCCAGACAGGCCGAGTTGGGGTGAGTGTGGCCGTTGCAGATGAGAATGTCCCTGACCTGAGGGAGCCTTATTGGAGGACACCCTGCCAGACAACCAAGAAGGGGAAACCATGGCCTCCTCGGTCAGAATGGAGCTATCACAATAACGGGTACTCCCTCCTCCATGATCTTCACCAATGATTTGAGGATCAATAGGTAGAAATAGGTAGACCTGCTTGAAGCCCCACTTCTGATAGAGAGCATCCTGGGCCAGAGCTTGCGGGCAGAAGAAGTGGGAAAAAACTTGCAGAAATATGTCGCCATTAAGTCTAACTCGGGAACCCCCATTGCTCGACAAATATTTTGGATTTAGCATCCATCCTGTGTAGTTGGCGAAGTTCCTGCTCAACTGGTCTGCAAGGGTATTCTGAGGGCCCAGGAGACACGATGCTGAACAGTCAAGCAAGTGGGCTTCGGCCAAGAAGAAGAGCTCCGCAGTTACCTGGTGAAGTTACAGACTTCTTGTCCCCCCTTGTTTCACAATGTACTATACTGACGTCGTATTGTCCACGAGAAGTCTGACTCTCCTGCCTTGGATTACGGGGCAGAAAAGTCTTCAGCGCCTCCCTGGCCACTGTTAGTTCTAGGAGATTCGAGGAACATGGCAAACTCTGGTCCCACACTCCCTGCACTTTCAGTTGTAGGCAATGCACCCCCCAACTCTGGAGACTGGCATCCGAAGTAATCGTGATCCAGTCTCCAGGGCTGATGGGCCCGCCCAGGGAGAGGTTGCTCCTCTTGGTCCACCACAGAAGGTTGTTGGAAACTAAGCGAGGAACCTGGAATCTCTGGCTGAGAGAACTGTGGCACCACTGGCTTAGAGGGCAGAACTGAAACCTTCTCCTGTGCCACTGTGCCCAAGGCACTGCCAGGATACAGGCCATTAGGAGACCTAAAAAACGTATGCCCCGACGAACCATGATTTCCTTTGAGGACCTAATCCCCTTGGTCCCCGCACAGACTCAATCGATCTTCTGTCTTCACAGGAAAATCTTGTATTGGACTGTACTGAAACCCCTGCCCAGGTAGGTTAGGCATTGGGACGGAACAAGTTGGCTCTTCTGCACATTCACCATCCACCCAAATTCTGATAGGGTCTGCAAGACATGGTCCTGGTGGTCTTTGAGAAAATCCCTGGAGTGAGCCAACATCAGGATATAGTCCAGATAATGCTCAGGATCCCAGGCCCCAGAAAGATTGGCATGACCTTAACTAGCACTGAACAGCGATCTAGGAGTAAGTAGACTAAATTCACTTCTACTAAAACTTGACAAGAGGAAAGCTCTCGAGAGTCCTGCAGGCTAAGGCGTTAACTAGCAGCAGTGCTCCTACGTCGCTCTAAGCAGGATATCACTGAGGAAACGAATGCCCTAAGGATAGATAGTACCTCCAGAATGTTTTTGGGGCGGGTGCCGTGACCAAAAACATACCCAGACCCAGAAGGATGGACTTGACATTCGCTTGCAATGAACGGCGATCCAGGACTTAAGTAGACTGGATTTGAATCTACTAAAAATTGACAAGATACTCCAAGATCTAGAGGGTCCTGCAGGCTAAAACGTTACTTAGCAGCAGCACCCCTATTTCGCTATCAGCAAGATATCACTTGAGGAAATTAATGCCATAAAGATTGATAGTACCCTCAAGAGGGTTCTGGGGAGAATGCCAACCAAAAAACATACCATGACCTAGGCCAAGTCCTCGTCTGCTAAAAAAAAACCTGAGAAGTGCTGGCGAACCCAGACTATAGGACTATGTAGACTAGCATTTGCTAAGTCCAGAAAAGGGCACCAGCCTCCCTTCCTTACCACCAGAATAATGGTTTTCCAGGATTCTGTCAAAGACAGGAACCTTCATAAATACCTGCACGTGCTTAGCACTAAGATAAATCCAAAAGCCATCTGATATTTGCGACCCGAGAGAGGGAATGAATATTCGTGCTCCACCTCTGCGTCCGTATCGAAAGAATGCCCTGAGCCACAAATCACTCCTTAAAACTGTTGACAGATTGGTGGAGCATGGGAGCTATGGTAAGGAAGCAGGAAACTGCTGCAGGGATGAGAACATTAGCTATCATTGATCCTCAAACATTTAAAAAGGTCTTCCAGGGTATGGGAGGTAATGCAAACGGGTATATGTGCTGCTGTACAGAACCCAGTGTTCCCAGGTGGTCCCCCATTCATCCACTAACCAGGTCTAAACTTGCTTAGCTTCTGAGGTCAAGCACATACAGGGTGGTGTGGTGTGGCCATAGTCTAGATCCACTAAGGCAACTCTGATGCTGTAGTCCTGGGCCATCTCCCAGGCTTCCCAACCAGAGCCCTTTCTCCTCCACTCATGGAGAATCTTATATGCTCTAAGCAATAAGGGTTAATAGGATAGCCACATGCTGCATATAAAGTGCCAGCTTATGCTGTTGTCTGTCACCTGCAAACAGAAGTAACCCTGTTGTTGTCTCTGTAGCAGGTAACAACAGTATGGTAAAGCAGCGCAAGCTATACGCAAACACTTGGGAATGGTAACTACATCCAGCGTTCACAGTGACTTTGAGGCTATAAATAGTGGACAGAAGAACCTCTGACTACCCCATTAAGGCATAGACACATTCTCCTTCCAGACAACATATCCTCCCAGCACCTCATTGTGCTAAGCATAATGAGAGGAAGATCCTTGGACTTCCTCCTTAAGGTATTGCTGACATATCCTCCAAATTAGTGATAAGATGATGTGAAGCATTCGCCGTGTCAATATTTCAGTATATGATCTCCTGGGGAATTAAAATCAAAGTTGCAGGGTGCTTAGTTCGCATTCATCCCCACTACACTGTGGCTCCACACTCGATCAGATCTATTCGGAGTGACCAACTGAGGAAAATTTATTCCGTCCTGGCCACATACATTGCTCTCTCTTTTTTTTCTTTTTTTTCCAAAACAAGATAAAGAAAAACAAAAACGCATTCCTTCCCCAAAAATCTTCAGTGCTTTGAGGCTGGCAGCAGCTTTAGACAAAAATGTTCCAAGCTTCAACACAGGCAAAGTAGACCAGGATGTTCATGTACTCACAGTGAGGGCAGCAGAGACCCAGTTACACACAGTGTATTGGCCACAGAGGAAAAGGAAGCCAGCGGCTCCTGCAGACTGCCTCCACTGATTAACCAACAGCTGCATAGTGATCAGAGGAAGCCTGGGCTGGCCACCCCCCCCCCCCCCACGCTGGAGCATGCAAAACCACCATCCCTAGTGAACTACAAGAGCCTGCAAGCATGTTTAATGGGAGAAAAATACATTAAAAAAATCACCAGCCAGCTTCATCATTCATACTGTAACAAAAGCGAGAAAAGAACCTCCACTGGAATACAGCATCTGTGGCAGTTTTAACTGTCAAGTAATGGTATCAGTATGAAATGCAGCAATTTATACTGCAATGTAACTTACCCCCAGCACCAAGGGGAACCCACCATCGAGGGAGATTTACAGCCCATAAGAGGGGGTCTTTTTGCCCAGGAGAGAGGCTGAACCTGGGAAGGCCACAAGGAAGGATAACATTTTTTTTTTCAAGGTGTCCGGAGCGAGGACGAAAAAACACCTCCACCAGGTACTGCCTGCCTTTTATGCTATTTCAGGGATGTCCTATGGGGGTCAGAGGGGCGGAGTTGACCCGTAGTCTGATGGCATGACGCAGAGCCAGGAAATATATATATATATATATATATATATATATATCAAAGTATGGTCTATACTGAACTGACCGATTAATATCTATATCTATTTATCTATCTATCTATCTATCTATCTATCTATCTATCTATCTATCTATCTATCTATCTATCTATCTATATATATATATATATATATATAGCAATCAAGTATCTATCGGTCAGTTCAGTATAGACCATACATTGATATCTACATGTAAATATAGATAGGGCAATTGAGTGTCTATACTGAACTGACCGATAGATACTCAATTGCCCTATAGATATAGATATTAATCGATCAGTTCAGTATAGATCATACATTGATATCTACACATGGCAACAAAAGTGAGTTCATCCCCCAAAGTCAAAATGTCCAAATTGGGCCCAATTAGCCATTTTTCCTCCTCTGTGTCATGTGACTTGTTAGTGTTACAAGGGGAGCAGGTGTGTTAAATTTGGTGTTATCGCTCTCATTCTCTCATACTAGTCACTGGAAGTTCAACATGGCACCTTATGGCAAAGAATTCTCTGAGGATCTGCAAAAAAGAATTGTTGCTCTACATAAAGATGGCCTAGGCTATAAGAAGATTGCCAAGACCCTGAAACTGAGCTGTAGCATGGTGACTAAGACCTTACAGCGGTTTAACCTCCCTGGCGGTATGATTCTTTCCGATTTTAGGTGCTGAAAGCGGTACCATTATTTTGCATGTAATTCTTAAGAATGAGCAGCCCAAACCAACTATTTACATATGACTTTTTTTTTTACTGTGCGTTCTTCTTTACAACATCTTGGGTATGATAAAGTTTGAAACACAAAATCATAAATTATAATATAATAAAAAACTATAGATAAGCTAAAGTATGTATGTATATATATATATATATATATATATATATATATATATATATATTTTACATGTTTTACTGTACTTTTTATGTGTGTATATATATATATATATATATATACGTGTGTGTGTATATATATATATATATATATACACATGAAAACCACAGTAAAACTGCAGGAAAGGGCACTGGGGGGCAAACTAATTTGAATTTATTTTCTCTTGTAATGTATCAGTGTGTTTGGTGTGTTTTACATTTGAATTTGCCGCTGGTTCCACCCCCCTGCGAACGTCACGTCGCAGGAGACGGAAGTCGGGGCACACAGAGCATCGGGAGGAAGATCCACCGCCACACACCGCCGGGATACATCGCTGTATCCCGGTGACAAGGTAAGTAACCCCTCTACCAGGATCCAGCGATGCTTCTGGCGGTACCCCGAGTGTGGCTCAGGGTTACCGCTTTTGGCACTGAAATTTAACCCCAAGCCACACACGGGAATACCGCTCGGAAGGTTAACAGGACAGGTTTTACTCAGAACAGGCCTCGCCATGGTCGACTAAAGAAGTTAAGTGCATGTGCTCAGCATCATAACCAGAACTTGTCTTTGGAAAATTGATGTATGAGTGCTGCCAGCATTGTTGCAGAGGTTGAAGGGGTTGGGGGTCAGCCTGTCAGTGCTCAGACCATATGGCACACACTGCATCAAATTGGTATGCATGGCTGTTGTCCCAGAAGATAGTCTCTTCTAAAGATGATGAACAAGAAAGTCAACAAACAGTTTCCTGAAGACAAGAAGACTAAGGACATGGATTACTGGAGCCATGTCCTTTGGTCTGATGAGACCAAGATAAACGTATTTGGTTCAGATGGTGTCAAGCGTGTGTGGCAGCAACCAGGTGAGGAGTACAAAGACAAGTGTGTCTTGCCTACGGTCAAGCATGGTGGTGGGAGTGTCATGGTCTGGGGCTGCATGAGTGCTGCCGGCACTTGGGAGCTACAGTTCATTGAGGGAACCATGAATGCCAACATGTACTGTGACATACTGAAGCAGAGCATGCTCTCCTTCCTTCAGAGATTGGGCTGCAGGGCAGTATTCCAACATGATAATGAGCCTAAACACTCCTACAAGATGACCACTGCCTTGCTAAAGAAGCTGAGGGTAAAGGTGATGGACTGGCCAAGCATGACTCCTGACTCCAGACCTAAACCCTATTGAGCATCTGTGGGGCATCCTCAAATGGAAGGTGGAGGAGCGCAAGGTCTCTAACATCCACCAGCTCTGTGATGCCGTCATTGAGAAGTGGAAGAGGACTCCAGTGGAAACCTGTGAAGCTCAGATGAACTCCATGCCCAAGAGGGTTAAGGCAGTTCTGGAAAATAATGGTGGCCACACAAAATATTGAAACTTTGGGTCCAATTTTTTAATTTTTATTTAGGGGTGTACTTATATTTGTTGCCAGCGGTTTAGACATTAATGGCTGTGTGTTAAGTTATTTTGAGGGGACAGCTAATTTACACTGTTATACAAGCTGTACACTCACACTGGCAGGGAAGGAGTTAACACTATGAGTGATCAAGGGGTTAAATGTGTACCTAGGGCAATTGAGTAATCAAAGTATGGTCTATACTGAACTGACTGATCAATACTCAATTGCCCTATATATATATATATACATACAGTATACATATATATACAGTATACATATATACAGTGGGTACGGAAAGTATTCAGACCCCCTTAAATTTTTCACTCTTTGTTATATTGCAGCCATTTGCTAAAATCATTTAAGTTCATCCTTCTTCCTCATGAATGTACACATAGCACCCCATACTGACAGAAAAACACAGAATTGTTGACATTGTTGCAGATTTATTAAAAAAGAAAAACTGAAATATCACATGGTCCTAAGTATTCAGACCCTTTGCTCAGTATTTAGTAGAAGCCCCCTTTTGATCTAATACAGCCAGGAGTCTTTTTGGGAAAGATGCAACAAGTCTTTCACACCTGGATTTGGGGATCCTCTGCCATTCCTCCTTGCAGATCCTCTCCAGTTCTGTCAGGTTGGATGGTAAACGTTGGTGGACAGCCATTTTTAGGTCTCTCCAGAGATGCTCAATTGGGTTTAAGTCGGGGCTCTGGCTGGGCCATTCAAGAACAGTCACAGAGTTGTTGTGAAGCCACTCCTTCGTTATTTTAGCTGTGTGCTTAGGGTCATTGTCTTGTTGGAAGGTAAACCTTCGGCCCAGTCTGAGGTCCAGAGCACTCTGGAGAAGGTTTTTGTCCAGGATATCCCTGTACTTGGCCGAATTCATCTTTCCCTCGATTGCAACCAGTCGTCCTATCCCTGCAGCTGAAAAACACCCCCACAGCATGATGCTGCCACCACCATGCTTCACTGTTGGGACTGTATTGGACAGGTGATGAGCAGTGCCTTGTTTTCTCCACACATACCGCTTAGAATTAAGGCCAAAAAGTTCTATTTTGGTCTCATCAGACCAGAGAATCTTATTTCTCACCATCTTGGAGTCCTTCAGGTGTTTTTTAGCAAACTCCATGCGGGCTTTCATGTGTCTTACACTGAGGAGAGGCTTCCGTCGGGCCACTCTGCCATAAAGCCCCGACTGGTGGAGGGCTGCAGTGATGGTTGACTTTCTACAACTTTCTCCCATCTCCTGACTGCATCTCTGGAGCTCAGCCGCAGTGATCTTTGGGTTCTTCTTTACCTCTCTCACCAAGGCTCTTCTCCCCCGATAGCTCAGTTTGGCCGGACGGCCAGCTCTAGGAAGGGTTCTGGTTGTCCCAAACGTCTTCCATTTGAGGATTATGGAGGCCACTGTGCTCTTAGGAACCTTAAGTGCAGCAGAAATCTTTTTGTAACCTTGGCCAGATCTGTGCCTTGCCACAATTCTGTCTCTGAGCTCTTCAGGCAGTTTCTTTGACCTCATGATTCTCATTTGCTCTGACATGCATTGTGATCTGGAAGGTCTTATATAGACAGGTGTGTGGCTTTCCTAATCAAGTCCAATCAGTATAATCAAACACAGCTGGACTCAAATGAAGGTGTAGAACCATCTCAAGGATGATCAGAAGAAATGGAAAGCACCGGAGTTAAATATATGAGTGTCACAGCAAAGGGTCTGAATACTTAGGACCATGTGATATTTCAGTTTTTCCTTTTTAATAAATCTGCAACAATGTCAACAATTCTGTGTTTTTCTGTCAGTATGGGGTGCTATGTGTACATTCATGAGGAAGAAGAATGAACCTAAATGATTTTAGCAAATGGCTGCAATATAACAAAGAGTGAAAAATTTAAGGGGGTCTGAATACTTTCCGTACCCACTGTATGTAGATATCAATGTGTGGTCTATACTGAACTGACCGATAGATACTCAATTGCCCTATATATGTGTGTAGATATCAAAGTATGTGTCAGGGTCCGGACTAGCGGCAAGTAACGGCACTGGAGGTGGATCCTCTGTGTCAGTGAGGGATTGGCGTGGACCGTACCAGGGGACCGGTTCTAAGTTACTACCAGTTTTCACCAGAGCCCGCCGCAAGGCGGGATGGACTTGCTGCGGCGGTAGCAACCAGGTCGTATCCTCCGGTAATGGCTCAACCTCAAAGACAGCTGATTCAGGCGCGGTACAGAAGGACAAGGCAAAAGCAAGGTCAGACGGAGCAAAAGGTCAAGGCAGGCGGCAAGGTTCGTAGTCAGGGGCAACAGCAGGAGGTCAGATACACAGGCAGGGAACGATACACCAAAAGCTTTCTCAAGGCACAAAAGGCAACAAGATCCGGCAAGGACAGGAAGGGGAAGTGGGTTTTTATATGTTTTGGTACTGATTGGACCAGGCACCAATTAATGGTGCACTAGCCCTTTAAATTTCAATGCAGCGGCGCGCGCGCGCCCTAGCGTGTACCGAGCGGCCGGGATGACGGGACCCGGCGGGTAAGCACCGTAGATGCGGGGGAACAGCCCGCGGGACGCCTTGAGTGCTCCGGGGAAGCCACGGGACCCGGAGCACTCGGCGGCGTTACAGTACCCCCCCCCCCTTAGGTCTCCCCCTCTTTTTGGAACCCAGGTACCTGTGGATGAGCTCCTTGTCGAGAATATTGGACTCGGGCTCCCATGACCTCTCCTCAGGACCACAATTCTCCCAGTCAACTAAAAAATTTTTTTTACCTCTGACGACCTTGGAGCCGAGGATCTCTTTCACTGAGAAGACGTCAGAGGACCCAGAGACGGGAGCAGGAACGGTGACCTTGGGGGAAAACCGGTTAAGAATGAGGGGTTTGAGAAGGGATACATGAAAGGAGTTAGGAATACGGAGAGAGGGAGGAAGATGGAGTTTGTAAGAGACAGCATTAATTTGGCTTTTGATTTTAAAGGGCCCGAGATAACGCGGACCCAATTTGTAGCTGGGGACCCCGAAACCGGATGTATTTGGCAGAGAGCCACACTCTGTCCCCAGGGGAAAAGACAGGAGGAGTTCTTCTTTTTTTTATCTGCATGTCTCTTCATGCGAGAAGCGGCCAGGGTGAGCGACTTTTGAGTATCTTTCCAGATGGAGGAGAAGTCCAGAGTCAAGTCATCAACGGCAGGAACCCCAGAAGAAGTGGGAATGGGGAGGGGGGGCAGCGGGTGACGGCCGTACACCACAAAAAACGGAGATTTGGTGGATGACTCAGAGTCTCTAAAGTTATACGAAAATTCGGCCCAGGGCAACAGGTCGACCCAATCATCCTGACTGGAGGAGACGAAGTGTCGCAGATAGTCACCAAGGATCTGGTTAACCCTCTCCACTTGTCCATTGGACTGAGGGTGGTAGGCAGAAGAAAAGTTCAATTTGATTCCTAATTGGGTGCAGAGAGCTCTCCAAAACTTAGAGATAAACTGAACGCCTCTATCGGAGACGATGTGTGTTGGAAGGCCATGAAGACGAAAAATGTGCAAAAAGAATTGCTTCGCCAATTGTGGCGCAGAAGGGAGACCAGGAAGCGGGACAAAATGTGCCATTTTTGAAAACCTGTCAACAACCACCCATATGACTGTGTTACCATGGGATAAGGGAAGATCCGTGATGAAGTCCATTGCTATGTGGGACCAAGGCTGTTCAGGCACTGGCAGAGGAAGGAGAAGACCTGCAGGCTTCTGGCGGGGAGTTTTATCACGTGCGCAGACAGTACAGGCCCGAATGAACTCCGTTACATCTTTTTCAAAGGAAGGCCACCAATAGTGTTTGGCAATTAGCAGTGTCGTCTTTTTAATTCCAGCGTGACCCGCCAGGTGAGAGGAGTGACCCCATTTGAGAGTCCGTAGGCGAAGACGTGGGGGAACAAATGTTTTCCCTGGAGGGACTGGTGCCAGTGAAGCAGGAGCAGTTGAAATTAGACACTCAGGGGGAATGATGTGTTGAGGAACGGTTTCATCTTCGGAGGCATCGGTGGAACGTGATAGGGCATCCGCCCTAATGTTCTTATTAGCAGGACGAAAATGGATTTGGAACGTGAATCGGGCAAAGAACAATGACCACCTGGCCTGCCGCGGATTAAGGCGCTGGGCAGACTGAAGGTATGAGAGATTTTTGTGGTCAGTGAAGATGGTGATTGGATGAAGGGATCCTTCCAGAAGATGTCTCCATTCTTTTAGTGCCAACTTAATGGCTAGTAGTTCACGGTCCCCGATGGCATAGTTCTTTTCAGGAGGGGAAAACGTTTTTGAGAAGAAGCCGCAGGTGACGTTTTTCCCTTTAGCAGACTTTTGAAGAAGAACCGCTCCGGCTCCAACAGAGGAGGCATCTACCTCCAGAAAAAATGGTTTCAGAGGATCGGGCCTATTTAAGACTGGAGCGGAGGCGAAGGCGGTTTTAAGGCGAGTAAAGGCTTCTTCAGCTTGGGGAGGCCAGGATTTCGGATTTGCTTCTTTCTTGGTTAGTGCCACAATAGGTGCCACGATAGTGGAGAAGTGGGGAATAAACTGGCGGTAATAGTTGGCGAATCCAAGGAAGCGTTGAATGGAGCGAAGTCCTGAGGGGCGTGGCCAATCCAAGACTGCAGAGAGTTTGTCGGGGTCCATTTAAAGACCCAGTCCAGAAACTAGGTATCCCAGAAACGGAAGACAGCTACGCTCAAAAAGACATTTTTCCATTTTGGCATAAAGGTGGTTGACACGAAGGCGCTGGAGCACTTGACGAACATGGCGACGGTGTTCCTCCAGGTTGGGAGAGAAGATTAGAATGTCGTCAAGATAGACCACTACACAAGTATACAACATGTCCCGGAAGATCTCGTTGACAAAGTCTTGAAAGACTGCAGGAGCGTTGCACAGGCCAAAAGGCATGACGAGATACTCAAAGTGGCCATCTCTGGTATTAAAAGCGGTTTTCCACTCATCTCCTTCACGGATTCTGATGAGATTATAAGCGCCCCTGAGGTCAAGCTTAGTGAAGACCTTTGCTCCGCGCAGACGGTCAAAGAGCTCCGAGATGAGAGGCAAAGGGTAGCGATTCTTTACCGTGATCTTGTTAAGACCACGGTAGTCAATACATGGACTTAGTGACCCATCCTTTTCGGCGACAAAGAAAAATCCTGCTCCGGCAGGAGAAGAAGACTTCCTGATGAAACCTTTCTTGAGGTTTTCCTGAACGTACTCCGACATGGCCTTGGTTTCAGGAATGGAGAGGGGGTAAATCCTGCCATGGGGTGGTGTGGTACCGGGAAGCAAATCAATGGGACAGTCATAGGGTCTATGTGGTGGTAAGACCTCCGCCTGTTTCTTGCAAAAGACGTCAGTAAAGTCCTGATAGACCTTAGGAAGGCCGAACACTGGTGAGGAGATGGAGACTTGTCTAATAGGTACCGACTTGAGGCAATGAGTGTGGCAGGTAGACCCCCATGATTTAATATCCCCAGAGGTCCAGTCAAGGGTAGGAGAGTGGCGCTGGAGCCAGGGCAAGCCAAGAAGGACGTCAGACGTGCAATTCGGTAGAACAAAAAATTCAATGGTTTCTTGGTGGAGGACCCCTATGGTCATGAGCACGGGTTCTGTGCGATAACGCACGGTACAGTTCAGATTTTCTCCGTTAACAGTAGTAATGAAGAAGGGCTTGACGAGACGGATCACAGGAATGCAAAAGCGGTTGATGAAGGAGGCTTTAATGAAGTTTGCCGCAGAACCAGAGTCCAAGAAGGCGTCTGCCGGGAAGGAGACTTTAGCAGCAGAAGAAATCCGTACCGGAACAATCAAGCGTGGAGAGGAAGAATTCACACCCAGCGACGCCTCTCCCACGTTCACTAGGTGCGAGTGTTTCCCTGATGCTGAGGACGAACTGGACAGTCCTTTAAGAAGTGTTCGGAACTCGCACAGTATAAGCATAAATTCTCGTTCCTCCGGCGAGACCTTTCTTGCTGGGTCAGGCGAGCCCGATCCACTTGCATGGCCTCCTCGGCGGAAGGCGCAGCAACCGGCTGCAATGGTTGCTGGAAGAGAGGTGCCAGGCGTGGATAACGCCTGTTGCGAACAAGATTCTTTTCTTGGCGAAGTTCCTGGCGTCTTTCAATGAAGCGCATATCTATGCGAGTAGCCAACTGGATGAGTTCCGTCAGAGAATCAGGTATCTCTCGTGCGGCCAGAGCATCCTTGATATGGCTGGATAAACCTTTTTTAAAAGTTGCGCAGAGGGCGTCGTTGTTCCAGGTCAGTTCAGAGGCCAGAGTGCGAAACTGTATAGCATATTCGCCTACAGTAGCGTCTCCTTGGACGAGGTTTAGCAAGGCCGTTTCTGCTGACGAGGCACGGGCAGGTTCCTCGAAGACACTGCGGACTTCAGAAACGAAGGACTGGACGGAGGCAGTGGCAGGATCGTTGCGGTCCCAGAGCGGCGTGGCCCAGGCCAAGGCCTTCCCAGACAATAAGCTGACCATGAAGGCCACCTTAGATCGTTCCGTAGGAAACTGGTCGGCCAACATCTCCAGGTGCAGGGAACATTGGGACAAGAATCCCCGGCACATTTTAGAATCCCCATCAAACTTGTCCGGGAGAGACAAACGGATTCTAGCGGAGGTGGCGGCCACCGGCTGCGGAGGTGGAGCGGAAGCAGAAGCAGGCGGCTGCTGCCGTGCGCGAAGAAGCTGTTGCAGCATGGCAGTCAGCTGTGCCAACTGTTGACCTTGCTGAGCAATCTGCTGGGACTGCTGGGCAACCACGGTAGAGATGTCAGCGAGAGTAGGCAGGGGCACATCAGCGGGATCCATGGCCGGATCTACTGTCAGGGTCCGGACTAGCGGCAAGTGACGGCACTGGAGGTGGATCCTCTGTGTCAGTGAGGGATTGGCGTGGACCGTACCAGGGGACCGGTTCTAAGTTACTACCGGTTTTCACCAGAGCCCGCCGCAAGGCGGGATGGACTTGCTGTGGCAGTAGCAACCAGGTCGTATCCTCCGGTAACGGCTCAACCTCAAAGACAGCTGATTCAGGCGCGGTTCAGAAGGACAAGGCAAAAGCAAGGTCAGACGGAGCAAAAGGTCAAGGCAGGCGGCAAGGTTCGTAGTCAGGGGCAACAGCAGAAGGTCAGATACACAGGCAGGGAACGATACACCAAAAGCTTTCTCAAGGCACAAAAGGCAACAAGATCCGGCAAGGACAGGAAGGGGAAGTGGGTTTTTATATGTTTTGGTACTGATTGGACCAGGCACCAATTAATGGTGCACTGGCCCTTTAAATTTCAATGCAGCGGCGCGCGCGCGCCCTAGGGGGCGGGGCCGCGCGTGCCGGGAGGAGGAAGGCACCCGGCGTGTACCGAGCGGCCGGGATGACGGGACCCGGCGGGTAAGCACCGTAGATGCGGGGGAACAGCCCGCGGGACGCCTCGAGTGCTCCGGGGAAGCCACGGGACCCGGAGCACTCGGCGGCGTTACAGTATGGTCTACACTGAACTGACCGGTCGATACTCAATTGTTTTATATATATATATATTTATTTATTTTCGTACATCACGGGACACAGAGCCATAATCATAACATATGGGTTATATAGGCCACCTATATACTCCCACACAGGAAGTACCTCCGTTTTTTCGCCAGTGTCTAAAAGGTGAAGGTCGCTGTGGAGAGGTGCTCCACATGTTTGTTATGTTTCAAAGATGAAGAAAGAAGATTATGCTATCCTACCCCAATCAAAGATCAGTGAATCTAAGGGGTTTGCTATTGGATCCATCCAAAACAGTCAATGGACTGAAAGGATAGTGCCAGAGCCTCGGGAAGCAGATACAAGGTTTTGCCGGTAACGCTGTCCTTTTTAGGCGCTGGACCCTGGGATCCGGACCCTTGGAATACCAAACCCCAAAGGCGCTCCCTGCAGGGTGCTCCACAGGTCCAAGGTCGCGGCCCCTCAAATATAGGGGACCCTGTCCTTGAAGGTCTTTAAGACTATGCTCACCGTGAGTAGTGAAGATTGGAATCTTGCTTATAGCATTTCCCTGCGGCAGGACTGGTGAGTCCATTTTAAATATTTACACAGCCAACAAAAAACCTTCAAGGGTTAAAAATTGGAAAATTGTAAACATTTTATGCACTGTTACCTTTATTAAGATTACAGAGACTTGTGCCAAGTGTATTACTGCTTGTATTCACATTGTAGCAGATTGTTCAAAGTATGTTTAAAATTTGCTTAACCTCCCTGGCGGTATGATTCTTTTGGATTTTAGGTGCTGAAAGCGGTACCATTATTTTGCATGTAATTCTTGTGAATGAGCAGCCCAAACCAACTGTATACATTTATTATATATATTATATATATATATATATATATATATATATATATATATATATATATATATATATGTATGTATACATATATTATGTCTACATATATTTTATATATATATATACGTATATATATATATATATATATATATATATATATATATATATATATATATATATATGTATACAGTTGGTTTGGGCTGCTCATTCACAAGAATTACGTATATATATATATATATATATATATATATATATATATACTGTATATATATATATTTACATAAAAAGTACAGTAAAACTGCAGGAAAGGGCACTGGGGGGCAATGTAATGTGATTTTATTTTATTTTGAATGGTATCAGTGTGTTTGGTGTGTTTTACATTTGAATTTGCCGCTGGTTCCACACCCTAGCGGACGTCACGTCGCCGGAGACGGAAGCCGGGGCTCGCAGACGATCGGGAGAGAGCTCCGCCGCCGCATACCGCTCGCATTCTTCGCTGGATCCCGGAGAAAAGGTAAGTAAAACCTCTTCCAGGATCCAGCGATCTTCCTAGCGGTACCCCGAGTGTGGCTCGGGGTTACCGCTTTTGGCTCTAAAATCTAACCCCGAGTCACGCTCGGGAATACCGCTAGGGAGGTTAAACCATATTGTTACACTGTCTTTCTTACCCTGTGCTGATTATCTCAAAAGCTTCAGCTGTGACAAACAAGACTCAGCCTAAACTGCTCTCTCCCAATTTGTTTGTGTTAGCCCTGACACATAAGCGTTTGCATGGTCGCCTCTGCTGGACATTGTAGCAGGTTTATGCAGAGTATGTTTAAAGTATGTTTAACCACTTTAAGACCGCACACTGTGCTACTACTACGGCACTGCGGCTCCCCTTGGTCCAGCAAAGAAGACCTACGTCGCTGGACTCCTAGTGGTCTCGGTGGCGCGCGCATGCCGCCAGAGGCTCGCTGGCGCTGTGTTTAGACACAGCGGGAGTCGGGCCGGAGGAGGAGAGGCGGTGATCGCCGGGCGCTGAAGTTCTGGACACCCAGACTTCGGGGTCACCCTGTCAGGGTGCAATCCGACAATGCCACCGCCGTGGCTTATGTCAACCATCAAGGAGGCACAAGGAGTCTATCAGCCCAGAAAGAGGTGGATATCATCCTTTCCTGGGCAGAGAAGTTTGTGCCATGCCTGACAGCAGTATTCATTCCAGGAATAGAGAACTGGCAGGCAGATTACTTGAGCTGTCAACAGATGTTTCCGGGGGAATGGTCCTTACATCCCGAGATTTTTCAGTTGATCTGCCTACGCTGGGGGGTCCCAGATGTAGATCTGTTGGCATCCAGGTTCAACAACAAATTGGAGAGATTTGTGTCCAGGACCAGGGATCCACTGGCAGTCGGAGTGGGTGCTTTAGTGGCTCCTTGGGAGGAGTATTCCCTGATCTATGCCTTTCCTCTGGTACAGCTGATATCGCGTCTGGTTCACAGGATACAGCTGGAGGGCAAACCAGTAATCCTGGTAGCTCCTGCTTGGCCGAGAAGGATTTAGTATGCACAAATACAGAGGTTGGCAGTGACTATGCCCTGGGTCCTTCCACTGCGTCCGGACTTGCTCTCTCAAGGTCCAATATTCCACCCTGCTATACAGTGTCTAAATTTGACGGCTTGGCTATTGAAGCCTTAATCTTGGAAGAGCAGGGTGTGTCTGGCCCAGCAGTTCATGCACTGATAAACGCCAGGAAGCCAGTCTCTAGAAATATTTATTACAGGGTCTGGAATTCCTACATTGCCTGCTGTGAAGCTGGGAAATGGCATCCCCGCACATATATTATCGGGAGAGTTCTATCCTTCCTGCAAGCAGGGAAAGATATGAAATTAGCCCCAAGCACAATTAAACTGCAGATTTCAGCTTTATCATTTTTTTTCCCGGGAACCGATCGCTTCCCATTCGTTGGTTTAAACCTATAGATACTCAATTGCCATATATATATATATATATATATATATATATATATATATATATGTATATGTGAAATTGAAAATGATAAGGTGTGCTAAAACAAATATATGAATCCAACTCAAGCAAAATAAAATTGCAATCAAACATGTATATTGGATAATAGGTGAATGGTGTATTTTAAAAGTCCATAATAAATCAATCATAAGTGCCCATATGTGATGAATTCGAACTGGTGATCCACAAAATAAATAGTTTCTTCAACTTCAGTGTGAAAAACCCACCACCAAGTGAAATTCCTCCTTACCAGACAGGAATAAGGTGCACGCAAAAATACAAATCTACTGATGACCCCAAATCATAAGTGCTTCCAATCTCCAGGTGAAACACCCAAAATTGTCCCTTACCAGACAGCAGGTAATAAGTGCTTGTAATTCCACTGATATCCACTGCCTCCTCCTCCGTATCCAGCCTACAGCACGGTAACTCTCAGACCACAAAGTCAGTGATTTCCAAGCATAGGATGTAAAAGGATAAAGCAGCCAATAGTGTGATATCTTCTACACAGTTTATTTGAAAAAAAACAATATTGCACTTACAGGAGATGAATGGTAAATCAGCATAGATGGTGTTATTGCCGGAATTCCTTAAGCTAGGCTCGCGTCCGGGAGCAGCACGGACCACGAGCAATCTCTGACGCGTTTCTTCCTATTGGACTTCGACCGAGATAGGAGTCTTTTTTTAATATATATGTATATGTGTGTGTGTATGTATACATATATATACAGTATATATATATATACTGTATATATAAATCAGTTCAGTATAGACCATACATTGATATCTACATATATATATATATATATATATATATATATATATATACAGTACAGACCAAAAGTTTTGACACACCTTCTCATTCAAAGAGTTTTCTTTATTTTCATGACAATTCTGGAAGAAAACCTGATGGAGTCTGCAAAAGGCCTGAGACTGGGACGGAGATTTGTCTTCCAACAAGACAATGATCCAAAAGCAAAAGCAAAATCTACAATGGAATGGTTCACAAATAAACATATCCAGGTGTTAGAATGGCCAAGTCAAAGTCCAGACCTGAATCCAATCGAGAATCTGTGGAAAGAACTGAAAACTGCTGTTCACAAACGCTCTCCATCCAACCTCACTGAGCTTGAGCTGTTTTGCAAGGAGGAATGGGCAAAAATTTCAGTCTCTCGATGTGCAAAACTAATAGAGACATACCCCAAGCGACTTACAGCTGTAATCGCAACAAAAGGTGGCGCTACAAAGTATTAACTTAAGGGGGCTGAATAATTTTGCACGCCCAATTTTTCAGTTTATTATTTGTTAAAAAAGTTTGAAATATCCAATAAACTTCGTTCCACTTCATGATTGTGTCCCCCTTGTTGATTCTTCACAAAAAATTACAGTTTTATATCTTTATGTTTGAAGCCTGAAATGTGGCAAAAGGTCGAAAAGTTCAAGGGGGCTGAATACTTTCGCAAGGCACTGTATGTATAGATATCAATGTATGGTCTATACTGAACTGACCGATAGATACTAAATTTCCCTATATATATACCGTATTTTCCGGCGTATGCGACGACTTTTTAACCCCTGGAAATCTTCTCAAAAGTCAGGGGTCGTCTTATTAGCCGGGTATCGTCTTATAGGCCAAAACTGGAGAATATGCGGTGGAGGGGGGGCTCAAAAACATCCGCGGTATGCCAGGGGTATGGAAAAGAGAGAGCGGCGATGTGACCAGATGTGTCGGAAAAACATGCCTCTTTCACCCGTCTGACCCGCCTGCCCTTGTGTACTATTACTCTACCTTCTTCTCTGCGTCCCTGCGTCTCACTCCTGAGGCCAGCTAGGTCTCCTTGTGAGAGTTGGTATCCCTGCCGCAAATTCGCATGCGCTGGATTTTGGCAGAACAAGCCTAGCGCTGAGCCGATACAGCCGCATATTAACCCTTGGATGACGGAGCTGCATGGATGGATGGCTACAGCGGGCGGAGAGGAGAGGAAGGTGAGCGGTGTGGAGTACGGGGAGATGGACACTGGATCAGCATGCAGGGATAGCAGCTTTCAGATAGTAGCTTTCATGGGGATACATAGCTTCATGGCTACAGCAGGGCATAGAGGAAAGGAAGGTGAGCTGTATCGGCGCTCGGCTTGTAGTCTTATACAGCGAGTATATCCCAAACTCTATATTTTAACTGGAAAAGTTGGGGGTCGTCTTATACGCCCATTCATCTTATATGCCAGAAAATACGGTATGTAGATATCAATTGTAGCACCACCCCCGCAGGAGCTGCTGATTATATTATTGGGTCTACACCCTGCCTAACAACCCAATCAAATTGGCTCGATCCCTCCTCAGGCACAACTGACCCAGAATAGGACTGGACTATCAAATAGATACACAGGTTGGAATACAATACTTCACTATGCAACAATACCTTGTTACCTTCTTGAATAGTAGTCCTTCTGGGTGACACAATGGAACAACGCACAAGATTGTAATTAACCAAACTTAATTTACTATATATCAAATTGAATAGGGGAGATACAATACAATACAATACAAGTCCATAAAAGGTTATTTAAAACAGCTTTAAAAAGGTAAAAGAATACCCCCACACTCCTCCTGCATTAAGGCTAGACACAGTACCAGGTAGGTGGGCCTATCTGAGTCCCTCCCCCAGAGTTCTCTTCTTTCTTGTTGATCTTCGCTAGCAAGGTTATTGAATAGAGCTCATTTGTAATCCAGATTAGGAATAAAGATCAAGAGAGAGAAACCAACGAGCTGTTAGTTGTCACCGCAGGGTGTCTGCGTAACTGAGCAATAACTTCTGCGAGAGAGATAAGCCTCTGGCGACTCCTTTACAGACCTTATTGTTTGTCTATGAGTCTCCTGAGAGAGTATGGTGATAAACCCCGGGGTTTTATCACCTCCTGCTGCGCTACCGCTATCTGTAGATAAAACTGTCTCTTCAGCAGATAAAGTCAGTTATTGGGCATGTGCCCTCTCACCAACAGAAGTTTCTCCTTCGCGCGCTTCCACTGCGGTCTCAGTCCTTTGGCTATATGCCAGCCGCGCGGGGTCCTTCTGGCGGATGACTTCCGGTCTCGGCAAACAGCAGTATGACCTCCAGGAATGTGCCTCGTGCTTGAGATGGGACGGTTCCACGTCGTCCCTCCAGGCTAAAAGGCTCTGGCCCAATATCCAGTGTCAGTCCTTCACTCTCGCTCGCTGGTTCCTCAGAGTCCAGCGCAGAAAGGCCCCCCCCTTCGCGCGCTTCTCTCTTCCTTTAAATAACCTCCCCCATAGTGCCGTGCGGTGCAGCCGTGCACCCTGGATCTTGCAAAGCAGCCTGGGAGATGTAGTTTCTTCATCTTGTGAAAAGGAAGTCACAGCCCGGGAAATTCCATGCAGCTACCACTAGAGGGAGCCTAGTTCCTGGATCTTGCAAAGCAGCCTGGGAGATGTAGTTTCTTCATCTTGTGAAAAGGAAGTCACAGCCCGGGAAATTCCATGCAGCTACCACTAGAGGGAGCCTAGTTCCTTCCCACATATCAAACAGTGTCTTTAGGCATGTTTAACCCCGCTACACACTCCCCCCACTTGAGAAACTTTGGTCCCCAAAGAGGTCAACAGTATGTACCCTAGTGCATAGGTTGGCATTATACAACAAAAACATTAACATTTTGCTGAAATAAGTCAATCTGAATACATCCAATTTTGTATTCTAATAGCAGTGCAACAGTAAAACGATAAAGTGCAATTAATAAGCAAATAAGTGATTTCTACAGTGTTAATATAGTGCTGATTTCTAGTGCTTTTATATAGTGCTCCTTTAAAAAAGCACATGTGCCTTTTCAATTTCTTAAACACTTACATCTTAAAGTTTGTGTTGAAAAAAAAACATCAAAAGGTGAGAAAAAGAAAAAAACATATAGTGAGGTCAGAGCAACAAAATGTGCGCAAACATTAACTCACAAAGTAAACCAAATTGTGAACATCAAAAACTGTGCTTATTATAATGGCCAAACCCAATATCCTTATGTACAAACTTAAATGCAAACGTTTTCTACTTCAATACTTTGTTCTCATGATCTCTCACAGACCCCCCAAAACTTGGGTGGCTTGTACAGTTGTGCCTGGGGGTGAGCTAGGGTTGTCCCCCACCAAATCTACAGTGGAGGAACTAGGCTGGTCAGGAGATCTTTTGGAGGTAAAAACAGCTTCTTCCGAACATTCACCCAATTGATCATAGGTCAGTCTCTTAGGTGGGTGAATGACTCTCCTTTCCCTCTGTTCCCGTGGAGGCATGCTCTCAGAGGTGCTAGGATCAGGCACTTCTGAGGATTCTTCAATGTCCCCCTCCTCATGTTCCAACACAGAGGAACCTGATGGTTCAAGAGAGGTCAGTTCTTCTTCAGAGAAGGGTGCAACCTCCTCCTCAGGATCTTCATCCTCAGCTGCTTCTTCTGGAAGCATATGAAAGGGTATGAATTCAGGGGCTTCTGCCCGAAGGGCTCCTCTATCAGCCAAGTCAGATGAAGACAGGGAGGCAGGTGTGGGTTCTGGCAACTGAGATGACCACAACCAGTCGGGTACCTCCTCTTCATCTTCCAAATCTTCAGATGGAGAACTTCCCTCTCCCTCATCTGGGAGCGTCGTCTGAGATCTGGTAACTGGTCTGGACCGGCGAGAAGTCGAAGGGGCCTCTGACACGTCTTCCACAGGGGGCATACGAACCGCTTCAGAGAGAGGCAGCAAATGGTTCCGATGCCAAGCCTTCAATGGACCCACACTTCCTTCAGGCCGAATTTGGTACACAGGAAGGTTTGGCAGTTGCTTGCAGATAACATAAGGTTGGGACTTCCAGCGGTCTGCCAACTTGTGTTTTCCCGGGACACCCAAGTTTCTCAACAAAACCCTGTCCCCTGGTTGCAGGTCATGGATCCGAACTTTTAGGTCGAAATTTTTTTTATTCCGCAGTCCACGTTGATCAGATGTGGCCTGAGCCTTGTCATAGGCCGCTTTCAGACTCTTCCGCAGTCGGTCCACATATCCTCTATGCGATGCTGAAGAGGTATGATCAGGCGAAATGCCAAAGGCCAAATCCACTGGCAACCGAGCCTCCCTTCCAAACATCAGCCGATAAGGGGAATATCCAGTAGCATCACTGACAGTGCTGTTGTAGGCATGCACAATGGCAGCTACGTGCTTGCCCCAATGCTGTTTCTTCTCTGAGCTCAAAGTCCCCAACATATCCAAAAGAGTCCTGTTAAATCGTTCAGGCTGGGCATCCCCCTGTGGATGGTAGGGAGTGGTTCTAGTCTTTTGAATGCCTAACATATCTAACAGTCTCTTGATCAGTCTGCTTTCAAAGTCCCTTCCCTGATCAGAATGGAGGCGTTGTGGTAACCCATAATGTACAAAGAACTTCTCTACAAGAACTTTGGCTACCGTTGAGGCCTTCTGATCCCTTGTTGGGAATGCTTGAGCATATCTGGTAAAATGGTCTGTTACCACAAGGACATTCCCCTGGCCACTCAGATCAGGCTCTAAGCAAAGGAAATCAATGCACACCAGCTCCATGGGTCCCTGACTTTGTAGATGGCCCATTGGGGCTGCTTGACGTGGCAGAGTCTTCCTCTGTATACACCGGACACAAGAATGACAGTATCCTTCAACTTCGGCCCTCATACAAGGCCAGTAGAACCTGTCCCTGACAAGCTGAAAGGTTCTTTCGGGCCCCAGATGGCCATGATTATCATGAAGAGCGGCCAGAACTCCCTCTCTGTATTTAGCTGGTAAGAACAGTTGCCACTTCTCCTCCAGATCTTCAGATGGACCTCTCCGGTAGGCCACTCCTTCTCTGATCTGTAACCGGGTCCACTCTCTATGTAACAGACGGGCCCCCTGAGGGGAGTCAGTTAGAAGCAACTCAGGGCTCTGGATCTCCAAGGCTTCCAAAAGAAGTTTTCCCAAAGGGTCTTCCAACTGCTCCTTCCGCAAGTCCCTTTTGGACAGCCGGGGCAAACCCTCCCCTTCAACCTGGGTCACCTGGCAGTAGCATTTGGGTACTCCGATAGCCGAAACCCCAATCTCTTCTGCTCTTGACCCTCCTCGGGATCGAAATTCAGTTCCCTGATATAGGGCACGCACCCCTTCTGGAGCCAAATGAGTCCATTCTTCCGCAGGTTCCTGTGGAACATGCAACCTTCTGGATAGGGCATCTGCATCCCTATTTCCGATTCCTGGCCGATACTTCAGGCTAAAATTGAAGCTAGAGAGGGCAGCCAACCATCGATGTCCTGTTGCATCCAGCTTGGCCGTAGTCAACAGATAGGTGAGGGGATTATTATCTGTCTTGACAATGAATTCAGCTCCGTACAGGTAGTCTTTCAATTTGTCAACCACTGCCCACTTCAAGGCCAAGAATTCAAGTTTGTGAGTAGGATAATTCCTTTCAGCAGGCAGTAGGCTTCTGCTCACATAGGCAACAGGTCGCAGATGACCCTCATGCTCCTGATAAAGTACCCCCCCCCAGCCCATCTCGGCTGGCATCAACATGCAGTTCATATGGTTTTGTGGGGTCCGCATAGGCCAACACAGGGGCAGTGGTTAGGGTTTCCTTCAGCTGGACAAAGGCCCCTTCGCATTCCGGGGTCCACTGATCCTGGATGGATTCCTTAGCCTTCCGGGGGCCCATGGTGGACTTCGCCGGCTTTACCAACTCAGGGACATCATCTTCTTCATTCTTCAGGAGCTCATTTAGGGGTCGGGCAATCTGGGCGAACCCCTCCACAAACCTCCTGTAATAGGAGCAAAAGCCCAAAAATGACCGGAGTTCGGTCACATTTGTGGGTCTCGGCCAGGAAGCAACAGCATCCAGCTTGTCCGGGTCAGTGGCCACCCCTTCTTCAGACACGATATGGCCCAGGTAATGGACCGAGGACTGATAGAATTGGCACTTCTCAGGAGAAAGTTTCAGACCTTCTTCATGTAGCCTCTTCAAGACCTTTTCCAACCTCTCCTCATGTTCTTCCAAAGTTCTGCCAAACACGATAATATCATCCAAGTATACCAGTACCTCTATCAAATTCATATCTCCAACGGTCCTCTCCATCAGCCTTTGGAAGGTAGCAGGGGCCCCGGACAACCCCTGAGGCATGCGATTGAACTCAAAGAACCCCACAGGGGTGATGAAGGCTGTTTTCTCCCGATCTTCAGGGTGCATGGGGATCTGATAATACCCACTCTTTAAGTCCATCACACTGAACCACTTCGCCCCTGACAGACTCTGTAGGGCATCTTCGATTCGAGGAGTGGTATACTGGTCTGGGATGGTTCTTCTGTTCAGCGTTCGGTAGTCGATACAAAGCCTCAAAGATCCATTTTTCTTCCGGACTACCACTATCGGGGAAGCATACGGGCTCCTGGATTCTCGGATAATCCCGATCTTTTTGAGCTCTGCCAGCTGTTGACGTAGATCTTCTAAGTCACCTAAGGGGACTCGCCGGACTCTCTCCCTGAAAGGCTTGTCCTCACTCAGGCGGATCTTATGAGTGGCGCTCCTGGCACATCCCACGTCAAACTCGTCCTTAGAGAATATTTCCCTCCATCGAGCAAGTTGTGCCTTGGCCCTCTTCACCCATTCCGGCAGGAGGGCAGCGTTTCCAGAGCAAAGCTCCTCTATAACCGCTTCACCCTGTTCCTTTTCTTTGAAATCAATGGGGGCAACTGGGGTAGCCGGGTTGACTTGGCCCAGGAGCACTCTGGCCGGTACCTTCACTGGTGTAATAGAGGTGTTTCTGACACTCACTAAAACCCTTCCACGGTTTTCCTGTAACACCTTCAAAGGGATCACCTCAGGGATCACTTCTATCCCTCTCTGTCTCTCCTTTTGACCTGATTCAAAGATAATGAAGGGACCCGGCTGTTGCCATGTGAGTTTAACAGAAGCCTTAAAACAGGCCACCTCTCCTGGCTGTAAGACCTTTTCTGCTCTATCCAGCTTCCAGAGTCGTCCAACTCCTTCTGCGGGGGTCTCTTGCTCCAACACTAATCGTTGGTAGGCCTGCCGTAGCATGGGATGGATCCTTGGCGCCTGAGCATCTTGTCCCTGGACCAGTTGTATCAGAAGGCGCCTTACCAGGTCAGTGTTTGTTCCTACGATGAGAGAGCTTTTGTTGGCCCCTGGTGGACGAGGACAGACCACCGCTAAGGTGTCGAAGGTTTCCGCTTCACCAGCCACTGATGGATCAAAGGTCAACTTGATTGGCAGATACCCGTCATAGGGAAAACTTTGGGTCCCAATACCCCATATCTCCAGATCTTCCAACTTCTGCAAAGGTAGATGGGTAAGATATTTATCATAGAAGTCTCTATACAAAAGAGTCACCTGGGCCCCTGTGTCAAGGAGGGCTCTTGTGTAAATTCCTTCCACCTGAACCGAGACCACTGGGGAGGGCCCGACCAAGTTAGTTGGGAATTCTCTTGATGTAGCCTTGTTATCTGATTCAGTTCTCTGTACCCTGGCCCTCTTCTCCTTTTTCTTCCTTGATCTAGGCCCCCGCCGAATCCGGTGTGCATTGACTTTCCTTCCCTCAGTAACCCGGAGTCTAGAACTGGGGGTGTTATATTTGGGTCTGACCCCCTGACTCAGTTTCCCTGATCCTGCACCACTTCTGGAGTCCCTTAAGACTGGCGGACACCCGGTTGACTCCTTCACCGGTGTCCTCTGAAGTTTCCCGCTGGCTCGCGAGGTTTCGCGGCAGCATTTCCTGAGCTGGGACATACCCTTCTAACATGCCCAACTCCCCCGCAGTTGAAACAAGTTAACAATCTTGCAGGCCGTGGCTCTGGATCTGTGCTGAGACTAACAGGTTCATCTGGCCTCTCCGATATACTCCCCTTGGGTAGAGTGGATACCTGACCAGTCAGGATGGACACCATTTCTATCAACTGAGACACTTGGGTCTTTAGGAGTTCAACTTGAGAGTCACCCTCTTCCACACTTATCACTCCAACCCGGGCAGTTGAGTCAAACTGCCGACTTTTCTTCTTGTTGTCCAACATGACCTCTTCCTCTCTGACCATTCGAATCAGATCGGGGTATTCTAGAATGCCGCCATCTCGACGAGTTCGTAACAGTATGGCAATGGGATCTAAAGGTTGAGCCCCTTTCAGAACCTGTCGTGCACGAGTCTCATCTATTTTCCGGGGGTCTATTCCTTTCTTTAACAGAATCTGGTGGATAATCCTATCCAGACGTTTAATGAATTCGGACAACTTCTCCCCCTCTTCTTGATAACAGTGGTCCAACTGGTAGAGAAGTTCAGCCGCGTTCTCCGTCCGACCAAACACATCTTGCAGAATGTCCAAATAATCCTGTGCAGTGCAGTTCTTCTTGCTAAGCTTTAGATTACGTACAGCCTCTAATGCAGGTCCCCTTAAACTCTCTGTGATCCTCTGCTTCTTGTGCTGTTCTGGTACCTCCCATTCCTCCAAAGCCTGAGTGGCGGTATCTAGCCACTCTTCGAACCCATCTTCTGCTGAAGGCACAGGCTGTTTCCCAGAGAATGTCCGGAGCTTCCTATATCCAGTCATCAGATAGCTCGAGGAGTCCCTGCTACATTTTGCCACAATCTCCCCAAGAACAGCACACAGTTCTGAGCTAAAAGTCGACAAAGGTGATGACTCAGGATGCCCTTCTTGGACACCTTTTTCTTGGCTGGATACCCCAGGGGTGGTGGATGAGGGACCCGCAATAGGAACTCCTGGATGTATCAGGAAAAGTTCTGTTTGGTCAGTAGTTTTTACACTGTTTCCGTTGAAATAATCAGGGACCCCCTTCCTCCACTCACACAGTGCATACGTGTGTGGGGCAGTGGTGTCAGTTTTTATGTCAATCACCCAGAATTTCCTGTCTGTGGATAGTGCCCTTAAAACAGGGAGGAGCTTTTCTTCAGTCCAGGCTTCTCCCTTGATTTCAACCACCAGGCCATTTTCCACTATGACATTCTCTTCCTTGCACCACTCAGCAGCAGCGACAGGATCCATTTCTGCGTGGGAGGGGATTCTGGGGCTGAGAGGGTTGTGTTGCAGGACTGTAGAAATCCCGGACGAGCCCCCACGTGTAGCACCACCCCCGCAGGAGCTGCTGATTATATTATTGGGTCTACACCCTGCCTAACAACCCAATCAAATTGGCTCGATCCCTCCTCAGGCACAACTGACCCAGAATAGGACTGGACTATCAAATAGATACACAGGTTGGAATACAATACTTCACTATGCAACAATACCTTGTTACCTTCTTGAATAGTAGTCCTTCTGGGTGACACAATGGAACAACGCACAAGATTGTAATTAACCAAACTTAATTTACTATATATCAAATTGAATAGGGGAGATACAATACAATACAATACAAGTCCATAAAAGGTTATTTAAAACAGCTTTAAAAAGGTAAAAGAATACCCCCACACTCCTCCTGCATTAAGGCTAGACACAGTACCAGGTAGGTGGGCCTATCTGAGTCCCTCCCCCAGAGTTCTCTTCTTTCTTGTTGATCTTCGCTAGCAAGGTTATTGAATAGAGCTCATTTGTAATCCAGATTAGGAATAAAGATCAAGAGAGAGAAACCAACGAGCTGTTAGTTGTCACCGCAGGGTGTCTGCGTAACTGAGCAATAACTTCTGCGAGAGAGATAAGCCTCTGGCGACTCCTTTACAGACCTTATTGTTTGTCTATGAGTCTCCTGAGAGAGTATGGTGATAAACCCCGGGGTTTTATCACCTCCTGCTGCGCTACCGCTATCTGTAGATAAAACTGTCTCTTCAGCAGATAAAGTCAGTTATTGGGCATGTGCCCTCTCACCAACAGAAGTTTCTCCTTCGCGCGCTTCCACTGCGGTCTCAGTCCTTTGGCTATATGCCAGCCGCGCGGGGTCCTTCTGGCGGATGACTTCCGGTCTCGGCAAACAGCAGTATGACCTCCAGGAATGTGCCTCGTGCTTGAGATGGGACGGTTCCACGTCGTCCCTCCAGGCTAAAAGGCTCTGGCCCAATATCCAGTGTCAGTCCTTCACTCTCGCTCGCTGGTTCCTCAGAGTCCAGCGCAGAAAGGCCCCCCCTTCGCGCGCTTCTCTCTTCCTTTAAATAACCTCCCCCATAGTGCCGTGCGGTGCAGCCGTGCACCCTGGATCTTGCAAAGCAGCCTGGGAGATGTAGTTTCTTCATCTTGTGAAAAGGAAGTCACAGCCCGGGAAATTCCATGCAGCTACCACTAGAGGGAGCCTAGTTCCTGGATCTTGCAAAGCAGCCTGGGAGATGTAGTTTCTTCATCTTGTGAAAAGGAAGTCACAGCCCGGGAAATTCCATGCAGCTACCACTAGAGGGAGCCTAGTTCCTTCCCACATATCAAACAGTGTCTTTAGGCATGTTTAACCCCGCTACACAATGTATGGTCTATACTGAACTGACCAATAGATACTCAATTGCCCTATATATGTATAGATATTAATGTATGGTCTATGCTGAACTGACCTATATATATATATATATATATATATATATATATATATATATATATATATATATATATACAGTATATATATATATATATATATATATATATATATATGGCAATTGAGTATCTATCGGTCAGTTCAGCATAGACCATACATTGATATTAATACATATATAGGGCAATTGAGTATCTATCGGTCAGTTCAGTATAGACCATACATTGATATCTATATGTATATATAGATATCAATTGAATATCTAAGTATGGTCTATACTGAACTGACCGATAGCTACTCAATTGCCCTATATATGTATAACTATCGGTCAGTTCAGTATTGACAAAACATTTATATCTGTGTATATATGTATATATATATATATATATATATAGGGCAATTGAGTATCTATCGGTCAGTTCAGTATAGACCATGCCTAATGTCTAAGAACGCCGCAGAAACTGTCCCAGACTCCCAGTGCGTGGAAGCGCGTGTTGCAACATACGCAATGACATCACGGCAATATCGGTAACCGCCGGGGTTGATTCCGATATATCAGGGAAAGTGCATATTGGCCCCCGATATATCGGTGTTGCCGATAATCGGTCGATCCCTGGTATAGACCATACATTTGATACTCAATTGCCATATATATATATATCAAAGTATGATCTATACTGAACTAAACGATAGATACTCAATTGCCCTATACATATATATATATATACACAGATATCAAAGTATGGTCTATACTGAACTGACTGATAGATACTCAATTGCCCTATATATGTATAGATATCAATGTATGGTCTATACTGAACTGACCGATTGATATCTATATATATATTTATATATATATATAGGGCAATTAAGTATCTATCAGTCAGTTCAGTATAGACCATACATTGATATCTACATATACCGTATACATAGGGCAATTGAGTATCTATCGACCAGTTCAGTATAGACCATACATAGATATTTGATTGACATATATATATATATATATATATATATATATATATATATACTGTGTATAAATAAATAAATATATATATATATTTATAGCACCCTCCTAGACAGGTGCCAGGCAAAGCCTGATCTTTTAGTTATGCCTGCGCTCAGTGTGCATTCATTTGGTCTGAGGGAGTGTCCCCACTGCATCCAATAGGGAGGCCTGTTGAACAGTGGAGGAAACCTGGCCAATGATGCACAGGCTTTTGTGGAGTCCCAGTGGGAGAGAACCACTGCAGTGCATCCTGGGATTGACCTTAAAAGCCGAGAGCCTGAAATCTAATACTGTACTGTAGGAGATGACCTCATGTCGTTGTCGCTTAACCTTTTAACCGTGTAACTGTTTATTGCTTAATCGTTTAACCAACTGCTGTTCTACAACTGCAATTTGTCCAGTCCTTACTGCTGTATTTTCATTGTTTTATTTTGCCTATGTATCCACCTTGTATGTTCCAAAAGTTTGTATTTATTACCTTGTTTATACCAATAAAAATGATTGCAACAAAAAGCCGAGAGCCCATGAGGCAGGGGGTCTTTGGCGGGAAGCAGAGTCCCAGGAGGAGGGTGACGGCTGTCTCTCCTTCTGTATGCTGAGGAAAGTGGCCACAGGCAGTCGGCCTAGTGAGCCAGTTGTGGAGCTGAGCCATAGAGGTCCTGGAGAAGCTGACAGTGGAGCTGCAGGCAGAGCTACCTGGGAAAAACAGTGTCTGTGAGTACCAGGGGGCTTGCCAAGGGGTCTGCCCAGGAAAGGGACCACTCCAGTGAGGTCAGTGGACAGAAGGTCAGTGCACACAGTCAGTGAGTAAAGGGGGTGCCAAGTAGAACCCTGAAGAGTAATTTACCAAGTAAAACAAAATTGCAGCGCTCAAATATGATGCAGTGCAGACGAATTAAAGTGCATAACAATGTATATAACAATAAATATCGTGTCCCAATGGTGGGTATATCAAAAATAAATGTGCATAAAAAGTTCATTAGAAGTATCCCAGTGAGAGGATATATCTTAAAGGTCACACGTGTAGATGAGTCCACCACCGTGTAAGTGAATTTCAAACTCACCAGAGCCAAATGCTGTCTAAGTTATAGGACAGCAATAGGGTGTGTAACAGTCAACTCCATGATCACTTGAAACCTGGATTAATGGTGACACCCAGCCAAGAGGACATCCTCCAGCAGGTTTAACAGCTCAGCACATCATATAGGAGAAGGAGAGTTCAAATAAAAAGAAACGGCTCATGGTGTAGTATGAAATAAAAACTGATTTTAATTAAATGTCGTAACACTGAAAAAAACAGTACAGCGTACATAAGATAAAACGATAACATCAATAAAAAGACACACATCAAAAGCCACCCCTTCAAATTTGAAGCGATGGTTAAACCTTAGGTATAGAGGTAACAGCTCATTAGCTATGGTTGCTCATGGCAACGTGAACATTCCTGTCTAGGGTTGAGCGAACACCTAGATGTCCGTGTTCGACGGGTTCGGCCGAACTTTAAAAAAAAGTCCGGGTCCGTGTCCCGGACTTTTACCGAACTTTTCCCGGACACCGAACCCCATTGAAGTCAATGGGGACCCGAACTTTAAGGCACTAAAATGGCTCTAAAACACCAAAGGAAAGGGCTAGAGTGCTGCAAATGGCAGCAAAACGTAATTAAGAGCATGGCAAGTGCTCTGCAAACAAATGTGGATAGGGAAATAACTTAAAACAACAAAAAAAAAACAGAAAAATAAAACAATGTTCTTCTTCATCTCTGAAGGACGAGGCCCATATGGAGTAGGAGGGAGGTTGAGGTGGTGGTGGATGTGGCGGTGACATAGGCGTGCGCACAGGGTGTGCTGGGTGTGCCTGGGCACACCCTAATCACCTAGGGCACATAGCATTGCCAGTGAGGAGATGGGAAAGATCTCCCTGGGACCTGCTCTGCTCTATTTCTCCTTGCCTACAGGTACATGGCCCCGATACATTACTCTCCCTGCTGGCAAACACATGCATGTGTATTTCAACTTTGGGGTGCACACCTTAATGCAATAGGCTGCGCACACCTATGGGCGGTGTAGGTGGAAGCGGCGGTGGAGGAGGACCAGGGCCGGATTAACAGCATCATGGGCTTGGTGCTGAGGATTTTGAAGGGCCTTAAGGGCCGTGCCTTGCCATGCACCCAGAGGAGGAAGGGTGCAGCCATGCATGCCTAATTCAACATGGGATGCTGTCTCTGAAGCCCATAAACACATCCATGCATCGCCAACTGTCCCTCCTTGTCCGGCCTTCACGCTGTGTGGGGAGGTTCTGAGGGTGCTGCCTGGGGAAGCGAGCATAGAAGCCAGACTTCTGTGTTTACAAGTGACAGAAGAGCGGTAACAGTGAATATGGCCAACCCGGGGCCTATATAAAAGGTAGGGGCCTGGAGCTGCAGCTCCAATAGCCCCTACATTAATCTGGCCCTGAGGAGGAGGACGAGGTAGCCAACACTGCTTCTTTTCAAAAATTTTAAATGAGGGTACACCCCAAAAGAGTGAGAAAGAGCAAAAATGGAACAATGGGTGGGTAAGGTCGGTATCCATTGCTATTCTGCATAAGGTACGGAAAAGTCCCGTGGGATCCATGCCTGGTTCATTTTAATGAACGTGAGCTTGTCCACATTGTCTCTGGACAGGCGGCTGCGCTTGTCTGTTATAACGCCCCCAGCCGTGCTAAATACCCGTTCAGATAATACACTGGCTGCAGGGCACGCCAGCACCTCCAAGGCGTAAAGGGCAAGCTCAAGCCATGTGCCCAATTTGGAGACCCAGAAGTTGAAGGGGGCAGACCCGTCATTCACTACATGTAGGCGTGTGCACACATACTGCTCCACCATGTTGGTAAAATGCTGCCTCCTGCTAAGACGTTCCATCTGAGCTGCTGGTGCTGCTGTTTGTTGTGGCGTGCTGACAAAGCTTTTCCACATTTCGGCCATGCTAACCCTGCCTTCTGAGGTGCTGGCGGTGCCCTGGTTGCGTTGGCGACCTCCTCCTCCTCCTCCTCTGCCTTGTGCTTCCACTGTGGCCCCGCTGTCAGATGGGAATGCCAGCAGCATGGCGTCTACCAGCGTGCGCTTGTACTCGCGCATCTTGCGATCGCGCTCCAGTGAGTGAATTAAGGACGGTACGTTGTCCTTGTAACGGGGATCCAGCAGCGTGGCCACCCAGTAATCAGCACAAGTTAGAATGTGGGCAACTCGGCGGTCGTTGTGGAGACACTGCAGCATGTAATCGCTCATGTGTGCCAGGCTGCCCAGAGGCAACGAAAGGCTGTCCTCTGTGGGAGGTGTATCGTCCGTGTCCTCTGTATCCCCCCAGCCACGCACCAGTGATGGCCATGAGCTGGCCTGGGTGCCACCCTGCTGTGAACATGGTTCCATCTCCTCCTCCAGCTCCTCCTCCTCCTCATCCTCCTCATCCTCCAGAACTGTGCCCCTGCTGGACAATTGCGTCCCTGGCGTTTGCGTGTGCAGGAACCCACCCTCGGAGCCCCTTGCGAATGACTGCCCTGAAAGCCTTGGAAATGTTACCTCTTCATCCTCCTCCTCCTCCTCATCCTGTGCCACATCCTCTTCCATCATCGCCCGAATTGTTTTTTTAAGGAGGCATAGAAGTGGGATAGTTAAGCTGAGAACGGCGTCATTGCCACTGGCCATGTTGGTGGAGTACTCAAAACAGCGCAACAAGGCACACAGGTCTCGCATGGAGGCCCAGTTAAATTAAATAGCGGAATAGAAAATATGATCCAAAAAAAGTGTATGTATATCACACGTACACAACCACACTGGGCCCCAATTACTATTGTTTGTACCCCTAAAAGGCTAGATGAGGAGTAGGGGGAGTATGGAACAGGCAGCACCCTCAAACCTTCAGAAGTATGAGATGAACCCCAACAACTTGGAAAGGTGGATCTCTCTCACACGTACCGACACAGACTATCCCCCAATTTAACTGATCCCCAAAGGTTTTTGATTAAATAGCGGAATAGAAAATATGATCCCAAAAAAGTGTATGTATATCACACGTACACAACCACACTGGGCCCCAATTACTATTGTTTGTACCCCTAAAAGGCTAGATGAGGAGTAGGGGGAGTATGGAACAGGCAGCACCCTCAAACCTTCAGAAGTATGAGATGAACCCCAACAACTTGGAAAGGTGGATCTCTCTCACACGTACCAACACAGACTATCCCCCAATTTAACTGATCCCCAAAGGTTTTTGATTAAATAGCGGAATAGAAAATATGATCCAAAAAAAGTGTATGTATATCACACGTACACAACCACACTAGGCCCCAATTACTATTGTTTGTACCCCTAAAAGGCTAGATGAGGAGTAGGGGGAGTATGGAACAGGCAGCACCCTCAAACCTTCAGAAGTATGAGATGAACCCCAACAACTTGGAAAGGTGGATCTCTCTCACACGTACCGACACAGACTATCCCCCAATTTAACTGATCCCCAAAGGTTTTTGATTAAATAGCGGAATAGAAAATATGATCCAAAAAAAGTGTATGTATATCACACGTACACAACCACACTAGGCCCCAATTACTATTGTTTGTACCCCTAAAAGGCTAGATGAGGAGTAGGGGGAGTATGGAACAGGCAGCACCCTCAAACCTTCAGAAGTATGAGATGAACCCCAACAACTTGGAAAGGTGGATCTCTCTCACACGTACCGACACAGACTATCCCGCAATTCAATTGATCCTCAAAGGTTTTTATTGAATAGCGGAATAGGAAATATGATCAAAAAAAGTGTATGTATCTCGCACGTACACAACCACACTAGGCCCCAATTACTATTGTTTGTACCCCTAAAAGGCTAGATGAGGAGTAGGGGGGGTATGGAACAGGCAGCACCCTCAAACCTTCAGAAGTATGAGATGAACCCCAACAACTTGGAAAGGTGGATCTCTCTCACACGTACCGACACAGACTATCCCCCAATTTAACTGATCCCCAAAGGTTTTTGATTAAATAGCGGAATAGAAAATATGATCCAAAAAAAGTGTATGTATATCACACGTACACAACCACACTAGGCCCCAATTACTATTGTTTGTACCCCTAAAAGGCTAGATGAGGAGTAGGGGGGGTATGGAACAGGCAGCACCCTCAAACCTTCAGAAGTATGAGATGAACCCCAACAACTTGGAAAGGTGGATCTCTCTCACACGTACCGACACAGACTATCCCCCAATTTAACTGATCCCCAAAGGTTTTTGATTAAATAGCGGAATAGAAAATATGATCCCAAAAAAGTGTATGTATATCACACGTACACAACCACACTGGGCCCCAATTACTATTGTTTGTACCCCTAAAAGGCTAGATGAGGAGTAGGGGGAGTATGGAACAGGCAGCACCCTCAAACCTTCAGAAGTATGAGATGAACCCCAACAACTTGGAAAGGTGGATCTCTCTCACACGTACCAACACAGACTATCCCCCAATTTAACTGATCCCCAAAGGTTTTTGATTAAATAGCGGAATAGAAAATATGATCCAAAAAAAGTGTATGTATATCACACGTACACAACCACACTAGGCCCCAATTACTATTGTTTGTACCCCTAAAAGGCTAGATGAGGAGTAGGGGGAGTATGGAACAGGCAGCACCCTCAAACCTTCAGAAGTATGAGATGAACCCCAACAACTTGGAAAGGTGGATCTCTCTCACACGTACCGACACAGACTATCCCGCAATTCAATTGATCCTCAAAGGTTTTTATTGAATAGCGGAATAGGAAATATGATCAAAAAAAGTGTATGTATCTCGCACGTACACAACCACACTAGGCCCCAATTACTATTGTTTGTACCCCTAAAAGGCTAGATGAGGAGTAGGGGGGGGTATGGAACAGGCAGCACCCTCAAACCTTCAGAAGTATGAGATGAACCCCAACAACTTGGAAAGGTGGATCTCTCTCACACGTACCGACACAGACTATCCCCCAATTTAACTGATCCCCAAAGGTTTTTGATTAAATAGCGGAATAGAAAATATGATCCCAAAAAAGTGTATGTATATCACACGTACACAACCACACTAGGCCCCAATTACTATTGTTTGTACCCCTAAAAGGCTAGGAGTAGGGGGAGTATGGAACAGGCAGCACCCTCAAACCTTCAGAAGTATGAGATGAACCCCAACAACTTGGAAAGGTGGATCTCTCTCACACGTACCAACACAGACTATCCCCCAATTTAACTGATCCCCAAAGGTTTTTGATTAAATAGCGGAATAGAAAATATGATCCCAAAAAAGTGTATGTATATCACACGTACACAACCACACTAGGCCCCAATTACTATTGTTTGTACCCCTAAAAGGCTAGGAGTAGGGGGAGTATGGAACAGGCAGCACCCTCAAACCTTCAGAAGTATGAGATGAACCCCAACAACTTGGAAAGGTGGATCTCTCTCACACGTACCAACACAGACTATCCCCCAATTTAACTGATCCCCAAAGGTTTTTGATTAAATAGCGGAATAGAAAATATGATCCCAAAAAAGTGTATGTATATCACACGTACACAACCACACTAGGCCCCAATTACTATTGTTTGTACCCCTAAAAGGCTAGGAGTAGGGGGAGTATGGAACAGGCAGCACCCTCAAACCTTCAGAAGTATGAGATGAACCCCAACAACTTGGAAAGGTGGATCTCTCTCACACGTACCAACACAGACTATCCCCCAATTTAACTGATCCCCAAAGGTTTTTGATTAAATAGCGGAATAGAAAATATGATCCCAAAAAAGTGTATGTATATCACACGTACACAACCACACTAGGCCCCAATTACTATTGTTTGTACCCCTAAAAGGCTAGGAGTAGGGGGAGTATGGAACAGGCAGCACCCTCAAACCTTCAGAAGTATGAGATGAACCCCAACAACTTGGAAAGGTGGATCTCTCTCACACGTACCAACACAGACTATCCCCCAATTTAACTGATCCCCAAAGGTTTTTGATTAAATAGCGGAATAGAAAATATGATCCCAAAAAAGTGTATGTATATCACACGTACACAACCACACTAGGCCCCAATTACTATTGTTTGTACCCCTAAAAGGCTAGGAGTAGGGGGAGTATGGAACAGGCAGCACCCTCAAACCTTCAGAAGTATGAGATGAACCCCAACAACTTGGAAAGGTGGATCTCTCTCACACGTACCAACACAGACTATCCCCCAATTTAACTGATCCCCAAAGGTTTTTGATTAAATAGCGGAATAGAAAATATGATCCCAAAAAAGTGTATGTATATCACACGTACACAACCACACTAGGCCCCAATTACTATTGTTTGTACCCCTAAAAGGCTAGATGAGGAGTAGGGGGAGTATGGAACAGGCAGCACCCTCAAACCTTCAGAAGTATGAGATTGTGTTCACTGTACCCCACAAAGATTGAGTTCACTGCACCCCACAATGATTGTGTTCACTGCACCCCACAAAGATTGTGTTCACTGCACCTCACAAAGATTGTGTTCACTGTACCCCCCAAAGATTGTGTTCACTGCACCCCACAAAGATTCTGTTCACTGTACCCCACAAAGATTGTGTTCACTGCACCCCAAAAAGATTGTGTTCACTGCACCCCAAAATGGATGTTGTTCACTGCACCCCAAAAAGGATGTTGTTCACTCCACCCCAAAAAGATTGTGTTCACTGCACCCCACAAAGATTGTGTTCACTGCACCCCAAAAAGATTGTGTTCACTGCACCCCAAAAATGATTTTGTTCACTGCACCCCAAAAAGGATTTTGTTCACTGCACCCCAAAAAGGATGTTGTTCACTCCACCCCAAAAAGATTGTGTTCACTGCACCCCAAAAAGATTGTGTTCACTGCACCCCACAAAGGATTTTGTTCACTGCACCCCAAAAAGATTGTGTTCACTGCACCCCAAAAAGGATGTTGTTCACTGCACCCCAAAAAGGATTTTGTTCACTGCACCCCAAAAAGATTGTGTTCACTGCACCCCACAAAGGATTTTGTTCACTGCACCCCACAAAGATTGTGTTCACTGCACACCAAAAAGGATTGTGTTCACTGCACCCCAAAAAGATTTTGTTCACTGCACCCCAAAAAGATTGTGTTCACTGCAGCCCAAAAAGATTGTGTTCACTGCAGCCCAAAAAGATTGTGTTCACTGCAGCCCAAAAAGATTGTGTTCACTGCAGCTCACACACAGAAAAATGGATGTGGATCACTGACACCTGCCTATCTCCAATCCCACACCACACAGCAATATCGATTGTAGTTTGTAGAACACAGTTTCCCTAAAATTCAGCAGACTCTGTCCCTAACAGGATTGAGAAGAGATCGTAGATCAGGATTGAGTGCAGACCCCACCCCCCACACAGCAATATCGATTGTAGTTTGTAGAAGACACTGACCCTATAATTCAGCAGACTCTATCCCTAAAATGCCTACAACTCGCCCTGCCTAAACACTCCGACCTGTCCCTCAATTCTATCCGGACACAAATGGTTTTTTCCTGCCTATCTTTCCCTAATCAGCAGCCAGCACGTTGATGTGTGCTCTGTCCCTGAATCTAAGCAGCATAATGACGCCGCTGCGGCTGCCTCGAACTTATAAAGACTTGGTCACATGCTTCAGACGGCCAATCACAGCTACTGAGACATTTGCAGGCATGGCTGGGATGGCTTAAGGCACACCAGTTAAACGATTGTTGATTGGCTGTTGAAAGCCCGCCATGAAAAGAGCGCCAAAGCATGCAAAACCCGGAAATAAAACGACCGAACACGGATTTTTACCCGAACATACAGTAAAGTGTCCGTGTCCGTGTTCGGGTACAAAAAATCCAATTATTCGGTACGAACACGAATAATACAGTCCGTGTTCGCTCAACACTATTCCTGTCAGGATCGCAAGCTGTTAATTCAAGTGATGAAAAATTCCTGTCAGAATCGTAAGCTGTTTATTCCCGTGATGTGCTGAAAGGCGGGAGAAATGCATCTTTCTGTGAACATGGACTATATCTGCTTAACAGTAAATGGTGCAAGTGTGGACAGAGAAAATGGCGGCCCAGGGCACGTGGATCAGTATGCCGGGGGCCGTGTGTGTGCCAGAGCTATACAGAAAAGTGTTGACCGTGCATATGATGACAGCAGGACATTCTTTCAATATAGTGGCAATGTGGATGCTGTAAAGAATTCTGTTAGCCATGCATTTAATGACAGTGGGACATTTTTCAAATACAGTATGGTGAATCTTGCTTGTACAAGTGCTAAGAAGAGAAATGTTGGCCATGCATATGACAGCAGGACAATTCAACAGACTAGCAAAGAGGGTCAGCTGGCTCAGAGTGATGGAGGTGCAGTTGGAGCCCTGGTACAAGTAAAGAGAGCCGATGCGTGCAAGCTGAGAGGCACGGTCCGCTTTACAGTAACTTCCATGCAGGCTGAGCTGAGAGAGAGTGGCATCGAAGGTGTTACTGTACCACACGGGAAAGCGCACGCTGGAAAGTTCTGCCTAGCAGGAGGACCCAACGCCAATCTGGAGATGTGGGCAGAGACGCCGCTCACGCACAGCCAATTGAGAGCTGGAAGGAAAGTCTATATATTACTTCCGCCTCCGGGTGTGGCTGAGAGGGAGACCTGTGTGGAGGAGCAAGATGGTGAGTAACGGAGAGAGCCGGAGTGCAGAGGCTAATGCCCCATACACACGTGCAGATTATCTGCAGACTTTTGTCTGCAGACTTACCAAAACCATATAATATGAGGTCAAACCTAAACACTTTCAATTTGTATGCAATCCGGCAGGCCCTTGCACTACATAGAAAAGGTAAGTCTGCAGACAAAAGTCTGCAGATAATCTGCAGGTGTGTATGGGGCATAACTCACATGTTCACAGAGAACCTGCGGAGCAGACCAGAGAGCCAAAGATGTTCACCCTGTGGGATACAGGGGTGCGGATGGTGCCCGACGGAAGACTGGCGCTGTGCACTGGAGGAGGCGTGGAACATTTGTGCCTGGTATATCCTCAGTGTCTGAATGTGACCATGCGTGTGCAAGCTTGGAGCCAGTGTGGGCATTACGGCAATCTGCTGCTGTGGGCAGAGAGGAGTGAAGGTCGGCCCAAGAAGTTGAGTGTGATATGGGAGACCGGGGTCACTCGTGCCTTGTCGGCTGCGGAGTCTGGGCCTCTCCTGGGCCGTGGAAGAGGAATGCTGCGGCTCATGATGCAGCTGGAGACCATGCAGCCTGTCTGTTGTCCAACATGCACATGAAAGGAGGCCCGAATGTCCGAGTCAGGATGCATGCAGGTAGTGCGGGCCGGAGATTGGCCACCTGGTGCAATGAAGACTGCAGCGGCAGAGACCAAGTCTGCTCCTATACATGCAGAGAAAAGATGACCAGCGGTGACTGGGGCTGCTGGAGTGTGTGTCAGCAGCGAGGAAGAGGTAAGGGTCATCAATTTGTGGGGTCTCCTAGTTTTCAGAATTGATTCGGGTCCTTGGAGGAAGGACTAGATGTCTGGAAGTCTGAGGAGGAGACTGAATGGGACTGGGGGTCCGAAGAAGCCAGTCTTGATGTGCCAGATGAAGAGACTAGGGATTCTGTGGTGCGAGGAGAGTGCGCCAGAAATCTGGGGTTCTGTGAGGCCTATGTCAATCGGGTCCCAGCCTCAGAATGAGGCCTACAACTCTCTCATCAAAAGGGAAGAGACCCCATTTTCTCCAGCTGGGAGAGGAAACCAGAAAACCCTCCCCAGATTTTCAAGGATGCAACAGTGGTTGCAGAGGAAGGTGGCCTTGGAGTATGGGTATGATTATTGCTATGCTCCACAGGAGGTCATGCTCGAGATTGAGGCCAAGAGAGAGTCCTGGTGTGATGAGGCCATATGGGACTTCCTCTTTGTCCCCAAACCGCATTGGAACCAATCCAGGATGGATTTGTGGAAAACCTTTCTGTCCTTCAGGACTCAATGGAATCACGGGCAGTCCATCTACCTGGACCGAGTGGAGGTCCGCTGCCTAGATGGATTTGGCTAGGTTTGGTCAATCCGCATATGGGATCAGGATGGGAAGCTGGTTTGTATTCCCCATCCAGATGTCTACTGTTGAGGAAAATATCCAAATTCAAGTAAGGCTGGCTAGCCTGTGTTTGTGAACTGAACCAGAAGGAAGAAATTTCAAGCTCAGTTATTGTTAGGGCTTATGCCCCTTTCCATT
This sequence comes from Pelophylax lessonae, assembly GCF_965119305.1. Lineage (NCBI taxonomy): Eukaryota > Metazoa > Chordata > Amphibia > Anura > Ranidae > Pelophylax > Pelophylax lessonae. The sequence goes on from NC_138769.1 coordinate 610,060,985, forward strand.
ACCCCTTCCCCTTCTATCCTTGTAGAAGGAGTTGGGAAACTAAGAGACATCCACAGTGAATGGACTTATATCAGAGGGCCGACCCTCTCAGAAAAACTTAGAAAAACTTCAGTTTGTTATATACATAGTTACATACATACATACATGTATGTACATAATACATACATTTGATATATATAAAGATATCAAAGTATGGTATTTACTGAACTGACTGATAGATACTGAATAGCCTAATATATACTCAATTGCCCTATATCTATATATACATATAAATGTATGGTCTATACTATGGTATATGGTCTATGGTATGTACTGCACTGCTGAATATACTTCACTATCTGATCTCTTAAATTGTAAAAAGCACAAATCTCTCTCCCTGCCTAACTGACTGCTACTAGCAATGTCTTAATTAGACTACTCTGCTGACTACACTGCCCTTTCCTCTCCCTGCCGCAACCACTTCCTATCTCGCCCGCACAGTCACACACTACACGCGGCTGCTGTGTGAGCATCCTTTATATAGTGTGAAGTGTATACTTAGCCCCTGAGCCATGATTGGCTAAAGACAGCCTGCCTTTGTCCAATCATGGCAGAGATAATTTGATTGGCCAAAACATGGAGGTCAGGGTGCATGCTTTGGGCAATCACATAATGCACTGCACGAATGCGCGCGCAGTGCATTATGGATGGGCGCTCAAATTTCCCGTGAAGAAGCACATTTGTTCGTCATTCTACAAACGAGCGAACAGCCAATGTTCGAGTCGAACTTACGTTCGACTCAGACTCTAAGCTCATCCCTAATTCTTATACGTAATCTTGCAATAATTTTTTCTTCTTGAGATCTGTCATGAATTAAATAATTTGGTGGTTGAATTCTCTATTTTGCTCCCACCTGTCTTCTGTGTGTCAATTCACAGTCTGCTCTGCATGTCCATTCAGACACGAAGCCATGGCTCGGCCCATCCCCTCTCTCTCCTGATTGGCGCACTGACTTTGACAGCAGGCGCTGTCTCAGCCAATAAAGAAGGGGGAGTGCCGGACAGCCAAGACTCTTGTGCGATAGCGCTGGATCGTGATGGAGCTCAGGTGAGTATTAGGGAGGCTCCTGCACACATGCTTTTTTCTTAATGAAAATAATGCATTGAGATAAAAAACCTTCTGACTTTAGAATCACTTTAATGCAACATATATATGGCAATGCAGCTGGGCATTTGCACATTGCCTAGGTGTAAAGTCAACTTTCAGATTGATGATTTACAATTTTGCACATTTTCAAATTTCACATGTAACCCTGTGGAGTTACACAGGCTGTATTATCTGAAATGCCCAGTAGATGGCAGATGGACTCAGTATGCTGTTAATAAAACATTGAGCATTGATCACAGGACTTGCTGCCTTTTCAGTCACATGGTTGTAACATCATCGCAGGTCCTGGAAGACTTCTAGAGGTTACCTCATTGCTCAGTCAGAGAAAGGACATGCTACTAGCTGGGAGAGACTGCAGCACAGAGATAGAATCCTGCTGAGAGAACTTGCTTCACCCAAGACCACACCAGCTGAGAGAGGGACCGCTGGCAAAGACAAGCACTGAGTCCAGACATCTGGTGAATCCAGTGAGAGGAGACTGCAGCGGACTGACCTGGTTAACCACTTTACCCCCAGCCCTATTTCGGACACTTTTTGTTCACAAGTTAAAACCAGTATTTTTTCCTAGAAAACTACTTAGAACCCCCAAACATTATATATATTTTTTTAGCAAAGACTCTGGAGAATAAAATGTCGGTCATTGCAAAATTTTTTGTCACGCGGTATTTGCGCAGCGGTCTTTAAAACGCCATTTTTTTGGAAAAAATTTGAAAAATCACATTTCACTAATTTTAAAAAATACTAAACAGTAAAGTTAGCCCATTTTTTTTGTATATTGTGAAAGAACATGTCACGCCGAGTAAATAGATACCAAACATGTTACGGTTTAAAATTGCGCCCCCCCGTGGGATGGCGACAAACTACGGTCAATAGAGATCTCAATCTGCGACGCTTTAAATTTATTTAACGGTTACCAGTTTAGAGTTAGAGTGTAGCTCTTTTTTTAAATTATTGCCCACGCTCTGGCGATCGCGGCGATACCTCACATGTGTGGTTTGAACAGCGATTTCATTTGCGGCTCGACTTGCATATACTTTTTTTTGTGCGCGAGCTAACGGTGACGGGGGCGGCTAAATTTCTTTTTTTTTTTTTTTCCTATTTATTTTTTCTTTTTTTTTAACTTTATTACAGGTTTTTAAAAAAAAAAAAAAAAAATCTGATCACTTTTATTGCTGTCACAAGCAATGTAAACATCCCTTGTGACAGCAATATGTGTGACAGGTACACTTTATGGAGGGATCGAGGGTCTAAAAGACCCTAGACCCCTCCACTACACTTCCCTGTATGCAAAATGCCAAAAACGGCATTTTTGCATACAGCCGTTTTTTAAATCTGCCGCCTTTTGCGGCACAGTAACCCGGATGTGACGTCATGGACGCTGCCTCCGGGTTACGTCATCGGAGATCCGATGAATGCCGTTTCCGGCATTCATCGGGACTCCATCCAGCCGGCGGACGTGCCGTCTGGGTGCTCGGGGCTCCCGGTGGGACGGGAGCCCCGAGCAAAGCCGCGGAAGGCGGCGGGAGGGGGGGGGACGTCCCCTCCCGCCCCCCCGGGTAACGATCGAGCGGCTCCCGAGCCGCATCGATCATTACCAACGGAAAGCCGACCGCCGGCTTCAAACAACGGTACCGGGATGATGCCTCTAGCTAGAGGCATCATCCCGGTATAACCACTCAAAGTCAGCCGACGTAGATCTACGTGGCTGGTCGTTAAGTGGTTAATTGCGTTGTGAGGGTAAGCCAAGCCTCTCCCTGTATCACCACAGGGAACCTGTCGCCTCACTCACAGTAAAGACTCTGAGGTCCAGAGTGGACATTGCACAGCTCAGGCTGCTTCAGTGACCCTGCGGAGCAGGACTTATAAGGGCCCCAACTCTCCTATGTGCACCAACGGCCACTAGGGCGAAGATAAGGGGGTGGGACGCAGGTGTGCTAGTGGGTGGGTGAGGAAAAATCCACATTGCATTGTTATCTGTGTTACTCTATTGTATTTTCCCATGCATGTTGGTTCATTTGCTACTTACTATATAAAGTTAGTTCCAGTTAGGCTGTGTCAGTCTCATTGCACCAAGTATGTTCCCAGTGGGACCCCACATCCCTACCCCGGATGCCCCACTGGGTGGAGGCACTGCTGCAGACATGTACTCCAGCTCCCAGATAGGCTCAGGATCCGCCTGTCAGGCATAGTGAGTTAACTAGGTTCAGGGACCCCAAAGACACTAGGGGGCGCCCTCAAAACCCCGTTACATATGGAGGCACTGCTGAGATTTATTGGGGTACAACCTGTGAGAATAGGTTAAGTCCTCAGGCCACTCCCTCCTTTGCAAAAGAGTGGGCCCAGCAAAGAAATGTACCATTACAGCAAGCTGTGATGTTATGCAAAGTCCCCTCCTGCTGTGAGATGAATCACGTCATCTTGTGTATAGAAATTCGACTGGGAATAGAAATGGCGACCATCAGGGATATCCTGCAGGATTCTGAAGGCTAAACTTACATGTTAATATATTGTCATACGGACTTGGGAGACCATGAGATGCCTACCAACGTTCATTTATATGGAGCCCCGGATGAAGAATGCTCCTTAGTGTATGCTCTCCTTGATAACAAAGAAAGGGTCTCACTGCAACCACCCTTTAAATTGGAACAGAAAGACTATGTCACAGAAAATTATTCTAAGCTCCTGACTCCCATCTCCGGAAAGGCCGGAGCCATTCCTAAACAAGCTGCCCATCCCATTACAGGACAGGGGATGATTACTCCTAAAGCAGAATCTCATCCATATACAGCATTACTGAAACCAGACAACCCTGAAGTACGCACCCTGCCTACAGGAGGTAGTGATGTATCGGACATACTACAGAAACTCTCAGAAGCCATAGTGATGGCAAACCACACCCATAGTTACCGCAAACTAAAGGTGTTTTCTGGGAATCAGCCTGTTCCTGCAGGAGAAGAGCCTTTTGAGGTCTGGAAGGATAATGCTATGCAGTTGTTGAAGGAATGGTCTTGTACGGATACCATAAAGAAACAGCGGTTGGTAGAGAGTCTTCGTTTTCCCGCTACAGACATGATAAGACTGTTCAAGGGAGTAAATGGGCAAGCTACTGTGCACGACTATCTACAAGTCTTACAGGATGCTTATGGGAAATCAGAAGATTTGGATGATCTGTTGGTTAAGTTCCTAGCCACTAAGCAGAAGGAGCATGAAAAAGCCACTGACTATATCAACCGGTTACAGCTATCGCTAGGAAAGTTATTCCATAAAGGAGCAGTCACTGCCTCTGAGTTGCATGCTCGGCTATCTAAGCAAATTCAGAGAGATGGTTTGACCAATAATCCAGTTATGATTCTGCTGAGAGCCAAGTTGGATGATAAAGTTCTGCCTTATTCCACATTAATAAATACAGCCAGGAGATTGGAAGACCAGACGTGTCCACCCCTACAGAAGGAGAAAGAGGATACAGAACTGTCAGCTCTTAGGAAGAAGGTGGCTGAATTGGAGCTCTTATGCAAATCACCACCAGAGAGAGCAGATCCTCCCCCTGGAAGTGGGGGGCAACACAGGAAGACTCAGAAAAATCTGTTTCCTGAGGATTCACCCCGCCGAGGGGACTGCTTTAAATGTGGAAAGTCAGGGCATTTTCAGCGGGAGTGCCCTGTGAATTCCATGGAGGTGGATGTGGAGGTGCTGGCAACCGAGCTCGAGGAGACTCAAATGACCAGGTCTTACAAGCGAAGGAAGACCCGGCCTACATATAGTCTATCTGTTGGGGCCAAGATTGGGCCTAAATCTTTGATACACGTGCAAGTAGAAGGAATTCATGCTTCAGCGTTGCTAGATACAGGTTCTCAAGTCATCATTATCTACAGAGACTTCTATGAACGTCATTTGAAACACATTCCTATGGAACCTGCAGGAGTAGAGGCGGCTCTTTAATTAGGCAGATTAGGCGGTCGCCTAAGGCCTCGCGCTCACAGGGGCCTCGCGGCCGCCTAATTTGCCTAGTTAAAGAGCCGCCTCTGAGGCTGGCAGCAGGGATCTCGCTGCCATCAGCACAGTCCCGAGTCCCAGGCGGTCTGTAAACGGTACAATCCGCTACGATTCGGGGCTGTGATCAGGAGCAGCTCACCGGGGGGATAGGAGCTCACTGACAGCTCTGGATCACAGCGATGCGCTGACAGCTTCCCCTCCCCCACAGACCACAGATGGGGGAGGAGAGAGAACTGCTTCTGCTCCTCCTCCTCCCACCCTCTCCTCCTGTGCTTGCCCCACCCACACTCCCCGGCAGTTTTCTCCTCAGAGAAGAGGATGCGTGGGCGGGAAGATTGAAGACCAGCAACAGGAAGAGGAAAGATGGTGCCTAATCCATCCATCCCATCCATCCCTTCTCTCTTCTGCCTCCCAGTGAGTACTCTGTGGTAAGGGGCACTCTTCCTTCCTTCCTCCATCTCTCTCCATTCCTTCCTTTCTCCATCTATCTCCATTTCTTTCTTTTTTCTTTCTTTCTTTCTTTCTTTTTCTTTTTTTCTTACTAGTGCAAAGGGGGTGAGTGGGGCCTCATGTCTAAATGTTGCCTAAGGTCTCACAAAGCCTAGAGCCGCCTCTGTGCAGGAGAGTTTCAGCTATGGGGCGTTGGGTCTCAAGCTTAACCTGTGGAGGGATGCATAAAAGTGACCATAACTATTCCCCAGTTAAACACCGGGATGATATGTCCTATGGAGCTGGAAGCTTTGATATGCCCTGCAGCCAAGAAAGTGTGTGCCCCAATAATATTGGGTACTAATGCAAAGATGGTACACGATGTATTCAGGGCCTATCTGACAGAAGTGGGAGATGTCTCCTTAGACCGATTGATGGAGGTTAGCCCTGTCCTAGGAAAAGAGTGTCAACGACTAGCCCTTGAAACAAAACCAGGGTTGTGCCACTATTCAGGAACAGAACCTGCATTTGTGAAGCCTGGTGAGACCAAAACTTTACAAGCCATAGCCTCAATGCACCACGAAATGTTGGGGGGAACTGGACAATACCTTATTGAGTCTCTGCCTGAAGAGGATCAGAAGAAGGGCTGGACTCTCATACCTGAGGTAAAAGATTGGCGAAAAAGGTGGTGTCGGAGCTTTCCTGTGATGGTACAGAATTTAACCCCCACAGAAATCCGGATTGATCGTCATCAGAAGATTGGTGTGATACACCTTTTAGATCAAGTTTTGTCCATCATGTCTGTGAGTGCAGAACAGAAGGATCATGTGAAAACACCTTTAGATTTTGATCTAGAAGATTCTCCTCTACCACAGCAGTGGAAAGACAGCCTTTGTTCAAAACTGGCCACCCGAGAGGGAGTGTTGTCCAGAGCAGAGATGGACGTGGGGTGTTCTAAGAGTGCCACCCATGCTATAAGACTTGCTGATTCTACTCCTTTCAGAGAAAGGTCAAGAAGAATACCCCCTCGAGATGTGGAAGATGTCTGGGACATACTCCAGCAGATGGAAGGTGCAGGCATCATCACAGAGTCCCGGAGCCCCTATGCCTCACCTATTGTGGTAGTGAGGAAAAAGAATGGTTCAGTTCGGCTATGTGTGGACTACCGTACTCTGAACAAGAGGACTGTGCCAGATCAGTACACTTTGCCCCGGATAGAGGATCTCCTGAACGCCCTATCTGGCAGCCAGTGGTTCAGTGTGCTTGACTTGAGGTCTGGATATTATCAGGTACCCATGAAGAAGGAGGATCAGGAAAAGACAGCTTTCATCTGCCCTTTGGGGTTCTTCCAGTTTACCAGAATGCCACAGGGAGTCACAGGAGCTCCTGCTACTTTTCAGAGGCTGATGGAGAAAACTGTGGGGGATATGAATCCCAAAGAGTGTTTAGTGTATCTAGATGACCTAATTGTTTTCGGGAAGACGCCAGAGGAGCATGAACAAAGGTTGCTAAAGGTGTTGGATCGACTTCAAGCTGAAGGCCTGAAGCTATCAGTGGACAAATGCCGATTTGCCCAAAACTCTGTCACTTATGTGGGGCACATAGTCTCCGCTGAAGGAGTAGCCACAGATCCTGCTAAAATTGAAGCAGTGTTGAATTGGCCAAGACCAAATAACATCAGTGAGTTGCGGTCCTTTCTCGGATTCTGTGGTTACTACCGAAGGTTCGTGAAAGACTACTCAAAGATTGCTCGAGAGTTACATGACCTGCTGAAGATTACCTCTGACGTAAGGGGTGCTAAGGCACCATATCCTAAAGACCCCTTTGGAGAGAAATGGACTTCAGAATGTGAAGACGCCTTTCTTACATTGAAGAAGAGACTTACAGAAGCTCCTGTCTTAGCCTATGCAGACCCTGAGAAACCATATATCCTCCATGTGGATGCCAGTATGGAAGGCCTAGGGGGTGTACTGCACCAAAGTTATCCAGAAGGATTGAGGCCGGTGGCTTACATAAGTAGAAGTCTTACAGGTACAGAGAAGAACTATCCAGTTCATAAATTGGAATATCTGGCACTCAAGTGGGCCATCGTGGATAAGCTGCATGACTATTTGTATGGAGCAACATTTGAAGTAAGGACTGACAACAATCCACTTACCTACATACAGACTACAGCTAAGCTGGATGCCACAAGACATAGGTGGTTGGCTGCCTTGTCAAGCTACAGTTTCAGCCTGAAGTACAAGCCTGGGCCCAGGAATGTCAGCGCAGATGCCCTGTCCCGCAGACCTAGACTCCCTCCTCACCGAGAAGAAGAGGAGTGGGAAGAGATCCCTGGGCCAGGGGTAGGAGCCTTTTGTCAGATGTATGTGGTGGCCGAGAGTCAAGAAGAATTTGCCGAGCTAAGAGGGATAGACTCCATTAGCCACTCTCCGGAAGCTGTGCCTGAGGTGTTCCATGCTCCAGTCATGCTTCAACAGTGGTCCAGTATAACCACAGAAGACAAGAGGAAGGCTCAAGCACAGGACTGGTATATTGGGATAGCTATCAGAGCAATAAAGACTAAGAATCCTAAATTGCTGACTTCTCTACTTGTGAGTCAAAGAGAATTATACCGAAGAGAATGGAGCCGACTACATCTCGAAGATGGAGTACTCTATAGGGTCGTGAAGTATCATGATCACCCTGACAGAAAACAATTGGTACTACCGCACAGATACCGTGGCATGGTCCTGAGAGCTCTCCACGATCAACATGGGCATCTCGGGGTGGACAAGACCTATGGCCTAGTACAAGATCGGTTCTATTGGCCTCGCATGAGGGAACATGTCGAGCAACATGTACAGACATGCAGGAGGTGTATCCAGAGGAAGACCCTGCCTGTGAGAGCTGCCCCTATGGGTCATCTGAAAAGTACGGGACCCATGGATCTTGTGTGCATGGACTATCTTTGCATTGAGAACGATACAGCGGGAATTGGAAATGTGCTGGTGGTAACGGACCATTTCACCAGATATGCTCAAGCCTTCCCCACTAAAGATCAAAAGGCTGTGACTGTAGCCAAAGTCCTTTGGCAGAAGTATTTCATTCACTATGGACTACCCAATCGGATACACTCTGATCAAGGTAGAAACTTTGAGAGTAAGTTGATCAAGGAGCTGTTGGACATGTTGCAGGTGCAGAAGTCCAGAACCACACCTTATCATCCGGAGGGCGATGCACAGCCAGAACGGTTCAATAGGACCCTCCTAGATATGCTAGGGACTCTCAAGCAAGTCGAGAAGCGGTCTTGGAGTAAACATGTGGAAGCCATGGTCCACGCATACAACTGTACAAGGCATGAATCTACAGGGTTCTCACCCTATTTCCTAATGTTCGGAAGAGAAGCTCGATTGCCGATAGATGTCCGTTTGGGAGTGTCTCCTGATGGAACAGATTCAACTTCACACTTTCAATATGTGAGGAACCTCAAACAAAACCTTCATCGGGCCTATGAGTTGGCCACCCAAGCTGCAGCAAAAATGGAAGAACAGAACAAAAGAAGGTATGATGCTAAGGTGAGATATCGGGAGATTCAAGCAGGGGATAAAGTTCTTCTCCAGAATCTAGGTGTGCCTGGAAAACACAAACTGGCTGACAGATGGAAAGATACCCTGTTTGAGGTTGTGTCCAAACTGGAAGGGCTGCCAGTGTACAACATTAGGGGCCCGGAGGGCCGAATAAAGGCTTGGCATAGAAACCATCTGCTTCCAGTTGTGTATGCTGATGAAGAGGAGGAGAGTAGTGAAGAACTGAGGGAAAACCCAGCAGAGAGTCCTGGAAATGGGGCAGAGGAGACCCCGGGAACTCCCAGTGCAGAGGATCAGTGGTGGTCATCACCCGCTAAAGAAACACAGCAATTGCCTCCTTTAACTCCTGTGGTTTCACAAAGTTCTCCAAGGTTGAATCCAGAAAGTCCATGTTTTGTGCCTGGAACTTCCCTTAGAGACTCTAGTTCGAGGGCAGGAGTCGAAGTTCCACAGTTGATGTCCCAAGATCCTCTCCCACAGCGAGAACTGAGACACAGCACCAGAGTGCGGCAAACCCCTAGGGCCCTAGTTTATGATAATATAGGAGAGCCCAGTTATGCCCCGCTGACACAAGCGGCATCTAAAATGGCCACTTTCCTACATGCACTAGCTGAAGTGGTAAATGTTAGTGACTCTTTACCCTAGATAACTAGCTAGCTAGGATGTTACTGTGCTAACTGTACTGTATGTATGCTAAACCTTTTTCTGTTGAATTTTTGTTAAGCCCCCTGGCTAGGACTTGCCAGTGGAAGGCAAGTATTTTTCAAGGGGGAGCATGTAACCCTGTGGAGTTACACAGGCTGTATTATCTGAAATGCCCAGTAGATGGCAGATGGACTCAGTATGCTGTTAATAAAACATTGAGCATTGATCACAGGACTTGCTGCCTTTTCAGTCACATGGTTGTGACATCATCGCAGGTCCTGGAAGACTTCTAGAGGTTACCTCATTGCTCAGCCAGAGAAAGGACATGCTACTAGCTGGGAGAGACTGCAGCACAGAGATAGAATCCTGCTGAGAGAACTTGCTTCACCCAAGACCACACCAGCTGAGAGAGGGACCGCTAGCAAAGACAAGCACTGAGTCAAGACGTCTGGTGAATTCAGTGAGAGGAGACTGCAGCGGACTGACCTGGTTATTGCGTTGTGAGGGTAAGCCAAGCCTCTCCCTGTATCACCACAGGGCACCTGTCGCCTCACTCACAGTAAAGACTCTGAGGTCCAGAGTGGACATTGCAAAGTTCAGGCTGCTTCAGTGACCCTGCGGAGCAGGACTTATAAGGGCCCCAACTCTCCTATGTGCACCAACAGCCACTAGGGCGAAGATAAAGGGGTGGGACGCAGGTGTGCTAGTGGGTGGGTGAGGAAAAATCCACATTGCATTGTTATCTGTGTTACTCTATTGTATTTTCCCATGCATGCTGGTTCATTTGCTACTTACTATATAAAGTTAGTTCCAGTTAGGCTGTGTCAGTCTCATTGCACCAAGTATGTTCCCAGTGGGACCCCACATGCCTACCCCGGATGCCCCACTGGGTGGAGGCACTGCTGCAGACATGTACCCCAGCTCCCAGATAGTGGAGGCTCAGGATCCGCCTATCAGGCATAGTGAGTTAACTAGGTTCAGGGACCCCAAAGACACTAGGGGGCGCCCTCAAAACCCCGTTACACACAAAAGGTACAATTTACAAAGCTGGTAACTCAATACAGGCTTTTAGTAGGAATCTGGTAGGTGGTGTCTGAGCACTATTTTTTTTTTATATAAAAAAAGATTTGTGCAGCTTTTATGGGACCTACAAATCAGTTGCACCTACTTTTGTTATAATCAAAACGCATTTACAAAAGTCTCTACATTTGAAGAGAATACATCTTTAGATCTTTTCTGGAATCCAAAGTGAATCTTGTGACTGCTTGTGCATATTGGTGATTAGTTAGGATTAGGGCAATATCATATTGAACCATCTTTTGAATTTCAGTTATCTCAAACCCCAGGAGAACATACTCCAGTCTTCCTGCCCAGTAACTTGAAATTTGATTGGTTACTGGGCAAGATTACTATGCTCCAGTTATGAATGAACACAGTGAGTGATCATTCAGAGAAGGAAGGGGATGGTAAATATGACATGTTTACCGCCGCCCCCCTTTTTTTTATCCTGAAACGATTTCCTGTAGCAGCTGGCTAAGGAGGAGAGGAAGCTGGCAAAGCTGTGGACTGGGTGAAGTTGCACACAAGGGCGCCCTAGCAGTATAGGATGGGGTGATTGGTCCTACCGGGGGGTGCATTTACCGGAACGTCACATGTTTTTATGCATGGTAAATTGCTAAAGGAACAAACAATGATGCTTTTTTTTTTTCAATAAACTTGCATTCATGTTTATTTATGTGTATTGTGTCGTGATAAAATGCATACATGTGCAGTGTGGTCCACTAAAATGCCACATGACACCAATGTTGTGGTGTGAACGAGACACACAGAAACAATTATTTTCTATATGTCCTCGCAGTGACCTGCAGTTTTCCCATGCTGTAAAAGGCAGATCACTGCAGTATGTGCGAAAGCCATGTAAAGGATTATCTGCAACATATTTTCCTGGTGCCTCCATGGCAGCATACCATTGATAGAGCTCTGCCTCTACTCCGTCTTCAGGACTAGTGAATAGCATAAAAGAAAGATGCCCCCTATTCCCAGCATTCTCCTGTAATATAGAATACCGAGGGAGGGAGCGGATGCTGCCATGGATAGGCACCAGGAAAGGAAAATTACGGTAAGTATGATACAATTTTCAATTTTTTCAGCATTCAGGACATCTGTCAATTAGTGGTTTTCATTTTTCAAAAGGGACCTGAGAATCTCATGTTGTGCATTTTATGCAATCAAACCACAAAAGTATCATCTTCCAGTTTCCAAACAACAGCTTTTTTATTGTGCTTTGCTTTATGTCCTTAGTTCTTCTATCTATCTATCTATCTATATATATACACATATACATATATATGTGTCCTTAGTTCTTCTATCTATCTATATATATACACACATATACATATATATACACATATACATATACACACACTCTGTGTTCTGCTTCTCCAATATAAACACTAAACTGTGATCTATTACTGATCCAGTTGTGGCAAGATAGCTGTACTAGTCTCAGTAAAACTCAGTACTAGTCTCAGTAAAATAGCAGTGACTCAATCCAAATGACATCTTGCAGATAGCAGAACGTTTTTATCCAAAACATGCAGATCTTAATAGATGAAAATCAGATATGGCAGAAAATCATAGTATGTCTAGCTCCAGCAATTCCATGTGCTCAGAACAAAAACGAAAGACACACTGAAAGCATACCCTGAATACCCTGCATTTGTATGTATTGCGGTGTATATATAGGTTTTCCTAACTGCTGTCATGTTCCATTTGCGAACCACACTGGTATACGGCTAAACAGAGACCCGGGAATACAACAGCGAAGAGATGGTAAATATTTTTACATAAAGATATTCACTGAGAAAGCCTTTATTCCTGAGATTATTTCATCTACATTTATCCTTAAATGTTATGATAGTCTGCACTGATACCATAACATGTAGAAAGGATGCAAAGAACAGTCAGAAAGCAGATCCATCATTATTACTATTAAATGGAGACACTGTTTTCTATTTCACGCGGGTCCAGGTAGGGATAAGGCAGACTCATGGTCTTGTTCCTCACCTGGATGCATTTGGAGATGTCAGACAGTTGATGTTGGAACTTCTTCATGAACTCTTGTGGGTCCTTCTCTGTAAAACGTTCATCAGGGTACTCTCCTAGACGCCTCTGTAAAGAAAAGAGACCTTGTTGTGATTTTCTTTACAATACATCTGTAGCACTGTAGGGATTGCTGTGTGATGACTTCTTGGGCCTCCACTGATTACCTGCAGCCAGTCACTTAAGGACAGTTCACACATCCATCCTTTCTCCCAATGGCTCAATATAATAAACAGTCCAGGGATTTTTGTTTTATATTTATTGTGGAACTTGGATGGGAGAAGGGAATAGTGGGATACTCCAACTGGAACTATTTGTAATTGATAAGGCCAACTCTCACTTGGCCTCACCAGGTTACCTGTGGAAGCAGTCACACTGCTTTAACCATACCGCCACTTGTATAGAAGGGGTTTAGTCTTCTTGCTCTCTCCAGCAGCAGACTTGATGCAACTACATTATCTTCAGGACACTCTCTAGCATCCCCTTGACTGACACCTGTCCATTGACTCTTCTAGCTGAAGGGATGGCCCTCTCAAGACAGGCCCCATGACACAGATCTGTACTCACTGTATGCAGAATCAGATCTTTCCAGTGTCTCCCTTCCAGTCAGCTCTGCACAAACCTCTGAGTTCAGTTCCTCTCTAGCTCTCAGGCCGACCACCTGAGGCCACATGGCAACTTCTACAGAGGAGGGGCAGCCGCCCCTTCCCTCCGGGACCCCGCTTTCCAGCTGGAAGACCCCGAGCACATGTGCCCTTGGCAGTTATACAGTATCCCAGAATGCACTGAGGCACATTCCTCTGCCAATCAACAGGGCTGTACTAAACAGCTGTGCACTCATTTGTCAGGTTTCCTCCCACTGTCCAATATGCCTCCCTATTGGATCAGCGTTAAACACTTCAGATAAAACTGAGCTGCACCTGAGCACCATGAGCAGACCTTTACTAGCGGATCCTGCTGTCTGGTAGGCAGAAAACAGTTTAGATTTACCTGGCAATCTTTCTAGTAAGCAGAAAAGATCCAAAACTATATTCTCTCTCTGTCACCTACTTTGGAGGGTGCTACACATCTATTCAGTATTAACCACTTTCCGACCGGTCACGTTGACCGTACTGCGGCAAAGTGGCTCGATTCCGTCCAGCGACGTAGACCTACGTCGCTGGACTTCTAGCCCTGTAGGCGGCGCTCACGCGCCGCCGGAGGTGCGCTCCCGCTGTTTTCAGTCACAGCGGGAGTCGGGCCAGGGGAGGAGCGGCGGTGATCACCGCTGCTCTTCCCCGATCGTCGGGGAATCCAGTTTGGAGATCCGCCCGCTTGTGTAAACAGAGCGGGCGGATCTCCTAAGTGACACAGAGTGACAGATTGCAGTGTTCAGCATAGCTGAACATGCGATCTGTCCCTGTGTCACTCAGTCACCTCCCCCCACACATGTCAGTAAGCACCAGGCATACATTAACCCCTCCCTCTCCAATAAAATTAACCCCTTCCCTGCCAGTATCATTTTTACAGTAACAGTGCATATTTATAGCACTGATTACTATAGAAATGTCACTGGTACCCCCAAAAGTGTCAAAAATGTCAGTCAAGGGTCCGATCTGTCCACCGCAATGTCGCAGTACCGCAAAAAAAATCGCAGATCGCCGCCATTACGCGTAAAAAAAAAACACCAAAAAGGACACAAATCTTTCCCTTAGTTATAGTTAGTAAACGCAATAACTTTTGCGCAAACCAATCAAAATACGCTTATTGTGATTTTTTTTTACCAAACATAGGTAGCAGAAAACAAATTGGCCAAAAATGTAAACAAATTTTGATTTTTACATTTTTGGGGGGGGGGGGAATTTAATATAAAAAAAATGTTAAAAATATTGTTATTTTTTCAAAATAAACACTCTTTTTTTGTTTATAGCGCAAAAAGTAAAAATCGCACAGGTGATCAAATACCACCAAAAGAAAGCTCTGTTTGTGGGAAAAAAAGGACATACATTTCGTTTGGGTACAGCATCGCACGACCGCGCAATTGTCAGTTAAAGTCGCACAGCGCCGAATCGCAAAAAGTGGCCTGGACGTAAGACAGCAAAATCCTCCGGTGGTAAAGTGGTTAAATAATCACTACATCCTATAGCAGACTCTGGAAATGCATTCGATTGACAGACTCTATTTGACATAGATCATGTGTTATACAGTTTTAAAGTCCAAGGCTTATTTATGTAATACTTCTCACTTCTCTTAATTCCAGGCACTCACCTTATCCACAGACTCGTTGCTGAGAACCCACACAGCACTTATACCAGTAGTTGTACTGTTTACATCCGGCAATGCTTCCAAAATAGTCTCCATTGTAGTGACACCTTTGGTGCTGGGTGGGGGGCTTTTCATGGTGGTGGGGCCATTAGGCATCCAGGAATAGAAGTTAAACTGCAGGGGAGGCAAACACAAATGAAAACATAACAGATTAGGATTCTACGAAGTGTACACCAAATACAGTATATATGGAAGCTGCCATTGCTTACTTCCTCATAAATGTTGCCTGCCTGTTTCACTGACCCTTTGGATTCAATACGTTTTAATGCACTCACCAATAACAAACTAATAGGGATAGTCATGAGTCCCTATATGCACACTTGCACTAGCAAAGTAACTTAAACATGTTGGCGAATTTGCGCACGCAAGAACAATGTTTGCGACATGGCGCATCATTAAAATAAATGAAAAACAGCTGCGACTTGTGCCGGATGCGCAGAATCATTTTGCGCACTAGCGCAGAAACATTCTTAGGCCCCTTTCACACATGCTGTCTGTTTGTCCGTTTTTCATCCATCCGTTGATGGATGAAAAACGGACATCAATGTATCTCTATGTAAAAACGGATGACAACGGATGATCATCAGTTAACATCCGTTTTCATCCACTTCCGTCTATGTCCGTTTTTTTTTAACGAAAGCAGCCATTCCTTCAGAGCGCATGCGCCGATTATGTCATCGGTGCATGCAATGTAAATATCTCCTGAACAGTGCAAGTTTAGGAGATATTTTCAGTACCTATAGGTAAGCCTTATTATAGGATTACCTATAGGTACAAACAATAAAGGTAATTTTACAACCACTTTAAAGAAAATCAAGGAACATCTATGAATTTCCAACTTAAAAATTAATATATTGACCACTTCAGCTCCAGAAGGTTTTACCCCCTTAATGACCAGGCCATTTTTTGCAATTTGGCATTGCGTCACGTTAACTAACAACTGCTCAGTCGTGTGACGCTGTGCCCAAACACAATGGATGTCCTTTTTTCCCCACAAATAGAGCTTTCTTTTGGTGGTATTTGATTACCTCTGCGGTTTTTAGATTTTGCGCTATAAACAAAAAATTGGTGACAGTTTTGAAAAAAAAAAACACAATATTTTTTACTTTCTGCTATAAAACATTCCCAATAAAAAAATGTAAAAAATCAAATCTTTTTTATCAGTTTAGGCCAATTTGTATTCTGCTACAGAGCCCGGAGCTCTGCATCGCCTCGGCACCTTAGCCCGCCACACAACGAACAACGGACACAGACCCGGGAGTCCTCGGCAGATTTTTACAGGGGGAAGGCTCCTGGAACCAGCGCATGTTAAAGAGACCTGGTCTGGAGGGACCTCCAGCGTCATTTCGCACACAATACCAGGCAGGCCTCACCTAAGATGGCGGCCGCGTCCCTCACAGGAGCTAAAATGGAGGAAGGAGAAGCGACACAGGGCCTCCATCTCACCATGGGCAGCAACCAGCTATATCCCCCGGTAACTGTAAGTAACCTCATCCCTCAGGACCCTTCTCCAGTATCCACAGAGTCACTTTTAGGCCAGGCGATGGAAGATTTCATGCTTTCCACTATGGCAGGCGCCCCAGCCAGCATTCATTATCACATAAACACAGAGAAGGCAAACCACAACGGGCAGCTAAATAGTGATGAGCTACTTCTAAAACTCTCTGCTTTATTAGACTGTGGACTCTCACAAATAGCTGCAAAAATCACGGGGGATCTAAAGGCAGACTTCCAGAATTTGGGATCCAGAATGGATGCTATTGAAAAGAAACTGGGCACTACAGTAGCTAAAACCAACCAAAATACAGGCCTTATCCAGACCCTACAGGATCAGCTGGATGCTGCACTTTTAAAATAGAGAATCTGGAGAACAGATCAAGAAGATATAACTTCAGACTATGGGGTCTCCCAGAATCAGTCACAGATGTACATAAAGCTGTACAAGATCTGATCAAAGATATGATCCCCAATATTCCATCACATAAACTTGAGCTAGATCGAGCCCATAGGGCTCTGCCCCACCCAGAAAAGGTGATCCCCAAGAAACGTGGTAATGAAACCTCACTTCTACCACAATTGTCCTGTCAAGGCCACCCAGTCCAGATTTTTGCTGATCTTTCCCCCTCCACCATCCAAAGGAGAAGAACCTTCAAACCTTTTCTATCAGTTCTATCGCAAAAAGAAATAAAATACTGGGGGGCCTTTCCATTTGCTCTCAAATTCACATTCAGAAATAAAACCTACGCTTTTTCCAACCTGCCTGAGGGGGAAAGAATCCTTCAACACCTGAAGCTCATTTCTCTCCCACCAGAGGCGACTTCTACTACTTCCAGCTCAGGATCAATAAAACACCCTAACCCAACCAGCCCTATCCCCCCGTGTTGAACAAGACCAATTACAAGCAATCCAAGGACAATATCCTCCTTGAACCTTTCTCGATCATTTATTACAGGAATTATCAGTACAAATGCTCCTCATCTGACATTCCTTTATGAACGCAGTTTTTCTTCAATTGCCCGTACTCCTGTACAATGCAATATAACCGGATCTGACTTCTTCAACATTTTAGGGATTCACCCTAAATGTTTCTTAAGACTATGTGGACCTCCCTGGACTGTCAAGGGTTAGAATAAGCATCCAGCAAACAATACAGGTCCTCCTTCTGAAGTCAGACTCAGGACAGTATCCCCTCACCTACTAAGACTCATCCTACCATTAATCCTCACCTTTTTCGAAGCACGTGGGACTCACAATTTGAATCCCTCCTTCTTCAACATCCAACCCCTTAATCCTCTCCACCCTCCCTACCCACCCCTCCCCCCTAACCCTTCCCATGTACCCCACCTTCCCCTCAGGCTCATCCATATATAGGGGACTCAAAATTTTTCAGTATTTGTCCATATTTGTCAATTTCACATTTGAAATTTATATCTGTTTACTCGCATGGGACAGGACAAATTGTGGTTTTGCAGTTGGGGAGGATCAGGCAACCCCCCAACCCCCAACTGAGTCCTGTTTGGACCATGGCCTATTTCTCCTCTATTTTCTCCTTACTTTAACATCTTTTCCCCTACCTTCTTTTTCAGCCAACCTCAAGCGAACCTTGAACCAGCAGCCTCTCCAAAGATGCCCATACCAGACTAAGTGCTCCTTATTGGCTCACTCTATGCGTTTTGGTGAGGTAAGTGATGATGGATTTAACATGCTTTCTTCCCCTAGGCTCCATGGCTCTAAAGCTCCCACACCATCCGAGAGTAGGTTACCACAATACCCAGGGACTAAACTCCTCTGTTGAAAGGCATAAAGCCTTTCAGGAATATCATAACCAGAAAGCAGATATTATCCTATTACAGGAAACACACTTTCCAAAGAAATACAACCCATCTTTTTTACATGCAAAATATCCCACTTTCTTTCTCGCAAGCGCGGAGGATAAAAAACACAGGGTGGCAATTCTCTTTTCTAAATCCTGAAAATTCTCTCCCCAAATGGTACATAGGGACCCGGAGGGAAGGTTTTCCTGGTCAAGGGTACTCTGGATGAACATTTATACACGTTCATCTCATATTATGCCCCCAACCAGGGCCAGGCTATATTTTTTTAAAACATGTTTAGCAGTATACTACCTCTTTAGAGGGCACTATAATTTGTGGAGGTGACTCCAGCATAACATTTGATCAGAGGGTTGATAGATCAAGGCCCCATGGCTCCCAAGTTATAAGACCGCCCAAGTGTAGCTCTAAAATAGCCAAATTAATCTATCGGTAAGGGCTGGTGGATGGTTGGAAAGAACTGAACCCCACCAAGAGAGACAATACTCACTACGCTCATGTAGACCACATCTTTGTCTCGAATAACTTGACCCATCTCTACTCAAAACCTCTATTAAAGATGTAGTATGGTCGGATCACTCCATGGTTTTACTCCCACTTACTAGATGTAGGAAGCACATGGGCTCCTAGCATTGGAGACTTAATGAGTCTATACTTAGTGACCCAATCAGAGTCATAGAGATTGAACGGGCAATAATAATAATAATAATAAAAGAATATTTTCAGCTGAACAATACAGGTGGAATCTCAGCAGAATCCCTTTGGGCGGCACACAAAGTAACGATTAGAGGGAAACTTATACAAACGGCCACTCAAATCAAGCGGAAAAGACGCATAGACATTGAACGCCTCAAAAAGAGTACACCTCCTTACGCGTTCAACATAAAAGAGACCCTAAAACAATATCAAATTCTCAGTTGGATGATGCCAGACTTCAATTAAACCTAGCTTTAACAGCTAAAGCAGAGAAAAATATACGTTGGAATGGGGCCACATTTTATCATCAGAGGGACCTTATAGGGCCCATGTTAGCAACAAAATCAAGGCCTCAATATTGAACCCATGCTCTCCCCAAAATCAAGATCCCTGGAGGCTCCCAGACACAAAATCCAAAATGCTTAATGCAAACTAACTTTTTATTCCTTTTTTAACAAACTTTACAGTGCTGACCAGGATAAGGTAGCTCCTCAAATAGACTCATTCCTAAAGGGTCTACCTATTCCTAGACTTGAGAAAGACCACAGAGACAGGGCTGGAAGCTCCCATCTCCTCTGAGGAGGTAATGCAAGTCATTAAAAATACTAAACAAGGCCCTGATGGTTTTTCTGCGATCTACTACAAAACATTTTCAGCTCTTTTAGCTCCCTATCTAGCCAATTGGGGCAACTCCAAAAGGAAAGGAACCCCTTTAAAAACACTTAAACTCAGCCTACATTACGGTGATACCTAAACCCAATAAAGACACAGGAAAGGTGGGCAAATATAGGCCTATTTGTTTTATAAACAATGACATGAAGATTCTGACCAAGATCCTAGCGAATCATATAGCATCCTTCATCAACTTATATATCCACTCAGCAGCCGCTCTGTCGTCATTCCAGCGAGCAGGAGGGGACGTCCCATCCCCCTCCCGCAGCTCTGCCCGGGTCTCCCAGGGGAAGCTAGCCGGCACGTCCGCTGGCTGGTTGGAGTCCCGAACAAAGCCAGATTTGGTTTCGATCGGCTCTCCGATGTAGTAACACGGAAGCGACGTACAAAAAAATTGGGCTAGCTTTACTGCTTATTTTTTTTTAAATCCGTGAAATGTACTTTTCCCCAAAAAATTGCGTTTGAAAGACTGCTGCGCAAATACCGCGTGACAAAAAATATTGCAACGACCGCCATTTTATTCTTCAGAGTCTTTGCTAAAAAAAAAATATATATATATATATTTACAGTATCTCACGAGTACACCCCTTACATTTTCGTAAATATTTTATTGTACCTTTTCATGTGAAGGAATGACACTTTGCTACAATGTAAAGTAGTGAGTGTACAGCTTGTATAACAGTGTAAATTTGCTGTCCCCTCAAAATAACTCAACACACAGCCATTAACGTCTAAACCGCTGGCAACAAAAGTGAGTATATATATATATATATATATATATATATATACACTATGTGGTTAAATTACTAGTTAACCCCTTGGAGTCGGGGGGTTCCGGCCCCTTAAGGGATTTTACATGCCTGGAGGCAATGCAGGGCTTATGGTCATATGACCGCCGTGATTGGCTGTCATGGCGCTCACGCGATCCGGAATTTCCAAATCGCATATAGTGATCGAGAGTTCTTCGAATCCCCTCTGTTCATAGACGTCCTGTCTTTGGTGGAGGCCATGCCAACTTTATTATGAAACTCACTCCTCCACCTAGCAAAGGATCTTTAGACACTTTAATCTGGTTGCTGTTTTGAATGGCAAAAATGTGGCCAAATGCTTGTAACTGGCTAAACTTATGTCATTCTGATTCTATCTTGGCAATTAATTTGCCTACACAATAAAGACCGTACCAATACTATTATACTCACCTGACCACTATTGACAGCTGCATGCTGAGCAGAACATCTGAAGATCACCATGGTCAGGTATTTGATCAGAGAAGCTCTGGTTCCGAAGGAATAGGGGACTTCTGTCATGAAAGAGAGAACCAAGTTTTAGTAGAAAGTGATTTCCTCTGCTTATTCAGCATGGATAGAAGGCAATGTGCCAAATACTTTGGAGAACAATTATATGTGCATGCATGATCTAACGATCTTTCAAAATTTTGCAGGCTCAGATTTTCCTCTAAACAGGAATGCTGTAGAGACATGAATGTTCCTCTTTAGGCAATGGCAAAAGGAATAGTGAACAGCTTATTAAGGAGCACCAACTTATCTCAGGGGGAACAATAGCATGCATAAAGGTTTTCTAACATGCTGATTTGCTAAAGCGGACCATGGAAGGGTAGAATTTCAAATGCAAATTCTTATGAAAAGAATGTTCTAAGAAAGTTTGTTCATTTTTCTAATCATTTGTGGGTCAACTTGGAACATATTGAGGAAACCCACAGGGACAACAACAAGATACCTCTTGCTCTGTGTTTACATTAGATAGAAGGCTGCTAGTAATAAACAGCTGGGAGGGAGAATGGGGTGGGAAGCGGTTAATGAGTCACTTCATTGAAAGGGTAGCAGGGTGAACTGAGCTTCTGAAAGAACCCCTTAATTGCAGTACTTCTGCTTTCTCCTGTGAAATTTGAAGATGAATTGCTCCATAGTGCCTAAGGCTACACATGTGATATTTATAGTCCCATTGCTGCTTTTTAATAAGGCCCCTTTCACACTAATGATCCGATCAGATCCACCTGTCAGTTTTTCAGGCGGACCTGATCGGATGCCCCATGCATCCCTATGGGGCAGTGGATGTAAGCGGAGACATGTCCGCTTACACCCGCTGCCATCCGATCCGATCCTGTCCGGGAAATGCGGACGGATGGAAACCCTATTTTCCATCCGTCTGGCGGATCGGATGGGATCAGATGAGAACGGACCGTTCTCATTCGATTCCCCTATAGAGGACAGCGGGGATCTGACAGCTCCATCTCCGCACACAGAGTAGAGACGGAGCTGTCATCCACCTGCTCAGCGGGGATCAGCGGATCGATCCCCCCTGAGCAGAACAGAGTCCGTCGGCGGAACGGACAGGTATGAAAGGACCCTAACGTATAAATATCTGAGTAGGCTGGTCGCAGGTTCAATTTAACATCAGTTAACATGCATTTACCACAAAACATGACAAAACATTACATATTTACTTTCATGTATAACACAGGTAAAGATGTTGCGCTTAGAAATATGAAGTTGCTACCTAAATGCAATGTAAATTCAAAAACATAGTGGTGGCATGTGCATTCATGTTCCACCTGCTCAACTTTTCTTCACCAGCAGATATGTAATGTAGGCAAGAGGCAAAAACAAGCAGCTCATCAATTTAGAATAATCAAAATAGTGCAAGTGAGAGGGGCAATTCACTATAAAAGTATGAAGCTTTCTACAATATTCTGTCATTTCAGCTAGCAAATAAGGATGATCGAACTTTTGAAAAGTTCGGTTCGACCAGAACACCCGAATTTTCCAAAAGTTCGGTTCGGATTTCAGAACCCCATTGAAATCAATGGGACCCGAACTTCGATAATCAAAAACACCATTTTGAAGCCCTAAATCCCAATAAATGCCCCTAAAAAGTGCCTAGGGTTCTGGGTCATGCCCCATTAACTATCAATCACACAAAAGAAAGTTCTTAAAAATTGTCATTTTTGATAAAAAAGCCAATTATTAAAAAAAAAAAAAAAAAAAAAAAGCGAGCGATTTTTTGATTTTTACTTTGGATTTAGTATATGGGGGGTCTAAAAGGTGTGCATGTGAAGTTTCAGCTCTGTAGCATGTCCAGAACCATGAAAAAACAAAAATTCAGTAGAACAGGGATGTGGGTCGGGACCCTCCCTTAACTTTAACACCTATATGATCTTTTTTTCTGGTTCTGGACATGCTACAGAGCTGAAACTTCACAGGTACACATTTTAGACCCCCAGACACAAAATCACACAAAAAAAGTTCTTAAAAATTGTCATTTTTGATAAAAAAGCCAATTATTGAAAAAATTAAAAAAAAAAAAAAAAAAAAAGAGATTTTTTGATTTTTACTTTGGATTTAGTATCTGGGGGGGGGGGGGTCTAAAAGGTGTGCATGTGAAGTTTCAGCTCTGTAGCATGTCCAGAACCATGAAAAAAAAAGATAATTTTTCAGTAGAACAGGGATGTGGGTCGGGACCCTCCTTTAACTTTAACACCTATATGATCTTTTTTTCTGGTTCTGGACATGCTACAGAGCTGAAACTTCACAGGTACACCTTTTAGACCCCCCAGACACAAAATCACACAAATTGTCATTTTTGATAAAAAAGCCAATTATTGAAAAATTTAAAAAAAAAAAGAGATTTTTTTTATTTAGTATCTGGGGGGTCTAAAAGGTGTACCTGGGTGTATCTGGGGGGTCTAAAAGGTGTACATGTGAAGTTTCAGCTCTGTAGCATGTCCAGAATCATGAAAAAAAAAGATCGTATTGTATTTCTGACAGGGGGTTTGCTTCGCTCCTGTAACACCTTGCCGGTTTAATAGAAGGCATTTTTTTGGGATATTTGCAGTCAGGAAAAACATCTGAACTTGTGTATAGTGGTACTGTGCACAAGTTCTGATGTTTTGCCTGCCTCCAAAAACCCCCAAAAAATGCCAGCAAAAACACACCTGGGCATTTTTTTTTTGACGCTAGCGTTTTTTTTGGCATTTTTTGGGGTTCTTTTGAGGCAGGCAAAACATCTGAACTTGTGTATAGTGGTGTATATACACACATCCATATATTTATATACACACCTAGACATATATAGGTGTGTTAGTAGCAGAAATATATGCTTGCGCTAATGAAATCATTTACAGTAATATATTTCTGCTACTATCACACCTATATATGTCTAGGTGTGTATATAAATATATGGATGTGTGTATATATACCACTATACACAAGTTCAGATGTTTTGCCTGCCTCAAAAGAACCCAAAAAAATGCCAAAAAAACGCTAGCGTCAAAAAAAAATGCCCAGGTGTGTTTTTGCTGGCATTTTTTGGGGGTTTTTGGAGGCAGGCAAAACATCAGAACTTGTGCACAGTACCACTATACACAAGTTCAGATGTTTTTCCTGACTGCAAAGATCCCAAAAAAATGCCTTCTATTAAACCGGCAAGGTGTTACAGGAGCGAAGCAAACCCCCTGTCAGAAAGTTTTCTAATACAAACGATCTTTTTTTTTTTATGGTTCTGGACATGCTACAGAGCTGAAACTTCACATGTACACTTTTTAGACCCCCCAGATCTGAAATCCAAATCAAAAAATCAAGTTCAGCTGTTTTGCCTGCCTCCAAAACCCCCTAAAAAATGCCAGCAAAAACACACCTGGGCATTTTTTTTGACACTAGCGTTTTTTTGGCATTGTTTTGGGTTCTTTTGAGGCAGGCAAAACATCTGAACATGTGTATAGGGGGTATATATAGACATATATGTCTGAATATATACCCTTAGACATATATAGGGGTGATAGTAGCAGAAATATATTACTGCAAATGATTTCATTAGCGCAAGCATTTATTTCTGCTACTATCACACCTATATATGTCTAGGGGTATATATTCAGACATATATGTCTATATATACCCCCTATACACATGTTCAGATGTCATGTCTGACATCAAACATCCTCAAAAAATCACTGGCAGTGGCAGCCCCTGCAGCATAAAAAATGCTTGGCTGGTGAGAAGCCATATGGGTGTGATGAAGCTTTTCAGAGAAAAGATCATTTCTCTATAGCAGTCACCCTGCCATAGCAGTCACTGCCAGTTAACCCTACACTACACTACGGTCCCCTTACACTTAACACTTTCCCTACAGAAACTGAATTTTTGAAGCTAACTAAAGTGTAAAGGAGCACTCTAACTACACTAGATATCCCTTTCCTCACACTAAAAATAGCTAAATGACACTTTTAAAGTAAAATTCACAGAACTGCTTCCGCTCTCTTCCATGTCCAGTATAACAATGCTAGGAATATGGCGGGGGCGATCTTATATACTGGGGGGCGTATTCACTAATGATTGGTCTAGGGACCCCCTAGTCACTCCAATCACATTCCTAGCATTCTCCTGCCCCCTCAATTGGCTTTTGCTAATGGTTCTGGTCCAATCACGGGCTTTTAAAGCCCATTTCCTGAAGCATTGCATTTTGGGCGGTTCTGGTTGCCGAATTCCGAACTTTTTGGGCAAAAAGTTCTAAATTCGGCCGAACCTCGAAACACCCAATGTTCGGGCCGAAACCGATGGTGGACCCGAACCGTTCGATCATCCCTACTAGCAAAAGAGTTTAAAACCTTTATTTTTACCAAACTCACAGAGACTGAATGGTTCTGTGTATCACATCTTTACTTGCACATAATATGACTAGAGAACACCGGATTGGAAATATACCTGAAGACTTATTTTGCAGGAATCCTTCCTTGAAAATCTCAGCTACCCAGGCCTGAAGTTCAGGGTCTTCCTTGACCATCTCATCACTTGTATAATAGTAATTAATTATTTTGGACACAAAGCTAAAGAAAAAAAAATAATAATGAAGAAAAGGCTACTGTCATGGAGGAGATGAACATCAAAACTTAAAGTGTTACTAAACCCAGGACCCTGAATTCACTATATCTGGTCTCCCAGAGTACACAGAACATGGTAATGTAACTATTTTAGCAAATATAAACTGCTAAATACCTTCTCATCAACAATATATAGCAGTCTTGTGATTCTATCAGTATCTGGTTAAAGCTTGTAGGCAGAGTTTTCATTCTACTCTTACGATCCTATGGGGCTGCAGGACCCCTGACTTTTGGTCTGGACAGTACTGATTGATCCTATGCTGATTCCCAAGAAAAAGAAAACACTATCTAGCAATATATATCAAACGGAGCATGTGCAGAGTGACTCCAAAGGCTCTGTCTTATCAGGAGATGGATTGGGGACAGTGGAAGGGAAAGATCAGAAAAGACAGGATCAAACAGCCTTTTTACACAATGCAAGAGTATTAACCCTTTAGGTTCCACAGTGAGTAGAACAAACATGCTTTACTGCATACTGTATTTATACAGACTGATTTTACTGTTGTGGGTTTAGTAACACTAAGTCCAAACAGATATAGATGAATGCAGAATTGTATTCATTAGTACATTACATTTTATTTTATTAAATTTTTTCAAATACATACAGTGTAAGATTTTTGGCACTTGTATCTTTATAGTGCCATAGACATGTGCAAAACAAAAACGTTTCACTTCGATTTGTTATTTAACTAATTTTGTTTTGTTAGATTCCTTAAGAGCCGGTTCACACGGAGGCGACACGACTTCGGGGGGCGACCTGTGAAGTCGCGTGCACCGCGACTTCGGAGCGACTTGCAGGGACTTCACATAGTGGAAGTCTATGCAAGTCGCTCCGAGGTCGCCCCAAAGTAGTACAGGACCCTTTTTCTAAGTCGGAGCGATTTGTGTCGCTTCCTATTAGAACGGGTCCTGTACTACTCAATGGACCGCGACCGACCGCGACTTGTCAGGCGGACAAGTCGCCTGACAAGTCGCGGCAGTGTGAATGGGCTCTTAATGAGTTTAATTTGTTTTCAGAATTTGTTTTGTTTACTCAAATGTGTTTCGAATTTTCTGAGTTCAACCAAATTAAAAAAAATGCAACCAAATTCAAAGTTTTCCAATTAAAAATTTTTTCTAATTTGAATTCAATTTTTTTTCGAAATTCGAAGTTGATTTTTTTCGGTTTTCACATATTTGAATGTTTTCAGCTTTCACGTCAGATGTTGATGGGACACCAGCATTACTGAGGTTTTTGTGCAATGGTACACTGACAGATGTTTTGGTGTGCACTGGTACACTGAGACAGATGTTAATGGGACACTAGTCTTATGGATGTTTTTGCACACTGGTACATGTCTGTGACAGCTGTTTCGTTCCACTGGTAAACACACTGGTAAACTGAAAGATGTTGAATGGACACTACTACTACTACTACATGTTTTTGGGCACAGGTACACTGACAGACAGGGACGTAGATAAGGGGGGTCAGCAGGGTTCAAACCACCCCAGAGAGTCCATCAACACCCCAGCAGCAAGGCTAGTGTTGCCTTTCAGCTGTAGAGCCTCTCTACCAGACACCAGCCTGTATTAACCACACTGCTGATAGGCATAAAGAACATAAGCCTCGAGGGGGGGCCCACTATGCTCTGGAGACAGACCATACATGGTGATGTCTCAGGCACTGCAGCTCCATCTGTCTCTACCCATTGCCGAGCTCCCTCAGGCTCGGTTCACACTATTGCGATGCGGGAAGGCTGCGAATTCGCAGCCTTTTCCCGCATCGCACACGCACCCCCGGCAGTTCACACTGCCATATGCGATCCGCTGGGGGTGTCAATGTAATCTTAACGACACCCCCAGTTTGATCGCATATCGCAGTGCGATCGTGCAGTTCGCACAGGATCGGATCGCACAAGTGTGAACCGCTGTGCGATCCGATCCTGATGCGGCAGCAAAAATGCCTCCTGTGCGTCTTTGCTGCGGGTGCGGTGCGAATTTAGCCATACAAACTGTATGGCTAAACTCGCACCGCACAGCTGATCGCATGTCATGTCGGAGCAGTGCGCTCCGACATTACATGCGAACCCGGCACACGCAGAAGTGTGAACCGGCTCTCAGGCTCAGACACAGATTCTCCCAGTACCCAGGAGCTGCAGGTGTGGGGCGATGATATCTTCCTCATCACAGGGAGCCCGGGTAAAAGGAAATGACTCATGCTGCTAAAGTATGTCTGAGGTGTGTGAATTTAGGGAGGAGGGAGGAAGGGGGGGGGGTGCACACTGAGAGACTGAGGGGGGAGGGAAGGTGTATTAAATGTGCTGGGAGATAGATTTCTGCCCCCCCCCCAAGTAAATTGCCATGCTGTGCCTGCATTTCTGTACCTTCCATGTAACCTGCATGGCTGTGCCTTCCATGTAACCTGCATTGCTGTGCCCTGCTACCCCCCATGTAATGTGCCTTCCTGCCCCCGCGTACTATGCCCCATGTACCTCCAATAGGCTGTTTTGCTGACTGCTATACTGGAGCGGGTCTGATGTAGAGAGAAGACTGCACTCTTGCTGCTGAAGTGCATACAGTGAAGCTGTTACAGTGATTGAGGTGAGGGAGGAAAGAACAGGAAAGTGTTGTACCACAACAAAAAACGAAAGGGAGCTGCTATAAGTGCCTGTGCCAAATTCATTCTATTAAAAATTTGAATATCTGAAGACAGTTAAATTCTACTTTACTCTATTCTATTGTTTTTTCTATTTTATACTTTTATGTTCTATGCTATTATTTTCTATTCTATTATAATTTATTCTATTCTTTTATGTTCCCAAAATGTGTATTCTATTTTTTTCTATCCTTTTATTTTCTATCCTATTCTGTTCTGTTTTACTCTATTTTCTTCTACTCTACTCTACTACTTATCCTTTAATATATTCTTTTCTATTCCAATCTATTCCATTCAAATTAGAATTTATTCTATTCGAAATTTTAAGAAGATAGTTAAATTCTTTCTATTTTATTGAATTCTAATCTATTCTTATCTATTCTAATCTAAGTTATTCTATTAGAAATTCAAAGTTTCGGAAGATGGTTTATTTTTGAAATTATTCATTTCTATTTTTTTTTTCAAGTCTAGTATTTTTGTCTATTCTATTCAAATTTATTCTTTTTGAAATTCCAATTTTGGAAGTTGGTTATATTCTAATTTATTCTATTCTATTGTTTTTTTTCTTTTCTACTATTTTTTATTCTATTTACTAATCTATTATTTTCAAATTCTAAATTATTCTATTTGAATTTCTAAAGATGGTTAAATTCTTTCTATTTTATCCTTTTCTAGTCTATTGTTTTTTCTATTCTATTCTTTTCTATTCTGTTCAATTTTATTTTCTGTTCTATTCTGTTCTGTTTTACGCTATTCTATTCTATTCTTTTATTTTCTATTCTTGTTTTCGATTTCAAATTTAAATTTATTTTCTAATTCGATTCAAATTTGAATTTTACCCAAATTTCAGCCGGATTTTGTTTCGTTATTTCATATTCCTTTAAATTCATTACTATTGTATTTCCGAAACTCGGATACATGCAAATCATGAAAAATTTGTCTGAATTTCGATTTGGAACGAAACTAACCATATATGTTTATAGTGCCAACAGTATGCACAGCACTGTACAACCTAAAGGGATACAGTACAGTTGTAATACAATAAAATACAAGAGAGTATTAAGGGCTCTGCCCTTTTAGCACTTACAATCTTATAGGGAGGGGCACATGGTACAAAAGGCAATAAATGTGGGTGATGAGCTTATGGAAGTGTTAAAAGTTCAGTTGTTCGTTATAGGCGTAATAAGCTTTCTTGAAGAGATGAGTTTTCAAGGTTCACGTAAATGTGGCAAGAGTAGGAGATAGCTGGACGGACAGATTGAGGTAGAGAGTTCCAGAGGATGGGCAAGGCTCTGGAGAAGGCCTCGAGACAAGCATGGGAGGAGGAGGAGGCAAAAAAGGTAGAGGGCAAGAGGTCTTGGAAGGAACAGAAAGTAAGGTTTGGGCTATATTTGCAGACAAGATTGGTGATGTAGCTCAAAGCAGAGTTGTGAATGGCTTTGTATGTTAGCATTTTGAATTTAATTGACTGGGTAATCGGAGGCTAGTGGAGGGATTGGCAGAGAGGGATGGCAGACACTGAGTGGTTAGTAAGGTAGATGACCCTGCCAGCAGTATTCATGAAAGACTGAAGATGGGATAGCCTATGGAGAGATAGGCCTGTGAGAAGGGTGTTGCAAGGGTCAAGGCGAGAGATAAGGCAGTGAATGAGTAGCTTGGTGGTTTCTTTAGTTAAAAAGGGGCAAATTTTAGTGATGTTATGGAGATGAAGTCTACAAGCGTTTGACAGCAATTGGAACTGGGGCAGAAAGGTCAGATCAGAGTCTAGAGGGAAGACAGCGCAGCGCCTTCTAAGTGCAGCAAGACATTTATTGAAGTATGTGCAGCAGTATTACACTCACATTTAGTCGGTGAATAAGATGCAGTTAGTCAAGTAATGTTGATCATCAGGAGCATCACTGGAGCGGGTCCTGGTGGTGGAGGGAGTGGATCCCGGTGAGAGCGGCAGGGGGTTCCTCCGTGTGTACAGGGATGGCCTCGGTGGTGTCCGTGGGCTCCTCATCAACTGGTGGAACGCTGGCACTCGTGGGTCCTGGGATCCTGAAGTCACTCCTGGCGGTGATGCGGGATGCTACGGCGACGCGTTATCGGAGCATGCGCTCCTTCCTCAGGCCGTGGATGCACCATGTTTGGACAGGGTATTTATGCAGTGATAAGGACGGTGGCTCAGGGGAGGCAAAAAGCATGGCTTGAAAGTCTGCAATAGGTGGAATATTGGTGTTTGGCCACTAGGTGGGGTGTGTGGGTACACAAACTGATGTGGTTAAATGCATGGGGAGGGGAATAACAGACCATGTGGGAAACTATAGTGTAATAGGACCGTAGTTGAAAACTGAGAAGAGGGGGGGGTTTGTTTTGGGGTTTTTTTCACTGGGAGGGATGGAGATGACAAGGGAGGGGGGGTTTTGGGGGGATTATGTGTATAAGTGTCACGGATATGTGTTGCTGTATGTATGGTGCTATGGGATAAGAATAGGGTACATGGTTTGGGCACGGGGACATATTGGGGGGGGGGGGGAGGGGAAGGACATGTAGGGTGTTGGGGGGGTGGAGGAGGAGAAGATGTGATGTAAAAAAAAAAAAAAACGCATGTACAATAACTGGGGATGGTTATGGTTGTAGCTGTTTTGGGGGGGGGGGGGGGGGTTTGTGGGGGTTTTTGTTTTCACGGGCAGTTTAATCCAGGGGGGGGGGATTGGAAGGGTGGTGTGTTGTCTTAACAAAAAAAAAAAAAACGCAAAAATCAATAAATATCAAATCCGAACTTTTGCAACAGGCGATGGGGGGGGGGGGGGGGTTTATGGCTGGGGATGGTTTTGGTTGTGGTTGTTTGGGGGGGAGGGAAGGGTTGTGGGGGTTTTTTGTTTTCACGGGCGGTTTAATCCGGGGGGGGGGTTGGGTTTAGTGGGGGGCGTGGAAAGAAGGTGGATGGGGTGCATGGAGAAGCATTACAGTAAGGTGTTGGTTTCTATTTCCTCGTTAAGGCCTCCAGGCGCGAGGGTGTCAAGTGTGTAGATCCAGAACGTTTCTCTGCGACAAAGTCGCTTGTAACGTTCAGTTTGTGGGAATGAGTTGGGAATGGACTCGATGACCCAGACACGCAGACCTGTGGACGATTTCTCATGGTGTTCGGCAAAATGTCTGAGCACACTATGTTTGTCTTTTCTGGCCTCGACTAGGCGGCGGTGTTCGCCAAACAACCCCCCCTCCCTTGTCATCTACATCCCTCCCAGTGAAAAAAACCCCCAAAACAAACCCCCCCCCTTCTCAGTTTTCAACTACGGTCCTATTACACTATAGTTTCCCACATGGTCTGTTATTCCCCTCCCCATGCATTTAACCACATCAGTTTGTGTACCCACACACCCCACCTAGTGGCCAAACACCGATATTCCACCTATTGCAGACTTTCAAAGCCATGCTTTTTGCCTCCCCTGAGCCACCGTCCTTATCACTGCATAAATACCCTGTCCAAACATGGTGCATCCACGGCCTGAGGAAGGAGCTCATGCTCCGATAACGCGTCGCCGTAGCATCCCGCATCACCGCCAGGAGTGACTTCAGGATCCCAGGACCCACGAGTGCCAGCGTTTCACCAGTTGATGAGGAGCCCACGGACACCACCGAGGCCATCCCTGTACACACGGAGGAACCCCCTGCCGCTCTCACCGGGATCCACTGCCTCCACCACCAGGACCCGCTCCAGTGATGCTCCTGATGATCAACATTACTTGACTAACTGCATCTTATTCACCGACTAAATGTGAGTGTAATACAGCTGCACATACTTCAATAAATGTCTTGCTGCACTTAGAAGGCGCTGCGCTGTCTTCCCTCTTGTCTCCCCCCAGAGATCTCTTCTGTCTCTTCCGCCGGCAGCCGCTACAGTGGACAGCTACCCCCTGAACTGTTTGGGGGTCCCCCCATCCCTGGTGTTTCCCTTCTCCCCCGGGTCCCAGGACCAGACTTTTTTTTTTTTTTTGAGACCTCTTCTTGCGCCAATTCACCACCAAACCAGAGTCTAGGACTGCACCTAGTACCCTGGCATGAGGGGAGGGACTGTTAGTCAAGTTAGTAATGTGAGAGGAGACTAAAGGAGTGAGGTGAGGAGTAGAGTTAGATTTGGATGTCGTTGTAGAGATGGTATTGGAAGCTGTGGGAGGTTATCAAGTGACCAAGAAAGATGGTGTATATAGAGAAGATAAGGGGTCAAAGAGCAAGGCCTTGGGGGGGCCCCTACAGAAAGAGGAAGTGGAGAAGAGTAGACTTGAGCGGACAACTGGATGTCCGTGTTCGGCGGGTTCGGCCGAACTTGAAAAAAATGTCCGGGTCCGTGTCCCAGACTTTTTCCGAACTTTACCCGGACACTGAACCCCATTGAAGTCAATGGGGACCCGAACTTTCAGGCACTAAAATGGCTCTAAAACACCAATGGAAAGGGCTAGAGTGCTGCAAATGGCAGCAAAACGTAGTTAAGAGCATGGTGAGTGCTCTGCAAACAAATGTGGATAGGGAAATAACTTAAAACAACAAAAAAAAAAAAACAGAAAAATAAAACAATGTTCTTCATCTGTGAAGGACGAGGCCCATATGGAGTAGGAGGGAGGTTGAGGTGGTGGTGGATGTGGCGGTGTCATAGGCGTGTGCACAGGGTGTGCCGGGTGTGCCTGGGCACACCCTAATCACCTAGGGCACATTAGCATTATCGCTCTGTTTGCCAGTGAGGAGATGGGAAAGATCTCCCTCGAACCTGCTCTGCCATAAGAGAAGTGCCACACACTTCTATTTCACTTTGCCAGCAGGGAGAGTAATGTACCGGGGCCATATACATGTAGGCAAACACATGCATGTGTATTTAAACTTTGGGGTGCACACCCTAATGCAATAGGCTGCGCACACCTATGGGCGGTGTAGGTGGAAGCGGCGGTGGAGGAGGACGAGGTAGCCAACACTGCTTTTTTTCAGTCATTTTAAATGAGGGTACACCCCAAAAGAGTGAGAAAGATCAAAAATAGAACAATGGCTGGGTAAGGTCGGTATCCATCTCTATTCTGCACAAGGTACGGAAAAGTCCTGTGGGATCCATGCCTGGTTCATTTTAATGAACGTGAGCTTGTCCACATTGTCTCTGGACAGGCGGCTGCGCTTGTCTGTGATAACGCCCCCAGCCGTGCTAAATACACGTTCAGATAATACACTGGCTGCAGGGCACGCCAGCACCTCCAAGACGTAAAGGACAAGCTCAGGCCATGTGCCCAATTTGGAGACCCAGAAGTTGAAGGGGGTAGACCCGTCATTCACTACATGTAGGCGTGTGCACACATACTGCTCCACCATGTTGGTGAAATGCTGCCTCCTGCTAAGACGTTCCATATGAGCTGCTGGTGCTGCTGTTTGTTGTGGCGTGCTGACAAAGCTTTTCCACATTTCGGCCATGCTAACCCTGCCTTCTGAGGTGCTGGCGGTGCCCTGGTTGCATTGGCGACCTATTCCTCCTCCTCCTCTGCCTTGGCCTTGTGCTTTCACTGTGGCCCCGCTGTCAGGTGGGAATGGCAGCAGCATCGCGTCTACCAGCGTGCGCTTGTACTCGCGCATCTTGCGATCGCGCTCCAGTGAGTGAATTAAGGACGGTACGTTGTCCTTGTAACGGGGATCCAGCAGCGTGGCCACCCAGTAATCAGCACAAGTTAGAATGTGGGCAACTCGGCGGTCGTTGTGGAGACACTGCAGCATGTAATCGCTCATGTGTGCCAGGCTGCCCAGAGGCAACGAAAGGCTGTCCTCTGTGGGAGGTGTATCGTCTGTGTCCTCTGTATCCCCCCAGCCACGCACCAGTGATGGCCATGAGCTGGCCTGGGTGCCACCCTGCTGTGAACATGGTTCCATCTCCTCCTCCATCTCCTCCTCCTCATCCTCCAGAACTGTGCCCCTGCTGGACAATTGTGTCCCTGGCGTTTGTGGGTGCAGGAACCCACCCTCGGAGTCACTTGCGAATGACTGCCCTGAAAGCCTTGGAAATGTTACCTCTTCATCGTCCTCCTCCTCATCCTGTGCCACATCCTCTTCCATCATCGCCCGAATCGTTTTTTGAAGGAGGCATAGAAGTGGGATAGTTAAGCTGACAACGGCGTCATCGGCACTGGCCATGTTGGTGGAGTACTCAAAACAGCGCAACAAGGCACACAGGTCTCGCATGGAGGCCCAGTTATTTGTGGTGAAGTGGTGCTGTTCCGTAGAGCGACTCACGCGTGCGTGCTGCAGCTGAAACTCCACTATGGCCTGCTGCTGCTCGCACAGTCTTTCCAGCATGTGCAAGGTGGAGTTCCACCTTGTGGGCACGTCACATAGGAGGCGGTGAGCGGGAAGGCCGAAGTTACGCTGCAGCGCTGACAGGCGAGCAGCAAGGTGAGAACGCCGAAAGTGCGCACAGATGGCCCGCACTTTCTGCAGCAGCTCTGACATATCGGGGTAATTTTTAAGGAACCTCTGCACCACCAAATTCAGCACATGCGCCAGGCAAGGGATGTGCGTCAAACCGGCTAGGCCCAGAGCTGCTGTTTTTCGCCCGTTATCGCACACCACCAGGCCGGGCCTGAGGCTCGCTGGCAGCAACCACTCATTTGTCTGCTGTTCCATGCTCCTCCACAACTCCTGCGCGGTGTGTGGTTTTTCCCCCAAACAGGCAAGTTTTAAAACTTCCTGCTGTCGTTTACCCCTGGCTGTGCTGAAGTTGGTGGTGAAGGTGTTACGCTGACCGGATGAGGAGGCGGTAGAGGATGAGGAAGCGGAGTAGGAGGAGTTAGGAACAGGAGGCAAACTGAAGCGCCCTGCAATCCTCGGTGGTGGAAGGACATGCGCCAAATTGCTATTCGCCTCAGGCCCATCCGCCACTGCATTTACCCAGTGTGCCTTTAGGGAGATATAACGCCCCTGACCGTGCTTATTGGTCCACCTATCGTTAGTTAGGTGGACCTTGGCACAGATGGCGTTGCGCAGTGCACACCTGATTTTTTTCCCCCACTTGGTTGTGCAGGGAAGGGATGGCTTGCCTGGAAAAGTAGTGGCGGCTGGGCACGACGTACTGTGGGACAGCCACCGACATAAGGCTTTTAAAACTGTGCGTCTCCACCAGACGGAATGACAGCATTTCAAAGGCCAAGAATTTTGAAATCCTGGCATTCAGGGCCAGGGATCCCAGGTGGGTAGGGGGGTACTTCCTCTTCCTCTGAAGTGTTTGGGAGATGGAAAGCTGAACGCTTCCACGGGACATTGTGGAGATGGTTGGTGACCCAGGTGGTGGTGTTGCTGACAGATCGTCTGTTTGCGGGGTGGCAGGTGCTGGTATCACTACAGAGGTGGATGGAGAGGCCGAGACTGCAGCAGAAGAGGAAGCAGGAGGAGCCAGAGACCTTTCTTGGTTTTGAAGGTGTCTACTCCACTGCAGCTCGTGCTTTGCACTTAGATGCCTGATCATGCAGGTTGTGCTCAGGTTGAGAAGGTTTATGCCTCGCTTCAGGCTCTGATTGCACAGGGTGCAAACCACTCGTGTCCTGTCAGCACATTTTCTGAAGAACTTCCACACTAGAGAACTCCTTTGAGCTGGCTTTGGTGTGCTCAGTCCCTTGCTGCGTTGGGCAGTAGCAGGCATAGTGTCTAGGGCACGGCCGCTCTGCTTCTGCACCCTGCTCCCTCTTCTGCTGTGCTGGTGGCTCTGTGCGACCACCGCCTCTTCCTCCAAACTACTCAGGTCACCTGCATGACCTTCATTCCATGTGGGGTCGAGGACCTCATCGTCCTCCACATCATCTTCCACCCAGTCTTCACCCCTGCCCTCCTTGTCGGTCTCCACAATTCTGAGTGCCGCAGCAGTTGGCACCTGCGTTTTGTCATCATCGGAGACATGCTGTGATGGTCCTTCCATGTACTCATCTTGAGAAATAAGTGGTTGGGCATCGCTGCACTCAATCTCTTCCACTTCTGGGGCAGGGCTAGGTGGATGGCCCTGGAAAACCCTGCTGACAGAGTCAGAGACTGCTGCATGACTTGGGGCTCAGACTGCTTGCCTGATTTGCAAGGGGGTGAGGTGAAAGACGGTTGGACATTGGCTGCAGGTGCCAACTCTGACCTTTCTGCAGTAGACTGGGTGGGAGACAATGTGAAGGAACTGGAGGCACTGTCAGCAACCCAATCTACTATCGCCTGTACTTCTGGCCTCATCACTTCTAGAGGCGCATGATGCCCTACCAAATACTGCTGCAGGTTCTGTCGCCTACTCACACTTGAGGAAAGTGTTTCACTTGTGCGTGTAGCTGGCACAGATCGACCACGTCCTCTCCTTGCAACAGGAGCTCTACCAGCAGCACCACGACCCAGGCCACGGCCCCTATTTGTCTCCTCATATTTCTGTAATTTATGATCTTGCCCTAGAAAGGTGTTTATTGAATAGCGGAACAAAACAACAGTATCGCACGGGTGTATCTCACAGTCAAATATGCAAACAATGCCGCAATTAAATTTTTTTTACCCCAAAAGGGTGTTTATTAAATAGCGGAATAGAAAAACCGTATACAAATACAACTGGTGTATCTCACAGTCAAATATGCAAAGTATGACACAAATTTAATTTTTTTCACCCCAAACGGGTGTATATTGAATAGCGGAATATAAAAAAGTATATAAAAACGGTGTATCTCACACGTACAAAACACAGACTAGGCCCTGATTACAATTTTTTGTACCCTAAAGGGAGGATGAGGAAGAGGAATAGGAGGTGTTCGGAACAGGAGGCAAACTGAAGCGCCCTGCAATCCTTGGCGGTGGAAGGAGATGCGCCAAACAAATTTAAAAGGTATATCTCACACGTACCGATACAGACTATGCCGTAATTTAATTTTTTACACTCCAAAAGGGTGTATATTGAATAGCGGAATAGGAAAAATGTGATAAAATGGTGTATCTCACACGTACAAACACAGACTAGGCCCCGATTACAATTTTTTGTACCCTAAAGGCAGGATGAGGATGAGGAAGAGGAGTAGGAGGAGTTCGGAACAGGAGGCAAACTGAGGCGCTCTGCAATCCTCGCGGTGGAAGGAGATGCTCCAAACAAATTTGAAAAGGTGTATCTCACACGTACCGATACAGACTATCCCGCAATTGAATTCTTTTTACCCCAAGGGCGTAGATTGAATAGCGGAATAGAATATATGATATCAAAAGGTGTATCTATCTCACACGTACAGACCCAGACTAGGCCCTGATTACTATTTTTTGTACCCCAAAGGCAGGATGAGGAGTAGGAGGAGTTCGGAACAGGCAGGAGGCAAACTGAAGCACCCTGCAATCCTCGGCGGTATAAGATGCGCCCCAAAAATTGGAAAGGTGTATCTCACACGTACCGATACAGATTATCCCGCAATTTAATTCTTTTTTCCCCAAAGGGTGTAGATTGAATAGCGGAAAAGAAAATATGATATCAAAAGGTGTATCTATCTCACACGTACAGACCCAGACTAGGCCCCGATTACTATTTTTTGTACCCCAAAGGCAGGATGAGGAGTAGGAGGAGTTCGGAACAGGCAGGAGGCAAACTGAAGCACCCTGCAATCCTCAGCGGTATAAGATGCGCCCCAAAAATTGGAAAGGTGTATCTCACACGTACCGATACAGATTATCCCGCAATTTAATTCTTTTTTCCCCAAAGGGTTTAGACTGAATAGCGGAAAAGAAAATATGATATCAAAAGGTGTATCTATCTCACACGTACAGACTCAGACTAGGCCCCGATTACTATTTTTTGTACCCCAAAGGCAGGATGAGGAGTAGGAGGAGTTCGGAACAGGCAGGAGGCAAACTGAAGCACCCTGCAATCCTCGGCGGTATAAGATGCGCCCCAAAAATTGGAAAGGTGTATCTCACACGTACCTATACAGATTATCCCGCAATTTAATTCTTTTTTCCCCAAAGGGTGTAGATTGAATAGCGGAAAAGAAAATATGATATCAAAAGGTGTATCTATCTCACACGTACAGACCCAGACTAGGCCCCGATTACTATTTTTTGTACCCCAAAGGCAGGATGAGGAGTAGGAGGAGTTCGGAACAGGCAGGAGGCAAACTGAAGCACCCTGCAATCCTCAGCGGTATGAGATGCGCCCCAAAAATTGTAAAGGTGTATCTCACACATACCGATACAGACTATCCCGCAATTTAATTGTTTTTACCCCAAGGGTGTAGATTGAATAGCGGAATAGAAAATATGATATAAAATTGGTGATTTTTCAATAGCACATGTGAACACAGCAGTATTGATTTGCAATATGGTCTGCCTCTGAAGGCATCCAGCATGCTGGCACTTTTTCCTCCATTTGAAGCACAGTGCACTCATTGTATTATTCAATGTCATTACATACGTATACTGAATGGTTATATTTTATGTGGATAACCAAGGCTTATAGCTGTACATATATATATACATATATATATACACACATATATATATATATATATACACACACACACACACACACACACACACACACACACACATTTTTGTACTGAGCCAATTTATACATACTCCCTCTGAACTGGTAGCGCCATACACCAACACCACACTGCATATCCTTCTGATCTATTGACAGCCCATCCCATTGACTAAGGAAGACAAATGCTGTCTCCAACACTTCGTACACAGATCTTCATTTCTGGAAATTTGGCGGTTTGAAAAACTGCTTGACTTATTCAGGTATAAAATACTACTCCAAGATACTTCATTGATTAAGGGGTTACCTGCTTTCATTGTTTGCTCACTAGTCAACTGAACTTGGACAAGGACTTCTAGGACAAGGTTGTGATGCTTTGCTGGCTCATTGCTCACACATGCGACAATCAAAAGTCATCCAAGTAGTGGTGGAGATTTATCCCCAAAGACGAATTACCACTGCCAACAAAATTTATGAAAAGATTCTTGGCACGAGTCTAAAAATGGAAGACACCTGAACTGTTAGTGACTTACGGTCACTGCAAATCTCAGATGTCTCTGGTGTTATGCACTGATTAATACATGAAAGTATACATCAGGCAGATCGATTGACACTAACCAGTCTTCATGCTGAACTATCCCCATGACTGCGCATGGACTCCATCTTAAACCTTTTGGTGTGTGTATGTACCCATTTGATTTCTTTTGGTGTGTATGTACCCATTTGATTTCTTCAAACCTAGACAGTGGAGAAAGCTCTTGATGCCTTGGGTACTAGAAGAATGAAGAAACCTTCAGATTCTGTTCTGGTAGCACCAGCACTCTGGACTCGTTGCAGTACAATTCTTATACATAATCTTGCAATAATTCTTCTTGAGATCTGTTGAGTGAAATTATTCCGTGGTCAAATTCGCTATTGTCCTCCCACCTGCCTTCTGTGTGTCAATTCACAGTCTGCTCTGCGTGTCCATTTAGACACAGAGCCATGGCTCGGCCCTGTCCCCTCTCTCTTCATTGGCTCACTGACTTTGATTTACAGCAGTGGGAGCCAATGGCGCTGTCCCAACCAGACAGGCAAGACTCTCGTGCAATAGCGTTGGTTCGTGATGGGGCTGCTGCACACAGGTTTTTCTTAATGAAAAGAATGCATTGAAATTAAAAACCTTCTGACTTTAGAATCACTTTAATGCAATACATACATGGCAATGCAGCTGGGCATTTGCACATTGCCTAGGTGGTAAGCCAACTTTCAGATTTCTGAAATTTTGAAAATATGCAAAATTGTAAATCATTAAAGGCACATTTACAAAGCTATTAACTCAATACAGGCTTCTAGTAGGAATCTAGTAGGGGGCGTCTGAGCACTATTTTGTTTTTAAAAAGAAAAAAAAAAAAAGTGTGCAACTTTTTTGGGACCTACAAATCAGCCACACCCACTTTTGTTATAATCCAAACACATTTACAAAAGTCTCTACATTTGAAGAGATCGTTAGATCTTTTCTGGAATCAAAAGTGAATCTTGTGACTACTTGTGCATATAGGTGATTAGTTAGGACTAGGGCAATATCTTGAACGAGCTTTTGAACTTTAGTTCTGTCAAACCCCAGGAGAACATACTCAAGTGTTCCTGCCCAGCAAATTGAAATTTGGTTGGTTACTGGCCAAGATGACTAGATGACTATGCTTCAGTTATGAACACAGTGAATAATCAGAAGGAAGGGGCCTGTAAATAGGACATGTTTACTGCCCCCTCCCTTTCCATCCTGAAAGCCAGCAGCTGGCCAAAGAGGGCCCCGGCAGTATAGAAAGGGGGATTGGTCCTGCTGGGGGGGGGGGGCGGTGCATTTACTCCAACGTCATGCTTTGACACGTTTTGTTGCATGGTAAATTGCTAAACAAAATAATGAAAAGATTTTTTTTTTATCCAATAAACTTGCATTCATGTTTATGTGCATTGCATCGTGATAAAATGCATACATGTGGCATTTTAGTGCACCGCACATGACACCAATGTTGTGGTGTGAACAAGACACTGAAAACAATTTTCTATATGTTCTCGCAGTGACCTGCAGTTTTCCCATGCTGTAAAATGCAGGTCGCTGCAGTATGTGTGAAAGCCATG
Source organism: Pelophylax lessonae (assembly GCF_965119305.1). NCBI lineage: Eukaryota > Metazoa > Chordata > Amphibia > Anura > Ranidae > Pelophylax > Pelophylax lessonae. Next base: position 610,102,002 of record NC_138769.1, read on the forward strand.
TAAAGGATTATCTGCAACATTTTTTCAGCATTCAGGACATCTGTTAATTAGTGCTTTTCATTTTTCAAAAGGGGCCTGAGAATCTCAGGTTGTGCATTTTATGCAATCAAACCACAAAGTATCATCTTCCAGTTTCCAAACAGCTTTTTGATTGTGCTTTGCGTCCCTAGTTCTTATATGTACTGTATATACTCAGTTTTGCTTTTCCAATATAAGCACTGAACTGTGATCTCTATTACTGATCCAGTTGTGCCAAGATAGCTGTACTAGTCTCAGTAAAATAGCAGTGACTCGATCCAAATGACATCTTGCAGATTGTAGAAAGTTTTTATCCAAAACATGCAGTGACTCGATCCAAATGACATCTTGCAGATTGTAGAAAGTTTTTATCCAAAACATGCAGATCGTAACAGATGAAAATCAGATAGGTCAAAAAAAAAATAAAATCATAGTATAGCTAGCTCTGGAAACTCCTTGTGCTCTGAACGAAATCTAAAGACACACTGAAGGCAGGGTGGAACTAGCTATATGGAGCATCTCCTAGCTGTGGAGTGAGGAAGGGACAAAATAATTTAAAGGCAAACAAACAACGCATGTGTAATGATACCCTGAATTTGTATGTATTGCGGTGTATATATAGGTTTTCCTAACTGCTGTCGTGTTCAGTTGCGAACCACACTGGTATACGGCTAAAGAGACCCGGGAACAGTGAAGAGATGGTAAATAAATTTACATAAAAAGATATTCGCTGAGAAAGCCTTTATTCCTGATATTATTTCATCCACATTTATCCTTAAATTTGATAGTCTGCACTGATACCATCACATGTAGAAATAAAGATGCAAAAAACAGTCAGAAAGCAGATCCATCATTATCAATATTAAATGGAGACACTGTTTTCTATTTCACGCGGGTCCAGGTAGGGATAAGGCAGACTCATGGTCTTGTTCCTCTCTTGGATGCATTTGGAGATGTCAGACAGCTGATGTTGGAACTTCTTCATGAACTCTTGTGGGGCCTTCTCTGTAAAACGTTCATCAGGGTACTCTCCTAGATGCCTCTGTAAAGAAAAGAAACCTTGTCGTGATTTTCTTTACAATACATCTGTAGCACTGTCCCCGTAGGGCTTGTCCTGTGTGATGATTTCTTGGGCCTCCTCTGATTACCTGCAGCCAGTCAGTTAGGGACAGTTCACACATCCTTCCTTACTCCCAATGGCTCGTTACTCAACAGTCCAGGGATTTTGGTTTTATAATTATTGTGGAAATTGGATGGGAGAAGGGAATAGTGGGGTTCTCCAACTGGAACTATTTACAGTTAAGGCCAACTCTCACTTGGCCTCACCAGGTTACTTGTGGAAGCAGTCACACTGCTTTAACCATAACCCCACTTGTATGAAAGGGGTTAAGTCGTCTTGCTTTCTCCAGCAGCAGACTTAGTTAAAGGGATGCTAGAGTGTCCTAAAGATAATGTAGTTGCATTGACACCCATCCACTGACTCTAGCTGAAGGGATGGCTCTATCAATACATGCCCCATGACAGATCTGTACTCCGTATCAGGTCCTTTCCAGTGTCTCCCTTCCAGCCAGCTCTGCAGGACCTCCAAGTTCAGTTCCTCTCCAACCCTCAAGCCCTCAGGTTGACCACCTGAGGCCGCATGGCAACTTCTACAGAGAGGCAGCCGCCCTCTCCCGCTGGGACCCCACTCCCCAGCTGAAAGACCCCGAGCACATGTGTCCTTGGCATTTATACAGTATCCAAGCATGCACCGAGGCACTTTCCTCTGTCAATCATCAGGCCTGTACTAAACGCCTGTGAACTCATTCATCAGGTTTCCTCCCACTGTCCAATATGCCTCCCTATTGGATCAGAATTAAACACTTCAGACAAACTGAGCTGCACCTGAGCAGACCTTACTAGCAGATCCTGCTTTCTAGTAGGCAGAGAACAGTTTAGATTTACCTGGCAATCTTTTTAGTAAGCAGAAAAGATCCAAAACTATACCCTCTCTCTCTAGAACCTACCTAGGAGGTTGCTACACATCTATTCAGTATTAAATAATCACTACATGCTATAGCAGACTCTATAACACATGATCTATGTCAAATAAAACCTGCCAATCTAATGCATTTCCAGTTTTAAGGCCCAAGGCATATTTATGTATTACTTTTCATTACTTCCAGGCACTCACCTTATCCACGGGCTCATTGCTGAGAACCCACACAGCACCTATATTAGCAGTTGTACTGTTTACATCTGGCAATGCTTCCAAAATAGTCTCCATTGTAGTGACACCTTTGGTGCTGGGTGGGGGACTTTTCATGGTGGGGGGGCCATTAGGCATCCAGGAATAGAAGTCAAACTGCAGAGGCGGCAAACACAAAAGAACATAACAGATTAGGATTCTACGAAGTGTACACCAACTATACACAAGGTGCCATTGCTGACTGCCTCATAAATGTTGCCTGCCTGCCTTACTGACCCTTTGGCTTCAATACTTTTTAATGCACTCACCAACAAATAGGGGTAGTCAAGAGTCCCTATATGCACACGCGAGACCCTATCTGCACACTTGCACTGGCAAAGTAACTCCGTGTTGGAACAAAGCGTGACAGCCAGGAAACATTTCCAGAATTAAACCTTAATGGCAGCCTCAGTTTTACTCAGGAAAGGTTTCCTTAATACTAGTCTAAATAACTGACCTCAACGTATGCATTGAATAAAGACCAAATGCTTTTTATGCATAATTGCTTTGAGCCTGTGACTCAAACATTTAACTCTGAGGGGGTGTGGCTACTACCAAGAGGGCTGGATGTTTCTGAAGAGAGCTCTGCTCTCTGCCTTTAGCATCCAACTGCATCCTGCAACTTACCAGCAGCTCCTGCTCTCCTGAAAGAAATAACTTGCTTGACAAGAAAAATGGCGCTCGCCGCCCTCCACACATGAGCAGCAGCAGCAGCTATACGGCCTCCAATGCCCAGAGAACTAGCATGCCTGTGGACAAGCCTTACAAGCTGACACTGAAGCAAGTGAATACTTAGCTACTCAATGCTATCACCACCTGCAACACCACTCAATGCTATCACCACCTGCAACACCTCTCTAACTGGTAAAGCCCCGTACACACTTAGCGATTGTCGGCCGATTGTTGGCTTGTTAGTATGATGCTTCCGACAACCGACTCAGACTTTTCGGCCGAACGGAATCGGGTGTGCAGGCATTAAAATTTTTGTTGGCCAACACCAGAACGGCCGATTGTTCGCCAGTCAGTACAGAATTCGGCCGACAAACAGCCGATTAGCAAGACTGGGCATGCTCAGAAAAGAAAAAACACACAGAAAGTTAACCATCACATGACATCACTTCTGCAGTCGGATGTTGTTGGCCGACAAAATTCATGTGCAGTCTTTTGCACTTTTCAGCCGACAGCACAGCACCGGACAAAAGACGGCCGATCGTTCGGCTGACATTCGGTACGTGTGTACGGGGCTTAAGAGGGCCCTATCCAATCTGAGAATGTGGCAGTTTCACTTTTTCCTGATTTTAGGAAAGCTTAGACCAGCTGTTGAATGTGACTCCTCAAATTAGTTTACTCCTGCGACCTGCTATGGCATTACTCCTGCAGAACTGTGGACCCATATGCATCTTCGGCCATGTACCAGGAACCTATGTTGCTGTGACTTACCTTAGGCTGAGGTGTACAGAGGACAAATCGGTCCTGGAACCTTGAATTGATTTCAAATATTTTTATTAATTTTAGAATGATGAACAGTGCAGTGTGATAAAAGACGCATCACACTATCACACTGCTCTGTTCATCGTCTGTTTAAATGTGAGTTTTACTATTTTTTTAAATAAATTGATCAAATTACTACACCATGAGAGGCCTTGCATTTGTACCCCCATGCTGAGAGGTCCTCAGGAGTAGCGGAGAACACGGCCCCGTCCCTATCCATAGGACCCCAGGAGAGCCCCGATCACAGGACCCCAGGAGAGACCCATACCCCATAAGAGGTCATTCCAGTGCCAGAAACCTATAAGAAAGTGGCAGATAGCAAACGCCAGGAGAGGGAACTACCCAAGACCCCTGGAGACATAACCATACCCCAAGGCTTTTATACAAGAAAGTGACAAGTGAGAGGCCAACCACAGTCAGGGGACACCCCACTGTTCATCACCTGCACTTTCTTCTGTGATACCTGGTAATGCTTAAGCTGCATGCTTACCTTGGATAGCTATCACCAGAAGCACCCAGCATTCAGTTTAGAAAATACAAAAACCATCATAGGACTACATGTGAAGAGACCCATTTTGGAATCACCTATATCACCCCACCTTGCACCTTAGATAAATAAGCGGCCATTTTGTAGTGTTTTCACTGTATTAAGGCATATAGCTTTTGGCTCCTATCACTTGGGACTATATTTGTTCACAAGCCAAATTTGTGTATATTTTTTGGTCACTGACCACACCATTGCTTCTGCACTTTATATACCAGCACAGGTATTGGAATATTTTTTGGAATATATATTTTTTCATATTTATTAATGAGCCATCTTATTGCACTAGTCACCTTTGGTTCAATAGCAATTTGCACCTATTCTCCAGAACCTTATTGTAGCACATTTATTATTTTTGGATTATTTTGTATGTAATATTTATTTTCGTTTATTTGTATTACACTTTGCCAGATGTTTAAGCTCTATTTATTTATAAGGATTCTTTTGGCAATTATCTCTAAAAATACCTATTCGAGAAACACGTTTTACTGATTTCCCCATTCTATTTAATCGCACATTGCTCAAAGAGGTAGGGCAGCACTACCCCAAATCCAATGGCGGCCTGCCCATAGTGGGCCCCCCCCCCCCAAAGAAAAGAGGAAGTAAAAAAAGAATTAAAAAAAGTATATTTTTTGCCCACTAGGGGCGCCGGACTTCGTGCTGGGTATGGGGGGGTGGGGTTTTTGACCACACTCTCCGCTGACAGAGGCGCTGATTGGCGCTCTTCTGGGGGTCATCGGGGCGCAGAGCAATGCGCCCCGACACACCCCACTTTAATGATGTCCGGGCTGTGATTGGTCCAGAGTCCAGCCTGGACCAATCACAGGCGGACATGGACCTGGTGACGTGACGCCTGGGGGCGGTGCACCGCCCTGGCGTTACGATCACCTTGCGTTCCCGCCCGCGGCCCGGCGCAGAGAGAGAGGAGCGACAAGAACCGGCTGCTCGCTTGGCTGTGTAAGTTGTCGCTGAGTCCCGGGAGCAGTGCTGTACACCACGGAGAGGAGACTGAGGAGAGGACTACACCGGACACCTTCCACCCCCAGACATGCAGCCGCCCCCGTCCAGGCTGAGGAGCAGCAGGAGGAAGAGATGAGGCTCTGACCGCAATGGCACTTTCCTGACTCTGCTCGCCTTCTGCAACGTCCTCTCCCTGTCCTGGTACAAGGCGTTCAGCGGGCATAAAGGTGAGAACCCCCTGGACGATCTCTGCCACTGACTAGTGAGGTAAGTGACAGACAGTGTTCTGACACTGTCTGCTTTGAAGGGGACACGTACACTGGTCACTGCATTGAAAGGGGGCCTGTACTGTGGGGTTTGTGCTAGGGGGACCTGTACTGTGGGGTTTGTGCTTGAGAGGTTTGTGCTGGGGGGTTCTGTACTGTGGGGTTTGTGCCACTCAGTCTGTGTATCCCATAATAGGATGTCTCTCACAGTATATCCCATAATAGTAAATGGTGTAGCGCTTGTAATGTTGAATTGAACTCCACAGTCCATATAGAAAATAAATTCAACGGATGGAAATCAAGTCCTTTCAAGAAAAACGTGCTCCCAAAGGTATTGCCAAATATTCCACAATCTAAAAGCTCAGTGCATAGAGACCACCACCAAGAGAAAAGATGGCCCCTTACCGCAATATATTGATCCCCCACTACAGAGATCAATTCCAGCCCGTATCACACATCAACAGACCCCTGCAGACAGTATCCCGGCTTGTAGCGATCTCCAAATCAGCTCCACTCGGTATAGGTACAGGTATAGGTACATGTGTGAAAGAAGGGAACAACTCCCATAGTGAAGTACAGTAGTAAATTTCTTTATTGATGCACTAGCTAAAAATGGCAACTCACATTTAGTAGCAGACAATACAGCGTGTCTCTCTCAAGTATCGCCTTCGGGACCTGGTTTCCAACCTAGAAAATGGCCGCCGCGTCCCCTCCTGTATCCCAGCGTGGCGTGCCGCAGGCTCGGAGGAGCCTGCGGCACGCCACGCTGGGATACACGAGGGGACGCGGCGGCCATTTTCTAGGTTGGAAACCAGGTCCCGAAGGCGATACTTGAGAGAGACACGCTGTATTGTCTGCTACTAAATGTGAGTTGCCATTTTTAGCTAGTGCATCAATAAAGAAATTTACTACTGTACTTCACTATGGGAGTTGTTCCCTTCTTTCACACATGTACCTATACCGAGTGGAGCTGATTTGGAGATCGCTACAAGCCGGGATACTGTCTGCAGGGGTCTGTTGATGTGTGATACGGGCTGGAATTGATCTCTGTAGTGGGGATCAATATATTGCGGTAAGGGGCCATCTTTTCTCTTGGTGGTGGTCTCTATGCACTGAGCTTTTGGATTGTGGAATATTTGGCAATACCTTTGGGAGCTCGTTTTTCTTGAAAGGACTTGATTTCCATCCGTTGAATTTATTAATTTGTATATGGACTGTGGAGTTCAATTCAACATTACAAGCGCTACACCATTCACCATTACATGTTTTTCCCATGATCTGTATTTTCTAATTTAGGATGAGGTGTTGGCAGCTGTATTCAGATTTTCATGGTTTTAGCTGATGTGATTCATCTTCACACAGTAGTTCATGTATTGTAGAATACTTTTACTATTTATATTGAAATTAATGTTTTAGCGCAGCAATACCCCCATTTTTTATATCCCATAATAGGGCCCCTGCTCCCTATTATAAGATATACTAGTACTAATGGACCCCTTAATATGTGATCTATTGAGAGAATTTGTTCACGCAAGCAAAATACAGGGGACAAAATGGGTGGAGTCTATAAGGGATGGGGCTTCTGAGAAATGGGAGGGGTCAAAATGGAAGAACGGGGTCTTGCACCCCACCATCTTAAAACTTCACCAGCCGCCACTGCCCAAATCTCTATTTTCTGCTAGCTAGGTACTTTTTCCAATGAGACAAATTATTTTCATATCTGGGTCCCTTCCCATTTTTGTACGCCAGAATTTTTTCATATTCAGCTACAATATTGATCATGCGAGTGATAACTTCTCGGAGGCTAGGGGGTTCCTGTGTCTTCCATTTGTGCATGACGGCTGATCTTGCAGTAAATATGTGCATAGCTATGGATCTAGCTATTCTATTTATTTCCGACACACCAATACCCCTGGAACCCTGAATTTTGATGACATTTCACTTTCAGGGCTTCTAAGCTCTGTATAGCAGGGCAGTCTACTCCGCATAGCAGTCCTTCTCTTGAATGAGACTACTGCGACCAATACAGTTCAGTGACTTTATGCTACTATTCAGTTGTCTATTAATACAGCCCCAGGAATATGTTCGTTTTGGTGGGTATACTATATACCAGGATCTGCCTTATTTAGTCATCCGTTTCCAGGGAGCGTATAAGGCAGATGTACCTATGTATTGCCTCCTCATTTGCTGATGCGATGTGCGGGCAATGCCCTGTTGACACTACTTTGTTTTCATGTTTTTTGTTTAATTGTATATAGGTCAGCTGACCCCCTTTGTACTATGGTTGGACGCCAGTCAGTACACTGGATCTATTCAGTTATACCCTTCCTGGAATCAGAGTTGGATGCACCTAGG